>NC_135309.1:111250385-112469551 GCF_048772815.1 Callospermophilus lateralis | reverse complement strand
ATATTGTAAATCAATGAAAATATTAATTTAAAATTATTTTTTTAAACTATTTATAATTACTCATACCTTTACCCACTTCCAGAAAATATTTTTGTATTTCACCTTTATTGGATTACTATGGTTTAACACACTGAAAAAAAAAATCATTGGTCCATGCATGGCTGGCTATTCTATTAATTATTCTAAAACTATAATTATTTAATTTATTAAACATAAGTGCTTAATGTGGCCAAAATAAAAGACAAAATAAGTAATTAAGGTAGAGGGGAAGGGAAGAGTTATTAAAAGTAAAAACAAATTATATCTATGGAAATTTCCAATAATTGAAGAAAAATGATCCTTCCTATCAGCCAGGCCAAAACAACAACAACAACAACAACAACAACAACAACTACACAGCTGTTTCCTAGTCCTAATGCTCCATAGAAGGAACTTTTTAGTTCATTGTGAGATAAAAATTTCCCTCTCCCCAATATTGAGAGGAATCTGTCAAAGTCATCTTTGTAAATGATAGTGCCCCTTTAGTGATTTTCTTGATTAAAAACTTTTCCCAGATATATTCCTTACACTGCGCATTCTTATTCAACTGTGGCAGAAACTGAATACTGTTCTGGAAAGGATGTTCAGTGGCTTGCCTTTAAAACTGTGCTAGAGGGACAACTTGTCCATTTCCTAGCACCCTCTGGGCTTCACTTGCTTCAACGTGCCCAGGAAAGCCACTCTGCAAGTTCTGCAGAAGGAAAGGCCAACAAAATCAGGAACCACTGCTCATGTGCTCGACTGTCACAGGCCAGAAGCCCAGTGGCGAATCTCCTGCCACCTAATGTTAGTTTTGGCATGTAATAGTAAAAGTTAATGCAACTTTTCAAGAAGTCCTTGTGACATCTCTGGCAGTGCCAAGTCTCAAAGCCATGAGAGGCTGGACTCTGCACACTCTTGTCCAGACAGCTTGGTCTAGTGCCTGGATTTTATTTTGTGAAAATACAGCACCACATTTTGTTCACCACTCTCCCAGGGAATATATTTGCCCTACTTTATTTTTACTGTTCTGTTGTTGTTGTTGTTGTTGTTGTTGTTTTTATTTTTTTCCAGTATTGGGGACTAAACCCAGGGCCTCACAAATAGTGGGCAAGTGCTCAACCACTGAGCTACACTCCCAAGTCACCCCCACCCCTTTTAAACTTCATCCCTCAAGGATAGAATTCAATGATACATTTTAGTAACAGCCACAAAAGTCCAAATTTTCTGGTCTATTCCTAAAGAGAGGGGTTTATTAGTATGTAGAATTTTTGAGGAATTCCTACAAAAACTTATGAGGATAGGGTTGGGTTCAAGAAAGTTTTGACCAGGCTATGATTAAAGGCATTTGGAGGGAAAGTGTCCCTGGGAAGCATTTAGTTGTAAATTATTTTTTTTCTTGAACATTTTCTAATTTGTTCTTTTTAGATATACATGACAGTATATTTTGACATATTGTACACACATAAAGTATAACTTATTCTAATTAGGATCCCTTTTTAAAAAAATTTATTCTAATGTGTTATTAGGATCCCATTCTTGTGGTTGTACATGATGTGGAGTTTCACTGATGGTGTATTCATATATGAACATAGGAAGCTTATGTCGGATTCATTCTTTCTTATGCCTTTGCCCCTCCCTTCCCTTCATTTCTCTTTGTCTAGTTCACTGAACTATTTTTCCCTCCTTCCCTCACTTGTTGTATTTTAACATCTACATATTAGAACATTTGGCCTTTGGTTTTGGGGGGAATGGCTTATTTCACTTAGCATGATAGTCTCTAGTTCCATCCATTTACCAGCAAAAGTCATAAAGTCATTGTACTTATATATACACAACTTTTTCTTTATCCATTCATCTGTTGAAGTGCATTTAAGTTGTTTCTATAGCTGGGCTATTGTGAATTGAAATGCTATAAATATTAATGTAGCTGCGTTACTATAGTATGCCAATTTTAAGTTCTTTGGGTATATATGCCAAGAAGTGGGATAACTGGGTCAAATGGTGGGTTCCATTCCAACTTTTCTGAGGACTGTCCATACTGCTTTCCAGAGTGAATGCATTAATTTTCAGTTCCACTGGCAATGTTTGAGTGTACTTTTTCCCCTTAACAAATTTTTTTGTTATTGGTATTCTTGATAATTACCATTCTGACTGGAAGTTGTAAATTCTTAACAGAACTGCTCAATCCATCTCGCCTCTTCACCCAGTCTAAAGAGGCTTAAGGTAAGAGCGTGCCAGCAGGAATGTGCTGGATATTGTTCAACCACCCACTCTTTCATACATCACTCAATACAGAGTCAGGAAAAGATGCACAGTCACACACCAATATACAATACTGCCACCATACAGATACAATGAATAAAAAATAAACTTGAGAATATTGATAATAAAATGTAGTAAAACAACCAGGAACTAATGAGTTTTAAGTATTTGATTATATTTTTTTGATTTTTAAAGATTCCTGTAATTATAATTTATTTGATTTTAAGTTCATATCATTTACTTTTGAATAACTATGTATACAACTAGCTTATAAAATAACTCAAAAATGTAGCAGTTGGCTCATGAGTTGATCTGAGTCAGCTCCAGCACACAAATGGCAGTTTGAAGTGGTCGAATATTAAATTGAAGGAAATTTGGGGGATGCATCAGATATCATGCACTGACTAACTGTGGCCTTGTGTACAGCTTCTACTTGGTAGGACAATTGCTAAGAAAAGCATAAGTAGCCCCACACTCAGCTGCTAACAAAATCGGTGAGGAAGAGTGGGAAACTAAATACGTTGAAGCAATGACCATGCTTTTCAGAAGACCTGCTTTATCCTATCACGGGGAAAAAAGTAGTCCCCTATTCTAAAAATCAAAAATTAAAATTCAATAGTTAAAATTCTAATATTTTTGTAGTTAAAATTCTAATATTTTTGTAATTACAATTTACATTTTTTTTTAGTTATACATGGACACAATGTCTTTATTGTGTTTATTTGCTTTCATGTGGTGTTGAGGATCGAACCCAGTGTCTCACATGTGCGAGGCAAGTGCTCTGCCACTGAGCAACAACCCTAGCCCTGTAATTACAATCTTTATTTAAAAAAAAAAAAGAAAGAAAAACTACACTTAACTCTTCATGCCCACCTCCATATCTGTGACTAAGATATTTGAACATAGACCTACATAATCCCCAGAGGCAGACTTCCAAATGCAGACATTTTTACAGCCAATCACCAGGCATGTGAAAGTTCTAGTAAGTAGGATGAAGGGGACATGTCTGCAAGATGAGAGCAGAAAGTCGTAAAACAAACTAACTCCAGGAAATGGGGGGGGGGGGTGGAGGTTCACTATGAAATTTGAGAGAAATCTGTATTTATGAAAAGTTATTTCTCTGAGCGTGGGCCTCATTGCTATGAAATTGAATAAATACATTATTAGTAAATTTTAAATTGGATTGTTGTCAATAAAAAGCCAATTAGGTACTATAGAAACTTAAACTAGTAAGAACAATTCAAAATACTCTCCCAGAATCTAGAGAAAGAAAGGGAAGATCCTGGATGGCTAAATAGAGCATTCACCTCCTCCCCAACAAAAAAGAGCTAACGGAGCAGGCATATAGCTGCTTTTTGAGCTGACTGACCATGACAGAACACTGCAGAACATGTGAAATCAGCTAGAGAGAGATTTGAACCTTGTGAACTTCAGAGGTCTGGCACAACAATATAAAAAGAAATAAAATATCTTGGCAACTGCCACCCCAGCCCCATATCCAGGGGAGGGGGGAGTCTCCCCTTTGCAGGATGAAAGAGGTCCCAGAAAACTCTATCAGTGTTGATGCTAGGAATCCTAGCTACTGTAAAATGTTTCACAATCCTGACAGATTTGCCTCCCACTTGAATAAGTAACCTGAAATCTTCACAGTAGCCTTGCTTTAGAAAAGGATCTCACATCATCTCCTAGTGAATACCCATGGTGCTGTAGCCCCCGCCCATTTAGAGAACAAAAGTATTGTCTGTGTTTGGACTGCCCTGGGGGCAAGGGGCAAAAATCCCTTCATATTACATCTATGGGACTTCATAGACATTCTGTTGCAGTGACTTGGTGCCGGGGGGGGGGGGGGGGGGGGGGGGAGGGGAGTAACTGCCCTGTGAACTCAACTCGCTGGAGACAGAGGGGAACTGAGGACAATGCCTTCAAAAGGTAGGAGATTAGGGTGCTGGTTCTCTGAGACCCAAGGTGTGGTCAGTCACCTGCGTACTCAGGACAGTGTAAGGACAGCAGACAGGTTCCCATGCAGTTCCCACCCTCACCTGTGTAGTACTCAGGTCCCTGTTACTGACACTACAGTCCCTACTGCTGCCCTGCCCACAGTGGCAAGCTAAGTGATCCTTGAACAACTCTGAGTTCCCAACCCCAGGCACAGAGCTAGCTGTGTGCTAGAGGGAGGGGGTTTGAATACAATTTTGCCCAACTCTGGCCAAGGTGTCCTGCTCTGGGCAGGCACTACCACTGAACCAGCAAGAGGAACACCACACTCCTGCTGTCACCCTACCTATGTGGTTCCCACAACCCCCCCATTCCCACACCTTGTCTGACCATGCACTGCTGCCTGGATGCCTTATAAGTACCACAAGAGAATACTTTGGTTCCTGCCACCACTTCTCCCTGTGCAGCCTGTGGGCCTGCACCACTGGCTGGTTGAAAGAAAAGTGCTTCAGGCCCCTCACCACTACTATCAAGAGGCCCTTGATAGTAGCATAGCAAGCTTGATCTTGTCTGAAGAAACCCCCATTGCTTGATGGGGACCTCCACTCTCATTGTACGGGTAACCATACAATGAACACCCCAGGATCACTGCTATCTACTTGATACTGAACTGAACAGCTAGGATGTCTCCATTCTTTTGTGGCCTGCAGACACAGTGCTGCTCTGACTTTACCACAGTATGTACTGTGTCCAAAGTCATTAATCATAGCCAAAGAAGCTATAGAGAGATTATACCACAGTGCCCAGCTGGAAACAAATCTAACATTTCATATAAATCAATACCCCAAGACAAATTTTCAGTAGAAAGCTGCTAAAAAGTTTACCTCATAAAAGTGGTAAAGATACCGGATCCATCAGATATACCAATTTCATTGTAGGATCGCAAGGTACATGAAAAAAATATGGTAATATGATGCCTCCAAAAAGAGTATAACTTTCTAACAACAAATGCCAAAGAAATAAATATGGAAAAATGCCTGATAAAGAATTTAAAAGCATGATTATTTAAAATCTCAATGAGATCCAAAAGAATAGACTTTTAAATGAAAGCAAAAGGATAATGCAGAAGATAATTGAGAAATTCAGGAAAGAAAAAGAACCGAACATAAATATTAGAAATGAAGAGCTCACAAAGTCAAATAAAAATACATTTGATAGCTGCAATACACTAGATCAGGGAAAACAAATAACCTGAACTTGAAGACAGGTCTTTAAAAATATCCCAGTGAGATAGGAGGAAATAATGAGAACATTTAAGATCTTTGGAACCCATCAAACAAACATCCACATTTTCAGATTACCTAAAGATGAGGATAAAAATATTAGTGGCATAGAAAACTTCCCTAATTTTGGAATGATATGAACATCCATGTGCAGGAGACTTATAGAACCCAAATGGAAATGACTAGAAAGGATCTTTACTTTACAAAAGCACAAGAAAAATTCTAAAAGCACTAAGTAAAGAAAGGAATGGAATGATACATTCCAAGTCCTGAGACAAAAGTAAACTACTAACCAAAAATACCATACCTAGAAAGGAAGGCTATTCTTCAGAATGAGGAAATAAATTTCTCCCAACTCAAGTAAAAATAGGAAATTCATGATCATGAGACTAGTCTCATGAAAGATGCTTAAGGGAGTCCTACACACAGAAGTGAACCATAACTACCATCATGAAAGCATGTGAAAGTATAAAGTCCACTAGCAGAGTAGATTCAAAAAAGAAATAGAAAAGAATCAAATACCATCAGTACAGTAAATCATCCAACCACAAAAATGAACAAGAGGAAGAACAAAGAATATTCAAAACAGCTAGAAGAAAACCAAAATAATAACCAACTAATAATCTTTTCTATAAAAGGACTAGAAAGAAAAGATACAGGCTGGATGAAAGGACACAAAAACAAAACACTATATGCTACCTATGAGAAACTCACCTCATCAATAAAAACTCACACAGACTGAACAAAAAAAAAAAAAAGGATGTAAAATTATATTCCAAGCAAATGGGAACTTGGAGTAAGCAGCAGTGGCTATACTTATATCTGACAAAATGGCATTAAGACAAAAACTGTATAAAGAGATACAGAAGGTCACTATCTAATAATCAAAGGACCAACTCAACAAGAAGATATAATAATCATAAAGATAAATGTTGGAGCACCCAATTGTACAAAACAAATTGTAATAGACCTAAAAGAAGACATAGGCATCAATATGATAATAGTGTAGAGCTTCATTTTCATCAATAGAGAGATCATCCAGATCAAAGGGAAAAAAATCAACAAAGAGAGTTAAACTATAATAAAGACCAAATAAACTCAGATATTCACAGAACATTTTATCCAGCAACTGCAAAATACATATTCTTTTCTTTTTCTTTTTTTTTTTTTTGAGAGAGAGAGAGAGAGAGAGAGAATTTAATTTTTTTTTTTTTTTTTTTTTTTTTTTTTAGTTTTTGGCAGACACAACATCTTTGTATGTGGTGCTGAGGATCGAACTCAGGCCGCACGCATGCCAGGCGAGCGCGCTACTGCTTGAGCCACATCCCGGGCCCTACATATTCTTTTCATCAGCATGTAGAACTTTCTCAGGAATAGACTATATATTAGGTCACAAAACCTATTTTATAAAATTCAAAATAACTGAAATCATATCCTGTGTCTTTTCTGATCACAATAGAATAAAACTAGAAGTCAACAACATGAAAGTGCAAATATTATACAAATATATGAAGACTGAACAATATACTTCTGAACAAACAGTGGGTTGAAGAAATCAAAAGGGAAAAATCTTAAAACTTCAAGATAAGTGACATGTAAGTACAATATACTGAAACCTGTGGGATGCAGCAAAAGCAATGCTAAAAGAGAGTTCAAAGTAATAAGTACCTACATCAAAAGAAAAAAAAAAGACTTCAAATAAACCACCTAATGATGTAACTCAAGGATTTAAAAAAGAACAAATCAAACCCAAAATTAGCAGAAGGCAAAAAAAAGTCATAGCAGAAATATGAAATAGAGCCTATAAGCAAAAAAAAATCAATAAAGAATTGTGGTTTTTTTTGAAAAGATAAAAAATTAATAAACATTTAATTTGATTAACCAAGAAAAAGAGAAAATCCAATTAAATAAAACCAGAAATGAAAAAGGAAACATCACAACCAATACCACAGAAATATAAAGGTTCATTAGGGATTACTATGAAATTTATATGCCAAGAAACTGGAAAAAACTAAAAGACACTCTCACTGCTCAAAGTCTTAACCAAAGCAATTAATTAGGCTAGAGAAAGAAAAGGAATTTAAATAGTAAGTCAAATTATCCCTGTTCAAAGATGACCTGTTTCTAGAGAAAAACATAAAGACCACCAAAATACTATTGGAGCTGATAAATTAATTCCATAAAAAAAGACTACGAAATAAAACATACAAAAAACAGTAGCTATTCTACATACCAATAGTAACTTTGTTGAGAACTTATAAAAGAAATTCAATTCACAATACCTACAGAAAAATAAAATACCTAGGAATAAACTTAACAGAGGAAGTGAAACATCTATTCAATGAAAATTATAAGACACTGCTGACAGAAATTGAAGAAGACACCAAAAAGATGGAAAGACCTCCATTGTTAAAATTCAATGCAATCTTCTTCAAAATATCAATGACATTCTTCACAGAACTAGAAAAAACAACCCTAAAGTTAATATGGAAGTACACAAAGACCCCAAATAGACAAAGCAATCTTGAGCAAAAATACCAAAACTGGAGATATTACCATACCTAATTTAAGGACATACTCCAGAGCCATAGTAACCAAAACAGCAGAGTGTCAGCATAAAAGCAAACACACAGACCAATGGACCAGAGATTCCATTGGTCTTTTACTTGTAAAAGTTAGAAGACCCAGAGAACAGATTGAGGAGAGATATTACTTGTAAGTAGACCTAAAAGTAAAATAATATCTAAAGCCATGTATCTAAAGCCAACTGATTTTTAACAAAAGCACTGGAACCAAACTTTGAATAAATGGTGTTGGGAAACCTGGATATTTGTAGACAAAATATTGAAGGTTGACCCACCCCATTCTGCACAAAAATCCATTAAATCAAAATGGTTAAAAAGACTTTAATGTAAGACCTGACACTCTGAAACTAGAAGAAAATTTAGGGAAAAAATTACTTCAAGAAATTGGTATAGGCAATTATATTCTGGATAGGACCCCAAAAGCACAGAAAACAAAAGCAAAAATCCACCAATGACATTACATCGAACTAAAAAACAGCTGAGCAGAAAAGGAAATAAACAACAGTGTGTAAAGACAACCTACAAAAATAATCAACCATGTGTAAAGACAACCTACAAAATGATGGAAAATATTGGCCAACTATTCATCTGACAGAGGGTTAATATCAAGACTATGTAAGAAACTCAAACAACAAAAATTTTAAAATGGACAAATTATCTAGACAGATACTTCTCAAATGAAGAAATATGAAGACTAACAAATAAATGAAAAAATCAAGGAAATGCACATCAAAACTACAATGAAATACCTCACCCTAGTTATAATGGTTATTATTTAAAAATGGGCTGGCGGCATGGCTCAGTAATAGAGCATTTACCTACCACGGCAAGGCCTGGGTTTAATCACCAGCACAACAACAACAAAAAAAGAAATGATGGAAAGGATATGGAGAAAAAGAAATTTTTATACACTATTGATAGAAATGTAAATTAGTACAAGAACAGTATCAAGGCTCCTCAAAAAACTAAAAATAGGTCTACCATGTGATTCATCTATCCCATTTCTGGGTATATATCCAAAGGAATGAAATCAGCATATCAGAGAGATGCCTGCATAACCATGTTTTTTGCAGTACTACTCACAATAACCATGATAGGGAATCAGGCCTTAGTTACCTAGCAACAGATGAACAGATACAGAAAATGTGGTATATATACACAATGGAGTATCATTCAGCCATAAAAAAATGAAAGTCTGTCATCTGAAGCAAAATGAATAGAAATAGGGGACAGTACATTCAGAATTCAGACACAAAGACAAATACTACATGTTCTCTTTCACATGTGAAAGCTAAAATAAGTAGACCTAAAAGTAAAATAATATCTATTAGAGATCGGGAAGGGTATGCAGAAGGAGGGTGGAAAAGGGGAGGTTAGACTTTATCAGTGCACATTATGTGCATATATGGTACATTGAACCCCATTAAAATGCAAAATTAATACATGCTATAATAACCTTATAAAGAACAGAGAAAAAGAAAAAAAAAAGATGATCATGCTAAATGAAAAGTTAGAAGACCTAGAGAACAAATTGAGGAGAGATATTACTTGTATTCTAGGAATTCCAGGAACAAATAGCAGGCAAAGCACTCAGGAAATAATTGATAGAACATTTCCGCTAGCAGAAAAAGGATTGAGCCTGCATGTATCAAGAGCACCCCAAAACAAAACTGAAATATTATGCTAAGCAAAATAAGCCAATCCCAAAGAATCAAAGACCAAATGTTTTCTCTGATATGCGGATGCTAATTCACAATAAGGGAGGCTAGGAAGAATAGAGGTACTTTGGATTAGACAGAGGGGAGTGAAAGAAGTGGAGGGGGTACAGAGGTAAGAAGAATAGTAGAATGAATCAGACATTATTACCTTATATGCATACATGATTACATGATCAGTGAAACTCTACATCATGTACAACCATAAGAATGAGAAGTTATACTTCATTTATGTATGATGTGTCAAATGCATTCTACTGTCATATATAACTAATTAGAATAAAAAATAACACCCCAAGCAATATAAAATAATAAGTAAGAGTCCAGGGCTGGGGGTGTTGCTCAGTAGAGAGCAACATTCATGAGGCCCTGGGTGCAATCCCCAGCACTATGTGGGGGTAAGGGGTAGGAGAGCAGTGGCAAGGGTAAGAGCCTGGTTCCTTTTCTAGGTCTCAAAAAAACATACTTTATAAGTAGCCAAACAAGAACAACAGAATACTAATAAATTTTTTTAAAAAAATAAGGTTGATAACAATTTATCTTCATAGCCCTTACTAACAGAAAAAGGATTATACCAGCTATGTTATACAACAGCTATAATTTTTCATGTTTTCAGACAAGAGAAATTTAAGAAAATAATTCCTGAAAGTGACCACTATTTACCTTTTCTGAAAATTACTCAAAAAAATCCTGCAGCCAAATGAAATGAAAAGAAAAAAGAATTAAGAAGAGGGAAGTTGCAAATAAAAATGAAAAAAGTGAAAATGACAAAATAATAATAATTGAATGAGAAGATATATTTAAATAATGCAAAGATAAATTCAGTTTTAAAATTTCAAATGGCAATCCTGAGAGTTCTGGGAGAGAATGGATAATTGAGCAAGTGTGTAAATATATACAAGTAAAGTTGCTTATAGATGCATTCTTTTTAATACTGGAATTAATCTAAACAATTTATTGAATAATAGTATAATAGAAATCAGAAATATATCATTAGCAATTATACTTCCAAATTCTATTTATTGGTATGTAAAGGTATTCATATTTATGTATTTATAATTTTATATACTTTTAATAAAACAAATACATAATTTTATTAAACATATGAATGTATATATCTATACCTTATACAGAGATATTTTAATAAAGTAGTTTTCTATCAAAAAATTTTAAAAGTCTACTTGGTTATTTTTAGTCAGTAAGAAAAAGGAAAAAATAATGTAATCTTATCTGTATTTTTCCTCAGTCAGCATGGAACGCTTAGGGAATTTTGAAAAGTTAAAAGCTAAAGTCTAAAGGAGCATTAGGAGTGGTAACTTTTAAGTGGGAGGGTCCAGAAAGCTTATATGTGGTACTGTGAGTAAAGGAAGAGGGAGGTTTTGAAAGGCACCCAGATGGAAGCAGGAAGAAGGAGTGGGAGTGTGGGCACGTGCTCCTGTGAGACTCAGAGGGCCCAGGTAAAATGTGCAAAACTACTATCTGGATAACTACAGGGGAATTTTCTAGAGGTCAATAGCATATTCAGATGGCAGTTTCTACATTACTTCTTGACATTTCATCTTTGTCTTATTTCAATGTTCCCACTTATCCGACTTCCTTTGCTGATGGTCAGGACAGCGCAATACCCTAAGATCTCCCCAAAAGACACAGTTCTTGAGTTCTCCAGAGTGTGTCCTAAGGTTCAAACTTCTTAAGAACTTGCTGAAATATAAATCAGTTTACTCTAGACAAGGCCAACTCTGAAAATTTCAGAGTCCAAAGGTCATTGTTGAAAGTTTTAACTCATGTTGCCTTACATAATTCATGTATCTAGCTGGGAGAAAAATCTTAGAATTTTAGCTCCAAAGTTTATATAAAGGACCTAAAAATAAAAATTAACTCAAAGTTATTTACACACACTCCAAACATGATTCAAAGAAAACATTTTCTTAAGGATCCTCATTAACATGTAAAGACCTTTGAGAGAGGGTATTTCCCTTTGATAAATGGAGCAATTGGGTCCTACAGTTAAGCAGGCATCCCTAAGATGGCATGAGAGATGGACAAAATAATTAGTAGCTAATGATAATACTCTGGTGTTATTGAACGGCTTATTGTGTATCAAGTACTGCACATTTTACATATAGTTTAATTTTTATTGTCCAACTTACAGATGAGGAACCTGTACCTTAAAGAGGTTATGCAAATTGATCAAAGTTATACAGCTTGTTGGAGCCAGGATCCAAAGCAAGGTTTACATCATGCTGGAGTCCTTGCTCTGATAGAAAGCACTGTGCTTCCCTCAGTCACACAAGATTCTCAGAGCTACGTATCCCTTCTTAGAGAACAGTGACCTATTACAACGGTGTCTTTGGTGATATGGATTCAGTACAACAAACAGTAGAGATTCTTGGGGTACCTGTTCTGGAACTCCATTCCTCATTCCATCTGCTAAGCTTCTATCCCTTCAAACGTTCTCCACTGACCCCTATCCTTCTTGCCAGCCATCCTAACTATCTCTGAATTCACCTCCCACTGATTTTTTAGTGCAGTTATCCTCTAGCCTTAAAATCTATCTTCAACATTGGTTAGAATGATCTACAAATAAGAGGAAACAGCCACCCACAAGTGGCTTCAATAAATATTTACCAAAAGTCCAGAGGTAGGCAGTTGCTTGACTTGGTTTGGAAGCACAACAATGCCATCCACGACTGAGGTTCCTTTCATGTTTTGCTTGGCTAGGGAATTTGTAGTGTCAGTCCCAATGTGACAACCTCATTCCAGCTGTCAATTCACATTCAAGGTATAAAGGAAGGGAAGAGGCAGAGCCCGTAAGCCCTCCTCACACCTGTCCCTTTAATAAGGTAAAGGAAACTCTCCCAAACCCCCCCAGTTGACGAAACACATCATTAGCCAGGTGTATGTCATGTAGCCAGTGGGACCAGAAAAGCAAATACCTTGACTTCTTCTGCATCTGTAGGAGGTGGTGGAAAAGGAGAAGGTACCAGAACAGCTGCTGAGTCAGCCAGTCAATAGTATCTGCCATTTTCTCATTGTAGCATATTTTTGAACTTTTTCTGGAATGTTTTGTCACCCCCAAATATATTCCTTATGTGTCCCTCGCCATTCTCACCATTATGTCACAAAGTTCTGAGGCACATTGTGGTATCATATAAATACCTGTAAAACTGAATTCCTTTAAGTATAAAATACAAACTACAGACATACAAGGAGTATTCTTTTCTGATACTGCATTTGACAAAAAATCTTGACTAAGGCACAAAAAGAAAGAAAATCTTCGAGAAATCCCATTGAGAGTTGATTGTATTTTACTACTGTAGGGGGAAAAAAAATCCCACCCATTCACAGAGCAGAAGGCAGGTTGCTGAGCCTAACACTTTGCTTTGGCCACTGTTCCTAACCATTTCCGTGATGGCTGACCCCCTTCCAGAGGCCGTTCAGGAAAAGGCACAGGAAGTCAAGCTTACATTTGCTTTTTGTTGGCAAGACCAATTAAAGGTCTGCCTGGGTGGAAATGTGAAACTATTTACTGAAGCTGACTCTGTTACTACCTCTGTTTTACAGCAGAAACAATGAGGGCTGACCATAAAGCTGAGGGCTGACTGCTATTTTAAGTGTCCATGAAGCTTCCTGGTTTCTTCCTCCTGTCCTCTTCACTCCCCCATCCCCAACCCTGCTCTCTCAAATGCCCTTTGGAAAATGCATTTTGGAGTCATAAGTTCAGAGCACAGAAAGAGTTGCTGGGCAGGGCAACAGCTTGAAGTTTAGCCAAAGTCATCACCTAAGCTAGCAGGAGTTCTAGCTTCCAGCAACATTCTCAGAATAATAAATCTAATGACACCCACAGCCACAGCTTACAGATGGTGCCTCATGATACTTGACTTCTGGTGTTCACGTTCCCATGTAGTCCCTTCCACACTGAAGGGGGTGACATTGTAACTTAAGGGAGGCCTTCTTTGAAAGAAGTCTGCTGCAAACCCTAAGGACACTAAAGCTGTCCTGTGGAGAGGTCCACCTGGTGCAGAACTAAGACCTTCTGCAGGAAGCCAGCATCAGCCTGCTCACCATCTTGGAAGCAGATCTTTCAGCCCTAATTAAGCCTCAGATGACTGCAGTCTCTTGGGCATCCTTGAACTTGAACTACTCAGCTCAAATGCTCCCAAATTCCTGACCTTCTGAAATTATGTGACATAATATCTATGGTTATTTTATGCCACTGATTTTAAGCCTCTAGTATGCTCATTATCTCAATATTTATTATCTCAATTGATACTTATAACCACCATATGTAAAATAGGAAGAACAGGTCTAACAGTCTACACTACAGATGAGAGCACACAGATCAGAGAGACAAAGCAACATGGCCAGGATTAAATTGCTAACACATGTTGGGGCCAAGCACCCTGGTCATCTGAAAGGGAGTTTCTGCTTTTCTAAAATATATTGCCTTTGGATAATTACATAATTATAGTTGGAAAAAATCTTGGAAGTAATATAGGTCAACCACTGCACTTCACAACTGAAGAAACCAAGGACTAAAAATGAAGAGAACCTCCCAGGGCTGATGGCAGAGGTAGGAATGAAGCTCTGTGACCTGTGCCCCCTTTTTACATGTGGCCTCACCTGGAATCTCAGCTTTCTAATAGATAACTCAGAACACTATCTCTTCTGCCATCCTTGACCTGAAGCTCAGTTTGGGAATCAACTCGATCAGGGGTTTGGAATATCCTATCCTGGAGATCTCCCTAATGGGAATCAACTAAGGGGTTCTGCAACACAACACATTGCACTACAGACTTTTCACTTCTCCTCTCTGTGACTCAGTTTCTTCATCTATAAAATGGTGACATTACATGATACCTAATGTTAGGAGAATAAAATGTTGGAAAAAGAAGCATGTGAAGAACTTAGCATATATTAGAGAAAACATTCAGCCTTTGGTTTTGGGGGATTGGCTTATTTCACTTAGCATGATATTCTCCAACTCCATCTATTTACCAGTAAATACCATAGTTTCATTCTTCTTTAAAGCTGCATAATATTCCATTTGAATATATATATATATATATATATATATATATATATATATATATATATATACCACATTTTCTTTATCCATTCATCTATTGAAGGACACTTGGTTTGGTTTTATAGTTTAGCTCTTGTGAATTGAGCTGCTATAAAACATTGATGTGGCTGCATCACTGTACTATGTTGATTTAAAGTCCTTTGGGTATAAACTGAGGAGGGGATAGCTGGGTCAAATGGTGGCTCCATTCTGAGTTTTCTGAGGAATCTCCATACTAGTTTCCATAGTGATTGCACCAATCTGCAGTCCCATCAGCAATATATGAGTATACCTTTTCCCCCACATCCCCCAACATTTATTTGTTTTAATTAGTTATGCATGACAGTAGAATGCATTTATGCACGAATTTGATGATTGCCATTCTGACTGGAGTGAGATGAAATCTTACAGTAGTTTTGATTAGCATTTCTCTAATTGCTAAAGATGTTGAACATTTTTTCATATATATGTTGATCAACTGTATTTCTTCTTCTGAGAAGTGTCTGTTCAGCTCCTTAGCCCATTTATTGATTGGGTTATTTACTTTTTTCTTTTGGTGTTAAGTTTTTTGAGTTCTTTATAGATCCTAGAGAGGGGCACTAGGGAAGAATAGAATTACCTTAGTTAGGTAGAGGAGAGTGAAGGGAGGGGAAAGGAGGGGGAAATAGGAATAGGAAGGATAGTATCCTGAAACAGACATTATTATCTTATGTACTTATATGACTGCATGATTAATGTGATTCTACAACATGTATGATCAGAAAAATGAAAAATTATACCCCATTTATGTATGGTATATCAAAGTGCATAAATACATTCTACTGTCATGCATAACTAATTAAAACAAATTTTTAAAAAAGAGCTTAACATAGTGCCTGACACACAGAAAACTCCCAGAAAATGTTAGCCATTGTTAAAAAACAACCACACAGAAAAAACCTCTCTGGGGAGGAAATGATCACCATGAAGGAAGAGTCACACTGGCTTCTATCACTCAGCCATGATGCACTTATTGAAAGTTGTACTGGCCGTGTGACCTTGGGAGACAGCTGCATCAGGCCAAGCCAAGAAAAATAAAGCCCACTCTTAGGGGGGAATAGGAGGGAGCAACTGGCCATGAGGTAGGAGAAGAAAGGTGGACAAAACAAATAAGATGAGAATAAGGAAAGGAGAATCAGAGGCAGACACGGTAGTACACACCTGTAATCCCAGCAGCTTGGGACTCTGTGTCAGGAGGATCACAAGTTCAAAGCCAGCCTCAGCAACTTATTGAGACACTAAGCAACTCAGTGAGATCCTGTCTCTAAATAATTTATTTTAAAAAATGGCTGGGGATGAGTCTCAGTGACTAATCGTCCCTGGGTTCAATCCCCTGTATGAAAAAAAAAGAAAAAAAAAGGAGAACCAGGCCAATCTACTATGTTCAATCTTTATTACAGCTGGGAAGGGTGGAGACTTTTTCTCCCAACAATCCTGAGAAAACAACCCTAGCAGTAGCACTTTGAGGAACAAGGAATGAAGGAAAGAGAGACTGCATGGTCAGTGAAATCCTCAACTGCCCACCCGTTGCCACACAGCCACAAGGCTGGGGCATGTCCCTGGGTCCTTCCCCCGGCATCTTCAAAGCCCTTAACCCTGTCCTGGTTTCCCCATGCACTCTCTCTGGGCCTTGGCCTTAACTTCACCCTTCACAGAGCTGCTGGGCCACCTCCAGGAGCAGCAGAGGACCCTGGCCTGGAAAACAGGCAGTAGATACCGCCCATTCTTTCCTGCGCTCCAGCCTTGTTTTCTTCCACTTGCCTCAGTAGCACTTTCCCCCTGAATGGCTTGCTTATTGTTGAAAAGCCTCAGGAGCATCTGTGGGTAATGACCAGGTCTTAGCATCAAACTGCTAAGTAACTGTGGGCAGGTCAGTTAGCCTCAGATGCCCCATCCATTAAATGAAGTTACCCAAACCCTCCCCACTAAGGACAGAGTGTGGATCAGTGAACTATTCAAAGAAATTGCCTCAGATACCAGGTGCTAGTTAAGTGTAAGCCATTGGTGATTCATCTAGGGTTCTAAGAGGGAAAGAAGAATCTTTTAAAGGCTACATGTGAAGTTCATTCCCACTCTCCTTAGCCCCAGGAGAAGTTAGGTTTTGGCTTTTGGCTCCCAAGAAAATCTTCCAAAGATTGAGGGATTCTGAGGGCCTGAAAGGGAAGCCTAGCTGACCTCTGCCTAAGGTGCTTACCAGACCATCTCCCTGCCCTGAAGTTCTGAGGGTCAAATGGAGAAGCCAGCCGGAGGTATGGTTAGCCCTGAAAGAACTGATGCTTCCTCAAAAGTCTCTCCTGCTTCCTAATGTTCTACACTAGTGATTCTCTGAACACAATTCTCTGGGAACTTGTAAGAAAGTAAAATTCCTGGGCTGGGGATGTGGCTCAAGTGGTAACATGCTCGCCTGGCATGCGTGGGGCGCAGGGTTCAATCCTCAGCACCACATAAAATAAAATAAAAATGTTGTGTCCACCGAAAACTGAAAAATAAATATTAAAAAACTCTCTCTCTCTCTCTCTCTCTCTCTCTCTCTCTCTCTCAAAAAAAAAAAAAGAAAGAAAGAAAGAAAGAAAGAAAGAAAGAAAGTAAAATTCCTGAACTCTACTGAAATCAGCAGCTCCAGGGCACACCCAGCCATCTATATTCTGAGCCATCTAGGTAATTCTGGTGCTTGGTTAAAGTTTGAGAACCGCTGTTCCATCTGAAAGAACCAGTATGCCTTAACTTTAACATGTTTATGAAACACCTATGATCTTGTTAATCTTTGATTTGATTCAGAAAGTCCAGGTGTGGCCTGAGACCTGGCCCCCATCTGTGAACTTCTGGGTTATGCTTACACTCTGGTCTCGAGATCATATGTTTAGTAGGAAGGCTCCACGTGTGTGAGTTCACAGGAGACTCGCTTATGGAGGTCTTTATATTGGCTGAAGTTGCGTCTCAGCATTGATTATTTTTTTAAAAGACATTTCCAGGTAGTTCTAACCAGGGTGAAAACTTCTGCCTACACTTTGAAATCTACTGCATTTCATAAATACTTTGATTCCTATGTGTTTTATACCCACCTAGAAGTATGTGTATTTTAAGCTGCTTCTTGATCATGGTTAATGTATATCAGTGAACTTGGTGACCTAGGGGTGGGAAGAACTCAAGGCATTTAAGTATGGTGGAGAAACTTTTCTGAAGGTGAAGGGGCTGTGAAGTAGGGTGGCTGCTTCTTTGAGAATCAAAGGGAATTCTCCAGTTGTAGAAGATGTCAGGTAACATCAAGAGTGAAAGAGGCAAAAAAGATTGGGTGTCTGGGACAGAATGCCGGGTTTTCTGTCTTTCCATGAAACCACAACACTATAAATTGCAGACTACTGATGATAGTAATGCAAACTGCTTTGTTGATGGGAATATAAATTGTAGGGAGATGTATCCAAATGCTGTCCTTTATATAATGGCCTATATGTTCAGTTATTGGCTTAATATCTTTTATTCTTTGAAACACACATGCCAATATACCAACTCCTGTCTCCTTGCTGAACCAATGCATCTCCCCACCTTTAATGACCTTGTAGTTAATCACCATTTCTCCCCCTACTCACTCACGCTGACCAAAACAACACTACCACAGGTTTAAGCTCTGCTTTCTTGGAGGCTCTCTGAAGCATTCCACAACCTTATCTCATCCTTCTATAGCTTATTATTGTCATTTTTAAATGTGGAAACCAAAAGACCACAGCACAAGTGACTCACCCAAGGTCAGCGAGTGGCCAAGCCTCACTTGTCCTGCCAACAAGTCCTGTAGCTCTGGACTCCTTCTTATTAATAAGATACACTTAACACATTTCATTCTGCAAAATGCTCTTTGGCTATTTATAAAGTACTCAGTCTAAGGTATTTTGCTAGAGCAGTTCAGATGGATTAAGGCAAGTAGGTGTTTCCATAGCTGCTTTTGTAAGTGAGGAAGAAGCAAAGAACTTTAAAGCTCAAATCATGTTTGTTTGGAAAAGTAAGAGATTTGGACAAGAAAACAAGAAGGCCAACTTCAGGAACCAAAGTTGTAACTTACAGTTCTGGAGGCAAGAAAGTCCAACACCAAGGTACCAACAGATTCAGTGTATGGTAATCTGTGTAGATGGTGCCTTCTGTAAGTCCTCAAAGGGTGCAAGGGGAAAACAAGTTTCCTCCTGCCTCTTTTATAAGGCTAATCCAATTCACAAGTGTGGACCCTCATGACCTAATTACTTTTTAAAGGCCCTACCTCTTAATATTGCCCACAATGTGGATTTGGTTTCAACATGAATTTTGGAAAGACACAAATATGCGGACCATAGCATTGCTGTGTTGGTCACTACAAAGAGAATTGCAAAAAGAAAAAAAAAAATGCAATCCTTGACCGTTGGGCATTCATGACTTAATACATGGACAAGATAGGTCACTGAACCTAATATAAACATTAAATAGTGAATAGACGAGAAAGAATTTACCCATTTAGGTTCCAGATAAGTACTCAGAGGGTGTCAAGACAGACTAAGTGAATAACTGGGGTAGGTAGGGAGGGAAGTAACCTAAAGGTTCCCCATCCAGGCAGGAGGACGTAAGGAATGCTTAGTGACCAGTGCTGGGTGCAGTTTTGTGAAGGCATAGCATTACAGGGACATCAATGAACCTCTGCCTCGGGGGTAATAAGAGAAGCTGTACTACAGACACTTGGCATTCAGTGGGTCCCAGGAGGACAGCCTTTAGTGGGGTGCTGGCCTGATAAGCTCCAGAGCACAGTGAGTCAGCAGATGCTATTTGCTCCTAATAGGAGCCCTGCAGACAGCTCTCTCTAGGAGAAACAAAATCAGGTTCCAGCTGTATCAGCTATTATGGTTGATTTTCAGCCAATTGCACCTAGAGTGAGCTGAAAAAGGTTCCAATTAGCTGTTTTGATTTAGCAGCAGTCAGGAAAGCACCCTGAGTGAGCTTAGCCTGTCTAATCTGAACTTGTCATTTTCTTCATCTAGATGAGAGGAGGGAGAGGGGCTTCAGGAAACCTCACTGTCATCAGGTCTGTTAATTCATATACCCCCCACCCACCCACCCAAAGGAAAGAAGAGAACTGTTCTGATTCATTAAGAGAAATCCCAAACAGACTGTCCTTCCCACCCTCAAAGACACAGGTCTGGAAAAGGGAATATTTTTACAGTACAGACATGTAAGAGAGGTGAGTTAATGACAAAACATTAGTGCAACAGATCTTTTGCTTTTTTTTTTTTTTCCTTTTTCCTTTTTCAGTGCTGGGCATGGAACCTAGGGCCTCACACATGCTTAGGCAAGTGTTCTCTACCTCTGAGCTATATCCCTAGCCCAATAAATCTGATTTTTATAATGACTTATATCAGGAAGCTTTACGCTGTCTCAAACACACACGCACGCACACACACACACACACACACACCATTCTTCCCTCCCTTTCAGTTCACAGTAACCACAATTCATTTGGGTTCTTTTCCGGGCATGGCAACCAGGATACAGTTTCAAGGTTAGCGTGGGTCGAAAGCCTCCCAAAAGCTGCTCTGTCAGGCATCTCTGCTTACTCTGTCTGCTTTCTTTTAATTTATTGTTTTTTTTTTTGATTAAAGTAATACATGTACAAAATTCTGAAAGTGAAATAATAGTAGATAAAATTTACTGAATGCTTTATACATGCCAGACTCCAAACCAATTATTTGATTAGGAGTATCTTACTTAACTCTCAGCACATTCCAGGAGCAGGGGACCAGTCATGTCATCTTTATTGTACTGATGCTACACCGTGTTTCAGTTTCCCAGGGTCACAGAGCTAATCTGTGGTAGCATCACTGTTTCTCCAGAATCAACACATTTGAAAGTATGACATTCTGCTTCAAGAAAATTCATTATAAAATCTTAGAATTTCAAATTTTAAAAAAATTCCAAAACAACACACACACACACACACACACACACACACACACACCTTTCATTGTCCCCCTCCTCCAAGTCATCTACTTTCAATTCTCCAAGATGTGACTTTAGGTATTTACCACTATTTAATATTTAGTACAATATGGTCACTTTAACTCTTTTATTTCTTCTGTATAATTACAATTTTTGGTTAAATTTACATTCAGCATGTTCATTATCCTTGATGACAGTTCACTTCTAAGCCAAGAGAAGGAGACTATTTTTTTACATTACTTTTTGTTTTTCCTGGAGTTAATAATTACCTAATTTTTATTTGCTTAGAGTTTTATTAACCTATGCCATGTCTTCCTATGGTTGTACATAATGGCTTTCCATACAATTTCACATCTTCAAACTCAGCAGGTAAGTGTAAGTTTTAATATCTTTTTCTGGAGACATTCTTCCCAGAGCCTTCTGTTCTCCACTTTGAGCTTCTTGCCCTTTATTTTTGCCACACAGCTGTTGTTTGGGGACTTCCCTTTGCCATCATCCTGGGATTTCCCTTCACCTCCTTCCTTTGTGATCTCCTGTTTCCGCAAATCCCTGTCTTCCTCTTCCTTAGCTTATCTCCTGTTTTGGTCAGTACATCCTCCAATAGTTTCCTAAAAAAGGAGATGGGAAGGTTAAGTTATTCCTCCTGAAAGTCTGTTTCTCTGACCACATAGGATGGGGGAACTTCAGGGGAACTTCAGGGATTTCTATGTAGCTCTTGACCATCCCCTCTTTTGATCTTTTCCGGCCTCACCAGCCCCCATTCTTCTCATATTGTTCAACACTTGATGTCACCAATTTTGGTGCCTTGCTCTAGAGGTCTTCCAGTAAATTGGCTTAATTCAGTTCTTCTTCTGTGGATCCTTGGTTTTTGTCTTGCACGGTTTTGCTGAAGTCATTCACTTATCCTCTTTTATATCCACATCTCCTGCTTTAGGGCTTCATTTGGCTTCCAGTGTCAGGAAGACAGTATTGCTGCTGTTTGTAATTTTTATTATTAAGGGAGTGGGTTTTGAGAGGAAAGTGGACTTTGTCATTATTATTTAATTGCTGTCAAGTTCCATACCCCTTGTTGCTGGGCATCTTACAAAGTTGGTATCAGACTAGGATGGATTCCAAGATGATAAATGCTCTTTACTCAATTTAAATGCTCCTCAAAGTCAGTTTGTTACTATTCTTCTGGTCAACTGCCATCCTGGAGGCCTAGGATTGAGAACGTTTTGTGAAGCCTCCATGCTCAGGCTTGCTTTTGTCTAGCTATAAGTCCACCGTGATTCTAGTGGGATGCTCTTTTCCAATCCTTGGAGGGATGGCAACTGAACTTTCAAGCACTTAACTGTCATCCAGGGTACTTGTTTGAAAAAAGAAAAGGAAAAAGAAATGGATTCCTAGGGCTTCTGAAACAGTAGGATATACGAGTTAACACTTTTTACTATACCCAGTACCACGTGGTCCTCCCACTTCACTTAGATCAGCACTTGTGAGAGCTCGACTGATTCACAAATCATATTGTTCTCTCCTTGCACCTCTGTCCGTTCTCCCTTTTGCTCTATTTTCTAATTGGTCAAGAAGTCCAAGTTACAGTTCAATGACATGATGGTACTTTACTTGTAGATAGCTATTTGTCAGTCTTGTTCTGTAACCACGTAAACAACTTTCTCTAACATATAATTATTTATCATTTCTAAGTTGTGGTTTGGCTAGTCTCCAATATCCCCATAAAGACTTGAGAAGTTCTGGAGACAACGGTAAACAAACATGGACTGAGCACTGACTGTATGCAAGGCATTCTTCTAGGTGCTTTGTATTCACTCATTTAATTTCACAACACTAAGAAGTGGGTACTACTGTTAGTATCCTGATTGTACAGGTAGGGAAGCTGATGGTTAGAGAGTTGAATGGCTTACATGGCTAGTAACGAAAGGGCTGGAAGCAACTGAACTATGAAGACCAGCCAAGGGCCGTCACTTGACAGTGACTGAGGGCCTGAGGAAGACACACCCTAGCAGACCCAAATTCCTCCTCACCTTTCACCCCCAGGGTCCTGACCCCACAGAGATATTTCTTGGCAGAGCAGTGGCCAACACTGGAAGCAATGGGGCAGGTGTTGACAGCAGGGGCTGTTAGCAGTACTTGAGCAACAGGACATCTTGAACCTGAGATGGTCATGGCACAACACCACCACCAATCCAGGTCCATCTCAGCTAGAACTGAAGTACCACATATCCAATGATTCCAAGTACCCAAATATCAGTCTCAAAAGAGTGATAGAAATGGTGACATAAAAAGAAATAATATGTCAGCATCTAATCATGGGGCAGTTAATAAGGCTTACAGTGAAGCTGATCTTTTGAGGAATGAAATAGACTCTTCCCAAGCTCCTTTCCCTACTCATAAAATAAAGATAATAATAATATTATTAAATTCTTACTTAATAGAATTTGTAAGGATTAAAGGAGCTGATGTATAAATGATATACTATCATACTTGGCTCAAAATACTTGATACATTCTAGTTATTATTATTAAATATCCTTGCTCATTCACATCTAAGATCTAGATGGAATTCTGCATAAAGTCAAAATTATAAATAACATTCTCAAATTTTATTTTATCTGTTTATTAATTTATTTTGGTACCTGCGTTTGAACCCACTTAACCCTTGAACCACATCCCCAGCCCTTTTTTTAGTATTTTTTAAAATTTTGAAACAGCATCTCACTAAGTCCTTAGGTCCTTGCTAAGTTTCTGAGGTTGGTCTCCAACTTGCAATCCTCCTGCCTCATCCTCCTGAGCCACTGGGATTATAGGAGTGCACCACTGTGCCTGGCTTCAAATTTAATTTTATTTTAAAAATTTGTTCTACACATCAACCAGATATAGGACTGTTTTTTTCTCTCTAAAGATAGAACATCTTGATTTATAATAAAACAAAGAATCAAGTCAGTCTTCTATAACCACTGGAGCCTATTAGGAATCTCTTTCAACCTTCATTAGCACACTTGATCCACACTACTTGATACTTAAAAATAACCAAAGGCCACATATTTGGCCTTCCTCCTCCTAGTGCCTCTCCCAAACTCTCTTCACCCTTCTCTCCATTCCAATTGTTAGATCTTTAAGGATGTTAGAACACTGTTTTAGTTTTTCTTCTAAATATCTTCCACATACGTAGTACCAAATGTTGCTTTGTGATGAATAAGAATTTTCTCTGAGCATACCATTTAGTAACACAAAAAGAAAATGAAAGCACTGATCATCTTATTAAAGTCTCTCCTTTTTAGCTGCACCTTGGTCTTTATCCTCCCCTGAGCCCCGGAAAGCTTTTTGGCATCTGCTGGCACAAGTGAAGGATAATGTACTCATCATGTTTGGCTGAATGCACAGGAGAGGTCCTTTTCAGCTCCCCTCCCCTTGTCCAGACCCTCACACTTGATTCATGTCCAAGTGCAAAAGCCTCAGTACAGGTTATTTTTGTGGCACAGATCTTCTGGTCTGGCTGGTTCCTTCCCAATGATGCTTTCAACAGCACCTTGTCTGCTAATGCATCAGCGTGGCCAAAAAACCTTTACTGGCTAAAATTTAAGCTTATTGCAAATGAAACCCAAACCAGTTCTGCATCACCTCCTCTTACTTTTCCCTGCTCCGGCCAAAAAGGCTTATTTACTGCATCCCCTTCTCACATTAGCATGGTAAACTTCCTCCTGTCTTCCCTGAGATGGTCTCTGCAACGGCCTGTCCTCCCACTGGGTCAAGACTGGCCAAACCCTGTAAGAAGTTCTTCTAGTCCAGTTCAACAATCATGCCTCCTTATTCTGCCGTGGCTACCATTTCCTCCTTGTTGCATGCTGCCTTATTTTGACAGTTGTACTTTTATCAGTAGATATACCATTTCTCCCTAACTGTGGTGTTTGAATGTTTGTTCTATGCCACTTACAGTTGACTCTCATATCTGTGGGCTTTGCATCTGTGGATTCAACCGCTTGCAGATCAAAAATATTTGGAAAAATAATTGCATCTGTACTGAACATGTACAGACCTTTTTTTCCTTATCATTTTCACCTACACAATGCGGTACAACAACTAACATTTACATTGTATAAGAGACTAAGTTATTTAGAGATAATTTAAAGTATATAGGAGGATATATTATGTTTTATACAAATACCATGCCATTTTATATAAGGGGATTGAACATCCATGGATTTTTGTCATCTACAGGGGGTCCTGGAACAAATCCTAAGTGGATATCAAGGGAAAACTGCACTGGTTAGTGCTTTAAATGAATTAATTTTCATAATAAACCTATGAGGCATATCCTAGGATTAGTGGGGTATTATGTTAGGGAACCAGCACAGCTGAGGGGGGTGAGTGATGGAGAGGGCAGATCTAATGTCTATGTGCTTAACCACTCTGCTATACCCTGCACACAGCAGTCACCCAAGAAATATTTCATCAAGTAATTATTGATTTTTCTACCTGTTCTGCCCCATTCCTGTCTATTCTACCTTCTCAAAGAGAGCCAGACTTTTGGAAATGATCAAACATCTTCATGATGCTGACTTTCTTATGAGAAGAGTTCTAAAAATAGTGAAAACTGTGTTATTTTGATTCTGTATTTCATCACAAGTGATTCCACTCTGAAATTCTTTGTGGCTAGAATCTCCAGATGCATGGTCTGTTGCAAAACTGTTATTTCTGTTATCAGAAGTTTGGAGATGTTTCTATTTGAAACACTGTCTATTTACATTCTTCAGCCCAAAATAGTCTGAAGTGTCAGTATTATGTCTTCATGTTTCTAATAGAATTTTATGATGTTATATCAAAAGTCACAAGTCCCTGAGAAATATTTTTGCCCTCTCCAGCTTTCAGGAAAGCACATTATGATAACGACTAAGGTCATATTTATGAAGTGAGGCTGTAACATCTTCACCCATTATGAGAAGAAAGATAGAGTGTGTATGGGATTAAGTTATTGGCAATGTGCTGGAATAATCTGCCCTCCTTTGAGCAATAGTTCTCGCACTCTCTTCTCACAACTCCCTCATTATAGTGTCATGGAGCAACCTACCCCTTCAGGTGCTCTTCTGGCCCCCAGAAGAAAACCATGCCTTCAGTCAAGGACATTCCTGTGGGACTGCAGGACCCAGGACCTTTATTTCTATCTCACATTATTATTGAGATAAAGCCCCATTACTGTAAATGATACTAAGGACAATATTCTAGGGGAGAGTGATAAAGATTCATCCTGACAATGAAAAGAGAGGAGGTCAGTCTGCTGCCAGTCACCATCATTCCACAGTTCTATTGCCTGAGGTCTGTATGTTCATGAATTTAGAATAAAGTCAAGAAAAGTGTAGAGGGTGGACTGGTTGAACATTTTTTAAAAAGCAAACATATAGCCAGGCATGGTGGTACATGCCTGTAATCCCAGCCGCTCAAGAGGCAGAGGCAGGAGGATCAAGAGTTTAAAGCCAGCCTCAGCAATTTAGCAAGGCCCTCAACAACCCAGTGAGACTCTCTCTCTAAATAAAATACCAAATGGGCTGGGGATGTGGCTCAATCGTTAAGTGCTCCTGGGTTCAATCCTTAGTACCAAAAAAAAAAAAAAAAAAAAAAAAAAGCAAACCTATAGAACTTACATGTATATCAATGTGTTCTTAAACACATTAGGAAGCTGGGCCCGTAATCCCTACCTCCCACTAATGCTTTCTCTTACATGTTGTCATTATCTTTTGGGAATTGCCTTCAAGACAGAGCATAAGAATTTATCGTAGAAACTGACACACTCTGAGAATGACAGTGGGTACTATTGACAAATTGGTACAGCCACACAAACCTCCAGTCTTGGGTGGCTAAGCTGGGCAGTCACATTGCTCTAGGGCTACATAAGAAAATGAACTTTAATCATTTTTTTTATCCAAAAATATTTTATTCAGCTGATAACTTCATTTATTTTTAAATAAAACTTCATTTGTACTTTTATTACCTTCAAATTAAACCTTTCCTCAAAAGGTGAAGATTTCCCTTCTCTGATAACAGTCCAAAGAATGTGCTTTGGGTTTTTAATGAACTTCCAAAAGTGTTTTAATCAACAGTGGCATCTTGGAAATATGTCAGTTCCAAAGTGGAAAGTACCCTGGATGCTCATGATCTATTGCACAGGGCACACCTTGTGCTTGAGCACCCCCAGGCTTATTTGGGGCCAGCTATCAGGGTCACCTCTTTGCTTCAGCCAATCTTCAAACCTAAAGTGATATTTAGGTTTCCCTAATCCCTGAGGCAGTTCTTTTAGCATAAGGCCTAAACAGCTCTGCTTCAAATTCCTCACTGTTCTTTTGTGGAACTTGCAGGGCTCCTTCTTATTATCACTACAGACTATAAATCTTCCAAAGTAAGAGCTTATGGGGGGAGTAAACGTAAGGGGCAAGTCTGGAAGGTAGAGCTCAGCTCCTCCATTCATATGAACCTGAGTAAAGCGGGGCTCTCCGGGGATTAGAAACACAAGGGTGGAAATCCACAGTAAGACAAATCTGACTCCAAAAAGACCTTGAAGAGCAGAGGAGGAAGACAAAATTCCACTGGGGTGCATTGCCCAGAGAGCTCTCACACATGAGCACTAAGATTTATATAAACCAAAAGCAGCGTTTCTGAGTAACTGGGATAGGCAAAATGATTGCTCCCTCAAAGAAGTCCATGCTCTAATCCCAGCCTGCGAATATGTTAAGGCACATACAAGGCAAAGTGGAAATACAGTTGCAAATGAAATCAAAGTTACTACTTGGCTGACCTTAGTAACTTTAGAAAGAGTATCAGTGAGGCCCAATGTAATTATAAGGGTCCTTAAAAGTGAATAAAGTTGGGGCTGGAGTTGTGACTCAGTGGTAGGTAGAGTGCTTGCCTTGCACGCAGGGGGCCCAGGGTTCAATCTTCAGCACCAAATAAAAACAAATAAATTTTTAAAAAAAGTCAAAAAAGTGTGAATCTAACCACTACTAAAAAAAAAAAAAAAAAAAGTGAACAAAGTTAAGCCAAAGTGGTGCATCAGAGGAAAAGATGTGATAAAGGAAGTAGAGTCAGAGGCACTATGTTGTTGGCTTTGAGATTAGAGGATGGGACCAAGCAATGAAAACAGACTCCAGAAGCCTGAAAACACCAAAAAAGGAATTCTTTCCTGGAGTGTCCTGAAAGGAATGTTGCTACCCTTGATACCATGATAAAATCAAGGCCCAGTGAGACCCATAACAGACTTTGGAACTACAGAACTGTAAGACACTAAATTTGTATTGTTTAGGCCACCAAGGTTGTAGTAATTTGTTCAGTCAATAATAGAAAACAAATACAATATCTTAGCCCAATAGAGGACTAGATACTACATATAGTATTTATTGATTAATACAACATAGCAATTAAAAAGAAATAAGCTAACACAGAAGGTAAAATAGAGCTACTAGGGACTAGGATACAGGGGTAAGGGGGAGTTTCTGTTTAATAAGTTTAGTTTCTCTTTGGGAGTTGTAAATGTTCTAGAAGCAGAGATATTATAAATGTTATAAGATATTATAAATGTACTTAATGCCTATGCAATTGTACACATAAAAATGGTTAAAATGGTAAATATTGCTCTTTTAACCCAAATTTTGAGAATGAAATAAAAAAGAACAAGCTAGATCTCTCTTTCTTGCTATGGATGAATTTAAAATTATAAGTCATAAGATATTATTTATGACTTATAACACTTACATAGATTCAAAAACATAAAACAATGTACTATTTAGAAATATGCACATAGCAAATTTGTATAAACAGACAGATGGACATCCAATCATGATAGTGGTGGCATCAAGGGACAAGGGAGGAGAACATAAAGAACATCAGCTTTATCAATAATTCTTTACTTTTTTTTTAAATCTAGGAAAATCATGGGAAGATAATTAATTTTTTAAAAGAAAGTTTTCCTGAAGATCTCTTAAAACAGCTGAAAAGAAAGAATGAAAGATAAATTGCAGCCACAACATACATACCTCTCACCTCAATATCCTAAGTACCTGCTGTCTCTTTCCTCCCCCTTCTTCTATGTCCTGTCACCTCTTAATGTACCAGTTCTCTTCCTTTTCTTATTGTCCCCATGGGAAAGCAGTTCAAGCTCCTCTTCATTTCTGCATTCAGCCATGGTGGGACACAATATGGAATGATGTGGGCAATCATCCCAATCACAAAGAGTTGGGGACTGTTAGCTGGCTCAGCAAGTATGTGATCTTCCTCCAGGAGGTCTGCAGTAGGGTCTGAAGTTCTGGGGATCACTGCACTTTGGTGATGCTGATGCTGCTGGTGCAGGGACCATGCCTTGAGCAGAGGCCTCCCAAGGTGAGTGTTGGACAGGTGTGGGAAGGAGTGGGGAGAGGAAGGTAAGGAGAATAGGTGCCTAACATTTCAATGTAGTAATTTTTTCCCTGTATTTCTTGTCATGCACACAATAGGCTACCCAGTGACCCCAGCAAATAACAATCGTGGCTTCCCAATCTCTGATTTTTATCACTTCCTTTCTATACTTGGAAATTAAATTGAAACATTAATTAGTTAGTTAGCTTTAACATTAGTTAGTTAACATTAAATAGTTAGCTTCTATATGAAAGGGAGGCAGCTGTCATCCAGAGGAGAACATTTACAGTAATCAACCCAGATTGTCAGGAGGCTAGATACTGTATTCTGATATTTATGACTCTACTTCTAAAAAGAAGAGAATGAAAAAAAGTAAACATTATTGCATCAAATCTCTTTTTAAGTAGCATTGTTATAATAATTAACTGCTATTTACTTATAGATATTATTAAAATAATTTGTCTCATCATTGTGTTTTGCCCCAGTGCTCCAAGAGGGCAAGAATTTTTAGTTGGGATGGCCTTTGTGCCTGAGGCAAAACGAGGTCTAAAGAAGTGACTTAGCAAGTGATTTAGGAAAACCTAGTAAAAGCTAACACACCTCAATCCTCCATCTGGAACCAACTGAGCTGGTGTGACCTGAAACTCTAGGCCATTTTTGTCCAAAGGATGAAATGTATTAGGTGAAAGATTTCATCTCACCATAGAGAAAAGTTCTTAGACAATGACTGCTATAATAATGTAGGTAATGTTATTCTCCCCATTTTATAGCTGAAGAAAACCTAAAGCACAAAGAGATTTAAGAAACTTGCCCAGATTCACATAGCTAATGTCAATCAGTATACTTCCAAAGTTCACATTCTTTCCCACTACAACAGAACATGTTGTGTTTTAGTTTGGGTCCCCTCAAAGTTAGAGTCTGGGATCAGAGTTTGAATGCAAGCCATTCATTTTTTTTTGGGGGGGGGGGGAATGTCATCCTAAGTAATTAAAAAGAAGGGTTGGGGGAGTAAGATAGAAAAAGAAGAGGAGCCAATTTCTATGTGCATTATCCAGAGAATCTTGCAGAAAACCTCCCAGAATAATCTACCTGAAGGAGGGTAGGTGTTGTAGTCAGTTTTTTAGCTACTATGACTAAACGACCCAACCAGAACAACTGTAGATGAGGAAAAGTTTATTTGAAGGCTCATGGTTTTGGAGTTCTCAGCCCAGCTTCATTCCATGGCGTTTGAGGTAAGGCAGAACATCATGGTGGAAGAGTATGGTGGAGGAAAGTGGCTCACATGATGGCTTGAATTCAAACTCTGATCCCACACTCTAACTTTGAGGGAACCCAGACTAAAAGTAGAGAGAGATTCCACTACCAAATACAAAATATATACCCCAAGGCCACACTCCCAATGACCCACCTCTTCCAGCCACATCCTACCCACCTTCAGTTACCACTCAATTAATCTCATCAGGGGATTAAGTCACTGATTGGGTTTAAGAGTCTTATAACCCAATCATTTCACCTCTAAACCTTTTTGCCTTACTTCACACATGAGCTTCTTGGGGACACATCACATCTAAAACATAATAGTAGGCTTTCTCATTGATTGAGGGTTGTCCCCAAATTTAAGCTTCACCCCACTTCCAGGATGCCCCTGCCTGCACAATAAGCAACTTAGGAAAATGTCCTAGGCAGATGTGAATATATATATATAGCACCAAGTCATTGATGTGAGACACCATCAGCTTGAAGCAAGTCTGGTCTGAGATGTGGCCAAAATTAGAGGTAGGCAGAGGTAATAAGACAGGTGTTAGGACAGCAACAATATTTGCTTCAGACTGTCCCTAGAAAGAGTAACATCCAAGGGTGGAAGACTCTTAGTGGCAAGTGTTACAGAGAAAATTTGAACATGTAGACTAGTTAATCTAGAGAATTTTAGCATTCTCTAAATGGATATATAGAGGAGTCATCATCACCCTTTTTTTAACTAAAAAATGTTGCATTAACATTATACTTGTCAAGAATAATGAGAAATATACCTTAAGGAAATACTGTCCATAGCATCCTGCTTCTTTTCGTCCAAGTCAGGTACCATTTAGACAGACCTCCTTTAGTAAATACTTAAAATGGAAAACTAAAGTCTTTTACAACAGGTGTTAATGTGTTATGGTTTGGGTCAGTTGTGTGGGGAAATGCTGTTAAGGACTCTTCACCAGAGGTCATTAAGACTAAGAAAATGAGATTCCAAGTGTCTAATGATGACTCTCAGGTCAACAATACATATTCACACAGGAATGTACATGCATCCTTGTTAAACAGAAGCAATCCGTTAATAATGGGCTTCTTGAAAAGTTGAGCCATCTGTGCTCAGTAAAGTGTCATCCCTCTTACAGATCTTGCTGAATTCCTTAGTCCCCAAAGTCCACTTGGCAAAGACTTTGTTTTATCCACTGACTCACAGTTGTGGTCAAAGTGGAAGAAATCCTGAGTTGGCCACCTCCAGACCACTGGCCGTTTCTAAGTTTGGAGGTTCCACTTGGTCAATTCAGAGAGCTCTTAAGAGATCTTATGTTGGATTTGTAGGGGTTGGGAGTCGGCTCAGGTCACATCAGAGTGTGGTTCAGCCCATCCTAGGGAGCTGGTCAGGATTTGGCACTGTTGGCTAAATCATGGAGCTGAGGTCAATGTTGGTGGTTTGACCCCTCAGTGGCCTGTTATGTTGGTACAATTTCTATGGCCACAGACTCTAACCTCTTTCCAGGCCTCCTTTCTAGTTCATGCAGAGAACAAAAGAGAGACTGTGGATGAGTCAATGCACATTTATCATCTCTACATGGGTGATGGTGAGGAGACTACAAAGCCTTTGGTTATTTCCCAAAGGCTCAGACTCATGTTTGGGAAATGCAAAAAGGCAAACCAATGCTCCGAGAGAGTTTTACCGTTGTATAAGGGCAGAGCTATTTTCTCTGTACTGTTCATTTTTGTAAGGCAAGGTCATAAATATTCACTTTATCCTTGTTTTATTTTTGATTACTGTTTAAGTTTTGCCTTTAGTGATTTGGTGGTTAAGTCAAATAGAAGCGTGTTGGAGTCCCTGTGCCTGGCAATTTGTTAACACACTGTTCCTTCCCAGCAAACGGAAAAAGGGAATGTAATTATACTTCAGTAGGGGACATACATATAGAGAATATAGAGGAATTATCATCTCTAGGGGTAGCAAAGTGGGTTAAGGGCCCAACTCTGATTTGTACAAGTCTTGCTTTCTGTGGGAAGGAGTCTACAGAGAAAAGATATTTCTAGTTTGTCACATGGGTCAGTCAAAAGAAAGGACCATGCTTGTGAGTACTTTGATTGCAGAGAGCAGAACACACTTCAGATTAGTTTAAGTAAAGTGGGAAAGTCTTTTTAACATCACAGCGATTGAAAGAGTCAAATAGCATTTGTGCTCAAATATATTATAGGATTTCAATATGGTCAGCAGGATTCTTTATATTTCTTGGTACCACTTGCTTCTGAAAAAACTTCATTTTCAGATAGATCCTTTCCTCATGGTATAGCAAGATGGCTGTTGGAAGTTTCAAATATGAAATTCCTTTACCACTTGCAGTGCCACAGAAAGAGGAAGGGGAATTCTTTCCAGAGAGCTCTGGGACATCTCAGGAAGCCCTTTTATTGGGCTGACATGTTCATCAGGATCAGTCAGTTATGCTGTGGTAACAAACCCAAATCTAAGGCTTAATACTCAAGTGTACTTTTTGCTCATATTATATGAGCAATATGTATTATTGGTCATCAGGGACCTTGGATGATGGGTATGCCAACATTATTTAGCTACACTATCTAGAACAATATTTTCTTTATTGCTGCTCAGCAAAAGAAAAAGCTTTCTGTAGAATTAGGCATGGATTTTTTACTATTTTGGCTCATAAATGACCAACAACTCTCCCTTTTATGTTGTATTGGCCAGAACTAGCCACATGGCCCTTTCTAACTGCAAGATACATAGAACAGTTGATGTGTATCACTGTCCCTTCCACACCTGGCTGGGGTAATAAATGTCCATCTTTAGGTCAGGGCTGTGACCAGATAAGTAAGTTCTTTGATAGTTCTAGGCCCTATGCCTTCCCTGGGGCTGGTGAAGGAAGCTAATTTGATCACTTTAGAGATAACTAGGCCTAGGGCTGACAGTTTGCCTGGAGCAAACTAAGTAATCAGGTGTTTAAAGCCTCAGGAGTTGTCTAGTCATGTTTCCCCCAAAGTGAAACGTCCATCCAGGGTGGAGTTTACTGAGCTGGTCACAGGATGATTACACAGAGCATATGTCAGCTGAAAGGGAAAGGACATCCGGATCCCTGGAAGCCAATTCAGACCACATGCCTGGGAAGGCTGCCAAAGGGAGGCTGATCACCAACGTTTATCAATGACCAGAAGGAGAGAGTTTAATGGGCAAGACTGCTCTAAGTCCAGCACATGACCAGGCCTGCTTTCAGCAATGCTCCTGTAAACCCTCTAACACATGAAAAAAGGGTGACTGTGTGTGGTAGGCAAAATACTGGTTGTCCAAAGGAAGGGGGGATGGGGCTAGGAAAGACTGTAAAAGAATTGGATGTAACGTTCCTGTGTTTTGTATATGAATACATGACTGGTGTAATTCCATATGGAACCACAAGAATGGGAAGTTGTACTCCATGTATGTATAATATGTGAAAACTCAGTCTACTGTCATGTATATCTAAAAAGAACAAATAACAAATGTAAAAACAAAAAAACCAGTATCTACCACTTAATCTCCAGAACCTGTGGTTAGGTTAGGTTACATAGCAAAGGGGAATTAAGTTTGCAGGTATAATTAAGGTTGCTAATATGATGACTTTGAGATGAAGATATTACTCTGGACTAAGCAGGTGAGGTCAACATAAGCACAAGGGTCACTGTAAGTAGAAAAGAGAGGCAGAAGAGGGAACCAGAGAAACAACAGTGTCAAAAGGACTCACCTGACCTTGCTGGCTTGGAAGATGGAAGATCGGGACCACAAGCCATGGAATGTGGATGGCCTTTAGAAGCTGGAAAAGATAAGAAAATAGATTTTTCCTCGAGGGCTCCAGAAGGTATGTAACTCTACTGACATCTTGAATTTAGCCCAGTGAGAGAGACTTCTAAGAGGCTGCTGATCTATAAAGCAGTGAAATAATAAGCATGTAATGTTTTAAGCCATTTTATTTCATTGTCACAGCAGCAAGAGGAAACTAACACATTGTGGGGTACTCTCCTCCCAGGAGATAAAAGGATTTAGAAATGATGGCCCTTTATGAGGAGGAGTGAGCTATGGAGACCTCCTAGGAGATTCGAGGTGCTACGGGATGGTAAAGGAGGGCAAATACCATAGTCCTGTGAACTATGGAGAAGTAGGCCAAGCACAAAGAAGGTAAGAGAACAGGGCACTTATTGCCCTGTATCCTTCCTAGGGTCAAAGTAATCTAGAGTTGGCCATCACTTGACTGCCTGCCATTCTTATCTCAAATATAGACTTTGAATTAGAATATCATAAATCCAAGGCCAAACACAAACAATTGGGAATTTATTCACCAGGAAAAAAAACTGGGAAGGGCACTGCAAGAAACGGAATTCTATAAGCTAAGACATCAGGGCCAAACCTATAGACCTAGTTAATAAGCCCAAGTTGAGAAGCACAAACACAGCCTGGATTTGAGAAAGGTAATTTTGCTAATGAGTTGACCCTGGATACGTGCTATAGCATGGTCCTATGGCAGACAATTACACAACAGTATTCTTTTATGCTTAAGAACTCTCATACACATGGACAGAGGGAGCTAAAACTGCTAAGTCTCTCCAGTTACTTTGTCTACCAATAAGAAATGAGCACTAGTGGGAAGGGCTTGCATCCTTGGAATAAAATGGATCTCTGCCCCCACTTTTGGGAATCACCCCATGTACAGGTAGAATTCAAATTGGGTCAGAGGAATGAAGCTTCAACAATTGGTAATGGGACACAGAACTCATTGTCGCTCTCGGCAGCATAGCGAGTAAGTTTGTGATCATTTCACAGAGACTTGGTAGCCTTCCTGCTGGGAGCTAATGGTCCCAGTCTTGTTCTTAGGCAAGCATGTGTTCACATTAAGCTTGAACTTTAGTGATTGTACATCTATTAGTTATCAGCCCAAGACATCCAGAGCAGACAAGCTATTGAGATCATATTAGCACACTTGCTGGCAAGACTTAGAGAGGGATCAAGCTCCTTACCGAGGACAAAGGATTCTCAGTGCCCCTTGTAGGAACAGCTCTGCTTTAGGACAGCTGTGGTGGAGACCTATTGAGATACTTGGCTACACCTGCCAATTTCCTGGTTCACGGGTATGAGAAGACTTCATGACACCAGGGTTTTAGTTACCCAGCTTTGCCAAGTGCTTATTTGTCAAGTTAGTATGCAAGATGAAGGAAGCCTGTGTCTAACAAGCATTTATTTTCTAGGTGCACATCTATTATCTAGTTTAGTCACCACAATGACACTATGAAGTCGATACCATTATTCTCATTTTAGAACGTGGGGAACTGAGCAACCTTGCCCTGGTAAGGCCAACTTTCCAGCTGCACAGCTAGCAAGTATCAGAGCCTTTTTATGATTTCCTTGGGCATCTTAATTTGCTATATACTAAAAGCCTCCTTTTAAAAATTCTCTCTTCTGTTGCTGATTTTCTGTGTGATCTGAGTAAAATTTCTTTTGAACTTTAGTATTTAATTTTCTAATGATTGAATGAGAAAATATTAGATTCAATTCTAATAATCAAATATGTGTTTTCACTGGGCACTTTGAAGATAAATGAGAGCATCTGAAATGATCAGGTAGAAGTAGTGCTGACTTTAGCTTCAGAAGACAGGTATGTGTGTCCATTCTTTATAAACTGCGAGGGTAAACCTTTAACTCTCTAATCCCTTGCATTATCATGTTTTAAGATGAAGAAAATGATACTTGTTTTATGCCTCAGGATTTTTATTAGGATCAATGGAATATCAGATGCAAAATCGCTATTTACATGTGTGTTTTGAGCTCACAGAGGCAAAAAATACCAATCAAAATTGTGTCATTATTTTTCAAATCATAAAAACCATTCATACAATTAGGTTCATCTGCAGACATTCCATTAACTTTGGAAATGAGTTCTAGTAGTTCTAATATTAGCTATCACTTACTGAGAGCTTCCCCTGCATACGTTATTTCTAATTCTCACATCTTACTCTTCGGAAAATATTATTGTCCATAATTAAATCTTGAAAAACTTAGGCCCAGAGGTTAAGTAACTTGCTTAACTGAGTGGTAGAAGGGAGATGGGAATCTAGTGTGGTAATTGAGTCTCTTTGTTCTGTGTCTTGAATTTGGTAGGAAAAAAATACTAAAATATTGATCTATAATTTATTTACTTTGATCTGTTTATAAATTTACTAATTTATTATATAGCATAAATAGCAAGACTTTGGGTCAGTCCCAAAGAGTTTGCACCATTTCATAATTGCTGCTGCCTTTACTGTTGATTCTTCCTGCTCTCTTTTTTATTTTTACCCAGATTCAGGGACAAATGGTACATGCAGGGTGACATGGATGAGATTCTGCCAAAACCAACATGTCCCTGAGGTGGTCTATGCTTGTGTTTCCACTGAACTTTGCCCTGGCTGGCCCTGGCGAGGGGCTGCTTGTGCTCCACTGAGGTCAGGTTGGGGTACAGGGCAAAGGGCAAATTTCATGGCAGATAGGCAGGCAGGCATATCTGACTCCACTCCTAAATGCTCTGTCTCCCATCCTCCTCACCAGACTTCCCACTCAGCCTTTATTTTAGTCCTTTGAGCACATGTCCAGGGAAGGAAAAGATTCCAGCCAGATCAGAGGATGGAAATGTAGTCTTGGTGAAGGACAGAATGTCTTCAGGTAGAAAGAAGCCTCCTTGAGTGGCCTTGTTCCTCAAACCCGGGTCTGTGTGACCTAGGTGAGAGAACACAGCAGTGGGTAATAGAGGGGTGAAAGAGTAGATGATGCGAAGAACTAGGCTGCATGGGTGCATGTCGCAATTCAGCCATGTTCATGCTGCATCTAGACAAATTTCTGAACCTCTTTGGATCCCAATTTTATCATCTCTAATGAAGGAGTCACTTCAGAGATTCACTGTGAGGATTCACTGGCTCATGGGAAAAACCCAATACAATGGCTCAAAGATAGGAAGTACCCAATAAAATACTGCTATTAGAAGCTGGTAGGTGGAGATGTAATGGGGTGGGGGAGATGAACACATTATCACCTTTAACTGGAGAAGGACTCTTGTGTCCCAAGCCAGGCACTGTGACTCTGAGCTGGATCAAAAGCCTGTATCCCCATAGAATTGTCCTGGTTTAATCCAGGAATTGATACCTTATCAAAGTAGTGTGACTAGACTGGGAATGACTCAAATTTGAGGTCCCATAGAAATGGTACCCACTATTCTACAGGCTCACTTCCTTTGTTTGATGGTTCTTCTTTCTTTCTTTCTTTCTTTCTTTCTTTCTTTCTTTCTTTCTTTCTTTCTTTCTTTCTTTCTTTCTTGTACTAGGGATTGAACCCAGGGCACTTACACTGATCCACATCCCCAGTCCTTTTTATTTTTTATTTTGAGACAGGGTCTAAGTTACCCAGGGCCTCACTAAGCTGCTGCTATTGGCGCCCAAGTCTCTAGGATTACAGGCATGTGCCACTGCGCCCAGTTACAGGCAATCTCTTTAGTACACTGCTCTCTCAAGCTATGATAAGTGCCCATCTGAGTCACAGTCGCCTTGGGTACATTTAAAATGCACACAGCTGGGCTCCACCCAGGTCTGTAGACCCAGCACCTCTTAAATAGGGGCCAGGTAGGAAGTTGCATCCTTGATCCTCTCTTGGTCCAGAGTCTGAATGGATTAACCAAGCTGAGGCTGGGCCAGAGGAGGTGGGTAATAAGACTCCAGGGAAGTGTTGTGTCCAAGCATTACTCAGAGAGCTGCCTTTGTTGCTCAGGGGCCAACCCTTGCCTCTGAAGTCCCAAGGGTAGTGTATAATACATGCTCTGCAAGATCGTTTCTCCATAGGAGAGAATCCTAGAAGATACTTTCTGATAGAAAGTGCAATTTTCTAGGCTTTTCCTTAATACCTCTGGGGTATTCTGCTAAGTACAAACACTAAGGTTTTTCCCTAATAAAGTCTTTTCCCTAATACCTTAATGTCTATGAGGAAATAGAACCACACGGAAAAATAAAACACTATCTTTTTATCTGGAATACTTATGGACAGCTGATCAGAAATGGCAGTCCTCACTAAACTGACTTAGGAGAATACAGATTTTTTATAATCCTGTGACTGGTAAAAGTGGTCCCAGTGCAAGATATAATGTAAGTCCTCTCTTGTGTGGCCTACTCCATGAGCACCAAGAAACCCATTCTTTGCCTTTAAACAAGGGAAGTGAGGATCCCTAGCCAAGAAGAAGTCCTTGGTGGCCAGAGGTATGGGTTCTTCATTTTTGATGATGAAGGAGATCAAAAGTCATAATTTTTTTCTAGAGAATTCTGCCCTTTGAAAAATGAGGGGACATAAAAAGACACCATATGCATGTACTCAGGATTTTCCCAATAAAGGCCCTAAGAAGATAGACTCTCCCTTTCCTCCCTAACTCCAGAGGAGCTTAAGTGACCCTAGGTGCTATCATGAAGAGAGAAGATCCCAATGCCTGAGCTTAATCCCATCTCCACTTCTAGATCCCTAATTAATTTTGAAAAATTAATCTGAGATTCATTTTTCTCATCTATAAAATACAGATTTTTTTACCACACAGCTAGTTATAATAATGTAATTTATATGAAAGTTCTTCATAAACTCTAACATACTCTACACATTTACTTTGAAGCTGTATAGGAGATGCCACCTTTAAGTTTGCCTCTTTGGTGTCCTGAGGAATTCAAACTGAGGTCACTGAGGAATAGTAGGGAGGGACTTTCTTCTGACTTCCCCTTACCTGCCAAAGGCAGAGGCAAAAGGAATCTGATTGTCAGGAAGGGTGTTTTAGCTAGCCTTTTTCCTGCTGTGACCAAAGAGAACAACATAGAGGAGGAAAAAGGTTATTTGGGGGTTCATATTTTCGGAGGTCTCAGTCCTAAGATGTTTTACTCCACTCCTCTGGGCTGAAGGGAGGAAGAACATGATGGCAGAAGAGTGTGGCAGAGGAAAGCAGCTGAGAACATGGCACCAGGAAGAAGAGGGAGAGGAGGAGGGGGAGGGGAGAGTGCACTTACTAAGGATAAAATATATAACCTAAAGGCAGACTCCCAATCTACCTCCTTCAGCCATACCCTACTTACCGGTTACCACTCAGTTAATCCCTAGCAGGTTATTAATTCACAGATTGGATTTAGGTTCTTATAACCCAATCATTTCATCTCTACACTTTTTTGCCTTGTCTCACAAATGAACTTTTGTGGGACCCCTTATATCTAAACCATAACATTCCACCCACCTCCCAAAAGCTAATGCTCATCTCACAGTACAGAATATCTTTAGTCCATTTTCAAGAATTCCCATCATCTTAAAAGTTTCAGCAATGTTCAAAACACCAAATACAAAGTCTCCTCTGAGACTCAAGGAAATCTCAGTATGAACTCATGTAAAGATTAAAAGCAAATTCCATATATCCAATACATAAATAAGCAAGGTAAACATTTCCATGTGAAGAAATAGGGACATAGAAAGAAGGGATGAGACCAAAGCAAGATGAAAATCCAGCTGGGCAAACAAGTCCTGTAGATCTGTGTCCAGCATCTAGAGTACATGGCATCAAGATGTTTTCTCCAAAGGCCTTGTGTAGCTCCACCCCTATGACTTTGCTGGTTGAAGCACAAATGGCCTTGCTCTTGGCTTATCTATGCTGGATCCCTGCAGCTTTCCTTGGCAGACATTCCACATTACTGGCATTTCTTAATCTTGGAGGGTCTCTACTTGCTGCTTTGTCTTCCTTCTCACATATTCATACATCACCCTCTCAGGAGCTGCCCACAGGGACTCTGCCTGGTTTCCCAGGCCTTCCTTTGAAATCTCAGTAGAAGCCTCCATGACACCCTACCTCCAGCATCCTGTATTCCTACCAAACTAGCATCTCGGTTGGCACTAAGGTCTGCTGCCATCTTGAGCAGTAGCCAAGTCTCCAGGGACCATGACTGCAGCATACTCTGAGTGCCTAGGTGGTTGAACACGGTAAAACAGATTCCTAGGTCCCCCTGTGCAAGCAGGGTAAAACAGATTCCTAGGTCCCCCTGTGCAAGCAGGGTATACCACTGGTCTCTGTTCCAGAGAATTTTTACTTTTATATCCTTGAGCTAAGGTGGGAATTGTCTTACCAATTCCTGAGATGCCCTCAAGCCATCTTTCCTATCGTCTCTGGGTAAAGTCTTTAATGTTTCTTTAGTGGTTGTAATGTCTCCAATAACACACATTTCTTTGCCCCAGATTTTCTTACAATTTTCTGTCCAAACTACAAGATTTTTAAATTTTTCTGCTTCACTTTCTGCTCCTGATTATCACAATAAACTTGGCTAAAAGCCTGCAGCAATATTCATGCCACCTCTTGAATGCTATGCTGCTGAGAAATTTCTTCTGCTAGAAGTCCATCACCTTTAAATTGGACCTCACAGAAAGTCTCAGGACATGGGTAAAATGCAGACAACTTCTTAGCGGAAACATAATATGAATTCTCTGTAGGCCAATTTCCAATAGAGTCTTCCTTCTCCTCTGAGACCTCATGAGACCTTTTTTACTGTCTGCAGTCCTATCAGCATTTTGGTTTTCCAAATTTCTACCAGAATTGCCCATTAAACTCTGCTTACAATAATCTAAAGCTTTTCCAGCTTGCATCTTTAAATTTTTCAAAATTCCTCCTACAAATTCCAAAAAGTCCCCAAAACTTCTGAACCACATGGCCAGGTTAGTTATAGGAATGACCCCACTTCTTTGTACAAATTTCTGTTTTAGTCAGGTTTTTTACTGCTGTGACCAAAAGACTTCACAAGAACAATTTTAGAGTAGGAAAAGTTTATTTGCCACTCACAGTTTCAAAGGTCTTAGTCCACAGACAGCTGACTCTCTAGCTCTGGGTTTGAGGTGAGGCAGAGTATCATGGCAGAAAGATGTGATGGAAGAAAGCAAGTCAGGGCATGGCCACCAGGAAGCAGAGAGAGAGAGAAAGAAAGAGAGAGAGGGGGAGAGAGATAGAGATAGATAGAGATAGAGAGAGAGAGAGATAGAGAGAGAGAGAGAGAGAGAGAGATAAAGAGAGAGACAGAGAGAGGGAGACTCCACTCACTAGGGACCAAATATATACCCCAAAGGCACACCCCCAATGACCCACCTCCTCCAGCCATATCCTACCTATCTTCAGTTACCACTCAGTGAATCCCTATCAGTGTATTAACTCACTGATTAGGGAAAGGCTCTCCTAACTCAATTATTTCACCTCCAAAGTTTTCTGCCTTGTCTCACACATGAGCTTTTGGGGGACACTTCACATCTAAACCATAATACCAGGAATCTCATTGACCAGGGAAGATTAACTCATACCACAGGAAATGGGCTAACAGATTGAGATCTCACCCAGACAGACTACCACCAGGATCATCTATCCTTTTGGGGCTCAATTCAGTTTTCCCCAAAGCCATTTATTCTCCCCTGATGTATTTATATATCCCTTCCCTGTGAAGAGGGTACAGAAGCTGTTGGATCTAGTGGGCTTTGGAGTACTCTCTTTTCTTTCCCATGATGCTCTCATGCACACAATCCACCTGTGACCACTTTATTCCATAGGGTCAGTTTACAGAACCTTAGAGTGTAGAGGGAAAGTCTTCCTTTCTCTTCCTTCCCCATTCCCTCCCATAGAGTTCCTATTATGGCAGAGCCTATTACTTAATGAGCCAGGATATGCAGCTTGTATTCCACCTCAGATAATAAAGACTTGAGGTGTAAACCCTGTTATTTCTCATGCTCCTAACAGAAGGTCACACCCATACTGGAGTTTCAGAGCCTGTTGTCAGCCAACACTGATGCTATTCCTTTCAACACTCCACACAGACATTTCTGCTCTGTTGATAGTTCTAGGCCAAGATCTTGGTGTTTGGTGATACATCACCATGAAGTAAGCATTTCAGAAGACCTGACACCATTAAAAGCCATCCATTATCATCTATTTCTTGGTTTCCTCAATCAGTAGGGACCCCCACCTTAGAAAATACAGCTGTGTGAGTGAAAATGGTCAAGGAAGGACAAAAAGGTGTGTGTGTGTGTGTGTGTGTGTGTGTGTGTGTGTGTGTAGAGGGTACATTTTCCCAGATGAATGCTAGTGGCATTTTCATCTGAGAAAATTTTCAAGGACTTTGCTTCCAACAGAACACCACCTGGGATTTTGGTACACAGGGCCAGCACTACTATGTTTGTTATATGCACATTTCACACTGTAGGTCCTCAGTCACTTGGATGAACAGCAAAACATCAAGGGAAATGGGTCCCTACCTGGCCTTGGAGAACTTCGTCCCCACCATGCATACTCCTCTATGCACAGAACTTGGGCCAGAAAGAGGAGGGGCCTGTGATGACTGGTCTAGTTCTCCTGATTGCAGAAAGGCTGTCCCAAGGGGTGCAGCTATTCCTTGTGCCACCTGATCCTGGTTGTTGGGTCCCAGACAGCTTCTTCCTTGAAACTAGAATATCCTTGAGAGAAAGTCTGCGGTAACTGATTGTTTGACTAGAGCTAGAGAGAACTCCTGGCAACTGTGGAGGTTGGTTAGTCACCAGACAGGTTTTCAATGCATTTCTCTACCCTGGGAACCATAGTGGCTGCTAATTTGTATCAGCACATCTCTATCTGGGGCAGGGTTTTTGGTGTTGGGGGTTTCTAGAAGTGTACTTTAAGCTCCTAGTCTCTCTTGATATCCTCTCCTCTTCAATTTGATAGTGGGCCTGTAATGTTACCTTAGCAACACTGAAACCACTCCTCAGAAAGGGGAGGACATACAAATGAAGTTTTATTTGATTGCTTTCTCATTCAAGTTGCTTAGATTCTCATCAACAAATAATTGAACTAAATGGCGGCACCTAGGCTTCATGCCTGGGCATCACAGAGCTCCATCAGTGGGAGTTTCATTTTCCTTCCCTATTACGGAGGTCACAAGGTTGGAAAAATCCAGAGGAACACTTAGTGCTTTTCTCCCATGTGCTAATGGCAGCAAGTTGATAAAATGGTATGCTGGGATGATTAGCAAGGCTCCTGTTAGTCAAGGTGTGGAACATGGAACAACAGCATCCTTTAGAAATACAGAGCTGTCATCCCCACCCCAGACCTACTGAATCTAAATCTGAATTTTAACAGGGTCCAGGGTGATATGTATGAAGGTTAAAGTTTAGAAAGCACCAAGCTAAGCCATCTCATAAAACTTTGGGTAAGCCTAACTACACAGCTTAAAAAGGAGCAACCCACATTACATGAGTTGGAATTATACTAAGCAAAGTGGTAACATTGTCCCTCCAGTGTCCCGAGGCAGAAAAAGAAGGGCCTCTTAAGGCAACGCTCTTTCATGCATTAGAATCTTCAGACCAGTAATCTGGTGCTATGCCACTTGACTGACCCTCCTTTGAATATCTACTGGACAAAATGACTGCAGGATCAGAGGTCTACCAGGCACCCTGGACATCTGGCAGGTTCTGTGCCACAAGAGGGGGTGAGCTGTCGTATCAACACAATTGCTAGAGTTGAACTCACTGAGTCATCATAGATGCCTAGAAGCCATGGCCTTTATTTTAATGACACACCTACAGAAACCACACAGCTATTTGAAGCAGTGTCAACTTCATTCAGAAAATCTGAATGAGGGCCCAAGAAAAGTTAAGGGGATGCATGGACTGGGAGCAAGTAAAGGGAAAAAAGGGTCAAAATGTTACTAAGTAAAATTGCCTCTCTTCTCTAAAAAGTGAAGATTTAATTTCCTTTCACATTTTGACTGCCTTTAATTTGCAGGATGTTACTCTCATTTTCTCAATAGTTTTCCTAATTATCATTCAGCTCATAAGATGCTTTCTCACCCATGCACAGAAGCTTAGTCTGTGTTGTATGGGGGAGGGCACAGATCCGGCTACTGATGTCATCATGTTCTCTTAAGATAACACTACGAAGAAGAGCTTACTATTGTTCAGATGTGCTAAGAGTTCCCCATTTCTTCCAACTGCCTACCTCACAGGAAGATCAAGAATAAAGATTACATATTGTGAAGCACTCTCAGCCTTTGAAAGATAAGGTAAAAGTAATAAGAAGTACAATAATGACATTGTAATTAGAGTGGACTTGTGTATTATTCTTCCTGGTAACCAGCAGGATCTGAAATCCTTCCAGCAGTGGTCTGAGATGATGCAGCATGAAGGCCCTCACAAGATGTAGGTCCCTTGATCTTGGATTTACCAGACTGCAGAGCTATAAGAAATAATTTTCTTCTGTTTATAAATTACTTATCTGTAGTATTCTGCTATAGCAGAACAAAATAGAATAAGATACTACCCACTTGCATATTAAAAGACATTCTGATTTCTTTTTTGTTTCTCTTGTCTTGGATTATTCCTCAGGACTATCTTTTGCTTTCATTTGGTGTCTTTAATGGGCAACCATTATTTTCTTACCCCTGTATGTTAGCATATGCAACTACTGTTCCAACATGAAAATGACAAATCTCATAGTGTGTTTGGCTGGCAGTACCAGCACTGGTGGTGTAGGGGCACTAATAAGCTCACCTGTTTATCTGGAAAGTGGTAGTTGACTATACACTTAACCAGTAGTATATGTTGATTTTTCTTTGTTGTATCCGGGATTGAACCCAGAGCCTCAGACATGCTAGGAAAGTGTTCTATTCAGTGCCACCTTCCCCTTCTTTTTTATACTGGGAATGGAACCCAGTGAGTTATATATCTCCACCACTTTTTATTTTTTATTTTGAGACAAATTCTTGCTAAGTTGCTGAGGCTGGTCTTGAACTTGTGATCCTCCTGCCTCAACCTTTGGAGCTGCTAGGTATGTGCCACCAGGCCTTGCTGAAATAATGCTTTTAAGGTGGCATGTCTGCATGTACATAGGGGACTGGCTACTCAGATTGAGAGTAATTTCCTGGATATTACAAGAAGTAGTGAAGCTTTAAGAATCTGAATTTCAAGTTGAATACCTTCCGAAATGGGGTGGAAGCTTTATTACCAACCTTGATATGAAAATAGATGTAACAACAACTGAAGGGATATTTCCCAGCAAGAGACCAATGTGGCCATGTGTGGTTAGTACCAGGAAATGTTATATAGGGCCAGAGGCAATGTTGGAGGCAATGCACAATTTAACTTATTGATCCTTAAAATATATAAAAATGGCATTCTGAAGGAATGTTATGAATATTCCTTTGTTCTCTAAATATACTTCCACCATCCACCTTGCACTTATCAAATTGAGCTTCTACAAGACATTCTTATGTGAGCACTCCCCTCCAGTTATCCTCCCCACCGGCTGCAGTTGGGTTGGTCTAGGAGAAGATGTGAATCAAGTTGAGTCAATTGGATCCAAAGGAAAGATTCAATCATTTTCATGTTGGAACAATAGTTGCATATGCTAACATATAGAGGTAAGAAAAACAATGGTTGCCTATTAAAGACACCAGATGAAAGCAAAAGATAATCCTGAGGAATAATCCAAGACAAGAGAAACAAAAAAGAAATCAGAATGTCTTTCAATATGCAAGTGGGTAGTATCTTAGTATCTTTGAATGTGGCTATATTTGGAACAATTAAACTTTCATTCCGTTCCAGGTCATAGTACATACTCTGGGCATCAAAGAAGATCTTTAAAATGAGAGAAATGAAATACATGAGTAGAGGGGAGAAACATAAGAGTGTTCTAAGCACAGTGCAGAACTGGAACACAGGAAGAAAACTGCAAGTGGTGGTTGACACTACTACCATTTACATATCTTAGTAAACTATCACTAAGTGCCAGATTTTTTGTTGTGTTTTGTTTTGGAGGTACTACAGATTGAATCCAGGACCTTATATAGGATAGGCAAGCACTATACCAATGAGCTATATTCCCAGCTCTCAGACTTTGTTTGTTTGTTTGTTTGTTTTGCACTGCTGGGGATGGAACTCAGGACCTCCACCATGCTAGGCAAAGTACACTTCCATTGAGTCACACCCCCAGCCCTGCCCACACTCCTGGCCACCCCTCTAAGCATTTTCTTGAAGTGTACACTATTGTCTCTTCAACATTTTTTCTTTCTTCTTTTGGAAACTACTTCAATTTTCACTCTGATATTCACAGCTACCCGAGTAGCCCTTGGAAATGAGCAAATGACAGCCCATGTTTATCATAATTCTTTTTCCTTGGCACAGGTGTTAGTTCAGAGATGGATGGGGACACTAGGTGGAACCAATGAAATGGAGTAAGATGATTATTGAGGGATTCAGGAAAAAGGCTTCCTTACTCTTCTGGGGAAGCTTCTGAAAGAAGCATCATCCTGGATAGGAATGATGAATTGGACTCCATTTGTGTGCCATCCATAATCTGAGCATTTGCTTTGCTTGTAGACCAGCATGGTGCCAGTGACAGTCATGCTGTTCCCGAGATTATGGATCCAGATCACTATTGTTGTCATTGCTGTGGCCAAACATAGAGAAGCTGGAAGAGAGATCCTTATACCTGTATGCTGTCCCTTCTGTTCCTGTGGGGACTCTGGCTTTCCCGGCAGGTTCCTGGAGAAGCCACCTGAGTTGGGTTCCATAGGTTCCATGGGAATGACTCTGATCAGTAGAGAATCAGGGACTGAAAGTTTTGGTGGATACATTTTTCTCCATTTCCCCACCAGCATGGGTGGTCCCCAAACACAGTAGCTTGTACTTACGAACTTTCTAAAGGTGGCCTGTTGTATACTCTCTCTCCCCTTTCTAATTGCATTCCTCTTTTTCCTTCTGCATCTCAAATCACGTCCTTGTCCCTAATATAATGTTAATACATAGTTTTGGGGGTTTTTTTGCCTCAGACTCTGGGAATCCAGGCAAAGAAAGACAGATGTAACCTCATGAATTGTCGATAGCTCTCTTGTGACCAAGGGAAGTAGCATAAAGATCAAACAGGTTTTGTGAAAATCAAGCAGAGAGGTGAAAGACCCTTGATTACATCAATGACCTGCTGCAGCAAACCAACCTTTGAGCTCGCCATACCTCTGGATTTCTACTTATTTGAGCAGGGGAGAAGTCCATTGTATCTAGTTTTCTGTGATTGACAGTTGAATACATTGTAACTGAAATACTTCTCTAGCCTCACCTGCATTTGAGATTCTAGAAGACTCTTCCAATCCCCATTATAGCCTTATAATAAATTCCCCCTTTGATCTTAAGGTAACATGGTTTTCTAGTACCTGCCATCAATCAAATCCTAACTGATACACCTGCCTTCCCCTTTTGGTCCAGACGATATATCATTAGAGACCCTGTTGGAATTCTGGTGCTTTTCACCGTTAAAACAATCAGAATCAATTAAAATATATAGAGTATATCAAGAACCATATATAAAACCGGTCATTTCTATTTTATTGTAACACACTCACATATACAATGCTCTTAAACAATTCTGGAAGTTCTCCCAAATAGAAACCAAACAACAATACCCCCAAATAAGAATAGTTTAAGAATTAATCTCTGCCAAGCCAGCTTTCCCCTAGATGATGGATTTGTTAGTTAATCATTCTGAAGCCAGGATTAGAGCACAGTCAACAGCTTAATAAACCATTCATTTCCTACAGTGCTGAGCATTTTCATGGGCTTTTTACTCTTACACCATAAACAGGACTATAAATTGTATTAGTAATTGTTTTTGAAAAGAATGTCAAGACTTCCCTTCTAAGATGGCGATTTGAGCCTGCACATTTAACTCCTCCCTTTCTTCCCGAGTTCCTATAAAAATGACCAAAACTTTTTTTTTAAAATACAATTAAAAGTTTACTCTGAAAAATCATTCAGAGTGCTTTCAACAGGACAGTTACTGGATAAATTTGGCAAAATAATACATGTAGGGGTAGACAGATGAAAGAACTATGCCAAGAGTTAGCTAGTGCAAAGAGAAGCCCACCTGAACTTGGACAGGAGTTGTTAGTGGAATCTTGAAGTCTTCTGGAGCTGTAGGGGCTGGGGACAAGGCTGGGGGCAGTGGAGTCTTTAGTGTTTGCAATTCAGAGTCTCTGCTGAAGCAAGCTCCCATGGGGGGCCACCTGTCTCTTGGAGGAGGAGATAGTGGTCCGCATAACTCCAAGTTGCCACAATAAACACAGGAAAAATAAAAATAATAAAACAGGAAAAACAAGAAAAGAACAACAAGGGCCTGCAGCAATGCTGAGAGCCTGGCCTACAATCGCATTCACTTCCTGTGGTCATTGTTGGAAACTGGAAAACACTTTCCAATCATTTGCCAGGGCTTGCTGAGCAATTTGCTTCAATCAGGAAGCAGTTTGAGCTTTGCTGATGATATGGAAAAAGCAAAACTGTATTAGGCCCACAGCTGTCAGGAATAGAAACAGCCTTTTTTTTTTTTTTTCCCACCCAAAGATTAAGGCAATAGGATCTAGGGAACTGATTGAAATTTATTGATTTTCAATTGATGAAACATTGACAATGACATTTGGTGGTAAAATTATACCCCTCAGCTCAGAGAATATTGTTTCTCATCCCAGACTCATTGTTGAAGTTGACAAGTAAATGGGTTTCTGGTAAACATTTATTCCATTTTTCAATCTGGACACTAAATTGGTATGTAGCAATAAAGTGAGGCTAATTATAGGAGTCTGAAGGACCTTAAGTCTTGCCTAAGTGTTTTAGAAAGCAGAACTGTGTCTTTTACTTTTGAATTGGCATTAGTTTGTTCAGGAAGAAAGTGCATACCAAAATAACTGGATTCAATTCAATTTAAAAAACACATACGTGGTTTTCTGTGAGGCAAGGTACAATACTGAACGTCATATAATGGAATCCATTTAAATATCTTCTTCCTCTGCTCCCAGGAAGCTAGCCTTTCTCACTTCAGTTGAAACCAGCTCTTCACAATGGATGATTCAGTTTTATTCCCCCTTAATGCTGGGAGTGAAGGTGAGGAGGTGAGGAATCACTCTTCTGAACTGATTCCTTAGCATCACCTTTGCCTTCCTCCATATTCCTGAGCCAAACCCCTCCCAGTCCTTCACAAAATGTGCTATAACAAAACTTGAATTATTGTTTGTTTATTTGTTTGTTTGTTTTCGGGGGTGGGGTGGTATCAGGGATTAAACTCAGGGGCACTCCCCAGCCCTATTTTGTACTTTTAAAAAAATGTATTTGTTTGAATTAGGTATACGTGACAATGCATTTTGATTCATAGTACACAAATGGAACACAACTTTTCATTTCTCTGGTTGTATGCAATGTAGAGTCTCACCATATGAGCAGTCATTCATGTACCTAGGGTTATGATGTCCATCTCATTCCAACATCTTTTCTGCCCCCATGCCTTCTCCTCTCCCCACCCTTCCCTTTGCCCAGTCAAAGTACTTCCATTTATCCTATGCTCCCCATCCCCCATTATGGATCAGTATACACTTATCAGAACATTTGGCCTTTGGTTTTGGGGGATTGACTTACTTTGCTTAGCATGATATTCTCCAACTCCATCCATTTACCTGCAAATGCCATGACTTTATTCTCTTAATGATGAGTAATATTCCATTGTGTATATATATATATACCACAGTTTCTTTATCCATTCATTTATTGAAGGGCATTTAGATTGGTTCCACAGTTTAGCTATTGTGAATTGAGCTGTTATAAATATTGATGTGAATCAGTATAGTATGCTGATTTTAAGTCCTTTCCGTAAAGACCAAGAAGTGGAATAGCTAGGTCAAATGGTGGTTCCACTCCAGGTTTTCTAAGAAATCTCCATACTGCTTTCCAAATTGGTCCTACCAGCAATGTATGAATGTACCTTTTCCCCCTACATCCTTGCTAACATTTATTATTGCTTGTATTCTTGAAAATTGCCATTCTGACTGGAGTGAGATGAAATCTTAGAGAGTTTTGATTTGCATTTCTCTAATTACTAGAGAAGTTGAACATTTTTTTCATCTATTTATTGGTCAATTGTGTATCTTCTGCTGAGAAGTGTCTGTTCAGTTCCTTAGCCCATTTATTGATTGGATTTTTTGTGTGTGTGTGTGTGTGTGTGTGTGTGTGTTGTTTCGGGTTCTTTATATATCCTGTAAATTAGTGCTCTATCTGATGTGCATGTAGTAAAGGTGTTCTCCTACTCTGTGGTCTCTCTCTTCACATTATTGATTATTTCCTTTGCTGAGAAAAAGATTTTTGGTTTGAATCTATCCCATTTATTGATTCTTGTTTTTATTTATTGTGCTATAGGAATCTTATTAAGGAAGTCAGGACCTACTTCAACATGATGAAGATTGGGGCCTACTTTTTTTCTATTAGGCACAGGATCTCTTGTCTAATTCCTAGGTCCTTGATCCACTTTGAGTTGAATTTTGTGCATGATGAGAGATAGTGGTCTAGTTTCATTTTGCTGCATATGGATTTCCAATTTTTCCTGCACCATTTGATGAAGAGGCAATCTTTTCACGAATGTACATTTTTGGCACCTTTGTCTAGTATGAGATAAATATATTTATGTGGGTTTGTCTGTGTTTTCTATTCTGTATCAATGGTCTACAAGTCTATTTTAGTGCCAATGCCATGCTGTTTTTGTTACTATAGTTTTGTAGTATAGTTTAAGATCTGGTATTGTGATGCCTCCTGCTTTACTCTTCTTGCTTAGGATTGCTTTGGATACTGTGGGTTTCTTATTTTTTCAAATGAATTTCATGATTGCTTTTTCTATTTCTATGAGAAATGTTGGGATTTTAATTGGAATTACAATACGTCTGTATAAGGATTTTAGTAGTATGGCCATTTTGACAACATTAATTCTTTCTATCCAAGAATAAGGGAGATTTTTCCATCTTCTAAATTCCTCTTCAATTACTTTCTTTAGTGTTCTATGGTTTTCATTGTAGAGGTCTTGCACCTCTTTTGTTAGATTGATTCCCAGGCCTTATTTTTTATTTTATTTAGAGACAGGGTTCTTATTGAGTTGCTTGTGCCTCACTTTTGCTGAAGCTGGCTTTGAACCCTCAACCCTTCTGCCTCAACCTCTGAAGCTGCTAAGATTATAGGCATGCTCCACCACTCCCAGTGCAAAACTCGAATTAAAAAAAAAAAAAAGAATGGATCTTAAATTTCAGAGACTTAGTGTCCTTATCTGTAGAATGGGGTTAATAATTCATCCCCAGTAGTATTACATGAGGAATTGATAAGAGCATGAATATGAAACCATGTTTTTAAAGCTATAGCCCATTTAAGAGCACAGAGGCAGACTGGGAATCTAGCATCCACATTGACTGTGTGACTTTGAGAGGATTTTTAAAATCTTTATCTTCCTCAGCTTCCCTATCTGGGGCTATAAATGAGGATATAAGAGTGTCCATCCATTTTACATGATTTTTTTTTTTTGTGAGAATTAAGTGAACGACTATATGTCAAGTTCTTAATGAATAAATTAGTAGAGACATTCAAAGTGAGTTCCTTTGCACACTGAGCTGGGACCTCAGTCCCTATGAGGGTTTTAACCCCCACACACCTAGATCCTCCAACAGAGAAGACAGAGAGTTGTGTGGAGGTGAAGAACCCAGGCATCAGAGGCCAAAACACCTGGGTTTGCATCCTGGCTACTTTCCCTTGCTGAGCCTCAGTTTTCCCTGTGAAAATGGGTACTATGAGAATATTAGTAAAAAGTCACTGCATTGATGGAGATTGAAACAATACCTGGCTCAGAGCATGGATAATGTAATAAGTGGGAGTATTGATTTATAACAAGGCTGATTCCTATAACTTTTAGAGAAAGAGGCATCTCATCCCTTGTACTTATCCTGTGATTCTTACTTCCCTCATAGTAATTCCCCTGCAGAAGTGGGCTGGGCACTGACCTGCACCATCACAGAAGGTGCCCCACTCTTCAGTTTGTGCTCCCTTATTACTTACCAAGTGTATTAGCCAGGGTTTCCAAGTCATGGAATATAGGAGATATGAGGGGAAGTTCATTAGGGAAATCGGCTTCCAGGCTGAGAAGATGACGGGCCATCTGCAAGTTGGAAAATCAGAGAAGACAGTAGTGGGCTCAATCCAAGTCTGGAAGCCTCAGACCTAAGGAAGCAGATGGCATGGCCCCCAGTCTGAGGACAAAGTTCCAAAGGGAGACGGAGAGAGACTTTGATTTCACCTTTTCATTTTTCATCTGGGCCCCCAGTGGAGTGGCCCACATTGATCCCTTGAAGGACCTTCCCCAAAGTTAACCATCACATCAAGTCCAGGCTCAATTAGAACACACACCTGGTATATAGATCAGAATGCCAATCACCAAGTTCCTGGAGACCACCTAGCTCTCCAAGCCCAGGTAAGGGAGGAAAAGAGATAATGACGCCCTCAAGGCTTTCAGGCAAGATTTTCAAACTGAATCTATTGTGTAGAGAAAATTGCCTGAAAGTGAGAAAGGCTAATTTGTCTGGCTGGGAGACCGTACCTCTGGCAGTTTTGCATCTGTGGCTCTTGTTTAACAATTAAAAAGAGAGAGAGAGAAAGATTCAAAGCTCAGATAATACCTATCAACATTTAGATTTACTTAATTGTAAACTGTATATTTCACAGTCATGGGACTGCCTAAGGAATCCGCATAAATGGATTCTATGGTATTCCCCACAACGCTGCCCCCCAGGAACTAGTCTGGTTCTTTCTTACTTGATCCCTTGAGGCCAGGGACTTTATAACCACATCCCCAGTTCTGTCCTGCTTCATGAGCATGTAACCTGTGTGGTCTCAGAGTCCCAGGACTCGGCATGGACCTGTACTTCATTGAACATTCTGCTGTCCTGGTTTATGGAATTCTTTTTTTTTTTTTTTTAACTGTTTATTGCTTGGTTTTAACAAGGAGCTCCACATTCTCATTTTGCATTTGGACCCTGGAAATTATGTAGCTGGTTTTGTTCCCACTACCTAGCCCAGTGTCTATTGTCTAGTAAATGCTTATTGATTATAAGGAACAAGTTTGTTCCCACTGATGTATAATACACTCCCTAACTCTTCATTAGCAGTATATTCAAAGCATTTGATATCTTCCTATATTAGATAACCAGCTCAAAGGCAATTGTAAGCCCAAAAATTATACCTGAAACTTAGAAACCTAATTTGATGTATTAAATACCAGTGACTAGCAAATATGGTCCCTCCTCAAATAGAAGCAATTTACAAATCTTCCTTTTGCTTGATAGTGACAGCTCCTACTAATGAAAAAAATCTCACAAGAAAAACAGATCAAAAGTGCTGGATATAGACTGCTGCCCAAGCAATGTGCTAAAGTTACTGAGGTGATGCTATTCATATCTTAAGAAATGAATATTCAGATCCCCTTCAAATGGAGTTCTCAGGGGGAAAGTGCCCTTTATAGAACAATTGATTTTTCTGAAGTTGCATTACCAGTTAGTTACAGGATATTTACTCTGGTTTTCAGTTTGGGAACCGGGGGATGTATCTGAGAGCTAAAAAGCAGGGCAGCCTGCAGAATTGTAATCAGGAGGTTGATGATAAAATCGTTAAAAGAAATAAAGTGGAATCCACTAAAATTACAACCAGAAAACACCCCAAGAAATAAGTGGGATCCCTAAAGAAAGAACCTAATGGAATTGAATACTGAGATGATGTAATGCATTGAACTTCACCTTCAATTCAAAAGGATTCAGTTAGCAAAGCAAAACCACTGTGTATGTTAAATAAAACATTCCTATTTGAAAACAAGGTGGTGATGGTGTTGGTGAGTGACTAATGTTTTACATACAATACAGGATAAAGGGAAAAAGATGTAACATTCCTTCTAAGCGCCTTTTTTTTTTTTTTTTTTTTTTTTTTTGCATCTGTCTATGAACTTTCATCATTGACACTTTCCAGCAGCCTCTGTCAGATCCAGGCAGCAGCTGAGAGCTTTCAGAGGAAAGAAAGGCTAAGGCTTACCAGCAACAGCATCTGTAGTGACTACAGCAGAAATAGAACCAGGAATAGAGAAGGCCAGGTAGGAAAGGAGACTCTAGAAAAGAGACAGCAGCTATCAAGACCTGCATAAAAGACTGCAGGCAGGGTAAATGCACCATTGAGCTACACCAGAAACAGTCATGAACACCTGAAGGAGACTTTTCTGGGGATACATTTAAGTTGGAAGTTGTTCCCTCCAGGCAAAAGCCAAAAGCCCGGATATAATTCCTCTTTTAGCTAAAGCAGGAGCACAAGTTAAAAAAAAAAAAAAAGTAAAGAGAATATTCACAGCAAAATACTATATGTCACAGAGCTTGAGTGTTGGCAGATGGAAACAGGGTTCTCTGTAATTCGTGTTAAAAATCTTTGAATAAGGAAATTCCATGAGACCATAAAGAATACAAGTGGGGAAAGGAAAGAAGGTCAGACAATGAGAAGGATGAAAGAACAGGAAGCAAGCCAGACCAGAGCCGAGACGACTTTTGAAGCCATAGCTTGCCTTGGGTTCTCACTATGGACTGGGGAAGACAGAGTAAGAGTTAACATCAAAACCATAGTATTGTATTTGTAGTTTGTTATGATATTTAGGTTGACAGTTGAACAAACTGCATGTTGTTCTCATCTAGCATAGAAAACAACATAAAATTCAATATTAGACATTTGTACCCTAAAGTTATGAAGCCCCTCCCACCATAGGACCCTTAATACTGGCCATCCTTTCCCCAAGACCCACCCATTCCATATAAATTGCTTCTCATGCCACTGAAACCCCTTTGCTCTTCTAGTATTCATCTAAACCCTTTCCCCCTCCTCCCAGAGAGTTGCCAAAGCCTACTCCCAAATTCCTGTGCTTTTTAAAGCCATGAAACTCTGCCTAAATGTTTTCTACCTGGGCTATGTCTAGAAGGAAGGCCATGACTTTCAAAGTTAAACAAAGCCTTCAAGGTATTTTTCTAAATCAATAGTGAAATTTCCTCTTATCCTTGTCCTGGCCCAACAGTTCAAACTCCAGGTGATTCTTTAAAATGATTGTTTTCTACTTTACAAACTGCTGTCACTAAATATTCTTCTAAAATAATATTTGTAAATGGAAGCATATAATGCAATTCCATGGATGTGATGCTTTAACAACACAATGCCCTGTTGTTGGATGTTTCAAGTTATTTAATACTATTGCCAATATTTTGCTCTCATAAACAGGGCTTAAAAATATATTTCTATTTATAGATCCTTTTTAGTTCATAAGCCTGATGATTGGATGTTCACGCTGCCCTGTGAGACGTGCCTCCCTCTGAACCTTGCTAAGATGTTGGCACCTTACCTTTCTGACATGAAAAACAAGCAAACTTCTATTTATATGTTTTTATGCATGTAAGATTATTTTCATATTGTAAATATTTTGAAGTGAAGTTATTATATAAAAATTATAAATGTAAAGCAAAATTTTGAAGTTTTTTTTGTATGTATCTTTAATGACTTGCAGAAAGCTTTACAAATGTATGAAATATGCATGTTTCTGTATATTTAGCCACTCTGAAGACTGGAGTTTTTAATAATTTAGTGACTAAGTAAACATAAGTATGTAGTTATAGAATTATTAATTATCATAAAATATATAAATTATCAATTATAAGTTAATGGTCTTAACTAGCATAGATATAGAAGAAAAATTAAAATTTGATAAAAAATTATTTCATCAGGAATTTATATAAAAAATAATTCCAAGTTTATTTCTTGCTATGGATAACGGTGGTGAGCATCAGCCTCAAGGTAAAATGAGGTTTGATGTATTCGAGTCAGATGGAATGGTCCAAAATTTTTAAAAAGTGAAGGTATTGAAAGGGTTTTATTATCAAAAGATCTTCAGTTGAGTGAATGGTCTCATTCATCTGCATCAAGGCAAAAAGATTATGTTGAAGGACTGTGGCTCAATATCATCGATATATATTGGCACATGTCATCTTTAAAGGCCACACTCACCCACTGACCCTGTACCAACCTTTTGATCCAGTCAGGCTTGTCAGATAATAATTATAATTTCTTTTTAACTCACAATAAATGTATTAAAATGTTACAGACAGGAGACTTTCACTTCTAGCTATGATAAAATAGCCTGTATCAGATTACCTTTGCCTTGAAAATATATAATTATGAGATAAAGTTTAGGACCAGAAAGTGCAGTTCTTTGAAGGAATCGGAGAGCAACCAAAGCATCTAGGACTTCAAAGACCCAACTAGAAATAAAGGGAAATGCATTGACACGACTTCTTCACTCACTGAAGCATCTTTTCCTCTCAGAATATTTGCTGAAGAGCAAATACTATAGCATAGTGATTGCTTCAGTCTCACTGGGTTGGAAAGAGAAAAAGTTAGAATCCAGAGCAAACAAGGGCATGTGCCAAGACCCCAGAAAAAGGCCCAGAGAAGCAAATCTGACATTTTTCACTCACTGTCCCATTGAAACACTTGCTGGTTACCAAACTGATTATTTGTACATCTTCAGGGCAGGAGCTGGCAAGCTCAGCAGAAGGCAGCTTCTATGAGGCTAAAAAGCTAAGCAGAAATTTTGACAGTCTCACAGCGCATGGGGAGATGAAAGCTTGTTCAGAGGCTGCCAGGGAGGAGTGGTCCCAGAAAATACCATACACTTTCAACCCAGATCCTTAAGGGACTATGCCAAAGAGTAAAACAGACTAAATTAGCTAGACTTCAAAAAGCCCAAAGAAGGACCTTGACTGGATTGGTGTGATTTTCTGGACTATCTCTGCCTAAGATAAATTCTCTCTGTGGGAATTCTCTCTGTAAATAAATTCCCTCTGTGGGAAGTTAGTGCCATTCATACCTTCTGCAATTTTTTGTATGCAATGAAATAGGCCTACCAGTAAAAAAAAAAAAAAAAAATCATTAGACATGCCAGAAAAAAAGGAACAATTAAAATACAATGCTAAAAGACAAAATATACATTAGATACAACTCACTGTCTGAAAGCTTTTGAAGTTATTAGAGATAGACTTTAAGATAAGCAAGATTAATACATTCAAAAATGTATTTGACATGATGGAGAATTCCACCAGTCTATAAAGTTAAAAGACCAAGAAAGATGATAATCAAATTTAAAATTCAATGAATAGGTATTAACATAGCCAAAGAGAATACTGGTGAACTAGAAGAAACTTCAGTAGAAAACACATCAATTAATACAGAAAACATATCAATTAATACAGAAAAAAAGAAAAAGAGATGTATGGGACACAATAAAAGGGTACAGCAAAAGTGTGATTAAAATTTTGGAGAGAAATGAGAGGATGAGGTAGAAGGAATATTTTAGGAGATATTTACCAAGATTCTTCCAAGATTTAAAGAAATATTCAATCACATATTTAAGAAGTCCTATGGTTTCCAAGCAAAGAATATATAAAGAAAACTACTAGAAGGCACATTGTAATAAAACACGAGAGAGGAAGGGAGAAACGGGGACAGAGAGAGACACGCACACACACACTCACACACACAGATACAGACAGACCCTTTAAAGCAGCCAGAGGAAATAAAGGGAAAAGATGCTACTAACTTCAAAGGCACAACATAAAATAGGATATAACAATATGGTTTTTAAAGTATTAAAAGAAACAGCTAATAATCTCAAGTTCTGTACCTAACAAAAATGTCCTTCAAAAGTTGAGATGATACAAGGACATTTAAGACAAAAAAACCAAGAGGATTAACCACCAGTCCAGCTACATCAAAAGATTTACCAAAAGGGGTTCTCCTGGAAGAAAGAAATGATTCCACATGGAAGAATAGTGATATAAGCAGGACTGAAGAGTATTCTAACAGGTAAAAGCCTAGCTGAATCTCAGTGGATAGTATCTGTGTAAAGTAACAATAGTAGCTTGGCAAAGAAAAGAGCACAACAGGCAGAAAGGGAATAAACAGGGCTAGGGTGTTGGAAGATCCTTACATTGTCCAGGAAATAGTCAGTGTTCTAGTCTATATCACCCTGAAATGATTCAAGAAAACTTGCTATAATCTCTAGGGTAATAATTAAAACAAAATAAACAAGGAGAGAAATGAATTACAGTAGATGGGGTAGAGAGAGAAGATGGGAGGGGAGGGGAGGGGGGATAGTAGAGGATAGGAAAGGTAGCAGAATACAACAGACACTAATATGGCATTATGTAAAAATGTGGATGCGTAACCAAAGTGATTCTGCAATCTGTATTTGGGGTAAAAATGGGAGTTCATAACCCACTTGAATCTAATGTATGAAATATGATATGTCAAGAGCTTTGTAATGTTTTGAACAACCAATAAAAAAATAGAAAAAAAATAATAGTTAATACAAAAAGTTAAAAGAGTAAGGAATTATGAAATAACAGAGGGCAAAATGGAAGGATAAAAATGATTGATTTAAAAGGAACAATATATAGGAAAATAGAAAAGAAGTATAATCATCAATTTTAACAAAGTTATATGTTGAATTGAATGGCTATACATTCCAGTAAATTGGCAATAATTGTGGATAAATGTACAATTAAATTTTGCTTACGGGGCTGGGGATGTGGCTCAAGGAGTGGCGCGCTCGCCTGGCATGCGTGCGGCCCGGGTTCGATCCTCAGCACCACATACAAACAAAGATGTTGTGTCCGCCGATAACTAAAAAATAAAATATGAAAATTCTCTCTCTCTCTCTCTCCCTCTCTCCTTCTCTCTAAAAAAAAAAAAAAAATTTGCTTACAAGACACTTTTATGTATAAGGACAGAGAAAGTTTGAAAGGAAATAAAGATGAAAAGATAAACCATTTAAATATAAAACAAATAATTCAGTAGCTTTAATTATATCAGATAAAGTAGACTTTAAAGAAAGGAGTATTAGAAGAAATAAATTTGTATCTAATGACATACATGTGATATGTATATATTACATGTAATGATGTGTAATATACATGGAAATCTGATACATCTAAATGTAGAAATGGCAAATCCTCAACTCTTGTAATAAAATAACTAGTAATTTAAAGTATCAGTAAAGATATATGGTAGATTCAAAAAACAAGTTCGTATATTTTCCCAATCAACTAATTAATTTCAGAATGAACACACTTGTCAATAAATTTATAATACCCTAAAAACTGGCTATATGTTGGGCCCTAGTGGAACTATCAATAAATGACAAGAAATTAAATTAAATACAAAATAGAAGATAAGAAAAGAGTGTATTGTCATGACCTTGGCAGCAGAAAATTGGAACACCACACTACTCAAACATCTGGTTCAGATATGCATGATATATCTCAGCAGTTCTACACAGTTTTCTCTGCTTATTCCAACCTCCTCTGATGTAATGTTTTGTTTTGTTTGTTTGTTTTGGTACCAGGGATTGAACTCAGGGGCACTCACTACTTAGCTGTATCTCCAGGCCCTTTTTATTTTTCATTTTGAAACAGGGCCCCACTAAGTTGCTGAGGCTGACTTTGAACTTGTGATGTTCCTGCCTCAGCCTCCTAACTGCTGGGATTACAGTTGTGTACCACCACATGCAGATCCTTTATTATTGTGTATTTACTTCTCTTATAATTACCACCATGTAGTTCAGCACTCACATTATAAATGGCTGTTATTCTTGCAAGCAGCAAGTTCATTAGTTTCTGCTCCTATTTTCTGTAGCACCCGAGTTAATGTTGGACAAATAACAGGCACTCCATCACAGAGAACTCACATGGTCCCAAGTCTCTTAACCTCTGCTCTGCTCTTGCCTTTCTATGACTTTGCACTCCAGTCCTGCCATTCATTTAAAATTAAGACTGGCCCAGGTGTTACCTAAAACCAAAGCACAATACTAAGCTTGAAGGCTGCAAAGTTGTTTAGATCTCATCTTATGCTAAAGAGAGAGAGAGAGAGAGAGAGAGAGAGAGAGAGAGAGAGAGGGAGAGAGAAAGAGATCATAATTTTTTAGGGGAGACATGAGAACAAGTAATGATTTTATTTTTCAAGAAAGCATGGGATGAGTGTTATGGAAATGACTATAATTTAAGTTCTAAGAGAAGAAAAATTTAAAAAATAATGTAACTTCTACCTAGGCTAATTAAGAAGAGCATTTTGAATAAGTGACATAAGGCCAGTAGACTGGCCCTAAAGACTGTAACAGGGAATCCCAAGTGGAGCAAAACCTAATGAACATTTTTTTTAATTGATGTATCATGTTTCCTAGACAGTTGTCAAATACATTTCTTCTGAAATAATTAGAGAATTTCTTTAACCAGAGAAGACAGCTTGCTGGGACTACACAGTAGTCCACACTACACAGTAGGTGACACCAGAAGAACAGAATGGTGAAGGAGTTGCAAATGAAATTTATGGCGTTTAAAGCCACCAGAGGATTATGCTAGCAGAACCTCTTACCTTTTTTGTGTAGGACATGCCTCATTTCTGTTGGCCCCTTCCAGCTCCAGGGAAGAAGCTATTGCAACATACCTACTTTTGTTCTTTTTAAGTCTCCTACTGCCTTTGTGAAATTGAATAAAGAAGTTACATTATTTTTTAATTGAAAGAAGAAGTCAGGATTTAAGACTCTTGTCAGAGATTAACAGAAATTTAGGAAGATATAGAAGAGCCCTGAATTCTTCCATGCTAGTATAACATAGCAGCTGAGTTGCAAACTCAAATGTCTATAGGCAGTATGAATGGAAAAGGAAAAGGGTGGGTAGAAGGGTGAACTGAATGTAAAAATAGTGACGGCACTAATATCCTAAGAAATGGCACCTGTCACTTGGACTGTAATAAGGCGAATTCTCAGGCCCTACCCAGACCTACTGAATAAGAAACTCTGGTCTAGGACCCAGCAATCTGCGATGACTTGGATCGATGATAACACTGAGAACTAGTGCAGAGAGGGATAGTGAATACAGAGGCACACTGTAGGGCTCATGCCCCATGGAAAGAAAAGACATTCACTTGTTTGATTTTTTCCTTATAGGATGTGGAAATTATACTGCTGCACCTTTCTATTTTGTAAGGATAAATCATAAATCTAAATTTTTATGTGATATCTTCTGAGTTTTCTGTTGGCCATCATTAAAAAAAAGAATCTCTAGTGACCAAATAGAATTATTTTACCATGGGCTATTAATAGGCTATTAATCTCTAGAATAGTGATTAAAAACATAAATTCTAGATTCAGGTAATGTAGGTTAAAATTCCAGCTTTTTTACTGTATGGGTGAATGCAAAGCTAGTTGTTTAACCTCTCCAAGTGTTGCTTTCCTTCTGTGTAAAATGGGCATGGTAATGTACAAGTTCCCTAGGGTCCTTGTGAAGATACAACGAGGTGAGTTGTACAGAGTACTTATTCAAGCTCCTGACACATAGCAAGTGCTCAGTGATACCTTTGCTATTACTTAGCTCAAGAACGGAATATGCTGGGTCTGTTGGGAAAAGAATGGAATCTGAGCCAGAGGAATAAGGAAATGGTTGGCTTCTGAAGGCTGGTCCCACACACCTGTCCAGAGCATGTGCCAGCCTTATGTAAGAAGTAGGTTGTGCTAATATTAGGGAAAAGATTAGTTTGATGGATGCAACCCTCTGATAGATTTCTATAAGCCTCAATGTTTTCCTTGTCAAATCATTCATATATGGCCAGAACACAGCTTGGGCCAAGAATAAGGGACCTGTCAAGTCTTAAATTTCTAGGAACCCAAATAAGCCAGGTACATTCAAAGTACAAATGTAAGAGTGGATAGGTGACCTGTGGCAGAAGCTAAGACCCAGCCAGAGGTCAGTATGCCTGAGTATATTGGGAGAGAGAAATGGGAAAAAAATAGAAAGTGGTATGATCTGGAGGATTAGTTGGCACTCAGGGATTATTGGTAGCAGAGCAAATGCCAAGTCTGTGGGCAGACAAGATAAACTCCAGGCCCCACATCTGGAGGGGTTGGGGCAACTGATAGACTCCCAGTCTTAATCTAGACCAGCTCAGTTCCCAGGCATGAATGAGCCAGAGGTGAAAGGCGTCAGGGACTCCTGCTATAAGCAGTGAGAAAGCTGAGACTTGATCGACTGGGATGCAATGGGGTGTCATTTATTTTTCTAGGAGGCAAAAAGTCATAATGCCATATCAAGTGTCAACTTTGGATCACCGTATAGGGTGCATTGAAAGAGGAATAAGGGGGGAAAAATAATTGTTGCATTATTCTTGGTCAGAGATGGCAGAATCTCAGCATTTGGACCACAACTCCTCTCTCCTAGACCCATGACATATATCACTAAGAGATTAAAACATTCTGTAGATTTCAGACAACGCATCAGAATTCTACTCTATGCACCAGCAGGTGGAAACTGGCGTACCAATCTCCTAGTTTGGGTGTCAATTGCTCTGAAGAAATGATAATGGGGGTGAGAAGGAAAAGGTCATTTGGAATATTTTGTGAAAATAATCAAAAGAGGTCAATGCCTAAATTTTAGGTAAGCGCAAGATACAGTAAGCATGAACAAAGTCCGAGTCACAAATCACAGTAAGACTTTCTGTCTTAAGAAATGGGAGACTATTTCTATTTTGCTTTAAAAGTACAACTCCAGCTTTTTCCTCTCTAAAGCACCTGGCCCGCCCTTCCCAGGCTGCTATACTTCTCCATACTGTTCTGCATCTACTCATATCCTAGCATTTCTCATGCTGTACTTAATAACTGGGAACATCTCTTGTCCATCAGTCCATGAGTTCCTCGAAAGCCAGGAGCTTATTTATTTATTTAAATTTTTAGTTGTAGATGGACATGATACCCTTATTTTATTTATTTATGTGGTGCTGAGGATCAAACCCAGTACCCTATGCATGTGAGGCAAGCGCCCTACCACTGAGCCACAACCCCAGCCCTAAGCCAAAAGTTTTTGACTACAACATAATGCTATTTTCTCAAAAACAAACAACCAACCAACCATCCCTCAAAAAATTTTTTTAAAAAGTGAGCTAATTGATGGAGAAAAGAAGATGAGATACTGTTTGAGGTCCTGGCAGGACAGGCAGGTGGAGGTGTCACTGTAGTTCAACATGCCAACATTCCTCCAACAGCAATGGCTCATGAACTTGGTGTCTCAATGTACAGTGCTTTGGGAAGATGCAAATACTGTATTGGATGCTTTGTTCTTGAGAAGTTCAGAAGATAATGGAGGCGTGGACACCCACACATGACTAACAAGGACACGTATAACCAAAACAAACAGAAAGCACACACACAGAGATTTAGGGAAAGGATGGGCGATTGTTGAAATGAGGCAATTCATGGAAGCTGGAGGTAGAATTCAAAGAAGTTCTGAGCATGACGACAACACCAGAATATGACCTTCACATACATGGGTAGTTGTCCAAGAAGTCCATTCTTAACCTGATGTCACCATCAATCATATTCTAGGCATTGTTTCTGTAGTCAAAATCTCTTTGCTCTCAAGGAATTCACAGACGGGGTTGAGGTGGAGGTAAGAGTCATACCAAGTAATTACAACACAGCATGAGAAGCACTGAGATATGAGCATGCATAGAACAATATAAGTACACATAGTAGAGTCTAACACAGCCTGAGAGGGGCAGCACAGGTGCCCTAGGGACAATGAAGCTGGAGCTACCTATACTTTCAAAGCTAAACAGAAAGAGTGGTCCATGACAGGCACAGTGGTGCATACCTGAAATCCTAGTGATTTGGGAGGCTGAGGCAGGAGGATCTCAAGTTCGAGGACAACCTCAGCAACTTAGTGAGACCCCTTCTCAAAATAAAATTAAATACAATGGGCTGGGGATGTAGCTCAGTGGTAAAGTGCCCTTAGGCTCAATCCCCAGTATTAAAAAAGAAGGAGGAGGAGAAGAAAAGGAAGGAAGAAAGGAAGGAAGGGAGGAAAGGAAGGAGGGGGGAGGAAGGTTGGCCATATATCCATTGTGTCCATTCATTCACATGTCAGGTTTCCCAGGCATCCTAGACAGCTCCCAGCAGCAACAGAGAGGTGTGTAGGTGTGGAGTACGACTCCGAGTGGGTCCTTTAGTGTGGTTCCTCAGCCTTGATCCTGGAAATGGGCCAGAAAATTTTGAATCACCTTTTATTTACTTACTCATTCATTCATCCTCCCCCCTCCCGCCCTGCCCAGGCATGCAGCATTTGTAGCTAAACTACTGTAATTCTTAGATGCTGGCTGGCTTCCAGAGTAACCTAAGTAGACTTACCACCTTTCAGGGCAAGCACTCCAAAGAATCGTTAGGCACCCATATTCCCCAAGTCATCTCTATCCAAAAAATGAAAGGAAAGTTGATCTCATAAAGTTGTGAAAACCAGGGTTTGTTGTTGTTTGTTTTTTTCACTGTTATGTTTCCCAGCTTTTTAAAAGTTAATTTTTGTAAGGTTATTTTTAATTTTGGTGAAAAACAAAAACATAAAATTTGCCATCTTAACCACGTGTGTGTATCGTTCAATAGTGTTAAATACATTTGAAGTTGCTTTACAACCCATCTCCAGATTCTTTTCAACTGGAACTCCATCCATCAAACAACAGCTCCCATTACTTCTTCTCCTGCTGCTCGTAGTCATCATTCCACTTTTTCTTTTAATTTGACTACCTGAGGTGTCCTGAATAAGTTAACTCAAACAGAATTTATCTTTCTGTGACTGTTTTATTTCACTTAGTAGGTTTTCAAGACTCATTCAGGTGGTAGCTTATCAGAATTCCCTTCCTTTTTAAAGCTGAATAATATTCCACTGTGTGTATGCTCCACATTTATCATCTGTTGATGGTCATTGGAGTTACTTCCAACTCTTAGCTTTTGTGAATGATGCTGCTATGAGCATGGGAGCACAGAGAGGTTTTTGAGATCCTACTTTCAAGTCCTGGAGTATACACCCAGAAGTGGAATTTGTTGGGTCATTTAGAAGTTCACTTTTAAAATGTTTAATGGAACCCTCATCCTTTCCTATTTTCCATTAGGATTGCCCATCCTTCTAGCGGAGGTGTCCGTAATTTATCACGTCAGTCAGGGCTAGGTAGACTCCCTAAGATTCTGAGCCCCGTTACCTCCTGATCTGGTGAAAGGCCATCCTCCCACCAGTCCTTTATGGAGAAGGGAAGGAGGCAGCCTTCCCCATGCACTCATGCCGTTCGCAGGCAGGAAACAATCATGCAGAGCAACTGAATCATAATGGGAGACCCAAGCATAGAATGAACTCACCCACCCCAGCTGCTGGGTTGCCAGCTTATCTCTGCTCCTTACAGAGAACAGTCTCTCCATTTGTCTGGGGACTCTGCTCCACTTGGAACCTGTTTGGGCTGAAGTGAGACTCTTAGAATCAGTGACACCATGACCCTTGATTTCCAATAGGATCCCATTAAATTCCCACTTGCAATCCTATTAAATTCCATTTTTGCTGGCCTTCCATGGTTATTCCCTGTCTATCTTTACTATTGATGCAGCTTTTGGGATGTCATTCGTTCCTAGAGGGAGGGTCTTCTTTGACTTAGAAGTCCATAAATTCTCTTCTGGGAAAAAGCAGTTAGCTCTGCCATTAGGATGAATTAGATCTTCACTGTCACCTGGAGGTAAGTGAATTAGAAGCTAGAGAAACACAAACTGTTAATTCTTCCACAGCAAGTGCCCAAATGCTTAGACCCTCATAATGATTACACATAGTTTAGAATGGGATTAAATAACTTGAATGTCAACACTGGACCTAACAATTTCATTTACATGCAAAAGAGTTTCCACCACAACTCAAGGTTTGGGATCTTTTTGAAAACCACACCTTTGTCCAATAATCTGATAAAGATAAGAGGAAGGAGAAGACTCGGACATCACCAGAGAATCTTGTGCATATGCTCAAAGACATCCTGCTTCCCAGTCTGACTCACCTTCCTGACAAGCCAGACCTGATGATTCCCAAGAGACCTATTGTTCAGTGAAGGCCCCTAAGGCCAAGGGAGAAAGTGATTTTACTTGCTCAGTTTATTATAACCCACAGCAGCAAGTCTGAAAAAGGCAAATGGTTATGTTTTCCCTGATCCTGAGGGTTCTGTCCACTGGATCACAGAATAACTGAAAATCTTCTCCCAGAATGAAGTTTCCTGCTCTGGGATGGTTGCAGTGCTAATGTGAGGGTGAGGGGGATGTGTATCCACCCATCTTGCTTTAATTTCACTTCCCAAGTGCCTCTGACAGACTGAGCATCTTTCTAGACCAAATGGGGGTTTCACAGATAAAGACACATATTTTTCGTTTAACCTGACCCCTGAAATGTACTAAAGAAAGAGTCATCTATTCCAGTAATAAAGCAAAAGCTGTTTGTGCTGGATTTCCCAAGAAAGTGTGTGTCAGTGTCCAGCATGGAGCTATCCTAAGGGGATGTTGGCATAAATTTCATGTGGCTTTTGTCTGCTAATGGACTTCAGAGCCTACACTCCATGCTAGATGCAACTCTGCCAAAATCAGCGGTGTGACTCTGATTGGGTCATTTGGTCATTCTGAAGCTCAGTTGTCTAATCTGGTGATTTGATGTTAATCTTGACTTGCCTTTCTGTACTTTCCATCTATTCATTCATCTCCTCTCCACTAGGATTATATGGAACACATCTACTTGCTCAGTTTGCATCTTGGCCTAGTGAGTGTTTTGGTAAAGTGTATGTTTCTATGCACATGAACACCTTCGTGGTGGGTTCCTGTGGCTGTGTGTGGTCTATTATGGGGTCAGTCTCAATGCTCCGGTATGTTTTATGACACCCAAAGGACCAGTATTATGAGTGAGGCCAAAGTAATTTGGTGAACTATGATTTATGCCAACTGTTTGCAGGTTAAATTGGGGAATGAAGGAAATAGTTAACAAAGGCAAATTGTCAAATCACACATTCCTCCACTTTTGATTGACTCATAACCAGTGCATTTATTACAAAAAGACAATTGACTCTATAGTAGGGAAACTTTCCCTCACTTTTCCTCCTCCTCCTCCTCCTCCTCCTCCTCCTCCTCCTTCTCCTCCTCCTCCTTCTTTTTTTGTATGGAGAATTGAGTCCAGAGATGCTTTACTACTGAGTTACCTCCCCAGCCCTTATTTACTTATTTATTTGAGACAGGGCCTCACTAGTTACTAAGGACTTCTCTAAGTTGCTGAGGCTGGCCTCTATCCTCCTGTCTCTGTCTCTCCAGCCTCTGGTATTAAAAGTGTGTGTCACCACATCCAGCTTCCTTTACTTTTAGTCTCACTTCTCCTTTTCCCCATGCATTTCTTCTGATTTTCAGATCAGGCTTTGGCTCAAAGCTTGTCTTATCCCTGATACTACCGGGTTGTATGGTTGTAAGTTTGGTCTTCCCCTCCGTTCCTCTGCTTCTCAGCTTTTCTATCTGTAAAGGAAGAATAGTGCCCCTACTCCCTAGAGATATCTATATCCTAACCCCTGCAAACTGAATGTGCTGTTGCAAGGCAAACAGAAAGTAGGGTTATAGATGCTTAAGGTTGCTTATCAGCGGGTCTTAAGATGGGTGATTACCCTATCCATGGGGCACAATGTAATTATCAAGGTCCTTACAAATGGAAGAGAAAGGTAGAAAAAGTCAGAGTCATGTGGTGTGAGAAAAAACTCAAACTTTTGCTGGCTTTGAAGATACAGGCAGGGGCCACAAACTAAGGATTGTGAGAGACTCTAGGAGCTGGGAAAGGCGAGTCTGCCTTACAGCCTCCAGAAGGGAGCACAGTTCTTCTGAAGTTTTCATTTAGCTTAATGAAACTGGTGTCAGACTCCTGCAGAACCATAATAAATTTGCGTTGTTTGAAGTTGCTAAATTTGTAGTAACTTGCAGCAATAGAAAACAAATACACTAGTCAGTCTAGAATAGTACCTGTCTTATAAAGATGACTAGGACAATGTAAGTAACATATTACTTGCAGAGACTCAGTATATATGTGTGTGATTATTTTTAATCCTCTTATGAACTTCACCACTTTCTTCTTTCAGTATCAAGAGTGATGGCCCACAGGTGACTCCACTGCAAATCCTTGTGAGTGGGCCTGCCAGCAACAACTCCCCCAGAGCCAGCTGACTGCAGGAGAAATCGCAGTCCTTTCAAATCCATTGGGCCAGGTTTGAATGTCTGCCAGTTTTCTAAAAGTATTTTCATTTTTAAATTAAAGTGATAGATATACCTGTCTGTATCTTCATGAGTTTAAGACAAGCTTCTGGCCAAAGAGCCAACTTTGCTTTTCCTACCTATTTGTTTGTGCTTTAATTTGTATAAGAACAAGCCACACAGATCTCAGCTTTAAAGCAATGGGCTCTCTGTAAGTTTTACAATGCCCTGTCTGTAAGCTTTTAAAACTTTACTTGGGAAGAATAACAGCTAATATCATGGACAAGTTTAACAAAGAGATGAAATTTCCAGCAGAGTGGAGAAGAGATCCAACAGTCTCTGGGAAACTTCTCTCTTGGCCTTTTGCCTAACCACCGGGCCCTCCACCCACCTTCTTCTTTTGCTGTTACCCCAATATTCCAAGAAATTGCTCAATTCTAAGGGCTTTCAAAACTTTTAAGTCAAAGTCTGGTCCCATGCTTCTTAGGTATTAGCCACAAAAGGACAAAGGTCTTAGACGAACAACTTGTCTCTCATGGGTTATGCAAAAAGATGTTAATGTAACATTTATGGTTGAGACTTTACATGCATTCGAGTCAGGAAAGCTTTATTTACGGCCTGAACAGCTGTTGGAAGGAGCTTGCCTCTCTGTGGTTGTTTGGGGACTATCCCCATTGGCAGTTAACCTGAATGCTATGCTAGCCCTTATGTGGGCTCCCCTAATCCTAATCATACTTCACCATTTGCATTTGTTGTCTTTGGCATAGTCAATAAAAAGAGAAAGAGAACTATTGTTATTTGCACATTCAAATAAACACAATATTCATATGGATGGGAGTGGGGTAGCAGAAGCAAATTAAAATGTTTGAATTGGTGATGGGTTGGGGTACAAGGGAAAGGCTGCTGCTGATCTGTGTGAGAGATTTTCTTTTCTTTTTCTTTTGGTTTTCTATGGGTCAAATGTTTCAATTCCTTTCACACTGTTGGTACATGCATGTGCATGTTCATGCAAAATCAGTATTTCAGATAACAATATGAATTTTACATTTTAGTTCTATTTTTCAATATTTATTTCAATAGTTTTCAATAAGAAAAAATGAAAAAGTCTCCTAAGATAATTTTATTTCCTTCCCTCCTGCCCAGAAGCCAATTTTGAGGGCTCTGAGAGTTACCAAGGGGTCCTCTTCATAAGTAAATTTATTTGCTTACTGGGTTTTATATCTGGGATCCACAGAGGAGGTGGGGCAGAGAGAGCCAACTAGGTTGGGGCAGGGAAGTAGATAGCAAAAGTGAGGAAAGATTTTGGAAATGAGCCATACCTGGAAGGAACATGGGAATGGGTTGTAATTGAACGGAGAAGAGAAGGGCTTTTGTGAAAGGGCCTAATTATAAACTGGAGGGGGTTGGGACAGTCAATCATAACCACCCCTCCCCCAGAAGACCCAGCTCATAGGAAAGGACTTCAGTTGCAGGTAGGGCTGAGATATAATGACTTTTCTGACCATAAGGATTTCCTTTCTCCAGACAATTCATATACATTTTAGATGGCTTTTTCTTTCTACTCTGTCATAATGCAATTTAACTGGATACATGGAATGAATTAAGGTCTCTCAATAATCCTTTCAAAATTTTCACCAGAGTATGAATTCCATAGTGATGTTAGCATATATATATATATATATATATATATATATCTATAGATACACACTACACGCACATACTTTACCAGTACCACATGTTACACTATTTTATTATCTTCATTCTGAGGAAAAGATAACCGAATTTAAAAAGCTTGAGCAATCCCCCTCCAACATATAAGCAGAATAAAATCTATTATTTTTTGTTTGAGGTTTACAGGCATAAAATTTCTAATCATTGACTCTGAATTTGACCTCTGAAAGTAGAAGCAAAAGTTAGAATAAAGCAAGTCACAATAGCTGAGTGGAAAATCAATATTGTTCACTTCAACAATGTTGTTTACCATGAAGGAATGGGGTATGGAAGGGTAGGTTCTGAGATAGTGGAAAGACCACTAAAAATCGGGGTGTCAGAAAAATGCGATACTTATTGTTAGCTAATATAAAGGGCTTGTTTTAGAAAGCGGCTGCTCTTACATAATAAAGGCTTCAAAAGCAAGTCAACAGGCCCTTATTAAGTCCCTATTGTGTGTCTTCTAAAAGGAACCAAAGTGGCTGCTGTTATCACACAGCTCAGCCTGTGCAAGGACTGGAGGCTGAATCAGGATTCCATCCAGGGGCTAGACTGACAGAAAGACCTCTTCTTCCTTCTCTGCACTCACAACTACAATGTTACAACACTATATAGATGAGCCTCCCTATTAGGAAAATTGGAATGCAGTGGTCCTTTGCTTCCAAAATAAATAGGAGTTGAGTTCCCAGCATTTCCAATTTTTTTCCAGATTCATTTGATGAGTTTAATGTTAAACAAGATTAAACTTGCACACAGCTGAAATCAAACCAAGTACTATGGAAATGTCAGAGGAGGGGACTTAAATCTTAGCTCCTCAGAATAGTCTAGATTCACCCAAAAGCAAATGTTCCTCACAACTGCTGCTCTTCTGGTACACAGAACAGAGAGGGGAAGAAATTAGTTTTCATCCACCTTTAAACTATATAAGTGAGAGGCCAATAGGTAGTATGGTTGACATATAACATGAATTTTTTTTTCCTTAAGATTATTGCTTGTTCCTCTTTTAGTTTTACCTAATTAGAACTGTTGGTAACCTCTAAGTTCTAAATAAAAAGAAAAATAATTTCACTTATAAAAATGCAATTTTCTTTCTCTTTGACTATCTCTATTGAAGAATGAGAATTGGAATTAAAGTCTTTCTCCAACTTGAATTCTCCATTCATGAGGACTCCCTGGATTATTGGCAACTGTGCCATAGGAGAAGAATTTTTATATCTAGAAGACCTCTTTGTCATTTTTAAGGATGAGATTGATTTAAGAGAGAAGAGAACCAGGCAATATACATTTGGGAAATTATTATTACTCTTTCAGTCATGGTTGTCTAAGCTTCTGAAAGATGACTGATATCTTGATCCCAATTCAATATACACAGAGACAGTTTTTGTGGAAGAGCCCTCAGGGACCAGCTGACTCTATCTAGCCTCTTCATTATTATAAATAAAGAAGCTGAGGTGGTGGTGGTGGTAGGGATCATGTTCTTCCAGAATTTTCCTAGGAGATTTTTAGTTTTGTTTCCTAGCACAGGATTTAAATGGCTCAAGAATTCTTGCAAACATATTTGCCCATGTAGAAAGTCTAAGAACACCATGGCTACCCGCATCAGATATAGAGTCACAGAGAAGGTGGACTGACTCTCATTGTTGAATTCAGTTAAGAGGTCAGATGAAGGGCAATCTTGGGATAAATTGGTGCAGGAAGGTGACAGCCACCAAAGTAGAATTCACTACTCCCCCACAGGCTATTTTTAAGGGTCTCCTAAAGACTGGTCCATGATTTAGAAATAAGCCTAGACTGAAAAATGCTCCTATTTTAAGATGCCCCCAGGCATTTGGTGGTAGCCTATCCTTGATCCTCAAAACCTGGGTCCTGGATGAATTTCCTAAGTAAAATATTTGGGTTAACTGCATGTTTGGGCTGCCATCTTTTTCTTCCACTGGTCGTATCTACCAATTAATCTGAGATGCAAGCACAATCACTCTATTCCAGGATGAGAGAGGACACAATGTAGTCAAGAGAGATTCTGTGGCTGGATTGTAGGAGGCCACTGAGCAGCAAGTAAATAGGGTCTGCTCCTCACCATGACCTCTTTAGACTACAGCATCTGTCTCTTTTAGGGGCTTGTCAGATTCTATATTTTGACAAGACCTTCAGGTGAATCTCAATGCACATTAAATTTTGAGAGGTAGTGCCTGATCCCACCCTCAGGGATTCTGATTTAATCAGTCTGGGCTTATGGCCTGGGTATAGAGACTTTGAAAATCTCCCCAGGTGATCATCAAGTGCAGCCATGGCTGAGAACCACTGCACTAGAGCTCAGTAACATGTGGCCATGTGCCTTGGATAAGAGAGCCCTGGGAAAATGACCTTGACCTGAGCAAGTGAAGCTTACTTTCTTGTTCGTTTTGTTGTTGTTTGTTTTCCAATGCAGAAACCTCCCTAGAAGTTTAGAGAGAGACTTCTTTTTTTCAAAAGAAAATAATGGAGAAAAGGCAAGTCTAAGGAGAATTGTGAAAATAGGTAGGGAACGATCATGGTAAAAACAGTAGTTGAGATTTAGCTAATATATGCAGAGCAGTTAAAACATCAGGTCACACATACGGACTTATAAATAAATGCTGTCATTATCCATGTAGAATATGGACTTGAGTAAAGAGAAGATACTGCAATAGCAATTCCTTATTTAGTGTCTCCTAAGAATCCAGCCCTTCACATTAATTATCTCATGTAATCCTTTCAACAGCACTTTTAAGAAAATATTATCAGCTCTATTTGGCAGGTAAGGAAACAGGCTGAAGGATACTATCCAAGGTCAGAGTTCAAAACCAAATCTTCTTGACTCCAAAATACCACTTAACTTCAACCAGGATGAGGATTATTATTGCAGATCTGGGAATGTGGAGGAGGGAGAGATGAGAGGACAAACTGAGAAACTGGAAGGGAAGCAGCAATGATCTTGATGCATTCCAAATGGCAGCAGCTCACTAGGTCCTGCAGCCTCCCAATTTCCAGACCCTCATCTAACTACTGCCCAAAGAGCAGTTCTAAATTCTTACCTTTAGTAATAAGCAAAACTTGGTTATTCTGGCAAAGATCATCTCTCCATTCAAGAGAGAAATCTTGCCCCTGGCTTCACACAACAGGGCTGGGTTCCAGCTAATGAGCCTCCCAGCCAATTGCAAAGAAAGGTGGAAAGGCCAAGAATTAGACAGAACTGAATGCTGAGGCCAACACATTTTATTACCAAACTGTTAGAATTAGAAGAGGGTGTGTATCAGATTGGCTAAGAAAATACTCATAGCTATTTGGGCTGTGGAATTGCAAAAGGATTTGCAGGAACACAGTCTGATAAGAGGTAGTCATTGTGGATATGTGAGGACAGGCCCAGCTTGAAAGAACTCGTTGGGTTTGTTTTGGATTTTTTTTTTTTTTTTTTTTAGAGGAATTTCTGTTACAGAAGACAAAAGAGAAAACAAAACCAAAAAAAAAAAAAATGCTTAGGATTATATTCACCTAAAATTTCAAAAAGCATTTGAGAAGATTGCATGTTAAAGTTGATCACCCCAGGTAAGAAGTCATGGTAGGGGGCAAAATAAGTTAATGTGCAGATACAAATGCTTCTTAAACAGGAAACAAAAAGGGGTAATAAAAGGTGAAATCTTTGTTTGGAAAGCAGTTATATATGAGGCTGCTTTGATCTTTTTTCATTTACAGAACTATATGAGGAAATAAAGACTATGCTTTTTTTTTTTTTAGTTAGAAAAAATATTGAACCAAGCTATCAACCAGCAGAAAGCAAAAATATATCCTAAACCTCCATCCCAATTCTTCCTTCAGAAACTACTTCTGGGATGCCCATGTTGTGCCAGGTACTGTTATAGGTGCTAGGATTCTCAGTAAATCAAAAGGAAAAAAAGCTCTGTCCTCCTGGGGTTTGCATTGTAGTGGACATGGAATAAGCTGTGTACCCAATGCTGTTTAATTTGGTTTATGAACACCTACATCATAGCTATAACCAGTTCACTTAAGAGTGGTCAAAAGGAAATGGTTGGATGAACTCTAGTGTGATTTGTCGGAATGACTCCTGCCCTACCAGATGCCACATTGTAAGACTTCTCAAATTCCTTTATTTCCAGATTAGGATTAAGAGGTACTCAAAGGTGTTCAGCTCTTGATTTCAGTGTATTCATGCACTTCACCCCAGTGGAATTTAAAGATTCTTGAAGGCAAATATTATGGCCCCTCTTTTAGGTACCACATCTCCCGTGGTTCCTGGGAAACAGAATTCTCTCCCCAACAAATGTCATTTACTCAACCACTGCCTTCCCTGAACAAGAGACCATAAAAACATTCCTAAAAGCATGAAAAAGCACATAACTGATCAACACTAATGGCAAACTGTTCTTCCTGGAATCCAAGAGTAGATTAGATGTGAAGGTAACTCAGTGCCAGAACAGGTTTATAAGGAAATCTGCAGGACTTTTTTTTTTTCCTCCTCTAAAGATGCTTAAAATGAAGAGTCTCATGAGCCTAGGAAAGTTTTCGGTATGGAAATTTCTAAAAGCAGGTAGTGGTAATGATCTCTCACTTTGGTTCAAACTTGTGATAACAACTTAAGCAGGATGCTAGCACTGGGGGAGTTGAGTTTACAGGAGGTTATTTGCAGATTGAGTTCTCTGAAAAGGAGCTTTGTCAAGGAGCCAGGCACGAACTCTGCTTGAGAGATAAAGCCTTGGTATATTATAAATCCAATGCTTCAGCCAGGATGTTCAGTGAATTGAGTGAGCTTTAATGAACCACATTGATTCTGAAGCCCTAACTGGCCAACACAGGATGGCGAGTGTAAAAGGGTACTGAAACCATCCTCAGGGTTCATCCCAAGAGTATTCAGTCTTTGGAAGAAGAGTGTTCAAAGAATAGTGGATGTGATTCACCATTTTTGTACCAAAGTATGCAACAAGATATCTCTATTAGCTTAAAGCAGAGATGAGTGTACCCACAGATAGGTGGGATTTTGACCTAGCATTAGAATGGATATTGAAGGCAGAAGACTTACAAGGTCTCAGTGATGCCGCTCAGCTCTGGGCCAAGGAAGAACTCCTGAGTCTGAAGGCATGATGGTCAAGTACATGTCTTTCCTGTCTTCTCCCATGCCTGCTGGGCTCCTGTCAAGCCAGACACACAGACCCCCGCCAACACACACACACACACACACACACACACACACATTCATATGAGCAGCAGAATCCCTGGGAAACTGTGTACTTCAGCAGGCTTCCTGACCAGTTATGACTCTTTGATAAACATTTATATCCCACTTCAAAATGGCAGATCTATCTACAGTGCTCTTCTTGTCTTTGAACTGTCAAGTTTAGCTACTGCCATATAATTTTCTCATGACTACATTTGAAGACTAAAAGCTTGCTACAACAGGTTGCGCTCATCACTACTAAGTCAGTTATGAGGATCACAATACAGTTATGACTGTTGACCTTGCCCAGATTCCAAGTGTGGAACTTACTTCTAAAAGCTGCTCTTCTAGTGTCATGTCCTTTATATCATCAGAGGAGAGAACTAGACTCCAGGTCTTGTACACTAATGGCTAAGGGGAGACGGCCAGTGTCTTGTTAGGGGGTTCTTTTTCCTGCCAAGGAGGGTGTAAGCCACCTGAGAAATTAAAGTCTGGAATAATTAATGAAGAACAAAAGACAAGAGTCAAAAAGCTATTTTTGAAAGCAGAGCCCCTGATAGATTTAGTCCACACAGGAGCTGGAGCTAGACAAAAGAAGATGGCTCCAGTGGTTTATTTAAGGGGGTACATTAAAGGCAGGGATAAGGTGTTAAGGGCAGAGTCTTGCTTCATGATGTATTTCAGTCAGCAGGTTGATTGGCATTTTGGCAGGTCACACCCATCTCAGGTGCTGTGTAGGACATGGCAGAGTGGAATAGGAATTCACAATGTCTTTGGGCAATCTTACACAGAAGAAATGTCCACTGAAAATTCCCAGACACCAGATGTTCCTATTCACTAGGCTACAATGCCCGGTGGCCCACACACAGCCCATGGGTGGCTCGTGAAAACTGGCCAATGTTCTTTCTACCATACCACAGTGCTCTCAAAATGAGAAACATTCTCATATTTCTGGCTAAATCAGGGTGCATTTCTAAAGTATTCTGTATGTTCCTAATGTTCCTCTGCCCCTGAAAAAAAAATTTTTTTTTTTTGGAACTTTCCACTGGCAAGCCACCTTGGGCTCTTAACCCACAGGTCCTAGAATCCATAGTTTTTGGTCTTCACCAAGATATTCTTGCAGTGCTCTTCAAGAGAAGCAGCAATCATTGCTCTGGACCTTTCTTTTGGTGAAATCATGGATTTCTGGGGCTGGTCAGACATCATCATGCTACATGTCCCATTTTACAAGGTGTGGAAATTGAGCACAAAAGAGCCCTCAATTACCCAGGGCACAACTCACAATTTATGTCCTTTCCATTTCACTAAACTGTCTCTTACAATTCCAGCCTTGACCCAAAATTGTCTGGAGTACATTTTATTTATATATTTATTTTGTAGTGGCAGAGGTAAAGATGTGCTCACTGAACAATTCTAGGTGGTATATTTTCTCAATAATGAGCTGTTACTCCCAGTGACATAACACAGTGATGTGTGCTACTTCACAGATATATGCTGTGATGTAACATGAATGGGAGGAATTCTGGGTCCTGTTGCAGACAGGAGAGAGAGTACTGACTCAGTGGTTCTTAGTTTGCACCCTCAGAACTGTCAAAGGATTGATAGAGGTCCCTTAAACCAGAATTATTAGGCTATTTCTTTCCAGATGTGGAGAAAGTATAACATCCTGGAAAAGGAAGTGAGCTGAGGAACCCAAGATTCTCTTTTGCTACAAATTTTCTGAAAAATTTGGCATGGATTTTCATCTCTCTAGGGATCATTTTATTGGACTAATTAATTTTGGGGATTCTCAAAATTAATTAGTGTTCAGATGCTATTATTTATGATGAAAGTAATATCTGGACAGGGTATTAATATACAGGAATGTTTGTAAGTTGAGCACTTTATTTACTATTAAACATGTAGTACTATTATTCTACAATGACGTATGCTGGCCCAATACTGCAAAATCTTTTGATTTTTTTTAAAGAAAAGCCCTAATATTGCTTTTCTTACTCAGTAGTGCTTTGGCTATTCTGGGTCTCTTGTTCTTCCATATGAATTTTAAAACTATTTTTTTCTAATTCTGTGAAGCATGTCATTGGTATTTTGAAAGGGATTACATTGAATCTGTATGACACTTTTGATAGTATGGCCATTTTGAAAATATTAATCCTGCCTATCCAAAAATGTGGGAGCTCTTTCCTTCTTCTAAAGTGTCCTTCAATTTATTTCCTTAGTATTTTATAGTTTTAGTTATAGTCTTTCCTCTATTTGATTAGATTTATTCTAAGGATTTTGTTGTTGTTGTTGTTTTTTGCTTGTTATTGAGAATAGGATGGTTTTCTTGATTTATTTTTGAGCAGATTCACTTTTGGAGTATAGAAAAACCTATTGACTTTTTTGTTGATCTTTTATCTTATTACTTTGCTGAATTTTTAAAAATCAGCTTTAGAAGTTTTCTGGTAGAGTTTTTGTGGATCTTCTAGAGACAGGATCATGTCATCATCAAACAGAGGTAATTTGACTTTTTCTTTTCCTATTTGTACCCTTTTAATTTCCTTCTCTTGCCAGATTGCTCTGGCTAGAGTTTCAAGAGCTCAATTCATACTCATATGTGAAGACTTGATTTTTAATGTTGCTGATTCAAGTTTCAACAACAACAACAAGAGAACTTGTAGGGTCACAAAATATCTTCTATCATCAGGCTGTGAGTAGCTTTGATTGACCACCAGGAGACCACTATAATAGTAGGGTCATCTGGAGCTCTGTGTTCAATGGATGCTGGCAGATGCTTGGAAGTGTTATAGAAAGCCTTAAAAATATGTTTCTGGACAAGAACAAAGAGTTATTGTGTCACAATTTCCCCTGAACTGCTGCGGACTCCTGGGAGGGCTCACAGATCTGGAATTTTCTACCTGGGTGGTCCAAAGAGCTCCAAAGGGTTGGACTCTTCCATGTGCCCCCGGGTTCTGGGTGCCCACAGCTCAGAGAAAACCTGTTGTTAGATTACAGCTCTGCTTCGAGGAATGTGAAAGTGCCTAGAGGTTATCTCTTTACAACCCAGAGAAAGGAAGAGGACGCCATTCCCTCACTTCTTTAAGAGGGGAGAAGCTGGCAATGACCCAGCAGTGAAACCTGGGCACAGAGAGAAGGCTATTCAGAAAGGTAGAAAGACATGATGGGGTGGGGCTGTCAGATATTTAAGGCACCAAGGACCAAGCCCAATAATAATAATGATACGAATCATGGCTCCATTTATTGACTGCTGGCTCTGAGCCAGACACTGTGAGAAGCATTTTACAAGCATGATCTCATTTAATTCCTATAGAGACTCCAGAAGGATTAAGTAATTTGCCCAAGGTCACCCAGTAAGTGGGAGAGCCCAGGTGCAAAATCAAGTGTGCCTGATTTCAAGCTCAGGTGAAAAGCTTGTGTCCAGTGTAATTTCAAGGAACAGAAATGGGCCAGATACTATGACTGATCCCTCAAGAAGGGGAAGGAGGCTGCATGTTATCCAAATATTGATTTTTCTTTTTTCCAACCAAAAAGACCTCTATAACTTCAACTTTCTTCGTGGTTGAGACTGCTCTTTTTCTAAAACTCCCACCATTTGTTGTCTCTAGAAAGTGATATTTAGTAAAATACACACACACACACACACACACACACACACACACACACATATATATATATATATATATATATATATATATTTTTTTTTTTTTGCAGTTGTGGGAATTGAACCCAGGGCCTCACGTGTACTAGCAAAGCACTCTACCACTGAGCTGTAAACCTCACATTTAGGGAAACATTTGAGAACCCAATTTTCTTGCCTGTTTCCCCAGACCTACAAGGCAGCATTTTACTATGTATATATCTAGTGACATGATTCCAATCATAATAAACAAGCCATGGACCATAGAATGACCTGTTTTTTTTCTGAATAGCTTTTGCTGATACACTAAATGATTTTATTTTCCTATTAAAAACAAAATCAAAAGGCTCCTTTAGCAGCAGCTTGCTGCATGGACGACCACCTCCTTGGTCCTACTCAACAGCCATATTGTTCAGAGAAAACAGAACCAGCACTGATTGCAAATGAACCCAACAGACAGAGGCCTGGCACCTCATGGCATATTAAATTATTTAACATTGTCAAGGTCACCACCCTCTGCCATGGATTTATTCTTTCTCTTAATCGGAAAAGGCATAAAGGGTTGCAAGTTCCATTTGAGACAATGGTTAAGGAGACAAAGGAGAGAAAAGGGCAGATGATTGTCTTTATGTGCATTTATTTAATGGAGACTCCATGCATATTGCTATTATTAATTCACAGGGAAGACAGAGAAAGGGGAAACTTTGAAGACCTCTATCTAGCCCATAGGTGATGGGACTTACTTGGTAGATAGAGGCAGCTTAGCCACAGAGAGTAGTGAAATAACCCAAAGCATCCAGCCACATGGGTCATCAGTCCCATAGTTAGTCTCCAGGGTTCTGGCTTTGATTGCCTAAATAGAGACCTGGAATCACAGTCAGGGCACCTTCATGGTGAGTTTGGGTGGGTTTATGCCAAGAGCCCTGGATTTAGCTCACTCCTCTTAAGAAACATACTCACTGTAGATAATACTGTAGAAGCAGGTCAGCTCCTCTTTGTGTTTAGTGACCACTAAACACTATGATTCTAGACTCTGCTTGGCACTGAACTTGGAAGAAAAGTTACAAAAGCATTATTTATATCTGATCTCTGCTCTCAAGGAGTTTATACTCGGGGCAGAAATAACATGTGAAGCAGCCAGAGAGGCCATCTAATAGAGGACATGGACCAAAGAGTTCTATTTAGACAGCACATGCTACCAGAGGAGGAAGAAGAGTGAGATGTGTGTGGCCTGGGGCAGAACCACAGTCCTATTACTCAAGAACTTAGTGTTTAATGAAAAGTTCCAAATTCTGAGTTTCTTCTTTCTCTAGGCTCATGATGAGGCATTTTAGTATGTGTAGCAGGAGTTTAAAGTGGAAGAGGCTATAAAAATAAAATATTTCTTATTTTTTGACTCTAAATTGAGAAGTCAGAAGTTAGTTATTGACCTTTTCCTTTCTGTACTCATATTGATTACTTGCAGAGAAGAATGAAAATGTGGGATCCAGATAATACATAATTATTTGAGACTTCCACCTTCCTCTGTATTTTTTAATAGACTTCATTTAAAAAGTCTTTTAACCTAAGTTCTCCTTTATTGACAAAAGTTAAATATTACTCTTTATGTAGATGACCTAATCCAGGAATTACTAACATCTGTGCTCACAGGGGTCTGGCAGTTAATTTAAATGAGTCCTAGAGGCAGGGTCAAGTAGGACAATATGCGGGGGGATTCTAGTCCCTGAGAAGCACGAAGGTTCTATGGAAAGGGTGCCTATTGCTCAGCAGTATTATTACTACTCTGTGTGGATATAGCCCTGTGTTATCAGTGCCTCAGATTTTTAGAAGATGAGTTGATAGTTTTTATGTGACATTTACTTGATTTTTAAGTCATTCTTTAGTGGGTTCATGCACACACACACACACACACACACACACACATATTTACACACACAAACAGTGTAAGGCAAAAATAAACTAACCACATCTGGATTTAGCCCCATAGATCACTGATTTGGAATGCCCAATGTAAAGCAAACAGTCCATTACACAGACAGGGAAATAAGATCCATAAAGGTAAATGACTTGCCCAAGGTCACATAATTAACTAGCCCAAGAGTCAAGACTAGAAATCAGTTTTCCTGACTAGTAAATCTCAGTTGCTTTCACTACACCATAACGTCTTCAAGAAATAAGTTTTACAAGTCATAGAAATATTCAAATTACAGGCCTAAAGGGGAAATTTCCACTTTCCCCTCTCCCTTTCATTCCTCGGAGTGTTAGTGATTAACCACGAGCCTTCAGTATGGGAGGTCTGGGACCTCCACATGGCTATGTGTCCTTCTCACTTGAGCATCCCTTTAGGATTCATTTGGACAGAGGGAATGTGTGAGAGTTGGGGCTATCTACAAAGGAGGCAATGTATAGCACCTGACTTAGCTCATCAGAGAGTTTAAAAAAAATGTTCCCACTACTTAAGGTTGCAGGCTGCTATAGACTGCATTTAAATGTTTATATATAGTCCCAGGGCCAGCAAAATCTTCACAATTTGTAATTTGAAGTAGGAATCAGCAAGTCCCAGTTTCATTTTCTACCAGGAATAGACAAAACCTTCCCAAGAAAATCATCCCTTGATGGCTGATAAAAATAGAATTGCAATTTATGTTCCCGTCTACTCCCTGTGTCTTGAGGCTCTTACGGTGTATTTTCCATCGTAACGGCTGATTTAGATGGATTCCCAGGGTGCTGCATCACTGCTGATGACATTAATGGTCTTGGGCTCCCTGAATTTTGATAGATTGCTGTAATCTGGGAAACTATTTCAAGACATAGATTTATTATTATTAAGCCTATAAAATGGTGTCAGGGTCAAAGCGAGCCAATGATGTGTGTTGTGATGCAAACAGGGCCAAAGGGTGGATGCCACCATTTAATAGAGGCAAATGGCAGGAGAAAACAATGTTTCATTTTCCACTGGTGTCCTTCTCCCATGGGGGTAGGGGGCTTGGGCTCCAGTTGCACTGGGTGGGGGTTGGGAGTAAGGATAGAAGGAAGATAAAGTATGTGCTATTAATTATTCTCCCCAATTTTCGAATTCCTTAAAAAGGTTTTGACAGAATTTTCATTTCAGTTCATAGCCAACAAGGATTTCCTCCATTTTTCTCTGGCCTCCAGATTGTGTCTAGATTTCCTAGCTCAAACCTATTGTTTTGTAGAGAAATATTGATCCTATCCCATTCAACCTCTATTAAGTGAAGAAATTGCTGAGCAGGGAATTAGACTGCTAACTATTTTATCCTTTCTTCTTTCTTTCCCTTCAGAACGCTTCTGGCTTCAGTATTTAGAGCAAGGAAATGGATATATCAGGCTGAGTTCTGAGAAGATATTCTCAGGATTGCCATCTCAAATTCCTTTTTAGAAAGGAGGGAAGTATTCAATAAAGTAATACATTCCATAAGTTCAGTTTATGTATGGGATAAGGAAAGCTCAACAAGAAGTTTCAACAACAACAAAAAGCCAAGAAATTGTATATTCACCACTTTTTATAAATTAATCTGATTAATTTTTTACAGATTAGGTACATGGCATCCAAACTAACTGAATATTTAAGGAAGACAAGTGGCTTCAAGAAGAGACGGATATGAGCACTTGCCTAGCAAGAGGTGATGCAGTCAAATACCTATCCCCAGGATTCAGCTTCTGAGCCCAGGGCACAAATGGGAGATGGTGAAACCTTTAAGAGGTGGGGCCTAATGGGGGGTCTTCTGATCATTAGGGGTATGCCTTAAAGGGGATATTAATACCTCAACCTCTTTTGCTTTCAGTCGTAAGGTAAAGTCTTTCTCAGCCATATGCTGCAGGCTCCCAAACCATGGGCCAACCAAATATGTGCTGAAATCTCCAACTTATGATCCAAAATAAACATTTTCCTCTTTTTAATTTGATTATCTCAAGTATTTTCTTATGGTAATGGACTAACAACCATACATATAAGGGAAATTCACATAGACTTTTCTCCACTGGCCTCAGATGGCACTCACGGAAAAGACTGATTTCAGTTTTGGGAAATCATCCCTGGGAGAGAAACCACTGTGAGAAAGATTTAAGACTTTGCCCAGATTCTTCTGCTATAGCAACAAAATCTTTAAACTACTGTGGTGGAGGAGGCAATGAACAATGATACTCCATTGTAACTGGGCTAAGGAAAAAAAAACTCTCCTATCTCTGGTATAAAGAGGATCATTAAATAGTGATAAAGAGGTCAGTTAGAGAGAGTGAGAGAGAGAGAGAGAGAGAGAGAGAGAGAGAGAGAACTTGATTGTACCTAACACCTGAGCATCAAAATGCTTGAATCAAACAGATAGAAATTAAAAGAGAAATTGACCATTAAACCTGGAGACTTCAATGTTTCCTAGCACAATCCCTGGTATACACTAAGCAACTAATAAATGCTTCTTAAATTAAAAAAGAAATATCATGTGTTGTGTAAAGTTAGTAATAACTGAATTGGCTCTAAAAATATTAGCATGCTTTTTTCATTTATTCATGCATTCAGTAAAATCACTTTAAGCCTGAAAAAAAATTGGAGACTTCAACATTCCTCTCAGTAATTAATACAATAGGAGGCACTTAGTCAATAAGAATAAAGACTTGAAAAATAGTATTCACCAACTTGACCAAATTGACATTCATAGACTACTCCCCTTAACAACAGGATAAAATTTTTTCCAAGTATTTTACTTGGACTGATCATCCAGAAGCCATATTCTGGGCCATAAAACAAACCATAACAAATTTAAATAACTGGAAATTCATCCAAAGTTACATTCTCTGACCATGACAGAATTAAATCAAAAACTTGGAAAATAACTTGGAAAATCTACAAATATTTGGAAATAATGAAACACATTTCTAAATTACCTAGAGCTCAAAGAAGAATTCTTAAAGGAAATGAAAATTATTCTTAACAAAATTAAGTAAAAAGAAACATCAAATTGTATGAGATGCAGTTAAAGCAATACTTAGAGGGAAATGTATAGCACAAAAAATGCTTTTAGTAGGAGCAAACAAAGTTCTGAAATTATTAATCAAATCTTCTACTTTGAAACTAGAAAAAGAAGAACAAATTAAATTCAAATTAAGAAGATGGCAAGAGATAATCGATCAAAAATCAGTGAAATGTAAAATAGAAAAACAGTAGCAGATTGCTTGACCCATGTTAGCACTGGCTGTATTATATCAATTCTGTTATTCTAAAATACCTTAAAGAATTCAAAGCTAATATGTCCTTAAAATAACCAAGAGATTCCCATAAGACCAGGTCTTTCCCAGAAGTTGTCCAAGAATGAAAAGTTTGGAAGTCAGTGTCCCTGGAATTGGAATGTCCTGTGTGGTGGTGCGCAGGAGAAAAGGAAGCAGGATTGTGAATCTTAACCAGGAGAGCTGCAAGAGGCCTCCTCAACAATCCCAAACAAAATGCACTGTGTCGGCAGGAAGTGGCCAGTGCTTCACTGCAGACAGGCAAACACTGCTGGGATTAAGCTACTAAGTGCCAGGATGTCTGTGGGCCCAGAGTTTGTGGGAAGAACCTCTCAATTGAACAGAGGGTAGGGTTCCCTAACCAGAGATAGTACCTGGTACATCCTGAAGGCACTGACATGGAAAGGAGAAGGAACCATATAACACAGCCAGAATCATTTTCATGTTTAATATAATAAGGACAGGTGAATGGCGTGTGCTATACTGAAAATCTTTTACTTACTATCAAGTGCCTCCTCCAAATTCTTAAGTAGAATATTGTGTTATTGCTAGAGTACTATACCTTGGAATTTTGTGAATTATGGCCTTTTGGAAAATTCCCCAAATATAATTCATTTTTTAATTTTTTATAATTGTGTTAGAAAGGAATTGGGTACAAATGACAATTAGTCTTTTCCAAGGAAGAAGGCTACTGGAACATAAAGACTCAGAAGTCAAGGCACACTAATAATAATCCATAGTGTTTCAGTACCTTGATAAATGTACTTACACCATGGAATGGGCACACCAATAAACAAAGAAGTTATGCATACCTACTAAAATGTAGTGTAAAAAATATACATATAGGTGTAGGGGTGTATGTGTGTGTGTGTGTGTGTGTGTGTGTGTGTGTGTGTTTGTGTGTTTCTTCCCAGGCAGATGGTTTGCTCCCAATTAAAATGAGGGGCAGACCCAGGAGAACCAAAACCTACCTTGGGTTGGCAAGAAAAATGAAGAACTAAAAATGTACTCTGAAAAATCATCTAGAACTCTCCTGAGAAAAGAATCTGTGAGAAGTGAGAATTTATGGAGGAAGAGGGAGGTGAGAGCCAAACTGTACCTTTGGAACATAGGTTCTGTTTTAAAAACGGAAGTTAAGTGCCTTCTGGGAGTGGGAGATCCTTCTCCATCTCGACCACACCAACATGTTCTAGAACTCATTGTTTTTTGGTTTAATTAAGATTTATTTTTGTCCCTTGGAAAGAAAAGTTTGCAAAACTCTGGTGAGACCTAGCCTGCAAACCAAGTGACTTTTCTCCTGAGGCCTCTTAGGGCACAACATAGGTCCAGATGCTGGCCTGTGTAGACAAAATAGCAAACAAGATAAAAGGGAATATACTCAGGTGTGGTGATGCACACCTGTGATCCCAGCTACTCTGGAGATGGAGGCAGGGGGTTTGCAAGTTTGAAGCTAACCTGGGCAACTTTGCAAGACATTGTCTCAAAACTTAAAAAAAGTAAAAGGTGGGCTGGGGATATAGTTCAGGGGTAGGGCACCCCTGGGTTCAATCCCCAGTTCCAAAAAAATAAAGTAAATAAATAAAAACAAAATTAATCTTATCAACTGTTTTTAGTGGCACATGCCTGTAATCCCAGTGGCTCAGGAGGCTTAGGCCAGAGGATGGTGAGTTCAAAGCCAGCCTTAGCAAAAGCGAGTCACTAAGCAGCTCAGTGAGACCCTGTCTCTAAATAAAATAAAAAATAGGTCTGGTGATGTGGCTCAGTGGTTGAGTGCCCCTGAGTTTATTCCCATTATCCCCCCACCCCCCAAAAAGTTATCTAATCAAAATCTAACTAAAGCATGGTGAGTGCATGTTCTGAAGAGTCAAGCATTGTCTCCGTCTAAAGCTTTTGCTTTTGAGCTCTATCTCTCCATCTTTTCATATCACTTCCAGAGGTAGAAGCCAGACACCTGTATTCTCAAACATTTCCTCCTATGATCTGCTGTGCCGTCCCGTGGCAGCCACTGTACTAGATGGGGAATTCTCAAAGGACAAAGACTGTGTGTTGCTCTCTCTATTCAACTATTCTAAAAAATAGTGATTAAGAGAGGAAATGTTCCTGCCCTCATGGAATTTTGACAGAGTCAGATGCTGAGAAAATAATCATAGTTAATTATTTACAAATGATTTAAGAATACAAACAACAATAAGTGTTGGCGAGGATGTGGGGAAAAAGGCACACTCATACATTGCAGGTGGGAACGCAAATTAATGCAACCAATCTGGAAAGCAGTATGGAGATTTCTTGGAAAATTGGGAATGGAACCACCATTTGACCCAGCTATCTCACTCCTCGGTCTATACACAAAGGACTTAAAAACAGCATACGACAAAAACACAGCCTCATCAATGTTTATAGGAACACAATTCACAATAACTCAACTGTGGAACCAACCTAGATGCCCTTCAGTGAATGAATGGATAAAGAAAATGTGGCATATAGACACAATGGAATGTTACTCAGCAATAAAAGAGAATAAAATCATGGTACTTGCAGGTAAATGGATGGAGTGGGAGAATATAATGCTAAGTTAGCCAATCTCAAAAAACCAAATGCCAAATATTTTCTCTGATTTAAGGATGCTGATTCATAATGTGGTGGGGAGGAGATTGGAGGATTAGATGAACTCTAGATAGGGCAAAGGGGAAAAGGGGAGGGAGTAGAGGGGAGGGGCATGGGGGTAGGAAAGAGGATGGAATGAGATAATTACCCTATGTACATGTATGAAGACACAAATGGTGTGACTGACTCTATTTTGTGTACAACCAGAGATATGAAAACTTGTGCCTCATATGTATAATATGAATTGTAATGCATTGTGCTGTCATACATAACAAATTAAAATTTTTAAAAAATGATAAAAAAGAGGAAAGCATATATCTCAAGCATTTGAACCAGTATCATATATATATATATATATATATATATATATATATATATATATATATATATATATACACACACAATAAATATTTATCAAATATCTGCTACAGTATGGGTTATTTGCATGGGCAATAGATATCTAGGTGTATTCTGGTAATGTACTAAGCATGCAAAAGATTCCCAGTCAGGTAACTTTGGGAAAGCCTGGTTTAGACTTCTTGTTTTTAGAGGGGATATTTACTGGGAATTGAACTCAGGGGCACTTGAACACTGATCCCCACATCCACAGCCCTATTTTGTATTTTATTTAGAGACAGAGTCTTACTGAGTTGCTTAGCGTCTTGCTTTTGCTGAAGCTGGCTTTGAACTTGCCATCCTCCTACCTCAGCCTCCCGAGCTGCTGGGATTACAGGCATGTGCCACCATGCCTGGCTGGTTTAGGCTTCTTTGATGTAGGGTTTCTCCAGACTTTCACAGGCTTATGTGCAGTGTAACTGTCAGATAGCTCTGTGATGTATGGGTCACAGACATTTTTCCTCTACAGTTTTCAGGGATTATAATCATCATGAGACAGACTTTGGAAATGCTTTTTTAATTTTTTAATTGTATTATAATAGTACATAACAGTGGGATTCATTGTGCCATATTTATATATGCACATAATATAATTTGGTTAATTTCAGACTCCAGCACCTCCTTTTCCCCCCTCCCTGTTCCCCAGATCCCCCTTACTTACCTACTAGACTACTTTCTATTTTCATGAGAGCATTTCCAGGTGGAATGCCAATGCTTCCACTTAGAAAAAGAAAATACCCTTCTTTTTCATTGCTGGCAGCTGGGCCCTGGAGTTTGTCACTGACCAGGGTTTACTCTGATAACATAATCCTGCCCCTTACCCAGGACACATGTTCCCTGTGCCACCCAGATATGGAGAACATGGAGCAGCACTCAGCTGTATAAGGAAGCCACTGATGCTATAAAGATTGCTTGCTCAGGGAAAATGAAAGGGCCTGAATGACTTCAAAATCCGAAGGTACAGAAGTGAGCATTGCAGTGGAAATGCCTAGTGACTTTGTTGGCACCACCTGGGGTTCAAGGACAGGGCAAGGGCACAGACTCCATGTCTGATGACTTACAGTCAGAGCTTTTGGCCACCAGACTACTTGGTGATAGGAACAGGAAGTGCTTGCTGGACTGCGTTAACTCCATAAAATCTGGCAATGAAAGCTGATCCCAGGAATTATCCATGCTGAAAATGTGAACACATTGCTTCTATTTAGGATTGCAGGTAACTTATACTAAAAAGTCATTTGTTGTTTATCTGAAATTCTCATTCTGTCCATAGGATGCTGGGATTGGAATACAGGGACTGAGAAGACTTTGTGGCAGGCATCATCTTGGCTAAGCTGGTAGAAACCCAGTCCAGCTGCTGTGCAGGTGTACAGTACTCACTTTGCAGAAAAGTACTCCTACTACTGTCCCAACTGGCTAAGGTCCACAGCTAGTAAGCAGGTAAATTCCACACTTCTCATTTCAAACCAGGAAAAGATGTGACTTATATCAGCAGTCTTCAGGGTTATAAACTAGAACAGTGATTCTCAACTGGGAGCAACTTGGTAGTGTCTGGACACAGTTTGGGTCATTACGACTGAAGGGAAGGGATAGTGCTAGTGGCATATTATGGGTAGAAAATTGGATGAAAGTCTTATAATGCACAAAACAACCCCCACATTGAAAAGTCATCCAGTCCCAAATGTCACTAATTCTGAGGATAGAAATCTAAATTAGAAGAATTTCACCATGTTCTAAAAGAAGGCCATTGCCCCAAGCAAATTTGTGAAGAGGAGAAAGTTGTAGTCCTCTGTTTCTAACTTGTTCCCTTTTCTCTACAGTGTCTGCAATGTTGCTTTTAGTTGAGAGAAAACAATATCTTTCCAGTGCACCACAATTTATATGGTGATATTAATGACATAAAAAGCTAACTTCCCAAAACATATTCCTAATGATGATGTAGCAGATATTGCTAATTCCCTCCTTCTGAGCCAATCTCTCTTCTTTTCTAAGTAAGAGAACCCCCAACTTTGTTCAGGAAAGCTATGTGCCTGGTTCAAAATATTGACCCTTTCAAACTTTCTCTCTGCTGGAAGTGGGTATGAGAGAGAATAGGACAATTTGGGAAGGCCATTGATTTCCTGAAAACAGAAAACAGCTGACCCTGAACTCTGTTGTTCTTGTTCTCTTTTTACCTGCAATGCAGATGTTACAAGTGAGAAAGAAGCAGCCATATACTAAAAGGGTTTGTGAGAAAGGCTAGAAGGATTGTGGGTTAAGCTGATGTTCCTTTCTGCACTAGTTATGGATGAACAATCATATATCTTGACTAAACTATTAAAGTTGGGTTTCTATTGCATACAGCCAAACAGTCCTAACTGATAAAAGAATTGGAGAGTAAAATGCTTAACCTGAGCATTGAATCTAACAGTGAAATCCTAGAAGCATTAGAGATCCTTTGGAGCGATGAATTATTTAGGAACAGAGGACTTTCCCAGCTCCCCTAGGCTCACACAACGTAGGCATTTCTGCACACATATAAATGTCCTAGTCCTGACTCAAGGAGCACATTAGATAAGCACTTAGCCTTCTATTAATGATTCCAGTCATTGCACAAGTAGTGGATAACATTTAAAGGAGATAAATGATTATGGGAAAGGTACTTGGGAATCCCTCAGGAGGCCCTGTGCAAATAATACTTGGCCAGCCTTCATTAACACCATATCTCTTCCAAAGAAGGACTAGGGAAGGTGATTTTGACACTACTGACTTCTGAGAGAATAGGACTAGTGTGGTTCCAAAATGAGAAGGTCTTGAGTCCACCTTAAAATTGACAAAAGGTCTTTTCAGACAAGCTCAAGAGAAGATTATGATAAAGAAAAGATTATCCTCAATATAAATGGCCCGTTGCAAAGAAAAGACCAGTGGTCACTCCCACCTTTTTCAAAACTCGCTGAGCTGTCCTCTTGGGAATGAAGCCTGTTGTGTCATACAACTTCACCCTCATACTAAGAACTTAATTAAGGAAAGAGCCCCTCACTCCCAATTTAGGACCCCCTCTTTCACCTGACTTCTCCCTCAGGCCCTTGTCAATTTAGTCCAAATAGGATTAATTGGGCTAATGTGAAGAGTGAGGGCAGCAATAACACCAGGGACACTTGTGATCCTAGCCCCACCTCTCCTGTCTGTAGCTTCTTCCATGAGCAACACCCTGAAGTTGTCTTTTAAAGATATGGATTTGGTCAATTTTCTTTTAAATTTCAGTGTGCTCTAAGCTTCCTCTTCTGCATAAACTGTGTTTACCATAGTATCACCTCATCAGATTCTTGTGAAGGTTAATTGGAAAAATTCCCATAAAGGGCCTAGCCCTGGGTCAGACACATGGGTGAACAGCCAATGCTGTGAGCTTGCATTCTATTAGTATTTTTACCTCTATTAGAGTTTCCTAATGCAGCCAAGTGGGCAGAGGATTGTTTCTCTGTGTTTAGGAAGGCAGCTTGCCTGAGTCTCCTGAGGGCAGCAGGCAGAATCAGACATTTTCTCACTGGGCAATGTGTAGAGAGTATAACATGGTCCATCCCAGCTCCCAAAGTGCTAGAAGTTACACCAAGTAGCCACCTTGGGGTTGGGAGAGGAGGCTGCTCTGTTCTATTGGGTTTGAGATACTCAGTCCCTTTTCTCTAGCCCTGAGCCTCAAGGAGGACCTGAAGTCTTCGAGTCACATGAGAAGCCAGCCCATGACTCCAAGGGGAGGACAAGGAGTGGGAAGGAATGAGAGGTGGAGAAGGGGAGGTGCCTTTGCATCCAAGTTTTAAGGTCTCCTTGAAGGAGAAGACCTCATTAAGGTTGTTCCTGCCCATAGGAATATACACGCTTAAAGGGAGGACATGGTACATGTAAATCATTAATAGGACTCCCGACAAGGTGACAATGATACAATGTGCCCTTGTTTGGGAGCCCTACCTGAATTATGACTTTGTGTAATATAATCCGTCTGACCTGCCTCTGGGCTGGAAGCCACTGTAAGCATGCTGCCTGGCACCTCAGGTTCTATCTAAAAGACTTAACTGAGAAACACAATAGCCCAAGTTTGCCTGCCATGGTTCCTCTTAAAAGGTGAGTGTGTGTGTGTGTGTGTGTGTGTGTGTGTGTGTGTTGAGGGGAAAGGGAAGGGCAAATGCACCCCATGACAACTCACTTGAATATAAAATTCTCAGTAGCACAATTTGTAAAGGAATAAAGAAATGGGTATAAAATGTAGCGTTTGAAGACCCTTGGGGACCGTGATTTGATCAAATGATGCCTTTTGCAAGGCGGAGTGCCTGCAGTTACAGAGGATGTGATCATACAGCGGGTGCTGGTTTTAATATCAAACAGGTTCCAGGACATTTGTCCTCCCCAAAGAGGCTGCTCCTAAACACCGTCATAGCTGGCTGCCTGCACACCCTTCTCCCAGAATCCTCTGTGCAATCTGTGTACATTGCTTCATATTTAAGCAAGCTCATGATCCCTAAAGTGGTTAAGAATGAAGGAAAGTGCCAACAAGGGATTTATCCTATTCCCTGGTCAGTGAGTGACCTCAGGCTTCTTCATGAGCCTGAGAAGAATCCTGATGAAATATTTCCAGACACGGCCTCTTACTTGTCAGGAGATAAACTCCAAGTGGATGCAGCACGTCCATGGGGAACCTCCTAATATTCCTGGGTACTCCTACTCACCTGTCAGACTGAAAGACCACATCCCCGCCCTCCCCCATCTCTCTCTCTCTTTTTTTTTAATTTACAGCTTTATAAAATTTTGTAGGCCATCACAGAATATTTTGACAACTAATCCCAAAGAAAAGCATAAATAGAACAAATTAATTGTCCATCAGTAGGATGATTATTTACAAATAGTATATTCTTACTAGGAAATTGATGTAGTTGTTTCAAAGAATAAGACTAGGCAACATTTTGTTGCTATGGAGGGATCTCAATAATGAGTTGAATGGAGGCCTTCGAAAAGGCACAGCCCTGTCCTTACAGCAGAATATGAACATGACCTTATTTGAAAACAGGGTTTTGGCAGCTGTAATTAAGGATATAGATTAAAGATGGAGAATGTGATGCATGTAAACCAAAAACAGGACTCCCAGCAAGTTTATCTGGGTGTGCTAAATCCAATAACAAATGTCTCTATGAGAGACAGAAGGGAAGGCACGGACACACAGGGGAAGGCCATGTGAAGACAGAGACTGAGACTGGAGTGGTACATCTAAGGCCAAGGAACACCTGGAGCCACCAGAGGATGGAAGAGACAAGAAACAGAAACTTCCCTAGAGCCTCTGCAGGAGGGGTGGCCCTGACAACCCCTGAATTTTGCACTTCTGCCCTTAGAAATGTGAAGAAATATATTTCTGTGCTTTTAAATACCCAGTTGGTGATAATTTGTTACAACAGCCCTAGGAAACTAATACAATCTCGAAGATGGACTTTAATACTTTTTAAAAAGGTGCAAGACAGCATATACAGTATTTGTTTTATGTATATGCTACTATTGGTCTTTAAAGAAACTGTATATGTGTGTGTACATACATTTGTGTGTTCACATGTGTACAAAATATCTTGTAAATATACAAAAGATCCTGGGAAATGTCTATGGGGACAAAGGTACTTATGTCGTGCTATGATGAATGGCACTCTCTGGAGTTGGACACTGTTGTAGGCAGAATAATGCCCCTCTTCAAAGAGGTCTGTCCTCATCTCAATTTTCAGAACCATGAATATGACAGGTTACATGGAAAGAGGGAATTAAGATTACAGATGGAATTAAGTTTGTCTATCAACAGACTTTAATACAGAGAGATTATCCTGAACCATCTGGGTGGGCCCAATGTAATTGCAAGGGTCTTCAAAGATAAAAGAGGGATAAAATGGAATGCTATTTGACAACTACAGGAAATGGAGTCCTGAAACATGCTACAAAATGAATGAATCTCAAAAACATCAGGTGGAAGAAGCTGGTCACAAAGGACCACATATTGAATGGTTCCATTTATATGGAGTATCCAGAATAGGTGAATGTATACAGACAGAAAGCAGATCTGTGGGTATCCCGGGCTGGGAATGATGCAGAGCTTGTGGGAGGGGTAATGACTAGGAGAATTGGGCTTCTTTGGGAAGTAATAAAAATGTCCTAAAATTGATTGTGATGATGAACAATTCTGTAAATTCAGAAAATCCCCAAGTTATGATTTTTAACTATACAATGGGCAAAAGTGATAAGCTATTAGTAAAAACTGTAACTGATTTTTGGATTTTTGTCTTTTTCTGGGCTAACAGTATACATTAGCATGATACTCTTGTGATGCTGGCTAGCAGCAATGAGATGAAGCTTCCAATCGGCCCTATAGTCGTAAGGGAAAACAACCACAGATCCTCCACAGCATACCATGTTGCTGATTGAGGACATTCAGTAGGTTAGGTGTATTAAAAGCACTTTTGACTTATGATGTATTTTCAGCTTGTGATGAACAGTTTATTGGGACATAATCCCAATAGTCAAGGAGTGTCTGTACACTATACTAAAAGCCATTGACATGTTCACTGAAATAGGTGAGTTGTATGGCATGTGAATTAGAGTTCATTAAAATTGTTTTTCAAAAAGTGGAAGAGAGCAGCCAGAGTCAAAGAAAGAGATGTGACAGAGGTCAGAGTCATTTGACCTGTTACGGATGGCCTTAAAGATGAAATGGGGTCAAGGCCATGAATCAAGGAGGGCCAGCCACCTCTAGAACCTGAGAAATAGCAAGGATAGGCATTCTTTCCTAGGAGTCTATAGAAGGAACACAGTCCTGCTGACACCTGAATTTTAGCCCCACCTGTTTTTGAACTTCTGGGCGCCTGTAAGAGTATAAATTTGTGTTGTTTTGAGTCACTAAGCTTTTGGTATTTTTCACACCAGTCACAGAAAATTATTGTAGGCATCTCTGACCCCTTTTCTTCCTTTTAAATTATGTACTGTGGACATGTAGTACCTACTCAAAAATTAATCAAAATAAAGCAAAAGTTCTATTCAGGACATTGATTTGATGTCATCTGGCAAAAAAAAAAAAAAGTACCTATAGCTCTGCTATTCAACAGAAATAAATCACATATGTGTTTTTAAAATTCTCTAGCGGCTACATTTTTTAAAAGGAAAATAAGTAAAACTAATTTTAGTAATCAAATTTAATGTAATAGATCTAAAATAGTATTTCCACAGGTAATCAATATAAATTCTACTGTGATATTTTACCTTTTTTCTATCCTGAGACTGAAATCTGGTGAGTACTTCATAGTACATTCCCATTTAGGCCACACACTCAACTGCTCAGTAGTCAACATGTAGCTAATGGCTACTGCATTGAACACAATGATCTAAAACAACCCTGGGAATGAGGAGTAGGGAAACCAGTGCTTAAAAACAATGCAGATGAGAATAGACATCCATAAAGCATTTCCAGAAAGGCATTCTCTAGTAAAATTTGAAATAGATATAATTTTTTTCTCCGAAGTCCATTTTAGGGATTCATGCTACAACAGAATATAGTGAGAATGTTGCTACAAAAAAAACTATTTAAAAAAAATATTTTAGTTGTGGATGGACACAATGACTTTATTTTGTTATTTTTTTTAATGTGGTGCTGAATATCGAATGTAGTGTCGCACATGCACTAGGCAAGCGCTCTACCACTGAGCTACAACCCCAGCCCCCCAAAATATCTCTTAAAGCATTGCTCAAAGGGAAAAAGATAAATAAATAATCTCAAATACAGTACAGGCCTACCATGGATATCATGTAAATGACAAGGAGCTAATAGAGCTCTATAAATTGGCCAGGTTAGGGGTGATTTTCTGTGAATTTTTGTTTTAAAAAAAAGCTGATATTTGATATTATTCACTCCAAACTATTAATAATGGTGAATTAGTAAATATACATATGTTGCATATAGATCAAATACTTTTATGTACACACACACACACACACACACACACACATCAAGAATAAGTTGACAGACAATGCTACACCATAGGCAAATTATCAACAATGACATCAAACTCTCTCCAAATAATCTTATATGGGACTCACTCTCCTTTTACCAGATAAAAGTTATTATTTTTCCTAATTAGAAGAAACATCTCAAAGTATGTTCTGTGAAGCAAAACTTAATAAGCACACTAAATTACTATGCCTTCACAGACTATCAAACTATAGAAACCCATATCTATTTTGCTACTCAGAGAAACATTCTTCTTTTCCCCAAGTTCATACTCCCTTAACTCTGTCCAATATCTAGGTAATAAGGAGTTGTTTAAGTCCTTGAATTTGTAAGGGAAAAAAAAATCACAGGAAGTTTTTACTAACTGAATAATGAAGAATATAATGGCACACTCCTATAATCCCCAGAGGCTGAGGCAGGAGGATCGAGAGTTCAAAGCCAGCCTCAGCAATGGTGAGTCTCTAAGCAACTCAGTGAGACACTGTCTCTAAATTAAAAATACAAAAACAGGGCTGGGGATGTGGCTCAGTGGTTGAGTGCCTCTGAGTCAAAAATAAAAAAGTTTCCCCTCATGGATTTTAAAAAAGAAAAATCCCAGAAGATTGATAGAGTTTCAGATTTTGAAGTTCCTTCCATACTTAATATTGGTCAGTATTGTCTGTTAGGTGGTGCCTGAATTTTGGGCTTCTCACCTACAGATTGTGGGATGCCCTTTTCCGCATATTAATAGCATGGAACTGTAAACTGTGGCCCTGCATTAGCCCTAGACAGACTTTGAAAGTGCAAGAAAGAAAGCAAGAAATCTTCTGACTTAGATCACTGAAACATGAACTAACTCCAACAGCACAGTGGTCATGTCAGGTAGACTGGCAACCTGCTGCCTTGAGAGTCAGTCTCTCAAAACAGCCCAATTCAGGAAGCCTCATAAATGTGTTCCTTAGAATGGCCTAATGGTCTTTCCATACAAATATGTATGTATACCTCAGACATCAGGGATACAAAAATGACATTAGTAGAGATAAAAATTTGGTTGCTTTTAAACCATTTGGAATATTGAACATAATCAAGAATTAAAAAGCCCAGTAAACTAAAAATAAAGATATTTCAGACATTTTAAAAATTCTCTTTTAATAATAATAAATACTCTGAAAATATAAAGTATATTTTGAAATAAGATGAAAATATTTATATAAAGATACAGACAATACCATCCTCAGCCATTTATTAATAATATTAATTTATTAATTTTGTATCACATCTATATTTTAATTCCATATTCTATAAAATAATCTGTAAATTTAGAAATGTTTTTTGTCCTACATTTTATGTAATAATTTTATTCAAAGCTTTTATATCTGCTTTAGATACCACTGATTTTTGTCATCATCTAAGTCGATTTTAATCATCTAATGGAGTTTCTAGAGGGCATCATATTCAATTCTATCCAAACTGTTTGAGATAAATATATGCTTTTGACACTGGAAATTTTACCCCAACCCACAGGTGCCTGCTTCTAACATTAGAGGAGTATATTCCTCCCACTTATTCTGTATTTCTATCTACTGCATGTTGTTTTACTTCCAATGTATCTTTAACATATTTACTTGTAGAGTCCTAGAATACTTTGGTTATGAATTCGCATCCCAAGAACAAGGACTAAACTATAAAAGTTTTTACTTCTTTCTTTCTTTTTTCTTTTTTTAACTGAGTTTACCATCTGACTTCTGTAAGCATCCCCAAACAAGCAAATACTGAATTTGTTTCAGGTTAATATGTCTTACACAAGTGTTAATAAAATACCCTATTGTACAAAATACTTAAATAAGGGCACTCCCTCTGAGGGGTGATTATAGGGGAAAATAAATGCTTCTCACATTCAGGCACATATAGCACATTGGAATTTAAGATTGTATTAGGCATGAGGATATATAAAGAACTCATACTTCTTTACAAAACATGGAAGGTTATTTTCCAAAGACATTCTCACCAACATATTCCACTGCATCTGTTCTTCTTTAGATGAGGGGGCTGACACTACCCTATGAAGAGATGGGGAGTTGCCATGGTTTGGGTGTGGTTTGAGTGTCATGTATTGAAATTTAATCCCCATTGTGAGATGAGGAGATGGGCCTTTCAGGGGTGGATAGGATTAGATAAGATTGTTAGAACGGAGTCTCCATGATTGAATCTTGGCGGCTCTGTAAGAAGAGAGACTAGAACATAAACACACATCCCTGTCTCTTGCCATGGGATTCCCTGTTGGCTCAGGACTCTGCCAATGAGAGGGCCATCACCAGATGCAACTCCTAGATCTTGGACCCGAACTCAGAGCCAAACTAACCTCTTTTCTTCATCACTTACTTATTCTGTAGCATTTTGTTATTAGTAGCAGAAAACAGATTAATACAGGGGTTTATATTCTCTTCCCTCAAATCCCAGCAACCCTGTGATGAGGGCAGAAGCAGTGCTACATGATTTCTAAGGTTAAGTCATAAAGTTGATAGTTTCCCCCTGAGACCTTTGTCCTCAGAACCAACCACCGTGCTGTGAGGACAGCAGGTAACCACATGCAGAGGTCACGTAAGGTGTTCTGACTGGCTGCCTGGGTGAAGTTGGGGCCTGCAGATGACAGCAGCCAGTGGAATTCAAGCTGGCTGGTATGCTGAGTGTGCAGACTGTCTCCACCAGGCCCTGCCCAAATTGCAAATTTGTGAGCAAAAATAAGCCTTTAAACTTTAAGCCTTTAAACTTTGAGGTATGTTGTTCTGCAGTAAAACCAGGACAACAGAGGGGTTTTTTTTTGTTGTTGTTTTGTTTTGTTTTTGTTTTTTTTGTGGTTTTTATTTTGCATCCTGCATACAAGAAATTATTTTTACAAACTTAAATAAAACATTTTTTACTTACAAATACTCCTTGACTTTTGATGGGGTTACACCTAAGTTGAAAATATAGTAAACCAAGCTACAGAGCTGGTGGCACATACCTGTAATGCCAGAAATTTGGGAGGCTGAGGCAGGAGGATGCAAGTTCCAGGCCAGCCTTGGCAATTTAGCAAGACCCTGTTTCAAAATAAAAATGAAAAGTGCTGAGAATGTAGCTCAGGGGTAGAGTGCCCCTTGGGTTCAATCCCCAATTGAAAAGAAACAAAAAGACTGAGAAAGGAAGAAAGGAAGGAAGAAAGGAAGGAAGGAAGGAAGGAAGGAAGGAAGGAAGGAAGGAAGGAAGGAAGGAAGGAAGGAAGGAAGGAAGGAAGGAAAATATGGTTAATTCAAATGCTTTTAGTACACCTAACTCACCCAACATCACAACCTAGCAACGTAGTACACTAGAGTATGGTTGTTTCTATACTGACACGGAGCTGCAGCTTGGGCCACCACCCAGGACCACACAGGAGAAGATCTAACTGCATACTGCTAGTTCACTAGCCCAGGAAAAGATCAAAATTCACAATTCAAACTTTCACACTATCCTAATGCTGAAAATTTATAAGCCAAACCTTTGTAAGCTGGGACCACTATATTTCTGTTAATGATCATCCTAGCAGTTTCAAGATGAAGCAGTTGAGACTTAGGGGAATCTTCTTTTTGCACATCATAAGCTTCTGTCACATATCTTCTTTTAATTTGTATTTTCTATCCATGTTCCATGTTAAGTCTGTTTAGGCACCCATACCATATTGGCAGAAGTGTAAACTGGGGCATTCTCTGGAGGACAATTCATATGCCCTACCTAAAAAGGCAAAATACACTAAAAATGTAAATTATGTCCAAGAAATTCCACTTTGGGAATTTACCTTGAGTAAATAATAGGTATGTATAAAAAATAGCTATAAGGATGTTTGTATTTTTTAAATATTGGAAATTATTTAAATTTCAACAACACAGAATTAGACAATAAATTATGGAATATTATTTAGCCATAAAAGTTGTAGAAGATGAAGATTAACTGACATAGAAATAGCTTGAAAATATAGAATTAAGTGAAAAAATAAAACTGTTTTCAATTATACAATATAATTTCACTTTCACAATATTAAATACACACAAAATATACTTATCTGTACAAAGAGATAGATGAATGTACATCAAGTTTCTTACAGAGAGCAACTAACATTGGTGGGATTATAGATTTTATTATCTTCTGCCTTTCTTCTTTTGTCTCCTACCTCTCATTATTCATTCCTTCCTCCCTTCCTTTCTTTTTTCTAATTTCCACTTATTTTCAATAAAGTTACATTGCTTTTATAATAAAAAGAACATTAAAATAACTTTAGTAAAAAGTTTTTTTTACAATAGTATATTAGTCAAACTTTACCAAAAAAATAGAACCAATAGGTTGTATATTTATACATATTTTGAGAGACTGAGAGAGATTGTAAGGAATTAGTTCATGATGAGTTCCAAGATCTGTAAGATGAAGCACTTTGGAGACCCTGGTGAATCCACAGTATTGTTCCAATCCAAAGGCCACAAGCTTATGATACACAAAAAGCTAATGTTCCGTTTGAGGGCATTCTCCTTTACTTGGGAGAGGGTCAGCATTTTTGGTTTCTTCAGACCTTCAACTAATTGTACATGGCCCACCCACATTAGGGAATGTAATCTGCTTTACTTAGTCTACAGATTTAGACATTCAGCTTATCCAAAAACACCCATGCAGAAATACCCAAAATGTTGTTTGACCAAATATCTGAGCACCTATGGCTCAGTGAAGTTATCACATAAAACTAACCATCCTGATCAGGAAAAAAAATAGCTAAAAAAATGTGATTGAAAAAAAAAACAGAGAAATCAAGAAAAAAAAAAAGAGGATTCTTTTTAGATTAAATCTCCCCTGGATCTCCTAAATTACTTGTCAAGACAAACAATTGTTTTTTGTTGTCTTGCTGGGCACCATGGTCTATGTGTTGGGGATGAGCAAAAGCATGCGGAGGCTGTTTTTCTCTCCATTTTGACTGTATAGTTCATATTTGGGGTCTTGGCCCTCAAAGTTCCCAAGACGGACTGGTCTGCATTGCCAAAAGTACCCCTGCCAAGGCACTCACGAGGTGTTGGCCTCTGTCACCTTTAATTTCATCAAACTGGTTAACATGTTTGGGCTCATCTGATTGTGAGCAACCCCAGATAGAAAATAACACTCAGAATAAAACTTGTGCTCAATAAATGTATTGAATGGGAATAAAACATGTCTCATCCGAGTCCCTGACAAAAATGTTCAACCAGGCAGCGATGAATATGGAGCCCTGTGGTGCCTCACAAAACACTTCCCTCCTGTTTTATAACTATCCTTTTTTTTTTATTAATTTTTATTGTTGGTTGTTCAATCAACTGCTTTTGAGTAAGATTATTCAGTTAGATAATGGACTATATTTCAAAGTTTTAAAGTATAAAATTGCAGACTATTATCATCAAGCTATTGACTTACACCACCGTTTAGCCCAGCATTTTCCAAACTGCAGGTCACAACTGATTAACTGATTCCATTGAGTGGGTTGTTAACAATCTTAGAAAAAAAATTGACAGGAAAATGCTATAAGGGTGTTCATGTATTAATTACAAGTAGTGTTTCAAGAAGCTTGTTTCAGACATATATAGGTGTATGTATATTCTGAGTCACAATGTACAATGTTCTAATACACTTTTTACTATGGTTATGATTTTTAAAAAGTTTGAATGTCACCAATCCAGCCTATGTTTTTCACTGTAGACATTTGTCTTTCTAAAATTAAGATAAAATCAGGGCCAGCTTTATGCACTGGAGGCTGGTTCAGTCCATCAGTGCCAGTACAGTGCCAGGCTCTACACTTGGAAAGACCACTCTGGTTTTATGGTCTGCTGCCACCATTGTAGAATTCTTATCAATTTCTTCTTTGAGTGATCATGTGAATAAAGAATACCTACTGAACTTGTAGTGAGCACACACAACCTTGATCTAGGAGCAGCAGGGCTGAACATGGCAGGCCACTAGCCCTCATAGCTAGTTTGGGTGCCCAGCACACATGAGTAGCTTCCAAACATCTAGGGCACTACAGATTGAGCTGTTGGCAGAGGCGTGACCTGGACCCCATTCATGTCAGCAACAGCAGCAGCAGAAGTGGCTATGTGTAGTCACAGTAATAGAAAAATAGGTGGTGCTCTACCTGAGTATATGGCCAAGACCCACAGTGGTGGTTAGCTTGCCCATCTCTTCCCAGAGCCTGATGCTGCAGCAACTGCACAAACATTAACTCTTGTGCTTGAATTCTAAAATGGGAACTGTTGTTGCTTGAGCAGTATGTTAGTCAGCTTTGCAGCACTGTCAAATCCTACCAAACGTTGCCTGACCTCCTAGGCCTTCCTTTGAAACCTCTGAGGAAACCTTTATAATGCCTTAACTAGAGCAACCTGTATTCCTGCAGCACCAGCACTACATGGATGATACCAGGATCTGCCACCAGATTGAGCAACAGCCAGGTTTCCTTGGACTGTGGCTACAGGGATCTCTGAGGGCCGGGGTGGCTGAACACAGTGAAACAAATTCTGGGGAAATAATTTCCTAGCTGCCTTCTATGCAGGGTGCCCCCAAGACCTCTTAAATGATTTTTCACTTCTACAAATTTCTGAGGTGAACCTGCAAATTTCTGAGGTGCCCTCAAGCCATCTTATCTTTGTGCAGAGTACTTAACTTCTCTTTAGTGGTGGAAATGTTTTCAACAACCACACCTTCCTTAGCCCCCCTCTGACAAGTGCTTTTCTGGTCAAACTTCAAGCTTTTAAAATCCTTGGGCTCTGCTATCTGCTCCTGATTCTCACAGAAAACATAGCTAAAATCTGTCAGCAAAGTCTATGCCATTGCTTGAATGCTTTGTTGTCTTGAAATTTCCTATGCCAGATTAATTCATCCATTACTCTAAAATTTGGCCTCATATAGAGTCTCAGTACATGGGCAAAATGTAGACAACTTCTTCGCCACTATATAACATGAATGGCCTCTACTTTTGTTCCTAATGGAATCTTTGTTCCCCCCTGAAACCTCATGGGCACAGTCTTTACTGTCTGCATTCCTACCTGCATTCTGGTCTTCTGAGGTCCCTCCAGAATCACCCATTAATCCTAACAACAATCTAAGGCTTCTTTAGCCTACGTTTACAAACTTTCCCAAACTCCTCTTGGAAACCAATTCCAAAAGTTCCTCAACCACAGTCAGGATATCAGGTTAGTCACAGCCACAATTCCACATTTTCAGACCATCTCTATGTTATTCAGCTTTGCATCATCATGACCAAGTCCATTTCTCTCGGCCCAAGATGAGGCAGAACATCAAGGCAGAAAGACATGGTAGAAGAGCACTCCTCACCTTGTGGTGATTGGGAAACAGAGAAAGAAGGGGGAAGAATCTGTAGGGAAGATTAACCCTTCCAAGGTGAGCCCCACCTCTGCTGCCTAAAATGACAACTCAATCAGTCCATTCAAATTAGTGCTTTTGGGGGATGCAAAAAAAACCCATAACAGGCAGCAAACAAAAGAAAACACAGGAGCATCAACATAAAGTATATCAGGGAGTTATCAGAATTCTTCAAAGTGTTTAGAATCTCTAGTTTTGAAAATTGCTGCAACATTGCAAAGGAAATATCCACAGGCTTAGAAACAGGAATAGAAATATTGTAGTACTCAGTGGGGACAAACTACTATTTCCATAGGAAGCTTAAAATGAACCAATTACTAGTAAGAAAAACAATTTTATTTTCCTTGTAATTGAAGTTATGGCAATAGAATGCATAAAAATCTGTTTTGATTCATACCACTTATTTTCTTATACAACCTGCAGAACCTTACAGTAAATGCCAGGAAACATTAAAAGGTCATTTTGTAAGTGTACATATATAATTAAGTTCAGATAAACAAAACAAATTTATATGAAGAGTTAGATCTTTTTAGAAATAAATTATTCCAAAAAATCATCAGTCCTAGAATGTGCTAAAAATTTATATTTTGAAATCATCAGAAATTTACCAGAATGTAATCAATCTATAAAATACTCATTAATTTCAGTGACAGTTGTATCAGGAAATTCTTCTCAAAACTAAAAGCTATCAAAACTCATCTTTAATCTTAAACTTGTCAAGGTAACTGACATAATTTTCAACATGCTTTAAATGAGGTTGCTAAAATTTAAATTTGATGACTCAATAGATGAATTTGCAGGAAAGTGAGGCAAAAAAATCTTGTGAGAAACCAGGATATTATGAGTTTGCTGTATTTATTCATTATTTAAAGTTATGGCATCAATAATAGTTTTTTTGGTTTATTTGTGTTGTTACTCATATATCACTATTATTCCTATTGAGTTTTAGAAATAATAAATATTTTTAAGGAAAGAAACTTATATATTAGTACCTTTAATTTCATTTTTTTCTTTTTCTTTTTTTTTTTTTTTTCTTTTTCGGTAGCTGGGATTGAACTCGGCAACCACTCAGTCACATCATCAGCCCTTTTTTTTTCAATCTTGAAACAGGTTCTTGCTAAGTTGATCAGAGCCTTGCTAAATTGTTGAGGCTGGCTTTAACTTGTAGTCCTCCTGCCTCAGCTGGGATTACAGGTGTGTGCCACCACACCCAGCTTCTTTTCCTATTTATTAATATGGGTTCCACATTTTCGCTTTGCACTGAGCCCCATAACTCATGAATCTGGCCTTGGATATAAAATTGCATTCAAATTGTATATGTATATTGTATATTGAGTTATTCATTTTACCAAGCAATATGAGTATTGAGAAAGACTGGAAATCCACATTCAAGGGGTTCTTATTCTAAGATTTTATGTTAAACATTTCTAATATGTTGTAGAATCTAATTATCATATGAGGAATCATAAAAGTGTCATGAAAGTACTTAGGTAGATTGAATTAACATTTTACTTATGACCTTCTGGGATTGTCAATAAGCTTTAGGGGATAACTCACATGTCTACAACCTAAATTCTGCCTTCATCAAGAGGCTTAGGCCTGTGTCTTAAGTTTTAGTTGACCAGCATTCCCAGTTGATTTGCAATTGTATGGTTGGTTGTGATAGGAAGGACAAGACCCTCATTGAACCCTTCTTCATTACCAACAGAATGATGTTAGAATAAGTCAAGATCTCACTATTCTCTGAAGCTATATTTGAATAAAGATTTACTATTTCATATACCCTTACATTTAGGGTCATCCTCCATCTAGTTCAGCATCACCCATATCTGTCCCTTGATTTGGACTTAAGAGGAACAACAACTTGTTCTCATGGAACCAAGTTATGGTTACTTCAGCCACTATGACAGACAAAAGAGTCTACTTTGGAGTCTGCTGGGCTGAGACCCTCAAATTGCTTATGGGCACACCCCATCAACCCCTCAACATGGTCCACAGTCCAGCTCTCTTGCCTTGTGTCCCAGGACTTTTCTGTTGCTGCTGAGAATGAATTGTGTTATCAGAGTCCATGAGTATAGGCCCCAGTCCCAGTGGTCCCAATAGACCAGGGTTAGACACTCATCCCAATATGCAATCTCAAAGACAAGTAGTGGCGAAGGACACAGGAAAGGAGCTTTAACCCCAGCCATGCCAGCAAGAAAAGATATGGGGGTACAGTGACCAAAGATTTATCTTCAAGGTACTGACAGAAACTTTGAGGTTTTATAGAAAAGGGAAGTAAAGTCACAGGCTGAGGACTTGTGTGATTGGGGAATTTACATAGGTGGCAGAGTCATTTTGGTCAGGCCATGATCTGATTGATCATTATTTCAGGGCTGGTTCTGTGAAACTCTGGAAAGTCACCATTGGCTTGAGGCGGTGATTTGGTTCCCATGGTGAGCTGATTGCTCTTGCTTAGAAGGTCAATCTCATCACGGGGTGATCTGTTATGCAAGGCTTACCATTGCTTGCGGGTAGTTTTGGTCCCTTGTCATAAAGATGTTTATCAACCAGTCCTGATCCTGGAATCCAAAGTAACTGCAGAAGAAAATGGCTGAGAGAGAGAGAGAGAGAGAGAGAGAGAGTTAGGTCAGTGACTGGTTCCTCCTTCACTGCCTTGGGACCCATGTGGCACCCATGTATGTACAAATTAAAAGGTGGAAATGAATTAACTTCCTTTGGGACAAATTTTGACTAATAGGGCCAGGAATTGGCAGATAAATTTTCCCTTCTTTTGGAAGGAATACTTAGATACAAGAGCTTTGTATGGTTTCTCTGATATCCTCCAAGACTAAGCAGTAGCTTACAGAAAAGTAAGTGATGATTCCTAAGAGACAGCGTGGGCTCACTAAAAAGAGCATTATTTGTTTTCTCAATTTCAATCACGCTACATATCTATATTTTAATTTTTTACTTGTACCAGAAGCTTTTCTAAGGTTTCTTAAGAATGTGAGTGTGTATGTAACTATCTCTATATATAATACACACATATTTTTATCTTATTTATATTTGAGAATTAAGTATATAATTGTGAGGAATCTGAAGGAGAGACAATGAAGAGGTAATTAAAATTAAACAGTGAAAAGATGTATTTATCTCTGTTTTTGTTATAACAAAATACCTGATACTAGGCAATGTACAAAGAAAAGAGGTCTATTTAGCTCATAGCAGTGGAGGTCCAAATTCCAAGATTCAAGACAGGATGACCCCATTGTTTTGCCTTTGGCGAGGGCCTCATGGCCAATGGCATCATGGTGGCAACACTTGACAAGACAGGAAACCAGAGAGCAATTCAGGGCTCAGGTTCACTCTATAACAACCCATTCTCATGGGAACTCACATGCTTCAGGAGACCAAGCATTAAATTCTACTGAAAGTGGTACCCCTAGTGGCCTAAGTACCTTGCACAAAGGCCCTTCTCTGAAATGTTCCACCACCTCTTAATATCGTCATACTAGGACCAAATTTCTAATACCTGAATGAATCTTTGGGACACACTCAAGCCATAGCAAACCATAGCAGATGTTAAATTCCAAGGTTAGAAATTCCTGCACGATGTCATTAGTATTTAGTTAACTTCTTGCCAAACTGAACTGCATTCAGTTTCTTGCTTTCTATCCAAATGCTTACCCTCATTACCAACTCTGTCCAAGTCTCTGCCTCTTATACCTTGGGTACTCTCATCTCCAATACACCCACCCGCTTCCCTGTTCCCTAGCCAAATATATTGTCAAACTCCTTTTCGTCTCACTGGTCTCTGTACATATGACACTTGAGAACTTTTTCCTAATTTCCAGAATCAGGAGGCAATGCCCATCTACATATTCTCACTGTAACCTTTACTTACTTCATCATTTTTATTTATCTCTTTAAAAAGCCAGCTCACTTTTGGTTCTCATTTACTAGGCTATACGTTTCTTCCAAGTTATTTTTTAATCCCCAAATGAATGAAATTCCAGGCACATATTAGGTGCTCTTTAAAGCTGAAAATTACTTCATAGCTTTTATTTTTAGGATAAACTATTTTTAGAGCAGTTTAGTTTCACAGAAAAATGAAGTAGAAAGTACAAAAGTTTTCTACATACCCACTGCCCTCATATACACACAGCCTCTCCTGCCATCAAAATCCTATATCCAGAGTGGTACATTTGTTACAGTCAATGAAATTACATTGATACACTATTATCACCCAAAGCCCCTTGTTTGCACTATGATTCATCTTGGTGTTGTATTTTCTTTGGGTGTAGATAAATGATATGTATCCACCATTACCATATTATACAGAGTAGTTTTGCTGTGTTTAAAGTCTTCATGTTCACCTATTCTCCCTCATTCCCCCAGCCTCTGACAGCCACTGATTCTTTCTCCATAGTTTTACATTTTCCAGAATGTCAAGAGTTGGAATCATACAGTATGTGAACATTTCAGATCAGCTTCTTTCACTTAATAATATTCATTTAATATCCCTTTATGATTTTCTGGTGGTTTGATAGCACATTTATTTTTAGCTCTGAAAAATATTACATTGTCTGGACTTAACTGTGTCTTACCTATCCATTTACCTGTTGGGACGTCTTGGTTTCTTCACTTCTTAGCAATTATGAATCAATCTGCTACAAACATTCTTGTGCAGGTTTTTGTGTGGATATAAGCTACCAAGGAGCACAGTTGTATATTTATATATTTTGTGTGTACATAAGGTACCAAGGAGCACAGTTGTATTTTAAAAAACTGTCAAACTTTCTTCCAAAGTTGCTGTACGATTTTGCATTCCCATCAACAATGAATAAATGTTCCTATTGCCCCCACCTAACCTTAGAGCATTGGGTGCTATTAACGTTTTAGATTTGGGCTATTCTAATAAGGTATGTGACAGCTAAGGCTTCTAATTTGCCTCCCTTGTAACTCCCAATAGATATTTATTTTTTCACAGAAGATCCATTTTGTTACAGATTGGCCTACTAGTGTGAGTAGAAACTTTGTAATGGTCTCATGAATAGATCAGAAATCTACAAGCCAATGTCTAACAAATGACAAAGATCTATGCATACACAAAGATATGTGCATTACCAACATAAATCACCCACTCAGAACTCTTAAACCAAAAAGACACCATTTCTTAAATAATGGAAGGGAGAGCAGGCTGAGGGCAAAAGGACCATTTCTGAAGCCTCTGATCCCATAAGTACAGATAGATCCTCAGATACCACCGTAATGCTGGATTCACTCCATGGAAGAGTGGCCACGATTATCACTCAGTCACTGCAGTCTTCTCATTTAAAATATTCTACCATGTAGGAGCTGTGTATATTGGAAATTTAATTCAAATAAACAAAGCTTTTATGTATTCTGTGTCTTTTCACCATGGAATCAGTAACCAATAGAAGCAAAATTCAAAAAGCTATCTTCAAATCTAAAGATTGGAAATTCAGAGCTAAATATATATATTTACACTAAATTTTCTCTTCCTTTCTGGGTTTTTATCTCTGGGTTTTCTGAATAACTTCTCGCTTGTCTCAAAATAACTTCCCTCCAAATCATCATTCTGTGCCCTTGGAGTTTTGTCATCACACTTTTGGCTGGTGTGTGTGGGTTGGTCTCCGTTACCCATTTTCTATTGAAACAGAGAAAAGCACACAGTTCCCTCAATAAAATAAAAGATCATTAAATGTAGTCTAAGAAGGTACCTTTTATTCAGGGGCTGGGGTTGTGGCTCAGAGGTAGAGTGCTTGCCTAGCATGTGTGAGGCACTGGGTACGATCCTCAGCACCACATAAATATAAAATAAAGATATTGTGTCCACCTATAAGTAAAGAATAAATATTTTTTTAAAAAAAAATCACCACAGTCTGTGGTATTGAAAAAAAAAAAGTGCCTTTTTTCAAAATTTTTCTTGTCAGTGTAAATCAGATTATTTAATTTTCCTGCTTAATGTCCTCCAATTAGAAAAAAAAAGTTTACCAAGAAAACCACAGATTGTTACTAAATCTCTCATGGTCTTTGTGGAACCACCACACGTTCCTGTCTCTCTGCTTTTTGCACATTATCTGTATAGTTCCTTAAAACCCTTTATGTGCTAGGGTTCCCTATCTAGGACTCTTATAAAACCAAAAACTGAACAACAAATATACTACTCAGAGTAATTGTGTTGCTCAAGTTAAGTTTCTATAGGTGTCCTATACATGGGACACAGGACAAAATGGGTTAATCAATTTTTAAAGACACCATGTTTGTCCTCGCCTCAGGGTCTTTGCACTGTGCTCTCTCTACCTAGAAAAAATTACCAGGTTGGCTCCTTCTGTTTGCTTAGATCTTCATTCAAATGAGTCTTCTTGCCCAGTGAGCTCTTCCATGCACCCATTGAAATAGTGCCCACCTCTCCTCCCAGCACCAGTTACTCTGTCAAGACATCCTGCTGTTTAAAATACCACTAATCATTTTCTGAATGCATCTTGTGCATTTACTTCATTGTTTGCTCCTTGGTTTCCATAGATGGAAATCATAATTCATAAAATGAAGATCATGGATGGTTTCTATAATAGCATAATAGTCTCTCTTATTCATATTTCTAGACCCTAGAACACACATAGTAGGAAAAGAGGAAAAACAAGTGAATAACTCAGTTAAGGCACTGAGTTCCTTCTAGCCATGTGGTCCCCTATGTTTTCACAGAGACAAGCACAAATGTAGCTTCACCAGGCCACATATTGATTTTAGAAAGGAACAGACACACCCATATATTTCCAAGGAACTACTGTGTTCCAAAATGTTCCCAGGACCTCAGAAGACCTGAAAAAAAAAAAAAAGGTTTAAAGAAACAGAAAGCTTCCCTCCAGGTACTGGGTACAACATGGCTTTGGGTTTGAAAACTATTCATAGAAATCTTATATGGGATCAAGATTCAGAATGTTCATCAATTTTATTCCATTTCATGAATATACTGTGCTTTGGTTGTAGCTATGGATGAGACCAAAAAGCATATTTAAGAAGCAATTTCTTTCTTAAAGAAAGCTATTCATATTTTTTGGGACTCAAGACCAAAAAAATCAGAAGGAAAAGATGACATTATCTACATGGAAAACATCTTTTTCACATGATTTACATTCTATCTAATAAGCATTAGCCCCATTTTGGGAAGAAAGGCCACAAAACTAGGTTCAAATCTTAGTTTCTCAACTGGGATTATCTTCAAGGTCTCCAGAGCTCTGCATCACAAAAGCCTCAGATACCTTGAATGAATAGCAATAATAAAGGGCTCAGGACAGGGACCCAGACACTTCCACAGCTGATTCTTGGTTCTTGACCTAGTCCCAATATTTGCTATGCAGATAATGTTTGAAGAGCTCCATGGCTATTACTTTATATCACCATTTTATTTAACAGGTTTTGAGCCCAATCTTGGCACCTCAAAGTTTTGAAAAAAGTTCATGAAGACTATGTCACTGTACATAGCAGAATATATATATATATATTTTTAATCATAGGAACCTTGGTTTGGGGCCTTCTGCTCTAATTTATGCTACTCTTAGTTATATTTAAAATTTTTATGAATATATTCTCATTTCACTGTATTTGTGTTTATTATAAGCCACCTAAGTTATTGTGAAACAAAGTATAAAGAAATTAATTACACAACGATATATACTTATTGTGGTAAATTATAAAAATAGTCACAAATTTTTATACCTCCTTATATTCATGGTCTTTCCCATGTGACTTTTGAACTCATCCCAGAAAGAGGTGGATTCTATTTCTCACCCTTATAAGTAGGGGCTGTATTTGAATTACTTTGGCCAATAGAATCCAGCAGGCATATTGTGGGGTGCCTATATCATTCCAAGGCCTCAATGCCTTGCAGGCTTTCTTCCTTTGGGATCTTTGAAACCACCCTGTGGTTAAACCCAGATGAGGAGGACGAGACCTATGGGCCTTTGTTTCCATCATCCCAGGCAAGAGCCAGGCACTCCCAGGAAAGCAGAAACACCTAGATAATCTGTTATTGACTGAGTGCTCATGAGGGAGCCCAGCTAAATCCAGAAGAACCATTCAGCTTAACTCAGCCTAAATAAAAGTCTGCTTTCTTGATTTCTAAGTAAGCAATCTACCTGACATACCTATATTCATAACACTTCTGCATGTGCTCATGTTGCAATAAGTGATGTCACTTATATAATCTCACCCTTTTGGGGTTTAATATGTCTTCATTTTATAGCTGTCCCTTATGAAGGTTTAGTGATTTGCCTTTCCCCTTATAGCAAGGACCAGTATACTGAGTCGTCACCACAGGAAATGTTAAAATTCCTTAGCCAGGAACTTTATATTTTGTTATTACATAAACCCCTTTCCATTTGGCTTGCAATGAAGCAGACTAAAAAAAAATGTGAAGCTTGAGAAGTCTTTTATAAATTATTCTTCATATTTTGCTTAAAAGGTAACCTGAGAAGGTTAAAAGGAAGAAACAAGCTAGGTTACATAAGAAGAGGAGGCTCATGGGGCAGTTTTTGCCCATGTCCTGAGCACTGAGGAAGCCATGAGTCCTCTGAAGGGCCCAGTCTGTCCTTGGTGACCTTTTATCTCTGAAGGTCACTCTGTAGATCCCTACTCAGATGGTCTTTGGGATTGCAAATTACTCCCTTGCAGATTTATGAGATGATATGTCTTGAGAATGTCTTTGAAGAAACACAAATGAACATTCTGTTTTCCTCATGATAAAACTCAGGCAGTATTAAGACATGGGCCAAATTCTATTTATTCTACTTGCCTTTGTCAAAAAAGCTTCCCTTCCCAGTAGACTGACATAAATCATCTTTTCCCAGAGTTAGAATGTAACAAGTTCCTGAGAGATTGGGGAAAAAGCACCAGTGTCCTTTAGTTTGGCCCTGTAATCCATAACCTGCAAGAAAGGTCTCAAGTATAATACACAGCTTGGGCATCCAGTGGCCAGCTGAGGTCATATTATCTAAGGATATAAATAAAGTAAGAGAGAATAAAAAGTTGTTCAACAATTGCATCTGTGTTCAGAAGGAAAAACAGATTCATAAACTAAAATCAGAGTAATTTTAAAACCATTTGTACTTCAAACCCACAGAAAATGGGAGGCATTGATCCTTCTCTCATATTGCCTCTAGTTTTGTTTTGCTTCTTCTTGTTGTCACTAAGTATTTTATATATTTTATCAATGCCTTCTTCCTTGAAGAACTGTGTGATTGTTTGTGTATATGTCTATGGGTACACATATGGGGCTTTGGGACAATAGAGGCAGGAAGAGATGTAGCCAAATATGAGAAATTAACCCATACAAATCAAGGGAAATAAAAAGCCGTTTGATTCTCTGAGTGTGCATGCGCGCGCACACACACACATGTATTCATACACGAATGGGTAACAAACTTGATTTATGAGCCTTAAGAAAGACTAAATTACACTGGGCCATGTTAAATTTGATTGTCACAAGTTTCCCAAAGAATCCTTGTACTTCAATTTCTACAATGACAGTTTATATTTAACTTATTAATTAATAGGACTACAGAATTGGCTCCTAGCCAACTGAAACCCCCACCATCTTGGCTTTCTCAGGTGTTATATGAATTAATATTCTTCATTTATTAACCTTATTAGGCTAATCTGATATTTCACTAGTTTTACTTATTAGGGTAAAAGTCTGTCTCCTTGGCCAGGCTCCATGGCATGAATCTGTAGTCTCAGCTTCTTGAGAGGCTGAAGCAGGAGGATCACTACTGCCCTTTGTTTTGGGTATACATTTACATTGTGAATGCTTCTTCTACTCAGCATGTTATGATGATTTTGTCTTTCCATGATGCTAAAGGGATGGAAAGACAAATGCAAATTAGAACAGGAAATTGAATAGTGGAACTCAATTACAAAGTAATTATTTAATGTTCAGAATTGCTTATAGTCACATGTGAAAACAAAAACTAAAACTATTACAGAAATCCTACATTTGGAGAACATACCTGTATTTGTCCCTGTTTATTTTTTCCTGAAATTATCTGGCCTTGCTAATATGGTATCTATATGAGCCTAATTAATAAAATAACTAGGGGATTCAAATTTCAGTGTAGAAAACCTACTCCTAATGAGACTGGCAAGGGATGAGACTACTAAAGGCATCAAATCATCTTTATCATTGAAGATAAAAAGATTTTATTTTTGCTTAGGAGGGCTCCTAATTGATATTTGGTTTCCTGCCTTTCATACGAACTAAAAAAAAATTAAAGTAATGACTTTTAAAAATAATTTTAGCCTAAATATCTACAAACAATATTCAGAGACTTTCAAGTTTACCTGTATCTGATCAAACCAGAAGCTGTTCCTCTGGGGGGAGAAAAAAAATCTTGTTTTATATAGAAAATAGGAATAAAATCATATACAAATATTTTATGTCCCTTTAAAAATGTTGGCCTACAAATCCAAAGGATGATTTTGATTCCTGTTAGATGAAGATCATTATTTAAGGGATATGTTTGTCCTTAAGGGCACCCAAAATTCTTTGTCAAGCATCTTATTTTATATGGTGCTTCATTTAATTTCTGCAGACAAATTTCCAGCCTCTACCTGTGCCCCAGCCTCCACATACACACCTTCCCCACAGCTTTCTGTACCTTGAGTATCAGAGTTTATGGTGCCTACATCTCTGTAAAATAATATGCAGACTTGGTCACCCACAGGGCATTGTTTCTTAGCACTAGGTTGAAATAATTCTGGCAACTGGGACCCTAGAGATTTCATAGATTTCACCATCTGAGTTTCTGGCTGCTCTGCTCAAGGTCACTGGCAAACTTAATTCATCAGAGGCTTACTGCAATCTTGAGGGAAACATTCCAGAACAAATCATTATTATTTACAAAAATAGTTTAAATAGTTTTAAAATTTTTCCAATACATTCCTTAGTCTGTCTACTTGACTTAAAATATAATTATAATACCTACATCCTAACATATATAAATTTGTTCCTATATATACACACACATATATATTCATGCAGATAGATAAATAGATGATAGATACAGATATACACACATCTGAATAGATAGTGATTTACACTTTTGGAGCAAGCTTTTGGTTTGCATTTTTGGAATTTACATTCTTCATTCTACCAGAAGCTCTCCAAAATCTATTTCTGGAATAAATTTTTGTGGAAGAGGTTGCTGGTTATCCTCAACTGTCCATTTTTACCTTCTTTGCTAGTAATATAACTTTCAGCAGGCTACTAGCAGCCCTCAATAAAGGTCATGTTACTGTTACCCAGCATCCCTTGAAGCTAAGTATGATTATATGCCTACATTCTAGCTAATAAGAAGCAAGCAAGATGTTAAAGCAGCTTCTCAGACCCCTACATGAGAGGTGGCCAACGTGTGCTCTTTGCCTTTTCTTTTCATCACTGCATCCCTCCTGCTGTCTGGAAGCAGATGCCACCTTAGACCTTGGAGATGAGGTAACACCACATAGGTAGCAGCATGGCAAACTGTTTCCTAAGGATTTCCTGGAGGTACATACCTTAACCACCTCTGCTCCACTTTCTTCCACTGGTTTACAAAATAGAAATTCTTTAAAGCTATTTTATTTAGTTTCCTTCAATTTTAGATTTTTCTATTCCTTGCAAAAACACTAAAATGCAATTTGGTATGGAGTAAATTGCTAAATTCCCATCTTACTGCACTGATAGAGATGATTGCACAAAGATATACAAATATACAAAAGTGGCATTACATCTACACACAAACAATAAAAAATTTAACACACACACATATTAAGGCTAGATCTGTCATTTAGAGAGAGAATAGGGAATGGAAATATCTACATAAGACAGGGTGAGGGAGGTCATTAACTTAAATACATCCTTGAAGGTCAAATGTCTCAAGAGGTGTTCAAACAGCTTGGTGGTTGAAAAGGAGGTAATCTGGACCCATGGACCTCTTGGGAAGAATAGATGGAAAGGACTTTAAAAAAGTATGTGGGCCAGGCTCACAGCAACCCAGTTCACTTCCCATAAAGCCAGCTCAGCCTGCCTTGTTCCACCCTAACCTTTGACCTCCAGTACAATCCCACATGGAGGAAAGCCCTGGGCAACTGTACTCATTGCTCTTTAATGCCCATACTTCAAAAATAACCCCCAGCTGCTCTAGTTGTGCTAGAGGTCACAGGGACAAGCCTGACCCCACACTCAGTGTTCCCAGAAGGAACTACAACCCACTCAAGCAAGCATCTGATGCCTGAAGATTCCTCTTCCTTCTCTGAGTGTGGCAGCTGCAGTGAGAAAGAAGGGGGTGAAGATAATACTTGGTAAGCGCTTAGGAATTGCTGCAGAGGAGGTAGCCATTCCTGGGCACTTGGGCTCCATGAGGGAGGGTGTGAAAAAGGGTCACTGAGCTAAAAATGTCATGGAAAGCCCCCACCTAGGGAGATGTTGGGGTGAAGCTGAAGCAGGCTCCTGTCTCTCCTAGCATCACACCAAGAAGGGACAGCTGGTGTGACTTGGGATTGATAACAAGAAACAAAGCTGAAAAGAATAAACAGAAACTGGAGCTTACTAATGTCCGGTAAATGTGGAAAGGCAACATGTCTCCAAAGGAGACCAGAGTGGGCGTCAGAAGGCAAAATACAGGTGTTTATAGTTCCAAGCTATTTCAAGTTAAAGGGGTTTTATTTATGGCAGTTGATTCAAATCTCTGCTCCATCATCATCTTGAAGGGTCTTATGACATACACAGCTTCTTTTTAATATGGGGGACTCTCTGTTTCATTCGTGTAGATCCTTGTGCCATCGTGATAGATACTTCCAATGCAGACAACCCTTTACACTTACTTGATGGGCCTGGCTCGTTAATGTGTGCACTGCTGCTATGGAAGTGATAGAGCTTCTTGGCCCAGCAGGCAGAGGACTTATCAAAAACAAGTAGAAGGAGATGCAAGGCCATCCAGCAAGGTACTGACAGGGTGCTGATCCAGGGTGCCTGTGGCAGCTTGATAAGACCCTTGAGCAACACACTATCATGAAGGAGTAGGGCTGTGGTATAGAGGTGGGAGTGATGCTGATGGTACAAGTTGCCGTTAACCTTGACTTCATGTTTAGATTAATTAGTTTGGTTATCTTGACACTTGCTTTTCTTTTTTTTTTTTTTTTTTCTCTCTTCTCTTGCTCTTTGGTCAGATCCTGGCTTTTAAGCAGACAGCCACCTGAAAGCATTCTCTTTGAGACTTTCCAACAAAAGTATTGAAGAAATCCTTTCAATGACATAGTATCAGGTCATGATTTCTGTCCACTCCCTACTCAAACTACACTCAAATTTTCTAAAAATTTTTTTAGAAACAAATATTCACTGAACACTTATATCATAGGTGCTTATGATATGAGTACAATAAGATCAATCACAATTGCTATCTTCAAGGCCCAGATTCTACTTGTGGGAGGAGGACGCAAATCTATGTTTGCATTCACAAGAGCAGAAACACACACACACACACTCCCCTACAATGCAATTGTTAAGGCATCAACTGAAGAGATGGGATCAAGGTTTAGTTTGCTATTATTTTTCCAAATGAGTGGACAAGGATGGTTACATTGTTTAGATGTGAGACAGACCCTCTGTCTAGGGTACAGAGGAAGCTAAAGACTTCAGGGACCAAAGAAAACTGTGACAGGCTAGTATCATAAATTGATTTATTCCTCCCAATTTCATATACCAGAGCCTTAATCATCAGGACCTCCAAATGTCACCTTACTTGGAGATAGGGTCTTTCTAGGGGTGATCAGGTAAAAATGAGGTCATTAGTGTGGCCCCTACTGCAGTCTTATAAAAGAGCAACATTTGGTGAAGGACACATGTAGAAGAAAGATGACATGAAGAGGTAAAGGGAACAGATGACCAACCACAAGCCAAGGAGGGAGGCCTTAGATTCTTCCCTCACAGTCCTCACAAGAAACTAATCCTTGTTGACATCTTAATTTCAGACCTCCAGCCTTCAGAAATGTGAGCCAGGCAATTTCTGTTAAGTCACTCCATCTGTGACACTGTTTCAGCAGCCCTGAGGACAGGGATCCAGCTTGGAACAAGGGTGAGGTCTGAGTGAGCACTAGAGGATGAGGAAAAGCCTCACTTGTTGGTGAAGCAGTGCCAACAAAAGAGGCCAATCAGAGCATTAGGCTCGTTCCCAGAAACATCCATGGACCTGAGGGAAAGTGCACATGCAGGACAGTGAAGTCAGGTCAGGGTCCTGTCTGTGTGAATGGGGCTTCTTCTACCCTAAGGAATTTGAAATGTGCTCTAAAGGTAGAAAGAAACTTTGGTGGCATTTCATCAGGGACCTGCCATGATACAGATGGTGTATTAGGAGAAGGCTGGGAATGATGCATTGGGACAAAGAAATGAGGAGGTGGCTCACCTCTGAGAGAGGGTCTCCAGTTTGGCTGCAAATCAGAATGACCAGCTGTGATAGGTAGACAATGGCATAAAAGTGCCATGTAGGAGAGAGGTGAGGGGAGATTTGACTTAGAGAAGAGGAAGAAGAAAATGTGAGCAGGGAAGCAGAGGGAGATAAGGCACTGTGGTGTGGCCGTGAACCAAGAGGGAACGAGACCATGTCAAGAATATGGAAAAGGTAAGGAGATGGAGTCTCCACTGGAACCTCCAGAAGGAGCCACTCCTTAATTTCAGCCAGAGTCCGCCAGCTTGAGGACCTCTGGGGCAGGAGGCAGCCTCAGTCCAAGTATGAGGCAAGAGGGGCCTGGCCAGCAGGAGCAGCGCAACAGAAAGATTACCAAAGATCCTGAAGAAGAACAGAGCATCAGGAACAGGTGACCACTTGGTGACTTCATGTAGGGAAGAGAGGGAGAATTAAAAATGTATCAGACTCAAACCCTGTGTGTGGAGACAGCAGGGAAGGCTGGGACCTGGAACATGCCTGGTTTCCAGAGTCTGCCTGGATGGTCCAGCAGGCACTTGGAGAATGTGCAGAGAGAGCTGGAGAGACAGAAGCAGGGCTGAAGATAATGTCCAGGAATTCTCAGCAAGACTAAGTGGAAGCTGTGACCATGAGGGAGTTTTGGAATGGAGAAATGAGAGGATGAATAGAACCAGGCTGTCCCTGCAAATGTAAAGAGCGAGAAGAATAAAGATATAAAGGAATAATCAGATGAAGGAGGGAGGTCAGAATGAAAGCCCCAATGCCCAGTGTGTGGGGGACAACCCTGGAAGAGAAGGTAAGGAGGAGGATGACTAAGACACGATGACAGATCTGAGGCCCTTGCTGACCTTTGAGAGAAAAGATTCAGTGATATTGCAGAAGTGGGAGACACACATCAGATCAAGTGATGTGTGTCTCTGAAGGAGAGAGTGGGTGGAGCGGATGTGGGGTAGCGGTAAAGGCTACCCTTTGGGGCTCAGCAATAAATGAAAGCTGAGGAAGGAAGAAACAGCCCAGCAAACTAGACTGAGATAACTTAGCAGGGCTCTGGAGTCAGACAGACATGACCCACCCATGGCTTTTCCCTGCCTGTTGGGCCTTGAACAACTGCTTAAACTTGCATAGGCTCAGTTAACTTGCTTTTGAAATAGGCACTTTCTACTCAAAAGTGTTGTGAGGATTCAAAGAAAGAGAATCGGTAAGTTGTCTATTTTAATGCATGGCACATGTAAACCCCCAAAATCACGTGGGGATAGCTGGATGCAAGGAATCCTATCTTTCTATCAAATGGGTTACCAGGTAATATACAAGACTCAGTTAACTTTCAGCTTAAAGATAGAATTTTCGGCATCTGTAAATTTCGAAAATTTAATCGGCCAAACTCATACTAAAAATTATCTATTGTTTGTATTAATTATCTATTGTTTCTGCAGCAAATTATCACAAACATAGTGGCTTAAAAATATTTCAACTTGGGCTAGGATTGTAGCTCAGTGATAGAGCCCTTGCCTAGCATGTGTGAGGCACTAGGTTGGATCCTCAACATCACATAAAAATAAATAAATGAAATGAAAAGGTATTGGGTCCATAAAAATAGCTTTAACTTTTTATTTATTTATTTTACCTTTTATTACTAACAAAGCTACCTTTTTTATTTAGTTTTCTGATTCTGGGCTTGTGCCTTCAACATTTTCATAATGATTTTATGCTCCTCACTAAGGAAAGCACATTTGATCCTGTCACTAACACATTTAGCACACATGGAACCACCATAACCCCTGCCTTTATTTATTTATTTTTTTATTTATTTATTTATTTATTTTTTTTTTTATTTTAGAGAAGCCTATGACCGTAGGTCAAATGCTGGGCCATCCTGAGTGCCTCTAGACACTGCCCCTGAAGAGCTGTTTCAGCTTTTTTTTTTTTTTTAAATAAAAGTATTTACTTGAAGTAAATGTTAATTGCTGTTCTACAGTTCAGAATTCTGACATGGATCTCACTGGGCTAAAATTAAGGTGTGTGCTGGGCTGCTTTCCTTTCCAGAGACAGGGTGAGAATCCATTTTTTCGCCTTTCCCAGCTTCTGAGGTCACACACAATTCTTGGCTCCTGGTCTTCCTCCATCTCCAAAGCCAGTAATGCCGCGTCTCCCTGACCCTTCTTTCCTAGCTTCTTCTCCCTTCAGTTACAGTTAGCAAAAGATCTCCACTTTCAAGGTTTCATTTGATTAGACTCAGTTTACCCCAGTCTAAAATATAATGCAGGCAACTCCCCGTTCTTTATCACACCTGAAGTCCCATTTGCCAAGTAACTCAATATTCACAGCTTTCATTGGTATATTAGTCTGCCCACAATATTATTTATCAAAAATTTGAATTTAAATAGGTACCCTCTTCTTGTTTGTTTGCTAAATCTAGTGACACTATGAACAAAACTTTCTTTGATTAATTGGAAGAAATAAATGATGATTTCCCCTGCCCCTAGAAATTCAACTGAAGCTTTTATTACCTCTTTCCATTCTGTGTTTCTTCCGTATGATTACCCTCCATGCTGTAGTATGTGTGATTGTGTTCCAAATATGATGGAGGAGGTTCATAGCTTTTAGTGTATATACATATACACACACACACACACACACACATACATACATACAAATAATGCATAGAAAGAGAAATTCTACTGTCTATACACACACACACACACACACACTATATATATATATATATATATATATATATATAGAGAGAGAGAGAGAGAGAGAGAGAGAGAGAGAGAGAGAGAGATTCTGCTTTATCTTGACTTTCATTATTTGTCTAAATCTCATTTAGACTTAATAAACATTAATAGGAAAAGCAAAAAACGCTCTACATGTTTTAGGCAGAAAAAGAATTTAGTACAAGAAATTGAGTGCATACAAAGCTACTAGATGGACTGTGAGAAGCCAGGGAAGCCACAGCTTTCAAGTTTGTTACTTAAGTTCAGAGACAAGAAAATTCAAGACTACAGAAAAATGCTGGTGATGATCATGTCTCTTTCTTGAATAGATGTAGGTGATTTACAGAAAAATGTCTGGTAGTCAGCACAAAATCTGAGATCTACACACGTATCAGCTGTCTGTTGCAAAGGAGCAATGGTGTGGTTTCTGACTCTGCCCCCTTCTAAATGTCATGGTATCCTATCTGTCAGCCTATGCCAGGGAATTCTGCTGGCAAGGATGCTGGGAAATGTAGTTTCCAGGCTTCCAACCCCAACAATAAGAGGGACAAGCTGACATATGTGAAATAAACAAACCCAAAGACTTAAAGGGTAAAGTTTGTTTGTTTGTTTGCTAAAATAAGTGCCAAAATAAGCACCAGTGCTTAGATTCGTGTTTATTATAAAATACCCAAATCCTCAAGTGTTTTGTACCCATCTGTGATTTTTCTTTAAAATTCATATTTGTTAATTTACTGTAGCTGTTCCCAAGTCTTCTGGGCTTAGTCTACCCCAGGATCTCACTGGCCCTCAGAATTTTATTTTCCATCTAAGGTGACAATATATAAAAAGAGGAATCTTGACAAAATGTTTGTTTCTAGGGCCAACTTCTGAACTGTAAGATATGACTGTTTTATTATTTAGTGCTGTGAAACAAACTATACTCTAAAACTCAGTGGCTTAAAATAATTCACTATGTCTCGTGATCTGTGGGTTAAGAATTCAGACAGGGTGCAGCCAGCTCTTTTGTTTTCCATGGTATTGGCAGGATCTCATGCTCAGCTATGTTCAGTTGGTAGCTGGCTGAGTGAAGAGATCTAAGGAGGCTTCAGGCACATGTGTGGAGGCTTGGTGTCCAGACTTGTGGCTCCTCTGCATCCATGTGGGTGACTTAGCCTTCACCTCAGCACACTCTCAGGGTGCCAGGCTCCTTATACTGTGTCATATATGTCTACACATATACATATATGCATATATATATATGCCATTATATGTAAATATATATACATATATATGCCCATATATGTGTTTATATATAGGCAATATAGATATATGTATATATTTATATATAATATGTGTATATTAAAGTATATGTGTGTGTATACACACACACACATATATGTAAATGTACCACTCAATCTGTTAAATACTAGTAAAGTTTACTGTCATTATTGTTTTGGATGTGTTTTTTGTACATTTCTTATTTATTCTTTTTAGATATACATGACAGTAGAATGTATCTTGACATAATATATATTCATGGAGAATAACTTATTCTAATTAGGATCCTATTCTTATGGTTGAGCATTATATGGGGTTACACTGGTCATTCATATATGAACATAGGAAAGTTATATTCAATTTAATGCCTTTATTTTTAGTAAGTTTAAATATGAACAGCATATATTACTGCTTTTTTTACCCCCCACCATGACAATGACCAATCTGCTTTTCTGTATCAGTCTCATCATTGCTTTCTTGGGTTTTTAATCACTAACTACCCAGGTCCCTTCTATCTCTCTACAAGTTGGCAGCAAGATCTTGTTCCCTGTTTTTATCTTCTTCCTGTTTCCCAGATATAAAGAACATCTAATGAAGCTTGATTTTTCTCCCCCAGACTTCTCAGTAGGTTTCTAGAAAAGACATATTATTTTATACACTCAAATCTAAGCATTGTGAGACTAAGGCTTATAGTTGGGAAAAGCAAATTTGTTTTGTTTCAGCTACCTATTCACAACCCTGTACTTGTGTAGAGGTATATAGACACTTAGGCACCTTCATTACTCTAAAAATATCATTTGAGAATTAAATACTGATTAGAATTATTTGCATTCTCCCATAAAGTGGAAGTTTGGGAATAATTTACACTCAAAAAGAGGGCAGGTGTATGCCTTATTATCTTTGTGTTTCTGGAGTTCAACCACAGGGGCTGGTGAATAGTAGACACTTTTACTAAAGCCTGGCTCTGTATATTTCATTGCCTATTTGAGATTTTGACCTGAAATATACAGTTTGCTTTTTAAGTACTTACTAAGAAATCCTGAGACGTGCAATAGGTGGTTTTTAAAAATTTTTTATTTGTTTTAATTAGTTACACATGGCAGCAGAATGCATTTATGCACTTTGATATATCATACATAAATGGAGTATAATTTCTCATTTTTTCTGATTGTACATATTATAGAATCACATAGGTCATGTAGTCATATATGTACATAAGATAATAACATCTGCTTCATTTATAATAAAAAAATAAAACTCAAACCATCACAGAAAATAGTGACTAGATGGTAAAACAGAAAAAGTAGTTTGGACACTGCACTTATAAGTGTCCTATTCTTTTCATTATGAATACTGATTAATTTCCTTCTAGTCTTTAAAACAATGTGTGTGGGAGTGTGGAAAATGGAAGGACATATTTGAGGCAGTAGGCAAGGGTGGAAGGATTTAAAGTGACCTCTTGTGATCCGCCACTCAGAGCAAGTTGATTCCCACACAAGCCCCACTAGAAAAGAAGGTGGAGGGGGAGCCCAGCAACCTTTTTAATCGATTAACACCTGCAGTACTAGCACACAGTTTTGCTGTCCAGGCTGCCTGCAGGCTCTGATAGCTTACACAGAGGCCAGGGGGATGCTGATAACGGGGCAGGAGCCCTGGGAAGTCAGAGGGTGGTCCTGAGACTCCCTTCCAGGCCATTTCATTCCAGATGTGATGCTATCCCTCGGGGGCCTGAGCAGAGGACTAGGAGGACCTCTCCCTTTCTCCATCCTGCCAAATGTAACAGAGCGTAGGTCTAGTTCCTCTCGGCTTCAGAAAGGAGACTGAACCGTTTGCCTACATGGAAGAGCCCTATGGAACCTTCTCAGCCAGAGTTTTGAAGTAGGCACTAGAGGCAGCGTATCAGGCTAGTGCTGAGGAGCGAGAGGACTGCAGGGCTGTATGTGGGTGGCCCTACAGGGGAACCTGGCTCTGACTGGATGCCATTTTTTCCTTTTACTTCAGACAGTTTCCTCCCACAAAGGCCAAAGCTGGAGATTCATGGGCCAACAATTTTGATTCCCTCCTATAAACAAATCCTGGCTGCACCATGGGTAGGCCTGTCCTCCTATTGGGATACCCCCACTTACCTCCTAGGCTCCCCTCAGCCCCCAGGCAAGGGAGGGGTACCTTCTGGGAGGCCACAGCTTCCAGGGACTCTGCCACAAGATACTGGCTATTTGAAACTTCAGGAGGAAAATCGGGACACTGTTAAGCAGTGCCAAGCCTATCAGTTATTCGCCGAGGAGACATTTCCTTTAGATCTTCTGAAGTTCACTAAGCAGGGCCCTCCTTCTAATGCTCTGCCTCTTAATCCCTCCTTCATGAGACCAAAGGCTGGGCTCCAGGGTCTCTCATGACCTTTATGGCCCCCACTCCCTGTGATCCCACGACAACTTAATGATCGGGTGATAGAAACCAGTAGAATCCCAGAAAATCCAACAGAAGGAAAAACCCCAGAATTTTTTGTCTTCACTTTGGAAGATCTTACTTTGAATGCAATGGCATATGCAAAATAAGTAGGCCCCACAATAAAGAAGTGACTCAGAAGGATTCCTCATTGTTCCCATCCTGCCCCAAGGCATCCAGAAAATGCCTCTGCTCATTTTTGTAAAGAAATACAACGCCAGCTTCTGCACTGGTTGCACCTTTACCCCAACTCTGTCTTGTCTCTCTCTCATTTATCTACTAATTGGCACTTATTTCACAAAAGAGTGAGTGAGACTTGGGTTGAAAGGCCTCTGTGCAAGAAAGTTCAGCAGTTATCTCAGCAAGAAAGCTCCAGAGTAAACAGAATGTATGTAACCAGGGGGGTACATAATGATCACCAGGCCACCTCTCGTTTTGTATGAGTCTGGTATAGGTAAGCTAGTTTTGAAGTAAGCACTAGAGATTTATCCCCATTTTACAGATGCAAATACTGACTCAGGGAGGTAATTAAGTTGCCCATATTTTCAAGGCTGCTCTAAGGTATAATGGGGTGTGGAAACCAAGTCTTCTGGCTTCAGCGCCCCATTCACAGAGCTGTTTAAAATACGGATCATCTTTATGAAGGAAATGGCTGTACCTTCTCTGCTCACCAGTTCATGGATAAGAGACTAAAAGAGTGAAAAAAAAAAAGGGAAAACTCACCTCTGAGTTAAATCACTCTTTAAAACAATTTGACTCTTGTTCTGCTATGTGCATCAATGGCTTCCGCTTACAATGCTTGTCCAGAAACCCATAATCGCAAAACCAGTCACTCCCTTTGTCGCATGTAACTACTCAAAAGGGTGCAGCAAAGGTGGTCATCCAACCCCAGGTCATCTGTCTACTGTCAGCACAAAACAGCAGCATTCCTGGGACATCCTGTCAGGTGTTGGGTGGAACCCCCCTAGAGGAGCACTGGCCACCTCCCTGCTGCTAGCATGTCCGTGGGTAGATGCCAATATTTTGAAGCATTTGATATTAATGAAGGAGACTATTTATGTTTAATGTGAAGCAGAGAGAATTAAAGAAACTTGAATTAATTGGAATATGAGTTTAGAAAAGATTTAGATGTTCCCACTTATTCAGAATTAATACCTAAAGAATTGCATGAGTTCCATTCTTATTCTGCACCATTTACTGGTGGTTTTATGGAGAGACACCCATTTTGACTTGTTTCAAAATGCAATTAAAAATATTGCTGATCAGTTTTATTTGGAGTTCATGTCAAGGTTTTTCTTCACAGTTTTGTTGAGGCCCTTGGAAAATCCATGAATATTCAGAGTATGAAGTAGATCAGCTAAGCAAAACAAAACAAAAGCAACCCTCAGGAATGCTATAATTTTCTGAAAAATACTAAACAATAGGCTTCTGATGGTCATTACTTAAATAAGATGAACAGAAAGCATGTTTGTCAGTCCATGTTGAATTGAAAATTTCCAGATCCTTCTTTTTTTATGTTTTCTGAATCATCTCTTTTACAATGTTTTTTTCATACCAAAGCATACCATTTCATATTCTGAAAACTTCTGAACTGATGTGAACTTTGAACTAATGTGGAAGCAGCAGCAGGCTCTGATTCTGAATTTTGGAGGGATCAGTGGGGGACATTTTCAGAGACGTCACACTGAAAAGTCTGAAATAACCAAAAGTATGTGAGCAAAGTTGGGCTTCTAACTTGGAGGTTCAGAAAGCCAAAGAACAGAACACAAAGGAGATGTGCAAATGGGAAACTGTTTTAGGGGTGTTCCTACTCTTTACCAAATAGCCGTTTTAGCAGTGGTTATCTGGTTATATTACTTTGCCAAAAGCAGTGTGGTGGCTTTGAGTAGTTTTTGTATTACTAGCAGTTTCAAGTGTCTTTGTCCCACTCGACTGAGTAGTTCTAACCCAAGGTTTCAAAACCACAAGAATTAACCAAATACCTTAGAAAATGAACACTTCATTGGTTTTTATCTTTTGTCATCACACACACACACACACACACACACACACTCCCATAATGAAAATCTCCCCATTCCTCTTAGTCTTCACCCCCAAAGAGCTGGTTGCTTGAGCATTATAATTAACTGAATTGCTTCATTTTTGTAAAAATATTTAATGTAACCACTGAAGAAATTTATTTACCAGAGGTCTGTTAAAGCAGCAGGTTTTGAATCAGATGAATTGTGTACTACTTTTCTATCTATGCCTCAGTTTCCTCATCTAAAAAAAAAAACATTGGGCACAGTAACAGGAAACCCCTCAGAGAAGGCTGAGGGAAGTACAAATGGAAGATGCCAGGAAAGCCCTTAATAAGAACTCACCAAGCACCTTGGTGAATATCCTGATTCAGACACCCTTCATTCTTTGGGTCAGGCCTTGCAGAGGTGCAGCAAGCAGCAGACCCTGAAATGTGCGACATTGGACAACTCCGAGAAGAGGTGGGGAGTAGCTTGCTGTACGGCTAGTCACAAAAGCTCTTGCAAAGTCTCTCTTGCCTTCCCTTCTGTCCATCTCCCCAGTTCCACAGTGCCCCAGTCTTTGGGGGAAAACGTCAGTTCCCTCCTTCATGTCAGTCCAAATAGTTGCATTAAAATAGCTGACAAAAAGCAGGCTTTTCTCTTCACTTTTTAAAAAATGTATGTGATAAAATACACACGACACAAAACTTACACTTCAGTCATTCTTTAATGTACCATTCATCAGTGTTAATTATATTTGCACTGTTGTGCAACCAAGCTCCGGAACTTTCTCATCTTTCAAAACTGAAACTCTGTTCTCATTAAAAAAGAACTGAACATCCCCCCTCCCTCCAGTCTCTAGCAACCACCAATCTACTTTCTGCCTCTAAGAATGTGACTATTCTTGGTATCTTATATAAGTAGAATTATACAGTATTTGTCTTTTGGGACTAGTTTATTTCACTTAGCTAATATTCTCAAGTTTCATCCATATTGTTGCATATATCAGAATTTCTTCCTTTTAAAGATTGGATAATATTCCCTTGGATGTTTATGGTACATTTTGTTTGTCTACTCATTTGTCTATGGACACTCTTGTTGTGTCCTCTTTGGGCTACCATGAATAATACTGCTATGAACCTGGGTGTACAAATATCCTCTCAAGCTCCTGCTTTCAAGTCTTTTGCATATATTTTCAGAGTTAGAATTGCTAGATTCCATCATATGGTAACTGTCTTCTTAATTTTTTGAGGAGCTGCCCTACTATTATTTCCCATAGTACACCCTTTTCCATTCCCACCAATGGTGGCCAATTTGAGGAAGGTGGGAGGGTGGAATTTGATGTGAGTCTAGGCATAGACTCACATCAACTGGCCTTGATTTATGGAAGTACCTGCACCAGTATCACTTTGCCAGGTGACATGAGTTCCTGGCTCTTTCCCTTTCCAATGTCATTGGAGGAAAGAAGTGATAGAGGTGGCTTCCAGATGTCCCAGGATTCTTATGTACACTTGCAACTTGAGGAGAAATTTCACCCCTCTCTGTGTTTCCCTTTCCACATGCCTGTTGCTCAGGCTTTACTGACACAGGCCACTAGCAATCTCCTGCAGGAATTGCCTCCATGTGTCTCCAGAATTACCTTTCCCTTTTGGTTTCATTTCTTGGGATCTAAAATGGTTTAGCCAAAGGTTTTTCATTTTGTTTTGCTTATGTTCTATGAATAGGGGAGTGAGGGAGTTAACTATGGTCTTTCTCAGAAACTCAGACTATGCCAGTCCAACATGGAATTAGGTAGGATTCCTGAATTTAGAGCCTATGTTTTGTCTACAGGATTATCCAACCTTCAACAAACACCAGAACTTTCCTGGGATCCAAGCCAGCTGGGCATAAACCAAGATCTAGTGTGTTCATCAGGATTTCACAGAAGAAGGATCAATAAGTGAAATTTACCCCCAATCCTTCAACCTGAGAGGGGAAAAATCTCTTCCTACCCTAGCCTACAAAGCTTGACGCTTAAGAGACAGACTGCTTGGGGGCACATTTCACCATCCACTGGCTGCAACTGTGAGCTCACAACATTACTGCCCTGACCTCAGTTTTCTCATCTGAGAAAGGGAGAGAGGAACTGTACAACCTTGCAGGGTTCCTGGCAGGTTTACCACGTGGCAACAGTAAACATCCCAACAAGAGACTTAATCATCTAGTATAGAGAAGGGTCTTAAAAACTCAAATTTAGCTAATACTTAGGTTTGTGAAAGTAAGTCCCACTCATTCTCCTCTGCATCTTTGTCCAGGCTGTTGGCCTCTGCTAGATCTCTCCCATGGTTATTCTCCCAGTCTTCTGCTTCTTTCACCCCTTTTTCTTCCCAGACTATATTCCCCAAGTATATCTGCCCCTGGACATTTCTCCTTCTGCATCTGTTTGCAGTTCTCATTTTTGCTTATCATTTTACCATACCCTCCTCTAAACTCAATCCAGAATGACTTTTTGGTACCACTCATAAGGGCAGGCACACTGCTAGGCACTTGCTCAAGACACAAGGTTGATGCTAATGGAAGGGATAAGAATGCCTGGCCTACACAAACCTGCCTTCTTAGAAACATTCCCTTTTCTTAGCAAACAACACGGTGATCACCCGGGTGGTATCTCAGGCTGAGCAGTGTGGTTCACAGATCCCTGAGCACCTGCCTGCAACATCCGGGAAGCATGCAATGGCCTTTGTGCTGAGGCATTCCAATAATAGTTTCAGATGCAGATGACCAGAGAGTGCTGTGACTCACTTCCGCAGAGCTAGCATGTCCTCCTGGAGGCAGAGGGGCGTGGGCGGGGACGCTCACGCTCTGCGGAGGGAGATTACCTGGGAAGACAAGGAAACAGCACCCGGGAATATTGCGTGCTCCTGGGCAGCCACACTGACTCACACAGGAAGAGGAGAGGGCAATGACCAAATTTGAAAGAGGCAACTTCGCCTATGTCAGGGAAGCACTTAGAGAAATAAGGAAGCGTGATCAGCTGGTAGCAAGTTCAGAAAAGGAAAATTCAACGTGTCCTCATGACTTCGTTCTGGCTGAAGTTCATCAAGATGAGCGGCAGCTGTGGTTCTGAGTAAGCCACCCGTCCTCAGCCTGAAGCCCCACAGTCAGAGGGTGCAGCATCTGTGGGAAGGAAAGACTCCTGGCACTAGGGGAGTCTCTCCACCAACCTCCTTCCTCTCCTCACGTGTAATTACTGTTACTAACTTTAATGGCTGAGCCTCGGCCTTGTAGATTGTGTCCAGACAAAGAGCTACCAGCTGCCGGGCGGGGGGGCGGGGGGTACTCGGCTCCCCGAGATAGGATTCCAGGCATTAGCCGGAGTCATCCCAGAGGAAGGGGGATTTTTTTTCTGATGTACCTACCCAAAGGAGGACACCTTTTTCTAAAAGCAAAAAGACATCCTGCATGCTTTGACCCTGGTTACTAAGCACTTACTGTATACCATATTCAGTGTTCAGAATTTGGTATGCATTGTCTCATTCAATTCTTACAACAATCCTAAGAGACAGGTTCTTTAGTTATCTATGTCTTACAGATGAGGAAATTGAAGCACACGGGGTATTCTACTATAGCTATGTAGATCCCATTTGGAACTTGTACATGGGTGGTGCTGCCCCCCAGTATGATTTTGTTTAGAGCTAATTGTTGCCGATAAAGATTTAGATCTTGTAGCTGAGGACACTCTGTGTTCTTAGAGGTGTCTGGTCAGCCTAATGTGCCTCTAGGGTGAGGCAGAGTTTTGGAGATTTCTTGGAGAGGTTGGCTCCAACCTTCCAGGGCCAGGCTGCCCCAAGGCCTAAGTACAGCCAAAATGAAGTTTAAGTGTCCCCTGGCTGAGTAGCAGGTCTCAGTAGGAGGTCCCCAGGCAACACAGGGCAAGGAGCCCTCTTGCTGAACATGAACTTGCTGCTACCCTGTTCCCTTAATTTCCTGAGTATGGTGGGCCTTGATGCTATGCAGGGACTCTGCAGAACATAAAAGACAAGATCTCTTGCCACTTAAATGGGTCTTCTCTCAAGAGGGGTAGCAAAGTCTAGTCCAGAAACTCTCAAGTACCAGGATCCTTAAAATCATATTCCCAGCCCAAGAACTGGCATGCCTGACAGTTCCCAGAGGATTCTGATAGCAGGGTTCTTAGAACTGTTCTTCATGAAATATCACTTTTGGGGCTTTCATGCCATAAGATGTTGGGCATCATTCCAGCTATATAAAAGAAGGGAAGCTGACATTGAAACTCGCCCTGTCAAATGAGAGCCAACAACTCTGGGGTCTTGACTATCATATTTGTTCTGCCCCCCTGGGGACTGAACCCACAGGTTTTCTACCACTGAACTACATTCCCAGTCCTTATTTTATTTTGTGATAGAGTCTCGCCAAATTGACCAGACTGGCTTGAATTTGGAGAGCCTCCTGCTTTGGCCTCCCCAGTTCTGGGATTACAGGTGTGCACCAATGCACTCTGTGCCTGACTTAACTACATAGTCTTTTAAAAATAGTTTTCTTTTTGAAAAGGAACTGGAAACAATTTTTTTTTGCAACAGCACCAGGTGGAAGTTCTGGGAAGGTAGGGAGCAACTGCAATGGATGAGGAAAAACATGGAAAGAGAATTTTGAAGTTTCAGGGTCCTCAGCTATATTTTTGGACCCAATGGTTCTGCAAAATAAAGATTTTCACATATTAAAAAATTTTGGAAAATAAGAGTAGATTTGGATTCGTGTTTCATAAGGGCAGATTACATGTTCAAGTTCAACCATAGAATATTCTTGACAGATGGTAAAGCACTTCTTCCTTTTTCTCACTCAGTCTCCCTCTTCCTTACAGAAGTAGCAGATCTGGCTTATGATTTGAAAAGCATCACAGAGGTGTATGGGCCAGAAATGTCTCTCTAACTCCCTGACACTTCATCCTTCCTTGGCTTTCCTTTGGCTCTAGGAACATAAGAACTGTGAGGTTGCCCACCTGAAGTGCTAAGCTCCTGAGAGTGAACACCTCAATCCCCTGTTATCCACTGTCCTGGTAAGAATTGCTTACAAACCCTGGCAACTAGCTGGGAGAGTCAAGGCAGGTGAGGAGGTAACATATGGATAATGGGTTATGAAATCAGATGGGATAACTAAGGGTGGGTATAGTTTCAAATATTCAAAGCCAATTCTGCTCACTCCCTTCATCCTCATGATTACAACTGGAGCTTTCCTTCCTTGGTCTTCCCACAGAAACCCGTAAGCATACTCCCCACAACTTGCTTTTTTACTTAGATTGAGTCCTCTTTGATTACAAGTACAAACAGCTGACCACATCCCATGTTCTGGCTTCTCCCTGTTCCAAAGGAATGGAGGCCTGTATGTCTACAAATACGTTGTACTCCCTGCCTACAGGTTCCCTTCCCTTTATTGTGCCACTTGGGCCCTTTCCCAGATCCCACCACTTTGAATAATCCTTACAACTGCACAGAGAAGAGGCAGCTGGCTAGGAATCTTCCTTCTGGGAAGACAAATCTAAGGAGCTGAAGTTGCAGCTGATTGCCCCCCACCCCACCCCCACCCCCGGCCCCAATCAAACAAGTGCCTTTCTACAAGGTGTAAGATCAGATTTTCACCATCTTGAAGCTCCCTACATTTCATTTATGGGTCAAAAGGGTCACAATGGGCAAGAGTAAGGATGGTTAAGTTCTCCCTATATCTTTTCTTGACATGAGCAGACACCTACGCTTACAGAACATGTTTGAAAGAAATATAGACAGTAAAGTTGGTCAAGGGGCAGCTTCTTTGGGACTCAATTTTCTCAAATGTAAAACATCATTTGATCACAAAAGTTCCAGTCTGGCTCCAAAATTATGCAATTCTATCAGATGTTCCCACTGTTAATCTGGCACATATTTAAATGTGTATATATGTAGAGAGACCTCCTATAGTTGTTTAACTTACATGGATTTAGCTATACAAGTTTTGTCTCTTTTACATACTTAAAAATAAAAATGGTGTAAAGTTCTATTTTATATGCGCAGACACATTACATATTTATTCAAACATAAGACCAGGCAGGGTTATATGCCCCAGAATTTGTGTAGCTGCACTTTATGGGTGATTTAAGGTTTTTTCCTATCTCACTTTTGATTGCACCTGAACTCACCCCACATAAGGTGAGATTCCACAATCATTATTATTACTGCATTGCTAGGGAGGCAGTCGAGTATAAAGAAAAGAATGAGGGGGTTGAAGAGACTTTGACCTAGGTTTGAAGTCTGGCTTTGAATCTCAGCTTTGTCAAGCATTAATTGTGTGACCTTAGAAAAGTTATTTAAACTCTTTCAATTTCTTTATCATCAAATTAGAAGAATAATACCCTCCTTAGAGGATTATTGTAAGGATGAAATAAGAATATATATATATCACTTAGCATAGCACCCTGGATGGTATATTACTCTGTCTATGATCTTTATTGATTGGCATATACATGATCTAGCCCACATGCATTTACATATATGGCAGTATTTTATACAGTGAAATCAAGCATGTCCATAGCCATTTATATAAAGCAGAACAATTCTCTGATGCATCTCTGAAGCCTCACAGTTCATAATTTCCCAAGATGTGTTCCAAAGTTTTGGACTATGGCCATATAGATTTGGAACATTATGTTACATATTGAGTATCATAATATATTAACATATTAAGGATCAGAGAAGCCCCATAAAAACACTTACAAAACATGATTTAACTCAGTTTTCTGACATGCTCTATCCTCTGACACTAGGTAATGTCCTTGGGACCAGATCTTCAGATCCCAAAGTATACTTTGGGAAATATTTCTGAGATGTACAAGTCTAAGCTGCCATAGGAACAAGTTACTCTTCATTCTTAGAGCCCCTGGCTGAGTAGATGGACTCGTATTGGGTATCAGCACAAGGAAAATTGGTGATTCTGGGTATCACTGGCATCAAAATTACCTGGGTTCTTTTAAAAATAAATATTCTTTGGTACCACCACAGAACTCCTGAATTAGAGAAGAACATCATATTTATGCATTTTCAATAGGCAATATAAGCATCGAACTAACATTTGAAGTATACTGGGTAGGCATTGGGGGTTAAATTCAAACAAGTAGTAGGAGGGAGATCTCACATACCTCTCTCTCGCTCAATCTCCAAGTCTCCACATTTTATTTAAATGTGATTCAGGGACCAAAAGGAACCTTCCCCCACTGCTTCCCCCTTGGAAGCTCTAGTGGGCAGGCTGACAGGCTGAGGTCAGGCATAGTGCAGTAGGGGTTCCTGTGATCATATTGCTTTCCCCTTACCAACTTACTGAGAACCAGGTCCTCATGGAATGGACATCTTGGTCTCTAAAGGAGGTACCAACAGTGTCACTGGGAAAACCATTCTGTGGCCTGATTCCCAGCCATCGACACTTCTACCCAGAAACATTCAGTGAAAGGGGGCATTGAAGGAGAAAAGCCCTACAGCTTCAGGGTTGGAAGTAAGAAAGGAATAAGATGCTCCTTAATTATAAGAAGTGGGTATATTGCAAATGGATTCTATGCTCAGGAGGCTTTCTGGTTATTATAGTTATTAGTAGTAAGAGTCTCCTTGAAAACATAATGCTCTAACCTTTTGGAATATAAATGATCTCTCTAGGGGCTAGATAAGTCCAACCTCCAGTTTTATATTGCAGAGAAGTCTTCCAGATCACAGAGCTCATAACCCCCCCAAATGCTAACTCGCCTCTCTAAAGGTACCCTGGAAAGCCATCTCAAGATGTAACTGATGTAACTGTTTGTCTCCAGAGGAGAATGGGGATGTTTTATTGTTATTTATGATGCATTACTATATAAACTGTGTGAAATTTCATTTTGACCTTGTAGCCTTTTGCCAGCTCCTACATGCATGCGCTCTGTATGTGTGCTGAATAATAAATCAGTTGCCTTCTGTATTAATGTGGAGAGGTGTTTTTTTTTGACTAGGTTTAAATTCCAAGTCAGAATGGCAGGTTGAACTTCAACTGTCCCATTCCAAGTAGTAGTATGGGGGTCCTTCAGTTACAAAGATAGGGTAAATTCTACCAATTTACTACACCAATGGGAGTTCTGTGGAGGAACTGTGGGGGGAGGAAGGAGGAGCCTTTGAACCTGGAGCACCCTGAGCAAGAACATTAACAACAGCGATGTTGGAGTGAGACATAGACCCTCCCCCAATGTTGACCCTCTCCCTGCCCTTTTTTGTGAGGTGCTTTTGTGAGTCTCCTTTCTGTTAAGGTCAACTTCTGCCTCTTCTCCCACCCTTATCTCCTTTTTCTTCTTCCTGAGAGCAGGATGAAGCCCTTCAGAAGCCCAAAATAGTGAAGACCATGAGGGCACCAGTGGCACCCTGAGACAGCTTCACTGAGCAGACTGTGTGCAGGGCCTGTCTTGCTTCATGTTTCATCTAACTCAGTGGCTTCTCTACCTAAGGCTTCACCTTTCCCCCCTCTTTCTTAATGCTACCCGTTGTGGGCCAGTACTAGGAAAAAAAAACTTTTAAGAAATTCAGAAATTCAGAAAAAGTTACTTGTAATTCACAGGAGGTTGTTTTGCCACCAGGAATTATGTACTTCGTAAAATGCCGAGGGCAAGGGACAGGGGTGAAGGCTGGGACCCTCAGACCACTCCCTGGCCACTCATTTTTGGCCTTTTCACACGCTTGTCCAGCAGACTGTCTAGTTGGATTATATGGTTTGGGTTAAAAAAGAGGTTGATAAATGGGAGAAAGGGCAAAATAGTTTTAAGTCAGCATCATTACAACCCTGATCAAATATGCCAAGTGACTTTCCCTTCCACGGGTAATTATCTGATCGACTTCTCTCAATTCCACCACCACTTTCTTCTGCACCACACACACTCGCTCTTGTTCTTGTCCATTAGGCAGGACAACTGACCAGCTTTCCATCTAAAGGTAGATCATTTTGTTCCTTTCGGCTAGAATTGTCATTTAGGGAGCAGAAAGAACCATGAGCATCCCACATTCCCATGACTTCTACCGCTTTTCCGCTGGGCACCCTGTGCACGTGCTGAGCAGAGATCAAGCAACACTTTCTGACCACCATGGAGTTCCACTGCCCCTGCCCCTCTATCTGGATACTTCTGTCCAGACATTCTCTCTGTTCTCAGGCTCTCTTTGACTTAGTGACCCACTTTACTTCTTTCTGTCCAGAATTGGCAGTTCCTCTGGGGGGAGGGGATGAATCACTTTGTGTTCACAACAATGCAGGCAATCCCCAAACATCAGACACTTTCCACTTGCTCAAAGTCCTTGAACTGGCTTTGAAAAAAAACGCAACAAAGCAGTTACCCCTGGGTTAACACCTGTAGTGAGGCTGCACAGCCTGAAATATAACTTTTACAAACCACTTCAAAGTCACTGGAGATAACAGGTTTAAAACAGAAAGACCAGATCCTTCTAACCACTCCACTGTATTTCCTTCCAGCCCAGCAATGAGCAATCAATGGAGCAGCAGAATTCCTAACTTCCTCAGCACAACATTGACGTTTTTGTCATGACTAAATTTGATCCTTCTCATTAGTTGGCCAAATGTCGCCGTATCTAATAAATCAGGTATAGGCAGGTTGCCTCCTAAGAGAAGGAATTTTTCTCTATTTTTTTGTAGTACACACAAGCAAGCAGTAATTTATACGCTCCAAACAAGTATCACAAACAATGATAAGCAAATGTTCAATTGAAGCCAAACTTCCCCTACTCTTCATGAAAGGAACTTGGAAACCCACTCTCCGGTGTCAATCAGCTTCAATCGTGCTGCTGTTGAATCTAGCTTCTGTTTTTTCTGAAGTAGCCTCTCCCATTAAGCTAAATGATGCCTTTGGGCACATTATTCCTTTAAAACGTTGTACTGTATTTGAAGAGGAAATAACTTAAATGTGGGGGGAAAAGTAAGTCTATTTTGATGGTTATATAGACAGGGTTAAGTGTTTGTATTTCAATTTACTATTTTTAATCAAAAGTTATTCAATAATTACAGCCTAAAGGGAACCACACTAAAAATTTTAGCCAGAAATTTACTCAGTGATGGACAATTTTCAAAATATAAATAAACAGTGTTTAGGAATAGGAAAGGAAGAAGAGTGATATTGTTCAAAGTTGTCAACTCTGCAGAGCAGAATTTTCTCCCCAGGGCTCTCCTCCTCCACCCCTGTGCCCGTGTCTCCTTCCCACCTTAGCCAGGATCTCAATGGACTTCTGTTCTCCCCTCCAGTTCTCTTTACTGAAACATTTCCCAGTGGGAAAATCTGAAGTTCTTCTCCATTATGGTAAAAATTATTGATAACTTATGCATTATGCTTTTTTGGTTTATTCATTTATTTTACAGACTGGATAATGCTTTCATCTAAAGAAGCTCTAATGGGAATCTTAGTTGCCAGGCCACCAGAGAATGATGGCTTTTGTCAGTAAATGTGGTGGCACTGAGGGAACATCTTACTAACCCAAGTGAGATCGTAATAGCATAGTTTTGAAGATATTACTGAAAATATATCAGTGAACAGTGGATAAAACTAAATGTTTGCCAAATATCTTATTTTAAAATATAGAATTGTGTTCAATCAGTTTGAGTGGCTTCACAAATGGAATCAATATAGAGTGTAATATTTGACACCACAAGGCTCTCCACCCTGGAGAAAAACACCTGTGCTGCAGTTCTCTATTCACCAACATGCGGATCTACCCAAACCACTTCCATTTTAGGACATTCCAGCCACTGTCATAGCCCTTCCCATGTAGTAATCTCCACTGTGAGACACTGGACAGGACCAGGAGGCAGCTGCCCATTGCAGCACTGCATGCCACACCGTGCCATCACTGAACAGGCCACCAATGCCATTGTAATGCCCATCCTTCCTGCCCAGTCTCTGAAAGCAGTTGTTTCCATCTTGGGACACCTCCACTGCCATCTTGGGTTACCTCTGCTGCTGCCTCCACTAGCTTTAACTTGGGCAGTTTCCACCTTGGGACACTGTCTGGGGCCTGGAAGCCCAACATCAAGATACTTACAGGCTTGACGTTACTGCCTCCACCAACTAGAGACATGGCTGTTTCTATCAAGGGACAAGAACCAGAACCTGGAAAACTGTCGCCAAGGTCCTTGTGGGCCTGGTTGCTGGAGAGGTATCTTTACTAGGTGTGCTAACAGACACCATCCTATTGCAGAGGCAACAGGGAGCCTCTCATGGGGTTTCTTCTCTCTCTTTTTCCTCCTGCCACCAGCCAACTTCTTTTGATTACATTTTCACTAGTCGTATAATCTAATACCTATATATTCTCACATTCTACCTCATAAACATCACAGCCTACTCCCTCCTCCACCATTAGAAACTGTAATCCTTTATGCAAACCTATTGGCAATATGGTAGAAGATAATCAAACTCACCATTTCTTTTTATAGCAACAAAACTATAAATGTCAAAATAGAAGCTAATTGATTTATGGCTGTATATTGGTTTCATTGAGTACTTTAAACATTGATATTCCTCTTAAAAGTGAGGTATTGGTAACCTGCAGGGACACTGCAGGGTAAAAGCTGCAATACCACAGATCTGCACTGCAGGAGAGGAAGACACATAGACAACATGAAAAAACAAGGGAGAAAAGTGCTTCAAACAAACCAAGATACTACACCAATAGACTCCATGGACAGTGCAGTAGATGAAATATAAGAGAAGGAGTTGAGAATGTATACACTTAAAACGATCTCTGAATTAAAGAATGACCTAAGTGAACAATCACAGGCAAAAATTGATCACTCCACCAAAGAAATAAGAGAGCAAATACAGGCAACCATTGATCACACCAACAAAGAGATAAAAGAGCAAATACAGGTAGCAAAAGATTATTTCAAGAAATAAATAGAGATTCTGGGAATGGAAAACTCAAATCTATGAAATGAAGGAAACAATGAACAAAATAAACTCAATAGAAAGCATCACCAACAACTAGATCACTTGGAAGACAGAACCTCAGACAATGAAGACAAAATATACAAAATTGAAAATATAGCTGACCACACAGTGAAGATGATAAGAAATCATGCTGAACTATGGGATAACATCAAAAGACCAAACCTAAGATTTATCAGAATAGAGAAAGGCACACAGATTCAAACCAAAGGAATGCACAATATCTTCAATAAAATAATATCAGAAAATTTATCAAACATAAAGAATGAATTGGAAAACCAAATACAAGAGAATTATAGGACACCAAATGTACAAAAATACAATAGATCTACATCAAGACACATTATAATGAAAATGCCTAGCATAAAGAATAAGGATAGAATTTTAAAGGCCACAAGAGAGAGAAATCAGATCACATATAGAGGGAGACCAATTTGGATCTCAGCAGATTTTTCAATCCAGACCCTCAAACCCAGGAGATCATGGAACAACATATACCAAGCTCTGAAAGAAAATGGATGCCAACCAAGAATCTTATAGCAAAATTAAGCTGTAGATTTGCTGATGACATAAAAACCTTCCATGATAAACAAAAGTTAAAAGAATTTATAAAAAGAACATTCTGGGCAAAATACTCCACAAGGAGGAAATGAAAATCTGCAAAGAGAGGAACTACACTAAAGGAAAGGCCAATCAAAGGAGAAAGCAAGTCAAGTTAAAAACCAAAATTAAACCAAAATGACTGGGAATAAAAACCATGTCTCAATAACAACCCTGAATGTCAATGGCTTGAATTCATTAATTAAAAGATATAGACTGGCAGATTGGATTTTATAAAATGAACCCAACAATATATTGTCTTCAGGAGACTCATCTCAGGAAAAGACACAGACAGACAGAAGGTGAAAGGTTGGTAAAAAAATGTATCACTCACATGGACCATTTAAAAAAGCAGGGGTTTTTATCTTCATATCAGATAAAGTGGACTTCAAACCAAAGTTAGTGAAAATGGATAGAGAAAGTCATTTTATACTACTTAAGAGAATAATACATCAACAAGATGTAAGAATAATAAATATCTATGTCCTGAACAATGGAGCATCTATGTATATGTAACAAGCCCTTCTCAATTTCAAGAATCAAATAGACCATAACACAATGATACTGGGTGACTTTAGCACACCTCTCTCACCACTGGATAGATCTTCCAAACAAAAACTAAATTATAGAACTTGTAAAACAATCAATAATTTAGACTTAACAGACATGAATAGATTACTCCATCCATCAACAAGCGAATACATATTTTTCTCAGCAATACATGGATCCTTCTCCAAAATAGACCATATGTTATGCCACAAAGCAAGTTTAGCAAATACAAAAAAAAAAAAAAATAGAGGTACTATGCCCTGCATTCTATCTTACCATAGTGAAATTAGAAATTTTAAAAAATTATAAAATAGAAATTAGAAGCTACTCCAACACCTGGATACTAAATTATATGCTATTGAATGACACTATATACTATAGATAACAGGAGACATCAGGGAAGAGATAAATAAATTCTTAGAGGTAAATGAGAACTCCAACACAAACTATCAAAATCTCTGGGACACAATGAAGGCAGTACTAAGAGGAAGTTTCATTGCATTAAGCTTTCACAATAAAATAAGAGAAAGCCAACAAATACACAATCTGACATTACATCTCAAAGCCCTAGAAAAAGAGGAAAAAAAAAACAATGTCAAAAGAAACAGAAGATAGGAAATAATTGAAATTAGGACTGAAATCAATGAAATTGAAACAAAAGAAATAATTCAAAAAATTGACTAAACAAAAATTGGTTCGATAAAAAAAATAAATAAATTTGACAAACACTTAGCCACTCTAACGAAAAGAAGGAGGGAAAAAACTCATATTACTAAAATTCGTGATGAAAAAGGAAATATCATGACAGACACTATTGAAATACAGAAGATAATTAGAAACTATTTTGAAAATTTGTACTCCAGTAAAATAGAAAACCTCAAAGACACCAACAAATTTCTAAAGGCATATGATCAAACCAAACTGAACCAGGAGGACATACACAACTTAAACAGATGAATTTCAACCAAGGAAATAGAAGATGCAATCAAAAGTCTACCAACCAAGAAAAGCCCAAGACCAGATGGGTTCTCAGCCAAGTTCTACAAGACCTACAAAGAAGAATTAATTCCAATACTCCTCAAATTATCCCACAAAATAGAAAAGGAGAGAACCCTTCCAAACTCATTCCACAAGGCTATTTTCACTGTGATGCCAAAACCAGACAGAGACACATGAAAGAAAGAAAATTTCAGACCAATATACCTGATGAACATAGATGCAAAAATTCTCAATTAAATTTTGGCAAATTGAATACAAAACTATATTAAGAAAAATAGTGCACCATGATCAAGTGGGGTTAATTCTAGGGATGCAAGTTTGGTTTAACTTATGGAAATCAAGAAACATAATCCATCACATCAATAGACAAGAGAAGAATCGTGATTGTATCAATTGATGCAAAGTATTTGACAAAATACAGCATGTTCAAAACACTACAAAAAATAGGAATAGTAGGAACATCCCTCAACATTGTAAAAGCTATCTATGCTAAACCCAAGGCCAACATCATCCTAAATGGAGAAAAATTGGAAGCATTCCCTCTGAAAACAGCAAAACAGGGATGCCCTCTTTCACCACTTCTATTCAACATAGTCCTTGAAACTCTAGCCAGAGCAATTAAATAGGAGAAAGAAATTAAAAGAATACAAATAGAAAAAGAAAAAGTCAAACTATCATTATTTGCTGACAACATGATTCCATACTTAGAGGATCCAAAAAAAAATCCACTAGAAAACTTCTAGAACTAATAAATGAATTCAGCAAAATATCAGGATATAAAATCAATACCCATAAATCAAATGCATTTCTATACATCAGTGATAAATCCTGTGAAAGAGAAATTCAGAAAAATACCCCATTCACAATAGCCTCAAAAAAAAAATAAATATTGGGGAATCAATCTAACAAGAGAGGTGAAAGACCTCACCAATGAAAACTATAGAACACTAAAGAAATTGAAGAAGACCTTAGAAGATGTAAAGGTCTCCCATGTTCTTGGATAGGCAGAATCACTATTGTCAAAGTGGCCATACTACCAAAAGTACTGTGCAGATTCAATGCAATTCCAATTAAAATTCCAACATCATTCCTTATAAAAATAGAAAAAAAAACAATCATAAAATTCATTTGGAAAAATAAGAGACCCAGAATAGCCAAAGCAATCATTAGCAAGAAGAGTGAAGCAGGTAGCATCACTATATGGGACCTTAAACTATAGTACAGAGGTATAGTAACAAAAATGGCATGGCATTGACACCAAAATAGACATGTAGTCCAATGGTACAGAATAGAAGACACAAAGACAACCCACATTAATATGGTTATCTCATACTCGACAAAGGTGCCCAATACATACATTGGAGAAAAGATAGCCTCTTCAACAAATGGTGCTGGAAAAACCGGAAATCCACATGCAGCAAGATGAAACTAGAGTTCCGGAGGCAGAACCCACTTGCCCACCCACCCCACACCCTGGTGGCCCAGGGTTCTGGAGGCAGAGCCATCTGGTGCCTGTGCAGAGAGCCACCCTGCACTTGGGTTCCTTATTCACCTAAGTGTGGCTCCACAGCCCAACTTTAGGAAACATACAGGCTTGAGGCTGCCACCACCATGAAACTGGGATATCACCATTTCTATCAAGAGACAATAATAAGGGCCTGATAAGACATCACCAAGGTCCCTGTGGCCTGGCTGCACTAGAGTTTTCTCTACTAGGGGTGCTAACAGTTATCCTGTTGCTGAGGTAACAGGGAATCTTGGTTGGGGTTGCCTATCTCTTGTTTCTCCTACTAACAGCCAACTTCTTATGATTATCCTCTCATTAGTCATATAATCTAATACCTCTATAATCTCACATCCTACCTCATAAACATTTCAGCCAGCCCTCCAGTCCCCCCTTCCTTTATCTGTAACCATTATGCAAACCTATTTACTATACAGTTGAAGATAACTGAACTCATTATTTTTGTTTAATAGAAGCTAACTGATATATGGCTGCACATTGGGTCCATTGAGTGCTATAATATTGATCTCTCTCTTAAAAATGAGGTATTGGTAACCTGTAGGTACACTATAAGACAATAGGGCAGAAGCTGTAATACCTCAGATCTACACGGCAAGAGAGGAAGACATATAGACATCAAAAAAAAAAAAAAAAAAAAAAAAAACAAGGAAGGATAATGCCCCACACAAACCAAGACACTACAACAATAGAATCCATAGATATTGCAGTAGATGAAATGTCAGAGAAGGAGTTCAGAGTATACATAACTAAAATGATTTGGGAATTACAGAATGACCTAAGTGAGCAGATACAGGCAAAAATCAATCACTCCAACAAAGGAATAAGAGAGCAAATACAGGTTGCAAGAGATTACTTCAAGAAAGAGAAACAAACTGAGAAAAAAACAAACAGAAATCCTCGAAATTCTGCCCAGTATTAGTGAAATGAAAGAAACAATAAGCCAATTAAAAAACTCAACAGACTAGACCACTTGGAAGACAGAACCTCAGACAATGAAGACAAAATATACAATATTGAAAATAAAGTTGACCTCACAGTGAAGATGGTAAGAAACCAGGAACAGAACATCCAACAACTATAGGATACCATCAAATGACCAAATTTAAGATTTATTGGGGTATACAAAGGTTCAGAGATTCAAACCAAAGGAATGCACAATCTCTTCAATGAAATAATATCAGAAAATTTCCCAAGCATGAAGAATGTATTGGAAAACCAAATACAAGAGGCCTATAGGATACCAAATGTACAAAATTACAACAGATCTTCATTATATTCATTATAATGAAAATGCCTAGCATACAGAATAAGGATTTTAAAGGCTATAAGAAAGAAAAATCAGATTACTTATAAGGGAAGACCAATTTGGATCTCAGCATATTTTTTAACCCAGACTCTCAAAGCTAGAACAACATATCCTGGAACAACATATACCAAACTCTAAAAGATAATGGATGCCAACCAAGAATTTTATATCCAGCAAAGTTAAGCTTCAAATTTGACGATAAAATAAAAATCTTCCATAATAAACAAAAGCTAAAAGAATTTATGGTAAGAAAGCCTGCATTACAGAACATTCTTGGCAAAATATTACACAAGGAGGAAATGAAAAACAACAATGATAATCTGCAAAGGGAAGAACTACAATAAAAGAAAAGCCAACCAAAGGAGAAACCAAGTCAAGCTAAATACCAAAAATGACCAGTAATACAAAGCATATCTCAATAATAACCTAAATGTTAATGGCTTAAACTCACCAATTAAAAGTCACAGGCTGGTAGATTAGATTTTTAAAAAAGAAAGAAAGAAAGACCCAGCAAAATGAAACAAGACCCTTATCTCTCATCATGTACCAAATTCAACTCAAAGAGGATCAAGGACCTAGAAATTAGACCAGAGACACTGCAACTAATAGAAGAAAAATTAGGCCCAAATCTTCATCATGTCAGATTAGTCCCCAACTTCCTTAACAAGACTCCTAAAGCATAAGAAATAAAATCCAGAATCAATAAATGAGATGGACTCAAACTAAGAAACTTCTTCTCAGCAAAAGAAACAATCAATGAGGTGAAGAGAGAGCCTACATTTTGGAAGAAAATTTTTGCCACACGCATGTCAGAGCACTAAACTCCAGGATATATAAAGATCTCAAAAAACTTAACACCAAACAAACAAACAACCCAATCAATAAATAGGCTAAGGAGCTCAACAGACACTTCTAAGAAGAAGATATAAAATTGATCAACAAATATATGAAAAAATGTACATCATTGCTAGCAATTAGAGAAATGCAAATCAAAACTAATATTTCATCTCACTTTAGTCAGATCGGCAGTTATCAAGAATACAAACAACAATAATTGTTGTCGAGGATGTGGGGGAAAGGGCACACTCTTACCTTGCTGGTGGAACTGCAAATTTGTGCAAGCAATCTGGAAATCAGTATGGAGATTCCTTAGAATACTTGCAATGGAACTACCAGTTGACCCAGCTATCCCACTCCTTGTCTATATCCTAAAGGCTTAAAAACAGAACATTACAGTAATGCAGCCACTTCAGTGTTTATAGCAACACAATTGGAAATGTGGAACCAACCTAGTTGCCCTTCAATAAATGAATGGATAAAGAAAATGGTACCTATACACAATGGAATATTACTCAGCATTAAAAGAAAATAAAATTATGACATTTGCAGGTAAATGGATGGAGCTGGAGAATATCATGCTAAGTGAAATAAGTCAATCTCAAAAAAACAGGGACAGAACATTTTGTCTGATAAGTGGATGCTAATCCATATGGGGGGTGGATTGGATAAGTAGAGGAACTTTGGATAAGGCAAAGGAGAGTGAGGAGAGGAGAGGGGGTAGGAAAGACGGTACAATGAGATGGACATCATTACCCTAGGTACATGTATGATTGCACGAATGGTGTGACTCTACTTCATTGCACAACCAGAGAAGTAAAAAAGTCTGCTCCGTTTGCATACAACAAATCAAAGAGTTTTCTACTGTCATGTATAACTGATTAGAACTAATAAATAAATTTAAAAAACAGAGCATAATATTTGGGAAGTTGGGAAAATGAACAAGAATTAACATTCAGAAGATCACATGCAGTTTTACATGAGGCAAAACAGGAGGAGAAGGACCCTGAGGTTCTTGAAGGATCTGGTAACTCAAAGCCTTTGCTCTCAGGTGCTCCAGATATTTGAGAAGGAAGCAAGCCGGAGAAGGTGAGATAACTAGAAGGTTACTGATAACCTTTTGTGAAGATAATTCCAAAAGATCTTATTCTCATAATAAAGAATAAAGGTCTCAAGGTTTTGGAAATTGGACCATGCTACCTGTCATCTCTCACCACTACCCCAGCTCCAGTCCTGGGTTTTTGTCCTTGAACCTCACAATTTGAAACACTCTTAACACTCTCCACACCTCCTCTAGTTAACACTTGCTAATCCTTCAGATTAGCAATGGATACATCTTCTGAGACACCGCTCTGATACCACTGACTAGAAAAGCTTCCCTGCTCTCACAAACCCTCTACTTTGCCAAAAAACCCACTGCTCCTAGTTTGCAATTATGTGTTCATATGGCACTGGCAAACGCTTGTTTCCCCCACTGTTCTGTACACACCAAAAAGGCAGACCTATATCTATTCACCTACCTTTGTGTCCCCTGGTGCCAAGCTCAATGTTCGGCACATAATATGCACTCAATAAATGTTAAGTGATTATGTGAAAGAGTGAATCAATGTCCTCATCAAGACAGTTCAGGAGACTCGACAAGATGTTCAACTTTGAGGAAATGACCTCATCTCTCTCAACTTCAGTTTCCTTATCTCTAATATGGCATTAGTACTAGCACTTATTTCTGAATTTGTTTTAGCAGTTAAATTAAACAATGTATGCAATTGCTAAACACAAATTTAGCACACAGAACACCTAGCCAATGGTTATTATTATTATTAAACCCAGATGCACTCGACCACCAAGCCACATGCCCAGTTCTTTTTTTATTTTATTTTTTATTTTGAGACAGGATCTTGTTAAGTTGCTTAGGGCCTCATTAAGTTGCTGAGGCTGTCTTTTAACTTGTGATCCTCCAGCCTCAATGCTTATTGTCAATGTTATTACTTACATTTTTGCACCAGCTTTCTAATCTAAAAACTGATGTCTTTGAAGATTCCTTCTGGCTTTAAACATGCCATAACTTCTACCTAATCCTAGAAGAAAAGTTCATTGTTCTCAGGATTTGTCAACCTGGCAAATTTAACTATCAATAGATTAACCTTTTTTTCAGTTAAAAATTCTACAAGAACCAGCCATGATTCATCAACTTGTAATACTATGCATGAATGTAAGGCATTACAATAATTATTTTATAAACTTGCATTTAATGTATCAAAATATTCATTTTTTTCACAAGTTTCTGGGAAGTGGGAAGAAAGGATAATTTGGAATTATAAAGTTCCTTTTTATCTGCAGTCCTAAAGAGTGTTATGTTTTTTTTCCTTTTGTTGATCTAACTACAGGGTAGATATATTGTGAAAGCTAAAATATTAAACAGAGACTTTGCTGTAATTTACTCACTTCATTATGTATCTTTCTGGATTTCAATGCATGTGAAGGAAGTAATATTAATAACCTAGTAATTGAGAAAACTATATGAAACCTTTTACCTGAAATGAAAACTGTTGTCTTTGGTGATCTCATAACATGTAATGGAGAGTTTTAAGTCCATTTTATGCATGATAAAGTTGAAGGAAGATAATTACTTAAAAATCCCCAGTTGCTAACCGGGCCCCAAACCAATGCCAAGGAAGCTCAAAGGTTTAGGCCTCGGATCACTTTGCTTTGCTTATCTGCCAAGTCCTATAAGTGTGAGCTATACTTTGTGTTTGTTTCCCATAAATACATCCTTATTGATAATGTCAATAAAGTAAATTTCATCACCCACTTGGAATGGCTCCGTCTTTGTGCCGGCAGTGTTTTGCCTTCCAGAAGAACAGAACAATGCACCATAGTTTCCAAGTGCCTTTCATTTGTCACTGGGACCTTAGCTATTTGGATCACACTTCTTCCTTCCCAGACCTTAGCAAATAAAACATTTTTGTTCAAGTAATTGTCTCTGTAAGGCAAGCAATTGCAATGGGAAGCACCTCCTACCAAATGTTATGTTTTCAGTGTTTAATTTTAGATTGACCCATGCTGTCTAAAAATGCTTGAATGACATCTGAAGCTAAAAGCAGACAATTGTCAAGGAAAAAAAATGTATTAAAACTAACATTGTTTGTATAAAACTTTATAGTTTGCCAACTTTCAATACCAGAAAATTATTGGACTTTATGAAATTTGGTGAGACAGAGATGAGGGCAGATCTCATTATTTCCATTTTATAGTTGAGGGAAATGAGTCCCACCAAGATTTTTTACTTAAAATTCTATGCTATAGTTAATACCATAAATCTCCTGAATACTTCTATTATTACTTTTACCACCCGAAATCAAATGGGCATTTGCCTGAACTCCCATTGATATAAGCAATCAGACAAATCAGAATTGGAATGACCTACCAAAATTTGTTTAAAATAGATTTAATTATTATTTTCCAGACATGATTTGAACAAGTTATTTTAAACACAATTGTACAACAGCAAAACTCCACAGGGACAATGAATACTCCATAGGCTTCTAACTGAGAAAGTTAATTCAGAATAGACCCTGTTACGGTGTCAACATGAAACAATGGCTGGGCAAGTTCCATTACTGTTCCACAAACAAAACTGAGGAAATGGGAGAAGAAAGAAGAAAAGTAAGGCATATTTATATACTGGAAAGCTAGGGCTCTGACAGGAAATTCCAAGTGAAAGGTCCCACCAGTGCCCTAGAACTTGACCCTGAAGTCAGGGAGCTTTTGCATGACCATCTCCAAACAGGCATGTGGCTGCCATGTTTATAGACCCCAGAACCTGAAAGAGCAAGAGCCTCACTCAGCTTTCCTACATTCTTCTCACACCCTGAAACCTGGCCCTTCCATCAGCAGGGCAGCCTACCTCCTTTTCCCATAGCCTTGTGGACTGCCTCTTTGCCTTCACACTTTTGTGGCCCTTACACAAGCCATCTGCTGATCCCTGCCTTACTGGGGTTCAAATAAATGTTTGTGCCTATTGACTAGTAAACAAACTGAAGAGACATGCTGTGTGCCTGACATATAGCAGATGATCCCAAACTTAACTACAGGAGAATCACTTGGGATGCTTATTTACAGCACAGGTTTCTAGATCGTACCTCTGGAGATTCTGACGTACTAGGTTTGTGATGGAGCTCAAGATCCGGAATCTAATCAAATACTCCAGGTGATCTTGAGATGGAGAATGCAGGCTTATTTTCCCTTCTAGTACTGGAGAGTGAATTCAGGTCTGTGCATGCTAGGCAAGTGCTCTACCACTAAGCCACATCTCTATTATATTTTGAAAAACACTATGGTGATTTCTAAATAATTAAAAGAATTAAAGAACCATAGTATCATGAATGAATATCAATTGTCTTACACTAAAAGTCACAGGACACTTGTTAAAAATACTAATTCCCATTACTTCTGGGCCTTTGGGCTAAGATCAAGTGTAGTAACTGTTCTTATCAGTTTAATATCTGATATGTCCTCTACCTGAGGACAATATATTAAACCAACTTTTGGAGTAGGAAGATGGAATAGGAGCTTGCTCTGTCTGCTCCATGCATCGACCTGGTATTGAAGTACCTCCAGGAAGGGTGCAACCCATCATGGGGAATTAAAAACAAATACTAATTCCTAGACCTACCCCAGATCTCAGAATCAATCTGAAGGAAAGGCACTGGGGATATAAATTATTAAACAAATGTCCCAAATTGGTTTCTGATGTAGTCTTTTGGGGACTACTACCCTAGTTTATTGTCTCTGTAGTCTTTACAATACTCATTTTCTGTTCATTGAAGCAGTAACTTGAGGTGGCTACATCAAGTAGGTACCAAAGATCCAACTGTCTCCATAAAACTGCTCCATTTTTGTAATACCATTTTAGAGAAAATTTGATCTCTCAGCCATATGTCAAAAGATACTTCTGGAAAACAACCTATAACTATTGATGTGGATGGTTTTTAATACAATCAGGCAGGTCTTCAAACTATGTAATAATTGTTACTGCTTGAGCATCAACCACTCAGAGTGGATAAACAGTATGATATGAAGAAAACCAGCATTTATTGTATAAAAATCAGCCCCCCAGTATACTTTAAATGATGGCTTTTCCATTGTGTAAGCTTAATGGAACTTGGAAGGTTTATGTATTTCTAACATTTCCTACTTTATCTCTCTCACCCTCCTTATAAGGGCTTGAGATTGGTAAATATCTTCAAGGTAATGCTTGATAATTTTGCTGGAGTTTGGTTAATATATCTTTCTCCATTTAATACTCCACGCCCTGACATCTTATTTCTTACCAGAAAAGAAGTTTTCAAATGTGCAGGCCTATTGTGCCTGGGGAAAAATGTTGAACTTTTGCCTTTGTAATAAGATATGCTCCAATTACCAACTTTAGCAATTTAATATAGTTGAATAATAACTGAATGGGACACTTTGTCACTCAGTCATTATTCAAGCTCTTACTGGGGGTGAATGAGGAGTTGCTGGAGGTCAGCCTATTCCTGGGGGAGCTCAGCCTCACAAATCAACACTGAGAATTTTTTTAAAAATCAAGTTATAAATTTTTTTAATTCAGGAAATACAGGTCAAATTATAGATTTATACAAAACTGTAAGAAGTCAAGTTCAATTTTTTAAATGATAACAGTATTTAGTGTAATTTTTATATTTGGAAAGTGTGGTGGATGAATAAAGCGATCAGCTGGATAATTCAATCTAAGAAGTGCTTTGTGAGTGGAGAAAATCCAGATAGATGAGCTCATTTTCACATGGGCCCGAGGTATGTGAAAATTTTCCCTCACCCTACATGGCACATAACCTCACATTCAGGAGATATTCCATTGTCCATTACAAGGTTTAAGCACCTGAATCATGCTTAAGTGTGCACAACACACTTTTGCTAAGAATTGCAAAGTCTCCTATCTATATATGAGCTTGAAAAAGTCAAGAGTTTTTATTTGTTTGTTCTAGTCTCACGTTTGGGTTTTTCTTTTCTTTCTTTTTTTTTTTTTTTCAGATGTACTACAGGCCACTTTTTTTCTGTTGCTGTGACAAAGGCTCATTTGCCACTGTATCACAGGCAGGCTTTATTTACATACTTAGTATACACACCTAAGATATACCGAAGTCTCATGAAAGTTAGTCAAGAAAAAAAATCCAAGTGGCCTTGCAGCCTTTGGAAACTGGTATGTGGTCATTTAGGAAGGCTGCCTCCCCCTCTGGAAGGAAACTTTGTTGGGATGAGGCTGCACCACAATTTCAGGTCAGAAACAGCCACCTCGGTGTGAGGACAGAAGACGTTTCTCAGAAAAGACACGGTACACTTCCAGAATACCCATGCCCTGATTCCTGTGATCCCACATCCTCATTTTACTCTCTGTGTGGACATTACTACCCAAGAAGTTGTAGAAATTTCCTCCCCTCAAATCTCTGCTGCCAGAGAAGGACCACACTTGCTGCCTGCACCAAAAGGGTACTTCCTAGGGATGTTTAGAGGACTCAGGAGACTGGGTCAAAAAGTTCTAGAACAAGTTCTAAATGGCATAGGAGGCCCCGAGAGAGACAGATTTCATGGGAGTGCCTCATTGTTATTCACCTCCTCTCCTCCCACCACTGCACTTTAGGTAGTCCCAGGGGGGTCTGCTATAAGCCAAAATCAGATTAAGAGATCAACCCGAGACCTGCTCCTTGTTGATAGAGTTGTAGTCTTTTTCCCCGCTTCCAGGGTGTCGTGGATACACGTGCTGTGAACAGGGTAGATGTATGTCTTAGATAGCAGTGTCCATTCAATGAAATACTCCTAAAAGTCACCTTAGATATAACTGGTGACTTTTTGATATACCTGGATATTACTGTAAATTAGAGAAAACTTTTCCTAAAGCACTCATTTTTTCTCATAGAAGAGTCTCGTTAGAGCCTCATGGCAGGCATCTTTCTCTACATCTTTGTCAGAGGTCCAGATTTGCCTCAGATTTCAGCTCAGGAGACAGCCCTGCTTACCCAGACTCAGCAGTCATAACCCGAAGAATATTCAGCCTTTGTTTCAATGGAACCAGTATCCCCTTCATTGTCTTAGCCCACCATGAACTGGATCTTAGAAAAGGCAGACAGGTGCTCCATAGTGGAACTGCCAGGAGAAACTTGAAGCCATATTTTGGCAAACGGGAGCCTCTATCAACACCATATGCCCCTTGAAAAACTTCTGGAATTAGCTTAATACTGTCATCCACTGTGTTCAACCTGTGAACTTACCTGACTCCTCAACTTCCCTCATTTTGAGTCCAGTCTGATGGCCACTCTACTTCTACAAGCACTAGCAACCCAGGTTTGTTATTCTAACCCACCCCATCTTACCATTCCTGGGGCCATCTTTAGTCTTTGTTCTTGATTTTATGTACCCTGATTTTTATGCTCCAGTGCACTATAGCTTATTATTCTGGCTTAACACAGGTCTGCTAGCTCAGCCCAGGCCCATGCCCATCAAGAAGGCCTAACCCTATCCTAGGCCTTTGTTCTGGCTCAGGGCCTCCAGCATCTGTTGCACAATTGGGCACCACAGGGAACACATGACTACCATCCACAAAGACAAAGATGGAAAATATGAGCCATCCATTTGGCAACAATATTGGCACCTTCCTCCATTCATTCTGCCAAGCCCTGACCAGAAAGATCTTGGCCTGTTTACTGCCCAATGCAGTCAGTCCAGACTCAGGGTGGCTCAGGTCATAGTGGGTAGAGTTAGTTATAATAAGATTTATGCATGCAAGTAAAGACAGAGAAGGGGATCCAGACTCCTTATCAGCTTGTGCCCATGAGACCCAAGCTAAAGGGAAATCTAGAAACCTTGCATGAAATTAAACAGGAAAGCTTTTTTTTTTTTTCCAATTTAGAAATTGACCAAAAATAAACATTACATTTTGCTTTTCTTTTCAGTTTGGTTTTCATGGGAAAAACTAAATGTGTTTTCTGTCCATATAAAAGCATGTACCATATTTTTCCAGGAATAAGGGAAGCAGGGAAATAAGTGAAGAGTTTTAAGTAAATGGAGAAGGATATACGTTATTAAGGTGGTAAAAGCTGTGTCATTACTGCATACAGAGTATTAATTCTGTAGCCCAACTGATTTCAAAAGCACCTTAAAGAAGCCAGGAAGAAAATTAATCATTTGCATATACATTTATCCCATTTTATTCTCCCTCTAATTATTTCAAATGAAGTGTTATTTCCCCTACCTTGCCAATGAGGAAACTAAGGCAGCCTTAAAAATGCTAAAGGATTGGCTGGGCGCTGTGGCACACACTTGTAATCCCAGTGGTTCTGGAGTCTGAGGCAGGAGGGTCATGAGTTCAAAGCTAGCCTTAGCAAAAGTGAGGTACTAAGCAACTCAGTGAGACTCTGTATTTAAATAAACTACAAAAAAGGCTCAGTGGCTGAGTGCCCCTGAGTTCAATTCCTGGTACCAAAAAAAAAAAGTGCTAAAGGATTATTAAGGTCACAAAACTAACAAGGGACTGGGTTAGAAGTTGATCATGGTCCACCAGACATCAAAGCTCACAACGGCTCAAATGGTCATTAATTTAGACAACTGTCTTCTCCCTGAAGTGTATACCAAAAGAAATTTAACAACATTCCAAGACAGTGTCATCAGGGAGAGACTGGTCAAGTTACCATTGAAAGAGTCCTTCCAGTTGTTTCCCAAAACTAAGAGGTGAAAGGTAAGTTTTGTAATTGGTTCACTTTTAATAGATGGTTTATTTTAAGTTGTCTAGCCTGATGATGCAATGAGCAGGGGAATGAGCTTGATTTGAAGATAGATTTCTGATCTTCTGGGAAGTGTTTCCACTTTAATAAGCTTCGATTCTCCAAGGAAATTCCTAAAGATGGTCAGTCACAACCCACTGGGGCTACCAGGAATCTGTAAATACACTCATGGGTGTGTACACACACATACAGGAATAGATAACTTTTGTAGTCACTGAATGCTTTGACAGTAGGGAGGGGACTTCAGGGAGAAAAACCTCCAACTTGGGGTCAATGGTTGGAGGTTCACAAATTAATTGACAATAGGCAGAGGAAGAAGAAAAAGACAAGGTTTATTTATGCACACAGGCAGAATGCTCAGTAATGCATAACTCACTCACTGGCCAGAGATTAAAAAGTTTATATACCAAACTTAATGGGAGGCAGGGGCATAGGAAAGTAAGGAAGATTCTTTTAGGCTTTTGATGCTAATACAAATGGGGAGTCTTTATCCATGACAGCTGATTTTGCAGAATTTTCTTGGAGGAAGGTTATTGACAGCTGCATTTTCTGGGGCCTCTAGTCAGATCAAATATTTCACATGAGGTTTCTTTGTGAATCTTCTTTAGTTCAAATGTTTTTTTTTGTTTCAAGATTTTTCTTTTCCAAGTTGGTCCCTACATTTTGCCCATTTGAAATAATTCTAGGAGTTTCACCAAAAACAAACAAAAGCCCACTAGTTTTATTATTGTGGAAAGAGATTCAAGTTAGAAGTTGTGAGAAGACACCTGCAAAGGGAGAAAGAAACAAAAGATTAAAAGACTGGTCCCAGTTTATGAGTCCAGAGGGTGGCCGGTTAAGAATGTTCCTGATTATGTGGGGTTTGAAGCTTCTGCAGTGAGGCTGGCAATGGAAATGTTACAGTCATGGCTATTTGCAGCAGCAGACATGGAAGATGTAGGTGTTTCATGAATTTTTCCGTCATCCTGAATTATTGTATCATAAATCCTTTAAAGTTGTATCACGTCATTCAGCTTTAGCTTGCAGGGATTCAGGAAGAGGGCAGTTTTGGGTCTCAGTGATGCCCAGTCAGGAGAGAGGAGAAAATCTTAAAATACTAATTACTGACAAAATGTGCAAGATGATTCAGTTTACAATGAAATAAAAATAAATAAATAAATAAATAGTTCCAAGATAATAAATGGGTCTAGGATCTGATAACTATAGTTTTCCACTGAAATATAAATTTCTCTCTACAGTCAGCCCCTTTCCATTAAAAATAATCAAATTAAGATTATTTTGGTTTACAAAATAAGCTGGTCTCATTAAATTTGGCCTGATCATTGACATATAAGGGCAAAAAGATGACTGACTCCTTAGGTGTTTTAAAGTTTGCTTTGCTGAAACTTTTATGAGAAATCTCAGATTGGACTTTTTAAAGGCTTTTATAGCTTGGAAGCCAAGTCAAGAATCGGCGTCAGACTTCAACTGCAGTTCATATAGATTAGGGTGAATTCCCTCCTCTTGAAGATCACGAAATTTTCTGGGCCTGCCATAAAGTGATATTCATTATGCATCTTTAAGGGTTAGAAATCCCGTAAGCCAGTTACCAAACCAGTTTTTCCAAGACAGCTTTGTAAGTGTTGGCTCCATAAAGTCAACTTTAGTTCCTGTATGTCTGGTCATGTCTGTTTCTCTGCACATCATTCTCCAATAAGACATTTCAATCAAAACCTTATTAGTGTAACTAATTTTCCTAATTATGTCCTGTTACAAGAATAAAACATTTGTATTGAACTTATGTCAAAAACTTTTTGGCAGATTTTCATTTGCCATGAAAATAAGAATATTTAATATGGATTTATGAATTCTAGGGAGAACAAGTAGGGAGAATAAAAACAAGTGTTTTGTTTTTGTTTAAAAGGTATAATATACTAAATTGTTGTGAATTATAAATATGTTAAAAAGTATGGGTTTCTTATATTCATAAAATGTATTATTAACATAAAAATGATCATTCTTCCTCAGTTCATTCAGACACATGTAATTAATTCTTATTTTACTTAATCTCAGGTTATCAGTTTTACCCACTAGAATTTTAGAAATATTCATTCAGTCCAGTAGTATGAACTCAAAGTTATTTATGTAGTCATCAGAAACCTTTATCCAGAGTACATATTGGAGACCTTTCTGGGGATTCCTGAGATACCCCTTCTCTTCACGATGAGGCGTTCTGACTTGCTGCTGCTTGTAACAATTTCTGCGAAACATAAGGATAAAAACAAGTAGCTATCTGTTATGAAAGACTCAAAATAGCTGTGGTTAAAGATTTGATGAGAATTTGCTATAAAATTATGCAACTGACAAGGAAATTTGACTGTTTCTGCGACATATATTTTAAGACAATAACCAGAATTATGATTGATATCATGTTTTTCAGGACAGTAAGGATATTGACAAATTCCTGGAAACTTCATGGTCTCTTGAAGTACTTCTAATAGTATTTACCCATGCAAATATAACATAGGGAAAGTTAACTATCTTTTATTTGATGATAATTTTCAGTATTCTGACTTTTTAATGCACCTGCAATCATCTGGAGAAGAACAAGGGAGTTTTTGAGATCAGGAAGAAACATAGGTGGGCTTTTTTACTTTTAGAACCATATTTCTTTTGTACATAGTTGATTGTAAGTCAAGGACAGAGGGGTTTTTTTGTTTTTGTTTTTTGTTTTTTTTTTTAGTTTTTCAAAGAATTGAATGAATGGCAGCCTCAACAATAACATTAAGGACACTGCCTATCCAACTACATGATTTGAAATTTGCTTTTTAAATTTTTTTTTCCATTGGAGAGATTTTCAACTAAAATGGGAACCAAAAGATATCTATGTTCTGGGGCTTCTGGAATTAGAGTTTGGTGCATTTGGAACATTTTATAAATCATCTGACAGAGGCTTGAGAATGTATTTCTTCCCTCTGAGTACACACTGTTCCACCTTGACCCAATTAACCTTCAAAGGGAAGACTTCTATAATAGCTCTTATCAGGCCCTGAACATTAACCTCCAACTGGGCCATTTGCAGGAAAAAAAAGGTGGTAGAAGTGAGCTTATGGTGAGTGTAGATTTTAATTTTTGTTCTGAATCTTATTTTTGTTCTTTAATTTAGTGAAGGGAGTCTTTTAGGCTAGCCATGACCCATTTTTTATGTCCTTCCAATTTGATCCTTCCATATAGGTAATAAGCCATTTGTTTAGGGTAAGAGCTCTCCCCAAATCCTTACAAATATAAAAGCTTTTCCAAATCAAATGATTTGTTATTTGATTATTGACAATTTAGGCTCTCTAAAAGCATCCCTGTTCCAAAATACGACTCAAAATTAATAAAACTTTTTATGGCTTAACCATGGACATAAAAGGCATCCCCAAATAGGTGCAGAAGATGCAAAGCCCTGTGATCTGGGGTCATTCCAAAAGATAGTGAAGAGAAGGCAAGCAAAGGCTGCCATTGGCACAGGGAGTAAGAAGGATGCTTGCAAAAACTCTCATCTTCAGGCTCCCACAGAAGTGATGTGTTCATGACACCTGACAGACAGTACTGAGATGGGACTTCCTACCACTAGTAGGGCAACAGGAAAGAGACCATAGGAGCTAAAACTGGCTGAGGCCCTTTATTTTAGACTTAGATGAATCCTCCAAGAGCTGGCAATAGTTGGCATGATGCCAGCTGCAAATGAGATGCTCAAGATACTTGCGTTTCTATCCAGTTGACTGCAAATTCTTGAGCCCCCAACCTGACAGTTGGCTGCTTCTGAGCATAGACTTGACAATCTGTCCTCCTCCCCACTCCCTGCATGTAGAAAGCCAGTGAGTGAACACTGTCACTGGAACCAAGCCAAGCTCTCGGAGCACAAAATGAACAGACAGGACACCATGGCTGTCCTTGGGAGAAAAGGAATCTATGGCAAGAACACTCGAGCCACAAGTCACAATACATCAGTCACAATACACCAAGGACTAGTTCCTACCATGTCTGCTCCTGCTAATCTCAATCTTGGAGGGAAAAGATAAAGAGAAGCTCCTACCACCTTTACTTGACAGGACCCCAGAGATATGGGATTCTGGTAAGAAATTTGTCAGTTGGGTCAGAGATCTCAGGCGCAGTTCTGGAGGAGCAGACAACCCATTCATTTCACCAAAACTGGGAGAGGAAAATATTTCCTCTTCCAACTTGAGTCCAGTGGTTAGGGTCCCAAGAATTATTTGACAATAGAGAGATGAATAGGAGGAAAGACAGGTTTATTTTTGCATATATGCAGAAATACTCCGTGATGAGGCCCTCCCTCAGTACCCTGAGAGAAAAAGGTTTATATACCAAACTTAACAAAAAGGATAGGGGCAGTAGCAGATGATTAGGACATCAATGGGAAGGTACTGAAGCTTCTAATTTTATTTTTATTTTTTTCTTGCTAATGAGAATGGGGGCATTCTGACTCTCTGGCAGCTGAATTCCAGGAAACTACCAGCATGAGGGTTAATAGCAGCTGTATTTTCTGGATCTTTGGAAGGTAAGTGAAATTCAGATAAAATTTCTTTCTGTATCTTCTTTAGCTAGCAAGTTTTTACTTAAAAATAATCTTTAAATCCACTTCTAGGGGTCTGAATAGATTCCAAAGACCGGAGACATATATGATCAGAAGAACTTGTATAAAGGAAAACCTCCTGAATCCTTTCTATGGCAAGTTTTAAGATACACAGCATTACTATGACATGCTTGAGAGCTTCAGGAAGTTTCAGTGAGGTTCCTGGTGACAGAGACATCGCTGCCTAATACAAACACACTGCGGGGTTATCAATAAGGTCTCTGCCTAGGCTGACATCATCCTGGGCTTCATTCCAACAATGTGAGCTGTGGCTTCTGTGCCCACAGTGAAGGCTGGTGCTTAACTTTATTAAATGCCTCAGATTCAAAGCCTGCTACTTGTCTTCAGAAAATCATTGTGCAATCATCTCCAGAGTTAAGTAATATTATGTTATCCTTTATTCCTCCTCCTCCTCCTCCTCCTCTTCTTCTTTCTTTTAACCTATCACAAACAGGAAAAATGGTTGTTTATATATTTCAAATCGAAACTTGATCTTATAACTGCAAACACTGACTTACAAGGAAATTTTATTTGGGGAAATATTTAAAATATTAACAGTGGAAATTCTAAGTGCTAATTTCAAGATACCATATTCCATAGTTTCTATTTCTTTTTAAATAAAACTAGTGCTCTCTGCCAACAAGGAAAATGTGTGCTCTGTCCATTAGTCTTCCTCACAACTTCAAGAACTTTGGCATTATCAACAGAGGTGAGAACATCTCCTTGAAAAATCTGTGGTCTCAAGTCCATACTTCTAATATCTCATTCACCAAAGTGTAGAAAATATAGAGCAATGGACTTTTTTTCTTAGAACATGGAAAAATCACTTTAAAAAACAGGATGAAATTTCTTAAGAATGGACCATGTGGATGTGGTGCTTGCTGCCCTCAAGCACACTGAAGATCAAGAGAAATGGAGAATAGGAACATGGCCAGAGTCATTCAGAGGTGGGGAAACTTCTTCACTGTTCACTGCACTAATTGAGACATTGCTAATTAGTGGTTCAAATGTTGGCTCCCCACAATATTGCCAGAATAACCTGTTGGAACTGGGTGTGCGTTGTAAATGTTCAGTAGCTTTCTTGACTCTACCCTCCAGGTGCCAGCAGCACCTCCAGTCATGACAATAAGAAATATTTCCAGACCTCACCAAGTATCCCCTATGGGACAAAACTATTCCCAGGTGAGAACCAATTCCTTACAGGTGAGTGATTGAGAATAGTGCTCTGACAAAGTCTTGGTAGAGCCTCCAAGGGGGAAGGGCAAAATTGGAAACATTTTTAAAATTTTGAAGGTTGGCTATTTTAAAGCTTATCTTTTAATGCAGAGGGAAGTCTGGTTAGGGTCAAATGAGGATCATATTATAACAGTTTAGGAATAGTTGGCATAGCAAGGTATAACTGCCCTTGTTCGCCTCCCTGTAAACTCTAAGAATATACTGAATTTATCAGGGAGCCAAAATGTTCTCTCTGCACTCTGGAAGCCTTATGGAGGGAGAAGTAGCTCACCATAAATTCCTCCATCTATGTTCATAACTGAGCTTGCTCTTGGATGACCACTCACATGTGCAGGGTGATTTGGGCTGGACTTTAGAAATGCTGCTGCTTGTAAGAGTTGAAGAACCAGAAGAGCACAGTGGCCCTAGCTTGGAGAAGACTAAAACTCCTTTTCATAGGTTGTTTTAAAGATGATACCTTGTTTTCATAGATGTGACCTTGAATCCATTACACTGTGGAGTTCTGCTTCCTTTCCTAATTCTGAAAATGAGCCATATTCTTCAAGTGAGATATTCACTCATACATTGCCAAGCACCAATCTATGAATTTCCTCACTCCTCATTTGGTCAGATAAATTCTGCGATGGGAAATCTGATACTCAGAGAGGCAAGATTTACAATTTAAACCTATGTCTGTGGGGGCTCCAATGTTGGTGATTTCTCTACTACAGAATATTGTCACCTACTTGTCAATTTCTTAAAACAATAACAAACAGAAAATCCTAAAAAGAACACATAAAACATCTAGTTGTGGTTGATCCTGGATTCATACACAATATTTGAACAGATTAACTGTTGTTGTTTTTCTTTGGGGGAGGGGTGCACTGGCAAGCAATAGACAATTACAGGGGGATATGTCTAATTTGACCATAGGCCAACTGAAATACTCAGACAACTTCTAAGTACCACACTGCCAGTCCAATAGTTTTGCCTAACCCTAAAAATAAGTGAAGTAGACCAAATCCATTGGTTGATAACTGATACTGATGAAAATGGGAGGGGAAAAACAAAACAAAACAAAACAAAAAACCCCAACACACCATCCTATTTTCCAATGCAATTTGAAGGCTACAATGATTTGGTAATTAAGTGACAGTGAAGTTTGTCAATAAAATGGTAGTGGGTCAGCCGACTTTCACTGGATAACACTGTAGATGAGAGTGACACTGGAATTAAAGGCCTCTTGGAAAAGGGGGTTGAAGAGTACCTTTTCTGCTATGGTCTCCTTTTAATGGAGATTGTGGTGTATTATGTTCAGGGTAGTAGATTCATAAATGGACAGCTAAATGTGATTTAATTTGCAGAACTTTGTAAGATTGTTTTTAACATGAATCAGAATTCTTTACTGTTTCAGCTTTGTCCAGTGTTAGCTGTGTGGTGCTGAGCAAGTCACCTGGTCTCTCTGGAACTCCATTTTCTCCTGTATAAAAAAGGGGGTTTGGATTCTATGATTCTTAAGGTACCTTTCTGCTCTTGAGTCAAATCAGCTCAAAGACATGTTATTAACTGACTAGTGCCCTCTGTAGGCAACTTCCTCTGCAATGTGAAATCCATAAAGGGAATGTTAGCAAGATTTTCTTGTTATATTTAATGTTATGGCTTAGTGTCCAACATAATATTTTGTTATTTAATGAGATACGCTGTAAAGCAATTAAAATTTTAGATGTCACCTAGGCCTCATTTTACAGATATAGAAGAGGAGGAACACTTTGGCCATGAACATTTCTAATTCCTTTGGGGGAAGGCCAGGACTTGGATGCAAATCTCTTGATATTCAGGTCAGTAGTACCCAATAGTGACCTTTCCAAACTTTCAAGATTATCAGCAAAATACCCTTCCTTCCCCTTCTCAGATAGTACTGGAACTCAGCATTTTCTAAAATTTCTATACACTTCTTATCCTTAACAGTTGATGAACTGTGGGTTTTTCCATTCGGGTGGGAAATGGTTGCCTCTGCATTGCATAATAATTATGTATGCCTCTCACTGTAAAAGGTTGCTTTCTGGCAATCTTTACTGTTACTGATGGGGAGGTCCTCTACTGACATTGCAGGTGGAAAATGTATGCATGCTCAATAGCTGATTGATTCACTTTCAGTTCAAGAACTGCAAACATTTTTAATCCTTCATGCTGAGATCTACTCAGAAGATGGGACACACTATTCATTTCTAAGGTGGAGGACATAGAAAAACTTGTTATGGACAGCCTTCAGTATAAATCTGCATCTGTTGAAAACTTTAAATTAAAAAAATCATATTTTAATTTTTTAATACACAATAGCATGTATGCTTTTTAGAAAGCTGTGAATTCATATAAGGAAAAATTTAGACATGATAGCACCATATTCTTATCATCCATAGATTACCACTGTTAACACCTGTGTCTATGTCCTTAAGGCTTTTTCTATGCATATATAACTACACATATGCATATTTTTACCAAAATGAGATCATGTTGTACATGCTGTTTGTAACCTGCTTTTTTTAGTTAATGATCTCTATCTTTTCTTGCCAATAACTTTTTATCTTATCTAAAACCCAGTCTAGATTCAAATTTCCCCTGCTTGTCCTCTTTACAGTTGGTTTATCCAACTTACTCAAATGTAGGGCCCTGGGTTGCATCTAGTTATGATGTTCTTAAAGCTCTTTAATCTAGCATGGTCTCCTCCCTCCCTTTATTATTTTTTTTCAAAACTTTCTGTTGGGGGAAAAAAACAGGGAAGGTTGAGGTTTACTTCATATATTTGGGGTTTTGTTTTGTTTTGTTTTTTATTTCAGATTTTATTCTTCACATGAACCAGATTTTTAAAACATCGCCCAGCTTTCTGGTTTATGTTCATCTATAGGAGATACTGCCTTAATGGTATGACAGATGGTCAGCTGCTCAAATGTGAAGATTTAGTCTAAAACGAAATCTGTAAACCTGCTCAGAAGCCTGGAAAACATCTCTGTTTTTCTTTAAGTTTCCCCTCCAACTGTCTCTCCATCGAAGAACAAAGGAAAATCAGTTGGAACCACATCAGGCCCTGTGAAAAGCTGCCGTGGTCCCTGTCCTCATGCACCATGTAGTCTAGTGGGGAGTTGGACCTTGAGTTGATCACTAACAGGAAATGCTTAAGTAAATAATGACAAAGGCAAGTGCTAAGAAGAAAAGTATGGAGTCCAAGCTGACCAGGCATGCAACGTGGCTTAAGGGAAGAAAGGATGAGGTCTGGCAAATGAGAGGAATAATATTAAGTTATTTATGGAGAAAGAAGGGGAAGACTGTCTTACACAGTGGGGATAGCATTTGCAAAGGGACTGAGGTTGAGGACTGATTTTTACTATGGCTGGGATAAAATGAATCAAGGGGAGGGGCAATGGGTGAAATGAACTGAGATGAAACAGGGATGAAGGCACAGGCCAGCTCACAGCTCAGGTTTTGTGAACAATTTTGGACTTGATCATACAGAAGGGGGAGCAATGAAGAGCCTTAAGTAGAAGACAAACATGATGAAATTTATGTTTCATTAAGTTCCTGCTAACTATCGGGTAAAAAGTGTGTTGAAGGGATATGAATGGAGACAAGGAATCATTTAAAATGCCATTGTGGCTGTCCAGCTGAGATTTGGTAGCTTACCTCGATGGGTGATTGGAATGGATTGAAGAGGAGTGATTTTAGAGATATTTAGCTAATTAGGAAGTGGAACCCAAAAGATTGGGGACTGAATAAATGGGCAGGAGTGAGGGAGAGGTGAAAGAAGAGATGCTAAAGAGGACAGGCATTAAGACAGTTTCTATAAAGTGATTGCAGCCCAATTCAAGCTGACTTGGGCCTCAAAGAAAATTTATTAATAAATACTAGAAAAGTCTGGGGATAGATCAGATGCTTCAGATATTGCTGGACCCAGGAGTTCAGATGATGTCTTTAGAAGTAGCTTTCTCCTATCTTTTTTATCTGCAGTTTTGGCTTCACCCTTTTGACAAAGTTTTCTTTATGGTGACAGGATCATTGCTGATGACTCCAAGTTTATATCCTCATAGGGCAGCAACTCTAGAAGAAGGGAATTTTTCAATATTTTCAGCAACTATTCTAGAATGGAGCATCTTGGCTAGACCTAGGTAATATGTTTACCCTTGGAGTTTGAGGGTAGAATCAATTCCACCTAGAGCAAATACACATAAAGTGGAGAGGGAATTTGAAGAGCTATTACCAGTACAATGGTGAGTGGATGGTAGGTAGGCAGGAATGACAGTACTTATTACAGGGAACTCCTACAATTTTTATGGGTTTAACTGTGTGGATAAGGAGATTTTACCTTTGAGGAAGATATAGTATTAAGGGGAAATATCACAAGTTCAGAGGCTTTTCTGAGGCTTATTAGACTTTTTCATTGGGATACAGAGTAAGCAGATGGATACATGGATCTGATGCTCAGTAGAAAGTTCTTAGCAGTTCAAGTTTTGGGAGATACCAGTGTACAGGATACTATAAGATCATCTGAGGAGTGTGTCGAATGTGAAGAGGAAATTTAATAACTGGGGTAAAGGAAGAGGAGAAGGCTGTAGAGCACAGTATAAAAGAAGGTCTAGTCTGTTAGTTAGAAGGAAACCTAGTGGTAATGGTGCCATAAAAGTCCGACTCTTTCCTGAAAGTAAATGGAATGGCTTACTGTGTGCCATGCCTCTGAGAGAGAAAATCAGATGAGAATGTGTACCTTGAACATGGCAACATGGTGATGGTTGGTGACCTTAGTCACTAGGACAGGTTTAGGTAGAGCAAAGAGGAAGAAGGCACGATTAGTATGGGGTTAAAGAATAAATAAGAATTGAAATGATAGCAAAAATTAGAAATTTTCCACAAAGGAGTACAGATTGACAAAATAATGTCTGGAATAGGAAATGGTCTAAGGAAAGTTTTTGTTGTTGCTGTTGTCGATTTAATTTTTTTTGGTAAAGAAACTTGAATACATTAAAAAGAAAGTTGGAAATGCCCAAGATAAAAGACTGAAGAAGATAGGATTCAAGGCATAGGTTAATGGAGAAAACTTGGTATAGAGAAGGACCAACTGCTTCACTATAATTGAAAAGGAAAAGGATGAGTATTGCTACAGGAAAGTGGGTGGGTCTAGTGACCAGAAGTCGCAGTCATTCTCTTATAATGGTGTCTGTTACAAAGTTACATTATCTCCTTAGAGTGAACAAGGAATCAGAGATTTGAGGAGAGTTGAGAGCCTTAAAACAATGTGCAGAAAAATGATCTCAAGCTAAAACATGATCTCTAAGCAATGCCTATGGCTGGGAGGCCAAGTTGGCCTGATCTGACCAGTTGGCTATTTCCTATGAGAGCTCAACAGTCTCTATATGGAACCTGAGAAGATGGATGGCTGGTCCTCTGGATATGACAGAAGAGCAAAATTTGACAAAGGAATTGGTGGCGTAAAACTCTACCATAACATTTCACATGTGGCTGTGGGCAAAAATTCAACTACAAAAAAAATGGAGAACATTTTTATGGTTAGCTTAGTGAAATGAGAATGGGCACTGGTAAAGGATAGGAGCCAACCACCAAATACTGTCTAATGAATTTACGTTACCACAGGAAGTTCTCATGGGCTTTTCCTGAGTTTCCAGGAGAATGATTGAAAATACGAACATTAGAATCTTTGTTGGGTAGGGAAGGAGGGTAGAAAGGCGGATACTGGAAACAAGGAGAAGGAAATTGACAATAGAAGGTCCTAAAGAGGTGAGAGAACACATGTGAAAAACATAGAGTATTGTCCATAAGTGGCACAGTCAGGCTTAGAAGGAAGAGGAGGCCATGAGCCATGGAATAAAAATAACTGAGGCATTAGAAGGCCCAGGTTCTAGTACAGCTTACTAACCATGGTGGTCTGGCTGCTGCTTCATAGTCCTCATTTAAAATTGAGAATAATGGTATCTCATTGGTGGTGACCAATGACTTACCATGGAACAGTTCTGGCCTCACATGTGTGCTGCGCTTAGATTAGGAAACCAAAAACAGACTCTAAAAATACAAGGACTTTTGTGATCTGGAGCAATACCCCAAACAAAGGCCCAAAGTTTTGTTTAGAACTCATCCCCAACAACTAGAAGTTTCCAAATAGATCTTTGCATCACTTTCACCCAGGAAGAGTAGCCACCTAAGGGGTCTGGACAGAATTCCAAGACATACTCTGCCTTTCACTTTGTTTTAAAACAAGCTATTCCTCGGTGGTGCTGAGTTCTATTTTAAGTTTTAATTGTTTGTTTTTATTCCATAACAATGAAATCTTCCTGGATCATTCAAACAAATTAAACAGCATATCAGGAACACATCTGGGGTCTTGATGCTGCTTCAGAATATCTCTGAAGGAGTCACTTTGTCTCTCCCCAGGAAGAACACTGTATTTTTTAACCCTTTACCCAATTTTTCTTTTTTGTTTTCCTTTTTTTAAAAAAATTGATCCTCTACTCTGAAAAGAAAATATTTATTTCTTTACCTCTTATTGTCCCTTTTTTAGTAAATGGCCCCTCCATCAACCTAGTTGTCTTTTCCAGATATCTAATTCTTTGACAGAACCAGTTGACTTTACTTTCAAGAGAAATCCACTTTGTACTATCTTGAGAGCCATCACCATGGTCTAGTATCCACCATTTCTTGCATGCACAACCACAATGACCTCTTACTTCATTTCCCTGCTTTTACACTTTCCTGCCTATAGTTTATTCACCCCCAGGTCATTATTTACAGTCACCTTCTTAAAAACATGTCAGCAAGATGGTGAAGCAGAAGGAGGCATTTCCTACTTGTTCTGCTGCTTGGAATTTGAATGGTAAAAATATGGCTTCATAACAAGATGTCTAAAGAAATTCATTGTATGTCATTATTTTTCTGTCACAGACTCATAGAAGCACAGAAATATTGGTGGAGTGAATGGAGGCTATAAGAAAATACATCTGAGTCAGGCAGGGACAGTGATGTTTTGTCACCACAAAATAATGAGCAACATACAGATAAAGAAAGAAACAGAACAAATTTGGCACACAAAATGGGCTCCATGTTTCTTGACTTCAAAGTAAAAAACAGAGGTGGAGATAGTCAGCTTGAGGAGTTTACTGAATCATGTTCCTATGGGAACCTGAAAGTCCTTACAAATGCTTCCACTCTCTCTCAGCCAGTGCTTACTGCCTAACCTGAAGCACACCCAAAAAAATCATGGTCCCAAAACAATTATAGAGAAGGTACAAGGACTTACTTGATCTGAAGTACATACCCTAAACAAAGATGCAAAGTTTTGTTTAGAACTCATCCCCAACAATTGGAATATCATCCCCAGATAGAAGTATGGAAAAAAGGACAATCTGCTCTTCCTTTGAGCCCTGCCTCATATGGAAGATGGGCAGAAAAGGATCGGGGAAATTGTCCAGGCAGGCATGATTACACTGAGAACAGGAGAGCAACTTGATTTCCTTTGAGTTCTGTGAATGACTGGCTCAGAGGGATCAAGGAGACCAATCAGCTAAATGTGTTTACATTCAGGGACAGAGACTTAAAAATTCATATTTGGGTGGTTGGTGGGATACAGGAAAACTGCTATGCACCATCCACCCAGGGTAGTCTCTCATCCCACCATATGAATAGAACTCTGGGGAGACACTAGAAACCCAGACACCCAATCATGATTGACAACTACTCAGCCCTAAGCTTGTAAGGACTAAACTGCTCTGGAGGACATAACCCCCATGAGGTAAAAAAAGTTTTGTTTAGAAATCATGCCCAGCAACTGGAACTTTTCCCAGTAGATCTCTGTACGACTTCCATCCAGGAAGAGTAGCCATCTAAGAGATCTGGACCAAATTCCAATAGAATGTGCTTCTAGTTCCATGAATTTCTAGGGTTTTATTTCTAGGGTTTTTTTCTATTTTATTACTTATTTTCCTTTTATTAACCTTTTACTATTTCTTTCTGTTCTTCTAAGAGGTAGGGACTTTTTAAAATTTATTTGGGGGCTTTTTGTTTCTATTTTCTCAATTTTTAGTTTTGTTATTTGATATGGAGGGCTGGTGTTCTTCTACTCTACTTGTTTGACAGTTTGATTACACTTACTTTCTTTTTTTATATTGATTCTTTTAAAAAAAATTTTTTAATTTATATATGACAGCAGAATGCATTATAATTCATATTACACATATAGAGCTTAAATTTTTTTATATCTCTGGTTGTATACAAAGTATATTCACAGAAATTTGTGTCTTCATACATATACTTTGGATAATGATGTTGATCACATTCCACCATCATTAATAACCCCAACCCCCCTCCCTTCCCCTCCCACCCCTCTGCCCTATCTAGAGTTTGTTTATGTCTCCCATGCTCCCACTCCCTATCACACTATGAATCAGCCTCCTTATATCAGAGAAAACATTTGGCATTTGGTTTTTTGGGATTGGCTAACATCACTTAGCATTATCTTCTCTAACTCCATCCATTTACCTGCAATGCCATGATTTTATTCTCTTTTATTGCTGAGTAATATTCCATTGTGTATATGTGCCACATTTTTTTTTATCCATTCATCTACTGAAGGGCATCTAAGTTGGTTCCACAGTTGAGCTATTGTGAATTGTGCTGCTATAAACATCGATGTGGCTATGACCCTGTAGTATGCTGTTTTTAAATCCTGTGGGTGTAGACTGAGGAGAGGGATAGCTGGGTCAAATATGGTGGTTCCATTCCCAGTTTTCCAGGGAATCTCCATACTTCTTTCCATATGGTGGTTCCATTCCCAGTTTTCCAAGGAATCTCCATACTGCTTTCCAAAGACCTTCTTTGTCTGTACCAATTTTCAGTCTCACCTCGCCAACACTTACTGTTGTTTGAATCCATAATAGCTGCCATTCTGACTGGAGTGAGATGAAATTTTAGAGTAGTTTTGATTTGCATTTCTCTGATTGCTAGAGATGATGAACATTTTTTCATATATTTGTTGATTGATTGTGTATCTTCTTCTGAGAATTGTCTGTTCAGTTCCTTGGCCCATTTATTGATTGGGTTGTTTCTTTGGTGTTTAATTTTTTGAGTTCTTTTCATACCCTAGAGATTAGTGCTCTATCTGATGTGTGAGGGGTAAAGATTTTCTTCCAAGATGTAGGCTCTCTATTCACCTCACAGATTATTTCTTTTGCTGAGAAGAAACTTTTTAGTTTGAATACATCCCATTTATTGATTCTTGATTTTAATTCTTGCACTACAGGAGTCTTATTAAGGAAGTTGGGGCCTATTCTCACATGATGGAAGCTTAGAGCCTACTTTTTCTTCTAATAGACGCAGGGTTTCTGGTTTAATTCCTAGGTCTTTGATCTTGTTGAGTTCAGTTTTGTGCATGGTGAGAGATAGGGATTTAGTTTCATTTTGTTGCTCGTGGATTTCCAGTTTTCCCATCACCATTTGTTGAAGAGGCTATCTTTTTTCCAATGTATTTTTTGGCACCTTTATCTGATATGAGATAACTATAATTATATGGGTAGTTCTCTGTGTCCTCTATTCTGTACCATTGGTCTACAGGTCTATTTTGGTGCTAATATCATGCTGTTTTTGTTACTATTGCTCTGTAGTATAGTATAAGATCCAGTATAGTGGTGCCACCTGTTTTGCTAAGGATTGCTTTGGCTATTCCGGGTCTCTTATTTTTTCAGATGGATTTCATGACAGATTTTTCTATTTCTGTGAGGATTGTCATTGGGATTTTGATTGGAATTGCATTAAATCTGTATAGTGCTTTTGGTAGTATGGTCATTTTGATAATATTAATTCTGCCTATCCAAGAGCAAGGTAGATGTTTCCATCTTCTAAGGTCTTCGTTGATTTCTTTCTTTAGGGTTCTGTAGTTTTCATTGTAGAGGTCTTTCACCTCTTTGGTTAAATTTATTCCTAATATTTTATTTTTTGGGAGCTACTGTAAATGGGGTAGTTTCCCTTTCTGAGAATTTGTCACTGATATACAGAAATGCATTATTTATGGGTGTTGATTGTATATCCTGCAACATTGCTGAATTCATTTACTAATTCTAGAAGTTTTCTGGTAGAACTTTTTGGGTCTTCTAGGTATAGAATCATATCATCAGCAAATAGTGCTAATTTGAGTTCTTCTTTTCCTATGTGTATCCCTTTAATTTCTTTCATCTAATTGCTCTGGTCAGTGTTTCAAGGACTATGGTAAACAGAAGTGTTGAAAGAGCACATCCCTGTCTTTTTTTCAGTTGTTAGAGGGAATGCTTTCAATTTTTCTCCATTTTGAATGATATTGGCCTGGGGCTTAGCAGAGATAGCCTTTATAATGTTAACATATGTTCCTGTTATCCCTAATTTTTTCCTAGTGTTTTGAACATTAAGGGGTGCTGTATTTTGTCAAATGATTTTTCTGTGTCTATTGAAATGATCATATGATTCTTATCTTTAAGTCTATTGACTTAAAGAAATAAATTACATTTATTGATTTCTGTATGTTGAACCAACCTTGCATCCCTGGGATGAATCCCACTTGATCACAGTACACTATCTTTTCTATATATATTTGTATTCAATTTGCCAAAATTTTATTGAGAATTTCTGCATCTATGTTCATTAGAGATATTGGTCCAAAGACTTTTTTCTTTGATGTGTCTTTGCCTGCTTTTGGAATCAGGGTGATATTGGCCTCATAGAATGAGGTTAGAAGTGCTGTCTCTTTTTCTATTTCCTGAAATAAATTGAAAAGTATTGATATTAGTTTTTGTTTAAAGGTCTTGTAGAACTTGACTGTGTATCCTTCCAGTCCTGGGCTTTTCTTGGTTGGTAGGCTTCTGCTGGCATCTTCTAGTTCATCACTTGAAATTGATCTGTTTAAATTGTATATATCATCCTATTTAATTTGAACAAATCATATGACTGTAGAAATTTGTTGATGTGTTTGATATTTTCTATTTTATTGGAGTACAAATTTTAAAAATAATTTTGAATTATCTTCTATATTTCTGTAGTGTATGTCATGATATTTACTTTTTCATTCTATATGTTAATAATTTGAGTTTTCTTTCTCCCTCTTTTTGTTAGCATGGCTAAAGGTTTTTCAATTTTATTTATTTATTCAAAGAACTAACTTTTTGTTCTGTCATTTTTTTAATTGTTTCTTTTGTTTCAATTTCATTGATTTCAGCTCTGATTTTAATTATTTACTGTCTTCTACTGTTTTTGGTGTAGATTTGTTTTTATTTTTCTAGGACTTTGAGATGCAATGTTAAGTCATTTATTTGTTGACTTTTTCTTCTTTTAAGGAATAAATTCCATGCAATGAACTTTCCTCTTAGAACTGCTTTCACAGTGTCCCAGAGATTTCAATATGTTGTATCTGTGTTCCCATTCACCTCTAAAAATTTTTTAATCTCCTCCTTAATGTCTTCTGCAACCCCTTGTTCATTCAGTGGCATATTATTTAGTCTCCAGGTGTTGGAGTAGCTTTTATTTCTTATTTTATCCTTGATTTCTAATTTTATTCCATTATGATCGGATAGAATGCAGGGTAGTATCTCTACTTTTTTATATTTGCTAAGAGTTGCTTTGTGGCATAGTATATGGTCTATTTTAAAGAAGGATCCATGTGCTGCTGAGAAGAAAGTGTACTTACTCATTGAAGGATGAAATATTTTATATATGGCACTTAAGTCTAAGTTATTGATTGTATTATTGATTTCTATAGTTTCTTTTTTTTTCAGCTTTTGTTTGGAAGATCTATCCAGTGGTGAAAGAGGTGTGTTAAAGCTACCCAAAATTATTGTGTTGTAGTTATCTGATTTTTGAACTTGATGAATGTAGATGCTCCATTGTTTGGGGCATATATATTTATAATTGTTAAGTCTTGTTGGTGTATGATTCCCTTCAGCAGTATGTAGTGTCCCTTTTTATCCCTTTTGATTAACTTTAGCTTAAAGTCTGCTTTATTTAATATGAGGATGGAAACTCCTGCTTGCTTCTGCAGCCCATGTGAGTGGTGTGATTTTTCCCAACCCTTCATTTTCAGTCTGTGGATGTCTTGTCCTATGAAATGAGTCTCTTGGAGGCAGCATATTGTTGGGTCTTTTTTTTAAATCCAATCTGCTAGTCTATGTCTTTTGATTAGTGCGTTGAGGCCATTAACATTCAGAGTTATTATTAAGATATGATTTGTATTCCCAGCCATTTTTGTTTATTTTTGGTATTTAATTTGACTTGGTTTCTCCTCTGATTAGATTTACCTTTAGTGTAATCCCTCTCTCTGCTGATTTTCATCATTGTTTTTCATTTCCTCTTCTTGGAATATTTTGCTGAGGATTTTCTGTAGTGCAGGCTTTCTAATTATAAATTCTTTTAACTTTTGTTTATCATGGATGGTTTTTATTTCATCATCAAATATAAAGCTTAATTTTGATGGATATAAGATTCTTGGTTCGCATCCATTTTCTTTCAGAGCTTGGTATATGTTGTTCCAGGATCTCCTGGCTTTGAGGGTCTGGGTTGAAAAATCTGCTGAGATACGAATTTATCTCCCCTTTATATGATCTGATTCCTCTCTCTTACAGCTTTTAAGATTCTATCCTTATTCTATATACTAGGTATTTTCATTAGAATGTGTCTTGTTGTAGATCTGTTGTGATTTTGTACATTTGGTGTCTTGTAAATCTCTTGTATTTGGTTTTGCAATTCATTCTTCATGCTTGAGAAATTTTCTGATATTATCTCATTGAAGAGATTGTGCATTCCTTTGGTTTGAAACTCTGTGCCTTCTTCTATCCCAATAATTCTTATATTTGGTCTTTTGATGCTGTCCCATAATTCTTGGGCATTCTGTTCATGGTTTCTTACTATCTTCACTGTGTGATCAACTTTATTTTCCAGACTGTATACTTTGTCTTCATTATCTCATGTTCTTTCTTCCAAATGATCTAGTCTGTTTCTTATGCTTTCTATTGAGTATTTTATTTGGTTTATTGTATTCTTCATTTCAAGAATTTCTGACGGGATTTTTTTCTTCAGAGTCTCTATCTCTCTCTTGATGTAATCTTTTGCTACCTGCGTTTGCTCTCTTATCTCCTTGTTGGAGCAATAAATTTTTGCCTGTATTTGCTCATTTGGATGACTCTTTAATTCACAGATCATTTTAATTATGAACCTTCTGAACTCCTTCTCTGCCACAGTCTGGCTGGGCACAAAATCACGAGCCACTCACAGCTTTGTAGATTCAAACAGCAATTCTTTATTCCCAAACTCACACCGACACTCTACAAAACACGTTCTGAGGCAAACACGTTCTCGGGGAAAATCCCAAATACTCTCTGAATCCCGGGAGAACTCAACAGGAACTACAGGAGCGGGCACGCCTGAGGCAGCAGGATATGCCCTATTCCCAGCAGGGTACACCTTAAACCTGGAACCACCCTAAACCCAAGGAGAGCCCTAAACCCTGATCCGCCCTAAACCCGGATTCGCCCTGGTCCTTGAGCAAGGTCACCTTACATGCAATGTCACTGCAAAATGTCCTTCCTCTAAGCAACATGGGGTACACTGGCAAGGAAATTATCATACCTACTTGGCTAATGGCTCTCAGCACTTCTCTGACATTTCATCAACTTTGCTGTCTATAGGTTCTGTTATTGTAGTATCTGGTTTGTTTGGGGCGGTTTCCTCTGTTGTTTTTTTTTTTTTTTCATGTTGTCTGTGTCTTCCTTTCTTGCAGGGTGGTTCTGAAATATTACAATTTCTACCCCATATTCTTGTAGTACCCATGCAGGTTATCTGTACCTCACCTTGGTGTTGGGCTTCCAGACCCTGCTGGTGTCCCTCAATGTATGCTACTGCAACTAAAGGTGGTGGCAGCAATAGCCAAGGTAACTTGAGATAATAGTGGAGGTGCCCCAAGATGACTTACAGAGATGGGGCTGAAAGGGTGGGCCTCACACTGTCTTTGGGATGCCTGCTCTGAGGTGCAGCTGCTTCTAGGTCCTGTCTATTGTCAAAAAGGTAGGGGCTACTGTGTGGAGAAGGCCATGGCAATGACTGTAGTGTCCCAAGATGAAAGTGGGTTAGGCTTGGGCTCCCAGGTGGGAGGAGAGGGACAAACTCAGACCTACCCTGGACCTGGGTCCCATGCAGGTCCATGAGGGCTGATCTGGGCTGGTCCTGACCTCCTGTGGTAGTCTGCTGGTTGGAAGAGGCGGTCGTGTGCCGGACACTGGGCTCCTCCAGCAGGTCTGATTACTCACTTCTCCCTCCAGTAGCCAAAAAAAAAAAGTTGTTCCTTATTTCCTACTTCTTCACTTCCTCATTCTTTAGGATCTTCATGGAAAACCTTGTTTCCCCTTTCTATCCTCTCACCTTTAGAGTATTCAACCTTCTTATTACCTTCATATCTTGATGACTTTACTCTTAATGAACTGTATTTCTAATATCCATTTAATCTGTGTAGCCTCTCTCTTTGGGGAATAGGATAAGGTGGTTGAGAGAACGCCATACTATTATAGCAGCTCCCAAAGATTTGATCAAAATAGCAATTCAGCATTGGTAAATTGAATCTACGGTACTGACAAGAGTGAAGAATTCTTTCAGTTGAAACAGGCAATCTGAGTTTTGGGATTAGGAGTTTTTGCTGACACTAGGGGAATGAGACCAATTAAATTCAGATCAAATCTGGTGAGCCCTGAGCAATCTCTTGTAAGACTAGAAAGGGATGGAGGATAGGCTGATATATTCCACTTCTACTCATCCCAGCAGATGGTTTAAGACTCCTAGAAAGAGGGGGTATCAGAGCTGTCCAGCCAGGAAGGGAGCGAAATTCTGCCATGAAATTCTGGATAGAGACTCCCCTAAAACGTATGAACACTTTGGGACAGAGCTGTGAATAATCAAACTGCAGAAAACACCTTACCTTAAAAACCTAAGAACAGGGCTGGGGCTGGGGCTCAGTGGCAGAGCACTTGCCTAGCATGTGTGAGACACTGGGTTTTATATTTAGCACCATATAAATAAATAAATAAATAAATAAATAAATAAAATAAAGTCATTTAAAAATCCAAAACACAGAAACCTTAAGAGTAATAGATTAGTGAGCTGTTGAAGAACATTGTTAATAAGGTTTTTTTAAAAAAATATTTACTAGTACAAGGAATTGTTCTAAAGTGACTGTAATTACTAGGGATTAGTATCTCCTCTTAATGTGGTGTTAGAGACTAGGCATAGTAGCAAGTTCAAATTGAGAAAAAAAATATTGACTTTAAGGTATTCGTGAAACCCAGGAGACACAGAAAAGAGAAAACAACCAACTAAAAACCCCTTATACAAAGTAGAGAAAAGAATTATCCTAGAAAATGGGTAGAAATTCTAACAATATAAAAAAATCAAGTGAACAAGCCTCCCCAAATAGGTCACAACACAACTCACCCCAGGGACACCAAAGTAGAGGAAATGCCAGAAAAGAATTTATAAACATTTTTGATAATCAAAATGTTCAGTAAACTAAAAGAAGATCTAAGTAATGAACCAAGAGAGAATATACAAGAAGTGAAATAACATTTCCATAAAGAGGTAAAAATTCTGAAAAGAACCAAACAGGAATCTGGAAACGAAAGGCTCAATAAATCAAATTAAAATTCAGTTGAAAACATCACAAATAGTTTAGACAGATTTGAAAACAGATTCACAGACTTTTAAGACAAAGTATATAATCTTAAAAATAAAGTCAACAGTAAAGAAAAGATGTTAACACACCATGATCAAAATATTCAAGAAATCTGGGATAACATTGAAGGAACTGAAATCCAAACTAAAGGAATGCATAATATTTTCAATAAAATATATAAAAGAATTTTCCAAACCTTAGGAATTAGATGAAAATTCAAATATAAGAGGAATTTAGAACCCCAAATAAAAAATATCAGAAAGGATCCTCTTCAAGACACATTATAACTAAAATGCCTAATATACAGAACAAGGATAGAATTCTAAAAGCTGAAAGAGAAAAACTGCAGTCACATTTAGAGGTGAGTCAATTAGAATTTCCAGTGATTTCTCAGCCTAGACCCTAAAATTCAAGAGGGCTTGGAATAATATATATTGAGCCCTGAAAGATAATGGGTTCCAAATAAGACTGCTATGTCCAGCAAAACTATCCTTCAGTATTGATGAAATAACCTTTCCATGTTAAGCAGAAATTAAAATAATTAATAACCATTAAACCAGTACTATATAACATACTCAATGAGATATTTCATCCAGAAAAAAATGAGAAATAAATACCAGAGCCAGCATATGAATTTATATAACTAAGAGGATAGTTGATTAATGAAAAATCAAGTCTGGATTAAGCATCAGAAACAAATCAAAATGGCAGGAAATTAAAATTATATATAACAATGCATATAATTTTCCTAAAGTCTTCAATTTAAAGATAAAGATTGACAGAATGAATCAAAACAAGACCCAACAATAGGTTATTTACATGATATGTAAAGACATCCACAGGATGAAGGTGAAAGGATGGAAAATGATATACTATGCAACTGGAGACCAAAACCAAGTTGGAATAGCTACTCTCATGTCAGACAGTAGACTTCATGCCAAAATTAATCAGAAGGAACAAATAAAGTCACTCAGACTGGTTACAGGAATCATCCAACAACCAGATATAATAATTATAAATATTTGTGTCTCTAACATCAGTGTACTTATATACATAAAACAAACCCTGCTTAACATAAAGAATCAAATAGACATCAATACAATAATACTTGGTAATTCCAAAATACCTCTTTCCCTAGTAGATAGGTCATCCAAACATAAACTAAATAAAGAATCTTCAGAAGTAAAATATATTATTAATCAAATGGAACTAATAATCCATCTGTCAACAACTTAATTCATTTTTTTTCAGATACACATTGAAACTTTTCTAAAGTAGACCATATTTAAATATATGAAGAAAGTTCTAACAAATATTAAAAAGAGAATTCATTGCATCCTATCAGATTATAATGGGATGATATTAGAAATCAATAACAAGATAAAAGCAGAAATCATTTTAACACCTGTAGATTAAATAATATACTTTTGAATGAGGGATAAGTCATAGAAGAAATTAGAAAAAAAAATTCTTAGAAATAAATAAGGACAGAAATACAACTAATCAAAATCTCTGGGAAAGTATGTAGGTGGTTCTAAGAGGAAAGTTTATAGCATTGAGTGACTATATTCCAAGAATAGAAAAATCCCAAATCAATAATCTAATGTTACATCTCAAGGTTCTAGAAAAGGAGAAACAACCTAATTTCCAAATCTGTAAAACAGGTAATAATGAAGATTAGAGCCAAAATTAATAAAATTGAGAACAACAACAAAACCCACAAAGGATCAATGCAAAAAAAAGTTTGATTCTTTGAAAACATGAATGATATTAATAAAACCTTAGCCAAAATGACTGAAAGAAGAGAAGCCCCAAATCAACAAAAATAGAGAGGAAAATGTAGATATTACTTCAGACACTTCTAAAATGCAGAGGATAACCAGAAGCTATTTTGAAAATTTATACTCCAATAAATAGGAAAACGAGAAGATAATAACAAATTTCTAGACATGTGTGACCTACCCAAATTGAGCCAGGAGAATATAAAAAACCTGAACTGACTAATATCAAGCAATGAGATTGAAACTTCAATTCAAAGCCTTTTAACGAAGAAAAGCCCAGGACCAGACAGATTTGCACTCAACTTCTACATTTTAAAGAATAATGAATGCCAGTCTTCCTCAAATTATTCCAGGAAATAAAAAGTGAAGGAACACTTCTGAATTCATTCTATGAAGCCAGTATTGCTTCAATACCCAAAACAAACAAAAACACATCAAGAAAAGAAACATACGGGTCAATATCCCTGATGAACATAGGCACAAAAATCCTTAATGAAATATTAACAAACCACATTTAAAAACACATGAAGAAGGTAATACACCATGATTAAATGGATTTTAATCCAGAGCTACAAGCTAAATAATAAATAAATAAATGTAACTCATATGAAAATAAATAAATGTAATTCATAACATAAACAGAATTAATGAAAAGAGTCATATGATCATCTCAAAAGATGCAGGAAAAACCTTTGACAAAATCCAGCACTAACTTATATTAAAATTACTAGAGAAACAAGTGTTAGAAGGAACTTAACTCAACATTATAGAGCCTATGTATGACAAACCTAATGCCAATATCATACTGAATGGAGAAAAACTAAAAATATTTCCTCTAAAATTAGAAACAAGACAAGAAATGTCCATTATCACCATGCTTATTCAATATAGTTTTTGAAACTCTAGTCAGAACAATAAGAGAAGAAAATTAAAGAAATAAAAATAGTAAAAGGAGTCAAATTATCTCTGTTTAATGATGACATGATCTTATGTTTAGAAGATCTAAAAATCTCCACCAGAAGACTTCTAGAGCTGATAAACAAGTTCAGCAAAGTAGCAAGGTAAAACATCAATATTCATAAATAAATAGTTTTTCTATATTTTGATAGTGACTGTTGAAAAAAATCAGGAAAACCATCTCATTCATAAAAAACTAAAAATAAAATAAAATGCTTGGTAATAAATCTAACCAAGGAAGTGAAAGACCTCTATGATGAAAAGAATAAAACAAGAAAGAAAGAAATTGAAGGAGACCTTAGAAGCTGGAAAGATCTTCCATGTTTTGGGTAGGAAAAATTAATATTGTCAAAATGGTCATACTACCCAAAGCCATATACAGATCCAATGCAATCTCCATCAAAATACCAGGGACATGCTTCAAAGGATAAGAAAAACAATCTTAAGACTTATTTGGAAGAATAAAGGACCCAGAATAGCTAAAGAAATCCTGAGCAAGAAGAATGATACTGGAGGCATCATAATACAAAATCTCAAATTTTACTGAGCTAGTACCCAAACAGCATGGTATTGGCATCAAAATAGACATGAAAACTAATGGAGCAGACAAAGAAACAAACCCACATTCTTACAGGCATCTGATATTTGACAGAGGTGCCAAAAATATACCTTGGAGAAAAGACAGTCTTTTAAACAAATGATGCAGGGAAAATTGGATATCCATATATAGAAGAATGAAACTAGATCCCTATCTTTCTACCTGCACAAAAGTCAAATCAAAATGGATCAAAGACTTAGAAATTAGACCAGAAACTTTGCAACTACTAGAAAAAAACATTGGGTCAACACTCTAACATACTGGTGAAGGTACCAACTTCCTTAACAAGATCCCTAATACTAAAGCTCAAGAAATAAAACGAAAAATTGATAAGTGGATAGCATCTGTTATGGTTTGAATGTGAGATGTTCCCCAAAAGCTCAAATGTGAGACAAGGCAAAAAGGTTCATAGGAGAAATGATTGGCTTGTGAGAGTCTTAATCCAATCAGTGAATTAATCCCCCTGATAGGGATTAAATGAGTGATAACTGAAGTGGTAGGGTGTAGCTGGAGGAGATGGGAATTATGGGCATGGCTTTGGGGGGTATATATTTGTATCTGGCAAGTGGAGACCTCTCTGCTTCCTGGTCACCATGATATGAGCTGCTTCCCTCGCTCCACCACCTTTTCCCACCATGATGTTCAGCTTCACCCCAAGCCCTAAAGAATGGAGCTGGCCTTCCATGGACTAAGACAAGATGTCTAAGTCCATGAGCCCTTAAATAAATTTTTCCTCCTCTACAGTTGTTCTGGTTGGGTCCTTTAGTCACAGCAGTGAAAACACTGACTAAATCAGCATCAAATTAAAAAGTTTCTGTACAGCAAAAGAAACAATTAAGAGTATAAGCAGAGAGGCTACAGAATAGGAGATCTTTACTACCTACTCCTCAGACAGGGGATTAATATATCCAGAATACATAAAGAACACAAAAATTAACATCAAATAAATACATAAACAAACAAACCAATCAATAAATGAGAAATAGCTGGGCATGGGGCACACACCTGTTATTCCAGCGACTCCAGAGGCTAAGGCCGTAAGATCATGAGTTTAAAGCCAGCTTCAGCAACTTAGTGAGGCACTAAATAACTCAGTGAGACCATCTCTAAATAAAGTATAAAGAAAATAGGGATGTGTCTCAGTGGTTGAGTGCCCCTGGGTTCAATCCCCAGTACCAAAATTTAAAAATAAAATAAACAAATGAGTAATAGAACTAAACAGACTTTTATCAAAAGAAGAAATACAAATGGACAAGAAATATATGAAAAAAAGCTCATATCTGTAGCCATCAGGGAACTGCAAATCAAAGCTACAGTGAGATTTCATCTTGTTCCTGTTACAATGGCAATCATCAAGAATACAAATAATAAGTGCTGGCAAGGATCTGAGGGAAAATGTACAGTATACATTGTTTATGGGACTGTAAATCAATTTGGAAAGCAGTATGGAGATTCCTCAAAAAAATTAGAAATGGAACTACCATATGACCCAGCTATCTCTCTCCTCTGTATACATCCAGAAGATCTAAAATCAGCATATTATAGGGTGGTAGTCATCAATATTTAAAGCATCACAATTCACAATATCCAAGCTGCCAAACCAACCTAGGCGTCCATCAACAAATGAATAAAGAAAATGTGATACACACACACACACACACACACACACACAGTGGAGTTTTATTCAGCTGTAAAAAGAATGAAATGGCATTTTCTTATAAATGGGTGGAACTGGAGAACATCATGTTAAGTAAAATAAGCCATACTCAGAATGTTTTCTCTCATATGCTGAAACTAGAACAAAATAAGGGGGAAAAAGGTGAGGGACATCTGCAAAGTGTCATCTTGCTCTAGTTAGAATGGCAATCATCAAGAATATAAAGAATAATCAATGTTGGTGAGGACATGGGGGAAAACATACTCATACATTGTTGATAGGACTACAAATGGAGATCAGTGGAGTGAAGGAAGGGGCTGGAGTGGGGAGGGGAGAAGGATGGGAAAGAAGAGGAGCAGTGAAATGAGACTGATCAAATTATGCTGTGTGAAAGTTTGGATGTACTATGGTGAATTTCACCTTCATGTATAACTATAAGGTACCAATTTATAAAACAATAAGTAGATGAGGGGAAGGCTAGTGGAGCATAGGAGGGATAATATGGGTGGGGAGAAAAGGGAGGGAGGGAAGAGATATTGGGTACTGAAATGGAACAAATTGTATTCCATGCTTGTGTAATTATGTTAAAATGAACCCCATGTCTACAGATAGCTATCATGCACAAATAAAAACATTTTTTTTTAATGTCAGATGTCACTTAGAATAAAATCTTCCCCTCCCTTGCCATTTCAGCCAAGCTACCTTGGGTCCTGGAATTTGGCAGCTTGCTTTCTTTAACCTTAGACCCTTTGCCTCAATTATTCTTTTGCTTTGGAATGCTATTCTCCCTGAGCTGGTTCTTTCTTACTACTCAAATCTCAGATTTAATGCCACCTCCTCAAGAGAGTCTTTCCCTTACCATTTCCACGCCCAGTCAAAAGTAGGTTGGATAATTTCTTCTGTCTCACAGAAACATGCACATCCCTTATCCTGTTCTTTATTGTATATATCTTTCCTTTTCTACCCTTAAAAAAAGTTCTCTTTAACCCATTTCTTAAGTTAGCCTATGGTATATATAGAAATCACTTAGAATTTCCTAGGCACCATTTGTGGGGCTAAACTCATGGAGCAAACACTGGATTCAAACATATTCCTCCCATCCTCTCTCCCTGTCTTTCTCTCTTATCATTCTCCTTCCTCCCCTCTTTATCTTCTTCCCTCCTTTTACATAATCAATTCATAGGCTCCCATGTTATACCAGACTCATATTTCTAAACATAAAGGCAGCTACTGTCTGAAAAAGGGAATACTAAATTTGAAGTTCCAAGATTTCAAACTCAAGTAAAATTCTATTTTCTTTCTATTTTCTTATATTTGAGGTGTCACTAAAAATCATTTCACAGGTTGCTGTTGAGTGAGGAAGTGAGTGTTATCAGTTATCTACGGCCACGATAATACTGTGCAACAAACCTCTCCAAAAGTTAATGGTTTGAAGCAGCCATTGAATATTTCTCATTCCTCTCTGGGTCAGCTGGAACATTTTGCGATCGGGACTGGGCTCACTTGTGTATCTGCAATCAGCTGATCACTCATCTGGGACTAGCTGGCCCAGGGTAGCCTTCAGCTGAGGTGACTCACGTCTGTCCCACGTGATCTCCTGACTCCCAGCAGGCTAGTCTGGATTTGTGTTTCTGGCAATGTCAGGGTCCTAGGAGAGAAACCAGAAACCCATAGTCACATTTTGAGTTTCTGCTTGCATCAAATTTGCTATTCTCCCATGATCCAAACAAATTACATGGCCAACCTCACTGCCAAAGGGCACGTATAGGGAAGCATGCAAAATCCATGGCTAGCAACACATTCAATCTAACATAGTGGGATTGAATAATGATGTGGGATTTCCCTCTCTGGGAAGCCTTCCCTGGTCTTTCTCAGCAGATGTGAGCTCTCTTTGTAATATACTGTCATCAGAGAAGTTATTCATAAACATTTATTGAATTCTTAACATTCCCTGCACTCTGGGTATTGGGGTGCTGCAGATACAGTCATGAATGTAAAAAAAAAAAAAGGCCCTCATATGGAGACAGTGAGTGAATACACAAACACATAAAAATATACACAGTTCCACATACTGATATGGACTCCAGAAATATTGTTTTAAAGCTCTTTGTGAGCATGTCAAATCTTCTCCATTATACTAGGATCTCCTTGGGGGCAGAGGCCAAGGCTTTTCATCTTTGCATCTCTAGTTCTCAGCAGTATGTTGTCTCTATCGGTAAAGAATCTGCAAGTAGGCAGAGAGGTTTGCAGAAGGCATGGCAATGAGAGGTATGGAGCTAAGAAATTGGCCATGAGAGGAGCTATGCATTAGGTGCTCATTCCTGTCAACTCTTATGTCTTCCCAAGGGAAAACACAGGGACTGCCCTTTCTCCCTGATACTCTCTTTCCTAGATAAGTCTCTGCAGGGACCCTTCCTGAGACAATGCCTATCATCTATCAATGATTCCGACCAGTGGCACTAGCAGCATTTGCCTAGCATGGCTTCTCTCCTGACAGGAGGAAGTTTTTGCTGCCCACGCCCCTTTCTAGGTACTTCTATGTCTTATCATAGCTGACTGTGTTGGCAAAGTCAGAGAGCACAAAAAACGTGGAACTGGGTGTTTTCCTCTCTTCCATTTGGAATTATAAAGGTAGAAATTAATCATCGTTGAATAGAAAGGATCAACATTATTCAAACTTTCTCAGTGTGAATGAAAGATAACTTGGACCACAATTAATGAATTCTGCTATTAGAATTCCTCTGACACTGACTTTGTTCTGAAACCTCTACGAAATGTTACCCAAGGCCCCTTTCTATAAACTTGTATGCTCACTTGAAGTTATTGATTGGTTTAAAATTACTAATGTGTCATCATACATTATATATATGTATCTAATTATCCCACCACATCTCATAGATATTTACAATTAATTTTTTAATTAAAATAAAACAATGATGTGACTCTTTGCTAGGGTTTTAACTACTCAGCCACTACACCTCCTTCCCTTCCTGTGGGGTATTCATTTCCGTAGCATGAATCTTGGTAGGAGGCAAAGCTGCCTCTCACTCTAGAAATGAATCAAGCCAGATTCTAGTTTTCTTTGTCCTTGCTGACAAGGTGGTGTATGCATATGACCAAGCCCAGCCAATCAGTTCATCCCATTTGAGGTTAATTGTATATTTTTTCTCTTAGGTGCCCAAGGTAGCAAGAGTAACATTACCTGCAGAAAATAGTGTCCTGTAACTAGAGTCCAATGGACTATCTGTTACAGGCTGAATCTTGTCACCTTCTACTCAAATTGATATACTGAATAATGAACCCCGAGTATTTTCAGAATGTGTCCGTTATCAGAGATAGGGTCTTTGCAGAGGTAATCAGGTTAAAGTGAGATCATTAGGGTGAGTCCTAACCCAGTGTGCCTGATGTCTTTGTTTTAAAAAAAGAAAGAAAATTAGACACAGAAATATGAATAGAGGAAAGATTATGTGAAAAGACATAGAATACCAAGTGAACATGAAGATGACCACCCACAGCCAGGGACGGACGAGGCCTGGAATAGATTCTCCCTCACAGCCCACAGAAGGAACCAACTCTCTGACACCTTCATCTCGGACTTCTAGCGTCTAAAACTGTGAGGCAATAAATCTCTCGTTTGAACCACCGGTCTGTGGCACTTTGTTACAGTAGCTCAAGCAAGTTCATACAGCATCTTCATCAGAAAACTTCCATGACATTGTTTTGGCTCTGATCCTTGCCTTCTGGTACCTACATCTTCCAGGCATTTATGAAGCTGTTAAATATCTCCTTAAGAAATATATGTTTTTAAGTAAAATTCAGCCAAAATTTATTGTTTCCAGCTAAGAAACCAGCTAATATGAAAACCATATACTGAAGCATTTTTCCTCCAGAGGGAAGTTGGGTTTTTTTCTCCTTCTTTCATTGAAATAGCTCATGTATCTGAGCTCCCTGTTCAGGCCAAGGTTCTGCAGAATTGGTGACTGCACTTCCTGATTAGGGGGCTTTTAATTAATCTGTTCCTGCTTCTCCCTTCCATTTGATAATAAAAATGCAGTTTTCTTATATGACCCTCCGGGTTAGTAGATTTTTTTTTATCCTATTCATTTAAAACATCCATAGTCAGTATTTCTCAAGCCATAAAGAGGGCCTCCTGCAATGTGGTATACTCTGTAAATATCTACAGGTTGTCCCTGTTCCCAGCACCTCAGCGATGTGGACATTGACTGTAACACTCTAATTTTATTCCTGCTCTAGAACAGGTTTTCTAAGTAAGCCACTCTTCTCCCTTTACTTTGGGCTTAGTCACATTAACACCAACTCTTTGTTTGCTAGTGCATTTTTATACAATGTCTGGATTTCATCTACAGTAATAGTGTTTCATTTCTTCTCAGTCTGTGACACTGGATTTATATAACCACTGGTTAGGTAAAATTGTCTTATCTGATCATAAGGTTGCACAGGCTCAAAAAGCTGGTATTGAAATTTATTTTTAGTTGCTGTGATATCTCATGATTCAAGAGATGAAAAGAAAAGAAATTTAAAAAATTAGAACCAGGGGTAGAAATTAACCCTCTGTTTCAAGTTCAAAGCTGAGAGAAAGAGAAAAAAGGCAATCAGAGAAGACAGAAACAGTTTTTCTCCCATTTGTACTTACCCAAAAGGAAGTACAGAATTAACCTTTGTTAGGGAAGAACTATGGGCTAAGCATGATGTTACTTCTTCACAAATATATCCTATGTGTTCTTGCAACAGCCTTCCAACAGCTGCTGGGATTATCAGTCCATTCTACAGATGAGCAAGCATGTTTCACACCAGTAATTGGCCAAGTTGATATTCTCGATTATGCCAAAAAGTGTTCTTTCTGCTACACAGGGAAATGGGGAACATGTTCTCTGCATCACCCAAGAAACCCCAAAAGTAATGGCATTCCCTTTGCTCAGAGGATCTGGAGCTTAACAAGGACAAGAAAGTCAAACTACTCCTCAAAGAAGTCAATGGTGCTGGGTTCCACCATCGCCTCTCAGGACCTTCCCTCTGCTTTCATCTCATCCCTGACAACACAAGTAGGACAGCCATCTTCTGGGGTCTTGTCTGTTCTGTCTCTAGGCTTTGATTCATTTTGCCCATTTTGAGTGTCTTAGCATTTTACTTCTTTTCCACTCTTCCTTTCTCTGGTTTCTTATTTTACAGTTTATGGTGGGAAGGGTATTTGGTGTATGTACTCTATAGCTGTTGATGGCTGTAGCCCTTGTTTTCTCTGGGGGAAAAGTGAGGGCACAGATGAGTGATCTTGGACAAGTCACTTAACCTCTTGAACCCTTGTCAACTTGGTCTCTTGTGTAGAGATGGTGGTACTGTGTGAAACCTATAGGAAACCCCTTCCTGAGACTCTTCCCACACCAAGAGCTATGAGTCAAAACAAAAACTCTGTCTCTCTTATGATGAGAATAATTAATTACTGTTCTAAACATCTGCCTTAAAGAGAGCCTTTTTATCTTGGGAATTCTTCCAAATGGCATTTACGATTGTCTAACAGCATCAGTTTGGGGAGGGGAAGGAGGGATCAGACGTCATGTCTGCAAGTTCACTCTGTACAGAGCTCTGGCCACACTTTCTTGGATCTTTTTATTTCCAATGTATAGGAAGAAATTTTTGCTTACAGAACCCTTGATACCAGGGCATGAAGTACATGTTGAACTAGAAGGGTAGGGCAGACTAATTTGGCAAGTGAAATTTGACTCACTGTCATTCATTTTTTAATCAAATTGCTCCATTTTGGAGGTCCCAAAACCATTATGGGCAATTCTCTAGGAAATATTCACAATTGAGATATTTGAACTTACTAAGTTGAATAGGTGAACAAGGTGAACAATAGGTGAACAATATTTGGTGAACAATATTTGGCTTTCTTCTACCAGAACACACTAACCACCACCTTCCCCTGGGTAGTACTTATCTGGGTTATAGATTTGCAGCTATAAACCTGAGAGGGGTCTCTGTTTTGTGTGAGGGAGGTGCATCTGGGAGAATGCTGTAAGTTACCACCAGAGTGTGAGTTGATTTTATATCCCCTCTTTCCACGTTAAAGAGAAGATGGTTCCAAATGCCCAAGAAATACTTCTCTAGGTATCAAGGGGAACCTACTACTATGGTTGACACTCTCTTTTATTAGAACTTCTTTCCCATGGAAATTGGGTTGAGTTCTAGGACTTGCATAGAGATGCTAACTAGAATTTTGAAACCCCCAATGATGCCAGCTCTCCTAGAGAGAACCTATTATTTTCTTTTTAAGAAAGATATTGGCAGTGGCAGTAGTGGTATTAACAATAATGACAGAGAAAAGAATACTATTTAACATTAATGAGACATTTACTGTGTTTCAGGAATATTTAAATGTCCTATGTATATTAACTCACATAATTCTCACAATAATCATACATGAGTTAGATGGGATTTTTATTCACATTAGCAAATGAGAAAACTGTGACTGAGAGATAAAATATCTTTCCCAAGGTCACGTAATTGGTGGAGTCAAGATTTGAACCCAGAAACTCTGGTCCTGCGTCCACACATCTTAAACACTACTCAAAAGGCCATTCGTCTCCACCTCCTCTGGAGTCTCCCCAGATCCATGTCTGATCTATAACTCTCTGATCTGAGAGATGGTTTCTGAGGATGATTCTTGTTAGGCTCACTGAAGTCATTCCCAGTAGTTCTTCTCCTTGGCCATAGTCCCATTCTAGGGACCACACTCAGCAGGTGTTTTACTGGGAAAGTTTCTGTCATTGGAAGTGGCTTCCATCACCTCTCGTCTTGGCTTCTGCCAGTGAGTGTTGGTGTCAATCATCCTCCTTTACCATCATCAATTTTAAACCACTCTTAGTTACAGCAGCTGCTATTGCAATATCCAGGTATCTCAGTTCTTCCCAGTGCCACCTCTACAGTATAACTTCGTGATCCTACAATGCTTTAAAGATCTCTTACAAATGTTATCAAGGAAGCAAGTCTATATATCCTCATATCTCCCTTTGTTCTTTGAGGCATGGCACAGGTCCATATGGCTTATAACACCTAATAAATATGAATATAATTATATGTGTATATATGTATGTATACACATATGTATTCATGTGTATATTACTGTAAAATTTATAAAGGCAATTAAAATTCATTAACTCACCTAATTCTCAAACTAACCCTGCAAGTGAGAGTATTATGATCCTCAGTTTAGAGATAAGAAAATCGAGGCTTATGGAACTTATATGGCTTTCCCAAGATTTTATACTAATATCAGAATCAGAATAAAACCTAATCTTTGTTGCTAATTCTACCACACCATTACCAAGGTTATTTTCAATCCTTTAACTTTCTGATTTTATGGGCAAAACTTAGTTTCCTTGTTTTAATTTACACTTTGATTATTTGTGAGGCTATTTTGTAGTTCTTTCTTTCCTGTTGTCTACACCTTTCTTTTTGGTGGTGGGAGAGAAAATAGTTACCTTTTGTGAGTTGACTAATAAGAACTCTTACTATCATGGGGATAGTTTTTTTTTTAATTTCTTTTTTTTTTAGTTCTCATTGTAAATTTATTTATTTATTTATTTATTTATTTATTTATTTATTTATTTATATGTGGTGCTGAGAATATAATCCAGTGCCTTATGCATGCTAAGCAAGCACTCTACTATTGAGCTAGACCTGAGCCCCTAGATATTGATTCTTTATCATCTATTTTGTGACTATATTTTCCTAGCCAGTCCTGTGTATTTAACATTTTTTATAGTTTTAAGTTGTATAGAAACATAAAAATTTCATCTTGTCAAATTGATCTAGTTCTCCATAGTTTCTGCCTTCCCAAAACCTTCTCATTACAAAATCATAAATATTTTTCAACCTAGTTTATAGTTTTACATTTATACTTAATATTTCAGTTTAACTGGATTGCATTAAGTGTATGATGTGAGCTAAGATTTCAATTTGAATTTTTTCAAATATGTAAGCACTATTTATGAGGTAAAACATTTTCCCCCACTGATTTGATATTCATCATATTTAATAACTATTTGTGGTGGACTCCAGACTTTCTATTCATTCCTTTAATATGTTAACACTGTTTCCAGTTACAGCTACTTTCCGTCTCAACCACAGGACTTATTCAGGTGCTAAAAGGTAAAACCCTCATGTGTCTCAGCCCCATCTCCTGTGGGCACCAAGGGCCTTGGCAACAGTACCTAATTAATGCCTCAGCACATAGGACCTCTAGGTAAAAGACCCCTGGGCTCTGGTTCTAAAGTCAAATGCACCAGCTGAAAAGAGATGCTTCCTTCAGGTGTGTGTGTGTGTGTGTGTGTGTGTGAGAGAGAGAGAGAGAGAGAGAGAGAGAGAGAGAGAGAGAGAGAGAGAGAGAAAGAAAGAGAGAGGGAGAGAGGAGAGAGAGAGAGAGAGAGAGAGAGAGAGAGAGAGAGAGATCGATCTCAGGGCCATGTATCCTTTGGTTCCCTAAACCACAGAGCCGTTGTATTCCTGAAGAAGGAACATATCTGGAACCTGAGGCTGTCCTTGTAACTGCTTCCATTTGGAGAAAAACTTCAAGGAAAGTTTTACTCCATTTCACATGGGAGTCTTTCAGAAGAAAATTTTGCAACCTTCATTTGTCTTGTAAGATGCGCAGGTCATAAGGGAAATGTGGAAATACTTGAGAATTCAAAACCTAAGCTATTGCAATTTCCAAGCAAATTGAACGTTGACCTGGGGAGTAAAAGACTAGATTTTTTTCAATATCTGTGAAATGCCCATTTTACTATTTATTGTATGTCCAAGTCATTTAAAATCATAATTTGTCACTTCTGAAATGAACTCTTGAGACCTTTTAGTCTGATCTTTTTGCTTTTACATATGTGGAAACTGAAGCCCAGGGAGCCAACAAGATTTGCTCCCTAGGTCAGAGCCAGGGTTGATAGAGCCTGTCTTAAGGCTCTACATCCTGCCCTACCCCTGGCCTACCATAGAAAGGTAACTAAAGCAAGCAGATCAACCTATAGGAATTGTATTAATATCCAAACCTCAAGTAGGAAACATGCTCAAGGTGGAACAGTCTTTCCAATGAACTTATTTAAATACATCTTGGATTGAGAAGAAGTTTAACTCTAAACACTCTCCCCTCTCATTCTTTTGTTGCCTCCTTGTTACACCTTTCTCCACTCTCTTACTCCTTTCCTCCTGCCTGTCTACCCAATTGCTCTGTAACCTCTCCTGCCAGAAATTATGCTTGCTGCATAATTGAGAATCTGAAGGACATGGACTGGAATGAGCACTCTCCTGTGTGGGAGCTATGGTTCTGCAGCCTCTCCTACCAAGCTGTGGCTCTGGGTCACAGAATTCTGGCAGAATAGGCAAAGTGAAATGAGTTAGAGCAATAAGGATGTGCTCACTGACTTAGGGAGGCCAACCCTGCAACTCATCTAACCAGGACTTTAAATAAGCTGGATTCACAATCTTTTTCCTGATCCTCACTGTCCTCCCACACATTCTCCTTACCTTTGAAAAGAAAGACAAGGCTGACTGCAATTACTCAGGCAGAAAAGAGAACCGATAGGGCTTCCAGAGAGCAAAATTGTAGGAGTTATAATCCCTGGTTCATGCATCCTCTCCTATTGGTCCTTGCAGTTTCCTTTTATTTAGTTAGTTCTTTAATCAATTATTTTAAACAAGATAATAGGTAACCAGAACTGTCCACTGAAAAGAAACCTCAGAACTTGATGTCAACCTACATATAACCCTCTGCCCACCAGCATGAACTTTTGTTCTTTTCAACATCTTTTCATATGATTTTATTGCATCTATCTATTCATAAAAAGAAATTCAGCTTTCCATACCTGCAGATTCTGCATGTGCAGATCCAACAAAACTTAGGTTAAAAATATTTTTAAAACTTTCATCTCTATTGAGCATGCACAGACTTGTTTTTGTTGTTGTATCTAAACAATATTAAATATTACAACTATTTACATAGCATTTACATTATATTAAGTATTATAAGTAATCCAAAGATTACTTAAAATATATAAGAAGACAGGTTGTATGCAAATACTATGCCGTTTTATATAAGGAATGTTGGTATCTACAGGGGAGGGGTCCTAGAGCCACTTGCCTTCAGATACTGAGGAATGACTAACTTAGATATTTTTAACATTATAAAAATGGTATCATATGATGTTTAAAATTTTTTTAAAAAATAATAAAGGACCCAGGGAGAAGTAGTAAGGGATGTAGATGACACAAGATTTGCCAAGATAGAAGCTGGGTGGAGGATGCATGGATGAAATCACATTATCTTATTTTGAATATGTTAACATTTTCCATATTAAAAATTGTTAAGCCAGGCATGGTGCTAAAAAACTGGAATCCCAGCAGCTCAGGAGGCTGAGGCAGGAGGATCACAAGTTCAGAGCCAGCCTCAGCAACTAAGTGAGGCCCCCAGCAACTTAGTGAAACCCTGTCTCAAAATGAAAAATAAAGAGAACTGGGGATGTGGCTCAGTGGTTAAGCATGCTTGGGTTCAATCCCTAGTATCCCCCCCCCAAAAAAGTTAGAAAGTATCATACTATATATAATATTTGAAGACTTTTAAAAAAAATTCTTTAGTTGTAGATGGACACAATACATTTATTTTATTTATTCATTTTTTATGTGGTACTAAGAATCAAACTGAGTGCCTCACACATTCTAGGTGAGCCACAACTCCAGCCCAATATTTGATAACTTTTTAATTAAATGTTTTATTCATCCATGTTGTTGTATGTTTTGATATCTGTATAATATTCTCTAGTGAAAATTACCATTTATTTGAAATGATTATTAATATAAAAACCAAAGCAAAAGATTTTTGATTAGTCTTAAATATAAGATTAAATATAATCTAATAGCAATATTAGATTTTTCTCATTGACTATATTCACCAACTATATACTTATCTCAATTCTTTCATGCTTCCCTCCAACTCTGCCCTCTAATGAATAGAACCATCCTCCCACTCTTCCCAGGATTACAGGAAGCAGATCCAGCCCCAGGGGGGCTCTGAGCACAAGAACTTGGTGTTTTAATTTTTCTCTAGTTGGATCTTGTTCTCAGCCATTGTATGGACCTTGATTCCAGAGGTATTGATTGCTTTCCCCCTGGGGCACCTTCTTCCTTTCCTCCCCACTGCCCTGTGGCCTTGGCAGTAGAGGACCCTGAAGAAAAAATGCAAAGGGAGAACTTGCATGTGTTTTTTTAATTCTCTTCAGTTGCATTCTCCCTCTCTGGCCTTTCTGCTGGCAAGGAAGACCTCAAAGACAGGCTCTGGCTAAGTGAGGCTCCCTTGCTGGTAGCTGGGCCCTAGTAGAGATGAGCTTTCAGTCATTGATGCAAAGTCTATTTTAAAATCAAATCCAGAGAACATGGAGCAGGGCTCTCTCTTTTGTCCTGATCAATGACTTTTGTATGTAACATAGATTGCCACTCTCAAATGCACTTCTAAAGAGCACAGTTTGATTTTCTTGGAGACTTAGCAGTAGTCCTCTTTCCCAAAATGCTAATCCTTTCCTTAATTTGTCAAATATTCATTTGTTACCTATGGTGTGTTAGGCCCCTTGTGAGTCCCTGTGCATACAGTGGCAAATAGGATGCAACCTCTGCTCTCGAGGAGCTCCCCATTTCATTGGGAACACAGAAAAGAACATGAGCAAATACAACAAAGGTTCCTGCAGACTGAGTCAGCCTCATTATCACTTCCATGGCCCCTATTACCTTTGCCTTCCTTGGCCCTTTCCTCCATAAAAATATTAAAAATTATATTTCATATTTATGCACATTGCCTAAAGACAAATATATTAATATTATATTAAAACACTTTCTTCAACCTAAAAGTTAACTTTTCTTCTAATTTCAAAGAAAATAAAAACAATGTCATGGGTTTCTTAAAGTTTCATGAGCCCTAGGCTCTGCCTCCTGAGCCAAATGGAGAAGCTAGCCTTGCTTGGGATAACTCTGCCCTGCCTCTTCATTCCTTTCATTCCTGAGAATGAGGGCTCCCTTTATATGATGATAATTCTGTGTTTGGTTTTTATCAATTGAAACTGCACACATTGACAAAGAATAGCAATGAAATTACACTTAAATTAAGGTATTTTAACTTATCATAATTGCAACTACACATCTGTCAAACAATAATAATAGCCAAAATATATTGCATCCTAACTATGTAAGCAGAACTATTCCCCAGTATTAACTATGAAAAGACAGCAACAGTCTGAGGAGCATTTAGTATCATGACACTGTACAGATGATGAAACCAAACATTCAGTGGTTAAATGCCTGTTTATGGCTACACAAGTAAGCATCACAGTTAGGATCTTAATCTAAATTATCAGGCTCCTGAGAGTTAGTCAATATGTTAGTTCACTTAGAACACAATTGTGTGAGACATAGTATTCAGGCTGTTTTCAAATGAGTCGTGAATTTCCTACCCTTTACAAAAACCTATCCGGAGCCCAAAGTCCATTTGTTGGGAACCTGAACTTAGGGTACAGATTCTAACTCTTCTTTTCAGCATGCAGCTGTTAGGGGTTTCATTTAGAACCTGAAGCGTTCCTAGTTCAGGGAGACTATTATGGGAATGCCAGAGTGAGGCTTCCCTGAGTAACCCAATGCTCCCCCTGGTACCTGAACCCAGGCCAACTAAATGAGAAGTCCTTTCTACCCTCCAACATGATTTAAGAGATTTGGGCTTCCCTACCCCTTGCGTTGTTCATAGACCTGAGGATGAGAGTTACAGCCATTGCTTCTCCAGGCTGTGTCCTCTCCAACAGTGTAGATTCATGGAAAAGGAATTTAGGTAAAAAAAGATGATGTCTTAAATTCTAGTCCCATAATGATAAAACAATTCTTACTTGCCAAGTAGAATTTTATGTAATCGGAAGATTAACGAGTTTTTATTTCTACAATATTATTGCAACCGGCATAATAATCCCTCTTAAGTAATTGCCAAAATACTTTCCCCTCAGTCTTAAGTGATTTGAGTTAATAGGAAAATACCTTCCTGAATGTTCTGGGCAACATGAGCTAGAAAGACAGAAGCAGGAAACATTTGAACTGAAAGTACATTATGAGGGAAGAGGGATAAAACCCTGACTGATTATTTTCAATTTCTTGTCCACAAATATCAATTTAATCAACTTCAGAACCTAAGCACAGAATTGAAAACAAGGACAAAAACCATAGTGTTTTCCTGGATCTGAGGGACAACACCATGATAACCAGTCATTTTCTTCATTCACACAGTTTAGAGCCAAGAAACATGCTCTGACTGAATTATATTGTATACAATTAATGGATGAAAATATATGCAACTTAAGTTATCCCCTAATAGTCCCATATACTGTGACATTTAGGTAACTAATAATGAGCTGACAGATAAAAAGACCATGCGACCATCTAATAAAAAATTTCCTCCTTTAAGAAATAAAAACAATATGTGTTTTTAAAAGTAAGTTAAAGACCATGGAAATCTATTCCCAAGTCACTGGACTCTATAAAGAAGTGTCTGATCACTTAGCAGGAGTTTTTGGAATGGGATTCCAGGCAGAGGCAAATACTCCCGTCAGGGCATGTGGATAGGTGACAGATGGTGGATTTTTGCCTTTCAACACATAACCGTAACCTTATGCACTGTCTGAGTTTATTTTCAATCCCATGCACAAGGACATATTGTTTATAATAAGCTGTCCTTCAAACCCATTTCCAGGAAAGCTTCTCTATGTGTCACCCTGTATCAATTCTCAGGCTGCACAGTGACCGTGAGGACTCCAGGACCCAGGGCCAGGTGTCAAGAGCCAGTAATGGGAAGGGCTGTGTGAAATTTTTCAGCCCTTGTTGCTATTTATATGAGTACCTAGCCTGGTCTCAAATACACCTCAGATACATGACTCAGAATTTGCAGCCATACTTCTACTTTCTCACCTGGAATGAAAACCAACACATTTTTCACCAAACCATTTCTACTTGTTATAAAAGGAGAGAAGAAAAGGAAATTTTGTTTCACAGGTCAGGTTTCTATCTCAAGGTGGAAAAAACTCTGTATACTTTTTATACTCAAAAAGTAAACAAGCTACACCCACCCCCAGCCTCTGGGTTGTGTGAACATTCAATGAGCGATTCTAATTTTATTCTTGGTACTGTGTTCTTGCTCTAAGTCCAGTCTTGCCTGCTCTTTATTTTAAAGCTACAGTATTCAGTCTCCTGATCCCATCTGACCCTGCAATTGCACTGGGCTTTTAGAGAAGTGCAGAACTAACATAAGGACATGAATTTGAGCACAATTCTAGCTATATGGCTCCACCTGAACTGTAAAGCAAAGAACAACTCTTGGATTTATGAACTCCAATTTACTTGGGGGAGAAGCTGGATAAAACTTGGAGCTCAGTCTCAAAATAGCCTGAACAATTTTAGTTTCCTGACAGCATTTGGTGGCAAGCCTGTTAGAGAACACCATCTTGAAATTTCCCATTTGTGTGTTGCAGATAGCTCATCCTACAGATGCACCCAGAGCTTCCAAAACATCAGTGGCTAAGGTACACCTTGCATGGAATACAGGGATCATGAGAGAAAGAGGGGCATTTCTGCTATTAATTAGTTAACAATGTATCTCATCACAACCCAGACAGATGCCAGAGTGCACAGATTAAAAGCATGGATTTCTGGAGTTAGAGGACTTCAAATTTCAGCTCTGCAATGTGCTAATTGTCTGGCCAAGAACAAATTTCTTAACTTTCCTGAGCTTTCTAATAAGACTATGTAAAGCAGGACCCGGTACAGTGCCTGCACATCTGAGAGCTCATCCTTTCCTTTTTTACTGAGTAGTAACAGAGATGATACGTACGAAACTCAATATGTAAATGAGTCTCATGAATTATTAGTTTGTCTTTATCACTAGAGGCCTAATAATGTAGAACTTAAAATATATATATATTTTTAAATTTCCACTATCTTTCCTATTCCTGTTACTCCTACCTTTCCTTCATTCCCCTTTGTCTGATCTATTGAACTTCTATTCTTCACACCAACCTCATGTTATGTTTTAACATCCACATATCAAAGAGAACATTCAACCTTTGGTTTTCTGGGATTGGCTTATTTCACTTAGCCTAATAGTCTCCAGATCCATCCATTTACCAGCAAAAGTCATGAAGTCTTAAAAATATTATTTGTACCATTACTATTTGTAAAAGAACATTTAAATGTGCTGACTAGATATCAAGTTACCTGATAAAGACAATCTTATTCTTGGGGAAATTTCTGAGGGGCTCAGGAGACATAAGGCTGGTGCCTACCCACTGTTTCTGTGGAAGGTTTTAACTGGTATTCCCTAATAGTCTTGGTGTTGAGCTGCTTTGGGTAATGATATTAGACAGTGTCCTTCCACATGGACATAATTATAATGGGATCTAGGGGATTCTATGGGCATTGAAAAGAAATGGGACATATACTTCTTACTTTAGACACCCAAGTTATTAGAATATCTCTGAATTACCAAAGTTCTTCCTACTGAACTAATCTAGCAGGAATAGTCACACTAGCATGGTAACTGAGGGGAAGTTCACCATCAGGAATATTTTGAGTTCCTTAGGTTCAACAACAGGATCAAGGTTGTGCAAGGGGAGCTGGTCTGGCACTGATACTATCCTTTGCTGATTCAGTTATCCTCATAACATGACCCATGAGTAATTGTGTTCGCCAATCTGGATGAAAGGTCTCAGACGTCTCATGGGCAATAGCTAGGGAGGAAAGCACCAACTTTTCTTCTCAGTGAGATTGGAGGACTGGAGTCATTATAAATCAAACATTCAAAAACATGTGAGGCTATTTTATATTCCAAGCTGATAAAGCAGGGCACATCAGCTATGCCTACATGAATTTGAGTTGGCAATCCTCATCACATCTGTTCCTGAGTTCCTCAGTAACTCCTTAAACTAAAGAACTCATGAGAACTGAAAATAGCCAGGAGCTCACATCTTATAAAGTAGGACTGTACCTCATTACCTGACTACCTGGTGGTCCAGAGTTCCAAAGGCAAGAAGGCACACTACAATGAAAAATAGAATTATTGGCTAGTTAGCTTTGATTTCAAGTTAATTGTTCTTTCTTTCTTTTTTCTCTTTTTTTTCCAAATTTAATCTCCTTACCAAAAACCCTCCTCCCACCAATTTTATCTTTGGCCAATTTCAATTGGCCTTTATTCTGTTTGAGGTTCCTGTTTTTAGGAGGCAGAAATGATGTGGCATTGGAATGATCCTGCATCTTAGCATTCTTTTAAAAAAGAACTCATGTTTTTAAATGTGGTAGAAATTCTTGTCTTGGTACCAGGAATGAGCCAAGAACAGAGACCTTCATCTAAGCTTTGCTTAATACAGGCTCAAAGGTACCATCTAAATTGATGGGTTATTCTGCATATTTATAAAATTTTAAATAAATGGCGCAAGGTAGGGGAAATCCTTTCTCCTTATGTAGAGATGTTGGGCAGAGTAGAATTGGCAGTTTTATCATCTGCTTCATATAGCATTTTTTTTGATCTGATAATCTTAAAGCAACTCTCATCATCAACACTGACTTTGACTACATTGGAGAGGGTGGGGAGATTTGCTCACCGGTTGTGCACTTTAGGGTCCATGTCAGCTACGTGAATGAAATAAAAGGAAAGTACTGAACCTAAATATAGATTCATATCCCTCAATCTGTCATTGCCACTAGCCAGGCTTCACTCCATCCCTGCAGAACAATTGGACGGATGGAGTTGGGGGGAGTGTGAGAATTCTTGGGAATTGATTGACCGATTTATAGAGTTTGGTTTGATTCTCATGACTACCTTCTCTCTGAGGTCTGAGAAGCTCTCACATGATTAAGACAAGAGTCTTGTCATGCCCACTGGAAAGGAATGCCCAGTGTGACCATTGTGCCATTAAGATATCAGACACAAAGAACAACTCTTGGATATGATGTTTACTGGGTGCCCCTTCAATCACTATGATCTTTAGGAGATTTAGGTTAGAACATCAATCTTAGCATCCTCCAAAGACCAAACTCTTTGCTTTACTCATGAATGAACCCACACAAAGTCACACAGATGAGTGGCAGAGCTGTGACCAAAATCATAGTTTCACTATTTTTAATGCTATTATACCCCTACTTCCTTATGTAAAGACCATAAGATGTGAGGTCATTCTAGGGGAATTACCAATAATAAAGGGAAATGAGACTATGCAAATGAATAACAATTATCCTAAGATGACAGCGTGACAAGGAAAAGGAAGAGAGTTAATAAATGCTGACCCCTGCCATGTGCAAAGGGTTTTTGTATACATTTTCTCATTTAATTCTTACATCAAATTTATGAGAAATGTATAATCACTCGATTTTATTGATAAGGATACTGAGTTTCTGCATTTCTTTACTAATACTGCAACAGGGTGATAACACATCTGCAAATCTCTGGAGACCCAGAATCAGTGAATTCCTAACAGGATGGTTCAGCTGGAGAAGGCAAGGATTGAGTTGATGCACTGTACTTGATTAGGTGCAGAGCAGCCTCGACAGATGGAGGAAACACAGATGGCCACCCCATGATTGCATCACCACTCAGAAAAGGTTGGAAGCAGTTACACACCCACTGCTTTGCAGTCTCAAATGTAAATTGCCTAGAAAACTGAGCACACTGAAGAGAAATCTCATGTCTTAAACTTGCAGCAGCTCTACTTGAAAATGATTTCTTCTGCACCAGGAGTAATGCAATGTATAGTGAGGAAATCCTGAGGGTATAGAAGATTCTGATGCCCCTTCTGTGAGTGGACCATTTCGTCAAGAACCAGAACAGGCATCAGGAAGGAACAGAGAAACAGGCAGTGGGACATGGCTTTGCACTAGTGCTGAGGGGAGGCAGACAGAGCAGAATGAGGACAGATACAGTGTTTCAGTGCATGGGGAAATTGAGGAAGAACTGGCCTGAGCAATGGTTTAGAGAACTTGACTCTGCAGAGAGTAGGGAGAAGCACCTGAAGGAAGAAAAATCCGCGGTCAGTTGTTTAGTTGGAGCAGAGAACTAAACACAGAGTATGGTTGCTAAAGATGCGATTTGGGAAGGAATATCTATTGGGAAGTTCAGAAGCTCACAAATTTAACCACATTGCCCTTGACACCTGGTCACAGAACCTCCAAACCTCCTCAGAGATCTCCATTTGCTTTGAATACATTAGGATGTGACTCTGACATTGTCATATTCTCTTTATAAATAGGGATCCTTAGTCAGAAAGGGAAAGAGAAAGACTGTAATAGAAGCAAGATTATTATCATCCACTTTGTCTAGTCAAAGTGGAGGTTTCAAGCAACAGATACTCTATATTCAAGTTAACCCTGAATTTACATTTTATAAAGGAGCAACAGGACACACACACACACTGGCAACTGAATTGTACAGGAAAATTATGTCACTGTCAATGAGCATGGATTGCTCCTTAAGGAATCTCCATTAGATCTAAGATTTATGGGACACTCCAAACACTGGATCCTGAAGTGTCTGAATTATTGGTGGCCATGAGGGTGAAAATCAGACTTTGTTTTTAGCTAAGTCTGCTATGCAACAAGAAAGTAAAAATGTTCCTCTTGAGGAATCCCTGAATGAATTAAGTGACCTCAAGTGTTAGAGTCTGTGAACAAGTCAGGATGGCGCCTGGCAAAATGCCAGAGGGAGTGGTTTGTGAAGTAACGCCAGCGAGCCATTAAGTGTGGAGATTTCTTATTGGTTGACTGCTGTATCTAGTTTATGCTAATTAAGATAAGCTGTGTGGAATGTATAAATACCACTCCTGTCCTACAATAAACGGCTCCCACTCCTGCTGTATCAATGTACACAAGCTGCTCGTCACCCCCCGGTTATTTTGCTGCAGCTGGACTGCGGCACTCAAGGCAGGTGCTTCAGACAAATATCCTATTTTCCAACACAAGAGACTTGAAATAGATTGGTAGTTTATTTCTGAAAAAATAACGTTGGTGGCCTCATTATTTTTCTTACTTCTGGTGGAAAGACAGAAGGCTAGAGCCTTGATCCCTGGGAGTGATCAGTACCATCATAAACAGGGATGCAGATAGGTCCTTTCCCAACGTGCTCAGCTAGGAGATAGTTGGGGTCAGAATCCAGTGTTCCATGTTTAATTTAAATTCCATATAATGTAAGGGCATAAAAACCTTAGCTCTTTCCATGTCTCTAATGTCTAAAACAGACCTTCCCACAGAAGTTGCTCAACAGTATTTGTGAATTGAGTGAATAAGGAAAACAAAGTGGCCTAACTATATGGTGTCAGGGTATAGGATGAGGAAGATGAGGCCATATGGCCACTTCTCCTGTGATAAGGCACAACCACTGAGGGGTTCATATCTGGGGTCTAGAGGATCAGATACTGTCAGGTATGTGCTTTTTATCTAGGTTCCCCTTTTCCCTTACCAACCATGTTAGTATCTTGATTTAGATGGAAATTCACCTTGCTACAATCCTTGTGTTCCCAGTCTTCAGGAAAGGCACTGATGCTCATTTCATAACATGGAGTTGCAATTAAAATCTGCTGGACTTAGCTAGCACAGGGCCCTGGTTTCAATCCTCAGCACTGGAAAAAAAATGCTGCAGGGAATTTCTAGGAAAATTTTGCTTTCCTGCTTCAGGATTGCCTTTAGTCTTTTGTCCCTTCTTCTTCTTGCTGAGAACAAGAACATGAGCTTGGAAAAGGGCAGCCCCATTATTGTGATGTGTAAGCTGTGTTGTGATGGTAAGGATAGAGGAAAGAAATACTGAAGGTGCCCAGAACACTGAAGACTACAGAGAACCTGCTCTGCTCACCTCTAGACTTAGATTGTGTGAGAAAAACACCTCTATTTCTATCTAGTTGGACCATAGCAGTTGGGTTTCTGTTGCATGTGGCTGGACCCGATTTCTGACTGATATAAGAAGCAACCTCCAGGAGTGAAAGCCATCCAAAGATGTTTAGGAATATTTGACTAGGAAACACTACCTCTTACCTCCAAGACGGAAACTTGGGCTAAGCTTGATGGATAGTCAATGTTCAAAGTCACTGAGATGAACTATAAAGACAGCCTACAGATTGTATAGTACATATTTTGGGGATTTCCATTCTGACAATAGCAGAAACGATCCCTCAGTTGGGCAATGTCTGAGAGAACCATCTGTCCAAAACTGCTTTAAGCTTGATCTACAATGATATGGTAGAAACTGGTTTGAGAATTTTGCATTTCTTCTATTGCCTAATGCCACTGAGTTAAAATGAACCAATTTATTTTGAAGAGTTGTTGTAAATTTGATCTCCAAATTACTGGTTGGTAATTTTAGTATCTGTGATATAAAAGTACCCAGTGATTATAAGAAAGAACAGTTGATATAATCTCCATCATCAAAATAACCACCTCATTTTACATGCTAACACCTTGAGCTTGTTGACATTATTGGGACCTGTACTACAGATCTATTCTGCTTTATACAACACTGGTGTGAATTAGTGTCCCCAAGAACTGTGGGCTCTTATAATTATATTTGGAGATGTTTCTCTGCCTTAGTACCATGCAGCTAGAACATCAGGGAGGTGTTGACTGGTAGGTATATTTTTAGTCCTATTACTTCAGCCCCAAACAGGGTGTGCTTCAGGCAGTAAGCAGCGAAGTACATCTGATTAGGGCTCATAAACTTTGTTTAGGACAACTCCTAGAGATAAGTGGCTGGCCTGGCTTGGTGTGTCTACAGATGTGTGTATCTTGGTGAATGCCCTTAGGTGACCCACTCTTATAAGGAAAAATAATGTTATTGTGGGACACACCACTTTTATCCTAGGAAGCTTCAAATTTTAGTTTTTTAAAAAGTGGCTTTCTGTTCACCGTGGCTCTTTAAGGTAGTTAAACATCCTATTCAAAATATTCTCTACCCATCCTCTCACAAGTGAACAAATTAAATGCAAACTTTGATATGAGGCCACCTTTTATTTACTTTCATTTAATGGTCAAAAGTTTAAACATCACAGTCAGATGCACAAAAGTAAATGTAGATTCTTTATTTTCTCTCAGTTCTTATCTTGTCCTGGAGTCATTCATTTTCAAAGGTAGCAAAGAAAAGAGCCTTGATATTTCAGAGTGACTCTGTTTCTTCTCTTTCTTGGACTGGTCTAGGTCTCTTTGGACCTCGTGTCTGTTGCTGTCACTTGTCTCCAGTGTGATGTTGATCATCTTGTTTGCATCTGGCACCTGGGGTAGAAATTTGTGGTTTATGCCACAATGGAGGATTTGGCATTATAAAATGACCTCCTCATCTCACATTTCAGACTTTTCTCTGTCCCTTTCTGGCCCAGTGTTCTACAGTATTTCCTGAGTCTTTTATTGAGGCACCTGTGGATTTTGGGGTCTCCATCCAGACCATGAAGGCCACCCTCACCATCCTAAATTCCCAGTTGGCTAGAGCTATGTTATCAACCTGCTCTTAGAGTTTTTCAATACCTTCTTCCACCCAAAGTTTTGATCCAGAGGATAAAGACCTCTCCTAAATTCTGACATCTTGCTTCTCTTGCTCTTCCTTTCTGGGCTCCTGTCTTTGGAGCCTAAAGGATTTTATTCTTTTCCCATTCCATCAGGCATTTTTTTTCTTACATCATGTCCTCCTTCCTCTTTTTACTAAGGGTTATAAGTAAAGCTCTGGAGTACAGATTTACCAGGGTTGAATTTCTCTATCCAACTGTTTCCTATTTTATTAGTATACAAATAAAAAATGGTGTCTATTTATAGTTTAAAACATGATATTTTAATATATGTAGATATTTGTAAAGATTAAATCAATATAATTAACATATCCATCACCTGATACATTTAATATTTTTGCATGTGTGATGAGAACATTGAAGATGTACTCTCAGCAGTTTTCAAGTATACACTATTATTATACACAATTGATACACAATTGATATCCAGAACTTTATTCTGAGATTTTTGTTCCAAAATCTTGACCAAAATCTCATTTTCTCCCTGTCTTATCCCCAGTCCCTGATAATCACTATTGTACTCTATGCTTCCATGAGTGTGATTTTTTTTTAGGTTCCACATATAAGTGAGAGCATTCAGTATTTATATTTCTATGCCTGGCTTATTTCACTTAGCACAATGTTCTCCAGATTCATCCATATTGTCACTAATGGCAGGATTTCCTCTTATTAAAGAATGAATAGTATTCCCCATGTTCTCTTTATCCATTTATATCCTCTTTAGCTTGATTCTATAAGTCGAACTATCATGAATATGCTGCAATAAACATGTGAGTGCATCTATCTCTTCAGTATCCTGAATTCATTTTCTCTGAATATATTCAAAAGCAGGATTGCTGGATTGTATGGTAGTTATATTTTTCTTTTCTTTCTTTTTAGGAACCTCCATACTGTTTTCCATATGGCTATATTAATTTACATTCCCACCAGTAGTGTGGTGTTGCCTTTTCTCCATATCTTCACCAACACTTGTTATCTTTTGAATTTGATAATAGCCTTCCTAGCAGGTGTGAGATATCAATTTGTGGTTTTGATTTGCATTTCCCTGATGCTTATTGTCGTTGAGCACTTTTCCATATAACTGTTGGCCATTTTTATGTCTTCTTTTGATAAAAATATATAAAGGTCTTTTGCTATTTTTAATAGTTAATTTTTTTGCTATTGAATTATAAGAGTTCCTTATGTATTTTGGACATTAGCATTTATCAAATAAATGGTTTGCAAACATTTTCTCCCATTCCATAGATCATCTTTTCATTTTGTTGATTGTTTCCTTTATTGTGCAGAAATTAGTACCAAGGCCAAAGTAAAAAAAAAAAAAAAATCCCCTATGTTTCTTTATGGGGTTTTACAATTTCAACTCTTATATGTAAGTCTGTAATTTAAGCCCATTTGGAGTTAATTTTGGTGTATCCTATGAAATATGGATTCTGTTTCATTCTTTCATATGTGGATATCCAATCTTCCCAGCACCATTTGTTCAAAAGACTATCTTTCTCTTATGGTATAGTCTTGATACCACTGTCAAAGATTAGGGGATGGTACATATGTGGTTTTATTTCTGAGCTCCATTTTGTTCCACTCTTCTATATGTTTGCTTTTATATCAGTACTACACTGTTTATAATTGCCATAGCTTTGTAATGTATTTTGAAATCAGGAAGTATGATACCCTCAGCTTTGTTCTTCTTTCTCAAAATCATTTTGGCCATTGTGGCATTATGGGCTTTTTGTGATTCAATATGAATTTTAAGATTTTTTTTACTTCTATAAAAATGCTATAGGACTTTGGAGAGGATAACATTAAATCTGCATATTGTACTGTATGGACAAGGAAATCCATATTATGTACTGTGTATTATGGACATTTTAATAATATTTGTTTTTCCAATCCATGAACATAGGACATCTTTCCATTTATTTGGTCTTCCCTAATTTCTTTCATCAACATTTTGTAGTTTTTACTATAAGTCTTTAACTTCATTGATTAAATCAGTACTAAATATTTTATTTTTTTCTAATGCTATTATAAATGCAATTGTTTTCCTAAATTTTTGACAGTTCTGGCAGGTTGTGTGTGTGTGTGTGTATGTGTGTGTGTGTGTTTGTATGTTTGTATGTGTGTGTGTGTAATCTTTAGCATTGTCTACATATAAGATCATGTCATCTTCAAATAAAGATGATTTTACTTATTTCTTGCCAATTTTGATGCTATTTATTTATTTTTCTTACTTAATTTGTCTTACTAGCACTTTCAGGCCTGTGCTGAATAAATGTGGTGTAAGTGGATATTCTTGTCTTGTTCCTAAACTTAGAGGAAAAACTTTCAGGTTTTCACAATTGAATATGATATTAGTTGTGGCTATATGATACATGGTTTTGTTATATTGGGGTACCTTTCTTCTATAAGGAGTTGAGTGCTTTTAAAAGGTATTGAAGTTTGTCAATGCTCTTTTTTCCTGCATCTATTGAGATGACCATAGGGTTTTTATATTTCATTCTAGGTGATATACTAGCTTTGACTGTTTATATGTAAAATGAAGCTTTACAATGTATAAGCTTCTTGTCTTCTTCAAAAACTTGGCTTTCAAGATTACTGTCACACTGTAAAATCAGTTTTTTAACTTAGACATAAATGGCAGCCTCTGAGTTTTAGTGTATGTCCACCCTCCCTTTCACTGTTAAGGCCAAAGGAATTCTGAAAAACTTGCCAGAGAATATTTATTTGAAGGGAAGAAAATGACTAATATTTTTAAAATATCTCCAAATGAACTTATGGGAGAGAAAATTGTTGTATTAACTGAATACCAGGCACTTAGTTCAAAGTGCCTCTTGTGGTTTTCTTCCTTTAATCCTCACAGTTCCCAAAGAGGTTTTCACTTATGAGGACACTAAGGTTTAGAGAGGTTATAGATCTTGCTGAAAATGTCACAGCTAATCAGGATGGAGACAGGATTTGAGTTCACAGATTTGGTCCTGACAACTTGCAAGAATGAAATACTGAATTGTGACAGGTGTCTTATAGAGGACACGGGGGTATGAACAAGGAAATCCATATTATGTTCAGTAGTGCATATCATAAATCTCATTATAACCAGATGCCTTTCAATATTTTTCTCTAAAATTTTTATGTGCCTTGAAACACATCAGGCAAGTCCACGTATTGCACCCTGAAAGACTGTTTCACAAAAAAGAACTGACTGAAATTTCTGCAGAAGGTGACAGAAGACCTGGAATATGCCTGAAGTACTAATTCCTGGGAAACAAACCTATGGTAAGTTATTAATTTTTTACCCATACAACCTTGAAGATGATTTTGATGGGCCATGTAGTGGAAGTTTCTTAGAGCCTATATTTTGCTATATATGTATATTGGTTTCCTTTTTATAAAAAGGCAAAGCCAAAGTACACCATGTTCAGATGACTTGCTTAAAACGGGAGGCATCTGAGTCACGGAAGTAACTTCCGGTCCCGTAATAACTTTCTTTAAATACACTTTGTCCTGCAGCTTTACTTTTTCAAGATCACAGGATGATTCTGTGGGAAGAAGAAAACCCATCTGACCTGCCTACACTCTAGTGAGGCAACCTCTTTGGAACATGGTCCTTTTCATACTCCAAAGAAATCGTGTTTGAAACAGCAGAGGAGGCAGGATTTGGGAGAAAAAAAAAAGTGAAGGTCCTATGTTCTCTTAAAAAATCATAAAACAATGTTTCTTAAAGCACAGCTCAGTAGTGTAAGCCCATATTTCAATATGGAATGTTTTCCCACTCATGCTGTCTATGCCTTAGCATGTGTATTAGAAGAGAAACAGATGGAAGATAAATGGCAAAAGATTCAAGAATAACAATGGAAACAGATAAGATTGGTAGCCAATGCAATTGAAGGTATCTTGGATCACTGAAGAAGAGTTCTGTCATATAATCAAAGGGAATAAGTAGAGATGGAATTAAGACTCAAAATAGAATCAGATAAGGAGTAGAAAAGAAAATGAATCAAGAATATGTAACCAAACAAGAATAGTTTTAAATAAATAAAAAGGGGAAAGATAAAGGAATCAACATCCCTGTTGAGAAAAAACTCAAGTAATTTTCCAAAAAAAAAATTGGGAGAGGTATTTTAAAAAGTGAAATGATTCTTTGTCTCAGTGTGTAAAGCAGGAAAAGTGAGGACAGATGTCAGAAACAGGCACATTTCCCAAGGGTGGAGAAAAGAGAGAAGAAAAGTTGTTTTCAGCCAGAACAGGTGATGTGTTGACATGTATGCATATGATAGGCAGGATGCAGGAGCTTTCCAAGGGTCCAACCAGGCCAGTTTGAGGTTGGGAGTGAGATATTAGGAAAGGCAGCACTGGGGAGTATCAGCAATATGGTTCTAAATGTCCCTGAACAGGTGAGAAACAACAGTGTTTGGTAAGGAAAGCAATATAGCCTCTTGCTACTAAGCACAAAGTAGAAATTGAGCTAACCTCATTCATAGCTCATGGCTCTATATTCTTCTTCTTCTTCTTCTTCTTATTATTATTATTATTATTATTAGGTACCCAGGATTGAACCCAGGGGACTCAATCACTGAGGCACATCCCCAGCCCTTTTTATTTTGAGACAGGGTCTCATTAAATTGCTTAGGACCTTGCTAAGTTGCTGAGGCCGGCTTTGAACTCCTGATTCTCCTGCCTGGCCTCCTGAGTCGCTGGGATTACAGGTGTGCACCATGCACCCAGCTATGGTTTGACTTTCTTAACCATCCATTATAGGAAAAGAGCCAAGCATCTGACTTGTTCCAGTGCAGGCAGATGTTAACTCACTAAACTCTGTGTGACTTTCTAAGGTACTGTTAAAGTTTTATTGTGATTTTTCTCCTTTTTTTCTTTTTTATATATGGGGGATGTATTGCTACTGCTGCTGCTGCTGCTGCTGCTGGTTTATGAGAGAATGGGTCTGAAATTGGCAAAGAATATGAGAGATTGGGGTGAAAGACAAAGGTACAATGTTGCCACAGAGTTGAGAATCACAAGATTGCATCTGAATAACTGATATTTTAACTAAAAATTTTCTTGTGTTTTGTCTTTGAGACTCTGTAAATGGCATACTTACCCAACAAAAAAAATATATAAAATAATAGCCTGGGGCTAGATCTCAGGTGAAACTATCAAACCAAACAGTGATGTCTTGGGAATAATGTTTCTGGCCCTGAACTGTAAGTGAGGTGCAGTCAAGAGTGGTGGTTACAAATGTGGGCTTAGGGATAAAACTGCGTGTACTTGTACTCCCATTCCACTTACTGGTTTTATGGTCCTAGGTATCAAATTGTGTGATCTGTGGTATCAGTCCCTCTGATGCTGTCATTTCCTCAGCTCTAAAGCAGGGGTAATAATAGTAGCTATCTGTGGCAGGAACATTGTTACATGCCTACCATCCTTTTCCCTCCTGCGAACAAAAGAAAGCCCCATTTACCATTCTCTCTTTACATCTATGTAGGCCATGTGAGCAGTTCTGCCCACTTGAATGTAGGATGAAATGATTATGTCACTACTGGGTTGGCCCCTAAAACCTTGTCTTCCATCCCATCCTCTCTCTTTCCTATCACTGTCTGCCAGTCATCAAAATGACTATAACGCAAACAAGAAATAAATAAATTGCTTCTTGTGGGGAGGCACAAAGATTTGGGAGACATTTGTTACAGAAGTTGGTCAACTCTGATACTATTTCAAAATACTAGCCACTGTCGAAAAATTATATCTTAGAATTATGGTAAAGTTTAAATGGTTTATAGAACATGTTAGAACAGTTTTGATGTATAATGAGTATTTCTTATGCAAGTACAGAACCAGCCAATTGGGTAGATTCATGAATCCCACTTAGTGTGTCAACTTGAAGAAACACTACTTGTATCTTTAGCAAATTGGAGCTGTCCAGCCATTCCTTCTAGCTACTACACTGTTCTATGATTTGAATCCAATAATCACTTTTACTCAAAATAGGCTCTTGCTATGTTTTAATTATTAGGACCTCTAAGTACTAGACATTTCAGATGTTCATAAACACCTTTTCATTGGGGGCCTAAGATTCAGATGGACAACAACATGACATCTAGATACTGGTCAGGAATGTTACAGAAGTGTTCAGACAAACTGAATACTTATACTGACAAGCTGGGCAGCGGGGTGGGGGCGTTATAAACAGTATAGGGAAGAGCATAAAACCTAGCTCAGCCTTAAGCACATACTAGGTAGCTAATAAGGGGTAGCCATAATAACAGTAGCCATGATAAACAAATATGTAGGTCATCATAATCATTGTTATTTGAATACCTCCTTCTTCTGAGAACATGTCTGTTTCATACTTTCTACCTGAGATGCTTTAGAATAACATTTTACATCCTAATGCATCTGTGGCCTGGTCTATTAGATACTTCCATCCTCTCTAACAATCTTCCTACTTTTTGCCAACTGCAGTCAAAGGTCATTTGTTTGAACTAATATCCTTTTTATAATCTCCTTTACTTATTTACAAACTTCACACTGGTGCATTACTGGATATAATTGATTAGACATGTAATATCACACACTGAGATCCTAGCAATTACTAGGAAGTAGAAGTTCTTCTTTCTTTTCTGAAAAACATTAGTTTCAGTTCTGAAATTCCCTTTTTTTTTACAATATTCAGGTTGATAAAGACCTTAATGCTTCTTAAATGTGGAGATTAGCAAATCTGGCCACTTTCAGATCTGGCAAACCATATCTGACTATTCTTCAAGCATTATATGGCTGGCAACTCCTCCTCAAATGTATTCTGCCAAATGCTTTCTGCTCTTCACCTTTAAGTGCATGTGTATTTCAAAGAGAAGTTGTGAATTTCTAATTTATTTATACTTATCTGGTTAAGTTGTGGCATTGGTCTTGGTCAAAACCTACAGGTTCTAAATTCCATTTCTTTGACCCAGGAAACCTGGAGAGGTTGGCAGCAGCCACCTCCTAAAGAAAAAACCAATCAGGTTGTCTGAACTGGGGAAGAAATTCATTCACAACTTTCCTTTAAATAGAATTTAAAATAATTTTTTTCCCATTTGAAGTCTCGGGGGTGAAGAAAAAGATGTATTTCCAAAGGGCTGGGGATGTAGCTCAGTGGTAAAGTGCTCACCCAGCATGCATGAATCCCTGGTAAAATCACCAGCATCACAAAAAATGAATAAATAAGGATCTATTTCCAAATCTCTCTGAGTTTATATCGACCTGAAATGAAAGCAGCTCTAGATATTTTAAATGGAAGAGGTTTCAGGGCGGTTTCAGGGCACTTTCAGGTTTCAGGTTTCAAAGGTTTCATCAAATTTTATTACATTATTCAGCTTTGTTTTACAAAGACAATTTTTTTTTTTTAAGAAAATCAAGTAAGATGCTGGGACAGACTTTAGGATGAGCCCTTGATTCTCATCTCCTGTCCACATCTGGTATAAATCTCTCTCCTTGAGTATGGTGGGTCCTGTGACTTGCTCCTAACCCAACAGATCATGGCAAAGGTGGTGGGCTCTCATTCCCATGATTACCTTGATCTCAGTCCTACGGCTGCAAGGAAATGCATTTTGCCAACCACTTACGTGATCCTGGAAGCAGATTCCTCCTACGTAAGCTTCCAGATGAGAATACAGCCCAGCAGATACTCTGTGATCTCGTGAGAACAGAAGAAACCCAGCTAAGTTGTGTTGGACTCCTGACTCACGGAATCTGCTAAGTAATAATTGTGTGTTGTTTTAAGTTCCTACATTTGGGGCAATTTGTTATGCAGCAATAGATAACTAATACACAGTGTTTATCAAAATTGTTCTTGCTAACTCATAGGTTTCATACTGACATAGTGAAAAATAAAACTGAGTTCTATAGTCAACAGATGTTATTATTAAATGGCACAATGAGCCATGACTGCACTGAGGCCCAACTATCACCAGAATAAAATGAGAAGCATTTAATCCCTCCTCAGTATATTTGGGGGTGGGAGGACATAGCAAATGATTGCCTGTCCATCAGGCATTTGGACACTGCATCTAGGGACATGTTTTGTTACAACAAATAAAACCCAATACAATGAAGTCCTTACTATCCTAGAAGTCACTATTTGAATTTCCTTAAGGCCTCCTTCTAAATATATGAAATAAATAGGGCAGCACATATATACTTGCATCATTAACTAAAATTTGCAATTAAGTTGCATGCAGTTTTCTAAATCTAGTATGTTCACAATGAAATTTATACTTTGTCTTGTGATTTTTGAGGCCTCTAGAATCTGGCACAGCCTTCGTCTCTCTTTGTCTCTACTTGCCGAGTATATTTGCCCATCACTGATCTTCTCTCTGTTCCTGGAGTATACAAACCAATCTTATACTTATTTCCAGGGCTTTCGTCTAGAGCATTCTCCAGAATTTCCATGGCTGAGTCATCTGATTTCCCTCTGCAAAGCCTTCCCAGACTTCCCTGAAGGCCCTTCCTCACAGTACATCTTTTCTATGTGGACTTTTTTCTTTCCCAAAGGATACTTGAGTAAAGTGACTCACTTATGCATTTAAGTGCACATTTATGTTCTCTATGTCTCTCACTAGATTATAAGCAACATGTAGTTGGTAGTTATGGTCTGTCTCAGATCTGTAGCAAACTGAACAAGATTTCAAGATGCTTATAAATGCTTATTTAATATTTAAATGAAATAAACTGAATATTATGACAACAGAATTGTCATTGTTTATTTATTTATTTGTTTATTTTTAATTTTTTTGCTCTGGGTACACCTTCCTCAGGTTCAAAATCCCAGAGCAGTTGTGCCACTAACTGAGCCACCATTTTTCCTGAATCTGCACATTCAGCAATATGCAGGTTATTTTAAGGAAAACAGAAGTTATAGGAGATGTAGTTGTGCCATTAAGGACTATACAAATTAACTGGGTGGGAAGACATGGCTGCATAAATTGATCAAAATCAAACTACAAGATATTTGCTATGCTGACATCTGGGCTAAACAACATGTGAGATTGCTTAGGTGGTGCAAGGGAAAAGAGAGATTAGAAAACTTCCTAGAGGAGTTGATTCTTGAAACAGGTGTGTCAATAGGAAATGTCACACGAGCATTCAAAGCAAGGCAATAGAATGAGGGGAAGACATTAAGCTGCCAGAGTGTGTATATTCCTTTCCCAGAGTAATGCAACTCTTGCCTGTGCTTTAGAATCACTTATTTAAAAGACCAACACTGGTCTCCACCAAACTGAACACAGATGTTGCCCTAAACACCAATTAAATCAGAATCTCTGGGAGTTTATACTTATCAGAGAAACAGTGTGCCCCTTTCTCAGTAGAGAGAATTCACCAATGATGCTGTTTTAACATTTCTCTATTATCATGTTTAAGATACTCACCTTGTAGATCAATAATTGCAAAAATAAATAAATAAATAAATAAAGTCTAGGAGGATATCCTCCAATCTTTAATAGAGTTCAGTTCTGGAGTAAAATTAAAGATGATTTTAGATTTCTATGTCATTCTCTAAGTGCCATTTGAAATTTGTGTAATGATTATTTTGTACTATGAAAAATAAAACTTTAGATAAAAGAAAATGCATATTTTTCAGAAGATTCTTTTGGAAATAAATGGGTTTAGAAAATTCCAAAAATCTTCCTGTCTTAAAGAAAGAGCTGCCGCTGAACATGAATTTTAAATATTTAGTGGGTTGGAAAAATCCTCCTTCACTGAAAAGAAAGTTGAGAAAGACTCTTGGATGGAAAAGGATAGCCTTTCTGGTTCCCAGTGGGTGGCTCTAGGTCTCAAGTCCCCTGTCCAAGGCTAACCCAGGAGGGCAGGTGAATTCTCTGTTTTATCTGTTTATGGAGAATGGAGTCCAGATCTCCAAGGCCAGTCTAGGAACATCCTCCTCAGTGAGAACTTAAGTCTCCACCTTCAAATCAATGCTTTTCATGATTCCAAAGTACCTTTCAACTTTTTTTTTTTCTTCCATCATTTGACTCGGAAACATTCCTCTCTGTGGATTTTCATGAATTCCAGCCCAAGACCAGGTGCAAATTGAAAAAATCCCACTGGCCGATTTCAGCATAGGGAGGCCTACTGTTCTTTTAACAGAGCCCCTCTTTCAGGCCAGAATTCAGATCATAGCCCCTGGGCACACAAGTCAGGGGTTTTCCTTTCATCCACAAGCATTGCTCATGAAAAACTCCTTCTCTGTGGTGACAGCCTCTCCAGAACCCCGGCCCAGGGATTCAGACACATCAGCCTGTGCAAACTTGGGCATCTTTCAGAAAGGAAAGCCAGAGGAATTCCTTGCAGGGCTTAACTTTTAAATGCACAACAGTCTCCAATTCAGACACATAATTTTCCACCCAACTAAAGTTTATGTGTAGTCACCATTATCATTTGGTAAATGCCTTAGAGAGAGTTATGCCCCTTGGATTGCAATGGAGTGTTTTGGGGTGGCCTTTCCCATTTAGTGCAATACGCAGATGGATCTCAGCGTCAGTTCTGCCACCAATATCCAAGGAAGGACATAGGTGCCTTAGAATCTCTGGTTAATTCCAACAGGAATTCAATTCTGGTTTCAAGTCTTGCTCCACAGTGCTTGTGACTTTAGCAATCATCCAATTAAATTCCACTTTACAAGAATATATTGAGCTTCTTCTTTGTAATCTGGTTTGCCAGATAATCCAAACATATGTTTGTTTGATTGATGGCTGCCTTCTTTTGGTGTGGTAGTACTGGACAATCAGGATTCATTCTCTACGTTTGCCTTCAACCTCTGCTAATGAGGATATAGTACACCCAGCTATTAAAGTGCTAATGTTAGAGTTTTTTGATCCAAATTGATTAGTTTTGTCACTTGGTGAATGAACCTGGCATCCAAATTCCACATCTGGAGAGTGCAAGAGGTTTGGAAAAAAACGTTTACTGTTGTTGTTATCAGTCTTGGTCTATCTAACTCACAGCTCCAAGAGTAGTTCAGATGGTATCTTGGAAAGACACCAAATCACCAGATTATAAATATTACATAATGTTCTTGATCTACTCCACGGGCTAGTGTATCAGCCAGAGTCCTATAGGATATAGATGGTTCATTCATAGAAGGTAATTTGTGAAACAAATTAGGGACTATTCACAAGAGTGTGGCCAGAGTTCATGAAACAAACAAGGATGGCAGAGTATGTAGTGGCTAGTTGCAATTAAGAATTGCCACTACCATCAGAGGCCCCAAGAAAGGAGAAAGAGGAGTGTGTATGGAACAGGAGAAAGTTGCTAGAGGGACAGGGTTGCCTGAAAGGTATCAGAGCTTTGAGTAGAAAGACCCAGACAGATCAAAGCAAGTAAGCAGGAAGTGAACAGAAGCTAATCTCAACTCTCCTCCTGCTTTCTCATCTCCTGCTCTTGTCTCCAGTCAGTTGATCCCACTGGTGGACAGGGAGCTGGAAGAGCTGGGGCACAGAGAAGACCACCAGTGACAGTCTTCCTCTAGGTCCTTTGTGTTCTGTCACAGAGTCCATGATGCTCTGACTCACCTTGAGCATGTGGTGCATACTGCAGAGTACCTGGGGGCCAAACAATGACATCTAGAATTCCGAGGTGTGTGATCATGGTGAGGACCTGAACACAGCCATAAACATATTCCTTTTGGAGAGTGAAATGCAAGCACATAGAAAGTGGATACTTGAGTGGAACTTAGTATAGGTAGAACTCTGATTTAGATGGACAGAGAAGATGTTGTGGGCCAAGATGGTTCTTGGGGAAAGGAGCTTCAAGAAAATAGCTGTGTGGAACAGAGGCGGGTATAAAAAGATGTGGCAAAATGGGATTACAGAAAGGCAGACAGGGCTAGTCTCTGGAATCCTGCATGACAGGATAAGGCATTGCTTTTTTATTTTTTCAATTTTTGTCAGTGCTGGGGATCAGTTCCAGGGCTTCACGCATGCCAGGTAAGCATGTTTCCAATGAGCTACATCTCCAGCCCAAGGCATTGGAACATCTGATGAACTTTAAGTGGAAAACTGTTATCACCAGACTACATGTTAGAAAGTCTTTCAGTGGTATATAAAATAGATGGAAGGTTTTAATCCTTCCTGGAAAAACAGTAGGAAAGAGAGACAAAGTCATCAAAATAAATAGCAGAATTCCTCTCACCATGATGGTTTTGGCAACAGCTGAGAAGGAGTCAGTATAATCATCTTTGTGACACAAACAATGATTATGCATAATTATCTTCTCCATAACATAATTATCTTAGTTCATATTCTGTTGCTGTAACAGAATACCTGGGGCTGGGTAATTGATAAAGAAAAGAAAACTTATTTAGGCCATCCTACTGGAGTCAGTGAAGTTTGAGACCAGGTGGCCTCATCTGGCAGTGGCCTCTTTCTGCACAGGTGGTATCATGTGTTAGGAGCAGGGGCAAGAGTGGTGGGCAGGCATGCACAGAAGGTGAGGGTGGTAAAAAAGCTGACCTGCTTAATAACAGCCCTCTCTTATGGGAACTAACGCATTTCCATGAGAACTAATTCAGTCTCCCAAGAAAGATATTAATCCTTCCCCAAACACCATGCCTACCAACGCAGTGCACTGAAGAAGCCTCAACGTGATAAGCACGTCCAAACCATAGCTACCGTCTTCCTCTAGGTTCTGCACATCTGTCACAGGATCCATGACACTCTGACTGCACCTAGAGCATGTGGATCATATTTCATGGGGAGTACAGGTCCTTTTGTCTTATGTTTTTAAAGGAAACTTCCTCAGTGGTGGACGCTTTTGCTGCACCAGTTTCCATAGCTGCCTCGTGATTTCACATTCAATTAATACACACATTGTAATATTTCTCGAGCTTGTTAATGTTGATTAATGAGATTGTCGCTCCTGGAAAGCCCAGCTGTGTGTTCCTCACCACCATGTGAGAAGACCGCATGCTCTCTCAACATACACAGGTATTTGTTTCCTCAGAGGCATGTGGTCATTCTCTACCCAGGAAGCAATTTGGAGAAGGTTTTGTTTACAACTCACTGGAGTGTCTCTTTCTAAAACAGCTGTTGCTTTAGCACGCCCATGGTCCACATGTTCTGTGTCCAGATATTCAAGATATTCCAGATCTCGAATAACCAGAACCAAAAAGAAGGTGTGTATGCCAGATTTGATTTTCCAAAGATGGTCACAATTATATGACCTCTATTAAGAGGTTGGGTCTATGCCAGGACTACCTCAGGTAGCCAAAGAAATCTATTAATTTGGAACATATAAGTTAGAAAACATGATATAACGCATTCGTGACCATGTTACCCTAAATCATGTTTACGATTTTGCATAGAACTTCAAAGCCTATTCAAAGAGTATTGTAGGAGTTTGAAACTATAGCAGGGCTCACGAGGGAGGTATTTTTGGTTAGGGAAGTCCTTTAGCATCCATCACATTATACTAATGACAACAGGAAGGGCTGCCAGAAGCCTGGGTTTGGGAGCATAAACTCCCACTCTTCTTTAAAAACCTTGATGAAAAGTGGAGGCTTTCTGGATGACTCCCCACACAGTCCCAGGGAGCCACTGCAAACTCGGTGTTCATGCAGCTAGTGCTTCTTACGATGTTGTTCTCGGTCCTGCTCTTCAAATAACCCAGAGATCCCCTGAAGCCTGCACGCTGCCATAGATCCACTTAAGTAGGATCTCTGTACCAACGGGCCCGGACTATTCCATTTTTAGTCCACTCCTTAGGTGATTCTAGCACGCCTGACATTGGAGAACTACCACTAACACATCCCTTTGTACCATGGTTGATGTTGCAGGTACACATCTGTCATTTTCATCAGACTGTGAACCTCTTGAAAACAGGAACCCTGTGTGAATATTCTCATCCTCCAAACTTGGTACGATTCCTGGAACACAGTAGATTCTTGTTAAGTACGTAATCCATTTCTTAACACTTCCAACAGGTCCCTATGTTCAGTATAGTCAGATGTGCATACCCTGAATCTAAGCAACATATTCTAGCTAGCTACTGCAGAGAAATTGGCACAGTGTTACTTCCACTATATTCTATTGGTTAAGCAGTCACAGAAAACATCCAAATTCAAGCTGAAGGGAATGTCCAACAATCTGTAGACATCTTTAATCTACCACACAACACCTGCCAAAGCCTATTAAAAGCAGATTGGGTATAATTCTTTAATCTGGCTTTATGGGCCTTTGAAAGAGCTAAATAAGCCAATCATGTTTTGTAGCCTACGAAATAAAGAGGTCAAAAGATATTGGGAAAGGTATAAAATACGAAAGGGAAATATCCAAAGGTTTTTCTAGTGCTTACAGTTCTGTTCAGCTTACTACACAAGCAACTTAGTCCACAGGGCTTTTGAGCTTCATTTGAATTCCATTATGTCTTTCCCCAGAAGGTAACTGGACATTTCAATAGTGGTCAATGAAATGAGTGGAACTCTTTATCAATCTTGGATAAGGCAGAGATTAGAACTGCAAAAAGTGTTAGAAAATCCTGGGAACATCATCAACATCATCATTATTTGGTACTGGAGATTGGACCCAGTAGTGCTTTACCACTGAATCACAGTATCCCCAATAATATTTTTATTATTTTATGTTGAGACAGAGTTGCTGAGGGACTTGGTAAGTTGCTGAGGGTGGCATCAAATTTGTAGTCCTCCTGCCTCAGCCTCTGGAATCACTGGGATTACAGGTATGTGCCACTGCACCTAGCTTCCGGATGTCTCTTGAAAAATCTCCCTTTCACTTTTTTCTTTTTATATTGGCAGATCTACTCATGTGCTTAAATAAGACATCTGGTCTTTTCCTCACCCACTTGATTCTAGGCCTGACCACAGTGCATGGCCTAACAAATAGACATGAAATCAACCAAGCTGCTCAACTATTAGGTAGTGAAAAGTGAAGAATTTGCTTGGTCAAGACAGAAACTGAAATAAGTCGACCTTGTGAAGCTAGGTTAAAATGGCATTTCAGCTAAAAGCGCTTTTGTTGAGCTTGAAAATTCTTGGCTAAGGGGTGGGAGTCATAAAGTGCTTTATGAGTCATGAGAAGATCAAAGATCACCTTTCAACTTTTCAGACTAGCCCTGACTACTTTTGGTAGCTTTGCTTTCTTTCCCTCTTCCCTCCCCGCCCCCCACCCCCAGCTTCCTCATCCATGTCCACTTAGAGTGTATCTGTGATGAATTTGGAGTCAGTTCAAGGAATACACAGGAGGACTTCAGCTCCTAAAGCAGGCTCTCTGCAGGAGGGAGACAGAAAAGAAAACACCCCGAGGTGGTTCTGTATTTCCAGAAGATTAAAAATAATTAAACAATAAGATATTCAACTTGGATTATTGCAGACAGTGATTAATGGCCCTTTTCTCACTGATGATGCCCTTCCCCTTGACTAATCCATCCAATCTCATTTCCAAAAAAAAAATGTTGGTTAACACTTTGTTCCACTTTATGTACTCAAGCAAGTCAGGGCTGTTATGGCCCTGAAACCCACACCAGCCAGCTGCCTCCCCGTCTCCCCTATTGGAATAAATGAGGGTGAAAGGAGACATTTCTAGAGGCATCAGTGCTCCACTGAGTAATCATCTGTCTATTCAAGTCAACACACAAGGGTTGCCCTAAGCTGCTATTGGTAGCTGGAGGTTAGTTTGAATTTTTCTCTACCAAGGTATATTACACTGTGTCCACAAAATACGTACTTGATGAATAAATTATAGAAATAAATTTCTTTCTTTTTTTTTTTTTTAAGTAGGATAGTGACTTCTTTTCATGGGAACACAGACTTAGGATATCAGGTTGATGCTACTATTTCCATAGGATCTCAGATTTAAAAATGGGCTCATGCATTCATTCAACAAGCATTATTGAGCATCTAATATATGCCAGATTCTCAATTCCACCTTGCAGTATATTAAAGCCAGGTTTGTTCTAACAGCAGTGATAGAAAATTATAAATAAATTATTTCAATAGACAGTCCATAGTTTGTCCCACTCAATGCTTTGTGTATCAAGGTACTTGGGAAATACTAGTTGAATGAATAATAATATAGAAAAACAATAGCCACCAATTATTTTGAGCATGACACCTGTAGAGCTCATTTCCTTGAATTTTGTGTCACTATCTTGCCAGCTCAGTGCATTTTAAAGGAATTGTAGGTATCCTTGGTCATTCAATTTAAACACTAGAAATAGAACTAAAGTATAGATTTTAGCCCCATGTTTTCCTGATCCTCAGGTAGTCAGGAAGAAAGGCTTTTGTACTGGGAAAGACAGCAGGTGCATTTGTAAAATGACAACCAACCAAAATCATATAGTGACTGCTAAAATCATCTAGAAGCATGACAAATTCATTTTCCTAAGTTTATAAATTTGATTTAAAATAAACCTTGACCTTTGAGCTAATTATGAAATTAAATATTAAATTTAGCAATTTTCACTATATATTTTTGGCTATTCCCCCAAAGAAATTCATTAACTTCCAATTTGGATTTTCTAACATGAAGAAACTTAGATTTTATTCAGTAGCCCCATCAGTGGGCCCACAAAAAATAAGGGTTTATCCTTACACAGATCTACTTGGTTACATCTTCCTCTCTTTTCCCAAGCTAAAAAATTTCCATTTGAATAATAGCAATTCCCCTTTGTAAAATGTAGGAATGGGGAAGGTCTCCACAATAATAGATTCAAAAGGCTGAATTGCCGCCAGGTGTGGTGGTACATGACCATAACCCCAGTAACTAGGGAAGCCAAGGCAGGAGGATTTCAAATAGGATGACAGCCTGAGCAATTTAGTGAGACCCTGCCTCAAAATAAAAGGTAAAAAAGAGCTGGGACTATAGCTCAGTGGTAGAGAACCCCCAGCTGGTTTCAATCACCAGACAGCAGAGAGAAAGAAAGAGACGAAAAGAGAAACTGAATAGCCACAGTGTGTATAAGTCAAAAACAAGTAAACAAACTTTTATCCCTTTTGTTGCTAACAAAAGCAACTAAATACAGCCTTTGATGTAAGTTGGAGCCAGACCCTGAAGCATTCTTTCCAGAAATATAACTCCTGACTCTAACTGGGCCCTGTCCCTATATATACAGGAAGAAGCTGACCCCTCAATCTAAGAAATGCTCCAAGGAACCATGGAAAGATGTACACCACTGGCTGTGGGGAAGACCCTCTTGAGACATGCTATTAGTAACCATAGAAGCACTGGACTGAGTATCTTTTGAGAGCATTATCAGTACTTTCATTAATAGCACAAACCGGGTTTCTATTTTTAAAAAAGGGAACAAACTCCTGGAAAAGTAATCTTTGCATATGCACCCAAGTGCCTAACGTGTTGGTTGCCGCCAGTGCTCATCCAACTTTTGGAGCTCAGTAACTGGATCAATAAAGAAAAGTTGACATCATCTATAACAAACAATCTCAAATTGTTTGACAAGATTGATGTCTATTTCAAGGGTTGGATGACTGTCGGAGGTAGTTCTTTTCCATGTGATGAATCAGGAATTCAGGCTTCTTATAGCTTCTGTCATGATCGTCCACAGCATATATCTACATGGAAGAAGGAGCAAAGAAATAGAATAAAAAAGTTTGCATCAGGGCTGGAAATAGCATATTTCACTTTTTTGCCCTCACATTTTGGCCAGCACCCAACATATTTCTCCAATTTGACTGCAAGGGAGTGTAAGAAAGCTGGAGTTCTAGTACACCCAGCAAGAGGAGTAGGATTGGAGAGCATCTCTCTTATGTCTGTCAGGAGGGTCATGCCTTATGAAATAGCACAATAGAAAGGCCATAAACAGCCTAAAATTTTTAGATATTGATGAAAAGATCATCCTATGTAACGTTCCCTGTGCTATACCAGCAAAAATGAGAGTTTAGTGTTTTGGAGCATATACTCTAGAATCACCTTGCCTCAGTTTATGTTGTGGCTCTATTGCTTATTAGGTATGTGATGTTGGATAAGTTATTCAATTGTTATGCATGTTAAACTTACCTGTAAAATAGAGATAATAGCATCTACTTCATAGGAGAGTTATTGTAAGCAATAAGATGAAACAGTTGAAGTACCTGTGCACTTTGGAGGCTGAAAGAGAGGGAAACTGAAAGGACACAGGCTCTGAGATGATATGAGATGGGAGGTACTAGTAAACACAGATGGCAGGGGGAAACGGGATTAGGAAAGCATTCCAAAGTTGGTCCAACAATTCCCTGATTTTCAGTGATACAGGCCTGTCCAATATCAAATCAACTTGTTAAAGGTGGAGTTGTTCTTTGCAGAACCAATATAAATGTACTCTTATATGAATGCAGAAATGTATCATGGGCTTCAGGAACAGGGAGAAAACCGAATCTTGGAACTTCTAAGACTAGGAACTGGGGACCATTAGGGAGCCAAAAAGCCCTTCTTTCCTCCTACCTTTACATCCCTAATCGCATTAGTATCATTCTTTTGCCTCAAATCAACTGATTTTCTTCTCTTCCTCATGGAAGAAAATGACTATTACCAATGTTTACATTACTTTATAAAAAAAGGTCAACAAAGCTAAACTGGAATGTTATACCCAATTCCAAATTTCCAGAAGAGGATCTGATTGGTCTAATTTGGTCAGATGTCAGGATCTGATTGGTCAAATTTGGTTAGGTTCCACTCTGGGTCCATTTAGTTAGGTTCCACCTGGTCCATTAACCTTGACCAGGTGAACAGTCTGATATTACGGAACAGGACTTCTACAGTAATCTTGTGTATTTGAGGGGGCTGCACAGAGTTTTTCTTCAGGTTTGTGATGACATATTATCTTATGATGTCTTTTTTATGTTATTTTCATTATTGTTTACCTCAGTTTTTCATATGCTTATATATTTTCTCCCTGATTAATTTACAGGTTAAATTAAGAGGCAGGACCATATGCTGTGATTGTTTTCTGTTCCATAAGGCTAGTATAGTGACTTACAAGAAGTGGCAAAATATCTTTTAGATGAATGAATAAATGATCAACCCCAGGAGAGTGACTCTTGATAACTCAATGACTTCACACTGTTAAGATAGTACTTGTGGGTGTCTAACTTTCATAAAGAAAGTGGTTGAATGAAAAAAAGATGATGCAGGAGAGAATCTAATGTTTTACTACTAATTTATTTTTAATACCTCCCTGCAAATGACTGACTTGAGCCTCCAAAAACTAACTTCTGCGTTATTGGTCCTGATACTTTGGCTTCCCTGAATACTTTGCCCCTCACTCTTGCTGTCATCACTTGTTTCTACAACTGAACCTCAGTGTAAATCGTAAAGGAGTATTAGTTACCTGAATGTCACCATTTTGGATGCACATAATAATTAGTGTATGCATTTGCTACTACTGTTAATTCTTAACTCTTCAATCTTCACTGTTGCTAATTCATCCATCTCTTCATTCATTGAAGAGTCATTCATTGTGTCTTCCATGCACAAACCCCTGAATATATTACAGTGGTTGAGACCCACTGTCCCCTTCAGTTGTTTGTGGCCTACAGGTGGAGCAGACACATCAGCAGGCAGTCACTGAGGAAGCCAATAGACATCTTTTCTATATTTGTGGTTCTGCAGATAACACTTGGCAAATGAAGAAATTTATATAAAAAAAAATCTTCCCTTCCTTAGCATCTAAGTAAAGAGAATCATTTGGAAGGCTACAAGTATGTCACGTTAAAAACGTGTACCTAATTTAACAAATTTAACTTTATGCATTCTCTATTCTTGGTAACCAGTCTATATTTCTTTCCATCTGTTTTCAAGTTGAAGTCTAACCATTGTTAAAGTGAAGGCCCACTTCTTTTTTTGTCTTTCTTTCTAGTCTTTCTCCTTAATTGATTTAGTCTTATTGATGCAGAGCTCAATTTCCAATGGGTATAGTAATAAGCAAGAGAGAGAGAGTTTCCATGGGCCCAGGGAGTGGGCCATGAGAGGTAACAGGTCTTGAGAGGTCAGCAAAGGAGGAATGAATATGCATTCAATTTCACTCCACCTCTCATCTCATGAGAACACCTGCAGTGACTATAAGGTGAGAAATTTGAGAACTCCACCTGTGGAGGGAGAAGCTGGCTCTTTTCCAGCTATTTTAAAGTTTTTCCTACTGCATCATCCAGTGAAAAAGACTCATCTATTGCTAATCCCATCTTCCCCAAATAACTCATAGAAGGTATCTCTGGAAACTCAACATGGAACAGCTAGATTCATGAGAAAGACAGAGGTAGGCGTCAATCTTTTCTCTACAATTCTTTGCAAATATTTTATTCCCCCAACCCTTCTTCTAAATGCAATAGGGAAAAATATATTCAAGCAACCAAAAAAATGGAAAATGGAAATAGAACAAAGATTGTGACATGACAAGTACAGAGCAGTTCCTTGCTGGAATTCTAGATCTCAATGTACAAGGTTTGGATTTGTGGTAACGTGACTCTCAGAAGGCTGCAGAATTAGCAAGCCTTGTGTAAGAATGTTGTTCCATTATTTATTCAGAGTAAATAGTCACATACAAGCCCACAGGAGCTGTCAAAGCCAGCATTAGACTGGGCCTGCAGGCAGAACTGTTCTTTCTTGTATCCTCTTCAGGGACCCTTTCTAAAGAAAGCATCACCACATATTTAAAACATGATGGGCTTCATCTGACTTCATTTTGGGTGGTGCAGAACTTTGTCTGTTTTTTTCCAACTTGGGAAAATTTAAGCACTGGCATTGCGGTCAACCCTGGGACACTCACTACCTACTCCCCTCCCACCCTCATAGTTGTTCCATTCTTGCCTAGTTTCCTCTTCTAGAGAAATGTGGATTGGGATTCATTGTTCTACCATTGCATAATTTCAGTTTCTGCCAGTTAAGTGGTAACAAGTTTCAACTGTCTCAGAGATGGTGTCTTTCTTTTTAATTTCTAAGGACATATGTCACAATTCTGAGGTTGGTCATCACTGGATTGTAACTGGGATTTGTCTGATCTAAACTCAGGCTCCAGATATATGAAAAATTGAGCTTGACAGCAGCCAAAGGCCTTCATAAGAATTTTATGCAGTTTCAAACCTTAGTAATTTAGGTCCTAGCACTATTAGGAATAATCTGCAAATGGCTCTCTGAAAGATATGTATTAATTTCAAAACAACTACATTTATCAAGTTTCACACAAACATGCATGATGCATTTTTTTCCCAGAATCCAGCGTAAGTAAAGGTTGCCATAGGTAACAAGACAAACTTGCACCCTGTAGTTAGCAAGACTGAAGTTCATGTCATTTGGGAGAAAAGAAATTAGTTGTGATTAAATATCATTTATAACTCTTTTCTTTTATACTTGCAGCCTAAGTTATTAAATTTTGAAAATTCCCCATTTAAAAGATGCTTACAGATTTCATATCTGAATTCTAAAAGCAAAAGAGCATGCACTGTTTTTCAAAGTTACACTTAAATAAACATCTTTTTTTAAAAAGCAAGCTCTAAGGGCTGGGGTATATCTCAGTGGTAGAACACTTGCCTAGCATGTGTGAGGCACTGGGTTAGATTCTCAGCACTGCATATAAATAAATAAATTAAATAAAGGTCCATCAACAACTAAAAATAATATTTTTTTAAGAAATCAAGCACTAAGAGTGTACTTAACACAACTTAGGGAAGGCAGCATTTCGTTAATGGCTAGAAATGCTGACTCAAAGGTGCTAGAGAGTCCTCTGCTTTTTTTTTCTGAGACTTTTTCCACAACTGTCCTGGCTTTGCTCTCTGCCCTGTCTCTATGGTCAATTTTGGGAGACTATCAGGCAATTTAGGAATAAGCTTTGCGGTTGGCTAGGACCTAGACCTATTCCCCATACTATCTGGACCTCACTTGGACAGACAGATTAAGAGGAAGCTGTTGAAAGTGGAGCTGAGTGTTGCCTTCTCCAACCAAGTCAAAAGACTGTAGGGTGTCTTTAGCAGAAGCAAGAGTCTTCCTGCAGAGGTGTCTCATCTTGACCTCAGGGGCCACTTGCCCTTGATACTGCCCATATCCCCTGCCTTCATCATAGATGGGGATACCACCACATCCCAGCCCATTCTGCAAGTTCCTGAGCTCTTCTCTGAGTAGTTTCTACCACACTTGGAGAACACAGACCTGAGTTCTAATTGCAAGTCTACCACTTTACAGTTGTGTGACCTTTGGCAGATTGCTTCTTTCTGAGCCTCTATTCCCTGAGCTGCAGATGAAGATGATAACGGCATCTAACACACGAAGTTGTAAGGACTGGTGGGATGATAACATGCAAAGTACAGTTCCTGGCAACAGTAAGAGCCCAGCAAACATTAGCAGATAGCATCATAAAATGTATCATCAAAATGCATCTGGAAAGATAGTTTAGTTGCTTTGAGGGTCCCAGGTGATCCTGCTGATCCAGGTGTGGGAAGCATTGGTTTCATGCATCTTAAGTTCTCCCTTTATCATTATTGCCATTGTTACAGTTATGGATTCCCTCATTTTGACACAAAATCCATTGGTGTGAATAGCAGAGTATTTGTCAAGATTAAAATTCCCTTCCTTTGATTATTCCTGAACTAAGAATCAAATGCCAGGACTAGGTTCAGTATGTTGCAGCTTCCTAAATCAAAGCAAATGTCCTCAATAGTCAAGGTGATTTGAAATCTAATAGTTCTTGCCTGTGACAGCTATTATCTCTTCTTCCTCTAAAGTGGCTCTTGAATCTATTCCTTTTCCCTCCTCTCAGAGGTGTGATGGCCTTCTCCTGATCATCCTGATTCCACAAGTCTACCTCCAGGAAGTTGAGACAAAAAATACTAGATGGACCCAAGAACACAGTCATTGCAAATCTCATATTCTAAAATTTTTCATTGCTATACATTTTCTGATCAAACTATTTACTGTATTTTATATTTCAAATAATTGTAAATGAAGAAATCAGATGTTTGTGTTTATCCAAAGGTGGGAGGGTAACTAAAGAAAGGTTGAGAAGTTCTGCCCTCAGAGGGCGCAGAGCTGCCCCTACACGGCCTTGCCAGCCTCACCTGTTGTAACTCCCCTATGCAATCTATCACCTGCCTCCCTGAATTACAAATTGTGTGGCCTATTCTCCCAAACACTCTGTCATTTTTTCCTGTCCTTGCAAGCTTAGTTACACCTATCTCTGGGATGGCCTGCCTTTAATTGAATTAAAGCCCCTAATAAAGTGTCATCTCACAAGAGAAATAGATTTGTAGTCAAGAGAATCTGAGTTCGAATATTAGCTCTGCTGTTTCCTGGTTCTATGAATTGAGCAATAACTCAGTTTTCCTATCTGTGTACTGCCCAAAGAGCTCAAGTTCCACAAGGTTGAGAATAAAACTGTAAGCATTTAATACATAATTCCCTATTTGTGCTAGCTTGACTACTTTTTCCCTTCACCAATTATTTTAGAATGAATTCAGTTAAAAAAAAAAAAAAGATTCCCCCTGCCCCCAAGTACTTTGGGTACTTTTAAGAAAGACTGTTGATCACTAATTCTAAGTCCAGACCCAGGTTGTCCACAAAGCTCACTTGGAGACTGGAATTTTGCTTTTATCATTATTGCCACTGTTATCTTAGCCACCTGAAAGTTGCTGACCTTTATTTGACCTTCAGTGCCAGTTTGAGCAGTTAGGTTGCCAGGCAGGATGGAAATGGACCACCATCCCTGTCTTCATCTTGATAATCCTTACTTAGACTAGTGGGCCCCATCACAAGTGTTTAACAGTGCTTTTCACAGAAAGTACTCATACATTTTGGCCAATCAAGGATCTCTTCAATCAATGCTAATTAAATCCCAGAGTTTTCTCTCCAGATTGTGGTGAATTTTTTTTCTTTTTAAGACAGGGTGGGAAAGGGATTCTCCCTTTGTTGTTCAGGCTGTCCTCAATATCACCATCCTCCTGTCTCCGCCTCTTAAGTGAGTAGCTGCCATTATATGCATGTGCCATCACACTAGACTTAGTGGAATTTTAAATACAGGAAACACCTGTATCCAGAAACTCTGTGTGTTCTCCAAACCTTAAACCTTGGCAAAGACTTTAACTGGATCAACCTAGTGGGCCAGACATCCAAGGGTTGTCCTGAGTGTTTTCTCGTTGTTCCCACTTGAGTTTAAGTCCTCTGTACACCTGAGCACTCCAGGCCTCCTCTGCAAATTCATGTATTCAATGGTTGCTTGGGTACTGCAGAAGAGTTCTTTTTTCTCTTCTCCAGGAAGCACCAGTTACCAGAAAGCAGGATCCATGCAACAAGTAAAATGAAGATAAAAACATATCTAATGATGAGTCTAAGGAACAGCAAATAAAATTAAATAACATATTTAAAGTGACTAGTATAATTTCTGGTACATAGTTCATTTTGGGGTGATAAAAAACAACTAGTTTTCTGAACTTCATAGAAAAAGCACTCACTCCCTTCTCTGTGAACTGCATGGGTTGTTGTTTCTCTGTTTAGCCCTGATCCTCTTGTTTGGTAGTTGTATCATTCCCCCTATAATGAGACCACCTCTACTCATCTCTGTATCGTTTCCACTTTCCCTACTCTTGGCTCAGCACAGATGCATCATAGCCTCTTAATAATTCCATAGTGAATGCATTCAGAGGATAATAAGCTTGAAACTAGCAAATTCCTATTTTCTTTGGAAAATGACTGTGTCAGCACATCCTTTGCACCTTGTGTGCTCTTTCCCAGCTGCCTTGTAAGTGACTCCAGGTGAAGGTGTTTATTTTTTGAGGCTCGATTACCAAGCCCCGGTATCCTATACAAGGTAGACACTCAACGGGTGTTTGTTGATGGTGATGATAATTGAGTTAAGTGCTTCCTTAATTGTTCACTTACAACACAATTCTCAGTGCTATCATTAACCCAAATCCCTGCACACCTACCCCTCAAATAAACAAACAAAAATGTCTGCAGTTCCTTATTGCTGACACCATCAAATGTCAGAGTACCTAGACCTGTGGGTTGGCTTGCAGGTGAATGTCCCTCATCTCCACCCCAGGGCAATGTGCTGGCTTCAGTTCCCAATTGAACCACCATTACAAGAGTGATTTCAACATGAGAATCCCAATAGCCATATGGAATCAGATGAGTGTGAGAGAACTTAAGATGCCTGAAACCAATGCTTCCCACACCTGGATCAGCAGGATCACCTGGGACCTGTATTAAAAATATGTAGCCTCCCTTAATTCAGGAGTCAGGATGTGGATTTTGGAATCTCCATTTTTCAAAAATTTGCCAGGTAGTTTTGACACAGTAGCAGACTCCTGAGAGTGGACTGGTCTTTGGAAATGTTGACCTAGATCACCAATCAGGGCTCAGTTAAGACTTTTCCAAGCTGGTTGGCTCATTGTTTTACAAGGGATGTGTAACCAAGGAAAACAGGACACCTAAAGGGGTAGCGCGACAGCATTCTTAGCTAACAGAACCTGCCAGGTTGAGGGATAGGATAGGTAGAGACGAGTGTATTGAGTGACAAAGGAGGTGAAGGTGCGAGCAGACACCTTGCCTGGAGAATTCATGAAACCAGGAGGAATGTGGAATGAGACAGGAATAGGAAAGAAAAAGGGCCTTGGAGGAACAAGGACAAAGAGTCAAGCAGCAAAGTCTGAGGCAGCCACACAGAAGTTTAGTAAAGGTGACCCCAGAGGTCTGGCCCTGGGGATCTCCAAAGCACAAGGCAGAGGTCCTTTCAGAGGCATAGTAATAAGTGGCTCCAGCCTGAGAACAGAGATGAGATCATGGTTGTGCTGTTTTCTTGTTTCAATGGGAAAAGTTGTGGACTATCATCATGAGAAAGGGAAATAGTGAGGCAGTGCAGGGCCAGTATCAGCCACATTGGATATCTCAAAGCTTGGAAACTGTCCAGGGAAATCTGAAGAAGAGCAAAATCAGAAAATGTGACCCAGGGGAATGATCTGTTTAAGAGGAAAAATATTTGATGCTGACGAATGTTTGCTATAGTTTCACTAGATGTTCTTATATAAGTGGAAGAAAAGGTACCGAGTTCAATTTTTTTCATAGGCCTTTGATTCTGCTCAGAGGGCTGGGGGTAAATCCCTGAAGGCACAGGTCAAGTCAGATGAATTCCCCAAATAGGGCAAGAAGCAGGACCCAGATGTGGGCAAAAGCAGTCTCCTGACACTGGAGTGATCTTGGGGATAGGCAAAGATCAGCCCCAGGAAGGTAGTACAAGTCCCAACCCAGAGGAGCCAGCACTATTCCTAGAGAGAGGATGATTCTTAATATGAAAACATTCTAATTGTTAAAGTTCCCAAGAGGAAGGGGAAACCTCTGAACTTGTCTTTTTCACTCTTTCCCCCACACCCTAAAAGAATGAAAGGTTGGTTTCCATTTGCTCTTCCAGTATCTTAGAATCTCCTCTACCACATTCTCCTCCCTGAATCGGTGTTGATTCCTCTTTATATCTTTCGACATTTTGCTTTATGGTTAGAACTTCTGTTTACTTGATATGAATCCAAAAGAAAAAAGTCATTTGATGCAGTGTAATATAGGAAAAGGGAAACAGGGAAGGATGATAATTATCAACATTGTATAAAATACTTAAAATGTTTCATGTTTAAGAGTGGTCATAGCACACATACCCACAGGGCACACCTCGGTCACCTGGGTCATCCTAGGATCCTTCCTATAGGACCATGTCGTCTTATTTGCCAGACACCAGAAATTAGCCACTTGTCCTGATCACTAGCCAAATATGGCTATTTACATTTTTAATTAAAATTCATTTTTTTCTATCACACTAGCTGCATTTCAATTTTTGTAGCCACATGCAGCTACTATATAGACAGGACAGATGTAAAACATTTCTGTTATGATTTGGATCTGAGGTGTCCCCCAAAAGTGCCTCTGTTAATGCAGGAGCACTCAGAAGTAAAGTAATTGGATTGCAAGAGCTGTGACTTAACCAGTTCACACCAGTTTGAATTGACTGAGAGGTAACTGTAGAGAGGTGGGCCATGGCTGGAGGAGGTAAGCCACTGAAGGTGTTCCCCTGGAAGGTTCATCTTCCCTACAGTCCCATCCTTCTCTCCCTCTACTTCCCAGCTGCCATGTCCTAAGCAGCTTCCCTCTGCCTGGCCATTCACCATGATGAGCTGCCTCATCTTGGGCCCAGAGCAATAGTGTTGGCCTACCATGGACTAAATCTCTGAAACCATGAGCAAAAGGAAACTTTCCCCGCTCTAAGTCATTCTTTTCAGGTATTTTATCACAGTGATGAAAAGCTGGCAAATAATTTCTATTGTTGCACAAAGTTGACTTGGACAGCACTGTTACGTGGGCATCTCTTTATCCCAAATGAAGGAAAACCAGAACCAATCTTAGGCTTAGGACATTTAAAGGATAGATAGCATGATGACAGGGAACTATTTTGTAGTGAGTCCTGGGTTTGAGTTCTGGCTCTGCCACTCGCCTCTGGGAACGTTGCTTCAGTTAAAGTCGGGATAACAATAGTCATCTTCAAGAAATGTTCTGAAGACTAGAGCTGATATGTATGAAATATTTAGTAAGGTTCTTATTGCCTTGTGGCTGCTCAGTGACAGTGAGAGTCATTCCTGATTTCCTTCCTGGGGAATGAGTTTTTCACAAAATGTTGCTTTATCCAGACAGTCCTCTATACCCTTTACATGCAAAGTGAGACTCACAGACCAGCAACCTCAGCATCACCTGGGAGCTAGTTAGAAAAGGAGAAACTCAGGCCACAGCCCCAGAACAATTACATCATAACGTACATTTTAAAAGGATACCCAGGTTATTTGTATTACATTAAAGTTTCAGAAGTGCTAGTGTATGCATGGTTGGCAAAAATTTAAGATAAGTAATCTGTGTGACCCCCTGAAAAAGTATGTAGATAGTGGACTAATTATAACTGAGATACTTCTTTTGAGGAGCCCATGAGAGCCTAGGCTGAACCAAGCAATGATGGGACCTGGGGCCAAGAAGCAGAATCAGAACCAAGATCTCTTACACCATCCTAGCAAGATAATTCTATAAGAAGCAACGTCTCCCACCTTCCTAGATAGGTCATATAGTAGCATCCTAGAGTCCTCCCAAGAAATAAGCTATTGTTACATAACAAATTACCTCCAAAAATTAATGGCTTAAAACAACAATAATAAGTTCCTATGGATAAGAAATTCATACAGAGTATTGGATTTTGGGTTTCAGTTGTGGGACTTTGCAGGTTGGTGGCTAGAATCACTTGAGGGCTCATCAATCAGGGCACGGCCACTGTGGCTGGCTGTCATTTGCAGGCCTAGTTGTATAGTAAGCTGGAACATTGCTCATCCACACAGACCCTCTACATGACCTGGTCTTCTTCAGAACATAGTGACGAGATTCCAAGGAGAAAGGGAGAAAGAGAGAATGGAGTGGGAGAGGGAAAGAAAGAGAAGAGGAATGAGGAGAAAGAAAAGGGAAGAAGGAGAAGAAAGACAAGAAAGGAGAAAGAGAAAGAGAGACAGAGATAGACATAGAAAGAGAGAAAGAAGAAAACCAAAGGTCAGGTATCATGTTCTATGACCTAGCTTTGGAGGTGGTCAAGGAAGTGACAAAATTCTGCTCAAGTTGACAAGGAGGACACATGGACCCAGTCTCTGAATAGAGGTCATGCAATTGTGACCATCTTTGGAAAATCAAATCTGGTATACAAATATTCTTTTTGGTCCAAATTATTCCAGGTTTCAAATTACTACTTATCATTAACAAGTTCTTATTTAGTGTCTTCCATATGCAGTACATCATATTCTGATTCCTATTCATTTGACAAAAAGAAAAAACTATAGGGTATTAATCTTCCTTTCGCATACCAGGTTCTTGGGAATTTTTACATTACTTTTTTCTAGGAAAAATAGTTTCAAAGCTAGTTTTACTTTCCATTCCAACTTTTTTTTTCATGTTATTCTATTAGAGTCAAAACTTCAAATGTGACAATAAAGGATTTTGATAATAAAGTGAGAATCAGTTAAGTAGGTAAAGATTATGGTTCACTCACTGGTACTAAGTCCCCAAGCAAGTGTTCTTGGTTTCTCTATAGCTTGACATTCCTTAATGGCAAATAAAATAATTCCCACAAAATTTGTCCAAGCGTTAAAATTTTGATTTCTACTTTTGATAGCTATCTAACTACCTCACATTTTCAGACTAAAACTTCCCTCTGTGCATTTTCATCTTCATAGTAAAAACTTTGTTGGCAAGATTGATCTCAATCTGTTTGGTGGTTCTTATATTAGAGCATGAACCAAGGGGGAGGAGGGGATCTAGTCTTCCACATATGACAAAATGAAAAATACTAGTGTTTGTTTCTCATTAAAAAAAAAAGTCAGAGACAAAAACTACAATTGGATCTGGCCTATAGCCATTCATCCTAAATAATGGAGGAAGAGAAGCATAAGGCAACCCAATATAGACTTGGCATAGACTTTCACGTTTCTAATTTTGTACAATCTTCTGTGTTCCCTTTCACCAGAAAGTCACATTCTAGCTTTATAGTTAGATGGTCTGTTCCTGCAACAGTCCTTTCTCCTCACCCACCTCCTGACTGCTGTTAGTATCTTAATGTTCCCATTATTTCCTTTTCTCAGAAACATAAACACAACCATTCACATGTGTGTACATTCTGTCACATATACACAAACCGACAGTCATAAACAGTCACCCCTAGGCACACACATATTCACACAGGAGCCTACACAATCTATGTCCCGATTTCCATCACCTATGTAACTACCTAGCTGATTCTTCCCTTGAGCACCCCAGCTTCACCCCTAAGCAGAAGGAAACCCTCTCACCTGGGGGAAAATACCTGACAATTGTGACATTCATGTTCAAGACACTCCCCCAAATCTCACCCAGGGCCCTGAGTTTCTCTAGGGAAGCCAGTACCTGACCCCACTCTTTTCTGCTAATCAAGGTTATTGGAAAGTAATTACAAGTAGTGAAATTTGCACATGGTTAAATTTGCATCTATCCTAATTTATTTTTAATTTAAGAAAATTCTATAATACAAATGTTAAGGATTATATTGTGTCCCCTCAAAAGATGTTGAAATCCTGTCAGTACTAGTAAATACATACTTACTTCTAAATAGGGTCTTTGTTGATGTAATCAATTTAAGACAAGATCACTAGGGTGAGACCTAATTCAATATAACTAATGTCATTACAGAAGAGAAGAGACAGAGACACACAAGGAGAATGGCATGTGACAGCAGTGGCACAGAGTAAAGAGATGCAGCCATGAGTGAAGGCACATCAAGGATTTCCAGCCTTCACAGAAGGTGAACAGCATCAAGGAAGAACTCCACTGAGTTTTATAAGGAGCACAGTCACTGTTGATAACCTTAATCTCAGACTTCTGGACTCCAAAACTGAGAGAATCAACTCCTATTGTTTTAAGCCACCCCATCTATGGTACTTTGTTATGGCAGCCCTAATAAATGACTGCTTTACTAAATGATTTACTAAAATAAATCATTGCTAGGGAACCTCATGACTAATGAGACAAAATGAAATGTTCTTAGCAAGGACAAGCTTGGGGAGAGAAAAGAGGGGCCAGCTGGGTGAGACCTTGACACCTAAAGGCAGGTCCTCTGTCAGTCTATACCATGGAACTACTCAAAAGAGACCATATTTACTTTAGCTCTTCCAGGACATGTAAGGTTTGGTCATGACAATCATAAAAATGCAAATGCTATCCCTGTGCTTATCTGTATTTATATTCATTGGAGTCTGAGGTATGACTATGCATGCTCTGAATATTTCTCCATGTGCTAGGATGTTCTCCTGTCTATAGTGGATTTCCTGCTTTGCACATCAGCACAGGAACTGCTGGTATGCTGGGGCTACTCCTCCATGTGAACAGGCTGGAAGAAATTCAAACCAGAGAGGAAAAACAGATGTTGGTAGAAGCTGGGGATGTAGACATACAGAATAAGAGAGTAGCCTTCAGTTAAGAAAGGATAATGTTGTTAAAAGAGGAGGGAACAGAAGAAAATTATTATTCATTGTATTACTGCACCTGAATTTCAGGTATTTCACATATATATTGGTATCTAATATCAACATCCTTAGATGTTGATGTCACACCCATTGTGTGGATTAAACTGAAGCTCAGAAAGCTTAACTCATCTGCTCAAAGTTTCACAGCTAATAAGTAGAAGAGCTGAGATTTTAATCCAGTTATGCCTGATTCCTATCTTCTTAAGTAGTGAGAACTCAATAAATATTAGGTCTCCTTTGAGAAGAGTTGATCAGAATCAAGGAAGGAAGCTGGATTTTATTACCAAACTAAAATTGTAAATAGCCATATCTTTTTACATTGAGTATAATGGCAGTCTTTGATACTCTAGAAGGCTAGACCAATATGCATTATTGATGTGTGAACCCACCAAGAGCTAGCTTTTAGGAAATTACCATGAAAATTTTCTCTCCTTAATCTGTAGTAGGAGAGCTTTGTTTTTTTCACTGAGCTCTTGGAAATGTTTCTTAGTTTAATTTGCAGCTAGATGTTATCATATCACTAATATCTGACCAACAGCAAAAAGATGGAAGTATCATGCAATTGCAATAACCTTCCTTAAACAAAGCCGAAGCATACCCTTTGCCCCATTCCTCTTCATCCCATCTTCCATTCTGTTTCTGGGAAATTGGATGCAATACCTTGAGCTCTAACCACTACCTTGTCCCATAAGGACAAAAAATAAATAAATGAACCACTCTAAGGATAGCATAACAGTGAGTTGAAGAGCCTATTTCTGAGGACTTTGGAAAATTTGCTATTCAGATGTGGACTATCCAGTTCTTACTTGTACACAAGAAATAATGTTCTTCTTATTTAAGCTACTATAATTTAAGTCTTCCTTACCTCTATGTTCTATGTTTTATCTTCACAGACTCCCTTTTCCCTCTCAACAACGAAGGTCCTTAAATCAAGTATAAAGTACTTAATTCCCATTTATCATCAAAAAATTAAACAAGACTTGTTTAAGTTTTGTATCTTTCTTTATTATTTTATTTTCCTCAGTCACTGCTATTTTTGCTTACACATGCTCTATAATTTGGTTTGTCAATCTCCTCTCACTACACTTTCAAAAGTGTAGTCTGTATGTTAAGAGAACATATAATACAATACATACTTTGCTACTTACTTTAGGATGTTCTTGGATTTTGGGGGGTGAATTTTCTATGTCAACAATCATGTCATCTATAAACAAAGGCATTTTTATATCATCTGTCTCAATATATATACCTTTTATTTACTTTTCTTGTCTTATTGCACTAGTTAAAACTTCCAATATGATGTTGAAAGAGAGTAGTAAGAGGCAACAACCTGTCTTGCTCCTTATCTTAGTGAGAGATTTTGTGCTATCTGCTTTACATGTATATCTCAGAATGTCCTTACATAGACTCTATGAGATAAGGGTTATTATAATTCTTATTTTTCATATGTATATACTGAAATACATAGTGCAATGGGCATTTTGGAAGTACAAATACAGATAGTGGCATCATCTGAAATCATTTAAAAAGAGCAAACTTGGTGAGGTTATATATATTTCATGAATGCAACATATTAGGCTTCTGGGTCCAGAAATTGTTTAGCTATTGTAGGAGGGGAAGAAACAAATTACCTCATTCATTAAGCCCAATTTAAGAAACAATTTATTTTTTTAAATTTTTTTTAGAAAGAGTGAGAGAGAGGGAGAGAGAGAGAGAGAATTTTAATATTTATTCTTTAGTATTTGGCGGACACAACATCTTTGTCTGTATGTGGTGCTGAGAATCGAACCCGGGCTGCACGCATGCCAGACGAGCGCACTACCGCTTGAGCCACATCCCCAGCCCCAGAAACAATTTATAAATGAGAATAGATTTTACGCAAGGCCTTTAAGCAAGAAAAGTAATAATTTTTTCTGTGTAAACTTTTCACCAAATGATATTTAACTGGATTTTGGTGTAGAGGTAAGGAGTTGTGAGTCTGAATCATTGCTGGGTTTCTAAAAGTACACAGTTCATGGCGCAGAGTAAACTAAATTACTAGATGACCAAATGAATAAATGGAAGAATCACAGATTGAATTTTTAAAGTGATTTACATTCTCTTGTACTTACATCTAGTAGTAAATGTGGTGTTTGTGTGTATAAAAGGATCCTAAATGACAGCCTGACATGTGTATTTCCTATATGCTCAGCCACTCCTCTGGGCATGAGTAAAGAGTTGGTAAAGGGTCACTTGTCTGCATGAGAATTCCAGGTGTCTCAAGAGAGAATCAGTGATGAACACAGTGACACTCAGAGATATCTCAGCTGTTGAAATTAAGCTGGCCCTACATCTTAGTTCTACAATCTCTTAGGGAAAGAATATGGCACCATATTAGTTTCCTATAGCTGCTGTAACAACTTACCACAAACCTGGTGGATTAAAACCATGCACTTACCCTTAGAGCTCCAAAGGCCAGAAGTCCACAATATTATCACAGCATCATGGTGTAAACCAGCGCCACGCACCTTGTAGGAGAAAATATGTTCCTGTCTCTTTGGCCCTAACGGGAGCTACAACATTTCTTGGCTTATGACTGTATCACTCCAATTTTCAAGGCCAGCGTCTTCAAATCTCTTCCTGCTCTGGCTTCGCATGACCCTCTGTGTCTGGCAAATCTCTATTTGCCTGCCTTTTATAAAGGATATATGTTACATTTGGGGTCCACCCTGATAATCCAGGAGGATATCCCCATCTCAATATCTCTACTTATTCATCTCAACATCCATACTTACTCACATCTGTGAAGATTTTGCCATTCACAGTTTCCAAGGATTAGGTCTTAATATCTTGGGGCAGGTGGTTATTATTCAGCCTACTATAGGGACATAAGACTGATCAAGGGACCGGCAGGGAAATGGTCTCCTAGTCAAAGTCTGCAAAACTTGTGTCATCATTCTCTAGTGGGAATGTTGTTAATCAATGATTCAACTTAGAGTGTTATATGATTAAACACTAATTAAATGCAATTTATTAAGATTGTTAGTGCATCTAAGGAAATACTGATGTATTCATCATTCAACAACTTTGCATCAGAGAGTCAACCCTGAAATTATTGGTTTTTGTTGTTGTTGTTGTTTGCCAGGAACACAATTTGAACTTAATTAATTCTGTGAAAATGAATGTGAACATATTCGTGAGGAATCAAGTTACAAAGAGTTAAGTTTAGTATACATTTTCTAAGGCGTGGTTCACTCATGCCTTCCATTCCTGTCCTCTTGTGTTTATACAGCTGGCAACTGTAAATCCAACATTAAAATAGTGTTCGCAAATCAGCAGATATTTCACTGTGCTCAGGGGTGAATTTGTCATTGCTGAATTCTGTGAAGATCTATATTCTTAGTCTGTTGATTTGGGGTGACAGATAATAGCTATGGCATCACTCTCATGGGGACCAGTATTGGCTCAGCATGTCACAGCACAAGATACTAGAATCATGTCCCCCCAATTTTTTCTGGTCTAACTATAGAGAGCCATATATCCTTTGGGTATAATCCTGGCATTGGGGAGGGTTCTGATTTGTTCCTTGAGAGGGTTCTCTTGAGTTTCCAATATAGCTACAGTCTTTTTAACCTCAAGCTCAGAAGTCTGCAGGACAGGATGGTAAAGACATTATAGAAAACTCACACCAAATCCTCTCTCTAACAGCCATCCTAGTGTCAACAGAGACTCCAGTTCCCTTGACTCATATCAGCAGATGATAGCTGGCACATTCTTTATTAGGTCCTATACAGGGGATTGTAGCTATGAACCCAGCTGGAACAATTCATGATGGAAAAAGCCAGACTGTGCCCCAACTCTAGTTTCTGAAAAGCTGAGAATGGCCTGAAGTGGAAAATGGATCTGCGACAGCTACCCACAAGGTCACTGACAATAGCAACCTCTTTTCTCCACCAGCCCCCACCGTCCTCACAGAAAGTACACCTTCTCCTTCACAAGGAGGCTGCCATTCCATGGTCCTCAGAAATGGAAAACCAATTCCAGATTCATCACCGCCGGGAATTAAGTATATTCCTTAGAAATAATGAGTTATAAGGTCATTGAGGGCTTGTTCCTTTCCTGCTTGCAGAGACATTTTAATTTGAGAAGAAAAAGTGACTAATGAACTGGACATTCTAATTCTAGTGATGTGCTTTTTCCCGTTTTTATGTCAACTGAACCACAAAAATGTTAATTTTTGTCTCTTTATTCCTCTTCAAGGTTCAGGAAGAACATCGTCACTAAAGGGGAAAAAAAATGTATAACTCTTGCTCTCTGCACCCACCTTCCTAAAAAATCAGAGTAAGATGTGGCTCTGGTCTCAGGGAATCTATTTTCACAGGTGGAGCACTTCCACTCACCAGCAGGGTCCCCACAAAGGAACTGACACAAAGATAATGTTTTTCAGAACCCAGAACATTCAACAAGGTGGAGAGAGGCTTTATACAAAAAAGTTTAACAAGTTGCCTTAGCAAGCTTCCCAAGAAGCCGACTCACAACTCACTCTTGGGGGTTTGTCAAAACAGGCTGCTGAACCCCACCCAAGAATTTCTGATTCAATCAGTCAAGGGTTCGTATTTTGAGAACCACTGCCCTAATGCCTCACTATGATCATCCACAATCATAGTCTATAAAAGCTATTCAGGGAGGGAAGGCCTTTTAAAACAGAATGCCACAGAGTGACTTCTGCTTCTGGCCCTGCTTCTTGAGAAATTCTTAGAAAAAAAAATCTGTGAACCATTGTTGGCCTCATCTGGACATGGGAGAAAGGGAGTCAGGGCTGGGGATGTGGCTCAAGCAGTAGCGTGCTCACCTGGCATACGTGCGGCCGGGGTTCGATCTTCAGGACCACCTACAACAAAGATGTTGTGTCCGCCGAAAACTGAAAAATAAATATTTAAAAAAAAGAATAAAATTCTCTGTGGTGGCCCAGGATGTCTATGACATAGTCCCTTAAGATTGTGGCCATACCATATGAAGTGAAGGCCTCTTTCATGTGGGCAGGAGTTGGTCCTGCCACAATGGTCCTCTTCCCTTCACCATATCAATTGCCATAATTTAAAATACTTTGTGTTTCTTTGTCTGTTGAACATCCTTGGCTTCCTACTTCTGTAACCTTGCTATCACTTTCTGCAAGAATCTGAGTTTTTCTTCCTCTGTGAAGATGTGTTTCTCTGTGTCAAAATGATGTTCTCCCCCACTCCCCCTCCTCTCTACCACCCCCACCCCCATCTTGAATCATTGTGCAAAATTTTCTCATGGATTAGTTAACCATTGACTGATTCTGTGACTTCAATGCAGCTGAGCATTTCAATTACACTGGGCAAAGATCTAACATGACTTCTCTTTCCCACTTTTCTTCTCCCAACAGACCTGAGACCTTCATTCCTCTCCTCCTTCTCTTCCAATCACTTAGGACAGTGAAGACTTTCAGAATGGGGTACAATTCCCAATTCCACCCTATGATGGAGCAATGTTCTATAATTTACTGAGTCCCTATAAAACAAGGGCTTTCACACCTCCATAAATCTCAAGGAGCTATTACAAGGAGCTGAGCTCCTCAGAGAGGAAGCTTAACATGGCCAAAGACTATTTTACTTACAGACCAAGGCTTATTTTTAAAATTTTTAATACTAAAAAAAACCCAAAACATAATAATAATGAAAGCCTTCAAGGTCTACCTGTCTATATTCAAACACTTATGAAACTTATATTTAAAGACTTATTTCCTTATGAAAAAGAATTTATCCAGTGGACAGGGATTACCTAAAATGGAGAAGGGAAGCTGACGCCTGTGAATATCTACAGTATGCCAGGAATTGAGTTAGGGGTACTGGCTATGCTATGCAAATTAATCATTATCATAGCTCTGAGAGTTTGGCTTTATTATTTCCACTTCACAGACAAAGAGACTGAGGGTAAGAGGTTATATAATTTCCCAAAGGTCAAGTCAAGCCATGGCTGAAACCTAGAATTATTTTTCTTCTATATTATATGGTCGACTTGAAAAGTGATATGGTAAAAGGAGATGAACAAAGATAAGCAACCTAGAAAGGAAAACCAAGAAAGGGTGTACAATGAGACAATGTCAGAGTCATTAACATGGATTATACAACAAGCACATTTAAAAACCATTACAACATGGAAATTTTTCAGTGAAAATAGATTTGAGAAGTAATGAGAGACACTGGCAGAAAGTTTCAGGGTAGATATGAATACAACCTCAGAGAAGGTTAGAAAAAGATGTTAGGAAATGCTTGCCCTTGAAAACGCCATGACAAAGATGCCAAAGGCACGTGGCCAAGATTATGGAGGACAGGAAATGGACAAAGGGAAGTATTTCTTTAGTCTTGTGAAAAAAGAGCCAGAAAGTACAAATAAGTGTGAGGTCACATAAATGCTTAAAAAAAAAAAAGTTGTCAAAATCAGGTAGAGAGAGAGAGGAGAAGGAGAAGGAGGAAAGATGAGGGGAGGGGAAAGTAGCAACACACAGGAGAAAAGACAAGAATATTTATTTTTAAGGTTTCAACAAAATAGGCAAGCAATTACTCTAATGTCTGCAGAACATTGATTTTATGCTAATAAGGGAAGATACAAATACAAAATACCTTTTAAAATTTCAAAGTAAACCACAGAGATGGGTTAAAATGATAATATCAGCAAGGAGTTCTTACGAGAAGGTGCTATATGAATCAAAAAGCTAGGCTCAACTTTTTTCTTCAAGGTTCCTGCAAGAACCCTGGTGACTTCACTGTCTTCTCCACCTTGCTTTTCTCTGGCTCATTACTGAGAAGCTAACCAGCAAGAGACTGCAACAATGCCCAGGCAACAAAGGGCTGGTTGAGAGGGCACACCTGCTACTCTGCTTTTATAGTGGGTGGCAAACAGTGCCAGTGAGGGTTTGCACCATATTCGAAAATGCCACACTCAGTCCCTGCTATTGGGTAATTAATATGGGGAGTTTAGACCCAGCATCTCGTTCCTCATGGACCCTATCCCATGCAGCTATCTGGTGAATTATAGGATAGTAATTGAGGTTAATTGTCACTGAAAGACACATGCCATATGATCTTTTTACATCTGCTTAGTGAGATGGATCCAGCCTAGAGAGATGTTCCCATGGGTACCATAGGGATTTGCTCTTACCATTTATGTGCTCCTTACATTTATGGGTTATGCACAAGCTAATGGGGCTAATTGTTATTGCTCCGGTGGAAACCCCTTGAACATCCCCCCATGTCCTGCCTAAATGTTAAATCTGTTTGTGCTTTGGTTTGTCCACATTTTGTTGTTCACATTAAAAAAAAAAAAAAAAAAAAAAAAAAAAAAGATTGCCACAAGTGGAGGTTGGCAGGTTTGACTATTGCTCTCTACTCAAAAGGGATTTTGTTTTTCAAGTCATAGAATAAAATGATTTAAGAAAAAGAATCCTCCATGCTCAGGCTTTGCCTTCCAGCTTCAAAGCCTTTTACAAGCTGCAATTCATTAAATGCAATAATCATTTGAGGCCAGTGGACCGACCTCTGCAGGGAGAGAGGCCAAGCCCTCCCACCCCACCCTCTTTCTCTTTGTGTTCCCAACCACAGAGAGCTGGAGAGGGGGCAGGATAATGGTGCTCCCACCAGGCGGCTGCCCATGGCCCTCAGCCCAGGCCTGCTTTTCTGTCTCCCCCTTGCCAGGGCTCCACGCTCCACTTAGCCATTGGGAACAGGCTCTTCTCTCCTTGGGGCTGCGATTGTCTGCCTCTCACAAATAGACAGACTGCCCACATTTTTTATTTCCTTTAGATAAATGAAGAATTTCCTAGCCACAGGGCCCAACCAAGCCTGACATATGCCCCATGAGACAGATTCTTCTCTGCTTGACCACTCCAGGGCAGATAGCCAAGAGAACCTCTACTTTTTTGTAATGAAGCCTGAGCCAGAAAGCCCCCACAGCATGCAGAGCCACTGGCCAACCTGGCCAGGCCAGTTACCCCTTGGTGACTGCCATCCACCACCGCCATACGGTCGCCTCTCCAGAGAGGGCATGGGTGTGGCTAACTGCGTTCCTGGGGTCACTGAAGTGAGAGATATGTGGTCTAGGGAGCTCCCGTGGGTCATTTCAGTTTGGAGGCCCTATTTATTTTGTCTTCTGTTATCCCACATGGACCCTACCCAGATCTTTTCTTAGAGAGAAGGAAAAAAAATTTTAAAGCACCCACAGGCCCAGCCACAGCATATTAAATTTCATAAAGCAATGCTGAATTAACTTTCATAATTCTCCTTTCCAATTGCCTTTTCTCTCCTAAGTCTGCCCAATATTGAAGGAAAAACAAGCACACTATCCCCTTAAAACAGTTCTACTATAGGGAGACAAATTAGTTTTATCTTTAATAACACATCGTTTCCTAATGTACCAAGAACATTTGGGAGTTTTATCAGCAGAACAAACTTAAAAGCAAAACTCTTGTGTCAGTATCTTCCTGGGCCAGAGTTCATGTGGGTGAGAGATGTGATAGCCCAGCCAGCCTCTCTCTCTTTCCCTTCTTCACCATTTCTTCGTCTTTCCCCACCTCTCTCACGCCTCTCCTCTTCCTCCAGCTCTGCCCCAAGACACCTGCTTCCTCCAGCATGCTCTTCTCCTCTCGGAAGACTTACACCCTGCCCTCCATTCAAGGCCAACCCAACTCCCAGCAACTCCTTGAAGGCTGTCCGTGGCTCAGCCTAAGTGTATCCCTTTTTTCTTTGGATTCTTAAAATGTTCATACCTGTTGATGTTCAAAAGTATTATGTCAGACTTTGAAGGAACCTCATACCCTAACCTCTTCATTTAAAGAGCTATAAAAAGTCATTTCAGCTTCCATGATTTTCTATGTCATAAGACAGTTTGTAGAAGGGACAAGAATCCAAGTCTCCTGGCAATGACTTGCCTTATTTCCATCCACCACCAACCCCCACTCCCATGATCGCCAGAGACAGGTGTATAGATCGCCAAAGAACATCATTCTCCCACTCAAGTCCCTTAATCAATAGAGGCAAAGTGGCCATGGCTTTTAGCAGAATTAATTTTATTCCACTGTGGACACAGATTCCTGCTTCCAACTGCACAGTCTTATGACATTCAATACTTCCTTGCTCTGAATGTCTCCAGTTTTGTCACAAGCTCTTGCTGTCTGTAGTTATGGTGTGAACGTGGAATATCCCCCAAAGGCTCATGTGTTCAATGCTGATTCCCAAAGTAGCAATGTGCAGAGGTAGGGCTTTGGGAAGTATTTGGATCTCAGGGGCTCTAATCAGTGGATTAATCTATAGATGGATTCATGGCTGAATGGACTAATCAGAGGCGGTAGAAAGTAGATGAGATGGGACTAAATTAAATAATGTGGCCTTTGGGACATAGCTTTGGAGACCATATCCTGTCCCTGGCCCCTTCTCTCTCTCTTCTTCCTGGCTGCCACAAGGAAAGTAGCCTTCCTACAATACCCTTCCACCATGATGTTCTCAGGAAAGACAGCCAACCATGAACTGCAACCATGAAACCAAATAAATTTTTCCTCCTTTTAGTCATTTTTCTCAGGTATTTTGTCCCAGCAACAAAAAAGCTGACTACATGCCTTCTCTCCCACTTCTTTCGAATTTTTTACTTTGCTGTTCAAGTCTCTAACTGGGCCTCTCAGGATATAGAGCACTCAGACACGTTTAATATATAGAGTTAAACATATCACTTTATAGAGATTCCAACTGGCATCAACATGATACATGACCATAAAGACAAACTATATGGAAAGATCTGGTTATAAAGAGGAGATCCAGATGCCTTATAATATATTTATGTTAAATTAATGTGTTTTTAAATAATTTCAAATTTATAGAAAATCTTCAAGAGTACAAAAACCTCTTTCATAAATCTTTTGAGGATAAATTGCTTATGTGTTGTGTCATAATCCCTAAATACCTTGAAATTCTTTCAAAAAGATATTTCTCTACAAAGCCACAATGTGAATACCAAAATTCAGACATTGATATTAATAGATTGTTACCATCTGATCCATGGACTCAAGTTTTTCCAGTTGTCTTAATAGTGTTCTTTACGGCAAGAGGATCCAATTCAGGGTTGCATGTTAGATTTAGTTGTCATGTTTTTTAGTACAAATCAATCTGGTACAATTCAGTCCTAACCTTTATGAATTTAAGACTATTGGTCTTAAGATCACAGGTCAATTTGTAGAACATCCCTCAATTTGGGGTTCACTTGGTGTTTCTTCATCATTAAATCAGATTATATATTTTAGCAGAAATGACAGAATCAATGCTCTTTATTGCATCCTATCATGCGGTACATCAATTAGTCCTTAATGATGATATTTTTCTTATATACAGAAACATCTCATTAATAGAATAATATGGCATCAAAATACATAATAAAACAGGGGGCTGGGGATGTTGCTCAGTGGCAGAGCACTTGCCTAGCATGTGTGAGGCACTGGGTTTAATCCTTAGCATGACATAAAAATAAACAAATGAAACAAAGGCATGCCGTCTAAAATTAAAATACATAAAACAGAAACCTAAAACATATGAAAGGATTGACCAAAGAACAATTGGGAAAACCTTAAATAATATCTTTGACAGGTCAAGTATCAAAAAAGTCAATAAGGAGAGACTTTTACAAATATTATTGATATGGTTTATTTTATATATACATATTTATATATATAATATATACATGTATGTAAAATATATTATAAAATATACATTTTTGTCATAAAACACCATTATATGTACATACATACATATATTCACATATGTGTGCATATATACATACATATATGTGTGTATATATGTATTTATATGTGTATCTTTTTGCCGTAAAAACACTAATATACATATACATACTAATACAAACACACACACACACACACACACACAAATACTTCTGGATCCCATTAAGAAATAATTGACACGCTTAAGTAATAGAGAAAACCGCAAGTACCTAAAACAAGATATTTAATTTCATTTTAATAATAAATGTATAAATAATTTAAATTACTCTTGACTATTCAAAGATGCTTTTAAAAATAACTTTTGAGACAAAGAAAAAGTCAAAGCTATAACTAAAAATACTTAAAAAATAATAATAATGAGAACATATTTTAAATCTTTAGTATGAAAGCCATGTTGTAATCAAAGGCATATTTATAACATTAACTGCAATTTTAAATGGGATAAAGCATACTAAGAATTCACTGAAGACATTGCAAAGAAAACCAAAATACTAAAATGAAGAGGAAGGGGATTCATTAAAGAGAAGAAAAAACTAATGAACTAAAATTGGAAGAAAAGAAAAATAAATTATCACAGAAGTAGTATGATATTGCTTCATAAATGGACAAATAGATCAATAAATTATAGGTAAAGCATCCATAAATAGTATTCATGTATAACAATTGTCTACATCAACAAGGTAGATTTTTTTCTATCAATAAATGATGGTTTTATCATTTAATAAATGGTACTGAGAAAATAGGTCAACTTCTGAGGAATGGGAAAAGAAGTTCAGTTTTACACTTTATCTCATGTACCCCCAAAATACAAATGGATTAAAGAGTTATTTATACAATTAAAATATTATTTATAAATATAAAGTAAATAAGATGAATATTACATCCTCTAATGGAAACAATCTTAACAGCTTCCTCTATAGACACTCTAAAGTAAAAAGACTAATATACTTAATGATATGACATTTAAAAATTTGTAAACCAAAATTAAAAGAAAATGAAAAATTAGAAAGATATATGCATTATATAAAACAGAGAGATCACAATATGTAACTAACACTTATGGAGCAATTAAAAATAGAAGATCCTGTTTAATTGGTGGTATTTGTTTATATATTTAATCAATCAATTAATGGGAAAAATATCAAATCACACAAATAAGTAAAACTATTGAAATTAAAATAATGATACAGAACTTTGTGTTTCTACCTCAAAAATTAACAAAGATACAGTCTATCTAGTGTAATAGTGCAAGCATATTTTATATGCTGCTAATAGAAACATAATTCAACATATTTTGGAGGCAAATATTAAAATATCTATAAAAAGGGAATGTGTCTACTCCACTCTAGCAATGTGCTGTAAGGATAAAATTATGGAGGTGAGTAAATAGTAATGTGCAAAATATATTATTAAGAAAAATTAGAGATGACTTAAATGTCCAACAATAGGGGTTTGACTGAGTAAATTGTGCAACATGAAAAAGATAAAATCATTTTTCAGGAAAATATGTAATGCTGGGTGGAAAGGCAGAATATAATACAATTTCTCTTTTTAGGAAAAAATACACATATACATATAACATGTAAAAAAATACACACACACATACACATACACACACAGACGTGTGTGTATGTGTGTGAAAAAGACCAGAAGTTAAAGCAAAACGTTAACACAGTGACAACAGTTATACTTATTTGGATAATATTTAGTTTTCCAATCAAGATTTTTTTCCCCACATTTTCTTCTTCTTTTTTTAAAAAATATTTTCTTAGTTGTTGTTGGACCTTTATTTTATTTATTTATTTATATGTGGTGCTGAGAATCGAACCCAGTGCCTCACACATGGCAGGCAAGTGCGCTACCGCTGAGCCACAGCACCAGCCCTCCCCACTTTTCCTATAGTGGGAATGAATGTTTTTACAATGGGGAAGTGTGGGAATCCACTATTTAACAAAATGATTTGAGCCCTCTAATGACAGTAACTAATGTTTTCCTCCCAAAATTTCTGGTAATGAGCTTGACTCACGGGCCAAAGCCGCGTACGTCTACTTTGTTTCCTTCTCCTTACCCCATGCCCCCATCAGGCCCTGCATCCCCAGAGTGCGCCTCTCTACACTTGGTACACAAACAGCTCTTCCTCTGAGCCTTTTCCTGGAATGAGGGTTCCTGGAATCAGGAAAGGCGTGGGAAACCCCATCAGGCCTTGTGGCTCAACAGCGGCTCCAGTCCTCCCCGGAGAGCCTTTGGGCAGCCTGTCCTCCAGGAGGGCTCTCATCCCAGCAGGACTCTCCTGAGCCCCAGTCAGCCCCAAGACAATGGCAGCTTCACAGCTTCCAAGGAAAAGAAGCTAAGCTGAGAGCCCAGCATTGTCAGAACAAAGTGCCTGGCCACAGAGCATAGGGCAGCCTGTAGCAGTCGTGGTCATTATCTGTGTCCAGGGCTGACAACAGAACCCCAAGGAACAGCAGTGACTAATCAGAGCATCTGAGGCCAGCTTTATGAATTTTTCACAACCAGATGAGAGTCTCACTGCAATGAACAAAGTTAATTATGCAGATGAGGCTATGAAGACATCACCACCTCTGTGGCCCCTGCACATCCTGGACCAGCGTGGCTTCCGGACTTCTGCAAAGAGGGAGAGCAGTGCGATTTTAAAGCCTCTGCTGGCCTCCAAGTCTGTCTTCCACTAGATTTTTCAACTGAAATCATGTAAAGAAACCTTAATGTAGTCAGTTCATAACTGTATGTGTAGGTGGTCTCTGCCTTCCCTCTGGAGGGCACATTAGAAGCAAAATGGTAGATACCTTCATTTTGAGAAAGGGGTAGTGATGATGGTGTTCTGGGAGGTCTTCTAGGAATGAAGAAGGGGCAGTTACAGAGCTCTGGGAGAAGCAACTGGGAAGGACAAACAAAAAGAGGGAGGGTCAGCAAGTGAACAGGTTGGTTCAGAGACAAAGTTTCCTCTGTTGTTTGTCCCATGCCAGCCCTGGACTTGGGGTTTCTGCCTTTTAAAGTTTTTGCCTTGACGGCGTGGTATTGAGGCTAGGAGGGTAGGTTTTTGTTTGATTATCAATGTGAACCAGGCTCGGGACTCTGGTGGTCAGTTGAAATCCAACAAATTCCTGTTCTGTCCTCAGTTAGTATGAGCTTGGTTATTTGGAAGGAAATTTAATATAAAATCCATATGGGTTTATCATTCTGAAAGTTTGATTCATTCCCACATGTTAAATCTGAAGCTTCTGCTGGAGTGGCATACACTCAATTCGGTCCCATGTCTTCTTTACCATTCCTGCAAACTTAGCAGTCTAAAGTCCTAGCTCCACTGAAAGCTTCCTCTTCAGGAAGTGGAGGATGGAGAATACTTGGCATGAAAGAGAAGTCCAAATTACTGAACATTACTGACTGAGTGCAAGTGTGTTGGCACGGACTCGTCATAATATGCTTCTGATTCTAGAGGTCATATTATTTTGAAGAAGGGAATTAGACCATTGTATAAGGAAGTTTCCCAAATTAATTATAGCTCCTCCCTATTCTCTAAGAAGTCTCAGGGATCGTAGGCTACTCCAGAAAATGTACATGAGAGGCTGTGGCCACACCTCAACAGGACTCCAGGTAAAGCCCTTTCGCTCTGCAGTTGGTTTCTGTTGCTTCAGTGATCTTCTCATTTTGTTGGCTGATAAGATGCTTTGGATACAGTGTTCTCTTCAAGGTAGTTATCGATACTCATGTTTTGCATACCACATAATTTAGCAAAGGGAACTTAGTAGGAACTATCTCATATCAACAGATAGCAGTTATGTGCAGATGTCTTCCTTATCCCTTGAATGTTGTTTTAAATTCCTAAAACTAGATTTGTCACATTATTGTAACTTCAAGCAGTAATTATTTAAAATCTATACATAGGTCCATTTAAAAAGCACCACAGAGGTTAATTCTGTGTGAGTCCACAGCAACGACAGATCTTTGACATGTTCTAACTTGGAGTTAAAATGAAGAGTAAGAAAAGCTAGAAGTCAGGGTCCCCTATATCAAAGTGGTTTTATTTTTGCTTTTGTTTTCCCCCAGGAAGACAACAAGTAGGATTTTCCACCATAGGTTATAGTTTTCTAGAGACTTCCTCATTAAAAAATAAATAGAGGTTCCTACCAAATTAATTCCATGTTTACATTCTTTAATAAGTTTGGGCAGGCAAGAAAAATTTTCCCTAACATACTGCCTGTCTCAGTTCTCCTATCTCCCGTGCCCTTCCCCTGAAAGCTTCCTAACGTAAAATTTTCTGCTTGGGAGACCTTTCAATTAACACAGTGGGGCTTGACAGCCATTTCAGCCTCACAAACAGCCCTGGTTCTGGGTACTCCTTTCATGCAAATAATTTCTAAGACTATCTCATGTTATGGTTTGGATCTAATATCCTCCAAGGTATCATGTATTCAAAGGTAGAGCTTTGGGTGCTCTGACGTCATCAGTGGATTAATCCATTGATGGCTGAATGTCTATGCAAAGATTCTGTTTGAATAATCAGAATGTCAGAATAATCAAAACCATTAATAACCAAAAGCATAAATGTAGATATAAAGATGGAACCAAACTGAGATAAATAAGTCCTTATACTGATGGGCAACTGATTTTTGAGAATGGTGTCAAAGAAAATGTAATGGGAAAGAACAATATTTTTAATGAATAATGTAGCTCATATATCCAAATTCAAAAAGGTAACCTTACCCCATACACAAAAAAATTACCTTAGATGGATAAATAAGAGATTTAAATGTAAAAGCTAAAATATAAAACTTTTAGATGAGAATGCGGGGAAATTTTCATGAACTTAGGTTAGGCAAAGATCTCCTAGATACAACATGAAAAGCAAGATCCATAAAAAAAAAAAAAGAAACAAACAAAGAAAAAACACAATAAATTGGACTTCATCAAAATGTAAAACTTTTATACATTAAAAGACATCATTAATAAAATGAAAGAAAAGTCACAGATTGTGAGAAATATTTGCAAATTACATATCTGATAAAGAATCTGTGTTCTGAATATACAAAAAGCTCTCAACAATTTAATAATCAAACAACTCAATTTAAAATGTACCAAAGATACAAAGAACAAGTTACCAAAGATGAGTGGCTAATTAGCACAAAGAAGACAGTCCACAAATTTGGATATTAGAGAAATAATTCATGTATTCATAAACTGGTGACTAGATAAACAAAACATGGTATATACATACAATGGAATGTTCTCAGCAATGAAAAGGAATGAATTATTGTTACATACTACATTAATTAACTTTAAAAACATTATTTTAAGTGAAAGAAGACACAAAAATACTACATATTGAATGATCCCACTTGTATGAAATATCAAGAGAAGGCAAATCTACTGAATCAGAAAGTAAGTTAGTGGTTGCCTGGGGCTGGAGGTAAGACCAAAGATTAACTGTAAATGGATATGAGGGATCTTATTGGAGTGATGAAATGTGTCAAAACTGGATTATTATTGTGTTGCACAATTCAGTAATTCTACAAAAAATGATTGAGTAGTCAAATGGGTGAATTTCATTATATGTAAATTGTACTTCACTAAAATTTGTTAAAAGTCTGTAGTTACTAAAGGAAACACAGTGATAGAAGATAAAAGTTAAACTCTCAATCTCAGCTTCAGTGTTTTCTATTTTTCATTAACCCTACAAGAAAAAGGCAACAGTTCTCTAGTGAAAGAATATAATAGAGACTATCTTTACTGAAATCATCAGGTGGTCTATTAATCAAAAACAAGTTCAAAATAACCTATATATAATAAAAGGAAAACTGGATTTTTTCACATATTTTCTTTATAGAAAATATTCCATCTGGATAAAAATGTATCTCATCTCAAAAAGAATTGGTCCTGAAGCAAATATTTTGAAGTCAGGTATTGGGCCAGCTATCCAGGATATTTTCCCAAAAGATATTCTCCAAACAATATAGAAAGAGAGGTGGGGGTGGGGAGGGAGAAAGGAAGGAAGGAAAAAGAAAGAAGGAAAAGGTCTAAAGTGGAGAAGAAAAGCAAAAGATTTAGAAGAAATGACCCATTTAAGATTTGAAGACCTCAAGCCAATTTCTAATGTTGAAAAAAATTCATAAAGTTGGTGAGCCCAATTCACATAGCACCCAGCTCTCAGGGCCAATTTTCAGAGAGAACAGCCCACTGCTACTCCTCACTATCAGCATCCCCACTCCCTCACACTCAAATCCTGAATATACACAAAACACACAAGTTATACTGCAGGATTCCAATCCAAGCCTATCTATTCCCGAGGTTGATTAACTGTAGGAGTCACCAAAGTGACCAAATGTCTGGCCCCTGATAGCTAAGGGAAACCATTACCTATTTGTGGAACTCCCCAAGCCTTGGCAGAATATAGCTTGTCTTTGTCTTCACTGCCTGAACCTCCTGCACATTATTCTGCCCAGGCTGGTGTGATCTCTCTAACACTACTTGGTTGTTTGTTTGTTTGTTTACTTTCCACTGAGAAATTGCTGACCATCATATAGTTAAGGTTCATTGTAAAGCAAAAAAGCGAATTATGAGGTTTCAGAACACATGTCTGGAAACCCAAAACCTGTGACTACTTCTGCCCAGGGTTAGTCCCAAAATGATAAGTAAGTTAAGTCTGTTTCTAAGTTATTGTCAGCTTCTGGAACCCAATGCTAACCTATGCTACTTTCTTTTGCACTGAATTAGAGAAAAAAATTAATATTAGGTAGGACTTGTGAAAGAATGATAATGAGGCGATGACATGGGTCTAGTATTCTTTTAAGCACTGGGATCTTTTCTTTTGTAGGCAGGAAAAAGGGTGTGTGAAATGAACCTCTTGCTGACACAAGAAGCAGGTTCTGGTAACTGTTCATTTTGCCCACAAGAGCTCTGAATATCTATCAGACAAAAGGTGGCTTGTTCCTTTGCAGGCTCAATGATACCATGGAATTGGCTAAGATGGTTCCAAAGGTGTTTGGCTAGTGCAAATGTATGAGCTTGGAGAAGGGCTTGCCAAATCCTGTTAAGGTTTATAGAAGTCAAGAAGCCATGGAATTCCAGCTCTGGTCATATTTCTCAAGTTCGGCTTAAGTTTTTGAGCTTACAGTTGACTGGCTTTTTGTGTTTTGATTTTCATTAACACAGAAGGCTTGCTGTTGGCAATGAGGCCTTGGAACGTCCTTGCTTGAGCTTAACATTTCAGCACATTTTGCATTGCCTAATGATGGAGTTGTGGTTTGCCAGGAAGGGACTTTTTAACGCTTTCTTCCTAGAACTGGGTAGAACTATACCCATGCAAACCTCAGCTAGTTCAAACAAAGCTTCTGTAATGGCAAAGGGAGAGAAAAGCTGCTATAAATACCTTTATAGGCTGCAGAGGTAATTTACAACCCGCTTTATTAATCCTATAAAAAGGCACAGCTGAACGCCTTTAAGTTACATGCATACAGATGACTAATTAAATACACAGTTAAAAGTCTTGACCCAGCACAATTTTGACCATTAAAGAAATAAGTCTTGAATTCCCCTCTAGGCAAAAGTTTTTGGATGAATTTGTGAGTGGAAGGGGGTGGCAGCCAGAGAGAGGGGGAAGGTTGACGTCGTTGACCATGGAAGGTGGGGAACTGAGGGGAAATTTTGTTTCTGATGGCTCATGTTTACTTATTCTCTTCTCTACACATACTAATGACAACACAGCAACCAGGTGACTGCCCCAGACTGCCAAGGGCCTTTCCTCTGACCTCTGACAATGACAAGGCCCTGGTTAAGTTGAGAGGGGGATGAATGGGAAATAGAAAGAAAAACAGAATCCTAACATTGAGTTGGAGAGAGGTTAGCTGTCTTGCTCACCAGCCCACCTCACCCAACTCTGACCCTCCAACCTTGCTTTGCACTCTCAGAAACTAACACTCAGGGATGAGAGGTGATTTGATTTTTTTTTTTTTTTTTTTTTTAGTTACAATGCTGGTTAAGGGCAAAACCAGGACAAGAACCCCAAAATGACCTCTAGAACATTAACTTTTCAGAGACACCGTTCATTCCTCAGACCATGTTGCCAGGAGACAACATGTTTCGATAGGGGGAGAAGGGATTAGTGGAAGGCGAGTCAGGTAGAATATGATTCCAAAACTCAAAATGTTTGCCAAACCATTTATCAGAAACATAAAAGGCCCTTTCATTTTTCAGGTTCTTGGAAGGGAATGGAAGAAGAGGGAGTGGCCTTTCCCATCAGGGACAAGCCCCAACAATTCTTCCATCAGCTCAGTGGGGTTTTCTTTGTTAGTTGGCCCCCCTCACAAAGTCTGGCTCTGTAAAAAGAATCTGTAGAAGCTCCCAGGTCAGACTGTGAAAGGGTGGTGTGAGAACACCAGGCAGATGGTACAGGAGTTGGGTGGCAGGACTAGGGAGCTACCTAAGACAGCCCAATTACTCTAGTATTTAGGTCCTGAGGTGACCCACCTTGTCAAGGTCACCTCCACACTTCTTCCCCCACCCATCGGAAAAGCTTTACCTGCTTTGCTTGGTTCTCTCATGACCTTGGACGTTTTCTCACCTCCAAAATGAAGAACAAGATGTTTTCCCTCTTCACATGTGAAACACACAACCTGGTTATTGTCTCTGCCTACAAACATCACTCTCACTGTCCCCACTGATCTCACACCCCTTTCACCTGCCAATTCTGATTCATTATTCAAGTTTCACCTTGGATGTCACTTCCACTAGAGAAATATTTCTGGATCCCAACAACAGGTTCAGGGCTCCCTCATCTGTCCCCAAAAGAGGGTATTCATACCCTTGTCACTGGATGTACTCATCACACTTTTTAACAATTATGTCATTTGGTTTTCCCTGACAGTTGTGGACCCCACTGAAGACAGAAACCATGTTGCCTTATTCACCATTGCATCTTGGTGCCAGACATGGAGGAAGTTGCTTATAAAGCTCGCACATGTTCCTCTTCCTCCCTTACCATCTCTCCATTGCTTTCCATTGCTGAAAAGTTTTGTTAGGATATACTTTTTGTTTTCATCTAGGATAAGGTAATTATTGCACTCTAGGCACAGGGGTGTAGAAGAAAATTACTAAATATGAGTAGCGAATGAGTTTGCTACGGCTGCCACAAAATAGGTAGCTTTAAATAAACCACTGCTTGGGTGGTTTAAACAAAATGGAAACTGATGATCTCCCTTCTAGAAGGTGGAAGCCAAATCAACCTGTCGACAGGTTGGTTCCCTCTGAGGGCTGTGAGAGAGGGATCTGTTCTAGGCCTCCCTCCTTGGCTTCTCAGTGGCCTTCTCCCTATAGGCCTGTTTGTCTCCAAATTTCCCCCTTTTCATGAGGATGGCAGTCATTGTAGATGGGGGCCCATCCCAATGAGCTCATTTTAACTTCATTAGCTCTGCAAAGAACCCTATCTCCAAACAAGGACACATTTTGAGGTGCTGGGAGTTAGAACTTCAGCATACAAATCTGGGGGGCAAAATTCAACCCCTAAAAAAGGATAAAATATGTCACTGCAACTCTAACTGGCCACTTAAAAAGCTAATGCCACAACAACCATCACACACACACACACACACAGAGTTTTCTGGATATTATCCCTTTTCATAGGACTTGGAAATCCAGACTGGGTGGCATATTCTTGGGACCATCCTCTCCAAATTGAGAAACTTAGGATTTTCAAGATCTTCCACTGGAGCATTCTATCAGAATAAAAAGTGTTCTAGAAAACACATTGTTTACAGAAACCCTAAGTATCTGTCACAATGAAAGGACTATGCCCTCTCTCTCCACCCACTGTTGCTGTGACCATGACAAAAAGTAAAGGGAAACAGGTTTTCAAGGAAGTTATGTTTCCATTCCTTGCTTGAGAGACATTATTATTCCCAGAATAACTATGAAATTGGAATTTGAACCATAAACCTGGTGAATAATCAGGTAATGTCACTTAGAGCTGAACTCTGTCATTGCTTGCTGACTCAGTGTTTCCCTTCCAGAAAGGCTAAAAACAGGCAGATCTCTAAAGTAGTCTCTCTGCTGCTTCTTTCAGTTTCATTTTTCATTTAATTATAAGTGATGCTGAGCATCTTTCTATACAGTTATAAGGCTATTATATTTTCTCTTTCGTAAGTGCTCTTTATATATGAAGGAAGGTAGCTCTTAATGTGGCCACTTTTTTCCTCCAAGTTTCTAAGTTTTAGTTTTGCTTATGAATTTTCCCCTGATAGAATTTCATGTTTTTACATAGTCAAGTAATAAGTCTTTTGTTTTTTATCTTTCACTTTTCTTACATATTTTCTCTCTGGAGCCTTACTGATTCTCTACTAGCATCTTCAATCCCTAGCATCCTATACCAGGAGTTGTTCATTTCTAAGAAACTGCCCAGGCTCTTTGAGTGATAAGTTTTATTTATTTAGTTATTTATTTTGGTACTAGGGATTGAGCCCAGTGGCACTTAACCACTGAGCTACATCTTCAGCCCTTTTTTGTATTTTATTTAGAGGCAGGGTCTCACTAAGTTTCTTAGGTCCTCACTAATTGCTGAGGCTGACTTTGAACTTGTGATCGTCCTGTCTCAGCCTCCCAAGCCACTAGGATTACAGTTGTCCACCACCACACCCAGCTGAGTAACAAGTTTTATTTCTCAGTAGTAACTTGGTGAGATATATTTAAAGGCATCATTTATGTACCTGTGTCACATATCCATCTGGCTTCCACTGAAGGCAAGGATTGTGGCTCATTCACTATTGTAGCCCTGGAGCTTAGCACAATGCTGGCAAACAATGGGTGTTCAATAAATGTTTTCTTCAATGGCATCCCTAGGGACTCTCTACTCCCTTGGATGACCCTCATCCTACCCATGTCCTGCATGCTGTTCTCTCAGGTTATTCAGCCTCTGATAATATCATCAGCTCATTGGTCCCATGGCATTAAGTTGGTCCATTGTGACTTCACTCCATAAACATATTATAATCAAAAAAAAAAAAGGAAATAACACTGGAATCCTTTAGTGTCACTCAAATTCTCTCTCTCTCTCTCTCTCTCTCTCTCTCTCTCTCTCTCTCGGTCTATTCCAGTTAGAGACAGAACCAGACTGAGTAATTTTCTCACCCAGAACCCAATTTCCGAAGTCAATATTTTTCATTCCTCTTTGGAATCGTACAACCAGCAAAGCCTCATCTTCAGTGATTTTCATTTTTCTATAATTGTTCATAAAGGGGCTAAGCTTGACCTAATGAGAATATAATGCTTTTAAAAAGTTTCAGACATCATTTCATTTGATCATTAAATGGAAGAACAGAATAATGGAACCTCTTTCTCAGGGTATGCACCTCAAAATGTGTCCTTATTTGTCACTACTCTCACCAACTCATTTTTTCTTTTTCGCTTTCCTCTGCTGACAAGTGAGATAATAGACATTTGTTGAACCACCCTAAACCTAGAAAACCAAATGCAATGATTTCAAGGAAAAGAACCCCACTTTATATTTCTCATCCACCTTAACAAAATTAGACTGCTACTCAGGAACTGGGCAAACAGGTGAAGAGAGAAAATGAGAAGAATGAAGTAGGATGCATCTGTCAAATCCAGCACAAGTTTGCCTTTGGATTTGCTATGAGAGTGACTCATTTCATAAACAATACAGCTGCTGTAGGAGGCAGCCCTGTCAGATTTGATGGATGGCTGGCTGTGTATCTCTGGATCTTCTACAGTTGGGCAGACGGGCTTTGGGGGCCAAGCATCCATATCAAATCCATCTTAAGTCAGTAAGAAACATGAGAACTCTTTCTGCTAATGGTTAAAAAAAATTAAGGAAACGTTCTCTAAATTCTGGGTCTCTGGACCCACTCCCCACACTGACCCCAGCCTGCCTTTTGACCACAGCTTTGCATCTGACCTATCTGAGTGTTCCTGCATTGTAAGAAGAATTATGGGAAGTCATTCCCCCTTTCAAAGAATAAAGTCAATCCGTTAGTTCCCAAAATGAGAGAGGCTGGATGGGAGTTAATATGAAGAAAGAGTTGACTTCTGGCAGATGTGAGATACTACGACCCTTTCCCTCACTTAGAAATAGCTCAAGTCTCATGCTCCATTTGTAGCAGAAACACTGCAAATAGACAGCTCTTAGAGGTCCCAAGCTATTATAGTTTAAATCTGGAATGTTCCTCAAAGGCTTATGTGTTGAGAGCTTGATCCCCATCTGGTGGTGCTATTGGGAGGTGATGAGACATGGTTGGAAGAGGTAGGTCACTGGAGATGTGACTTTGAAGAGTATATTTGGCCCCTGAACCCTTCCTTCCACTGTCCTGTCTACTTCTCAGCTGCCATAAGGTAAGCAACTTTGCTCCAGCCCACTATTCTGTCATGATGTACTATCTACCCAGAAATAATGGAGCCAGCTAAAAACAGTCTGAAGTCTCTGAAACTGTGAGCCAATATAAATCTTTCTTCATTTTTCCTTGTTTTTCTCAGGTATTTTTTTTATGGCAATGAAAATCTGACTGACTTAGTCAGCTTTTTCACTGTTATAACCAAAAGATCTGACAAGAACAATTTTAAGGAGAAAAAGTTTGTTTGATTCATGGTTTCAGAGGTCATAGATGGCAGGCTCCATTGCTGTGAGCCTGAGGTGAGGCAGAACATCATGGAGGAAGAGTGTAGTAGAGGAAAGCAAATCAGGACATGGCCACTAGAAAGCAGAGAGAGCTCTGCTCAACAAGGAAAAAATATACACCCCCCAAGGCACATCCCTGGGACTCACCTCCTCTAGTCACATCCTACCTGCTTGCAGTTACCTCTCAGCTAATCTATATCAGGAATTAATTAAGTTAAACCTCTTATAACCCTATCACTTCATCTCTGAACTTTATTGTTTTGTCTCACACATGAGCTTTTGCAGGACACCTCACATCTAAACCATAACACTGACACACAAGCAAAGAGACTCAAGAATAATCCTCAATGGGTTATTGACAGATAAGGGGCAAGGCCAATGGTGAATTTCTCTCTCCCCCTCCTGCACTCAAGCTAAGGGGACACTGGGTTTTCTTCCTCTGTAACCTTCCATCTCCTAGAAAGCCTGTATCCTGGTTTGGAGAAACACTGATTTTAACAGATGTGGTAAGTACTCTGGGAAAAAAAAAACACTCCTTGGCTAAATACATTTATACATCCCCCTCATCACTCCTGACCTCCACCATAAAACATGTCTCTCTGTTTTAAGACTTTCAAGTTATCTGCGGATACGCTATCATAAAGGGGTGAGCATTAAGCCAGTATCTGCATGCACGCCTCCATTCTAAAAAGATATCAAGTATTTTCATAGATCAAGTATTTTTACCTATGTTGATGATAGGGAAACAGGAGAGATAGGGTTTGACACGGGTTGACCAGAAATCTGGAAGAAGGATACACAGTACAATGGGGTAGCTCCTAACTCAGCCAACATCCATCAGTGATCCTGAATTAGTTTAGGGTTGAACTATTTTACATTCCTTTTGAGGGCCCCCAACTCTGATTTGTCAAACCCCAGATTCCCTTTCTAGCTTTAGCTCTTAGATGTACACACTTGTCCTCCTCCTTTTCCTGGGCTTGAGCCCACCCTCCCCTGCAGCCTCACCTCCCTAAAGGACTGGAAATCTTTCATTTCTGTCTGGTTTCCAGGTCCTGGCTAGCCCCTGGACTCACTCCATACCTGTTTCATGGATTTGTATCTGGATCTGGATCTCCTCATGGGACATTTCCAAGGAACTGCTCCCTGCAGAACTGCCCTGAGGAAAAGCCCACCCCAACAGTTCACAGAGTTCTCTACCTCTCCCTCCCTGACTTCTCTCCCTCCTTTCTCCCCTCATATCTCCTTCTTACAGGCCTGAAAACTGTGGCCTGCTTAGACCCAGGTGATGCAATGTTTGGTCCAGGAAGTCTGGCCTCACCTGAGACCTTTTATTGAAATACAGACACCTGGACCCCCTGGGCCTTGTTAAATCAGAATGTGCCATTTCTCAGGTGACTTACATGCATATGAAGGTTTTAGAAACCCTGCTTTTAACCTCTCTTCCCATACAACCCACTCAAGAACATTTTCCCTCTATTCCCTTAGGTGTACAGTTGGGGGCAATGTGAACAGCCTGGGGTGCCGTTGGCCTCCAGACACCAGCTGGGGTCTTCCTGCCATTCCTGCAGTCACTCAATCCCTGCATGTGAGAGGCATGCCCTTGGAGGTGCTTTTACAAAGATGTTTCAAAGTACCATTGAAACCTCACATGTAGGAAGAGTGTAGTAGAGGACCTCACTCATAGGTCTCTACTCCAGCCACAGTTATGAAAAGAGGAGTTATTTATGTCCCTGGGCACTAGCAGGGAGGCAGACTAACATCTAACTGCCTCACCAGCTGAGGAGGCTGGTAATTCCCCACAGCCCAGGTCCCCCAGAGCAGGGAGAGCTACTCAGTGTTCTTACAAAGAGCCTTCACTGCTCAAAGCCCCGTATTGAATACTCTTCATAAAACGTCTTTAAAATGTCAACATGCCAAGGGGAATAGCTCACTCCACATTTAAAAAAAATATATTATATTTTAAGAAAATTGTAATTCATGTACAGCTGTAAGAAACAATGGAGAGTTCCTCTCTACCTTTCCCAATTTCCCCTAATGGTAACATCTTTATTTAACTATTTTGGATTTCATAGTCAGGCTATTGATGCTCATAATCAGCCTTATTCCCATTTCCCATTTCACTCACACTCTTTTATATTCACATATTTAGTTCAATGCAGTTTTATAACAAGTAGACCTTGTGACCATCACCACTATCACAATACAGAATAGCTGCATCACAAGGGTCCTCCATGCCACCCTTTGAAAGCCACAGCCACTTCCCTCTCCACCCTGTATGCCCACCCCAAGCAACCACTAATCTGTGCTCCATCTTAATCATATATATATATATTTTGTGTGTGTGTGTGTGTGTGTGTGTGAGACCATAGAGTATGAAACCTTTTAATATTGGCTATTTTCATTCATCGTAATTCTCTGGTATAAGTTGTGTGTTGTTGGTCAACTCCTTTATATTGCTAAGTAGTATTCTAGGGTATAGCTAGGCCATGGTTTATTTAACTATTCACCTGTTGAAGGATATTGGGTTATCAGAGTTTTGGGTTATTGCAAAATTAAGCTGCTATGAATATTCCAGTACAGATTTTTGTATGAAAATAGATTTTCATTTCTCTGGGATAAATGCCCAAAAGTGCAAATTGTCAGGTCATATGGCAGTTATATGTTTAGTTTTACAATAAACTGCCATATTCTTTTCCAGAGTGTCTGCACCATTTTATATCCCCACCAACAATGGATAAGTTGATCCTTTGCTCTAATTTTTTATCCATCTAAATGTCAAGTCTGATTCTTTTCAATAGCTTCCTTAAGGACCCAAAGCAATAATAGCAGAAGAGGAAACACTTATCCTCCTTAAGTTGCATGATCTACGCCCCTGCCTCCTCTGTTGCTCTGTCTGCCCACGCTCACTTTGATTTCACAGTCTGCTTTCATGTTTTCCCTCCTCTGGGTACCTTCCAAGTAGCTTATCAACATCAGCTGCAATTCCTTTGTGTCTTGTTTTGATTCTAATCTGTTAATCTTCCCCAGACCCCATGCCAAGTCCCAGCTATGTAGTGGGGCCTGCAACCATTGCTCATGACTCAGCACCTTGGACAGAAGGGCTGGGCCAGTGGCCCCAGGCACCTGGGCCAACGCTGGCCACTCACTCTTTCCAGGCCAAGGTCCAACTCAGTCTCAACTCCTGTTTTTCCAGGAATAAAACAGAACTGTGGGCAAGACAGAGAATGCAGATCCAAATTGGATAAGACTGGGACAACACCCTGCTAACAAGGCTGTTCATGCAGAGAGTGGACGGACATGGCCTTAGCACTGGGAGTCCACCATTTGGGCCAGGCTTTGCCTCCATTCTGAGGACATCATGATCATAAGTATACTATTATAATTATCATCTGTTGAATATTTGATGTGGGCCAGGGACTTTTAAAACAGCTTTCCATGTATAGAGTCATGAAAACTTCATATCTGTAAGTAAGAAATCTGAGGCTTCAGATCACACAAGGATCTAACTCCAGGAAGCCAACTTGAGAGCCTGCACATTCAATCTCATTCCTCTGTTTCTTCCAAATGGTAGGACTTTGTAACGCAAGGTTCTACAAACCTTAAAAAAGTATTCACAGATCTTGAGTTCTCACCTACTAATTCATACCAATTCTATTTTCATGTCAGTAAGAAGGGCCCACGTAAGGCTGGGTGAATTATATCACAGGCAACAGCTTGTAGAGCTCCTTAATGAACTTTTGGTTCTCAAGAGTTGGGTGACAGTGCTCAGTCCATATAAACCAAGGTCACCTGGCAATTTATAAATTCTATGATGAAAGAAGAAAACCAAAAAGTTGCTGTGTATCCAAAACTGTTCAAAGGGATACGGGATGCAGCAAGCCTCTGGCGAGGAACACAGGCAAGGGCCTCTCTTGTCCACCTGCTCATGACCACGAGGCATGCCACAAACTAGCAAGGACACAGTGCAGCTTCATGGCATACCACAGTCCCAACTGCCTGTTGGTCACATACCATCCACTCTGGCAGTGCACATTCCACATGTCCCAGAATGCTCCCACTTGTGCTCTTTTGCCTTCTGGGGAGAGAGCTTGCTGACAGTAAACACTCCTCCTTAGACAGCCTCCCCTCAAGCTGAACAATATTTGACCTATGTGTTAAATTCCTTTCCCCCTCACTGTTAAGCCACACCTCTGTACACTTCACACACCCCAGTTTGCAAAGCCTGCTACATATTCTGTCTTGTCTCAAAGAAGACTGCCTTCTAGCTGATTCCTTTTCTCCTTAGACCAGGCTTGTCACGGGACCTTCTGACACCAGGGCTGCCAAGAACAACTTGCAATCAACACTCCATGTCCTTCCCAGCCTTCTCTGACAGTCGGGGAGCCGCACCTCTCCTGGGCACATTCCATCCCTACTCATTCCACCCTTACTGGTACCTGTTGTTCCTTCTTTGGGTGGTGCCACCCCAACTTGCAAGCTGCTCTTTTTCCTGAGGCAAGGAATTTGGGTTTGATAGGGTTGTCTGCTCTAAGTTGTCTGGGGCAGAAGGTTAGGATTTAAGAATCAGGTTGTCTTTCAGTCCTGATTCTGGTGACAAGAGCATTCCATGTACTAGTGATGTTCAAAATCGCCAGATTATGACAATCCACGCAGAACATAAAAATCACTGGCCCTACCTTCACCGCCAGGAGCATCCCTCAGTATTAGCTTTGCTCTTGATGCTTTATTTCACAGACCTAAAGCAACAGATGTCTTCAACTAGATGTTTTCAGTTGGATGGTGCAAGAAAATTTAAACTTCTGCCTGAAGCAGAACCCCTCATTTTCTCCAAATCTTGTCAATTCTCTCTCTTAAATAATTTCATCTCCGTCTTTCCCCTTTTATGGCCACATAAAATATCTTTTTCCTCAACCAAGTTATTCTCAATATAGGATCTTCAGCCGGATTGGTTATGAAAGACCTCCTGAAAAACTGCAAAATGATCAATAAGTTTAGAAGAAATTATTGAATCATAAATACCATATATATATATATATATATATATATATATATATATATATATAATTTCTCTTATGTAATAAAAATATGGTTCTATCAGGGACTTTATTTCTATAATTTCCTTCATTACTACAGGGGATAATTCCTGAAGAAGGTGCATTGAAGTATCTTTTATCCAACAGAAGAGAGCCAGGGTCAGAGACTGCATGCACCACTCAACAATAAGCTAGCTCCTCAATGTGCCTCTCTAATCTTACTCTTCACCCCTTCTCCTCATCAAGTCAATTTTCGCTTTTCTTTTTTAGAACCATGTTTATAAAATATTTACTGACATAATAATTTCTCTAATTAAATTTGTTCAATGACATTTTATCAACAGTAATGTACATCTCCATTGTCCATGTGTGAACATTCAGAATATGATCCCTCTCTGCCTCTCCAACTTCTCCTTCTCAGTCTCCAAACTTCACACAAAACTCCAACACTGCCAAACACTGTAGTTTCCCAAAGGTGCCTCATAGCTCTGAATTCCCTTTCTCTGGCACATGTGGCTCTCTTGTTCTAGAATGATTCCCCCATTGCTTAACCTTGATAGTGTTAAAAAAATTATCAATTCTGTCGGGGGGTGGGGTGGGAAATGTACACTCATACATTGTTGGTGGGACAGCAAATTGGTACAACCACTATGGAAAGCAGTATGGAGATTTCTCAGAAAATTGGGAATGAAACCACCATTTGACACAGCTATCCCACTTCCTGGTTTATACCCAAAGGACTTAAAATCAGCATTCTATAGTAATGCATCCATGTCAATTTTTATAGCAGCTTAATTCACAGTAGCTAAACTATGGAACAGACCTAGGTGTCCTACAACAGATGAATGGATAAATAAAATGTGGCATATATATTCAGTGAAGTATTACTCAGCTTTAAAGAAGAGTGAAATATGGTATTTGCCAGTAAATGGATGGAGTTGGAGAATATCATGCTAAGTGAAATAAGCCAATCCCAAAACACCAAGGCCAAATGTTTTCTCTAATATGCGGATGCTAATTTACAATAAGGCAGGGGACACTAGAGAAGAATAGATTAGGTTGAGGGAAATGAAGGGATGGGTGGAGAAAAGATGTGAGGATAGGAAGGATAGTAAAATAAAACAGACATTATTACTCTACATATATATGTGACTGCAAGACCAATATTATTCTACAACATGTATACTCAGAAAAATAAGAAAATTTATCCCATCTATGTATATCAAAGTGCATAAATGCATTCTACTGTCATGCATACCTAATTAAAACAAATAAAAACATTTTTAAAAAAGTATCAATCCTTGTATTGTGCAGAAAATAACTGACCTTAGGGGATGAGGGTAGAAGCAGAAAGACCAAACCTGATGGTGACTTGACTGACCCATGGTGATCACAAGGAAGGTAGAGAATAAGATTCAGATTCTTATGTGTATTTTAAAGAATCTATTTTATATTTTTCACTTAAAAACCTACCAAAACTTTTGAACTAGTCAATAGGTAGAAAAATAGCCATGAGGTCATTTTCTTAGTTCGTTCAGGCTGCTATAACAAAATATCATAAGCCGAGTGGCTTATAAGCAACAGAAATTTATGTCTCAAGTTCTGAAGGCTAGGAAGTCCACGGTCAAGGTGCTGGCAGATAGTGTCTGGTCAGGGCCTACATCTTCAACAGCCATATTTTTGCTGAGGCAGAAGAGATGAAGGATCTCTTAGGGTGTCTTTCATATAGACACTAATCCCATATTTGAAAACTTCACCCTCATGAACTAGTTATCTTCTAAAGGCCTCACCACCTAGCACCATCACTCCCTAACAATAATTATAATTGAATAATTAGAATAGAATTTCAACATATGAATTTAGAAGGAATACAAATATTCAATCGGTAGCAGTCTTCTAGCATCTTGTCAATATTATACATGAAGGTCCCAATCCATTTTCTTGTGCAAAATGTTTTTCTCTAGTCAAGAAAACACCTGGTAAACTGAACAGAAGTGTAAGACCTTATAAGATAAGTACATATTTTAATTATCTTGGAAACAATTCTTCATTTCCCATCTTAAGTTATTTTGTTGTAATTGTGTCATTTTGTTTTGTTTCCAGCAATGCTAGTAATAGGAAAAGCAATTAAATTATCAAAGTTTTGCTCTGGTTCTTTCCCCCCATTTATCCCTCTTAATCTTACCACATCCCTATACTTTATAAAGTCCCTTCTCCTAATAATTGTATTGGTAATATTAGTAGTAGTGGTGATAATAATATTATAGATTATGTTAACTCACATTCGTAGAATCTTACCACGCCAAGGGCTTATGTAAGTTATATTCTTATAAGAATCACATGAGATGAGTAACAACTTTATACCCACTTTGTGGTAAGGCAATTGAAGTTCTAGGAAGTGAAAAAATGTATTAAAGATAATTCACCTATAAAATGGGAGAATGAAATTTAAATCCAAATTCCATGTCCTGCACTACACTTCATTGGTTCTTTTATCATCATTTTTTCTGATTCCAATTATCATGTAACCATAAATGAATCTAATGAATCATTTTAAAATAAGTTTTAGAAATGTAAAAAGTAATTTTATGTTTTTATAGAAAACTTATAAAACTGAGAAAAGCACAAAGAAAAAAATTCTATAATCATATCATATGGGGATATCTGTATTTATATTCTCTACATCATACTTATAATAGATTAATATCATTGGGATTAAACTGATGTTTTTATAATTTGATTTTTTAGTTTAATAAAATTGTCAAAATACTTCTGCATATTATTAAGTTATATTTATGGAAGGTCACCTTTTTGTAGTTATATAACATGGCACCATGTGGATGTACAAACTTATTTCATTACTTCTCTACTGTTAGATACTTAGGTTAATATGTTTTTCTTACATTAAATTGACTTTTTTCTTATTACATAAAAGTATTCATTAAAGAATCTTATATAAGATTACGACCTCTGGATAAATACCTAAAAGATTTTTCTGTCAAAGAGTTTAAGCAGATAATGTTTAAGTTCTTTACTTTTTTTTCCCAAAATATCCTTTTCAAAGATTGTTCTAATTTAAATCTTAACCAGCAGTTTTAAAATATGGCCTTCTTTCATACATTTCTGCTATTACTCAGTATTAACTATCACAACTTTTATTATTTGGATTTGTTTTATTTTCCATTTAATAGTTCTTTCCATTTGCTTTATTTTAAAATCAAAAGGGGAAGGACTTTTGCTTCCTATCATGAAGGAGTAGTAATGTATGGCACTTACATTCCTGCTCCCATAACTCACAAACAACTAGGAAACTGGAAAAAATATAAAATGTCTATTTTCTGACAATGGGCAATGTAGAATCTATGACCCCTCAGAGCAGAACTTGCAGCCTGGAAGCAATTTCCTATCCTCAGGGCAGGAAGGGGGACCCTTGCAGACTTTGGCAGACTCTCTAAACTGAGGAAAGATAGGAACTCAGAAAGGCTGAGGCAGCTGGAAATTTCAGGGCAGCATTCCAGAAAGAGAGGAGCTACCCGGAGAAAGATCTTGAGAAATCTGTTTAAGAGTTCCACTGAGTCTCTGCCTGAATCAAAACTGCATATAAGTAAGTAAACACTGCAAATCTAAAAAGAACAACTGCAGGGATTCTGTATTCAACAGTTCTGAGCTCATAGATCCTCAATTTGTTATCCCTCAGAGTGGAAAGACCTCTCTTGAAAATCTGGGTATTCAAATCTGTGGACTACTGGAAAGCTAAGCCTTAGTAGTATGAGTAAACTGTATCTATAATAAGGATATTCTAGGCCTACCCTAATAAAAGCCAAAGAAGGTTCACAGTAATGTGCAAGTAAAATGGATAACTGCTTACCAAAAACAAACGCCAACACTCTAAAGGAAAACATCAAAATCCAAAACTCAAAAAATATAACACTCCTCATATCCAATATCCAATAAAAATTGCTAGTATGCCAAGTAGCAACATGTGAACCCTAATTATGAGAAAACTCAGTGAATGGAAATACACACAGAAGTGGCAGAGAGGTAGAATTAACAGACAATTCTACATTAACAGATAATGAACCAGCAGAATTAAAGAGCTACTCCCAAAGCTCAAAAAATTAAAATAAAAAAGGTAATATTAAATAAGGAAGTTGTAAATATTGACAGGAGCCACACAAATGTTCTAGGGCCCAAAAGCCATATATAGAAAATGAAAAAAAAAATTCACTTAATGGATGTAACATCAAATTAAACCTTGTGGAAGAAAAGAACAGTGAACTTGAAGACATAGTAATATTAAATGTCCCAAATCAAACACAGAACAATGAGGCTGGAGAAAAAAATAAATAAATGGAACTTTGATAACATGCCAAAAAAGCATTCTAACATACATGTATTGGAGTCCCAGATTGAGAGATAAGAAGAGGCAAAAAAAACAACATTTAAAGAAATAATAGATGAAAATATCCCAAAATTGATCATAAATGTTAAACCTACACATTCATAAAAACATGACAAATCCAAAGCAACATAAACACAAAAAATACCACACCAAGTATGATAGCCAAACCTCAAAGATAGTTTCCAATGACCCTTACCTGTTAGCATTCATATTCTTGTGTTTTTCTTTCCAATACAAAATGGTTCCTGTGTTTTTCTTTCTGATACAAAATAGTTCTGTTTGACCAACCAGATATTGTGGAGATAATGGCATGTGATTCCTGAATGTACATCAAAAGATATACTGGAGCTTCTGTCTTACTGTCTTTTGAATTACTTGCTCTGGGGGATAATAGTTACCATTTCATGAACACTCAAGCACCTCTATGGAGAAGCCCATAAGGAAAGAAACTGAGACTTCCTATTAAATCAGCACCAACTTGCCAACCACACTAATGAGCCGTATTGTAAGCAGACTCTCCAGTCCCACTCTAACCTTCCAACAGCCAACATTTCTACTGAAATAGGAAACTCACAGCAGGACCACGTTGGTAAACTACACCTGAATTTCTAGTCCCTATAAAATGTGAAAGATAAATGTTCATTGTTGTTATAAGCCACTTGAGTTTGCATGTTAATATTTTACATGGCAATACTTATATTTGCCAGCAAAAATTATAAAATATAATCTTTTAAATTATAAAAACAAACCTTATGTGTGAGACTATGTGTTTAGTCTCAGCACCAAAAATGAAGAGTGGGTAGGGGAAGGAGAAGATAAATTTAAAAAACTAAATAAAAATAATGAAACACCGAGGGAATAAAGATAACAAAATAAGGGAAAAGTTTTCACTAAAAAAATTACAATAACAGCTACCATGTTTGTAAATTGGGAGATAAAATATTATAAAAAATCACTTCTCCATGTAGTAATCTATAATTCTATTGTGAATGCAATAAAAATTCTAGTAAGTCTTTTGTAGTGATTGACAATCTAATTCTTAAATTTATATGGAAATGCAAAGAACCTAGAATAACAAATCTTGAAATAAGAAGAACAAATCTGAAGGCTTAATATTACTTTATTTCTAGAGTTATTATAAAACTACTGAATTCAAGATGATGTGGTGCTAGCATTAAAGTAAACATACAGATCAATGGAAGAGAATACAGAGTTCAGAAATAGGTCACACATATGTGATCAATTGTTTTAGCAAGGGCACAAAAACATTTCAATGGGAAAAGAAAATCTTTCAATATATAGTGTTGAAATTACTGAATATCAATGGAGTGGGTGAAGGAATGAACTCTTATATTAATCTTTAATAATTAGCACAAAACTGTCATAGAACACAAAGTACAAGCCAAAACTATAAATTTTCTAGAAAAAAAATTTCTTATTCACAAAGAAGTAGAAGACTGGCAAAGATTGCATAGTATACCAAAATCACAAATTCTAGAGGAAAAATTGACAAATTGGGCCTCACCAAAATTTTAAGCTATTGTCTTCAAAAAACACTACTAAGAAAGCAAAAGGTGGGCTGGGGTTGTGGCTCTGGCGTATAGCGCTCACCTAGCACGTGCAAGGCTCTGGATTCAATCTTCAGCAACACATTAAAATAAATAAATAAAGATATAAAAAATATTTAAAAAATGAAAACAAAAGGCAAGTCACAAAATGGGGGAAATATTTGCCATACATGTATGCAAAGTACTGTATACAGAATATATAAAGAACTCATAACTCAATAATAAAAAGGCAAACAACTAAATTAAAATAAGCAAAGCAGGGGCTGGGATTGTGGCTCAAGTGGCAGAGCACTCGCCTAGCATGGGCGGGACCTGGGTTCGATCCCTAGCACCACATAAAACTAAAGGCATTAAAAAAATAAAATAAGCAAAGCATTTAAAGAACTATTTTACAAAAGAAGCTGTATGAATGGTGAGTAAAGACATGAAAAAGTGTTCAACTTTGAGTATACTAAAAACTATTGAATTGTATGCTTTAAATGGGTAAGTTTACGGTATATGAATTCTACATCAATAATGCTGTTATTTGAAAAACGAGACATCTCAGTTGTTGCTTGGAGTTGAGGGAGGATGGGATTCTAAAGGAGTCTTTTGTGGTGGTAAAGATGCCCACACCTTGACTGAGGCAGTAGCTTTATGAGTATATGTAACAGTGAAAATTCATCAAATCTTACACTTCAAATGAATGCAGTTTATTATGTGTAATCAATCAGATTGATTTTAGAAACATATAAACCAAAAAATCTCCCTTCTACCTCCCTTATCCATTTCCTATCTCCAGCTGCAATTAATGTTGTCATCATATTCTTCCAGACATACTTTAGCATATGTAAACACATTTTCACATACATTATTTTCCTTCCTTAAGGTAAAATGCTAGAATACTATACACACGCTTCTATGTGTTGTAGTTGTTTTTTTTTTTTTCTTCTTCTTCTTCTTCATTTAACATGCTTTGAAGATCATTTTCTTTCGGAATATAAAGAACTTCATTATTCTTTTTCACACTTGCTCAGAACTGGGTGGTAGGCACATATCATAATTTATTTAATTGGTATCCTATCCATATTTACGTTATTTCCAATCTTGATATTACATACAGTGCCAAAGTGAATAGATTTCTACATCTGTGATTTTATACAATCCAGAGTCTAAATATTGATCCAAAAAACAACTAGAACAAAAGCATACACCTTTATAATTTTGAAAAATATAGCAAATTTCCCTTTACAGGGATTGCATAAACTTACATTTCTACTGGCAATTATTGCTTTTGGTCTTTGATAATATACAGATAAAAATATCTTATTTACTTGATTTATGTTTCTCCAATTGTGAGTGTGAGGATTTGTTCATAGTCCCCAGAATTATTTGTATTTTTTTTCTGTGAACTAATGTTTATAACATTTGACTATATTTTCTATTATATTCTTAAGTATATACTTATTTGTAGTTTTCTCTGTAAATATTTATCCTTTATCTCATCAGTTATGAGTTCCAGACATTTCTTTCAGTTTATCCTTCATATTTGAACTTTGATTATAATGATTATTACCAGAACATTTTAAATTTTAAATAGTCTAAGTTACCGCACTTTTCTTTAATGAATTCTGAGTTTGTGTTAGACTTTGTTCTTTGTCATTTCATGATTATAAAAAATAATTATCCCAAGTTTTCTAAGGTACATTTATGGTCTTACTTTTTATGTTCAAATCCTCAATCAATTGAGAAGACTTTGTCATATAGAATGCAAAGTACTCATTTTTTTTCCAGATGGCTACTTAATAGTTCCAATACCATCTATTTATTATACCATCTTTCCTCCATTGATCTAAAATGCCATCTTTATTGTACACTATATTTCCATATGTATTTGCATCTATTTCTATACTTTCTGTTCTGTTCTACTGATCTGCCTAGAAATTCATGTATTAGAATACCAGCTTGTTTTAATTATCATAGCTTTATAACAAGAGTTAATAGTGAGACTGGTTTTCTCCTCTTTTTATCTTCTTTATCAAAATTTTTTCTAGCTCTTGTTTGTTTATTTTCCATTTGAACTTTATAACCAGATTATATAGTTCCATAGAAAAATCCTTTGATATTTTTATTGGAATCAAATAAAATTTATAGACTACAGGAAATCAATATTTCTGATTTGATCTTTCCCATCCAAAATCAATTATAGTATGCCTTTTCATCCAGGAAAGTCATCTTTTATGTCTTCAAATCTTTTATTAGTATTTAATGTCTTTCACATAAATTTTCTATATTTCATTTCCAGTTGTTTCAATCTAATTACATTGGTTATAATCACACAGAATTTTTAAAATAAGAACAGAGATACAGGACATTTTTATTTTGTTCTTAATTTTAATGATAATGTTTCCATCATTTTGCTGTTAATAATCATTCTGGTTTTACACATACATATGTGCCTATTATCTGTGTATTGAGAGATTTCAAATTTTAGGAATGAAATTGAATTTTATCAAAGGCTTTAAGCCTCTGTGGAGATTATGATTTTTTTACCTATAAATTTAGTAAATTTTAGTACTACATTTTAGTAATATTGAATAATTCTTCCATTTATGGAATACATTTTTATCACATTGTATTAATTTTTTTTCTGGTTGTATACAGAGTATATTCACAACAATTCATGTCTTTATACATGTAATTGGATAATGATGTCCATCACATTCCGCCATCATTTCTAACCCCACTCCTCTGCCTTATCTAGAGTTTGTTCATTCCTCCCATGCTCCCTCTCCCTACCCCACTTAAATCAGAGAAAACATCCGGCATTTGGTTTTTGGGGACTGGCTAATTTCACTTAGCATTATCTCCTCCAACTCCATCCATGTACCTGCAATTGCCATTATTTTATTCTCTTTTATTGCTGAGTAATATTTCGTTGTGTATATATGCCACATTTTTTTTTATTCATTCATCTACTGAAGGGCATCTATGTTGGTTCCACAGTTGAGCTATTGTGAATTGTGCTGCAATAAACATTGATGTGGCTGTCCCTATCATATGCTGTTTTTAAATCCTGTGAGAGGGATAGTTGGATTAAATGGTGATTCCATTCCCAGTTTTCCAAGAAATTGCCATACTGCTTTTCATATCGACTGTGTTAGGTACAGGGCAGGCTGAACTAAGCTGTCTGCAGGGTGGCCTGAACAAATGTTAGCTGCAGGATAACCCAGGCACTCAACCCCCCCACCCTGTCTGGTCCTTTATCACCTGTTTGTGTCAAGTCTGAACACTCAACCCCACTCAAGGCTGAACACTCAACCCCCACCCATCTGGTGCAACAGAAACCCACATGTGACTCCTGCCCCACCTGCCTGAAGGCAGAAGATGACACCCTTAGCAACTACTGTATGATCCAATCATTGTACGCCAACAAGGCAGCTTGCAGACCCAAATACCCCATTAGATTTTGGCTATAAAAACTCTCTTCTGCCGGACCCCTCTCTCTTGCTCTTTCCTCCCTTCCTCTCCCCCAACCCTTCTCCTCTTTTGCACTGCTGCAATAAAAATCTCTTGGTTACTCCAAGTGTTATGGTCTTTTTCCTTTCAGGCTGTACCAATTTGCAGTCCCACCAGTACCATTTATGAGTGTAACTTTTCCCCCACATCCTCTCCAACAATTATTGTTGTTTGTATTCATAATAGCTGCCATTCTGACTGTAATGAGATGAAATTGTAGAGTAGTTTTGATTTGCATTTCTCTAATTGCTAGAGATGATGAACATTTTTTCATATATTTGTTGATTGATTGTGTATCATCTTCTGAGAAGTGTCTGATCAGGTTCTTGGCCAATTTATGGATTGGGTTATTTGTTTGTTTGTTGTTTGTTTGTTTTGTTTTTTGTTTTTAGTGGGGCTTAGCTTTTTTAATTCTTTATATACCCTAGAGATTAATGCTCTATCTGATGTGTGAGGGGTAAAAATATGCTCCCAAGTTGTTGGCTCTCTATTCACCTCACAGATTGTTTCTTTTGCTGAGAAGAAAGTTTTTAGTTTAAATTCATCCCATTTATTGATTTTTGATTTTAATTCTTGTACCACAGGAGTCTTCTAAGGAAGTTGGGGCCTAATCCCACATGATGAAGATTAGAGCCTACTTTTTTTTCTATTAGATGCGGGATCTCTGTTTTAATTCCTAGGTCCTTGATCCACTTTGAGTTCAGTTTTGTGCCTGGTAAGAGATAGGGGTTTAATTTCATTTTGTTGCATATGGATTTCCAGTTTTCCCAGCACCATTTGTTGAAGAGGCTATCTTTTCTCCAGTGTATGTTTTTGGCACTTTTGTCTAATATAAGATAATTGTAGTTTTGTGGTTAGTCTCTGTGTCCTCTATTCTGTACCATTAGTCTACCGGTCTGTTTTGGTGCTATTTTTGTTACTGCTCCTCTGTAGTATAGTTTAAGGTCTGGTATGGTGATGCCACCTGCTTCACTCTTCCTGCTAAGAACTGCTTTAGCTATTCTGGGTCTCTTATTTTTCCAGATGAATTTCATGATTGCTTTTCCTATTTCTATGAGGAATGTCATTGGGATTTTGATTGGAATTGCATTAAATCTGTATTGTGCTTTTGGTAGTATGGTCATTTTGATAATATTAATTCTGCCTATCTAAGAGCAAGGTAGATCTTTCCATCTTCTATTCTAAGGTCCTCTTTGACTTCTTTCTTTAGGGTTCTGTAGTTTTCATTGTATTGATCTTTTACCTCTTTCATTAAGTTTATTCACAAGTATTTTATTTATTTATTTATTGAGGCTATTGTGAATGGGGTAGTTTTTCTCATTTCCCTTTCAGAGGATTTGTCACTGATATATAGAAATGCCTTTGATTTATGGGTGTTGATTTCATATCCTGCTACTTTGCTGAATTCATTTACAAGTTCTAGAAGTTTTCTGGGGAAACTTTTTGGGTCTTCTAGGCATAGAATCATATTGTCATCAAATAGTCCCAATTTGAGTTCTTCTTTTCCTATCTATATCCCTTTAATTTCTATCTTCTAATTGCTCTGGCCAGTGTTTCAAGAACTAGGCTAAATAGAAGTGTTGAAAGAGCACATCCCTGTCTTGTTCCAGATTTTAGAGGGAATGCCTTCAATTTTTCTCCATTTAGAAGGATATTGGCTTGAGGCTTAGCATAGATAGCCTTTACAATGTTGAGGTATGTTCCTGTTATCCCTCGTTTTTCTAGTGTTTGAACATGAAGGCATGCTGTATTTTGTCAAATGCTTTTTCTGCATCTATTGGGATGATTATATGATTCTTATCATTAAGTCTATTTATCTGATGAATTACATTTATTGATTTCCATATGCTGAGCCAACCTTGCATTCCTGGGATGAATCCCACTTGATCATGGGGCACAATCTTTTTGATAAGTTTTTGTATTCAATTTGCTGGAATTTTATTGAGAATTTTTGCATTTATTTTCATTAGAGATATTAGTCTGAAGTTTTCTTTCTTTGATGTGTATTTGCCTGGTTTTGGAATCAGGGTAATATTGGCCTCATAGAACGAGTTTGGAAGTGCTATCTCTTTTTCTATTTCCTGAAATAAATTGAAGAGTATTGGTATTAGTTCTTCTTTAAAGGTCTTGTAGAACTCGGCTGTGTAGTCGTCAGTCCTGGGCTTTTCCTGGTTCGTAGGCTTCCGATGGCATCTTCTATTTCATCACTTTGATATTGGTCTGTTTAAATTGTGTATTGCTGAGAGCCACACCGAGTCTGTATGGCCCCTGGCATTTTGCCAACAGTATTGGTTGACAGGCGAGGCATTACTATCCAACTCGGCTGCTACTTTTGAGTTCTCGGGCTACTTTGGAGTTCTCGTGGGGATTCCCGGGGATTCCCCGAGAGTTCCCATTGGTTGGGGAAGTGCAGGAGGAGGGATTTCCGGGAGAGATATTTCTGGCTGCGGGTTCCTGGAGGAGCCGCATGGCATTTGGGAGAATTCCCCAGGAGCGTGTGTGAAGTGTTTTCTTGCCGTTCAAAAATAAAGTTTGTTCCTGCTTCAGTAGCTCGTGGTTTGTGCCCAGCCAGACTGCGGCAGTGTGTATCATCCTGATTCAATTTGGGCAAATCATATGACTCTAGAAATTTGTCGATGCCTTCGGTATTTTCTATTTTATTGATGTACAAGTTTTCAAAATAATTTCTAATTATCTTCTGTATTTCTGTAGTGTCTGATGTGATATTACCTTTCATCACTTATGTTAGTAATCTGTTTTCTCTCTTATTCTCTTGGTTAGCATAGCTAAGGTTCAGTCAATCTTATTTATTTTTTCAAAGAACCAACTTTTTGTTCTGTCAATTTTTTTCAATTGTTGCTTTTGTTTTGATTTCATTGATTTCAGCCCTAATTTTAATTATTTCCTGTCTTCTACTACTTTTTGTGTAGATTTGTTCTTCTTTTTCTAGGGCTTTGAGATGTAATGTTAGGTCATTTATTTGTTGACTTTTTCTTCTTTTAAGGAATGAACTCCATACAATGAATTTTCCTCTTAGTACTGCTTTCATAGTGTCCCAGAGATTTCAATATGTTATGTTAATGTTCTTATTTATGTCTAAGAATTTTTTAATCTCCTCCTTGATTTCTTTTGCAACCCATTGTTCAATCAGTAGCATATTATTTAGTCTCCAGGTGTTGGAGTAATTTTTATTTTTAATTTTGTCATTGATTTCTATTTCATTCCATTATGATCTGATAAAATGCAGGGTATTGTCTCTACTTTTTTTTGTATTTGCTAAGTGTTCTTTGTGGCATAGCATATAGTCTATTTTAGAAAAGGATCCACGTGCTGCTGAGAAGAAAGTGTATTCACTTTTGAAGGATGATATATTCTGTATATGTCAGTTAAGTCTAAGTTATTGATTGTATTATTGAGTTCTATAGTTTCTTTGTTCAGCTTTTGTTCAGAAGCTCTATCCAGTGGTGAAGGAGGTGTGTTAAAGTCACCCAGGATTATTGTGTTGTGGTCAGTTTGACTCTTGAACATAAATGCTCCATTGTTCGGGGCATATATATTTATAATTGTTATGTCTTATTGGTGTACGGTTCTCAAGAGAACCTTTTAATTAACTTTAGCTTGAAGTCTACTTTATTTGATATGAATACAGAAACCCCTGCTTGCTTCTGCAGTCCATGTTAGGGATATGATTTTTCCCAACCTTTCACCTTCAGTCTGTGTATGTCTTTTCCTATCAGATGAGTCTCCTGGAGGCAACATATTGTTGGGTCTTTTTTAATCTAATCAGCTAGCCTATGACTTTTGATTTGTGAGTTTAGGCCATTAACATTCAGGGTTATTATTGAGACATGATTTGTATTCCCAGCGATATTTGTTTATTTTTGTTATTTAACTTGACTTGGTTTCTCCTTTGATTAGTTTTTCCTTTATGATACTACCTCCCTCTGCTGATTTGCATTGCTGTTTTTTGTTTCCTCTTCATGGAATATTTTGCTAAGGATGTTTTGTAGTGCCGGTTTTCTAGCTGTAAATTCTTTTAACTTCTGTTTATCATGGAAGGTTTTTATTTCATTATCAACTCTAAAGTTTAATTTTGCTGAATACAAGATTCTTGGTTGGCATCCATTTTCTTTCAGAGCTTGACATATTTTGTTCCAGGATTTTGTAGCTTTCAGGCTCTGTGTTAAAAACTCTGCCATTATTCGAATTGATTTCCCCCTATATGTAATCTAATTCCTTTCTCTTGTGGCTTTTAATATTCTCTCCTTATTCTGTATATTGGGCATGTTCATTATAATGTGACTTGGTGTGGATCTGTTGTGATTTTGAAGATTTGGCATCTTGTACGCTTCTTGAATTTGGTTTTCCAATTCATTCTTCATGTTTGGAAAGTTTTCTGATATTATTTCATTGAATAGATTTTTCATTCCTTTGGTTTGGAACTCTATGCTTTCCTCCATCCAAATAACTCTTAAATTTGGTCTTCTCCTGCTATCCCATATTTCTTGAATATTCTGCTCATGGTTTCTTAGCATTTTCACTGTATGTTCTACATTCTTTTCAAGATTATATATTTTGTCTTCATTGTCTGATGTCCTATCTTCCAAGTGGTCTACTCTGTTGGTGATGCTTTCAATTGAACTTTTAAATTAGTTTATTGCTTCTTTCATTTTAAGGATTTCTGTTTGGTATTTTTTAGAACCATTATCTCACTATTGAAGAAATCTTTTGCTTCCTGTATTTGTTATGTAACTCTTTGTGGAAATGATCTTTTTCTGCCTGTATTTGTTCTTTTATATCATCCTTTAATTCACAGAACATTTTAAACATGTACATCCTGAACTCCTTCTCTGTATTTTCTTCTGCTGTGGTTGTCATGGATTCAAATAATATGGTATCTTGGTTGGCACTTTCTTCCCTTGTCTTTTCATATTGCTCATGTGTCTTCTCTCCTAGCGCTGTTAGTCTGAGGAGTTATTGTTTTTACCTATAGGCTTATAGTGCTCCTATAGGGTTCCAATACCTCTCCTTTGTAGGGAAGGACAATGTTAACAGATCCTAATATAAACAATATGCCACCTATAAACAATTCATTGCTAGGGATGTTTACAGTTTGGTCACGATGTACAGTAATGTTGAATTTGATTATTATCTATAATATAATCGGTAGGTTTGTAAAAGGGTTCACAGTTTTTGATGGTGGACTATGAACTGGGGGTGAGGTATAGGATGATATGCTGAGGAGGCAGGATGTGGGATATAGAATTAATATATCTACGGAAGAGTGAAACAAAAATCTAATGAAGAGAGCTAGTAGCAAGAGAATAGATAGGAAGTAATTTTGGGTAGAAAAGTACATGGGAAGACAGTAGAGTACATAAAACAAACACACATATGTATTCAGAAAAATAAAGGGTGTTAAAATAGTAAAAATTGGGGGGGAGACATGTACAACACACCTATAATATACTATAATCTTATTATATCCTTATGAACTGCTGATATTTGTTTTCATTATCATTATTGTGTAGATAACTGGCATTCCAGACATTCCATTCCTCAAAATTCTAATTCATGCAAAGTACTTACTTTCACATATGTTGGGGATGTGAGGGCACAGGGATACAGGGAGGAAAAGAAAAAGAGGGGAAAAAAAATGTCTCAAAGGAAGAAACCAGGATTGTTGATTGTTTTGGAGATCAGTATCTTTTCTACTTCCCTTCTCATCCAATAGGTGGGGTTGTCTGTTGTTAGCTGGTATCTACACCATCAGGATGGTGAAGGTAACCAGTGGGAAGTCTGGTCCTGGTGCAGGGCACTTGGAAGTGAGGTGTGGCTTCCACCAGTCCCTACAGGGAGACTGTACCTCAAGGGTCTCTTTTGGGGTTCATTAATATGACTTAAGTGCCCAGTCCTAACTCCCTATCTTGCCTGAAGATTTCCCAGTTTTTGGTCTCTCTGTTAATCTCAAAACTTTTGCACCATCTCCTCTCCCTTAGCAGTCCCCAGTGAAGGAGATTCTTTTACCGGGGCTCCCCTGGGCAGTACCCTGATCGCACTGCGCTGTTTTGTGTTGGGCAGTTACTGTGCCAGGTTACTGGCCACTAGGGAGAAGGAGGAATTGAAAACCATGTCCCTGGCCTGCTGGATTTCCAATCTGGGAGCTGCTCCCACAAAATTGGCAGGAAAGGTGACCCAATATGGAAGCGGGCCACTTCCAGCACAAGGGTGTCAGGTGGGGTGGGAGGAGCCAGGTGATTGCATTGTGCAATGTGTTCAGAGACAAGCTCTGTGGTGTTCAGTACTGTGGCTTTGGGGTCTATGGCAGTAGTTGCCAAATCGCAAGATGGAGGCAACTGGGGTAGCCCCTGGTTGCTAGATGGGAGTCCACAGGGGAGAGGTGGCTGGAGTTCCTGAGGGTAGGTAGCAGCTGAGTGTCCTACAGGGGAGCAGAGCAGCATCTGGGAGTTCTGCAGTGGGGCTGATGTGGTGATCCTGCTAAGGTGCTGGTGAGCCTTCCATGGGCTAGCACTTCAGGAGTTGGGTGAGGAATTGGGAGTCCTGCTCTAATGCTGAGGCCCAGAGCCCTGCCTGAGAGCACAGTGCTGGTGATTTCTGCAAGAGAGCGGCTGTGTAGGGGTCCTCTATCACTCTCAGAGAAGCAATATTCCCACTAGTTGAGACCAGGGTCATGGAGCTACACAGAATGCTGCCTGCCTCTGGCCCGCCATCTTGGATCCACATTATATTATTTTTTTAATATGCTGCTGGATTTTGTTTGCTACTATTTTATTGGGGAATTTACATCAGTATTTCTAAATGAAATTGAAAGGCTAAGATTTTTGTACAATTTCTGTTGGACTTTGAATCAATGCCATATTTGCACTACAAAATATTTTGGAATCTTAAGTGTCTGTGTGTGTGTGAGTGTGTGTGTATGATATCAAGAACAAGGTAAATTGCATTGTCCTTTTCTGTCCCTTAATCCGAATGAATCCATCAAACTTAATGCTTCTTCATTAGTTTTTTTTTTCCATTTATTTTTCCTATGGTAATTAGGAAGATGACATTTTTTTCTCTAAAGTTGTATATTGAATCTGGATTCTCAAAATTATTTCTATACATATAAACACAGAATGTCTTAGAACCTTTTTCTGTATATATGGCTGTATTCTATATTCCTAATTCTTTATTTTCTATTTTACTTTTTTTTTTTTGGTACTGGGGATTGAACCCAGGGTCACTCAATCACTGAGCCACATTCCCAGTCCTTTTAATATTTTATTTAGAGACAGGGTTTCTCTAAGTTGCTTAAAGCCTTGCTAAATTGCTCAGGCTGGCTTTGAACTCGAGGTACTCCAACTCAGCCTCCCCAGCCACTGGGATTACAGGTATGCACCACTACACCCTAATACTTTCTTTCTGTTTTGATCACATTCAGGTTTGCTAAATTATCTTGAAATTTTTCCCACTGAATCGCCTGATATTTTTGTGATAGCTACATTATCTACTTTTTAATTTGTTAACTTTTGTTTTAGTGTTCATTTTCTTTGCTTCTACTTTCCTTAGATCTGTTTTTCTCTTATATTTTTAATTGTCTCAACTAGATACTTTAACTCAGCCAGTTTTATCCTTGTTTATTGCCATAAAATTCCCACACAGTCCTATAGGAGAAACCTTATATCCTTATGGACTGCTGATATTTGTTTTCATTATCATTATTTTGTAGATAATTGGCATTTTCAGTTTAATGCCTTTTTTGGCTTAAAAAAAAAATGTGTACAAAGGGTTTTTATTTCCCTGGTGGCATTGTTTTATTTTGTTTTGCTTTCTGATTTTGTTGTTGTTGTTGTTGTTGTTGTTCACTAGATTTTTCACAAGTAACTTTCTATTTCCCATGGTATTGGTCTGTTTTCTATTATTATTACAACAGAACACCTGATGCTGGGTACTTTACAAGGAAAGAAGTCCATTGAACTCACAGTTTCAGAGGTTAAAAGTTCAAGATCAGGTAGCTCCATCTGTTAAGACTTTTGTTAGGGCCTCCTAACAAATGGCAGAGAAATAGGCAAACGGCTGCATACAAAAGAAACCAAGAGCATGAGGTGGCCTTGCTTTAGAACTGCAGCTCTCAAGGGACTCCCTGTGAAAATGAGAATGCACTCCTATCAGAAAAGCACTAATCTTTTCACTAGGGCAATGACCCTGTGATCTAAATACCTTCCCCTAGGATCCAACTCTTAAAGATTCACTATTTCTCAATACCGCCAAATTGGAGGCCAGGCTTCCAGCATATGAATCTTTGGCAGACAGACTACATCCCAACCAAAGCACCCACAAAAATATGTGACTACCTTTTCTAATTTTATCAGTGTTTTCCTCTATAATTTTCCAATTCTATTTATATTACTTGAATTACTAACTCATTAATGCTCCCTAGTATTTAAAAATGAGAAAATTGTACACAACTTTATTATGTAAACTTTATCTCCTTTTTAAATCAATTTTTACTATGTACATTATTTCCACACTTTCAGTTTTTATAATATTTACATTCTATTAATCATGTCCTTTTTTTTTTATTTCTTCACTCTGCTTCTGGATAGCTAAAATTCTGCCAACTTCTTCAGAAAGTGTTCATATAAAGAGAATTCTCTCATTATTCTTTCATGTCAAGATATATTTTGTTGATGTTGTTTTAGCTGTTGTTGTTTTATGCAAATGATACTTCATGTGGACATACTATTCTTGATTCATACATTCTTTCTTTCCTTTTTTTTTTTTTTTTTTTTTCGTGTTGTTGTTGTTTTGGTACCAGGGATTAAACTCAGGGACACTCAACCACCTAGTCACATCCCCAGCCCTATTTTGCATTTTGTTTAGAGACAGGGTCTCACTGATTGCTTAGTGCCTCACTTTTGCTGAAGCAGATTTTCCTGCCTCAGCCTTCCTGAGCTGCTGGGATTACAGGTATATGCCACTGCACCGGGCTTCCTTCAGTGTTTTAAAGGATTATTCCACCTTGTTCCAACACTGAATGTTGCTGTGAAGAAGTCCAAGGCCAGCACTAATTTTTCTCTTATCTTTTTGCCTAGATAATGAAAAGATTCTTTAGCTTTAAGTTTGCAAAATTTATAAGGTGGTTATGGTGTGATTTTGATATGCTAGATTTTTCACCTAGTATATTTTATGTCTTTACAATTTCTGGCAAGTTTTCTTGAGTTATATTTTCATCTGGTTCTCTAAATTAGAAGTACCAATTATGCATATTTTGGATCTCCTTTGCCTGCTTTTATGTCTGTCATTCTTTCTCTGCTCTCTAGCAATATGCTGAATCACAATTTGAATCTGTGCTGTACCAATCAGTGAAAAGTATTGTCACCATTCAACATTACTTTTTCTTGCTTCTTTCCAACTTTTGTTCTCATAGTATTTCTCTACAAATCTTGTGGATGATTAACCTTTGAATAACCTGTAATTCCCAGGTCAACTATTCATTGTCAGTTTGTTTTAAGAAATGGTTCACAACCTTGTTTCAAGCTAAAATAATTCTCACAACACAAGGCTGCATACACAAATAGGATCATTTAATCTTTACTTATTTCCAGCTAACCGAAAAGTCACATATCACACTGCATGGCTCACCAGGTAAGCTGGGCGTGCCTTCTTTCCAGGCTTGATAATTGACCACTTCTGGTAAATATGGCTTATGTTTGATTGTTTTTCAATCCTGACTCTTCAGCTTCCCAAGATCTCATTCCACATGGAATCAGGGAAGCTCCATCTGCCAGTCTACTCACTGCATCTCCATTCTTAAAATTAAAGATGTACTAGTTTATACCTTAGGCTGTACCGCTTACTTTAAACCTGTGTGATTTTCTAAATTTTTGTGAGATGTGGAGCTCAAAGTGCTCTCTCGTGTCTCCCTGTGCTTCTGTTTCACCTTCACCACTTTTGGCAGTGCTTTTCTTCATCTTATGGTTTTGGGTTTCCAATGCCTTCTTGTTTCAGCGATAATGGAGCTTTTCTTTCTGTTTCTCATTATCTTTCTTGCTTTTAGTTGATTCTGAGAAAAGAAAAAGGAAGTTTTGTCTTTTCTTTATACTTAAAAAAAGAAAGAAATGTGGGCTGGGGTTGTGGCTCAGCGGTAGAGCATTCACCTAGCATGTGCAAGGCCCTGGATTTGATCCTCAGCATCATGTAAAAAAAATAAATTAATTAAATAAAAGGTATTGTGTCCAACTACAACTAAAAAATAAATTTAAAATGTAATCTATCTCTCATTTTTAGTTTAACTAACTGCTTTTACTCAAGTGATTATACTTTTGCTCCAATTGAAGCTTAATGGAATTATAATTCTTAAAATAACATTTTGTAAATAAAGATGGTTTAAAAATTTATAAAAAAATTTATAAAAAAGAAATAAATCTGATAAAGTATAAAATTACTAATCATACCCTCTACTCAGAAGTATTTAATTTCTCAGAAAAAAATGAGAAATCAAAAGGATTATGCTACATCTACAACCCTCTACACTGTATATAAAATCATAAACAGGTAAGCACTACAACCAGTGTGCATGTTAATCTTTCTGTCTCACAATTCCCTACTTCTCATCAACCACTGAAGAGCAAGCACTTTGATGATAATAGCAAAAGTACCAGTTGGGGAAAAAGGCTCAATGCCCCTAGAAAGAGCTAAATTAAGTTCCCAGCAACTTCTTTCTTTCCACTTTTAATAAAACTATCGTCCTATGATCATCTCAATCACATGAGACCAAATCTTTGCTTTGGTTTCATTGCACATTAAAAACTGAGCACACAATTTGATGGAGTTTTTCAAATACAGAAATTGTCACTTCACAGAGTCTTCACAGCAATCAAGGATTTCACCAAAAACAGTAATTCTTGGAGATCCCAACTTCATTAGAAAGCTTCTATAGTACAGGTGAAAGCAGGTGTAGCAGGTTAAATGTTTCTTATTTCCACATTTATTAAATTTTGATCAGAAAGTGTTAATTAGTATTCCTAGTTTGGTAAACTTATTGATATTAATATCTGATTAGCCCAAGGTTGGCATTTGTTAAATTTTCATCAATGTTACAAGGGAGTTAAGGGCATTAAAAAAAAAAAAGGTATATTCCCAATCTCTAGTTCATAAAGACAGGTCTTATCTACCACATAATGTGCATTACATTGGTCTTCTTTATCTTATTTTTTTTCTCTCTCATGTTGGTCCCCTTACCCTGTATTTCCTATGATTTATTCTTCATTAATATTGCTGATGTTAATTGCTGCTGATTATCTTCCTTGTGAACTGCATCCTTTAGCATGAAGTGGCTTTCTTTGAAATGATAAAGTTCCCTTCACTTTGCCTGAAGTTAGTATCAGGACTATAGCATTTTTCTCCTGTTTTCTAATTTACTTCACTATGGTATCCATTTCATTTTTAAATATCTTTATAACTTTATTTTGATGTTTCTCCTCTATAATACTATATTGCATTTTAGTACATAATTCCATCTTTAAACATTTTTGACTTAATAGCTGAGTCAAGCTCATTTATCGATGTCAGAAATGATCAGTTTTAATCCTGCCATTTTTTTCTATTTTAATGGTGTTTTAAAATGTCTTATCATATGACCTGTTGGTTTGTATATATTAATTTTAAATTCCACTACCAAACTATAATCTCTTATTCAGTTAATTCTCTAAATCAACTTCTAATTGTATGATTTCAAGCAAGAGTCTCCTAAAATAACAAGTAGTGAAGATTTCCTAAACATTATAAAACATATGGTTTTCATCTCCAAAGTCATGTCATGTTCTAAGGAGAATAGTTGGAGCATTTCAAAAAAATGCTGGTCAGAAAAATGCAAGAATACCTATTACTACAATAAGAGCAATGCAATTACCCAAGAATAAACAGCATAACAATTATATACAAGGAAATAAAATGTATACCTGAAACCCCAAGAGGATTAACTGAATCAGTATGAAAACTCCTACAAGCAAGTGGAGAATTTATCAAGTTAAAATATACATTGCTTTCATATGTACAAATAATTGGGAGACACATTGGAACAGAAGATCCTATTTGCAATGGCAGTTATCAACACAATAAAAGACACATAGAAAGTGAAATGTGGCAGGATGGGGTGGGGGGAGAAATTTAACATACCTGAAGGGCATTAAAGAACATTTGGATGTTTTTCTTAAAATACTGCTTCTTAAGACAGGAAGATCGTTAAAATGTCAAGTTCTTTTATAAATTACTGCCATAACATTAGTTTATAACATACCAACAAGTTTTTATTATAACACAAAAACACTTTCTCGTTTGAAATTAGATGGGCTGATTTTAAATCTCATGTTAAAAAATAAGTAGAAATATCCAGCAAAAACTGTGAGTAGAATGAATGAAGAGGTGAGAAGCTCAACTACAAACTGAAATATATTATAAACTACATGTGAACTTAAACTGTAAAACACTGGCTATCAATAGATGAATAAATGGGACAGGATGCAAACTAGAGAAATAGCTCAAACTATATGGAAATTTCATATATGATAAAAATGACATTCAAATTGATGGAATTTGAAGCACAGAGTATCCATCTAAAAAAACTTTATAGCAATTATTTACAGCTTACCAGACTATGTTCCAAAGGGATCAAAGATATAAATGAAAATTAAACTATACATTAGGAAAAAATTTGAGTGGGTTTCTTTTGAATTGTGAAATAAAAATATCTTTCTAGATTATAACAGAAAATCAAATTCATATAAAAAGCACAGATAATATCCTTACATTTAAAAGAATCTCTTTATGGAAAAATTATGATAAATAAGGTGAAAAGATAATTTTTTTAAAACAGGAAAAAGTAGTTGCAACTTATATCATAGACAACCAAGAACTTCTAGAAATTTAGAGACCAACAATCAAATAAAAATTGACAAATGATATGAATAGAATTTTACAAAATACAAAAATATTTTAAAATATAAAACTGTTTAATATCAAAGAAATGCATATTATAAGGATATTGAGATCCATTTTTTAGTATGTCAGATTGGAAAAAGTATTTTAAAAGGCATTCACTTGGCAGCATCTATCAAAAAGTACAAAGGTATATAAATTTATACACACCTTAACCAAGCGAACTCACACTGAAGAATTACAGGTATCTGTGTATGTATGTGTGTATACTATGTGATATATATGATATATATACATAATACATGTGCACATTCACACACACACATATATAATGGTGAAAATGTTGTATTCAATATTTCTGTAACATTGTAATAGCAAAATTACCCTCATTGATTCAAATAAATACTATGAAGCTTTAGAAAATAAGGAAGCTATGTATCAACATGAAAATATCTCTAGTATATACTAAGTTAAGAGAAGAAATTATAGGGCTTGGGTTTTGCTCAGTAGTGGAGCACTTGCCTAGCACGTGTGAGGCCCTGGGTTCAATCCTTAGCACCACATACAAATAAATAAATAAAACAAAGGTGTTGTGTCAATCTACAACTAAAAAATGTTTTTAAAAAAAACAATAATGAAGCATGAAACAGTGTATAATGACTTTAAAAAGAGGGAAATATGAATGTTGAATACATATCCACATTCACTTATACAAAGATACACTGGAAAGACATATTAAAAATGACTACTAGAGGTTACTGGTGTGGAAGGGTTGTATGAATTAGGCATAGAGTAAAAAGAATATTTTATTGTTAACATTTTATATTTTTAGAAAACAATTTTAATTAAATATATTTATTACTAACTAAAAGGATTAAACTTAAATATTCTTTCTCTTTCTAATTGTATGAATAGAATTTATAGATTAATTAAGGGAAAAATTTGTACCTTTACTCTAATAAATCTTCCTACACATGAAGAAAGCATTATTTTTCATTCTATATAGGTTTTCTTTCACATTTCTAGGTTTTCAAATTTTTCTTTGCATTGGTATTAAACATTTCTTATTATATTTATTACTAAATATTTTATTTCTGTTGATTGTGCTATAAATTTTAATTTTTCCATTATATCTTCTGAAGTATTATTATTCAAATATAGAAAGACTTAATTTTATTATACTAATTTTATGCTCAAACATCTTTCTAGATTCTGGGTTTTTTTTAATAATTATTTTCAGTTGTAACTTTGGTATTTCTTTCTTTAGTTCAACTGCATCAATTTGAACCTCTGGAACAATGAGCATTGAATTATAGAATGGATAATGGACTCCCTTGCTTTGTTCACAATTTTAATGAGGTATGTTACTTATGTCTCACTAAATAAATAAATGTCAGTTTAATGAGCTTTAAGAGTAAAGGAAAACAGTATCTTGGAGATATATTGTCAGGATATGGTAAACCAGGCTATATGTATGGACCAACCACACCCAACTGTCTGCTGATTTTTATACATAGTTTTACTGGAAAACAGTCACCCTCATTTGCTTAGGCTGCTTTCACTAAAAATGGGTTTACCATAGGGTTCTTTACAGAAAATTTTGCCATACCCACTTATAGAATATGCTTTATTAACAATTACAAAATATTGATTGCTTAACACAAAATTTGGGGGGTTTTTTGTTTGTTTGTTTGTTTGTTTGTGTGAATAAACTGCCTATATGTCAGCAGGGGCATGTACACTAACAATCACTCAGGGATGGAGGTTGATGGACTCTCACCATCTTGTAGGGTTGAATGTGCTGATGAGTGCACAAAATTCAAATAAGATCAGTAAAGGTCAATGATGCTGATAAGTGATTTTAAAAGGAACATCTTCAATAAACAAGTAACAAAAAAACAAATAACCCAATCAACAAATGAGCCAAGGACCTGAACAGACACTTCCTCAGAAGAGGATATACAATCAATCAACAAATACAAGAAAAAATGCTCATCCTCTCTGGCAATCAGAGAAATGCAAATTAAAACTACTCTAAGATACCATCTCATTTCAGTAAGAATGGCAGCCATTATAAAGTCAAACAACAACAAGTGCTGGTGAGGATTCGGGGAAAAAGGTACACTCATACATTGCTGGTGGGACTGCAAATTGGTGCAGTCAATTTGCAAAGCAGTATGGAGATTCCTTGGAAAGCTGGGAATGGAACCACCATTTGACCCAGGTATTCCCCTTCTCAGACTATACCCAAAAGACCTAAAAACAGTATACTACAGGGACACAGCCACATCAATGTTTACAGCAGCACATTCACAATAGCTAGACTGTGAAACCAACCTAGATGCCCTTCAATGGATGAATGGATAAAAAAATGTGGAATATATATACAATGGAATATTACTCGGCACTAAAAAATAACAAGGTCATGGCATTTGGAGGGAAATGGATGACATTAGAGCAGATTATGCTAAGTGAAGTAAGCCAATCCCCAAAAAACAAATGCCAAATGTCTTCCCTGATATAAGGGGAGGGTGAATCAAAATGGGGTAGGGAGGAAGAACATGAGAAGAAGGTTATCTCTAGATAGGGAAGAGAGGTGGGAGGGAAAGGGAAGGAGAAGGGGAGTTGCATGGAAGATGGAAGGAGACCCTCATCGTTATACAGAATACAAGTATGATGAAGTGAGGATAAAAAAGAAAGAAGTGTATCACATTATATTGGGTAGAGAGAAGTGATGGGAGGGGAGGGGACAGGAAGGGGAGAAAGGAAGGACAGTAGAATGAAATAGACCTTATTATTGCTGTGTGTATATACGTGACTTCATGACCAATGTGATTCTGCAACCTGTACACTCAGAAAAATGAGAAATTATACCCCATCTGATTCAAATGTATGATATGTCAAGTTCATTGTACTGTCATGTGTAACTAATTAAAACAAATTTAAAAATATATATAGAAATGGGATATTGATTCTGTTTTCTGATGTCTGCTTTAAAGAAAATTTTTCTGAAATGATGCATTTGTGATAACTGTTGCTTTAATAATAAAAATATAACAAGTTTTCATATTAAAAAGATGCTTTCTCCAGAAGAAAATTCTAATTTCAAATTTTTTTAATTTAAATTTAAATAAAAAATTTTAAAAAAAACTTTTCTTACACCATAAATAAAATTCCAAATGAAGAGAAAATTGTGTAAAAATTTAAATCATAAAAAGTAGAATCAGATAGCTATCAAATATCTGAAAAGAGAATAACTTTATAATCTGAGAACCAGCAGCAAACATCTGAAACAAGAAAAAGTCAAGAGGTTTAGTACTAAATACTAAATGCCAATAAGGAACAAAAATAAATAAATATAGTAAAAGAAGCTATAGGCTAAAAGAAATTATTAGTAACATCTTTAAAATAAAAAGAATTTACAATTATTGAGAGACAAAGATTTCTCAATGAAGAAAAGACAATTCATGATAAGGAAAAACAATCTAGAAAGATGGTCAATCTCATTACTAATAAGATGTGATTTAAAAACAAACTAATAAGCCAAGAGTGGTGATTCACACCTGTAATCTGAGGTACTTGGGAGGTTGAAGCAAGAGGATTATAAATTCAAGGTCTGCCTGGGCAACTCAGCAAGACCCTATCTCAAAATACAAATAAATAAAAAATAAAAAGGGCTCTGGATACATGGCATCAGTAGAATACCCCTAGGTTACATCCCCAGTATGGGAGGAAGAGAAAGGAAGGAAGGACAGACTAAGATTCTGCTTTACTGGAAGAAAGTATCAGAACAAACATTATATAATATCTGGTTCTGGAAAGGATAGAATAATAGTTGCACTTTCTTCTATAGCTGTTATGAGTGTAATCGGTGCAGCTTTTTAGGAAAGCAATTTGGCACTATGTATTAAAAAGCATAAAAATAAAGCTACTATTTGACTCATTAATTTCACTTCTGGGAGCTGTCCTAGGAAATAATCCAAAATGTGGGGGAAAAAAATATTTACCAAGATGTTCATCATAGCATTGTTTGTAATTATAAAAACAAAACAAAAAAATAAAACTATCCAAATGTCCAATAAGGGAATAGTTAGATAATTACAATGCATCATTTGAGAGAGTTAATGTGGCCATTAAAATTACAGTTGAAAAGAAGTTAAATAGAAAATGTTTAAGTTATAAGAAATGTTCAAAATGGCATATATACTAACATTGCAGCTAATCAGAGTTGTCGTTTAAATGGTAAAATTATGATGTTTTAAAATCTTCCCAACCTCTGTGAGAAAAATGAATGGGTAGGACAGTTATCCACATTACATGTTCAAAAGATCAGTTCCTCTTTTAGTGTAGATATGGCAGAGGACTTCAGTTACACGATATTGTGTCACTCTTGGGTTATTTTAAGGAAAAATCTTCCCATCTACTAAAGTTGAAATTCTCCTCTTCATAGCTAAACAAGCCATTACCTCACTTCTATGTATGTGCCTGTCTGCTCTTCTGTCAAACTTGGATCCTCACCTGGACACAGCAATGAGGTGGAAAAACAGTTGAGTAAGATAAGAAAGGAACTGGAGGGTGTCTCAGCACTATGATGGGATTCTCAACATACTACTGCAAAGGGAATAAAGTGTGGATGCCTGCTCCCAGACTCTCCTAGGTGTTAACAATGTAACTGAGATGGGTCACCCATGTTGTGAGTTATGCATGGCACTACAGACTAAGGCAGGGCTGGCAGTCTTCGGCCTTCCCTGAGTAAGAGCATACTCTGTCTGGCAGACTAGAGGAATCCAGTACATACTAGATGCTCCCAGAAATTAAATCTCGAATGAATTGCTGTGTGGCAACATGATGAGTTAGGGTAACCCAGAGATTCAACATCCAGGTGAAACCCTGAATTTATCTTCTTTTTTTAGAATAATAAGAGAATTTTGGAAAGAAATAGACTACTCCAATGCTGGGTATACTTGCAGCTCAGTGTGGAAGGGGAAACCACCCTTCTGCCCTCCCCATGAGTTGAAAGAAAAAGTCCTAGGGATTTCAAGAAATGTGGATTGCACTATCAGCAATGCTCAGTCTGAACTTGAATTCTGTGTAGCAAGCTAGCATAGAAGAAGAGGGTTCCTGAACTTCCCTGTGAATTCAGTGAGAACATGGAAAGGGAGCCATATTAGAAAGAGCTTCATGGTTTAAGCTTTCTGCATCAGAGATCAGAACCCACTGCATTGTCTTCAAGTTCTTAATACCCAATGACCATTTTTTCTTTACTGGGTCAGTGAACGTCTGCCCTGAGAGGCTGAGGGATCAGGAGTGAGATTGTGGCAGGAAACTTTTGGGAACTCTAGGCAGCAGGAGACAAGACTGCTGGTCTGTAGGTTTGCAAAGCAGAGGAAGGTAGATCCCATATCCTGTATCCTTTTAAAATTGGTGGCCTGAGCTGGATGCAGTGGCACAGATCTGTAATTCCAGCAATTCAGAAGGCTGAGGAGGAAGAACGCAAGTTTGAAGACAACCTCAGCAACTTAGCAAGGCCCTAAGCAACTTAGTGAAGTCCTGTCTCAAGATCAAAAATAAAAAGGGCTGGGAATGTAACTCAGTAGTTAATTGCTGCTGGGTTCATTCTCTGATAGATGGATGGAAGGAAGGAAGGAAAGAAGGAAGGAAGGAAGGAAGGAAGGAAGGAAGGAAGGAAGGAAAAAAAGGAAGGAAGGAAGGAAGGAAGGAAGGAAGGAAGGAAGGAAGGAAGGGGAAAGAAAAAAAGGAAGAAATTAATTAATTAATTGGTAGTCTGATTTTTGTTACAAAGTAGATAAGCTGGGTGTGGATACAGGACAAGGCTGAATATTGGAGTGCTATTATGATAGGGTCTGGTGGAAAGCATGCTCCCTGCGACAACCCAAGCCATCCCACCGACCATGGATTGCCACCTCTCCAACAACCAAGGTATTTGGAGGATTCACACTGCAATTTGGGCACCAGGCACACACACACACAACAGACAGGCTGAGGCTTTTAGGACATGGGGTACAGTGCAGTATAGATAAGTCCACAGGCTCCACAGGTGAAAGGGTTGGCTGGCAGTTACACACACACACATCCCCCATGTACAAATATCAGCGCTATAGAGGGTGAATGTAGTGGGGCAAAATTCACCATAAAATCTCCAAGTTGGAAATGAGAAGGAACAAACTGAAATTTAACTCTGTCCCACAAACCTCCCCATAGCTGAGAGATTCTAAAATGTAAGCCCTGGAAAAAGTGTCTACATTTTAATGATGTGAGCAAGGAGAAGTTGTTTGTTTCTGCATTCACTTTTTCCCCCTATAAATTGGTTTCATTATCCCTTATTAGTTTTTTTCATATTTCTATCAAATTAATGCATTTCTTCAATTAATTGGGTTTTTTCTCCATATCTCTATTATTACTTCTCATTTTTATTTCCTTCCCTTCTTTCTTCTTTATTTCTCTCCTATTTATTCTCACTTCCCTATTTTTCCTTTCTTTATATCTTAGTATTATATGTGCCACCATTAATGTCTAATTTTTTCAGCCCATTCTATATTATTACTTACCCTCTTTTTCCTTTGGTGAGTGGAGTTGTAGAGGTCACATTTAATGAGGTTTTCAAATATTATATGTTGATATATAGTTTGCTCTTAAATTAGGCTCTTGTGGGTGGCTATTCTTTCCTCTAAAAGCAGTTCTGGTGACTGAACCAAGCATTTAGATCATATTGAATAGATGTGTCAACATTAAGATATGTCCTCAGCCCATCTACAGTGTAAGGACATAACTGCTCACCAAAAAGATCTCACATAACAGTGGGGAAAAATCTGTCCCAACAGATACGCAAACTTCAACACAGAATCATAGGGAAAACCAGGAAACAAGTCAACAAGACGGCTGCCAAAATTCATAACCTCAATAACTGAATTTATAGCTATCAAAGTGGACAAAATGCCAGACCAAGAACTTAAAAAATTGATGTGTTAAAATGATCAATGAATTTAAAGAGAATAGCAATATACAATGAATGAATTGAAATAATACAGAATATGAATGAGAAATTTAAAAAAGAGAGATTCTGAAAGAGCACCAAAGAGAACTCATGGAGATGAAAAGCTCAATAAATCAAATAAACAAACAAACAAAAAAAACTCAGAAGAAAATCTCATCAATAGACTAGATCAGGCAGAAAACAGAATTTCGGGGCTTAAGGACAAGGTGGATTAACTAGAACAGTAATAAAGGAATAAAATAAGAAACTATGAACAGTGTATACAAGAACTCTGGTACAACAATAAGAGACCTAACTTAAGACTCATAGACCTTGAGGAAGTAATAGAGATAGAGGAAAATAGCATAGATAATCTATCCAGCGAAATAGTAGCAGAAATTTTCCTATCCTTGGGAATGAGGTGAATATTCAGACACTAAAAGCATTTAAAATCCCAAAGAGAGCCAGGTGCCATGGCGCACACCTGTAGTCCCAGCTGCTAGGGAGGCTGAGGCAGGAGGATCGCAATTTCAAATCTAGCCTCAGCAAAAGCAAGCAGCTAAGCAACTCAGTGAATAAATAAAATACCAAAATAAATAAATAAAATAAAATAAAATAGGATTAGGGATGTGGTTCAGTGGTCAAATGCCCCTGGGTTCAATCCCTGGTAACCCCCCTCAAAAAATAAATAAATAAAAATAAAATCCCAAATAGATAAGACCAGAAAACAAACTATATGCTACATACTTCAGTTAAAATGCCAAAAAATTCCAAACAAAGACAGAATTTTAAAAGCTACAAGGGAGAAATACCAAATCACTTATAATGGCAAAACTACCAGAACAACAGATTTCTCAGCATAAACTCTGAAGGCCAGGAGGGCATAGAACTATGTATGTCAAGCCCTGAAAGAAATAAGTGATAACACAGATTACTATATTCAGCCAAGCTATTCTTCAGAATTGAATAAGAAATAAAAATTATCTAAGATAAACATAAAGGAATTAATGATTGTAAGTCAACACTGCAGAAGTCATTTAAAGGAATCCTAAGAAAACAAGAGGTCAAGGAAAAGAATAAATCTAATTAGAAGGGTAGATAAAAATATGAGATTTATGAATTTGTCAAACATAGAAATAAAACAAAATGACAGGAGGTAATATATACCTTTCTGTAATAACACTGCGTAAATGATCATAAGTCTCCAATCAAAAGACATACACTGACATTGGATTAAAAAACAAGATTCAACTGTATATTATCTGTAAGACACACACCTCACCAACAAAGCTATTTATAGACTGAAATTGAAATGATATTTCTGGAACCCAAAAGCAAGTAGTAGTGATTCTCATATCTGATGATGCCAACTTCAAGTCAAAATTAATCAGAAGAGACAAAAAAAGTCAATTACATATTGGCAAAAGGAATATCATAACAAATATGTTTTGTTTTGGTTTTGTATCAGGGATTAGCCTAGGAATGCTTAACCACTTAGCCACATCCCCATCTCTTATTATTTTTTATTTTGAGACAGGGTCATGCTAAGTTGCTTAGGGCCTCACTAAGTTGCTGAGACTAGCTTTGACTTTGTGAACTTCCTGCCTTAGCCTCCTGACAACTATGGTTTTAAATATTTATGCCCCAATATGCCCCTGTACAATAATAGTGGGTGATTGCCATATACTACTCTCACTAATAAACAGGTCATCCAAACAAAAAATTAACAAGATACCACAGAGTTAAACTATATTTTAGAGAAAATGGACTTAATGGATATCTAAGAATATTTAATCCAATAACAGTTGAATACTTCCTCCTTTTTTTCAGCTGCTCATGGAACATTCTCCAAAAAGATCATATATTAGACCACAAAGAAGGTCATAGAAAAATACACCCCCCCCAAAAAAAAGAAAAAATTCCTTGAATCTTATCAGACCATTATGGAATGAAATTAGAAACCAACAGCAAGTAAAAGTAAATAAACTATGTAAACATATGGATATTGAACAAAACACTTTTGAATGACGAATGTGTCGTCAAAGAAATCAAGAGAGAAATTAAAAATTCTTAGAATCTCATGAGAATAGAAATACAACATTTCATAATTTCTGGGATACTAAAGGTGGTTGTACAAGGGAAGTTTATAACTATGAGTGCCTACTTTAAAAAAAATCATAAATACCTTTTTTTAAGAGAGAGAGAGAGAGAGAGAGAGAGAGAGAGAATTTTTTTAATATTTATTTTTTAGCTTTCGGCGGACACAACATCTTTGTCTGTATGTGGTGCTGAGGATCGAACCCGGGCCGCACGCATGCCAGGTGAGCGTGCTACCGCTTGAGCCACATCCCCAGCCCCCATAAAAATCTTAAATGACCTAACAATGCATCTCAAGATCTTAGAAATAACAAAACAAACCAATCCCAAAACATTAGAAAGGAAAAAATATGAAGATTAGAAGTGAAATTGATGAAGCAGAAAATTAAAGAACAATGCAAAGGATCAATAAAATATACAGTTGGCCCTTAGCCAAACTAACCAAGAAAAGAAGACCCAATTTAATAAAATTGGAGGGGAAAAATGGGTAATACTATGGTAGCCACCAATGAAATCCAGAGAATCACCAGGGACTATTTTGAAAACTCATATTCCAATAAATTGGAAAATCTACAATAAATCAATGATTTTTTTGACACATACAACCTAGTAAAATTGAACTATCAGGATATAGAAAACCTAAATAGACAAATAACAAGAAATGACATTGGAACAGTAATAGAAACCCTCCCGACAAAGAAACCCCAGGAAAAGATGGATTGTCAGCTGAATTTTACAAGTCTTAAAGAAGAATACCAATGTTCCTTAAATTATTCCATGAAATAGAAATGGAAGAAACACTTACAAACTGATTCTACAAAGCCAATATCACCCTGATGACAAACCATGACCTTGAAATGCATGATTGGATTATTTATTTGAGATCCTTCTGATTTTTTTCAAATGTAGCTGCTCATGGAACTATCTCCAAAATAGGTCATGTACTTACCCATAATGGAAGTCTTAGCAAATATTAAAAAAAATGAAATAGTTTCTTGGAATGCCTTAGAATCTAGTATGCTGTGTTTCTTTTCCTAGAATAGTTGAATCAAGAACAAAACTCACATGATCATCTCAATAGATGCAGAAAAAAAAAAGCCTTTGACAAAATTTGACACTGCTTCATGATAAATTCTAAAGAAACTAGCAATAGCAGGAACTTACCTCAACATCATAAAGACTATTAATGGCAAACCTGAAACCAACATATTGAATGAGGGAAAATCAGGGGGGAAGAAGTACATCTACTCACAAATTCTATTTAATATAGTACTTGAAATTTTATTCAGAACAATAATTAAGCAATGAAGAGTAACAAAGGAACATGAATAGGAAATGAAGAAGTCAAATTATCCCTATTTACAGATTATATAATCCTATGCTTAGAAAATCCTAGAGGTTTCACCAGAACACTTCTATATCTGACAAACAAATTTAGTGAAGTAGGAGGATACAAAAATCAATAGTTTTCTATACATCAATAACAAACCCCCTGAGAAAGAAACCAGGAAAACAATTCCATTCAAAGTAGCTTCAATGAAGTAAAAATAAAATAAAATACCTAGGAATAAGTCTAACCAAGGTGGAGAAAGACTTCCTCAAGGAAAATTATAGAAATCTTGGGGAATAAAAGAATATACTAAAGAAGAAGAAGAAAAAGAAGAAGGAGGAAGAGGAGGAGGAGAATGTGGAGGAGGAACAACTAGAAAATGGAAAGATCTCCTATGTTCATGAACAGACAGAATTAATATGTTAAAATGCTAATCCAGACAAAAATGTCTATAGATTGAATGCAGTCCCCATCAAAACACCAATGATGTTCATCATAGAACTAGAAAAAAACAATTCTAAAATTCACATGGAAGAATAAAAAATAAAACAATCAGTACTGAGCAAAAAGAGCAATGGTGGAGGTATCACAATGCCCAATTTTAAAGTATATTACAGAGCCATAGTAACAAAATCATGGTACTTTTAAAAATACAGACCAGATTTGGGAATATAACTCAGTGCTAGAGTACTTACCTAGCATGCAGAGTGTCCCGAGTTCAATCTCAAGTACCTGAAAAAATATATATATATATACATATCAATGCGATAGAAAATGTGGAAACAAACCCACCCATGCAGATATAGTCACCATTATTGACAAAGGATGCCAATAACATGTTGGGGATGACAACCTCTTTAACAAATGGTGCTGGAAAAACTGTATATGTAGAAGAATGCAACTAAATCTCTATCTCTCACCCAGCACACAAGTCAACTCAAAATGAATGAAAGATCTAGATACAAAATCAGAAATTTTGCATCTGCTAGAAGAAAACACAGAGGAAACACCTTAGCACAAAGGCACAGTCAACAGCTTCCTGAATGGGACTCCTATAGCTCAGGAAATAATATCAAAAATCAATAAATTGATACCAAGCTTCAAATTAAAAAGTTTCTGCACCACAAAAGAAACAATTGAGTGTGAAAAAGAGTCTACAGAAAGGGAGATCTTTGTCAGCTACTCTTCTGACAGTATATTAATATTTAAGATATACAAAGAACTAATAAACTCAACAAACAAACAAATAAAACAAAGTAATCCATTCAAAGTGGGCAGATAAACTGAATGGATGCTTCTCAAAAGCAATACAAATGGAGAGATCCAAGATGGCGGGCTAGAGGAAGGATGCATCGTTCTTGTTGCTCCATGACCTGGAATTCAAGCAGTGGGAGAACACTTTCTCTGTGTGTTTTTATTAAAGGACTCCCAACAGCTTCCACACAGGACTTCTGATAGCTGCTTACGTGCAGGATCCCAGCTGGCTATAGCTCTCATGTGGACCTCCATCTACCAACATGGAGCTCTCCCGGTCACCTCCACCTCGGGACACTGAAACAGCTATCATTGTTTCCTCCACATGGTAGCTTGCAACTGGGGACACCAAACTGGGTCTGGAGACAGCTACTCACCACAGCACTACACACCACTGAGCTGCATCTCTGAGCCCACCACCCAATGCCATCACCCGACCCACCCTGATGCCCCATTTCTGAAAGCAGATGCCTCCATCTTGGGACTCCTTTGTCACCATCTTGTGTTTTGCATGCTACCACCATCACCATCTTTAGTTGGAGTAATTCGCAGCTTGGGACACCAGCTGGAGCCTAGAAGAAATATCAAAGTACATATAGTCCCCCAACTCCCTCTTCTCCCCCACAACCAGTAACCCAGTGCAGTGCTTGCAGCTATGTGACCAGTCTGTAGCTCGCAAAGCCTGGTGCTGATCTGTCCCATACAAAACAGCTCTCCACAACAGATGCACAGGCCCCAGAGCTCAGCTCACAAGACCTCCAGAAAGAGAGGTTCCTGATTGGGAAATATAAAGGGAGGGGGTGAGTGAGATACAGTTTAGACACTAAATTAGAGACAAGGACTTGTGAAGTCTACGGACAATATAAAGAGGTAAGGCCAGGCACCAACATCACACAAGCGGGCCCCAAAGGAGAAGTGTGGATCTGGGGTTTTAACAGTTTTTACCCTATGGACTTATAGCACCCCTACAATACTTCTCCTTTAAGAGGGAGATCATTATTAACAGACCCCAATACAAACCATATACAGCCTTAAACCAAATAGCTCCTATTAAGATATTTACAGTTTTGTCACAATAGGCAAAAATGGTGAGTTCAATTATTATCTACAATATAAATGGTAGGTTTGCACATTGGGGTGCCGTCTTCCAACCGGGAACGGCAAGGGCCTTTACCCCACCTCTAGGAGTTTTGCCTCTAAGACCAACTCTCCTCCCACCCTAATAACCTTCACCATCCCGAGGATGGAGATAGCAGCAAACAACAGACAACCCCACCTACTTGATAAGAAGGGAAGCAGGAAAGATACAGAAACAATCCTTTAATTTTCCATCAAGATTTTTTTCTTTTCTTTTTGTTTTTTTGTTTGTTTGTTTTCTTTTATTTTCTCTCTCTTGCTTTTCCTGGCCTCACATTCCCAACATTTGTGAAACCAAGAACTTTTCATACCTTAGGCTACTGAGGACTGGGATGTCTGAATAGTATATTATGATTGTCTTGTATATTCTTTATTATTTTTACATTTTTTTCTTTTTCTTGATTTTTATGTTTGTTTATTTCTTGTACACTCTCTCTGTCTTCCCACTTATCTCCCCAAAATCTCTCTTTTCTCCTGATACTAGCCAACTTCTTTTGATTCCTCTTTCTCACTTCCTAAGATCTAATAACTCTGTATACTCACCTCCTATTTCCTTAACATCTCATCCTATACCACCACCTCCATTCTCCCTTTGTCCATCCTTAGAAACTGTTGGCCCTTTTGCAAACCTACCATTTATATTGTAGATAATAATTGAACTCACCATTTTTGCCTATTGTGACAAAACTGTAAATGTCTTAATAGGAGCTATTTGGTTTAAGGCTGTATATGGTTTGTATTGGGGTCTGTTAATAATGATCTCCCTCTTAAAGGAGAAGTATTGTAGGGATGCTATAAGTCCATAGGGTAAAAACTGTTAAAAGCCCAGATCCACACTTCTAGGGGAGAAGACACATGAACAACATGAAAAAACAAGGGAAGAAAGTGTCTAAACAAACCAAGGTACATTATTAGAATCCATGGCCAGCATAGCAAAAGAAATTACAGATAAGGAGTTCAGGATGTACATAATTAAAATGTTCTGTGAATTAAAGAATGATATAAGAGAGCAAATACAGGCAGCAAAAAATCATTTCATAAGCAAATATAGGAAGCAAAAGATTACTATAATAAGGAGATAGAGATTCTGGGAAAGGATACAAACAAACAAACAGAAATGCTTGAAATGAAGGAAACAATAAACCAAATTAAAAACTCAATAGAAAACATCACCAGCAGATTAGGTCACTTAGAAGACAGAACCTCAGACAATAAATGGAGGAACTTTGGGTAGGGCAAAGGGGAAGGAGAGAAAGGAAGGGAGCTTGGGGATAGGAAAGATGGTAGAATGTGATGGACATCATTATCCTAGCTACATGTATGAAGAATGGTGTGACAAGAATGGTGTGACTTTACTTTGTGTACAACCAGAGAAATAAAAACTTGTGCTCCATTTGTGTTAAATAAATTGAAATCCATTCTTCTGTCATATATAATAATTAGAAGAAATATAATAATTAATTAAGAAAGAAAAAATACAAATGGCCACAATTACATGAAAAAAAAGGCTTTGCAGCTATAGTTATGAGGAAAATACAAATTGAAACTATATTGAGATTCCATCTCACTCCAGTCCAAATGGAAATCATCAAGAATACAAATAACAATAAATGCTGAAGAGGATTTTGGAGGAAAGGAATTCTCATACACTATTGGTGGGTATGTTAATTGGTATCTGCTATGGAATTCAGTATGGAGATTCCTCAAAAAGCTAAAATTAGTACTCTCATATGATCCAGCTATACCACTCCTCGGTATTTATCCAAAGGATTTAAATTTAGCATACTTTAGAGATACTTGCATACTCACATTTATTGAAACACAATTCACAACAGTCAAGTTATAGGATATAAAGAGGTAAGGCCAGGCACCAACATCACACAATGTCTGTCTTAAGTGCTAAACATGCATTATCTCATTAAATACTTGAAAAACCAGCCTCTACCTCAGAGCAAAGCCTGTCCAAGGAAGGGACATGACCTTTGTCCTTGGAAAGACCCACAGAGCACTCCTAGGCACATTCCCACCCTGCTAAATTGTTTATCTACAAATAACAGGAGAGATCTGCTGCGCCAGGTGTCCCTGACTCATTCAGGCTAGGTGGGGACCCATAGCAACCACCTAGCAGCCACTAATCAGCATGAGACAGAGAAATACCTGGGATGCCAGATGACCCTCCCAGTAGTTTATGGTGTTGGGAAACCATGTAGTTCAGCACGAACACCCCTCTTGGCTTAAACCAATCAGTTCAAATGAATCCCCCTCTTGTAGTAACCAATCACCCCTACCCAACTTGTTCTCGCCAGTGAATGTGCTAATCATGTTTTAGAGTTGTTTTATGATTTTCCCTCGGTGTGTGATGGTTTGCTAAGAGATGCTATGATGTATGTGGGGGTCCCTGCCTTCTCCAAAGAGTATATAAAACTGCTGCAAACCCTGGGCTCAGTGCCTTTCAGCATCACCAGATGTTATTTTGTGCTAGCTTACAATAAACACCTCTTTGCTATTTACATCGATCTTGGTCTCTGGTGGTCTTTGGGGGTCCTGAATTCGAGCGTAACATACTCACAACAGCCCCACAAGGTATGTACTATTATCATTCTCACTTTATAAATGGGAAAACTGAGATATAAAGAGGTCAGGTGACTCCATCACCCAAGGTAAGTGATAAGGTCAGAATAGACCTAGCAGTATGGCCCCATAGCCTGTGTTTTTAACCAGTTTCATAAATGCCTCTGATAGTCTTGCTCCTACTACTAGGTTTTTCTGAGTCCTAATTGGCCAGTGGGGAAAAAAACATGAATTTTACCTGTTTCCTCTCATTGTAAAATGTATCTATTGTAGACAGAGTTGTGTTACCTGAAATTCATATGTTGAAGTACAAATCCAGTACTGCAGAATGTGATCTTACTTGGAGGTTGGCTCTTTACATATATAAAGTTAAAATGATGTTATTAGAGTGATTCCCTAATCCAATATTACTGTTGAGCCTATAAAAGGGAAATTTGAAGACAGACACATACACAGGCCAAATAGCCATGTAAAGACAAAGGTAAATATAGAAGTGATATTTCTGTGAGCTAAGAAGCTTCACAGGTGGCGACCAGAAGTTAAGTGAGAGTCATGGAACATATTTCCTCACAGACCTAAGAAGGAATCAAGCCTGCCCACCCATTGATCTTGGACTTCGAGTTTGCAGTCGAGAGAGCTATAGCAAACTAATACGCTATCTTTTCCTCTTATTATATATTTATATAAAAAATATTTTGTTCAAATGGTTGAAACTAAAATGCATGTAGGTATTAGGTAAAGAACAGAGATCTGGGTGGGAGGTTTAGGGCAGTAGTTTTAAAACTCTGTTTCACAAGATCTTAAAGTTCTGCATGCTTACCTGAGAAGCTTCCATGCATTTTTTGAGGAAGGCTGGAGTTTGATGGTTTAGGGTTGCATCTGGCCTTGAAGGAGGAGATGTGCAAGTACAACTTGTATATCAGAGTGTAAGTTTGAGTACTTACCATTCCGGAATACAACTGTCACTGCAGCGGTTTTCACGTCTGCCCAACAGTGACTTGAACTTCAGACACTTAGTATTAGAAGCTGATGGATCTCTCTGTCATGGTATATTTACTTAGTGTATATGTGTGTGAGATATTGCACTGGGTAGAGAAGGCCAAGCCCAACTGTTGAATAAGAGCACTGCATGGGAAGAACTGGCAGGGAGTGACCGTTGCACAGGAGGAAGCCTGGCTAGCCAGCAGTATTTCTGCCTTACCCACTTAGTCCATCCTCAGCCTATCAGGCGTCCTCTTCACTCACTGAACCAAGAGATGTTTCCTTTGAGATTCCTCTTTTAATTATAAATTGACATTTAAGAGAAAGAAGACATTTTATACTACCACAGTTGTCATTAAAGCTCAATTCTTTACGATGTAGTTTGCATGTTATCATACAAGAAACACCCACTGTATTTCCACTCTCAAAAACAATACAATAGGCCTGATACAGAAATGCCAAAAGAGAACAAACTCAAGGAGAGCCTGGTTTTAAACAAAAGTTCCAACATTCACACAAATCTCAACAAACAACCATAGAAGACATTGCAAAGCTATAAACATTGCCATAATGATGCTATTGTCCAAGGATGACTGAGAAATACTTTTGGAATTTCCTTAAGCATCTGCAACAGTTTAAAAAAATATATCTTCAAAGGCGGTAAATCTCTTTGAGCAAGTTGTTTAACTTCTTTGTACCTAAGATTCCTCATAACAAAATGGTGATGATAATAGGGTCTACCTCACTGGGTTTTTGTGAGAAGATCTATAAATTATGCTTAGCACAGTGCTTGGCACACAGCAGATGTTCGGTAAATGTTCTTAATGTTATTAATGGTATAATTAGAATTGTCATGATTTTGGAAGATTTGGGTTTTTTGTTGTTTTTTTTTTTTTTTTTTGGATTACGGAAAGGGTTTTGAAAATGTCTTAAATCAGAAGTGATACAACTCAATATCAAAGCTGTATGTCAACAGCAAGAGGAGATTACAGAGCAAGAAAGACATTGTATTTTTGGATTCTATCAGCTGGAAATTTTCTTATATAAGTAGTTTCCAACATGTGCTAAATAATGGCAACATTCTTAAAATAAGCACCATCTTCCTGCTTTGAAAAGAAAAGAAAGAAAGACAAAGCAGGCTCCTGCAACGGAAGCTTCGTGAAAATGTGTGGTTTCCCCATCAGCCACTGTTTTCAGAGTCATGCCCAGTTCAGTCTCATGGGAGTTGACAAACACAGAGATGGCATGTGCACATTGAAATAATACAAACAAGCACCTGTGCACTCACGCTTTGTAACTCTAATTTTATCTCCCCCATGTGTTGTTTGTCACTCTCTCTGAGCCTTTGAGAAGTAAAAGGGGATTTTCTTAGAAGGTCCATGTGTCTGTGCTATTCATATTGGTGTCATTACTCTTTTCAAACCAGAAATCTAAATTGTCAGTGTGACATAGAACATGGGTAGGTGCATTTCAATCCTTCAATTTTAGTTTAATTCTAGAAGAATTTATGGAGTGTTTGTAATATATGGGGCCTTGACCTTGAGAACTTGTTCACTGTATCTAGGAGCTCCCTATGTAATGGGACAGACACGATTTTAAACTCACAGGAAAACAAATCATGATAACAGGCAGCTTATGGTTAAGACCAAAATCTCAGAAACAGGTAAGTATTCTGGAGTATCAGTGAAAAATGGACTGAAAAATTGCTTCTGAAGATGTTATTGGGGAAATTAGGATTTGATGAGTTATAAACTCAGTTTTCTGTTATCTATTGATTCAACATCTGTTTGTGATTGATAATGACTTGCAAAGGAAGTCTTGATGCAAACATGGAAAAACACCATTCCTAAATTGAAGGAAATTTAGAACCTAGCTACACAGTTAAATGAACAACAACAAAAAAATAACTACACTGAGGGCTAAAATTTGCTATGAGGTAGTAGCATGTTAGAATGCAAAGATCCCAAAACATACATATCAAACTATTGACTTGAAAAGATTCACTTTTTACACTGCAAACCACAAAATATTTATTTTTCAAATGGGCATACATTCATATATCAAGTTGGTCACTTTCATAAGACAATATAGGAAATACTTTTTAAAAAATTCTGACTAAAGATTCAGGGAAATTCCATAGGGAGACAGTCTTTGAGTTTTGTCCCATGGATGGCAAGAGTTTTAAAAAACCACATCAGCCAGCACTTACTGAGTGTGTTTTACGCTAATCTTTATACAAAATTATTTATGAATATAAGCCTCAAAACAACTCCATCAAGCAATTTTTGTCATTATTTCTGGAGATCAAAAATCTGAGATGTAAGGAGTTTACACACTGACAGAGCTAAAGTTTAAATTCAGGTTGTGTAGCTCCAGAATCTATGCACATAACTCCAATGTTAAAGAACTTCACATGGAAATGGAGGGCAATAGTCTCCAGCTGCAGAGAATAGAATTAACTGAAGAAAGTGGAATACCAAGATATGTGTGAGGCATACTGAGCATTATTGTGTAGGAATCATTTTCCACACTGAGAACTTTTCTTTATATGGTGTTATGGTTTGAATGTAAGATGACTCCCAAAAGTTCATTTATGAGACAGTACAAGAAGGTTTAGAGGAGAGATGATTGTATTATGAGAGCCTTAACCCAATCAGTAAATTAATCTCCTGATGGGGATTAACTGAAGGTGGGTAGGGTATAACTAGGTCATTGAGGGTGTGCCTTTAGGGTATATATTTTGTATCTGGCAAGTGAAGTCTCTCTCTGCTTTCTTACCATCATGTGAGCTACTTCCCTTCACCATACTCTTGCACCATATTGTTCTGCCTCACCTCAAGTTCCCAGGAATGAAGCTAGCTGTCTATGGACTGAGACCTCTGAAACCATGAGCCCCCAAATAAACTTTTTCTCCTCACCAATTGTTCAGGTCAGATCTTTTAGTCACAGCAAAAAAAAAAAAAAAAAAAAAAAAAAAAAAAAAAAAACCTGATTAAAACATATGGAGTATATTTACTCCAGAAAAAGCTATGGATATTTTAAGGCTCTTGATAAATTACAATTGTTTTTAACCGTCATCCTGCTTCTAATATTTTACAGTTCTAAAAATGTCCTACACACTACTGCCCCAAAATATTCCTACATCAGTTACTCTCCCAGTTAAATACACCAATTAATCCCTGTAACAGAATCATTTCCAAACTCTTTAGTATGTGGATCATATTACTGTATTATATAAGCCAAATTGATATGGTAAGTTCCCAACACCACTTCCACTACAAATAAGAAATTTATGGTTTATCTTTTAAGTCACATCAGTTGAGGGTTGTCTTTATTTTATTGTTGAAGAATAGAAGACCAATATCAGAACTCTTTTATAAAAAAATAAGCAAGCAGTAACCAATTGAGTTTTTCTATGATGTGTGCAAAATTGTGTTTTCAAACCAAAACTGATTATTTATAGTGCCAAAGTAGAGGCAAGATCAAAATTACAGATGCTTCATTCTAAAATTGCTCTCATCATGAGAAAAAGAGTTTCAAAGTCATTTCCAAAAATCTTGTACAACTACCTACAAAGTTGATGGCAGTTTTAATTTTCAGTGACAAGTTTCCTTAAGTTCCTACATTAAATGATATTGCTGTCCAGTTTTTAGCCCAGCAATTAAAAAGTTTGCAATGTGCACAAGCAATTCTTTTATAAGATATTTGGTGAAACAAATTATGGATGAACCTAACATAAATTGGTATTTGACTGATGTACAGTACATTTGTAAGCAACAAGTGCTTGATTAATTTTTTAAATTTTATCATCAGATATTTTATCATTGAGAAAACATTTGTCTGCTTGGATTTTCCCCATTACCAGCTGTTTGAGAGGAGTTATATGACATAAGTTGACAAAGATGCACTTAGTCTAGCCGTGATTAAACACCAACTGACTGGCAGCAAGGGATGGTTTTGCTTCATGAATAAAAGTTGTGGCACCTGAATGTAAGTTCACACACTTACTTACTAGAGAGCACTAGTGGTCAGCAATATGTTGATAGAATCTAATGAAAACTCTTAAATTACTGAAGTCATGACTCAAAACATGAAATGGGCAGAAGTTCAAGTTTCTATTTTTCAAGAAGTGTCCTGAAGACTTCTAGACCGTGAAAGATAGATTGCTCATAATAATATTTTTGATGAGAATACTTGTTCTTGACACTAATGTGGAATAGTATATATCAGAGACATGTAGTGTCTTAACAGATTAAACCCATTTTCACAGGGTTTTTTATTTGTTTCTCCATTTTCACAGTTTTTAATGCTGTTCATAAAATATCAGAATTACTGACTCAAATGGCTCGGTCTCTGAGTTTGATTCTTTCCAGCATTCTATGATTTTCTTTCCCCAGAAAAGAAAAAAAATCTGAGTGTATCATTGAGTATATTTTTCAAAAATGATATCTGAATTCTACTATAGAACATGGAAAAAATAAAGAAAGTGGTACTACCAGAGAGTGAATTTGGAATCCCTTTATTACCGTTTTCCATGTTGAGCCATTCAACATTCAGAGATCCTACTTTTGAGTGTAATGTTTCTTACTGGAACAACATATAATGGAAAAGTCAAAGTAGTTTTCAGTGAGAAATTGTTCTGTAATTCCTCATTTAAATATCAAGAACTATCTTTATGCCATTTCTAAGGAAGTATAATTTCTCTTTTTTTTTAAGGCTAAGCTCAGATGTTGATTGACCATACATACAGATTTATTTATTTTTTTCTTTTTTTATTTGATTTTTAAAAATGCAGAATGCATTACAATTCTTATTACATATATACAGCTCAATTTTTCATATCTCTGTTTGTATATAAAGTATGTTGACACCAATTCCTGTCTTCATACATATACTTTGGATAATGCTATTTATCACAATCCACCATCATTGCTAATCCTCTGCTCCCTCCTGTTCCCTCTCACCTCTCTGCCCTATCTAGAATACATCTATTCCTCCCATGCTCCCCCTCCCTACTCCAATATGAGTCAGCCTCCTTATATCAGAGAAAACATTTGGAATTTGTGTTTTGGAGATTGGCTAACATCACTTAACATTATCTTCTCAAGCACCAACCATTTACCTGCAGATGCCATGATTTTGTCCTCTTTTATTACTGAGTAAAATTTCACTGTGTATATATGCCCCATTTTTTTATTCTATTCATCCACTGAAGAGCGTCTAGGGAGGCTATTGTGAATTGTGCTGCTATAAATATTGATGTGGCTGTGTCCCTGTAGTATGCTGTTTTTAAGTCCTTTGTGTATAGACAAGGAGAGGGATAGCTGGGTCAAATGGTGGTTCCATTCCCAGATTTCCAAGGAATCTCCATACCGCTTTCCATATTGGCTGCACCAATTTGCAGTCCCACCAGCAATGTTTGAGTGTACCTTTTCCCTCATATCCTCGCCAACATTTATTGCTCTTTGTCTTCATAATAGCTGCCATTCTGACTGAAGTGAGATGACATCTTAGAATAGTTTTGATTTGCATTCTCTATTTGCTAGAGATGATGAACATTTTTTCATATATTTGTTGATTGGCTGTTTATCCTCTTCCGAGAAGTGTCTGTTCAGGTACTTGGCCCATTTGTTGATTGGGTTATTTGGTTTTTTTTGGGGGGGGGGGGGGCGGTGCTTAGCCTTTTGAGTTCTTTATATACCCTAGAGATTAGTGCTCTATCTGATGGGTGAGGAGTAAAAATTTGCTCCCAGTATGTAGGCTCTCTGTTCACCTCACAGATTGTTTTCTGTTAGGGATCATAAACAAGTTAAGATGGCGGCTGGCACTTTGCCAGAGGGATTGGTTTGAGAAGTAACGCCAGCGAGCCATTAAGATGATAGAAATTCCTTAATGAGTGACTGCTGTGTCTAGATTATGTCAATTAAATTAAGCTGTGTGTAATCATTATGATGAGGATTCCTTATTGGTTGACTGCTGTATCTAGTTTATGTTAATTAAGTTAAGCTGTGTATTCAGTTATGTATATATACCCCTCCTGTCCTACAATAAACGGCTCCCACTCCTGCTGTATCAGTCTACACAAGTTGCTCGTCACCCCCCCACCCCACCCCCCACCCCCGTTAGTTTGCTGCAGCCAGACTGCGGCAGTTTTCTTTTGCTGAGAAGAAACTTTTTAGTTTGATTCCACCCTACTTATTGATTCTTGGTTTTAATTCTTGTGCTATAGAACAATTTCTTAATAAGTAGAAAGGAAAAAGAAAAGATAAACCATCTGGTTGTGGAATCTGTCCTAAAGTTCAAGCAATCTGATGTTGACATAAAGCTATTTTTGTCCTCATTAATTTTAAAATGTCTTATTTTTTAAAAAAAATGATGATTTGTAAAATTTGTTTAACATCAGTAATCTATTCCTTAAGTAGTTTTCAGATGAGAAACTTTTAAAAACTGTGCCTTATAGAATCCTTCCTTACTAAGGGGTATTTCTGTGCTTCAAATTATACAATACCTATACCTCCCGTTCAGAACTTTAAAATTGCTTTGTAAGTAGCTTGCTCAGCATTACCCAGCCTCAAGTGGGAACTCTGCCTTTCCTTGAGTGAATGCTGCCAGACAATGGTAATAACACTAGAACATTAAAATCAATAATCCTGAAACATTGGGGAGTTTCTTCACTTAAAAACCATGGCTTTTCTGGTTATTATATTCTTTCCCTTAGAAACTAGAGTCTGCTAGCAATCTTTTATCTACAAAAAAACAAAAAATAAAGGGGGAGGGTGCAGTGAGAAAGAGCAAAGTACCCAATCCCCTTGGCAAGGAAGGCCTGTTCTGAGGAACTAGAAGTGTGTGCTGGTCTATGGTCACTACCATAGCAAATGCTTCATCTGAGGACAGACTCACTCTAAACCTCCATCTTTAGCTTCCCAAAGCCCAATGTTAGTCTTTGGTGATAGCAAGTCTAAGAGACTCTATTAGTAACTCTAAGAAATAAGACTTCATTATATGCCAAAACAAGATTAAAAAGTCTACATCCTGACTCTCACTGGGTATATTGTGGGGTGTGTAAGGAAGTTTCTAAAAGATGCCAAATAACTAATGCACACATTTTTCTTCTGAACCTTCCCACTTATTTCCCAAGTGAGTTAAATTATGAGGTAGAAGACTGTTAGAGGTGTAAGGGACTTGAAAGATCATCTTCATCCTGCAGACAAGAACACTCAGGCCAAAACGGGGTATGTTACTAACTTAGAGTCAAACTAGAGCTTCTTTCTGGACTCAAGGAAGGACACAAGCAGACCACTTGTGTTAGTCAGCTCTTTCACTGGCATAACTGAACAGTCTTTCTAGAACAATTTTAGGGGAGGAAAAGTTTATTTAGGGGCACACAGTTTCAGAATTCTCAGTCCATAGAAGACCGACTCCATTTCTTTGAGTTTCAGGTGAGGCAGAACATCATGGTGGAAGAGTGTGACCAAGGGAAGAAGCTCAGATGATGATCAGGCAACAAAGAGATTCCACTCCATATTCAAATTATATTCCCCAAAGCCAGGTCCCTAAAGACCCACTTCCTCCACCCTCACTCTACCTGCCTACAGTTACTACTCAGTTAATCCCACCAGAGGATCAATTCACTGATTGGGTTACAGTTCTCATAACCCAATCATTTCTCTTCTAAACCTTCTTGCATCATCTCATAGATTTTGGGGGACACCTCACATCCAAACCATAACACCACTACCTTGGCTTCAGTCTTTGCTTCTTTATTAGTTTCCTTATGAAGCTGAGGCATCTCCCTACCCACCCACCCCCACTCCCAAAACCTTATAATGAACTTCATTAGGGAATTGCCTTACATTAGAGAGACGCAGAGCACATTAGCAAGGAGTTCATCCGTCTCTCTCCAGAGAGCTTAAAAAAAAAGAAGGCACTCTCAAGGGAATATTTTAAGTGCAGTCTTTATTGGAGGCAAAGGCATAGAGTAGCCATCTTATACATTCCTTTCATATCCCAAGATCCTTCTTTTTTACTCTTTCTTGGAGAAAAATAAGGCTTTGAGAAGATTCCTTGCAAGTCAACATCAAAATGAGAATTACATCTTAGATAAGATGCAGAACTAATCTTTGATTTAATCCTACTAAGCCATGTGCTAAGTTTTTTCAAGTTGGTCTGGGTCCAATGCAGACAGAGGTTAAACAAATTAGAGTGCACATTGATGGTGGGAGAGGGTTTCCAGAGTTATTTGAAGATTTTGTCTACCTTGCCAGCTCAGGCTTGCAGCAAGTAAGTAAACTTAGATTAACCCTAGATTAATCCAAAGACAAAAGAACCTCCAGCCAAGAGAGTGAGATAGGGCAGTGGGGAGGGGAAAGAAAAATATGCTATGTCCTAATCACTAGGAAAGAGCAGGCTGTCCAAGCCAAGTCTGCTCAGATCTATAATGAGATCAATTGCATCTGGAGCTCTTTGGGCTCTGGCAGCAGGACAGGGACAGCAGGGCAGCACTGAGCAATGATTACCTCATTGAAGAGCCCAGCCAAAGCTACCAACCTCCCTCTCTGGCCCCTCCTCATCTCTGCAGCCACCACTGGATTGCTAATGGACCAGTGAGCCATAGCTAGTCTGCAAAATAAATATCTCTATATATTGCATCCAAAGTCTCTTTTCCAATGAGGCATCGAAGTACCTGCTCAAATTCCCCTTAAACTTTAATAGAAATTAGCTAGGTGCTTAAAAAAGGTTGATTTTTTTTTCCTAATGACGCTATCTCTATTGATCATATTTAGAGGAAACTTTAAGCCATCTCTTTTATTCCCCTTTAACATGGGATGATCCAATAAAGTGGGAATATGGCTTTTATCCAACCCTTCCATGGCCTCAGAAGACTTACATTATGGCTTAAGTCTAGGTTACTAGACCCCTCCCCCAAAGAAAAGTTAGGGTGTCTATTTTTGCCCCCCACCATTTAGTTCTTTTCTTCTACAAGTAACATAGGAAAACAGAATAGATGTCTTATGAGCTATTTTAATTAAAATTCACACCAAAGCAAAATTAGTGTGGAGTAAAAGTCACAGAGTGCACAGAAAAGGTCTGAGACAGATAGGGACTAGGCAGACAGAGATTCCCTATTAGAAAATAATAATAATAATATTGGGGGAATAAAGGATTATGCTGACTTATTAAAAAACCAAAAATGACATAGAAGGCCTCTTGGACTTCAGATACCTCTTACAAAATATTTTGATGGATTAAGTGCAAAAGAGTGAATCAAACATATGGATTAAATTTTCATTAAAATACAGATGGTTTCCTTTTGTTGTTATTATTAAGTAAAATGTTTGGCAAAGTGGATTTGGTTTTGGCCAATCCCAGGACATTTGACAAATGGTTTTGAGATACTCAGTGAACTAAACATAAAGCCAGGTTTACCCATCCCTCGAGTTTGGAAAAATGAAATTTGGCTCATCAAGGTCTGATTTAGTGTCAAATATATTTGTGGAGAAGTAAGTTTTTGAAACACCAAAATTGCCTACGTGCCTTGGGAGTGCAGTTGAAATACTCAGTGGTTATTGAGTAACTCAGCCTTCCCGGCTCCATGAAAGGCAGCAACCTGTTGACCTGAGAAAAGGTGAGCAGCGCTTCTCCTCCCCAACTAAGGTATTAAGAACTGAACCAGTGCCAGTGTATTCTATGTTTGCAACTATGCTATCCAGCCCAGAAAATTAATACAAGGAAGCAAATGAATAGGCAAGGTTTGTTTGAGAGAAAGGTGATCAGCAGTTGGATTCAACAAGGAGCTTTTATTATCTGCATTGACCAGAAGAATTTTTAAAAAGAAAGAACACTAAGTATATTGATGAAAAGTGAGGTCATAATGTTTGGAAATTTTTTCTAGGCATCAAGAACTTCATTTCACTTATTTTAGAAAGAAAACATCCCAAAGGAATACATGGACATTTTTGGCATTCTAATGCTAGTACATTTGAATATCTTTCAATCAACCCATGGGTAATTGGAATTAAAAAAAAAAAAGAGTCCCTGTATCAGCAACCCATCTGAACATGACTCTACACGAAATTTCAAGTTTAGCAATCTTTTGTTCCTGCACATGGCCATTATGAAACTCCATTCTACCCATAGTAAAATATCATCTTTCTGCCAGAGTTCCAGGGAATGGGGTGATCTGAAGAGTCAACTTGCCTGGGTAACTCATGTTAAATCAAATCACCAGCATCAAACCACAAGAGGTTTTTATTTAAACCACTTCAAGTAGAAATATTTTTTAATTTATGATATAATCCTCTGTATTCTTAAATAAAGGGCTAGTTGGATTATAAAAATACTCTGAAGATGGTTGAAGTGAAGAGGATTATTTGCCTCTAAATTACATGATCTCAGCTTGCAATACTTTTTCAACATTTGTATTTTCTCTGTATAATAGATTAGTCAGAAAAGCAGAACTACTCCAGGTATTTAAAGAAGGAAGGAATTTCATACAGTGGTTTATTTAGCAACTTACATAATCACTGCAAAGGCTGGGTGGTATGAAGGTTCAAGTACTACAAGCACAGGATACTTTAGGAAATGCAGGTTTCATTAGAGGCTACTACCCATGACCTAAGCTGAATATTACTATTCCATCTGACTCCATCTGAATATTACTATCCCATCTGTACTCATATCTTTAATCAACCTCTTTGCCTTAATTCCATTTATTATCCATCTTGTTCATTTTTCTCCATTTTTACTGTCTGTTTTAGTTCAGGGTCTTATCACTGTTTGCCTGTCCCACTGCAGTAATCTGGTCCATAGCCTTCGTTCACCACACTGCCCTCCTATCTCATCAGACCTATAATCCCAGGTCATATCAATCCTCTACACTGCTCTCAGAAAAATCTACATAAAACACAAACCTAGTCATATAACAATCCATTTGATATCTTTTCAAAAAGAAAACCCTAATTTTAGAACAAAGTTGAAATGCCTCTTCTTAGCACACAAAGCCCTCCACAATCTAGACTAAGTTTCCCTCTCTGACCTGAGCTGCATGGGATATACCTCTGTGCATAAAAATTCATGACACTTATTGGAATTCTCAAGACAGGGGTTTTTTTTGTTTTTTTATTTTTTTAACCTTCTAAGTCCGTGGCAGTATTAAGAGTAACATAATGGTCTTCTTCAAAGTAAGGGATTAGGATTAGTAAATTGGTGGTCTAAGGAACAAAGGAACTATCTACAGAGAGTAAAAGAGGAAAACCATAACAGGTAAGAAGGAAAATGTAAAATCTGCAGTTGATGATGCATGTCTTACGTAATACTGAATATATAGGTCAGAACTTAAGCTAAATGGGAAGAAAGGGTCCACTGGGGAGAGGAGCTTCACACTGTGCTGAGCAGAAAAGGGTCTTCAGGTATAGGAGCCAGGAGCCAGGAAACAAAATCTTTAATGGAAAAGGAACAAAGTTTGGGAACAGGCATTACTGACTATGAGAAACTTCACTATACACATGCTTTTACATTCTCCAAATGTTTTCTACTGAGATGCGTTTGTTGCAATTATTATGATGATTATCTAACATTTACATAGCAATTTATATAGTTTTCCTAATGCTGCCACAAATACCTCATTTGAGGGTTAAATTCCAGGCCCTCCAAATCAAAGTACAGTTTTCAGAGTTCCCAAGATACTTTCTTGGATAAGTGAAATGGTTATCATATGCCATGTTTTGATGGAGACTTTGAACTTTACTAATTCTTGGCAAAAAATAATGTGTGTAGTAATTTTGTTACTTAAAATTAACATGATATCATAGAAGAGTCTCAAAAATACTTAAATGAATGAATAAATATAAATCTTTGTGGTGGGAACGCGGATACTCTCTTAAAGAAAATCAGCGAGTGGTATATGGAGAATTAGAGAGAGTAGGGAGTATTAGAAGACACAAAGGCAGAGCTTGGCTATTATCTTGCCTATTAATTCCCTTTCAGTATTAGCATAAGGTTTGGATGAGACATCCCAAAACTTCCTGTGTTAACACAGAAATATTCAGAGGTGATATGATTAGATTTTGAGAACTGTAACCTAATCAGTCCACCTAGTTTGAATGGACTAACTGGGCGGTACCTGTAAGTAGATGGGGTCTGGCTGGAGGAGGTGGGTCACTGGAGGCATACCTTGGAAGGGGTCATCTTCCCTATGGTCCCTTGCCCTCTTTAAAGCCTTTTGGAGATAACATCTCACCACCATGTGCCTCAAATGCCAGAGGTAGGACTATAGCAAATGTTTGCCCTGTTGGGTTTAGGCCTTACTATGGTCCCAACCTTTCTTTCTATGCCTCTATTCCTCCCTTTTGAAACGATAATTTTACTTTGTACCATTATATATTGGATGTATGTAACTTGCTTTTGATTTTTACAAAGGCTCATATGGAAGTGTTTGCCTTGAGTCTCATATGAGACTTGGACTTTTGGACATTGCTGGAACTGTTAAAACTATAGGGACTCTTTGATATGAACTAAATGCATTTTGTATTGGGAGATGGACATGATCTTTTGGGTACCAGCATCAGAATGTTATAGTTTGAATATGAGGTGTCTCCCCAAATCTCCTGTGTTAATGCAGGAATATTTGGAGGTGAGATGATTAGATTATGAGAACTATAACCCAATCTGTCCATACTAGTTTGAATGGATTAATGGGTGGTTACCATAGGCAGGTGGGGCATAGCTAGAGGAGGTAGGTCACTGAGGGTATGTCCTGGAAGGGTTCATCTTCCTGCAGTTCCCCTCTCTTTCTGACTTCCAGCAGGTAAGCAGTTTTCCTATGCTGTGGTCTTTTGTCATGGAGTTCTGCCTCATCTTAGACTCAATGGAATGGAGCCAGATAACCATGGACTGAAACCTCTAAAACCCAAAGTGAACTTTTCTATTCTAAGTTATTGTCATGAACAAACTGCCATTAACATAGACCAAACATGTTTATGACTTTCCACAATGTCAGAATTTATTAAAAAACAATAAATTCATAGGCCACATCACTTTCATGAGTGACTGTTCAATGAATACTTGCAGGCAATCACAAGATCTTTTATTTCAATCTTGATTTTTAGTATTTATAACACTCTAGTCAAACATCACGCTTTACACAAAAATACACACACACACACACACACACACACACACACATTATATACATATAATGTATATATATGGAAAAGCTAAGAAAGGGTTAAGGCAGTAACAGAGGTTCCAAAATCTGAACTGAGAGCAAGGAGTCACTGCAGGTAGTCAGAAAAGATTAAAACCAGCTAGATGAAATTGTTCAGTGCACAGATACGTCCAAGTGCAGGAACTTATTCTAATTCAATGTCCAAAGGGACAATGTCCAATGTAGTTTTAGAACGTCAGTTTGGAGTTCAGCTTTGAGTGGGCCTGGGCAAAGTTCTTGATAAGTGACTGGGTGACACAGTCAGGGTGTCACAATGTCCAGTCTCAGGGGGATCCTCCATTTATAGACCTCGAGTGAGTGGGTTGCTTCATTCAGAGGTCTAGTGTGTTTGATAAGGTCAGGATCCTGGTTTTTCCAACATGCATTTGTATAGCTTCTGATTAATTTCATAAATCCATAGGTGGTCATTTTTAGTTTCACAATTAATTTATTTATCAGTGTGTGCCTTATGGTTGTGCTTTTTATTTGTACAAACAAGGTATAGAACCATTCCATCTCAGCACTTAAACTCAAAATGGAACAACTTATGGCAAATAACCGCTTTATAAAATGGAGTAACAAAGGTTTAGCAATTGTCTGAGAACTACTGGTTTACCTATCATGGAGTAACTTAGGGTAGAACACAGCCTTCTCTCCAAAATTGTTCTCAGGTATTTGGTCACAATGGTGAAAAGCTGACTAACACAATCAGACCAGCATGAGAATGTTACGGAATTCAGGAAAGAAAGTGGGAAAGATATGGGAAGGGAGGCATGAGAAGGTTCTTTTATAATTAATGGATTAATTTACCTTTCCTGAACATTTTGCTTGGGGATTTAAAGGCCTGCAGTTTAATAATATGATACCACACTAGTGACTGATTTATGTCAAGGATATTAAAAATCATCTTTTTATTTTTAACAATTCCTTTCTCCTTTTCACTCCAACATCAGATTTTGTCAATATGAGCCTGGAGAAACTGATCTAGAAAACAATGATTTTAGTCCTCCAAATGAAACTTGAAAAGATAAAACATTCTAAATATAATGCTTTTCAATCACTTTGCAATTAATTGTCTCTTTTTCTCTTGAAGTTCTCTTCAGAAATACTTAGACCTTTGTATTCTGAAATTTCTGGCAGGAATTAAGGGACTTGATGCAAGTTAGACCATAGAACAAGTACTTCTGGGGGACAAAGCGAAAGCCAGAAGTGCTTTCATTTGGGACACCTGGTCACCTCGTCTATGACTTTTTCATGAGAAGCATGTATTCCTCAGTTTCTTAATATTCTTTTGGAGAACCATAAAGACCTCTTTCTTTATGTCTCACCCTTATAGGACAAGGAAGGAACATGGCTTTCCAAGAAAAACTAGGACTGTGACAGTGGTCTTAGCAATCTCTTGTGCTATTCAAGACTCATTAATTAGGAAATGGGTAAAAAATAAGATTCATGACAGACTCCATAGATGCTTTTCATTTCATAATCTGTCCCCCTCCCGTCACAAAGTTGGTGGCTTAAAACAATGCATATTTATTCTCTTGTATCTCTGGAGTTTAGAAGTCTGAAATCAGTATCACTGGGTCAAAATCAAGATATGGGGACATTGTTCCCCTGGAGACTCTAGAAGGGAATTTGTTTCCCTGACTTTTTCACCTATTAGACTTGTATTTCTTGCATTCCTTGGCTCATGGCCTCTATTTCCATCTTCAAAGGCAGCCATGTGGCATCTTGGTCCAGTGGTCACATTACTTCTTATTCTGTTTTAAACTCCCTCTGTCTCCCTTTTATGAGAACACACGTGATTTTTTGGAGTCTATACAGATGATTTGGGATAATATTGCAATCTTAAGGGATAATATTGCTATCTTAAGTTAATCACGGTCACACAGATTTCTTTTACCATAAAAGGCAATATTCAGTTCCAGGAATTAAGAGCTGGATATCTTCTGCAGGCCCATTATTTAGCCTAGCAAGGCCTTGCTCTTAATTTTCAGCTACACCACCACACTGGGCATTGTTTTCTCTGCTCTGCAGATAAAGCTCCTGGGCAAAAACAGATTAAGAAATATATCATTGTTGCAAGTAATTAGTGGTGGAGCCAAAGTTCAAACTCAGTTCTGGGTTTATGGAAAATGAAAAAAAAAATCATGAATATAAAATACATTGATGACCACTTTTCTGAATCTTTTTTCTCAATCTCCCTTCCAGTTCCTCCTGCATGGCAGGGATCAACCAATAGTTACCCTGTAAATCTGCCTGGTATCAGCAGAAAAATACTCTTCATTTTTAGGTGTGGGATTAAAAAGAAAGGATCACTAATGATTGCCTGTAACTGAACTCCAAATATAGTAAATGAACCTTTTTTATGACTTTCTCACTTTCTATTTGGGTTAAATGAAAGCAAGATTTTAGTCCTTTTTATGACCAAGCAATGTTCTATGTGTTTTACATGTATCTAACCCTCACAATATCCCTATGCTGTAGGGATATTTTCCATTTTTTTCTTTTCACAAATGAGAACACTGAAGCAGATAATGTTAAATAATTTTTGTCAATGTTTCACAGACTGGGATTCAAGCCCAGGTATGTTTAACCACTAGGAACTACATTATACTACTTATAGACTACATATCTATATTTATATTGTCTTGTATATACATAAATATTTTATCAGATAAATATACATTTTATCAAATATACATATATATTAGTCTCTTCCTAGTTTGTAAATTCTATAATTTCTGATTCCCCCTTTTTTGCATATCATTGAGTATAGTTTATTATACATAAGGGCTTTGGGTACTGAATAAATGAATGAATATTGATTGTTTTTATATTTTTCTTTTTATCATATATTTACTCTTAAATATATTCTTTAAGAACCTTGCTATTAAAAAGCATAATCCTCAAACAATAGCATAGGCATACCTGGGGTTCTGCAAGAAATACAGACTCTGAGGCCCAGTTGACCCGCTGAATCAGAACCTGCATTTTAATAAGTTTCCCACGTGATTCACGTGCACTTTAAAGTTTGAAAAGCATCCATTAAAGAACATGGTTAGATTTAACAAACTTAATCCACTATATCCACCTGGGTCTCACCTATTTATATACTTGAATATGTTGGCTCTGGCTTCTTCAAGTTTTTTGCAGCTCTAAGGATCTATGATCTGGCCAGTTCCACAAAAACTTTTTCTTCTGTAAGCACTTGTTTTTTTTTTATGTGAGAAGACCAGTGGCACTCAAAGGGAGCATTAGTGGCTACTTAGTACCATTTAAAAATTTTTTTTCAAAGCCCTCAACATCAAACATGTAAGAGTCCCCTTGCTCCCAAACACAGAAAGAGACCCAGCCTCAGAAGGCTACTCTGTGGGTAAACCAAGAGTTAGCAGCCTGGATGAACAAGGACTCCTAGCCTTTCCCAGGCACAAGGAAGAGAGCTGCTCATTACAGTGACATAAAATAAAGTCCCTGAAGTCACTCATATGTGTCAACCATCGAAGGGTTCTCCATATTTCATCTTCCTACTCTCATGTCCAGACCTTGTGGCACCCAACTGTGGAAACTTGTGAATAAAGGAGGTCTGGGTATAGACCTCATCCAAGGTGAAACTTTCTAGAGACGCCCATGGGCAGTTTGTGATCCCAAGATCACAGCATTTCTTTTTAAACTAAGAGCTGATAAGACCCTAAGAGTAGTGAAAAGAAAGGACTCCCTCAGCATGAAGAGACATCAGATCACCACAGAACTCCCCTCCTGGACTAGACATCAGTCTAACTCCCAGAGAGGAATAGGAAAATTAAACTATAAAGAAAAACCAACGACTTTCAGAGGCTCTGACCCACTGTTCCTTCACAACTCAGCCAACCCAGAATAGGGGTTGACTGTAATAGACTTTCTTTTTAAATTAAGATTTCAATTTCCATCTGCATAAAAGAATTATTAGTGGGGGATTGCTATAATTAACATGGTACCCTCAATCTATAAACAGAATATACTGATATCCCACCATGGATTGGGTGGGCATTTGGGGGCATTTTTTAAAAATACTTTATTCCGATTACATTTAACTGAGGAGTTTTGCTTTTGGCAAAGATGGAGTAACAGGAACCATACTTATTATTCCTCTTCAAACAACCAAACTCTAGACAAAATGCATAAAACAATGGCACTCGGACATAAGGCATGAGATAACAAAGGACAGTGATCTCTGAGAGACAAAATAAAGTGAACCCTACCATTACCCAATTACATCCTGGAAGGAGTTGCTATACAGGGTGAGAGTGACCCAGGTAGAGCCTGGCAGTCTCCCAAAGTTGAGGTGACAGATCTAGGAGTATTGGGCACCTACTCCTCAGAGCACGGTGCCAGAACGGAGAGAGCTACACAGAAGAACTCCACAGATCATCAGAAGTCCCTGGCTTAGTATCCAGCCGGCTATGGATCAAGCCAGACACATGAGAAAATTACCAGGCTAGGGAAGGATCTATCCAAAAGAATAGAGGGAACAAAACTTGGAGTGTATACAGAACAAGGAATGGACCCTGTTCGTATTGGCTACAAATTAAAAAAAACCTCTGAGCTTGCCATAGACTATCATATTAGTTTTCCATTGCTGTGTTTATGGCAAATTTAGCAGCTTAAAACAATATTCATTTATTATTTCACAGTTCTGTACATCAATAATTGAGGCAAATTTGACTGGGTTCTGTGCTCAGGGTCTTACAAGACCAAAATAAAATGAATTCTTATCTGAAGGGTCTAGGAAAGAATCTATTTTCAAGTTCAACCTGATTATTGGCAGAATCTGGCTCCTTATAAGACTGAAGTCATCATTTTTTATGTCAGGGATTGCTGTCAGCTCCTGAAGACCATTCTTGTATATTTTCTATGTGACCCTTTCCATCTACAAGTGAACAATGACACATCAAGTTCCCTTATGCTGACAATATTTGACCTAGTCTTCTGGAAATCTTCTAGAAAAAAAAAAAACTATCTGCTTTTTAAAATTTTATATGGACTCATATAGGCCCTCCAGGAGAATTTTCCTGTCTTAAATTGAATTGTTCCATAACCTTAATTTCACATGAAAAATGTTTTTTCCATATATAAGAACATAATCATGGAGGTAACATCAGGGGACTACAAGCAAAACAAAAACCCCTGGACCATCTTAAAATTCTACCAACTAGAAGAATTCAATTTCTAGTTCTGTCAACTAGAAGAACTACACTAGGCCAGATTAACAAAGCTTAAAAGCAAGATTATTCCCAGTTGGAAATCATCAAACTATTTCCAAATAATTACATCCCAGAACAAAAGCATAGAATACCTATAGCAACACAAAATAGCAACCAAAAAGACAAAATAAACAATGTCTGGTATTTAATTTAAAAAATCATGATACACAAAAGCAGCAAAGCAGCAAGATCATACATTCCAAAATTAGGAGATAAATTGATCTATAAAAGCCTTCTAAGAACTGACAGCAATGATAGAATTAGTAGACAAAAATCTTAACAGTTATTTTATGTTTATTTTCTATGGCCAAAAAGCCAGAGAAGAGATTGACCATGCTAAGTCAAAATTCAAAAAAATATTTTAAAAGACACAAAATGATTTTTTAGAAATGAAAAAATATGCTAGATGGGATTGTTGTCATATTAAACAATGTAGAAGAAAAGATTAGTGAACTGGAAGATGCAACAATAGAAACTACTCAAAATGAAACACACTGAGAAAAAAGAATTAAAGTAAATCAGTAATCAGAATACCTGTAAGATGTGGGCAAATACAAGTAGCTACTGTACATATAATTGCAATTTTCAAAAGGGGACAAAACAATATAAGGAATAATGATGGAAATTTTTCCACATTTGATGAAAACTATAAACCACAAACCTAAGAAGCTCAACCAACCCTAGGAACAAGAAATGAAAGAAACTACACCACCACATTGTTATCAAATTGTTCAAAACCAGTGTTAAAATGTTAAAAACAGCAAAAGGAAGAACGTACAAACTGCCAAGGCATGAAGTTAAGGATAAAGCATATATCTGAGCAGAAACAGTGCTGAGAAGACAGTGAAGCAGCATCTTTAAAGTACTGAAAAAATAACTGTCAACACAAAATTCTATGTTACAACACCCAAAAAACTTTTTTAAATGATGCAGAAATACTTCTTTAGATACACAATAGCAGAAAGAATACATAGCTATCATACCTGCACTATAAGAAATTTTAAGGAATGTTTTCAGTCACAAGGAAGATGATACAAGATGGAACTATGCATACAGAAAGGAATGAAAAACATCAGAAATGATAATTACGTGGTAAATATTTATGACTTGTTTTACAATTGGCCATTTAAAACAGAGATTGGGAAAATCTTTTTCTAGAGGGACTCAGATAATAAATATTTTGGGATTTGTAATCCATACAGCTTTTGTAGAAATCTTTCAATTCTAAAATTGGATTATAATGTCATCCATAAAAAAGTATGAAGTGAATTATTATGGTTGTGTTACAGTAAAACTTTATTTATCCAAATGGTTGGCAGGCTAGTTTGGTCATTGGGCCCTGTTTTTTTTTAATCTCTGATTTAAAGCAAAAATAATGACAATATAGTATGGAAATAATAATGTATGTGAAAGGAAAAGGTATGACAAAAATTGCATAAAGGCCAGAAGGTGAAAACTAGAGGTAGACTCTTTGTCCTGCTCCGTATGAAGCAGGACAGTGTTACTCAAAGATAGACAGTGCATGCTATATTAACAATAAGTTAACTATGCTGTGTTAACTATTTAGCTATACTATAAGTCCCAAAGCAACTGCAAACAAAAGAGAATTATAGACAATAAAAATAAATAAAACAAAGTAGAATCATAAAAAATTCAAAAGAAGGTAATAAAAAGGGAAAGGTAACAAAGAACAAGTAGGACAAACACAAAATAAATGGTAAAAAATTCAGCATATAGATTAAAAGTCAATGGCAATAATGGAAGAGGGAACAATACTCAAGGTTAGAGGCCAATTTTAGTGGAAATTTTAAAAAATTATCAAGCAGAAATGTTAGAAATAAAAACATAATCAGAATGCCTCCCTCATAAATAGACTTGACAAAATGGACAAAAAGCAAAAAGTGAACTTGAAGATAAGTCAATAGGGAGAATTCAAACAAAAACACAAAGAAAAAAGAGTAAGAGTTACAGAATATTATTAGAGTCTATTGACATTAATGACAGACTCCAAATCACAGATCCAAGAAACTTAAAAAACACCAAGCAGGATATTAAGTATTGAAAAGCAACAACAAAGGAAAAGATCTCAAAGGCAATTAGGGGTGTGGAAAGCCTCATTAAGTAAGTATAGAGAAACAGAGATAAGAATTGGAGTAAAGTTTCCATCAGAAACCATGAATGCCAAAAAGACAAAGAACAATCTCTGTCAATGCAGAATTCTAAACCTAGAGAAAAGTGAAAAGAGGAAGGAGGAAATAAAGGTGTTTCTAATACAAAACACAGTCAATCCATTGCCACTAGATCTTCACTAAAGGAAGTGTTAAAGGCAGTTTTTCATATATATGTATAATAGCAGAAATTTGGAACTTCACAAAGATATTTTTAAAAAAAACCCTGGAATTGGAATAAATGAAGCAATGATTTAGTTTGTTTTTCCCTGTTTTTAATTGCTTTAAAAGATAACTACAAAGAGCAACATTTTTTTGTGTGTTTAAAGCGTATGTAAAATAATGATGTGAAATTGGGGCAGAGGAATTTGGAATATATTTCTATAAGGTCCTTATACTTTAGGTAAAATTTTATTATAGTATTTAAACTCAGTATTTATGTATTTGTAAATACTAGGTCAACAACTAAAAAGGATATGATATAAATGATATAAATAACAAACCATATTAGAGATAATATTCAGTCATAAAAACAATCAACCAAAATAACAAATGACAAATAGAAAATATGTAGCATCATACTAGGTTTAAAATTATCATCTTGATAATTACATTAAATATAAATCATCTAAACACTCAAGAAAAGACAGGAGATTTTACAACAGATTAAAAATCAAGGCAAGACCCAACTCTTTGCTAAGATAATTAACAAATATGGTAAGTAAAAGAAAATAAATAGATACAACATGCTAACTTAAAAAGAAGAGAGCTGAAGAAGCTAGATGGATGTCAGGAAAAGCATACTTACAAATGAGGACTATTACAGGGGATAAAGTAGGAAAATACCTAATAAAACACGGATCAGTTCTCCACAAAGACATAACAATTCTAAATGCATATCTACCTAGAAATAGGATTTTACATTACCTAAAGAATAAATAGACAAGTCCACAATTGTATCTGAAGTCTTCAACACTCCTCTTTCAGTGATTGATAGAGAAAGTAGACTAAAAATACAAAAGCCTTTAGAAGATCTGAGCAAAACAATCCACCAACTTGACTGACCTGACATTTATAAAGAATCCACACGAATGTAAAATACCATTCTTCTTAAGTGCCCATGAAGCATTCATCAAGATAGACCATATTCTGTGCTATAAAACTAAAAATTTAAAGAATAGAAATTATACAACATGTGTTCTCTGAACTAGACATCAAAATGTTTAGAATGATATTCAGAAACTTCTAATATATTTGGAGCAACATCTAATTAACATCTTAAGTCAAAGATAAGAGAAATTCTAAAAATATTCTAAATTCAATGTAAAGATATATATAATGTATCAAAATTTAAAAAGTAAACAAACACAATAATATGACTAGGCCATACCTGAATGGTCAGGTATTTGGCCACAAAGAAAGAAAGAATAAGCTGAGCATTGTGGCACATGCCTATAATCCTTGTGACTTAGAAGGCTGAGGCAGGAAGATTGCAGTCTCAGCAACTTAGTAAGGCTCTGTCTCAAAATTTAAAAAAAAAAAAAATTTAAAGAGCTGGGACTGTAGCTCAGTGGTAAAATGTTCCTGGGTTTAATCATCAATACCCATCCCCCAACAAAGAGAAAAAGAAAGAGTAAAAGAAAATTATGTCATACAATGACTTGTACATGAGTGTCCCTGGGATTCTTGTTTATTATTGCCTCAAACTGAAAACAACCCAAATGTCTATGAACAGGTAAATAGATAAATTTTTGTATATTGATACAATGGAGTACTACCTGCAAAAACACAAGATAAACAAATGATATCTTTCTACAATGCAATACTTGTGCAATAGAAAGGAATGAACTATCAATATACAAAATAATATATGGATGAATTTGAAAATGATTTCACTGAGGGAAATAAACTAGGCAAAAGGGAATGCATATGATTCCATTTATATAAAATCCTAGAAAATGAAAACTAATCCATACTGACAGGTCTGTGGTTGCCTGGGGATGGAGGGTAAGGTGGGGAGGTGAGACAGAGAGGGATTACAAAAGCATCCTGACTTTTACAGTGATGGTTATGTTCACTATCTTGATTTTGGTGATAGTTTCATGAGTATATGAATATGTCCAAATCTATCAAAATTACACACTATTAAATATGTGCAGTTATCATATGTCAGCCCCAATAAACTTTTGAAAGCAAAACCCATGTGAAGGTATACAATTTGAGTTGGCTTCAAGTAGATATCTTGCTGAACTTGGGATCCAAGCATAAGCGGCTTCCCATCTCTAACCCACTTCTAACACATGAGTGAATACGGGTTGTTCAATTTTTTTTTTTTTTTATCAGAGCTGAACTTCTCATAAACCTTTAATTGAAGATTTAGAACTTCAATTCAGCTTAAAAAGAAAGAAAGAAAGGAAGAAAGAAAGAAAGAAAGAAAGAAAGAACCTTCTAACAAGAACAAGCTTAAAGATAAATAAAATCTAAAAAAAAAAAAAAAAAAAAAAAAAAAACTATCATCCCTGACCTTTATATTTAGCATTGTTTAGTATTTACTTGCTTCTCTGTCTGGACCACTATCATCAACAATAATGTCAGTTTCTCCCTTTTCCATTATGACACAGAGTCTTTTTAAAAATTATCTGGATCCACTATTAAGGCTCAACCTTACCTCATGAGTAAGTAGTTTTCTCTCACAATATGAAGCTCAGACTGGGCCATTTTATCACAGCTTATCCTATATCTAGGGGGATATTGTTCCATATTTGACAGCAACAACAACTGGTAACTCATTTTAATGCTACAGCAGGCCTTTCCTGCTGTGGACACACCCCTGTTCCAGGAGGGCCTCAGATGCATGCAGCCCATGCAGTGCCATGACTCATTCAAATAAAGCAATGAGCCAGGCCTCGGGAACTCAGAGGAAAATGTCTAATTTTGCAGCCTATCTGCATCCGTTCAATTATGTTAGCATTCACAACCAATATATTAAATTGAACATCCTAATGATATTTGCCATTCCTGGCTTTGAGTTGATTTCCTTAAAGAATTAGCATTTTGTTTTTCTAATTTCAGAGATTATTAAGACCTGTTCTCTACTTAACTACATCCAGCATTTTGAATGCTTCCTCCTAATAAGTCAGCCTCTTATGTCCCCACACCCATTCGATAATTCGTTTTTTTAAAAAATAAATGCTTTCATTTCTGTGATGGGCTGAGGCCGCATGAGCATTAGAGCATCAATACCCCACCTTTCACACAGAAAGAAGTCCCAGGGCCCTCCTGAACTCCAGCTCTCAGATGATCAACGAAATAGTTTGTGGCTAACAATCACACAATAATCTGTGGCAAGTGATCAATGCCACTTGGAACCCCTAGTCTCAAAGTGATCAATGCCACTTGGAACCCCTAGTCTCATATTGCCTCTCTTCTGTTTATTGTTATTGCCAAAGCTTCATGCTGTGGTTAGTTGTGGTTATTAGTATTTTTTAAAGCAACAGAAAATTTCCATTGTCTGTTCGATGTTGAGCTTCTTTAGCTTGTTCTTTCTGTTGCCATGTTACCAAAGGCAGCAAGGAAAACACTGCTTTTATTTATCCCCGTCTCAATGTCAACTTTACCTGGACCCCAGCTGCTCACGTGAGTAGAATTTTCCTGTGGAGTTTGCCCCCACCCCCAGTCTTCTCAGCCTTGATTTGGCAGCTAATTAACTGTCATTCTTCACAATCTGCATAAGTTAGTTGCTTGTCTGACAATTCTTGAAAAATAAAATAACAAGGACAAAATCTACACTCTTTAAGAGAAATTATAATTTGTTCTCTTCCCTTTACCAGAAAGGAAGTATGGAAGGGATTTGATGGCAAGCTGCATTTCCACTCTTCTTAAACAAAGAATCCCTTTGGTCAGCTTAGCACAGAAACTTGAGCATCTTCTTCACAGTTCTCCCTTAGGTTTTTCTGTATGGTTCTCTTTGTGGTTAACAATAGAATCAACTGCTGATTCCTTGCTTGAGATTAGTAGGCATTTGTGTAACTCTGATTTGAAGTTTGTTTCATTTTACTTTTAGCCTGTAACTTAAGGACATCAGAATAGGAAGCACTTCCAGGACTTTCTTAAATCTTCATTTCTTGTTAGAATCTCAGTGATTACATGTAAGGCAGAGTCATTCACTGACCCACAAATGCTCCAGATACACACAGAATCCATAACCTCACTGTTCAGCTGTGCCCGTGAAACACGGAAGAAATGTGACTAGCCATCTCTGAGAATTAGGCCAAACAGACGTTGGCTAACAGAGGGCTGTTCTGGGAGATGTTCTCAGAGATGGGGACAACATATCCCAAACTTCCCTTTCTTCCAAAACACAATCATGCACCTGACTTACATTAAGTTATCTAAACTTTTATTGGCCCTATTCATATTTTCAGCCTGCAAAAACTCCTGGAGTGATAGATCTGAGAATTGTTGTGTAAGAGAATTGATTGTGTTGCCTGTAGGAAAACAGAAACGAAGTGAGATGACTCATTCAGGCACAATCATCATGCTACAAGCCAGAGCCAGAGGCTCCCAAGCCCACCCATGTATCTCCCCGTGCTCCTCCCACTAGTACAGAGCATCTGGTCATGCCCAGCCTCAGTGGGATGAAGAAAACATGTAGCTTTCACTCTGCCAGCTGTGCTTTCTATCTTAATTTAAAATTCACACTGAAGCTAGCGCTAATACACTGGGCTGTCCTTAGCATTCTTTTGGTAGAAGAGCTGTCTTTTCTTGAAAACAATATTTTCTAGTAGTGCCCAGGGTGAATAAAACAGGTGTGCTGTTTAACCCTTGGGAAATTCCATGGATAAAAGCAGCAAAAGCAAGCAAACAAATAGAGGTTTGCATTAGATACAAACTAAGAATTTGCAGAGACATTAGCAAAGAAGAATTTGCAGAGACATTAGCAAATTAAGAAGAGAGGTTTGAATATTTACAATACATACCAGAGCCACCTTGCCCTGATGGGTGGAAGGATGCAAGGATAGGTGGGTGGATGGATGAATGATAAAGAAAGGGAGTGGGTGAGGGAAGGAAAGGAAAGGGAGATGGAAAGAAATTCCACATATTCTCAAGAACTGGGGAGAAATTTTTTAAAAGTCTATGATTTGCTTCTGAATCTAATAAAATGAAGGAAGGGATGATGAACAGTATGCAGTATTTTTGCTACAAAATAAAAATTCATATTGAATATTTATTTTATTTATTTTTATGTGATGCTCAGGATCGAATCCAGTGCCTCACACATGCAAGGCAAGCTCTCTACCACTGAGCCACAACCCCAGCCCTGAACCCCACATTCTAAAGAAAGTCCAATGTGGAGAAATAGGAAAAATCAAATAAATGTGCTTCAGTGGAAATAGGAAAAATGGAAAGAACTAGGTTTTGAATGGTATTTGTGTGGGAGAAGATAAAACAGATAAGAAGGATCCCAGAGAACAGAAATTTTTGGTATGGATTTTGGAAACTGGGATATAATCTGGGCACTAGGACTTTCCAAAGCCCTCCAGGCAATTCCCATGTGCAGTCAAGTTTAGGAGCCACTGATCTCTATCACACTCATATGGCCACCAGATCAAGCTTTAAACTATTTTTATTTTATTGTTTTCTCTACTTAAAGATCTCACACTGTTCTTTTCCAAATTATTGGGTAGGTGTCATCTACTCTTTCATTTATTCTTTCTTAAAATGGGCTGTCATCTCCATAAATAATTTTTGCTTTGAGACCTAGGTGTTGACCTGCACAATTAAAATAATAATACTTACTGGTAGTTTTTCTTTAAAGACTAAATGAAGCAATATATTTTTTAAAGCATTTAACACAGGACTCGGCATATAGCAAACAGAAATAACAGAATGACTGTTAATCACTCATATCACTCTCGTGCTCCAAAAGATGACCTTGCTACAATCCCAGCTACCTACCCCAGCATCCCTCTCTCAGTTCCCAATGCTCTTTTATCCAAGAACAGGTTCCGTTCCTCTCATTCTAAGCCCTGTTTATCTGAAGTTCCACCCCCTTAAATTTTTTTTCCATAATCCCCTCATATACTTTATCCTAAACAATCACTCTTTCTTTTAGCATCCCTAAGGCCATATTTGTCCTCAGTTTTAGTCAGTTTTGAATTGTCATTTTCATTTTTTATGTAAAGCAGTGTCCCTATGGTGACGTGGTAAATTCCTTGAGATCAGGTTTTTGGTTATGTCGTCCAGTATGGGCATTCAGAGCCCCTTTATGGTGTTTAAATGAACAGCCATTCACATGGAAGGGACACTCAACAGACCACTTCACAAAGGCAGAGGCCTTGTGTAGAGGATTCACCCAAATCTCCACAGAACCTAGCCTAGCACCTAATACATAATAGGTCCTTATATTCCTTTGCTAGGGCTTCCTTATCAAAGTACTGTGCACTGGGTAACTTAGACAAAAGGCATTTATTTCCACACAGGTGTGGAGGCTGGAAGTTTGACATTCAGCAGGGTTGGATTCTCCTCTCTCCTTAGCTTGTAGATGGTCTTCCATCCTTGAGATGGTGTCTTAAACTCCTCTTCTTTTAATGACTGAAATCTTGTTGAATTAGGGTTCACCCTAGTGCCACATTGTAACTTAATTGCCTTTTTAAAGACCTATCTTCCAATGCAGTTACATTCTAATGTACTGGGAGTTAGGACTTCAACATATGAATTGGACAGGTGGGAAATACTCACTTCAGCCCATAACAGTGCTTAGTAAATATTTTTTTGAGTGAATGAATGAATGGCATTGTGCTCAACATGACTTCAACCCTAACCTAGCATGGCTGCTTAATGCACAGTCACATCTATTATGTTACTTTCTTAGGTGGTTGTGGTAGGAAGATGAGTAAGCTCTGGTTTCTGCCTGAAGGAACTTAACATTTTAATGGAAAAAAACCACTGCACACAATTTCAATGAACAGAAAATAAGCTAAGTTAAAAGTATGTACCAGGAATATGAAAGACAGAAGAGGGGCATCTATCCCTGCAGGGGGTTCAGGAAAGGCTTCCTTGAGTAGATCATTTCTGAAGTGAGTTTTAAAAGATAAATGAGAATTTTATAGGGAAGAAAGACAAGAGGGAACAAAGTTTAGTACTAAGGGATCACTGACTTAGTTTTGATGGAGAGTGAGAGATGGATTTAAGACAGTATTAGAGGCTTGGAAAAAAACAAAGACACAATTAATTACAAGAGTTCAGGTGAGAGTTGAAGGAATTTTGCCAACGGTGCAAAGAAGTCAGGTATAAGAAACATTCATAGGGTCAAATTTGTAGGCCTTATTGGTTATCTAAATATGGGGGTGATGGAGAAGCCAAGTATAGGTAGGTTAACTTGAAGGAAAGGAATGTTGAAATCTGTGGCCATGTTTTAAAATCACCATAAACAGCAGCACATCTCAACCTGTCAGAAATGCAACTTCTTAAGGTGACTGTAGGCCCACTGAATCTGAATATTTAGGGGTAGGATCAGCAAACTTTTTTTTTTTAATTTTTAAAAGTTTATTTTTTTGGTGCATTATCATGATACACAAAAGTTGGATTCATATTTATACATGCACATTACATATTTTTTTTCTTTTTTAAATTTCATTTGTTCTTGTTTGATATATATGACAGTATCAACCTGTGTTTTAACAAGCACTCAGGTGACAACAATGTTGCCAAAAGGCCCTACTCTAAGGATGAGAAACTTTATTTAGTATTTATTTTAATTTTTTCTCATTTTGACTTCTTTCTAACAATTCTCAATGAATTATTCATGCCCCAGTCCTTGTGAATACCTCAAAACCAATTAGTTGAGGGGAGGGAGATATTACAAAATGGTGGTTGAATTGAGTGTGTGCATGTGTGTTGGAAAAGGGGATAGGGGAAAATGCCCCAGTACAAATGCTGTCTGTGCACCAAAATGTTTTCTGAAATCTAACTTTCATCATTTATCTATTCAAATTTAATATATAACCAAGCTTTGGGAAAACATTTTCTAGTAAGGTTGCAATTCAAAGTAAATGGAAGTACATCATAGAAAAAAGGTCCTGCTTTGAGAGCAGGATTTGGAAAGCAAAAGTTTTTAATTTTTTTTCTCTTGATACCCAATGTGATAAAGCCTACTAAAGAAAGGATGCACTAAAATAACTAACTTGTCAATATCCCAGTTGATGTTTTAATGGAACCCCATGGTGGAATCAATAATGGTGACTCTATGTAATGACCTTTGGAGCTCAGAACTCTTCTGCCTCACAGGTTATTTCCAATTGGCTTAATAGAAAATGTTCAGGTGCAAAACCGAATGGTTCAATTCCTGGAAAATCATTAGTAGTTAAGTAATTAAACAATCACTCACTTATTAACTTTTTGGTACTTTGGTCATGCTTGACAACCCCCAGATTGCCTGGCAATTATATAAATTATTCCTATTCCCCACGTAGTAGTTGCTCAAAAGACGTATTTTCATAAAGAATAGATAACAGACAGGGACATAACCTTCAGAGTAAGGGTGGGTGGCAACAGGCTGATAAAGTCTCTGAAGGAAAACTGCTAATTTAGAAAGCACATTGGGAGCCAGCAGCAAGGAGTGGTTGAAAGAACAATGGTTTACTTTGTTTAAAACTATAATTGATAAGCATGAGAATTTCATAGTTAGAAATAACAAGTGTCAAAATAGAAATGTCCTGGTTCAATCATGATTCTTCAACTTAATAGCTGTGTAACCTTGGGCATGCTACTTAATCACTCTGGGCTTCAGTGTCATCATCTTTAAAATAGAAATGCTTACTTCAAATGGTTGATGTTATGTTTTAAAAGCTCACATATGTAAAGCACTCAGCATGATGCCTATCAAGAGAGAACTCAAAAATAGTAGCTTTTTGCTGCTATTGCTAACTTTAGAATCAGCTAAGATCGGAATTCAAATCCAAGTTATACTTACAGACTTATCTATTACTTGATTTTTAAAATGAGATAAGATTTTTTATCAGCTAAGATTTCAGAGAACACAGAGTAGACATTTAAGGAATGATTATTGTGTTAACTTCTCATCACTGTGAACAAAATATCTCAAAAGAATGACTGAGAGGAGGAAAAGTTTATTTGGAGTTCATGGCTTCAGAGTTCATCGTCAACTGATTCCATTGGTGTGCGCCTGAGGTCAGGCAGAACATATGGCAGAAGGGTGTGATGACAAAAAGTTGCTCAATTCATGGCCACTAGGAAGCAGGAAGGGAAGGGGAAAGGGAAGGGAATACTCCAAGGCCACACCCTAATGACCTAATTTCTCCAGCCTCACCCAGACAGCCTACAGTTACCACCCAGTAATCCACACAAATTATTAATCCAACAATGGATTGATCCACTGATGAGATCATAGCTCATGATCCAATCTTTTCACCTCTCAATATTCCTGCATTACCTAACACATGAACTTTTCTGAGAACATCTCATATCTAAAGCATTATAATGACTATCATAATTAATTTTTCAGAATGTATTTTATCTTCTGTGTCAATTTGCCTCAGTCCTGGCTAACACTTAGACTCATTTGCATCCTTAGTACTGCCCTAGGACACTTTTATTTTTTTTAATTTTTGGGTACTGGGGATTGAACCCAGGGGCGCTTAACCGCTAAGTCATATCCCAAGCCCTTTTTAATGTTTTCTTTAGAGACAGGGTCTCACTGAGTTGCTTAGGGCCTTGCTAAATTGCTGAGTCTGGCTTTGAACTCCCAATCCTCCTGCCTCAGCCTCCCAAGCCACTGGGATTACAGGCATGGGCCACCATGCCCTACCCCTGGGACACTCTTTTAAAGAAGATATGTTTTTCTTCATTTGTGAAAATGTCCTCTTACATATAACTGCCCTCAAACTGTCCTGGAACGTGGGGACCCAGAAACAATGAGGAGAGACAAAAGTCATGCTTCTGGATGAGCAGATGAGAAGACAGAGATAACAGCAAAAACTTTTTTTAAAAAAAATGTTTTCTCATTTTTACCAACACTGTCCCTGTTTTATCAGAATGTATTCTTCGCTTTCTAGTTTCACATCAAATCCCAAAATTCAGTCAGTCAGAAGAATGAGATAATATGATCAATACTGGATGAAAAGAATGACATAAAATATAAAACCATCAAAGAAAAATTAATTAGATGTGGCTAACATAAATACATTTTGTTTGTTTTAACAACTATATGGCAAAAAGACAACACAAAATATAGTGTCAAGTTATACATAATAAATATTTGCAAAATGTTAAAGCACTTGCAAATCATTAATATGATAAAAGCTAGTAGCCTAATAGGGGAAAAACGTGGAGAAAGATCATGAACATTCATAAAAGACATATAACTCTGCATTAACAGATAAGAAGGATTAACCCAAGGTAGTAAGCATAACATACTAAATTCTAGTAAACCTAGAATAGTAAATGGTCAAAGATTTGATAAACTGAGGATTCCTGGTTTGGGTGAGGGCATGGGAGAATAGTACTTCATATACTGTTCATAGAATCTTTCAGAAAGGCAACATGCATTAAAAAATAATTGTGCATATTATTTGATCCAGTCATTCTGCCTTTAGGAATTTATCTAAGAAAAATAGTTGAAAGGTATATAACAGAATGTTTGCTACAGATTGTTTATAACAGATGAAAATGAAACAAGCTGAAAATGTATTGACTGGCTAAAAATCATTGGCTAAAAATAATATGATAATTTTAGCAATTATCATTGGCTAAAACTAATAATAAAGCAATGCTTTGTCCATACAGTACAAAACATACTTCCATTAAATATATATACTGTAGAGCTTTATCTGTTGACATGGAAATCTGTCCCTTGTATGAGGGAGTAGGTAGTTATTATATAGGTGTTTGTGGGAAGGTCCTGTGGTTTTTCCTTTTGTGACAGTCTGCCCTATGACCTCCTCTAGGCAGGTACCCTATCCCTCTTGTTCACTGCTGTTTGCTGAGTGCCTTGTTCAGATCTGGCACATTAGATTCTTGTCAGTGGTTGAAAGGGCAGCTGACGTGGTCCAGGGATCAGCAAAAGTGTTTGCCCAGCTTTCAGAAAGAATCCTCCCCAAAGCCCAGCCTTGCAGTTTTGGTCAGTGGAGGACATGTTCCTCTCTTCTTTCAATCATCTTACCATTCAGCCTTTAACACCAACTCAACCTCATCTCTCTAGAAGCTTCAGCAATCTTGGTCATTCTCTGTGTCCCCACACCTCTCTCTATTCTTTTTGTGTCACCACATCTTGGCTCCTAAATGATCTTGTGGTCTCTTCATCATATGAGCTCCTTGAAAGCAGGAAGCCTGTTCTATCTCTCTGCTATTTCTAGGCCTGGCCTATCGTCTGATATTCAGAGGAAGCTCAATAAATGTTTGTGAATGAAGAAACAGACACTAGCAGCTTTATCCCAGGCTGCACCATTCAGCTATTCCTATGCCTAAGAAAACTTCCCAAACTCATAGTCCTCCTGCTGCTGGCCTGGCCTTGCTCCCCAGTGGGGTCAGGCACTCTTCTGATACCCAGTTCTCCTGACTGCATCCAGGTGTGAGGGATGGGGATAGTTGACCTTCCAAACCTCAGAGGGTAATGGGGGTCACACTTAGGTGTCATTTGACAGCCTCAAACCCTCTGTGTTCAAACAAAAACAAGATACAAATTCAGTTTAAAGTAAGATCAAAGCTTCTGAGGCTTGTCAGGTGTCCAAACACCAAAGCTTTCTGAAAGAAAAGGCAGATGTCTCAAATCCACATTTACCAGTGGTGGAGAACACACTCTGGTCCTTACCACCCTACAGAACGTCCCCCCATGTGAAAGGACTTTAGGCAACCTGGGGATCACATCTTCTTACTTTGAACCCCTGACCCATGGGCTACCAGGTGGATTTATGCCAAGAAAGTCCTGGGCATCCTAGGGTATATGAATGTTGCCTTAACAGATAGCAATAATAAAAATGGGGAAGTTATGTGTGCTGAAAGATTACAGCATTTTTATCTGATCCTGTGAGTTTTTCTCAGAGGTTCATCAGAAAAGCAAACACCACGCTGTGCCACCTGAGCTTTTAAAATACCACTGCTTTGGAATCAGAACAGAGGGAAACAATAATGTTTCCATTAACATCAAGAAACAGTGTTAGAAAAGTGCCTCTAGCACTTCAAAAGGGGGCAGCATCCAGGGGTGAGAAGGAATGGGCAACATTCAGCTTCCAGTTTATTCTCTCCCTGACCCTCTCAGTGACTAACATAACTTCACTTCTGGAAATACATTTTATGAAAATAATAAAAATATGGAGGGACTTTGAATTATTTATATTTAGAAGGAGTGAGGGAAGAAAAGAAAAAAGGGAGGGGAAGGATCCATCTAAAAATCCTACCTACCTTTGAAAGACCTTTCAGTAACTGGTGTAATTCTACTGAACATATTATTGTGACTCCATTAAAATGGTTGTGAAGAGTGTGCAACAATATGGAAAATGCTTATTGTATGATTCAGGGGGAAAATTCAGAATACTAGAATGCTTTAACCAAACAACTTTGGGAAAGGCAGGAAAGTATAAAGACAAAAGGAAAACAAAAATTAATAATCCAGTCACTCAGGGAAATACTACTAATGTTATTATTAATCATTTTTTGATCAGGTATATACATATATAATCAAACTATATCCTGTCTTTTTAATATAACATTTTATTCATGAGCATTATATATTTTAAAAAATATATTTTTAGGGCTGGGATTATGGCTCCGCAGTAGAGGGCTTGCCTAGCATGCACAGGGCCCTGGGTTCAATCCTCAGCACCACATAAAAATAAATGAATGGAATAAAGGTATTGTGTCCAACTACAACTAAAAGATTATTTAAAAAATATAATATATATATGTGTGTGTATGTATATGTGTGTGTGTGTGTGTGTGTGTGTGTGTGTGTATATATATATATATATATATATTTTTTTTTTAATACCCACATAGAAGTCCATCATGTGAACATCCCACAATTTATTAGGTTGAACCTTATACAAAATTCTGTTTAGTAGCTCAGCATTGACTATCAGTAATTTTGCTTTGTTCAATTTTTTATCATTCCCATTTGGAGCATTTGGGCTACCTTAATTACTCACAATGAGATTATTATAAATAAACATTTAGTGCCTCTTATTTTATCTGTATAAATTTCTAGAAGGATAATTTATAAATAAGCACATTTTTAAGATCCCCTAGGTATTTCTCCATGTTGCCCTTCAGAAAATTAATATCAATCTGCATTCTCATAGCAGTGCTTGTTATGTTGTCTATATTACACTCTAAATGCAAGAAATTCTTTTAAACTTTCTATTTAACATAGAACATTGTAGAAAAAGTTTCCATTTTTCCTTTCTTGCCATCTAAGATAACAAGCTTCCCAGGATAGTGGTAAACAATTTATCTCATCAAATCTTGTTAGTGTTGAGAAAATAGACTTCCTATTGAAGTCTTCTAACTGGACAAATCAAAATTGAGAATCTGTTCTGAATCTGGAGTCTGAAAAAAAAAAAGGATAAGTTTTGAGGCAAAATAAACACACCAATGCAAATAAACAGGAATTTGGAGTTGTAGACATGAGATCAGAATTCTCAAACTTAGAATCTACAGAGGTGATAGTTCTAACAGGAAGAGAATACAGCCCAGGAGTATCACTACCATGAAAGAAGAGTTCTCAAAAGTCTTTGGTATTTGGCAGTGATGTCTCTCTTTGTGCTAGAGTAACCTCTACATCCCAGGGAGGACCCACTTCCCTACAGGGACCTGACATCTAGCTGTCATGACATGACACGGTTTTGGGTGGTGGGTAATATATCCGAAGGATCACAATTTATGAAAAGATGGAAGGCAAATAATATAGAGGTTGTTCTCCCAGGAAATTTTAATAGCTCATTTTGATGCAAACAGAAAATCACCAACTGGTTTAGATAAATATCCTCACAAGGGCAATGACTACACATTTGGCCATTCTAACCATCTTCACACAGAAAGAGAACAGGAGAGTAGAAAATACTGGGAGAGCTTCAGAGGCTTTGAAGGCAGAAAATAGCTAAGGGACTGACAGGACTGCTGAAAAGGGAACCGAGAGAATGACTTTGTTCTCCAGAAAACAACTTAAAGGAAATGCAGAAGCTCTCCAGCCAAAGTGACCCCAAGCCAACTAAAATATTAAGCTGAATAAAAATAAGGAGGCCTGTCAAGGAGAGGTTCTATAATGAATAGTTGCAAAGGCTTCTTTGAACCATGGCAAGTCCCTGGTTCCCAATAAAACTTCAGACCCTCCAAGCTGGCTTGGCTGGAGACTCCTCTAGGAACAGAGTGTACAGAGAACAGAGCCTTCCAGGAGCCTTTCAAAGACCTTCCACATCTCCACCAGCAGCAGCTACACCATAGGCAGAGATGTATAAACCAGTAAACCAGTTTGGTCTAGCTCATGAATGCACCCAGATCTAATTTTCTTTCTCCCAGCTCATTGGCTACAAAAACATTCAAGCTGCAATAATTTAGTTTCAAACATCACCAGCAACTAACTTTCATACTTGGCAAAGATAAATGAATTGCATTTGAGCCACAGGCCAGGGTCTAGAACTGACCAGCATTCCTGTGCAGTTTCCCTTCCTTTCAGTCTCAGATTCTTGTCCTACCATGGGTCCAGAAGACATAAAAACACACAGAGGGTAGAAAATGGGCTCTGAAGCTTCTATGTTTCAGAAACAAGTCAAGAAATTCAGCTTTTTTTTCTCTTAAAAATTGTCCTCTTCCTACTGTCTGATTTAGAAATAAGTAACCACACACAAAACTTTATTATATATATTTTTTTATTTTCCAATTTTTCTTCATATGGAAGTTTACACCAATGATTCTTGTATTCTTTCATAGATACTTCTTTTGACCTTGAGCATATCTCCAAAGATAACTATGTCCCACTCCCATCACTGGATCAATGTGCATGAGTACTACTTTCTCTCTTCCATCTCTATAGCCAGTATTAGAAAAGTTCACCTGAAATTAACTGTAGGGGTTTAGAATTTCTGAGAGACCCACTTAAAACCTTAGGGAACATCCCTGGAGCTAGTACCTATTTTCAAGAATCTTGGGAAAAAATCTTCTATCCCCTGTTCTTAAATGTTATGTCACCGAATTCTGACTGGAAACATTGCTGATGAGTTTAAAGCAGAATTGGGTCCCAAGTTTTTAAAAAATATTTATATTTAGATATCTAACCTGTTTACATAGTGTTGTAGTGAATTGTATAGGTGAAACTCATAGAGCTTAACTGAGTTTCTGGGTTTTTTTCCAAATAAAGCCTTAACCCCAAATTATTGAACTCCCAGAAGAAATGGGAATTCATACTTTTCCCATTTCAGGAGAACAGATACTGATTTTAAACTATATTTTCACTTCCAGTATAACCAAGAAAGCTGCAAATTATACAAAAAACAAATATCCAAAGGTACTAGATAATGAACTCAAGCAGAAAAATCCTGGAAAGAAGTTGATATTTGATAGAAAAGATTGGTTCAGGTGAGTTAATTTTTATGCCTTCTGCCTGAAGGCAGGTCAAAGCCAGTACCATACAGGGTAACTAAAACTCTAATAGAAAAACCAAGTCTTTAATATAGAAAGAACTAAAAGACAGAATTGGAGCAAACACAGCTATTGGAAAGTGAGGAAGAAAATCCAAAAAAAGACTGTGCCAAAGAGGGGAGCTGGAAATTTTGTACATATACATATCCCAAACATCTGGATGATCCCTGAGTCATCAATACATTTGGAAGATTTAAAAATGAAACAGCAATAATTCACAATAGCTAAATTGTGTAACCAACCTAGATGCCCTTCAGTAGATGAATGGATTTAAAAAAACGTGGCATTTATACACATTGGAATATTACTCAACAATAAAAGAGAATAAAATCATGGCATTTGCAAGTAAATGGATGGTATTGGAGAAGATAATGCTAAGTGAAGTTAGCCAATCCCAAAAAACCAAATGCCAAATGTTTTCTCTAATGTAAGAAGGCTGATTCATAGTGGGGTAGGGAGGGAGAGCAGGGAAGGAATAGACGAACTCTAGATAGGGCAGAGGGGTAGGAGAGTAAGGGAGGGGGCATGGGGTTAGAAATGATGGTGGAATGTGATGGTCATCATTATTCAAAGTACATGTATAAAGACACGAATGGTGTGAATATACTTTGTATATAACCAGAGATATGAAAAATTGTGCTCAATATGTGTAATATAAATTGTAATGCATTCCTCTGTCATATATAAATTTTTTAAAAATTGAAAAAAAGACAATTGAGCTGCCATACAAGAGACAGAGTTTGCAGTTTTATTCACCAATGTAATTTCCAACTGAAACAAAACATCCAGTATTCAGGGAATGAAACACAATTAAGAGCATTTATAACCAATCATTTACAATCTTCAAGGTATAATCTGAACTTTCTTACTACATGAAGAAACTATTCTTAATGAAGTAAAGGAAAACATTCTTACGATTAACTTAAAGACAGGGAATCTCTGCCAAAAAAATGAAAATTATAGATAAACAACTAAACAGAAATTTTACAACTGAAAAATAACATATTTAAAATTAAAATTTTACTGACTATGATTAATAATAAGATCAGAAGCACAAAAGAGTCAGCAATTTGAGAAAAATTTCCCAAATCTTAGAAGTGAGATTGACATCAACATACAAGAGTCACATAGAACCCAAATAGATAAGAATCTCTCCAAGACACATTATAATCAAAATGCTCATCATAGATAATAGGGGGAAAATATTAAAAGCTCCAAGATAAAAATGTCAGGTCACATTTAGAGCTAAAATAAAAAGGCTCACTTCTCACTTCTCAACCCAGACTCTAAAACCAAGGAGGATTTGAAATGGGATATTACAAGCTCTAAAAGAAAGCAATTGCCAATCAAGATTGCTATATCCAGCAAAACTATCTTCCAGAATTGAAGAATAAATAAAAATTTAAGGATAAACTAAAAGAATTTATGACCATTAAGAAGCCAGCACTCAAAAAATAAATTTTAAAAAAAAACCCAGGGCTCCAAATGGATAAAGCTGTCTGTAAGAGAATCTAGCTAAATAAAAATTAAGGTCAAAGTATAGGAAACAAGCCAAAATGGAAGAAAATAATAAACATCTATTCATGATCACACTGACTGTAAGCAGACTCAAACTTCCAATTGAAAGACATAGATCAGCATAATTGATTTAAAAATAAGATCCAACTATATGCTGTTTGCAAAAAAAAAAAAAAAAAAAAAAAAAACTTATCTCATAGGCATCCAAGACTTAGCCAAAGCTTGAAAGTGAAGAATATGAAGAGTCCAAAAACAATCAGGAGCAGGTATTCTCAAATATGACAAAGCATATTTCAAGAAAAAATCATCAAAATAAACAAGGTTACTACATACTAGTAAACAAGAAGATATAATGATACTAATCATTTATGTACCAAATATCAGTGTATCTAGTTAGATAAAACTTCTTGACATTAAATCCCAGAGATACCCCAATACAACAATACTGGGTGATTTCAACACATTTCTCTCATCAACATAAAGTCAATAAAAATACTTTCAACCTAAATAATACTCTAAATAAAATGGACCTAATATACTTCTATAGAATATTTCTTCCAAAACCTGATACATTTACTTTCCTCTCAGCAGCTCATGGAAACTTTTCCAAAATAAACCATGTTCTAGCTCAAAATGTTACATCTTAGCAAATACAAAAAATAAAAAATAAAATCCTGTGTATCTTCTCAAATAATAGAGTGAAATTAGAAATCACAGTAATAAAAATTATAGAAACCATATAAGCACATGGGAATTGAACAATACTCTTTTAAATACGAAATGGATCATGGAAGAAATGAAAGGAGAAATTTAAAAATTCCTAGAATCAAGTGAGAATAATAATACAGCATACCAGAATCTCTGGGACACTATGAAGGCTGCTCTAAGAGGAAATTTTATAGCATTAAGTGCCTATATTCAAAAAATAAATAAACCCAGAAAACAAAACAAAACAGAAAGATACCAAATAAACAATCTAATGTTACACCTCAGGGCCCTAGAAAAGTAGGAACAAACTAACTGCAAAACCAGTAGAAGACAGGAAACAATTAAGATCAGAGCCAAAATTAGTGAAGTTGATAATTTAATAAAAGATCCATCTCAACATAAAGTTAGAGTTGTTTCTTTTAAAAGATAAAAAAAGATTGATAAACCCTTAGCCAAACTAACTGAGAGAAAAGACCTAAATCAACAAAATTGGAGATGAAAAAGTAGATATCACCACAGACACTGGTAAAAATCCATAAGGTAAGGGACTATGTTAAAAAATTTTATTCCAATAAATTAGAAAATCTACAAGATATGGACAAATTTGTAGATGCTTATGACATGACCAAATTGAACCAAGAAGATATAAAAAACATAAACAGATCAATATCAAGCAATGAGATTGACATAGTAATAAAAAGTCTTCCAACAAAGAAAAATCCCAGGGCCAACTGTATTCTCATCCAGGTGCTGAGACCTTCAAAGAAGAATTAATGCTATTCTAGCTAATATTACTCCATGAAACAGAAAAGGAGGGAACACTCTCAAACTTATTATATGAAGTCAGTATAACCCAATATCAAAAACAGATAAAGACACATCAAGAACAGAAAACTACAGACCAAGAAAAAATGTGCAAAAAAACTTAATAAAATTTTAGCAAACTGCATCTAAACACACATTAAGATTATACACCATAATCAAGTGGGTTTCATCCCAGGGAACCAAGGTTGATTTAATAGACATAAATAGACTCAAGAACAAAAATCACATGATCATCTCAATAGATGCAGAAAAAGCCTTTGACAAAATCTGGCACCCATTCATACTAAAAACAATAAATAAACTAGGTATAAAATGAATGAAACTTAATATCATAAAGGTTATATATGACAAATCCATAGACAATATCATTCTTAATGGAGAAAAACTGAAAGCATTTTTTCTAAAATCAGGTACAAAATAAGGATGTAAATTTTCACCACTCCTATTCAATATAGTTCTTCAAACTCTAGCCAGAGCAATCAGGCAGCAAAAGAAAATTTAAAGGGATAAAATGGGAAGCAAAAAAGTAAAAAAAAAAAGCAATTATGAAATTTACTTGGAAAAATAAGAGACCCAGAATAGCCAAAGCAATCCTTAGCAAGAAAAGTGAAGAGGGAGGCATCACAATACCTGACCTTAAATAATACTACAGAGCAATAGTAATAAAAATGGGATGGTATTGGCACAAAAACAGACCTGTAGACCAATGGCACAGAACAGAAGACTCAGAGACAAACCCATACAAATACAGATATCTCACACTTAACAAAGGTGCCTAAAACATTCACTGGAGAAAAGATAGCCTATTCAACAAATGGTTCTGGAAAAACTGAAAATACATATGTAGCAAAACAAAATTAAATCTCTATCTCTCACCTTGCACAAAAATCAACTCAAAGTGGATCAAAGACTTAGACATTAGAACAGAGACCCTGTGTCTAATAGAAGAAAAAAAGGACCCAAATCTTCACCATGTCGGCCTAGGATCTGACTTCCTTAACAAGATCTCTAAAGCACAAGAAGCAAAAGCAAGAATCAATAAATGTGATGGATTCAAATTAAAAAGATTCTTCTCAGCAAAGGAAACAATTAATAATGTGATTGGGAGAAAATCTTTACCACATGCACCTTCGATAAAGCATTAATCTCTAGGATATATAAAGAACTAAAAAAAAACTTAACACCAAAAAAGAAAAACAACAAATAACCCAATCAATAAATGGGCTAAGGAACTGAACAGATACTTCACAGAAGAATAAATATAATCTATCAACAAATATATGAAAAAGTATTCAACATCTCTAGTAATTAGAGAACTGCAAATCAAAATTACACAAAGATTTCATCTCACTCCAGTCAGAATGGCAATTATCAAGAAAACAGGCAACAATAAATGTTGGCAAGGATTTGGTGAAAAAGGTATACTCATACATTGCTGGTGGGACTGCAAATTGTCGTAACCAATCTGGAAAGCAGTATGAAGATTCCTTAGAAAACTTGGAATGGAACCATCATTTGACTGAACTCTCCCATTCTTTGGATTATAACCAAAGGACTTAAAATCAGCATACTACAGTGATACAGCCATGTCAATGTTTATAGCAACTCTATTCACAATAGCTAAACTGTGGTACCAACCTAGTTGCCCTTCAATAGATGAATGAATAAAGACAATGTGGTATACATATTCAATGAAATATTACTCAGCTTTAAAGAAGAATGCAATTATGACATTTGCCAGTAAATGAATGGACTTGGAGAATATCATGCCAAGGAAAATAAGCCAGTCCCAAAAAAAATCAAAGGCCAAATGTTTTCTCTAGAAAACATGTGGATACTAATTCACAATGGGGTGGGGGCACTAGAGAAGAATAGAGTAACCTTAGATTAGGTAGAAGAAAGTGAAGGAAGGGGAGAGGAAGGGAAGTGTAAATAGGAAGGATAGTAAAATGAAACACACACTATTACTGTATGTATATATATGACTGCCTGACCAATGTGATTCTACAACATGCACATTCAGAAAAATTACAAATTATATCCCATATAGTGTATGATATATCAAAGTGTATAAATGCATTCTACTGTCATGTATAACTAATTAAAACAAATTAAAAATTTTTAAAAAGTCAAATTGTTTATTGATGGCATAATACTATACTTAAAAAATCCAAACAAAACCATCCAGAAGACTTCTAGAGCTGATAAACAAATTTGACAAAGTTGCAGGTATAGGATCGATACAAGGAAATCAATAGGTTTCCTTATACTCTAATAATGAATATTCTGAGAATGAAAACCATTCACAATAGCCTATTAAAAAATTAGGAATAAATATAACAAAGTAGGTGAAAGACCTCTACAATAAAAAGAATAAAACAGTCAAGAAAGAAATTGAATACGATTTGAAAGATGAAAAACCTACTATGTTCATGGATAGGTAGAATTAATATCATCAAAATTACCAAAATTTCTATATTACCAAAAGCAATACACAGAGCCAATAAAATTCCCACCAAAATACCACTGTCATTCTTCACAAAACTAGAAAAACAAAACAGTTCTAAAATTCATTTGGAAGAATAAGAGACTCAGAATAGTCAAAGCAATCCTGAGCAACAAGAATGAGGCTGGAGGCATTACAATACCTGCTCTTAAATTATAGTACAAAGCTTTAGTCTTTTAAAAAATAGTCTGGTGTTGTATAAAAACATAGATGAAGATCAATGGAATAGACTGAAAAAACACAGAGGCAAATCCACATAAATACAGTCATTTGATACTCAACAAAAGTGCCCAAAGCATATGTCGGAGAAAAGATAACAAATGGTGATGGGAAAACTGAATAGCCATATATAGAATAATGAAACTAGATTCCTACTTTTCACCTTACATAAAAACCAAATTGAAGTGGATTAAGACCCAGGAATTAGACCAGAAATAATGAAACTGCTAGAAGAAAACTTAGGGGCAACCCTTCAATACATTGGCATGGACACTGACTTCATTAATAGGACTCCTGAAACTCAAGATATAAAACCAATAATCAATAAGTAGGATGGCATTAAATTAAAAGCTTTTGCACAGAAAAAGAAACAATTAAGAGCATGAAGGGAGAAGAGAATGGGAGGAAGTCTTTGCCAGCTACTCTTCCAACACAGGATTAATAACCAGAATATATAAAGAACTAAAAAACCTTAACACTAGAAAGCTGAGAACTCACTCAATGAATGTGCAAAAATCTAAAAAGACACATATCTCCAAAGAAATATAAATGGCAAAACAATATTCAAAATATTCATCATCCTTAGCAACCAGGCAGAGACAATCAAAACTACACTGAGATTTCATCTTATCCCAGTCAGATGGAAATCCTCAAGTATACAAATAATGATAATAATTGGAAAGGATGTGGGAAGAAATGTACACTTATACGTCATTGGTTGGGCTGAAAATCAGTACAACCACTTTGGAAATTTCCAATATGGAAAATCCTCAGAAGACTGTGAATGGAACCACTGTATAACTGAGCTCTCCACTTCTTGATATTTTTTCAGAAGATCTAAAATCAGCATGGTGATACATGCATACCAATATTTATAGAAATATAATCCACAATAGCCAAATTATAGAATCAGCCTAGGTGGTCATTAATAAATGAATGGATAAAGAAAGTGTACATTTACACCATGGAGATTTACTCAACTATAAAGAAGAATAAACATATGTCCCTGGATGGTAAAAATGAATGGACCTAAAGAACATCATGCTAAGTGAAATAAGCCAGACTCAGAAAGTCAAGGTTTGAATGTGTTCTGTCATATGTGGAAGCTAGAGAGAAAAAGAGGAATAAAATGGGGGATCTCATGAAAATTGAAGGGAAAGAAGTAGAGTCGAAGCAGGGAACCAAGGATGAGGTAGGAGGGGAGGCAAAGGGGAAAAATTAGGGAATAATGTTGACCAAATTATTCCATGTGTATGAATATATCACACTTCATTCTACCTTTATACATAAAAGTATAAAAGGCACCAATCAATAAATAGAAGGAAGACCAATGGAGTAGAGGAAGGAGATCAGGGTAGAGAGGAAGGATTGGAAGGGGATAATACTAGGAATTGAAATGGAGAAAACTATGCTATATGCACTTATGAAAATGCCAAAATGAACTCCACTATTTTGTATAACAACAATGTACTAAAAACAAAACAAACAACCTATGAACTTTATATGGTGAAGATCTCTTTCAAGGATGAAGAAAGATAAAGACACTTTGATGTAAAATAAAAATAAGAAAATTTTACATTATAATTTGAAACTAATTGAATTTTAAACTTAATTTTAAATTATTTCAAATTTATAATTTTATATTTATTTTGTAATCCTTAGAATAACCACTAAAATTAATACTGAGATATGTATGAAAATACAACAGACATTTTAAAAAATAGTTCAAATACCCAAAAGAGGAGGAAAAATGAAGTACAGAGAAACAACACCAAAAAATAAAATTGTTTATGGATTAAATAAAACTTTCCCAAGTGGATTTAAAAGAAAAAAAGATACAGTTACAAAAGATACTCTTTAAAATCTATGAGGAAATCAAGAACAGAGAGAATCAGTCCAAACAATAAAACAAAAGTTGTTTTTTTGAAGAAAACTTGGGAAATTTCCACAAATGTTTAAGAAAATAGTCTCTGTGAACTTTTCAAACTCTGTGCTTCAGAACTGAGTACACAATTCACTGACTTTAGCCATACACCAAGATATCTTTCTACATTCCCCCTTATCTCCATTAACATGTAAAGAACTAGTTCATGTAAGAGACACAACATGTGTTTTATTCCCTTCATGCCAACTCCTTTGACCAAGCCTAATCCTTTTTTTTTTTTTCCTTTCTAAACCCAGTCACCAGATAAGGTGCATGTACTACTGTTTTCTTACACACATTCTCCAAACTTCTTGATTCAGGCACAAACTCTTTATTGGAACATTATAATCTTAGTTGCATTTTGAGAGGGAGTAAGAAAGTGGGCTTTTATTGACTTCTTTTTCTGACTAAATTATATCAAATGACTTTAATTTTTATGATCTATTTTACTCTTTTCTATATGGCTGGAAGTTTAACATCCTCTAATTGACAATCATTTTCTCTTTGCCCACACAGTTGGAAATGATTCCTATAGAAAAGTTGTCCTCCTCTGAACCAGTCAATGATATCAAGTGGTGCCAGTGTAATCTAAAAACTTTTCTGTTACTACTACATTGAACTAAATGCAAAATTTAATTTTTTTAAAAGGTGACTAGAGACAAAACCTAAGGTTTTTTTGTTTTGTTTTGTCTTGTTTTTTACTACAATAGCTCTCTAGCAAAAGACATTCTTGAAACTCAGTATAGGATTTGAAGAATTGCCCCATGACTAATGGTGTGACACATTGGATGATCTGAGATTCAAAAGCATTTGAAAACAAGATTCAGGGTAGAAGATTCATCATATGGTGGTAAAAAACATTGAATTCAGCAAATGTCCTTGTGTAGAGTTGTATATCCATATTGTTCTTAGGCACAATGACTAAATAAAATGTCTTCCCTTTTATTTTAGAAATGAGTTGAGAGTGTTGAAGGATGTGAGAGTAGTTGATAATCATGGTGAGTTTATAAAAGTCAAACATAGTTTAAAAGTCAAATAGTAAAGAGTATAAAATGAAAATATAAAATTCCCATTCTCTCTCTCTCTCTCTCTCTCTCTCTCTCTCTCTCTCTGTCTCTCTCTCTCACACACACACACACTGTACCCAAACCTTCTTCTCAAGTGTAAACAGATCAACAATTTCTTCGCTAGTTTTCCAGAAATTTCCACTCCTCCTTTGCCTTCTTCATTTTTTAAAATAAATTCAGATTTACAGAGATCTTACAGGAAATTCCTACATACTCTTCATTCAGGTTCTTCTTCTTCTCCTTGTCCTTCTCCCTCTCCCTCTCCTTCTTCCTCTTTCTCTTTCTTCCTTTCTTTCTTTCCTCCTCCTCCTCCTTCTTTTTCCTTCTTCCTTATTTTCTCCTACTCCTTCTCCTTTTCCTTATCTTCCTTCTCCTTCTCCTTCTTCTCCTTTTTTTTACCCACTGCATAGAAATGTTGAAGAGTATATGGACAGGTACTTTGTAGAATGTCCCTTAATTTGAACTTGTCTTGGGTTTATCTCTTGATTACTTTGGAATTATGGTTTCAAGGAAAGAATATACAAGAGGAGAATTCCCTTCTCATTTTATCACATCAGGAAATGTGTATTATCCATATGGCTTACCACTGGTGATATCAATTTTGACCACTTGGTTAAGGTAAATGTCTAACAGGCTTATCCACTGTGAAGTTGGTATTTTCTCTTTCAATACTCCATTCTTTGGAAGCAGGTAATAACTCCAGCACACACTTAAGGTAAAGGGAATTAAGTTCCACATCCTGGAAAGGATAGCATCTACAAAGGATTGCCAGTTTGACATTCTTCTAAAGGAAAAAAAAATATTGCTCTGTCTTTTAAAACTATTTTTTAATTTAATGATTTATATTATTAAGAACTTATATATTTTGTACTTTGGATGATTGTGTAATACCATGCCTTTTCTTCTTGATATAAACGAAATTATCTTTTGTGCATAGAATATTTTTTAAATAGAATTCACTTTTAGACCAGCAAAACTGAGCACAAGCTATAGAATTTCCCATGTATAACTGTCCCCACACATATTTAGCATCCCCCATTATCAATATCCCCCATCATAGTACATTTGTTACAGTCAAGGAACCAATTACATCTTATTAACACCCAGAGTCCATAGTTTAAATTAGGTTTCACTCTCAATGTTCTACCTTCTGTGGGTTTAAACAAATGTTTAGTGGTGTGTACCTGCCCTCATATTATAGCACAAAGAATAGTTTGATTTCAACAACAACAACAAAAATCCTCTGTGCTTCAAATATTCATCCCTCTCTCCTCTCCAACCCCGACATCAAGATCACTAAAATAAAATAATAATAATAATAATTCTATGTGAAAGATACTGTCAAGTGACTGGGAAAGGTAAGCCACAGACTGGGTGAAAATATTGGCACTGATCTTTTTTAACAGCCTCTATATTGTTGCCTTTTCCATAATGTCATTTGATTGAAATCACATAGGACACAACCTTTCCACATTGACTTCATTCACCTAGTAACTCAAGTTTCCCCCATGTCACCTCATGGCTTGATAGCTCGCTTATTTTTAACACTTTATGACATTTGATTGTCTGGATTCAACATAGGTACTATGTCCATTCACCTGCTGACGTACATTTTGGTTCCTTCCAAGTTTTAGCAATAATGAATAAAAATGTGATAAACATTGGTGTGATTTTTTTTTTATCTTTATTGCAAGTTTTTGCGTGAATGTAAGTTGCCAACTTCTTTGGGTAAATACCAAGAAGCAGGATTGGTGGGTTGTACGGTAAGAGTAGTTTTGTAATAACTGTCAAACTACCTTCCAAAGTAGCTGTCCGTTTTGCATTCACACTTGTGAGGACAGAGAACTTCTGCTGCTCCTCATCCTCTCCAGCATTTGGTATTGTCAGTATTCTGGGTGTGGCCATCTAATAGGTGTAGTGGTGTCTCTTTGTCACTTGAACTTGTTTTTTTCTGATGACCCATGATATGGAGTATTTTTTTTTCATATACTTATTTGCCAAATGTATACCTTTCTTGGTGAAGTATCTCTCTTTGGCCTGCTTTTGATATTAGGCTGTTTGTTTTCTTATCATGGAGTTTTAACAGTTATTTGTATATTTCAGTGAGTAGCTCTTTATCAGATAATGCCTTTTGCAATTTTCTACCAGTCTGTGGCTTATCTTCCCAGTCTCTTAACAGTTTCTTTCACAGAGTTGTATTTTTTTTTTCTTTTTTAGTGAATTTTGGCATTTTAATTTTTCCTTTCACACATTGTGACTTTGGTTTTACAAATAAAGTCTTTGCCAAAGCCAAGGTTGTTCATATTTTCTCCAGTGCTCTTCTAAGAAATTTATAGTTGCACTTAGGTCTATCATCCATTTTGAATTAGTTTTTGTGAAAGGTATAAGGTCTGATATTATTATTATTATTACTACTACTACTACTACTACTACTACTACTACTACTGTTATTTTGCATGTTGATGCCTAGTGTTGAAAAGACTATCATTTCTCCATTTTTATGTCTTTTCTTTTTGGTCAAAGATCCATTGACTTTATGTATGTGGATCTATTTCTGTGTTCTCTATTCTGTTCCATTGATCTATTTGTCTATTCGTTTGCTAATATTATGCTGTCTTGATTACCATAGCTTTATAGATTGTCTTCAAGTAAGATAATGACTTCTGGCTTTGTACTTCTCCTTCAATAAAGTCATGTTTTGTGGGGTTTTTTTTTCTGGAGTCTTTTGTCTTTCTCTATATACATAATTCGTTTCTGGATATCCACAAATAACTTTCCAGGATTTTCAATCTATAGATCAAGTTATAAATAATTAATATTTTGACAATATTGAGTCTTCCTGTCCATGAATGTGGAGTATATCTCCACTTATTTAGTTCTTCTTTGATTTATTTCATCAGAGTTTTGTAGCTTTCATCTGTTAGTCAGCTTTTCATCAATGTGACCAGAGACTTGATGATATCAAGAGGAAATGTTTATTTGGGCTCATACTTTTAGAGATTCAGTCCATTTTTGGCTTACGCCCTTGCTCTGGGCTTAAGATGAGGCAGAACACTAAGGCAGAAGGGTATGATGGAAGAAAGTTCATGTCAGCCAGGAAGCAGAGAGGAAGGGGCCATGGACAGATCTAATTCAGGCCATGCCCCCCGTAACCTAATTCCTCCAGTTATCCCCATCTGCCTATAGTTACCACCCAGTAGTAGTCCATTCAAATGACTAATCCATCAAAGGGATTAATATACTGATGAAGTTATGGTTCTCATAATCTTATCATTTCACCTCTAAACATTCCTGCATTGCCTAGCACATGAGCTTCTTAGGAAGAAGGATCCAAATCATAACACCATCATACAGATCTCATACATGCTTTGTTAGATTTATACCTAAATATTAAATTTTAGGGGCTCTAATATAAAAGGTCTTAGATTTTAATTTCAAATTCTACTCACTCACTGCTAGTATATAGAAGAGTAACTGACTTTTTTGTATTAGTATTGCATCCTACAATTCTACTTTAATCATTTCTTAGTACCAGAAGTTTTGGTGGTTTGGTGGTTTAGTGGGTTTGTTTGCTTGTTTCTTTCTTGTCAATTCTTTTGGAATTCCTACAGAGACAATCATTTCATCTTAGACCAAATGCAATTTTATTTCTTCCTTCCCAATCTGTATATCTTTTGTTGACCTTTCTTATTCTATCAGATTAACCAGGACTTCCAATGTGATGTTAAAAAACAGTGGTGAGAAGAGATTGATATTATTCTTGATCATTGAGGAGAATCTTCAAGTTTCTCATCAGTAAGTATGCTACATCTTTAAGTTTTTGTTTTGATTTGCCTTTTTTTGTAGACATTATATATCAAGTTGAGTAAGATTTTCTCTATTCCTAGTATACTGAAAATTTTTATCATGAATAGGTGTTGGATTTTGTCAAGTGCTTTTTCTACTTCTATTGATCTGATCATATGAATTTTCTTTTGTAACATATGATGTGATGAATTACTTTGGTTTTTCAAGTGTTGAATCAGTTTTACAAACCTGGAACTAATCCTGGTTGGTTATTGTATACAACTCTTTTAATAATTCATTGTTGGATTCAAGTTGCCACAATTTTTGAGAATTTTTTTACATCTATGTTCATGAAAGAGATTTTCCTGTAGATTTTTTTTCTTATACTGTCTATATGACTCTTCTAGTCTTAAAATGGTTTTTATATTGGGGTAATATTGTCCTCATTAGGAAACAGGTAGACATGAGTAGTAGGAACATGGACATTGATGGGTTAATTCTACAGATTGAGACTATGTGCTAACTCTCAAAATGTTTTTAAAGAAACAACTTATAAATCGTCCTGGCCCTTCTCTGACTTAAGATAATAACCGATAACAAACAGTGCATTATTCACAGGGCTAACAGTGTTTGCCCAAGACTCCTCCTTTGATAAAGGAAAGAGAGATTGCACTGAGTAAAGACTGGAAAGCTCAATGGCCTCAAGGTTTGTGAAATCAATTTCTAGATAAAAATCAGCTGGCACAGACCAAGATGACTAAAGTTGCCTTTAGGTCCTTGGCATATAATTTAATCTTACTGTAGTTATAAATTTTTGCCCCCTGGGTTTCACTTAGACACTCATGAGTAAGACATATAGTAGGGATTTAGAAATCTGATACAATTCCACTGTCAATCAAGAGCTAGAAGGTGGTACTCAGGTGGGACCCTCTGGAAACTATGTCTCAACCCCAATAAAAGCTGGGACACAAAGAAGGGAGTCATTGATCTCCTCCTTGAAACAGTCTACTCTCTCCCTTGAGAGTGTTCCCCGCTTCTTTTTCTTCTAGTAAACTTTGCTGTTTTTACTACACCTCATGTAGTGTTTGAAATCTTCTCTTGCAAAGACCCAAGAGTTGAAAACACAATGCAACTTTTCAGTAATAATAGAAATAATTAGTAAATATTCCCTCTGCTTCTATTGGCTTCTGTATTTGGAAAGAAATTATAGAGAATTGGTATAATATCTCCCTTAAATATTTGGTAGAATTAAGCAGTGAACTCATCAGGGCCTGGTGATTTCTATTTCGGAAGAATATTAATTATTTATTCAATTTCTTCAATGGAGTATCTATTTCTTCTTGTGTGGTTTTTAAAAGATAACATCTTTTAAGGAAAGAAATTTCATAGGGATTATTAAATTCATGAGCATAGAATTGTATGCGGTATTCCTTCATTATCCTTTTAATGTCCCTGTGATCTGTAGTGATGTCCCTCTTTCATTTCTGATGTTAATAATGTACATGTTCTCTTTTTCTCATTAGCAGGCTAAAAGATTATTGATTTTATTGATCTTTTCAAAGAACCAGGTATTAGTCTCACTTTTCTCTTGATTTCCACTTTCAATTTTATTGATTTCTTCTCTAATTATTATTCCTTTTCTTCTGCTTAATTTGGGATTAATTTACTCTTATTTTTCTTCTTTACAAAGATGGAAAGCTTAGATGGTTGATTTTAGATGGTTGTTTTTCTGATACATACATTCAGTGCTTTGGCTACATCCTACACATTTTGATAAATTGAATTTTCATTTTTATTCTGAAACTTTTTGATTCTCATATTCCACATTATATAATTCCATGTCAGCCTAAGTATATTTATTTCATTTTAACTGTATAGATACTTCATATGGTACTTGATCAGTACTATTTGATAAGATATTTTTGTCTTAACTTTGATTCTATTAAAACAACACTTGGTGAAATGTCCATGTATATATTTGTGAACACACAGGAATTACAGGTTTATATCAAAAAAATAAATTTCTAATAATAGGATTATTGAGTCAAAAGATACATGCATTTTCTGGTATAGTAGATATTGTCTAATTGTGTTCAAAAAAAATTGTTGCACCAATTGATATACGATCGACTTTCAACAGGTCACTGCCTCTTTTTTTTTGCAGTCACCTTTCCTAATTACATCAGGATGTTATGTTTTGCTATCATCAGATGTGACATATGAGACCTAATGTTGGGGTGTTGTTTGGTTCTGTTGGGTAAGAAAATGATAGACAGAAGCCAAAGAAATAATGATAGAAATAACTCGAGGTTTCCTGCAACAAAAGGGAAGGGGGTAAAAAAGATTAGCAGGGGGAAAATAAAATTAAAAACTGGGGCAGGTGATGGCAATAAAAACTTCAAAGAGATGAGGTTATGGTAACTAATACCAGGATCAAACATAATGGGGAAACTGAACAAGGTGTGTTCTTAAGAAAAAAACTATTTCAAGAATCTTCTTGACATAAAATTCCTAAAAACAAAACAAAGCAAAAAACAAATAACCAGTTCTGGGTGTAGACTTAAAGCTAGGAGTAATTCTTAATATTGGTTCAAAGAGGCCTATATGTAGCTCTAGCAACTCTTTATTTTCTCAGGAGCTAGTGATTGAAAGAGGAGGAGATAGAAGAGTGGAATTAAAGTCAAAACCTGGCTTGTTTTAGGCAAAAAAAATAAACTGAATTCTGAAATTTTTGCATTTTGTTTTTTAGTGGCCCTCTCCTTAAGATTTCTTTCAGCATGAACACTTTTGCAGACAGGATTTCTCTTTGCTGTGGCAGAGGCTTCCCTTAAGAAGGGATTACAGAGACTACAATGTCACACATGAGAGAGAGAGGACTCTTGCTTTTGTTTCTTGGGGAATGCTGAAAAATTCAGATTGTAGTACCCACTACAGCCTCTGCCTAGAGTTGTTTCTAGGCAGAGTTTTTGCTACAAGCGGAGTTCTTGCACCCACCCATTTCTACCCACTTCCTAGTACAATAAGCACTAATATATTCACAACAGAGAAGCTGCCTCTTTCTCAGTCACAGTTCTATTGACTTGTTTGGGGTTGGTTTGGGTTGAGTCACTAAGAAACATATTAGCTTAGGGCACTAATCTTTTTAATAATAATGCAGATTCCTCAAGTAGACATTGAGTTTGGGGGCCATTCATTTTCATTACCTCTTCCCATGGGAAAAACTAAGAACACTGCTTCCTCCTTTTAAACAAAAATAAGCTGAATCCCTGTTGGTATTTAACATCTTATTTATAATAAAATGTTCATTCTTTGTCATTGTGCCCAAAGGCAATGCTGCAAAGGAAATGGTTTTAAAAAATAGAATAAGTAGGCTTAATAATACCAACTTTTAAACAAATTTTAAACTCAGAACAATCCCTATTGGACATCTCTGCCTTACCCTAACAGTAGGTAAATGACATCTTATCTTCTTTGTTTGGCCAGCATGAGTCATGAAGGGTGGGGGCAAAAACAATATCTTTGCACCAAATAGCATTTCTTTCCAGTTTGTAGCTAATATATGATGAGTTTAGGATGCATGGGTTTTGCAGGCTACTTCTTTATGACTTAATGAGCCCAAATGACACTACCAAAGGTTATACCAATTCTTTTTTATTTATTTGTTTACATAGGGGGGTGGTGTTGTTTTGTTTTGTTTTTGGTTTTGTTTTTGAGACTCCTTCTCACTATGTTGCCAAGGCTAATGGCAAACTTGTGGGTTCAAATGATCCCCTTACCTTAGCCCCTCAAGTAGCTGGAATAGGTGCATACCACCTAATCAGATACACTAATTTCTTTTTTAAAACAAAAGAGAGAGGGGCTGCTGAGAGTGGATGTTAGGAGCTGAGCTATTTTCATTATCTTCTTTTAGGCAGAGCAATAGTTACAAAGCACAGGTACCAGCTTCTACAAATCCCTAACTTCAGAAACTCATTTGCAATGAGCTTTCCATACCTATTTAGATGGAAAGTTACTATCTCTTTTCAGTGAGGCTATCAAAGCAACACACTTTAAAAATTCTCAAGGGACACATAATCACTCTTTCAAAATAGCAATGTGACTATAGAAGCCTTCTTTCCATGCAGCTAAGCAGGACTGTGAATGGTAATGGACACAGCTAATGCCTTTTGGTTTTTCTGTGGGCAAGGGAATATTACCACCATATGTAATTAGTAAGGAAAAAAAGAAGAAGAAAAAAGACAGTTTCAATAAAAGCTAAAAAAAAAAAAAAAAAAAAAAAAAAAAAAACCACTAACAAATAGTCTAAGGTACATGCGTTGAGTGCCTTATGGGTGTGGAAAATGAATAGTTTGAGAACATCACAAGATTGCCAACATAGTAAACGAGCAGGACTTTCTAAGGACTTGTGGAAGGAAAGAAGGCAATTCCCACAAAAATATGCAGATGCTCTTGGATATCCATGATCTTTTAGTTATTACCAGTTTTCTTCTCAGTTAATATATCTGGCAGCTCCATTTTCTCCAATAACAATAGCAACAAAAAGAGTCTCAATATCAGTCATTGGATCACCTACTGTGGATGGGAGGTCCTGTTCTGACTCTTACCTGCTAAATGTGGCAGAAGTGATTATGTAAAGGTTTCAAAAGACCATGACACACCTCTTCTGCTGGGCTGTGGATGGGAGAAAGCAGAGCAGTGCATGAGAAATCCATCTGAGAGAGGAGATGGGTAGCCCTTGCTCCCTCACAGACTCCTCCCCTGGCATTCCCTCAAAAGCCTGATCTCACTGTCTCATAATAATTTTACTTATTTAATTACTGAATACTCACTACACACCAGTCCTATGACAGGCAGTTGACATTTAACCTTCATTTAACCTTCAGTTGTCCCAACCTATTTTACATTCGTAGAAACCATGAGTATCCATTTAGTAAGTGGCAGGGTTGAAAATGAAGCCCAGATCCGCCATTGGTAAAGTCTGTGATCTTTCCCATACTCCATGTTTCATTCTTTGGGTTTTTTTACAATATCCCAGGCTGGTATCATTTTATATTATTTCATATTTCATTCTATGTGTCCGTGTCTCCTTGCACAATGGAACTCACTCCTCTGGTGAATGGGAATGACTTATTCCATGTGTGTGTACTGCCCCTGTTATCTAGCATGGGGCAAGGTACTTTGTGCCTAATATTTGTGAATGGGTATAGAATGAAGAGAAATGAATCTTTTTCCAAAGATATCAAAAGACATTATGAGAACCATCTCTTTGGTCAGTAGTGTATAGAAAGAGGGTATCAGGGTGGTGGTGGTAGTGTGTAAAAAATGCCTCAAGTAGTCAATAAATCGTCTTGCTCAGTTTCCTGTACCCCTCAAGAATGAGCAAGGTCACATGGAGCCTGTTGCACATATGGCATCAGAGAAATCCCCAGAAGATATCGCATCCCTACCACAAAGGCAGTGTGGCTATGGCAATCATTGCTCTCTGCAGAGTGAAGATCACATCAGCCAACCAGCTCCATGTTGGAACTTCAGTGGTTTCCTGGACTCCTGTGCTAATCTTTAAATAGCTTCATTAGATTATTGATGATTGACCCACTATTAGGAGGCCACTGCATTATAAACCTTCAAACCTTTCGCTATTCAATGATCTCAAATGTAATGCCAAGAAAAGAGTTCCAACAGGTAATAAATAAAACTTAGAAGATGGATAAAAAATTAAAGGTTGGAATTTTATGTTAGTGTCACAATCTAATGGAAGCGGGGAAAGAAGCAGCATCTGAGGATCAAATGGCTCCCATCACTGCCCTTCATACAGAACCTCACCATGTCACCTCACCTTGCCATACCTCCATCTCCATAACTGTATGGTGGAGACTGAACACTGCTTGATTTTCAAATGACCTTCTAGGTATCATCTGAGATCACTTGATAGCCTGAGTTTCTTTCCTAAGCCTATGTAAACATATGACATATGTTTCTACAAACCTCTCTGTTTTAAATCCTCTATCACACAAGTGTATATCATTCAGAAGTTTCTGTCAAGGACACCAACCCAATTTGAAATAAAAAATAAAACAATGGGAGGAGAGAATTATTTTTAATGTCAGAGAGAAAAACAAAGTACAGAAACAGGTTTCAGAAAAGCAAACTTCAACTTATCAGTTGAGCCATGTTACTTTCCTTTAAGAAAAGAGTTTAAGGAGCATGGTCGTGCACACTTATAATCCCAGCAGCTTGGAAGGCTGAGGCAGAAGGGTTGCAAGTTCAAGGCCAGCCTCAGAAACTTAGCAAGGCTCTAAGCAACTTAGTGAGACCCTGTTTCAAAATTAAAAATTAAAAAGGGCTATGGATGTGACACCGTGGTTAAGCATCCCTGGGTGCAATCCCTGGAAGGAAAGAAGGAAAGAAAGAAAGAGGAGAGGGAGGGAGGGAAAGAGAGGAAGGAAGGAAAGAAAAGAGGTTAATACCTACCTTTGCTGTCATCAAGAACAACACCTTTTTAATGACTTATTGAGTGATTTGAGAAAATCTCTTCTGATCACAAAGTATTATAATTTTCATGTCAATTTTCTTGGACAAAATGCCAGGGAGCAGAAGCCAAGACTCATTGTGGAGGGAAAAATCCAAGGTTCTCACCAAATATCCACCCCCAGCTCACTTGGCCAGTGTACTCTCACTTTTTAAATTCTCTACTTCTCCTGGGTCTTTTCTTCCTTTTTCCTGATTGTCTCATTGTCGGCTATCTCTCCTGGCCACCTCTAGAAACAACTCCTTAATCTTTCCCTCTTCCTTGCTTGTTTTGTCTAACATTTTGGGAGCTGGAAAACAGGGAAGCCAGGTCTAGGCATAAAGTTACAGGACTCAAGGAAACCTGAAAATTCCCCTGAGTAAAGTACACAAGCTTGTGACATCTTGTGTTAGTCAGCTTTGTGTTGCTGTGACAGAATAACTGAGAAAAACAACTTCAAGGTGGAAATGTTTATTTTGACTCATGGTTTCAGAGATTTTAGTCCATGATCTACTGATTGCATTGCTTTGGGCCTGAGGTAAGGCTGGACATGGAAGAAGTGTGTGGCAAAGGAAAGCTGCTCAATTCTCAGCTCGTGGAGCCAGGAAACAGAGACAGACAGACAAAAGGGCCAGGACAGGACATAGTCCCAAAAGGTACACCCCAAAGGACTCATTCCTCCAGTTAGGTCCTACTTCCTATAGCTCTCAATAATGCCTTCCAATCCACTAATGGGGTCAGAGCCCTCCTGATCCAATCACTTCCCCAAAGACTCAGGTCTGGACATTTCAGCACTGGGGACCAAGCCTCTACACAGGAGCCTTTGAGGGATATCCCAGATTCAAACCATAACCTGCCTGTAGTTGCTAATTTCTCATCTGAATCACAGATAGTGAGTTTGTCAGAATCTATCAGAGCAAAGAAGCAGGAAGTTACAGGACTTCCCCTTCTCTTGAGAATGAATCAAGTAGCCCATACTGTGTTTCCCAGCTGCCAACTGGGCCAGACTGACCCTAGGATAGGTAAATGTACATGATCTTGGAAGCAATTCTTCCTTTGTGACTGGGGCCTAGCTGAAATAGGGATGGGCCATATGGTAGGCTGGGCCTCCAAAGCCTAGAAGGATGAGAGTGGTGCTCCATGCTGTGATCCAAAGGACTATGTGAGTTGCTCTTGAGCACGTGTTGAAATGTCAGCTCCCTGGAGACACACAGGAATTTGGGCTCTGCACTCTGAAGCTCTCTTATACCTTTCCTAAGCTTGTAATTCAATTTTCAGTAGGAAAAAAAAAAAAAAGGAACAGCTGGCATTTTCCATTTATGGCTCTGCATAAAACTGGAAATACTTTGTGCTTCTGGGATTGGGGCTGGGGGTGGGGTAAGATGAGTTACTGAGCCGTAATGGGTCCTTAAACAAACAAGCCAAGTATCCGTGGAAAAGCCATCTAGGAAGCTGTATTTTTATTAGTCCTTCTTTTAAAGACCTATAAGATTTTTAAAGAACCACATGAATTCTGTTTTTAACTTGCATAAAAGTCTGCAGTTAATTTTTATGAGATTTCAAACCTCTGAAAAACAGGTTTGGTAAAATCTCTGACAGGACTTGAACTGTAAGGTTTAGGGAGACCTCAGGAAAAATAGACATTTTTATTTCATTCATTTGCTTTCCTTGAAAGGCTGGGTAGATCAGATATTGGTAAATATTTCTATGACAGAAGATCTTATTTCACTATCCTCCCATGGAAAAAGCCATCCGTGAGTGACTTTCTACTGGCTTTTAATGATGAAGTACAAACCATCAAAGTCAAGGCTAATGAATTTCAGCTAAAGAGTTTCCTTGGTTTCTGATAAGTGATGTTGACATACATCGTAAAATGTACCACCAACTTCTACCCCCCACCCCTTAAATCTCTAAAATGTCTATCCAACTGAGAATTCCTGTTAATATTCCTGGAATTGGTAGAAAGCATGAAGTGTCAGCCTGGATGCCCTCATCCACCTGCTGAGCCCCGACCTGATCTGTATCTGCACATGGAATCAATTAAAGTAAACACATTTAAATTATTTTTTTCAATCCTGCCATATAACTGACTAGTATCCTTAAAGTCAATTAATTGTTTATTTCAAATCCCCCCAATAATTTACAGTGTGTTGAAATTATTGGGGAAGATCAAATGATCCTCCTGATGGTTACTATCTATAGAAACACAACATAAAGCTACTAGTCCTAGGAGCTGAAGGCAGGTGATTTTTTTCCTCCCATTTTTTTCTTTATCCCGAATCCTCTAAAAGTAGGTCAAAATGTGGCAATGTCCTGACAATTTTGAAGAGCCACCTCAGTATATACAATATTTACCCATGCCCTCGACACTCCCCAAATAAACAGTGAGTCAGGAGGCCAGGCCCAGCAGAGAACCGTCTTCAAGAGGAGGAGTGAAAGCTCAGAACCAGGGCACTGAGTCTATGTCCAGGGCATTGGGCCACAGCAGCAGGCCATCAGGAAACATTCTGGGCTTGGATCCCACCGAAAGGTGAGGTTTCAATTCCCTTCTATCACCTCTAGATCCTTCCATCCACCTCTTCCTACCTGGCCCACCACCTCCACCCTGGAAGCCAAGCCTCAAAACAGACTATATTTGGAAACTGCTTACCTTGTGGCCAGGATGTGAAATATTTTAAACATCTAAACCCTACACCAACAGCGATCAGTGGTTTTATTTTCTGTTCACCCAAAGTGCAAGGACCAAATGTAAACAACTTTTTAATCACAACATTATTCCCAGAATGGCCGGGGAATTTATTTTGGGATTTGGAAAGAAGGCATTATTGTTATGTGTCTCTGAAGATTCAAGTTTGGGAGTAGGAAGTAAAGACCTATCCAAATTAAAGATTATGCTAGCACACGCAAGACCAACCACATATACTGCAGATAAGCACGTCTGGGTGAGTGGACAGCTTCCTCTATAGCAGAGTCAGAAAGGACAGCTGAAAAACAGAATTTAGCCAGTATGGAACATGTACTGACATTCTGCACACCATATATGTTCACAAATTCCATTTCAAATATTATAAAATCCTTATATGTTTTCCAAACTTTTCTCTCTCTCAACAATTAACTCCATTAGAATCCTGAATCCCTAAAATATCTGATGTAATCTACTCCCACTTTTTTCATTTGACACATGAAAAGACCAAGGTCCAGAGAGATGAAGCAACTCCTCCCAAATTATTAGAGTTTTCTGTTCTCCTAAATGTGTAATAGAACACAAAGCAGTAACCTACGTGACTTGGAACAGGCAAGCCAGTGTAATGCTGTGTGTTTGGATCTTGACCAACTGTGTGATCTTGAGCAATTTCATTATTTCCCTGAGCCTCAGTTTTTTCATTTCTAAAAACTAGGATAACAATCTTACCTTTTCAGGGTATTTTATGAGGATTAAATGAGAGAATATATGTAAAGCATTGAGCACAGTGCCTTGCATCTACTATGTATCAAAAAAAGTCTATAATAGTTATTGTGGTTATTATGAATACTTCTGCTATTAGCATAATGATCTATGGAATTAAAAAGTCAGGATCAAAATAACAAATAATAATAACAATAATTACTATTGTAACAAAAATGTGACTAACATTTCCTGAGTATGTGCCTGGATACATTATTAATTTATGTGAGTCTAACTCAAGACTTCCAATATTATAGATAAGGAAACTCTGCCTTAGAGATGCCTAAATTTTGCTTACCAGTTAATAAAAGATGTTCCTAGGATGTGATACTAAGTATCACGGAGTCTAGAAATCTTGCTGTTATGCTAAATAAAGACTATAAGAGAAAATAAAACAAAATGTTTGATTTTATGAGTGAGGTCTTTGAGTCTTTTCCAAAGTAAAAGTTATGAAAGGCTGCATTTTAAAGGAGGGTATCAATCACTTCACTTAAGCAAGTCAGACTTTTATAATAAATGTTATGGCTGAATGTGAGGTCACTCAATGTCAGTTCAATACCCCTTTAACAGGGTGCTATAAGTCAATCCTGCCATCTTAAGATTTATCTCTGGTGTACACTAAAATTGGTTGGTTTTCTATTGATTGAGCATTTGAGATACAAAAGCCTGAGAATTGGCTACTATTTATTTAATGTATCCTTGTATCCATCAAATTTGCAGGAATGTTATCTGCTGTTTTAATGTGGCCCAAAGCTTCCCAAATCTGGCTTCCATAATTATTTGGGAAATGTCATGTATTTGAGAAATGGTAAACTGCCTCTTTTCCTATTTGTAGTTATTCTGAGATTTTGTTTATGCAAGCTGATAAACAGGTTAACTTTACCCAGGGATGAGGTGGGGGTTGGAGGGCAGATGAAGCATACTACTAAAGGTGTTCAAATCTCTCTCAAAAAGCTTCATCTCAGTCAAAAGGCCCACATGTTGCAGAATGTTGGGAGGAGGGTGCCTTAAATTGTGAAATCTGTGAGGGATCTCATTTTTCTGGAACTCCCTGACATTTGAGCCCTCGTGTTGCTGGAAAGATTCCAAGAGCACCATAAAATTAGGGCTGGTCCTGTCTGAACAGAGTCCAGATCATTTCAAGGCGGGGAAATAAATATTGAACCTAGTTAAATGTTGCTTGAGATTATGCTTGGCACTGAGTGTCCAGTCACCAATTTACTCTTAGGTTACATGGGTTATTTTGAGCTCAAATGGATATGCCAGGGCGGATTCCTTCAATGGCAGCAATTATTTGCAAGCACAGTTGCATTTCTGACACATTTAATGCAATGGAATGTAAAGATTTATGGGATGGTGTTGGGTGGGTGGAGAAGACGTGAAAGTCCTCGGTTTCATGCTCCTTTCCTCAATCCTGGATCATAGTTCGCTTTCCCCATTCCTTTTCTCCCTTTCCTTGCCTTGAATAAACAAACCTCTTTTCTTTCTCTTTCCATTTTCTTTCTTCCCTCCTTCCATGTAAGACAATAACTTGTAGGTTATGAATGAAGAGTAGGAAGTCAGAATCACAGACATCAAAAGGAAGAGTTGTGAGGATCTGTAGTTCATTCAACCCCAATTTAAAATGAAAAAAAAAACTGGGGGTAGTTATTTGGAAAATAAATATTTTAAATGTTCAATTACACATTTAATGAACAGATTTTTGGACAAGGGACCCATAGCACTTATGCACTCTGTCCAACCATCCGATCTGAGCCCTGCTGAATCAGCCTGTGCCTTTTTCAGTTTAGGACTGATGTTGGTCTGGCACATTAGTGTCATGAGATGGAAGTCACATGTAGCCTCAGTCTTTAGCCTGTCTTCCTTTCAGCAAGAGGAGGATGCTTCCCAGGACCAAGTTTGATGCTGCTGTTTGTGGTTGCTCTGTCAGTCACAGCTCAGCCAAATGCTGGGGCAGTATTCTGGGCTAAGAGAAGCCTCTGGAGTCAGACAGACCCACATAGGACTCCTGACCTGTGCTGTATCAACAGTTTACTTTGGAAAATTAATTTAAAGCTCTGTGAGCTCAGTTTCCTTATCTACAAACTAGGGATGATAATAGCTCCTACCTCACAGGGCTGTCTTAAAGATTTAATGTGGTAAAGCACATAAAGTGCTTAGGTCAGCACCTGGCATGCAGTAAACACTTAATAAGTGGTAGACATTATAATAATTCCCAAAACATCTCTCTGAAAGGCCTGCAGACTCAGTGAAGCTGTGACCATATCCCCAAGCCTCTGCACACCAGGCTGCTGAGATGGAGATGGCTCCAAGGCCTGGCAGGTGTAGAAAATGAGAAGATCAGGGGCCCATGTGGCAATCAGGCAGGAACTGCCTTAGCAGCACATACACCTGATTCTTGGATTTCAATGATGACTGTTCAGGCTCTGAGCTGTTTCCACATGGTATAGCATGGGGAGAGGCCCTGCTCATCATTAAAGCACAGATATTTTCAAATGGTCCATATCTTGAAAAATTAGGCACAAGACAAAAGAGTACAGATGAAATCCCACTAGGAGGAAAATCAATATGGAATATCTTTTTAACAAAGCTCCAGACTTAAGACTGTCTTGTTTCAAGAACTCTTTGATCCAACTTAAGTCCAGGAGCTATGATATACATGTGTACAAGATTTTATGGTTCCCAATGCATTTCCCCACAGTTTCTCTTACTTGAGCCTTCTCAAAGGCACAGTATGTCTGTTGCCTTACACACTACACTGTTTACTTCTTTTCACTAAGGCTTGATCACCACAACCCCTACCATACTCGCTACCCAGCACTCTCCAATCCCATCTGACTCTAACTAGAAGCCTCCAAATGCATAGGCTCTGAAGATGGTGAAAGGTAAGTAAGGCATGAAAACCTCCAGTTTGAGAATCTGGTCATGAGTATGTACCATGTAGGAGAGAACTTAAGAGGAAAACACTAAGTCCAAGAACTTCTGGGGGATTCTTTACTCTTCCAGCTTGTAGACCCAAAGTGGACATGAAAGGTGATTTCCTTTGTGTGAGACGGTTGAACACAAATACAATGGTGATTTTAATGATAACATGTCCCATAGACCTCAGGCATAAAATAATATTTTCACCAAAGCTACAAATGAATGGATGGGGATTTTATGAACCGAGGCAGATAAACTTTTCTATACAAACTCCATACTCCTAGCCACAATTATTTTTGTCTCTGCCAACACACTTTCATTGAGTCCACCATGGCCCTGGTCTTTGCTGCATGGTGAGGAAAGACCTGGGCTGGTTAAAGAGCAATGCCCACAAGGACAGGCAAGACAAATTCAGCGATGTTTGTTTCACCCTCCCCTTGTCCCAAAACCTGAGAAAGAAAATACTGATAACAATTGGTGACTTTGGGTAACCATGTATGGATTACTCATCAGAGAAGGCATGATTAAAACTATGGCTATGAAATGATTATTTCAAAATGTCCCATATGGCCCTTCCCCAATCAGATCCGAAGCTGTACCCAGTTGAGGTAGACACTCAGAGTGAGCCAGAGCCACCACCCAGGGCATGAGGAGGAGCTCAGCCCCTGTGGGGAGCTCAGGGACAGCTCCTTGATTAAATGTCAACTACACTGGGAAAGAGGAGAGGCTGGCCATATATTAAAACATGTTCCAAAATGGTTTTATTATTTCATTTTTACCCCAGAACGAAGAGGAATGTTTACGTTGTAGAAAGCACAATTTTGCCTCGCCACAGTGAGAGAACCCAACGCAGCGTTTACACTGAATTACCTGAATGCTGGAGCGGTCCATAAGCAGCCACTTGACTATAACTGAGGTCACCTGGAGCATGCCACTGACGTCTGTAGATCCCAAGATGTGATTTTATTAATCTCTGTGAATTTATCAGCTGGGCATTTGCCAGTTTAAAATGTCATCGTACATGGAACTAGGAAGCTACCAGCACTATAAGTTCAAAGGAAACCCGGGGAGGGTTCTTGGCTTCATCCAAGGGCAAGATCCTGTGCCTGCTCTAAGAGTCATTTTTACCTGAACAGTAAGAGCTCTGCTGGCAAGACCATGGGTCTCTGAAGGCCACTACGACACCACTGTGTCATATTTGTAATAAAACCAGAGACAAATGAAGTACATAGGGCTGGAGGCAGGGCTGCGGTGACTGCAATCTGAACTTCCTTCCAAAGCTTGACCCCCTTCTCTCCTCTGGATGCCCCTCCTCTCTGGTGATGGTGAAGGACAGGTGTTGAAAGTCAGACTAAACAAGATTTGAACACCAGCTCTGCTCACCACAATGTGACCACCGAGTAAGTCACTTAACCTCCCTGAGTCTTGGGTTCCTATTTCATGGAAGTTCCATATGCTCATTGTGAGGATGAACAGACAGGATAAGTCTGAAGACACAACAGTGCCTGACTCTAGGTCAGCATCAAGTCGTGATAGATTTTACTTTCCCATTAAAGTTCCTATCTTGCCCCTGCCCTTAAGCTCAGTTCTAACTGTTTATGGGGCAATGCTGGGATAATCTTCCCTTAACTCTTTTGAGACATGTTTTCAGCTGACATAAAAAGAGGTCAAATCACAAGCACACAAGCCTTAATGAGCTGCGTTGAGGAGCATGTGTATTCAATAGAAGGTTGACAGTCCTCAAGGGAATTTCGATATTTGAGGTGTGCAGGTGGCAGAGGTTTATTTGAACCCTGCAGGTAAGTACTGGACATTAGGGGTGGAAATAGGCCAGGTTCACATAACCTGAGTTGATTTTAGGATAAGTGCATTTAACAGAAGTTTTAACAGAGAGATTTGAGAAAACTTTTTCCAGAAGACTGAAGAGGACCCAATATCACCAGATGGAGGCCAAGATCAGATCACACTTAAGAGCACATGCTAGCCCAGGCATCTTGCCCTTGAGCTGAGCCTGCAGCCTGGTAATGCCTGGAAAAGGATATGCAACCTGGAGGTGCCTTGATAGATCTCTCCTCTGCCATTCTAACACAGCCACACCAATTATCTTCTTGTCCTTCCTCATCTCCCTTGCACCTCCTCACACACATTCACACATGCAATCCCTTGTTCTAAGTCTGAGGAAAGGAGAATAGACAAAACACAAACTAAGGTCCACATGTGGTCAGGTGGAGATGGTCACGTGCAATCATGTGTATCTTTAGATGGCAAGATTCATCACCATAGTCTCCACCTCCTTTACTCTCCAAAAATAATCAACCTTCTTGCAGATGGATTATGACAGTCCCACTTTTTTCTCTCTCCTACTCAGGCCACCATGTGCCTGTGGCTGGCCATATACCTTTGAAAAGCACAAATGACCAGAAGGGACCACGCAGAGTGAGAAAAGGAGGGCACTGTGGAACTGTAGCATTGTCCTCTGTCCTCCGGTGATTGTGACTGCTTCCCTGCAGGGAAGGGACGCCCCTTCCCCTCCCTATCAAACAGGCAGCCCAGGAGGGCTCAAATTCCCAGAGGGAGGACCTTGGCCTGCTACAACTAACTTCATGTGGCTGGAAGCCCAGCCCATTTCTGTGTAGCTTTGGGCATTTAACAAATGCTTTTAATGATGATGATGATGCAACACTTTGAGCTTAGATCTGTCAGAGCCCCTGTGGCATGCAATGGTCCCCTGAGAAACATATATTATCTGAAGCTTTCCCTTTTGCTTAATTACATTGTACTAATGTTCTTTTTCCACTGGATTTCTCCTCTACCCCCACCCAAACCAGATTTCACTGTGGGTTGGATTTACATAAAAGACCAGCACATTATAATTGTGATGATTGATCATCGAAGTTTCCTTGGGTTCAGATTGTTTCCTAATGTGGGTCATTTTTCATCATAAAGAGTCAGCTGATAATGATGTCATTTCCATTGCTTGAATTTCAAGGCAGTGGCCACATATCACAGAGTTTAAATGACTGTCTATATGGCAGCAAAATCCTGTCTTTATCAGTTTAAAGCAGTTGCTGCTTTACTCCTGGGGACAAAACAAGAACTGGAGCCTCCTAAAGCTCATCAAATAATAGCAGGATGCCAGGAATACAAAACTGCATCTGGGCTGGGGGAGGGAGGGGGCAGCAGGGCAGGTGGTGAGGCAAACCTGTTCCTGTGTGAAACTGGGTGGTAAGCATCAGATAAAAACAACAAAGTCACACTCAACAGAAAATAGGCCCCACTGCTAGTCCCTGAATACATTAGATACATTCTCCCACAACCACTGAACTGTGATTCCACTGTACAATTAATAAGGAAACATTGAAATTACTTGTGAAGAGCTTTGGATTAAACCCATCTTGCCAGGTATTACTGTTTGTATACGAGCTGTCCCCCCAAATCTCTTGGGTTAATGCAGAAGGTGAAATGATTTGATTATGGGAAATGTTACCTAATCGGTGGATTGATTCATTTGATGAATTGATAATTTGAATGGACTAACTGGGTGGTAACTGTAGACAGGTAGGGTGTGGCTGGAGGAAATAGGTCACTGGGCACGTGACTTTGGGGTTTATATTTTATTCCTGGCATCTCCCTCCCTCTCCTATGATTCCTGGTTGCCATGAGCTGAGCAACTTTCCTCACCTCACCCTTCCACCATGACGTTCTACCTCATTTTGGGCCTGGAGCAATGGAGTCACCTAACCCTTGACTGAACCTCTAAAACCATGAGCCAAAATAAACTTTTCCTCTGCTAAGTTGTTCTTGTCAGGTGCTTTGGTCACAGCAAAGGAAAGCTAACATACGAGATGAGCCAATAAATGTGCCTCTCATTGAGTGATTGAACTTTTTGATGGGCCTGGAAACTGAGTAAAGTGTGAGTATGAAATAAAATGATGTCACATATGTGTTTAAAACAAATAGCTGCATCATTGCAGTTCCAGGACTTGCAGGCCCTAAAGCACGGTGACTGAGCTATGCCCCAGACAGTCTGTTTTTTTGCTTCTAGCCACCTCCTATGTGGTACTTCCCTCTGGGACCTTCTAGCACATCCTGCAGATGTTAAAAGTTTGTAGCTTAGCCCCAGCCCTGCTTTCCACTGTTTCTCATTCAGCCCAGATGTTTCTCCTCTCCCCAACTTCTTATTTTGAAAAACTTCTAACTTAGAGAAAAATCCTAAGAACTGTGCAACACATATAACCTGCTCCCCTAGATGCACGAATCATTCATATTGTCTGGAAATTGCTCTATTTCTCTATATTCTCATATACACATTTTTAATCATTTGAGAATTAGTTGCTTTAGCTTGCATCTTTCATGACACTTATATACTCCTACATTTTAAACTGGTTTATTCTCAAAAGAACAAAAAAGATTCTCCTCATTTCCATAGTACAATGATCATACTCAAGAAATCTAATGTTGGTATAATGTGACATAATTTTTTTAAATTCTCCAATTTTTGCCCATATATAGTCTCATGTAGCTGTTGTGTGTGTGTGTGCATGTGTGTGCGTGCGTGTGTGTGTGTGTGTGTGTGTAGTTTAATCAAAGATATAACATTGCATATAGTTGACAATTACTTTAGTTTTCTTTTTTAATTTGCTTTAGTTTTGTAGTATTAAATTTATCTTCGTTTCAATATAAACACTCTTTTCAAAACTTTATTTCTTATTATAGTGAAGACACGTCAAGAGGACACAGATCCAGCTTTAAGGGAAAACTGGAATGATTTGAACATTCAAATGACACATGAGGGCTGGGGTTGTAGCTCAGCGGTAGAGCACTGGCCTACCACATGTGAGACGCTGGGATCGATCCTCAGCACCACATAAAAATAAATAAATAAAGGTATTGTGTCCAACTACAACTAAAAAATAAAAAATACTTTAAAAAAATGACATATGAAAGAAATGATTCTGACACATTGTAGGGGAGAATATAATCTGATATTTTAAAATTTCTTAGAGAAAGCTCTTATTTATAGAATACCAACTGAAAAATCAGCAAGAAGTCTAGAAATTAATTACCATTTTGAATCCATAATAGAAATAACTAATTCAGGAAAGAATCATCACTTCTCAATCCACACTGGTATCTCCTTCTTCCACAAGGAAAACACACATTCCCAAAATCCCTGGTATTTTCACTCATGCATTCAGTCCTGCAATACACAATATCAACAACTTATTAAAAGATTTAAGAATTCTTTACAGTTTAACTTTTGTTCTTAAAAATATCACATTAGTGATATATTCTTAATACTTTGTTCAAAAGTGATTTCAGTAATTTTTCTAATGTGATTTTTTTATCCATTTGATAAAAAGTTAAGTTCTCAGGTTTTTTTTTTCTTAATTTTTGTTGTTGTTCACTTAAATTCACTCTTTATATTTTTCTGACCCTGTTAATTTAATTTTATTTTTTGGAAATGTGAACCATTAACACATTTTAAAACTCAAAACTAAATAAAAAGATATACTCAGAAAAGTGACCTCTTCTTCCCTAACTCTTATACCTGGTTCCCGCTGACTCCCATAGATAACCAGTTTTACTCATTTTTAATTATTTTTCACGTGTTTCTTTATGCAAAAGTGAGCTAATTCACTGGCATTTCTTATGCCATTGACATTTTTATCTCTTTTATACTCATCACTTCTGGAATTTAGAAGAAAACACAGGAAAACTCCAAAAGGTGAAATTCACCTCAAGGCCATTTCCTGCTTGAGTTAGAGTGGGGGAAAATCCTCGGTTTCCCTTACAAAGATCAGAAAAGGTGAACAGTATGGAATAAGGATTCTGGAGCTAACCCTAGTCATGTGACTCAGGAGGCTAAGAACCATGAAATACCTCAAAAAGTCTAATTTTTGTTTTGGCAACAAATGAGAAAGTAAAAACTTGCTCCACTTCTAATTCTTGTTAATATGATCAAACTAATTAGCCAGGCTATAGTACCTTTTAGACTTAAGACAAATCTAATATTGCCCTATATCTTAAAACCCTTCCATGGTTCCCTGTTGCCCTCAGTCAGGATAAATTCCAAACTTCCCAACTGCTTGATTCTCTTCTCAACTTGTCCCATTTGCTTTGCTCACACTGACACACTCTTACTCCCATTGGTTGGGAAGTCAGCTGGGTGGGTTTCACTTCCATCAATCCCATGAAGCAAATCTGTTTGCGGAGCACCCTGAGAAAGTCTGTTACATTGCAGTGGTGCCCACTCCTGAAACTTGGGTACTGGGTTTTTGACAGGACCTCCCATTGCTCTAACTATTTGGAAAGCCACAGTAAGATTTGTGAGTTCAACTATTATGGCTTAGATATGAGGTGTTCCCCAAAAGTTCATGTACAAGCAAGTCAAGAAGGTTCAGAGGTTAAATGATTACATGATGAGAATTCTAACCCAATCAATGGATTAATCCACTGATAGGAATTGTCTAGGTGGTAACTGAAGATAAGTAGCGGGGGCATGCCTTTGGAGTTTATATTTTCTCCTTGGTGAGTGGAGATCAATCTCTCCCTCACCCCTCCTTCCTAATTGCTATTTTCTGAGCTTCTTTTCTTCTCCTCGCCCTTCCACCACGAGGTTCTGCCTCACCTCAGGCCCAGAGTAAAGGAATCAGCTTCCTATGGACTGAGGCCTCTGAAACCATGAGCCCCAAATAAACTTTTCCCTCTCTAAAATTTTTCTCGTCATGTCTTTTGGTCACAGCAGTGAAAAGTTGACTAAAACAGTGACCTTCCAGCCAAGGACAGGTAGAGGAAGGCTTGTGCATATTGTGGGTCCTGTATGGCAGTACTTTGTTGGCACCCTGAATGGTGGGGACCACTGTCCCTACCCAGAGCCTTTCTTGCCTCAGGCTCTCAAGTTCCTGCCCTCTGCCTCCCTTTTGCTTCCATTTTTCAAATTTCTAACCAAACTAGTAAACTGAGTCTCCAAAGCCTTCTCTCCATTTGACCGCTCTTCTTGCATGCCTGTTTCCCGGATCTTCCATCAGAGCCTACAACACACTCCCTAACAGTTCCATCAATCCTGCCATTTAATCTTGGTCTGGTGTCTTCTACTGTCTTCCACTTCATCCTTCCACTTGAAGAGAAGCTGGAAGACTGGCAATTTTCAGGCTTTTCTGTGAAAGAGAGTTACCCAGGGAATTCTGACTCAGTGTGTTGAGGATGGAACACGAGAATCTGCACTGTAATCCAGGCAGGCCCAGGACACCTTAAGAAACACATTGAATAAGTAATTTGGGTGCTTTCTGTCACCCTTCAGCCTAAGCTGGGCCTTCTGAGTGCTATAGATACTCATACTCTTTCTCCTAATTACTCAGAATGACCACTCACCCAATATCTCCAGTAGAATCTGCCTTCAGCTGACCCACACAGGAACTTCAGCTCTGAGACACACCTCTACTCTTCATCCCAACTACATCACTACACTTAAACAAATGATCTTAGAATTGTGAATAATAATATTTTATTGTCCACTCAAATGATGGACATTATCTTTCTGTCTACTCATATTCAGTTTATTCACATCAATGTAATTTTTATTACAATAAAATAATACTGCTTCTTTATGTTTCATTTGTAAAGATCATATACATACTTTGAATTCTTTTTCCAACTTGAAGAAGACAATCCCACTAAAAACCAGCTAATCACTATCAGTTTCCTCATAAACATAATAAAATCAAATCGGGTTCAACACCTTAGAACCAGTGCAAATTCATGAGAATTACTACCACCCAACAGAGGAGTGCAACTAGGAGCAGTGGAAGATGTCACGACCATTTAAAAGCAGAGTCTGGAGCAGGAGGCCACACTAAGTTCAGCTGAGGCACATCATAACTGGGTTGGGGCTGCAGGACCGTTTCCCTTGACCTTGTGACATGGGCATGCTTGTCTTTTCTTCTGAGGGTATCAACAGCTGCCTTGGCCAAAAATGTGTGTAGGCTTACTTGAAATATTTTTTTTTAATAAAACAGAAGGGATTCTAAGAGGTATCTTAGGAATCTCAGACCACACTGAAAATTTGGGAAAAGGAATTAGAGTGGACTGCACAAACAAGAGTTCAAAACCTTTGTAGCCATTTCCTTGACCTATGCCATCTCACAGCACAGTATCAAGAGCCATGGTAATGTGCAGGCTCTGGGGTCTTTATGATGAAATTCCACCCGTGTTCTGCCACCGACCAACTGTGATCGGGGCCAACTCAGTCTCTGTAAGCATTTATTCGAGGTAAGTTTTAACTCCTACGATGCTGGTGACAATGACTGAACTAATGAAATCAGGTATTTGACACAAAATAGATATTTAATCAACATGACTATTTTTTCTTTCTGTGATAATGCATATAACAAAATTGACTATTACAGTCATTTTTAAGGTATAGCTTCTGTGGCATAAGCACCTTCTTTCTAGGGTTAGAAAGAAATTTCTCCTATTCCCAAACTGAAACTCTATCATTTATGTGTGTGTGTCTGTGTGTGTCTGTGTGTGTCTGTGTGTGTATGTGTGTGTGTATATGTATATATAAAAGTGTGTGTGTGCATGTGTGTGTGTGTGTGTGTGTGTGTGGCTTTGATGGATAAGTATTTGTTCATTCATTTATTTACTTATGGTACCAAGAATCAAGCCCAGTGCCTCACACATGCTAGGCAAGCACTCTACCACTGAGCCACAACCCCAGCCCTCTATCATTTTTTAAAATCCTTTAGCTGGTTTTGGTCATATTTATAAATGTCTTAGCATTGTTCCTAACACATAGTAACCTTAGTATAACATCAGGGAACACAAGATCTTGTTTTATCTTTTGAATTTCATTTTTGAGTTCTATTTGTAGAGATTGATATTTTGTTGATGTTACTCTTCCTTAGAAGTTTACCAAAGGACAAAGAGAAACTTTACTTTTTTAAAAATAGAATAAGACAAAACTCATTCTCTCTTGCAATTTTATATATCTAAGATATATGATGAGATCTTAGTGATTTTATTTTTCCTATATCATGAAACAATTTGCTATTTGTCATCTTGGGAATGAATTTGTGGTTACTCACCAATTATTTCCTGCTATACTTAAAGACACTAAGATAATATGAAATGGAAAAATGATGGAATTTTCTAAAATATTTATGCACTAATGAAATAAATCATCACTGTTACATCACCCTTCAGTCTCTTGCTATCCTGCCCACATTATAGCATTGTTCTGGAAGGTTTGAGAGAAGACTGAAGACAACATCTTTGTAACTCTTTTTCACTTTTCAGTGGACATAGTTGAGAACTCATGATTTTGATTTTATATCCACAATAACAATGACAAATAAAAGAAAATGTATAGATGTTTCACAATTATTGGACAAATTATAATACTAGCATAAAGAGATTTCAAAATAAGCAAAATCAGGATATGAGCTTTTCAGATGATGATATACCATACAAATTTTCTCAAAGTTTGGACTCAATGACTTGCCAATATATTGGTAAAAACGAAAAATAAAGTATGGTATTCTCAATAAATTAGTCACTCACAAGAAGAACTTCATCATGTAATCTTTTGTGATCAGAACCTGGATCATTCTGTTTTGCTAAATCAACATGTAACAACATTGTTTTGTCTCATATGATTATTGTGTAACAAAATTTGCTTGATATGAATCTTAATAGGACAAGGCATGCATAGGAAAAAGAGGTGAATGTAAAAAAAATAGATAATATGGGATTTAAAATCAGTTAAATTGATGATTCTAATGATACTTATAAATCTAAACATGAAAATGTTTTGTAATTATGAAACAAAGAAGCTCAAACTATGAGCCATCAAAGTCTTCAAAAGTATTAAACGCTGATGATGTAATGCAAGAAGATAAAATCAGAACTAATGACTAGACAAACCTTATAGAAATGTATTTGAAATTTGGAATCAGTATTACAAGAATAAGTGGGGTTTTTTGTTTGTTTGTTTTTTGTGTATGTTTGTGTGTGTATATGTGTGTGTGTATATGTGCATGACAGCTGATGACCAGTTAATGGCATTCAAAGTACATTTTAGACATTATACCTTATAAACTAAGAAAATATGGGATAAAAATGGAGTTTTCCAAGTTCAAATTGCTAAAGTTTCTAATAAGTTTGTTTCTCACAATTCTTCTGATTTTACTTCTGTAAAATATCCATAAAAATCACTTACAAATATAAAAACACAAAAAGGGTTCATTGGATACAAACAGTAATTTGTAAGAACTATTGCAAGTATCTTAACTATTAATAATTCAAATGTTACTATCGTTATCATTGACACCATCACCAGAGTTCATTTCATCAGGTTTTTATTCTAAAAAAGAGACCACATCCTATGCTCCTTGAAACAATAAGAAGGGCTTCCAGGTACCAGCAGTTCTGAGGTATCCTGTTACTGCCCTCAGTAAAGAAGGGTACCAGCATGCTTCCCACTATGGCATGCAAAAAAGCATATGTGTGGCCCTGCTGTGGCCAGTCACAGCGAGCCTACTTCCTGGAGGTAACACTCTCATTGACCACCACCCACTTCCACTGAGTCACACAAGATGGACAACCATTGACAGGCTTAGTAATATACCCCCCATGCTTTTGAAGAACTCAACCTTTAGAAAAGAAGAAAATCTATAGTCCAAGTGGTCCTTTTAACTCTTCTGATTAAAGATTGATTAAAGATGAAGGAGACTATGGGAGATGGCCATCCGGATAAAGCAGGGAATACACACACACACACACACACACACACACACACACACAAATCATACAACTGAATATAGAAAAGAACAATAAGGAGGTCAAAAAGAAGAAAAAAATAAAAATAGAAAAGGGAGGAATTTCTCTACATACTCTAAAGAGAAAAATCTAAGACAGTAGAAAGAAAACTCAGAATTTCATATATAATTTTTTAAGTGAGTAAATGGTACATCCCAATCTAAGGAAGAACTTTCTGGCCACAAAAGTGAATTCCCAATGGAGAGCAAAATGAATGCATGATTGCAGTTATCCCCACATAGACAGATACATCAGTGGTGGCCAAAGGACCACCCAAAAAGTGTGCTACAGAAGCCTCCCTGAGCTTGGAGGGAATAAAATTGAACTCCCTCAAGGTCTCTTTCATCTCTAATAGGACGACATCACAGGTAAGACAATGAGTTCTGCAATCAGTTGGTTTAGGCTTGAATCCCAGCTCTACATTTCCTGAGGGCCACTGTCCAGCTTGACCAAAGCTAATTTGATCACTCCTAAAATGGTGAGCAAGTGCAGGGTAAAGGTGACAGAGGCACACACATGTGCAGGAGATTGTTCCCTTATGCCCTTCTCCAGTCTTCTTTGCTCCCCAGGAGACTGACCCAAGGAGAATGCCTCAGCAGGCTTACATGTGTTTCCAACAGTCACTTCTGGTTGAGTCCAGCAGGCTCCTTCCCAGCAGGAGACTGGAGGAAGGGCAGGGCAAAGGTAGGGTATTTATGACTATGGCTAGCTTCCCATGGATCCTATCTGCCCATCTAGATCCCTCAACTGAAGGTCACTGTGGCTCTCAGGGTGACCCCGTATCCATAACTCTTTCCTTTTTTGTTCTGGAAACTCTACTTTTTCCTCAACCCTCCATGCTTAGAGGTGGTCAGCTTCTTTGTTATTAACTCAAGGACATTGCACTATTTTTTATGGATCCCTACAACTGCTTTCATATATAAAGAGTCCACTTATTTATCTGTTTCAACTAACTTAATTTGAATGTGAGTCTGTGTTTTGCCAGGACCCTGACCCTACCTCAGGCTTGCTGAGAGGATCTGTATGGTAATGTAGATAAAGTATCTGATACTTATAAGCCTGGTATTTTTCCTCATTTCTCTGTCTCTCCCCACCTCCCTTTTCCATCTGTGGTTAACGCTTTGGTCAGATCTTTATCTGATTCTTTAACCTAGAAGTTAGCAAATTTCTTCTGCAAACATTTTCTGCATAGTCTGTTGGACCTACTCAACTCTGGCCTCATAGAATGAAAGCAGCCTTCGTAGCAATGCATACACGAAAGGGCATATTGGTGAGCCAACAATGTTTTATTTATGAACACTGAAATTTGAATTTCATGTGATTTTTATTCTTCTTTTGATTATTTTTTCAGGCTCTTGAAAACATAAAACCATTCTTAGCTCACAAGTTATACAAAAACAAGTGGTGGGCAGGATTTGGCCTATAAGCCCCAGTTCACCAACCCCTTCTTTAACATATATTAAGACTTAGCACTTCTGTAGCACCAGAGAGTTATGATGACCTGAATTATTATTCTATTTTTTTCCATTTTCCATTTTGGACTCTACAAATGCATTCTTTGAAGCCAAAGCTTGCTGACTCTTTCCCCTAATCTCTGCCAACTGGTTTTCAAATCCTCTGCCACAACATATTCAAACCACTCCCCTCTATAGCACCTTCCAGAGGCAGTGTCCTTGAAGCTATTCCCACACTAGAAGCCCATTCCAGCACTTTTCATTGAGGAAGAGGTACATCCAGGACTAGCCCTGTGATATTCACTGCATGGAAATAAGAAGAACTCCAGTATATTTAGACAAAGACTTCCCTCAGCAAGGCTGGGAAGAAGAGGTTTGCCTCTGTAGGATTCCAGCTGATCATACCCCCCCCACCCACCGAGGCTTGTGCACATTCAGGGCATTTATCACACTTACGATTATTCCCTCTTCCCTCCTTTTCTCTGATGGACACTCTGTTCAATCCGCACAAAAGTACTGATAGATGCTAAGGTGCCTCACCTGCTCCAAAAGACCACGATGACTTTCATAGTCAAAGATATTCATAAATTTTAACAAGTATTTTCAAAATAATTACTCACTCAAAGCAGTGGTTTTCAATCTTGGCTACATGTTAGAATCACCTGGGAAGCATTTTAAAGATACCAATGAACAGGACTCAGCCTACAATGATTACAATTTTATCTGCAGATTTCAAAGTAACTCTGGTAACTCCAGTGCAGGGTGAGGTTTCAGAGTCATGGACTTAGAGATTCAAATGACCAAGGAAGGAATTCTGAGACAGCTGAAGGAGGTCAGGAGGCACCCATTCAAACCATGACTCCAGGGCTGGAGTTGTGGCTCAGCGGTAAAATATTCACCTAGCACGTGTGAGGCCCTGGGTTCAATCCTCAGCACCACATAAAAATAAACAAATAAAACAAAGGTTTTGTGTTCAATTACAACTAAAATATAAATATTTAAAATAAAAAGACATAACCCCTTTTCATTTTTCTTACTTCCCATCCACCTTGTAAAACTTCAAAAAAAAAGCAGTTCGGAGGTTGGGATGGACATAAACACTACTGGGTACCTAAGTGTGTATGGATTTTATTAATTACTTGCATTCATACAACATCTGTTATTAAGTTTCTGCTTTGTGCCAGACAGTTTGCTAAATATTACAGACACAAAGATGAGGAAGACAGGCATGGTCTCTGCCCTCACAGAGCTTCCATACTTATGGGTGGAAAGGGTAGGAAGAATTGAATGACCAATTATACAATTATTATGGACATGAATTATGGGAAGACTCATGAAGTTCAAGGTGCACCTTCTGGGGAATCTCACTTCATTGGAGGAGGTCAGATTCTCTTAAGGAAATGATGCTCTAGCTGAGCTTTAAAGCATGAATAAGAATTACTCAAAGACTGGGGATGACACAGGAAAATGTGCAAAGGCCCTATAGGCAACTCACAGGACCTCAGAGCTCTAGAAAAACTGAAAAAAAGGCAGTGTGGGTGAAACTTAGAGAGCAAGGAGAGAGTGGTGAGATGAATGAAGATGGGGCCAGAGAAGGCTTTGGAGGCCTGACTATAACCCAATGTATTATCCCATCTGTTCCTCACTATCATCCTCATTTTACAGAGTTGGCACTAGTAGGATGTTCAAGGTTCCCTCCCTGGGAAGTAAGGCCAGCACTCAAACCCACTTCCACCCAACTCCAAAGTCCACGTCCTTTCTGTGGCACTGTCTCCCTTTGCAGTTTCCTCTGCCTTCAGGGTGAGATGTTTCACCAGATACATAAATGATAAATCAAGACTGGGATTCCATACAGAATCTCTCCACACAGAAATGGATTGGCTATGCTTGTAAATAAATGGGGAGGAACAAACCAGGAAATAATCAAAAATATTGATTCTAGGGAAACTGGCTTTCATTTATGAAAGAAAAAATTGCCCTACGCCTCCCAATCTCATCTTTGCAAACTCAAAAGGGCTTCTATTGCTGGACCCTAATATATGCCAATCAGACAATCATTAATTAATTCATTGATCTGGTATTTATTGAGTAGTTATGATCAAGTACTAAATACACAGATAAAAATACAAGATATTTATGCTTGAGGGACTTAGTTTTTTTCTAGGAGAAAGTAGAGAAGCAACATACTTACCCAAATTCAAAATCAGAAATTCCTAAAAATTAATTGATTAGAAAAGAGTGTAGTAGTAGTATATAATTACTATTCTATCTATCAGGTTCAATCTTTCTGCCCCCACCCTGTCATCCCAATATCTTTCAAACATAACTATCCCAAAATATCAAGATCAATAAAAGTCACTAGATTTCTGTAGCTGGGGAATACCATATTGTGAATAAAATTTAAGCAATGGGCTAGGACATTCTGGAACGTGATCAATGAGGGAAAATTGTATAAATCTTTTAAAAAAAATTCTGATCCCATTCCAAAATCAACAATGTACATGAGATTGATCCAATGCTCTTCCAGATGGTTAGAAGAAATCTGAGCTGAGTCCTTGAAGTAATGGTTAGTGTAAAAGATATTAAATGAACAAATAAAAAACTTCATTAAAATCCTAAAATAAAACTCAAAAATCTGTAGCAGATGGTCTGGATAATAGATAGTTAAATGTCTGACAAAGGCAGTAATGATTTTTTTTTTTTCATCAGCAACAGGGATTTGGAAGGGAGACAAGGAGATTGAATTATAGGAAATACAGTATTGATTTTTGAAAATGGAAAAAAGATTGATTCTGGCCAGTACCTCAGGTAAAGTTGGATTCCCATTAAAATATTCTGTTGGATTCTGATAATCAAGGAGGCATCACAGCAGACTTTCCTGAGACCCAAGGGAGTAGGTGGGAAAAGAAATATCATTCATCTTCCCATTCTTCCCCAGGAATCCCTGAGAGGAGGTGAACAGTGGACTTGAAGCCCTCTATCCCATGACCCTGAAAGACCAGCAGCACTGCCATCCATCTCCATGGCCAGGGAAATTTATAAATCTATTCAAACACCTGGTTAGAGGAGGTGGCTGAGTGGAGAACCCTCACTAAGCTCCATTCCCCAGTATACTGGCCATCAAAACACATTGCATTCGTGAGGTGCCAAGTGGGGAGTGACGGATACATACTCAGCTGTATTCCTTCCTCTCTTAGGAACAATTTCTTTGCTTTTCATTCCAGCAAAATAGAACAAGAAACTTGAGCCATCACAGTACATCAAAGACATCTTCCAATATATTCCCCAAGTCAACATCCAGAAAACCTGCCTTATCCTCTGTAGAGACCATCACCAAATCAGAGCAGAGCCGAAGAACACCTTCTTTGTCTCCCTTCCAAGGACAACTCAGAGGCCATCCATCAGTCCTCACACTTCTGCAGTCATCCTTCCCTCAAATAAAACGTTAAAATGCAAGATACTATAAGAAATTCACTTGAAAGGAAAACATATCTCGACCATGCAAAACTTAGTGACCCCACTTAATTTACAGCAATAATAATATATTACTCCTTGTTTCTTGCCTTCCAACATTAACACCCTTGACTTGATCTGCTGATTGTTTTCAGTTCCCTAAATTCAAATATATCACAATTGTGGATTTCTCATGTCCATTGTGATGAAGGTGGTTGATGGGTTTTCAGCTGTCTTCAATGTGAAACCCTGTGCTCTAGGCTCACTTCTCAAAGCATGATGCCTGGACTCATAGCATCAGCAGGAGCTTGATAGAGGGAGGGAAAAAAAAAAACAGAACTCATTCCAGAACTGCCATATCAAAATCTGCATTCTACAGCATTCCCCAGCACATTCAGGGGAATTCCCTTCAAAATGCAAGGTGCTTATCACATCCTTGAGAACACTTGGCAATAAGTCATTCAAAGTAAACTATGTCACTAGTATGGGATTTTATAAAGAGAAAATGCAAGAGAAAATTGTTATTCCTATTACAATGTAACAGAATTTATTTCCTTTATATGAAGTGTTTAGTGATTCAATGACACCATCTACATAGAAATGGTGGAAATTCCACAGAAGCTCAAAGAAACAAAAGCATGATGTGGGATTTCCAGGTAGAAGAGTATCAGGCAGAAAGCAAAAATTAAATTGAATAGAAGTGAGTGGAATCTTCCTCAAATATGACTACAAGGGAAATTTTGTGTCAATTACCAACCAAGTGACTTTTAATAAGTCACTTATTTTCTCTGAGCACTAATGAAACCAGGAGGGTGACATGGTGGACATAGTGGAAATAAGTTTTAGTGTCAAATGGACCTGGCTCCCATTCCAGCCAGACTTTGTCACCTTGAGATAGTTACTTTCTCTTGCCAAGTCTCATTATCCCACCAAAAAAAAAAAAAAAAAAAAAGAGAGAGAGAGAGAGAGAGAGACTAATAACTGAGAATTACATGGTAAGAGAAATTATACCAAGTTCCCAGTATAGCCTCTAGCATAATAGGTGGTCATCTGATACTGGTTTATCTTGTCTCCTGCCTTTCCTCTGGTAAAGAGTTGCACCAAGACAAATGTTTAACTAAATCTAGATCTGAGCTGGCAAGGGACTACAGATGAGGAAAGTTCTGGAGAGTTTGGATGGGAAGAAAATAGGGGTCACTGAGCAAAAGGAAAAATGGAATTTTCAGAAGACCACTCCATAGATGGTGGTCAGAGTAGATAGGCAGGTGACAGCTAGTCGTGAAATCTGCAAGTTCACTAAACAGACTATATTCCAGGCTATGTGGTATACCTGACCACATCTGGATTGGTCTCTCAGCCCTTTGCTCTCAGCTCCATTCTCTGTACATTCCCTGCTCTGTACACACAAGAATTGGATCTCTGGCCAGGGGGCTTCCATGAAGAATCAGCCAATGGGAGGCTAGAAGCTTGATGGTGGAAGAAGGTAAGCTGAGAATTTTATTGTTTCCTTTCCCTGCTCTGGGGCATCTTGGACAGTGCTATTTTTTTCTGGAAACTCCAGTTTCAAAAGACATCCCATTCTTTGTGTACCCAGCCCCCAGCTCTGTCCAGGAGTCCCAACTCTGGATTCTCCTGCCACCTTCCCCACCTGTGATGCATCAGTCTTAGGGTGGAACAACTTCCAGCCATTGCCAATCGGTGGGGCACTCACCATCTCTTTTTTGGCTTCTCAGTTTTAGCTGTGTGCTAATACCAGGCGCTTGTATTATATTCCCTCTATAGAAACACCAGAAGTGTTTGTATTTCCTGAGTAACCCTAAACTGACATAGCACCTAAATCAAAACAAATCTCAGATTATTTTTGTGTGATTACATATGACTCTAAATCTTAGAAAATATATATTTGCAAGCCACATAAAGATTGGTCTCCTAGTAAAGAGGAGAGAAATGTGGATCAGAATTCTTCAACCAAAAAAAAAAAAAACATATTATCATTTCTTAATACAGGATAATTATGAATCTGTGAATATAACATGTCACATTTAATTCAGCATTTCCTGGGTGATCTGGAAAGGTGAATAACAAATTCAGAAATTTATTCCACAGATGTAAACTGAGAAGTGTTGCAAATACCCAAAAGAATAAGGAAATACTAATAATTTTTAAAACCCTGGCAGTTAGAGTATGGACAGGAGATGATGATGAAACTCATAAAAATACATAGTTGAATCAAAATAGCAAAATGAAATACTGCCTGAGAAAAATGTACAGTTGCATGGATAAAAAGAAATCATCAGAAACACAGGTACTCCATGGGTAGGAAAGAAAATAAGAAACAAAGTGAAGATGACTGAGGAGTGACAGTGCAAACTTCAACATAATTTAGAAATATGATGGAAGAAAAGAGCCTGGTTATTTAGAGCTTTAAGTTTAGATAGTCAATGCTGTTGTTTTAAATTATGTTTTTTTTTTCTCTCTCTCTCTCCAACATCTAATCATTCCCTCCAATTTATATAATATCGATTATTCCAAAATCAGTAGAGCCTTATCCAACTTTGCATACCTCGATAATAAAAATAAGAAAAATACTAAGAATGTAAGGAAATTGAATCTGAAGGATAAGGAGCTGGAGAACACAACAGTAAAGGAAGTGAGAAGAGCCAGCTTGGCTGAGCAGCCATATTTCTAGCGCAGACCCAGAGAAAGTCAAGGCATCTTGTGTGGGGCAAATAAATTCCACATAGATGCTAGCTAGATCTCCATGTTGGCCTACTTATGGGGTATCCAGTTCTCATTTTGATGGGAAGAATCCAGGCAAGTAAAATAAATTCCTAGAGATGAAACTGCTCTTTGGGATAAGCAAAATTACTTCCTCTTTCTCCATGAAACCCCAGATGGTCAGAAAACAAAACCCCAGTATGTGATTTTTGTTTGTTTGTTTGGCTTGAACCTTAAATGTCACTTCTATCAGGATAATACTAACTTCTAGAGGTTCTGTGTGTTTCCACGTGATCAGGAAGGGTTTTCTTTTGGAAAAACAGGAGTTCAAAAGGACAAGAACGCTTAGCTCTGAACAGATGAAGTAAAATAATTTGCTCCTGTGTAAATTATTAGTTGAAAGAAGAATAAGGATTAAAGCTAAACACTCAGTGCTCCTGTTAAACGGGGCTGTTATAATCTAAGTATTCATGAGAAACCATTTTCAAATTTAAAAGGGGGAGGGAGAGAAGCAACTATAGTCAACTGTAATATAGCAAGGATCTGTCACATGATCTAATTACAGAAATGAAAGCAACCCAGGAATTATGTGGTCTATTCAAGCCTGCAAGGAGTATGAACAAAGAATATAATTATACATCAAGCCTGTTGATTAAACAATTACTATTTAAAGCAGATATAGATTTAAAATTAATTTGCTTCTGCGTTCTGAGGATTTCGGGACTGAGATAAACAGTATTTGAAGTTTAATTATCTGTGTGTAAGATGAAGGGGCTCATTTCAATTTGGTTAGCTCTGCAGAGCATTTTGGATGGTGTGAAAGGAAGAATCCAACTCCACCACAAGTTTCAGCATTGCTGAAATGTGTGATTAAAATGAGCAGGGAGGGCTCGATCAGCCTAATCCCCACAGGACGGGTAATATCACAGGAGGGATTGTGCAATTGCAAATTAATATTTAAATGAACACTAGTGTGAAGTTTACCTGGAAGGGGAAAATACTTTATCTCCAAAAGAATAGAAGAAAGCCAACCACACAGCTTCAGCTCCATGGCAGGGAGGACAGGGGAGTGGACACCTTCACGCAGGGCTGAGCAAATAGAACACCTACCTGCCAGCTACTCTGAATGGAGTGATTCTTATCAGAGGCCACGTGTACAGTGTCCCAGGGCAGAATTTCAGGGTCGGAGGATGGGCAGGGTAAAAGGGTAAATTGGAGTCAGAGTGAAAGAAAAACAATCTAGAAAATTCCAGAGTTACAGAATGGTTGTTGAGATGCCTGGAAATAAATTCTGATTAGTATTCACACACTGAGATCCAAAGGCATTGGGCAGAATTTCCAGACCTCAAATCCAACTCATCAGCTACCATGAAGGGGAGGTATGCTCAGTGACCTGCCTGTGCTCATATACCTCACCTGGCCCCCAGCCCTAGGAGGAAGGTGCTGCATGGTGTTGAGGTTCAGAGAATGAACTTTAGAAAGGGAAAAACTTGAATGAGGTCTCAGCTCTGCCACTTTCCAATTTGGAAGCAAAGCATTTGGCTTTGCTCCAGGTCCTCTAGGAAATAATAAGGTTCATTTATTCATCAGGTTGTTTAAAATATGAAATATGAGAATGGGGACAACTAAGAGTGTTCTTCTTCTACCTAAAACCCTGTGGTGGGTCTTATTGTTTTGGGGGTAAAGGTGAATCTCTTTAGTGTAGCCTTCAAGCTTCAGAACAGTGTGTCAATGCCCTCCTCACCCATCTTCTCTTGCACCTCCTTCCCAATTCTTTCTCCCTCCAGACACACAAGCTTTATGGCAGTCCTCTATTTTCTCTCCTGCTTCAAAATCCAGGTCACATGAAGCACTGGAAAGTCCTCAAAGATCTCCTGCTGTAGTCTGGATCCAGAATGTCCCACAAAGACCAGTGTGTCAGAGGCTTGTCCCCAGCTTGGTGCTATTAGGTGGTAGTGGAACTTTTAATGGGACCTCATGGGAGGTCTTAGGTCATTGGGGGCATGCCCTCCACGGGGATCAGGGACTCCAGTCCCTTATTATCTTTTTCATTCTGTGCCAGGAAATGAATGGCTTTTCTCCTCCATGTGTTCCCCACCAAGATGATATTACTTGCGACAGTCCCAAAAGCAACAGGGCCAGGTAACTATGGATTGAAACCTCCAAACTGTGAACCAAAGTAACTTTTTATTTTTTTTAAGTTGATTATCTCAGGTATTTGTTACAGTAATGGAAAACTGACTAACATGCCTCCTTTCCATATCACTTACCACACTTGCAATTTTATATTTGTGTAGTTCTTTTTAACACAGCTATTTTTCCATTGGAATGAAAGCTCCATAGGATGCAATTTTGCCAGTGTTTTGTCCACATTATAAATTTTATTCCTATAGAATAGAACTCAAATATTTACTAAGGAATAAATGAATGAAAATGCCAGTGCCTGGCACATAGTGTGCCTCTGTAAACAAACACTGGTTTTTAAATAACAACCCACTAATAATGCTAATTGAAAAATAAAAGAAAAAAATCTGATTATTATTTACTTTCTCCAGTGATTCTCAAATGATTTTTATTCCGCAGGCAATGTCTGTGCTATTGGAATCTAGTGGGTAGCTGGGAGGCTGCTAAACACCCTACAATGCACAGCATAGCCTTCCTACTATGCCAAAAGTGCCATGGTTGAAAGACTTGAATTTTGTCTTCTGTCGTTTTTCTCTCATACTGTAATTCATCACTTGAGTTATACAGGCAAATCTCACCTGCCATAGGCATTTATTCTTGCCTTCTACCCTGTACATTTCTGAGAGCACAAGGTCATTCTTGCCTCTCACTTCTCCCCCACACTCTATTGGCCTATCTCGACACCCTTGGTCCTCCCATCCCTGTTCTGCTTGTGAGACTGAACTTAAGAAAATTATGTTTTTACCCTTCCCTCTCATACATGTTGTTTTAGTCAGTTTTTTTTTTTTTCTGCTGTGACTAAAGGACCCAACCAGCACAATTTTAGAGGAGGAAGAATTTATTTGAGGGCTCACAGTTTCAGAGGTCTTAGTCCATAGAAGGCTGGCTCCTTCCTCAGGGCTGCAGGTAAGGCTGAACATCATGGCAGGAGAAGGTGGTGAAGGGAAGAAGCTCACATCATAGTGATCAGGGAACAGAGAGAGACTCCACTTGCCAGATACAAATATACATCAAAAGCCAGGCCCCAGTTCCCACCTCCTTCAGCCATACCCTACCACTTCAGTTACCACTCAGTTAATCCCTATCAGGGGATTACAACACTGAATGAGTTAAGACTCTTACAACCCAATCGTTTTCACTCTGAACTTTCTTGCATCGTCTTACATGTCAGCTTTTGGGAGACACCTCACATCCAAACCATAACACAGTATAAGTTTCAACAAAAGCAAAATGTGAGCACCAATACTTGGCTTTCTGGACAAAGATGTTTCATATATAAGGCTTTAAGACAGTTTATGTAGCAAAAAAAAAAGATAGAGGCTGACATTTATTATCTGTCATGCCCTGATAAAGACATTGCTCCAAGACAAAAGAGCACTCACTCTAACAGTAAGTGCTGTGCTCAAAATTATCAAAATGTGAAGTTATAGAAATGAATTATAGGATCTGAACAAATGGAAACAATGAAGCAAATTATTCTAGAGTGGTAACTCAGATAGTGTCAAACACCCGAGATCACAAAAATGTAAAACTTCATATTTAATTGATTTCATAAAATGCTGTGTACACAATGGTTAAAATTATGTCAGATAGAAATTACAAGTATTGGCAAGAACATGAAGAAACTGGAAGCACAAACAGACTGAAACAGCCTATGGGATGGCACTTCCTTTAAGACTCACAAACATCATGCTGATTCACAGATTTAGAGCTCTGGGTTTTGAATATTCACTTGTTGCTTTAAACCCTTATGGCCTCTTTCTCATCCCAATTTTGTCACCAAACTTTATCACTGGAGGGCAATAAGATTCAGTCACTTTAGAAATCATTTTGATAGTTCATCAAAGAGTTAAACATAGGGTTACCATATAACCCAGCCATTCAACTCCTAGGTATGTATCCAAACAATATGAAACCAATAAAACAAGAGCCTATACATGTATATTAATAGAAACACTATTCACAATATGCAAACGGTGGAAACTGTCCAAATGTCCATCAACAGATGAACTATTAAACTAAATGTGGTATATCCATACAATGGAATACTATTTTAACACACACACAAAAAAAGAAATAAAATACTGATACAGCCTGGATGAACCGCCAAACACAGTTTGTTGTGTGAAAGAAGATCATATATTGCATAATCCCATTTAGGTGAATATCCAGATAGAAAAATCCATAGAAACAGAATGTACATTTATCTGCCAGATGCTGGAGAAAGAGGAATGTTCAGAGAAATGCAGAGAAACTGTTTAAAATTTAAGAGGTTTTACCCACTGAATAGTTTGAAGTAATGGCAATGTTTTTGGAAACAGAGGTAGTAGTTGCAAAATGCTGAATTATTTAGTAACTGAATTTTCTCACATTAAAAGGGTTGTTTTATGTTATATAAATTTCACCTTGATTTTTTAAGATTGTAATATCCCTGGGTGTGGTGGTACACACCTGTAATCCTAGCAACTTGGGTTGCTGGAACAGGAAGACCAATCAGAAGTTCTAAGACCAGGTTGGGCAACTTAGAAAGACCCTGAATCAAAATTAAAAATAAAAAGGACTGGGGATATAACTTAGTGGTAGAGTACTCCTGGGTTCAGTTCCTAGTAACACACACACAAAAAGTTAAAATCATGCAAAATTGGCCAATACTGAAAGAGAGAATGCCTCAAAATGGAAAGAGATGTGAAAATTTCTAGGGGAATTATTGGTAATTTATTTTTAAATTTTATTTTTTAAGTGACACATTCATTGTAGACATTCTAGAGAACACATAAAAGCACTAAAAATAGTGTAGAAATGGTTATTGGTATGTCTTGTTTTTTCAAAAATATTCTTTAATGTTGATGTTAAGTTACCTTTGAAAGTACAAGAAGAAGAAAACCAAGATACTATGTTTAAGTAAGATAAATCCACATAGTCAAACATGTATTTCTGCCAAGGCTTTGACTGAAGGCTTATTTCTCTCTGTGACAAAAGTGAAACTAGGAGACTGAGGACTATGGGAGGTAACAGGTAAACCTTAACTCTGGAACTAAGGCCTCTCTCTCCCATTCTTCTATCCACCCCATACCAGCAAGATCTGGGTCTTATCAGACTGTCCAAGCCTGGTCTCTGGGGGAGAGTTGGGGAGCCACTCCCCATTAAAGAGATGGCAATTTCCCATTCCTCTTACCTGCATAGCCTTTTGAGTACAGCAAGAACTCACAAGTGATAATTAAACTATTGAACTCTAAGAACAAGATGGGGGTTTAAGATCCCTGGCTTCATAAAAAAAAAAATAAGTCATTAATTCCAAAAGATTTACAAATTCTGATAAAACTGTATGTTTCTCTTCCCATTCTTCTAAACCTTTTTTGAGTATGAACATAAATAAAGTGATAAGAAACAAAAAGAGAAGCAGAAGTGTGGGACATTGCTCAGTACAGAACAGATATATTACCAGTGACTCCAAACTACCTACCAAGAGCCCATTCTGTACCCAGATATTATACACTGTGTGTTTGTACCTCCCAGAATTCATACAAGATGATTTGGGGAGAAGGAGACTTTAGGAGGTATCAGGTCATAACGGTGGTGCCTTCAAGATTGGGATTAGTGCCCTATGGAAGAGACCCCAGAAGTTCCTCACCTCTTCCCCCTTATGAAGACAAAATGGGAAGATAGCCAGCCTTTAACCAACTGCCAAGCATTGAACCTGCAGTGTCATGATTTCAGACTTCTCAGCATCGAGAACTGTGAGAAGTTTCTGTTTTTATATTTTGTTATAACAGCACAAATGGACTAAGACACCAAGACACTAAGTAAGGTAGCATCACAAAATTATTTAGGAGATACTATCTTTAAGACTCCAAAGCAATACTCTGATTCAAAGATTCAGAGCTTTGGGTTTTGAATATTCATTCTTTGCCTCACCTATCAATGACCTCTTTCTCAATCCACTTTTGTCCACTAATCTTCAGTTCCAACATCCCTTTTATGAATTGCCTCTTCTATTCTTGCAGCACAACTACTCTGAGTGAGGCACATTTTCCTTATTAAAAAGAAAAAGAACAGAAGATGTTAAGGATATAAAGATACTCTAAAGTAACTCCCTCCCTAAAGAAGCTGGTAAAATCAAAAAAGAATCAAAAAATAAAAAAGGTAAAGGAAACAAAAATAAGTGACTCTCAGAACCAACACTGTTGGGAACAAAGTCTGGTGCACTCTCTAAATATAGAGTTTCCTATATCTGGACTCTCTGGCATAGTAAAGCTATCTCCATGGCTAATGGAAGGCCCTGATACTTCTCCATTTTTTCCAGGGAACTTACCATTAATATTCTCCCTAAGTGTGTTCCTTGAGGAATCATGGCCATAAGCAATTACATGGAAGCTGCCTTGCCTCCACTTCTTGCAATGCATGATATGTAGACACACACACACACACACACACACACACACACACACACACACACACCAGGGCCCAACAGAGAAGTACAATCAATAGGAGGTAGAGAAGGAAAGACAAACAGTTAGTTAAATGCAGAGTGTTCCTCATTCTGTCTTGTCAAGAACATACAGACATGAGATATACATAAAAACCTAAAATGAAGTGAATATTGCTCATTTTAGACCAAGCAAAACACAGGCTGTGTTTCTTCAGATTTTAAGGGTTTTCTCTGTTACAGTTTAGATACTGGGTATCCCCCAAAAGCTGATATGAAAGACAATGCAAGAAGGCTTAGAGATGAAATGATTAGGTTATGAGAGCCTTAACCCAATCAGTGGATTCATCCCCTAACAGGGATTAACTGAGTGGTAACTGTAGGCTGGGAGGGTGTGGCTGGAGGAGGGACATCATTTGAGTCATGCCTGTGGGGCATATTTTTGGTGATCTGAACTTAGTCTCTCCCTCTCTGCTCCCTGGAGTGAAAGATGTCTTGAGCTGCTTTCCTCCACCACACCCTTCTACCACCATGTTCAGCCTCACTGGAAGCCTCCAGGGATGGGACTCGCTGTTTATGGACTGAGACCTCTGAAATCTTGAACACCAAATAAACTTCTCTTTCTCCAAATGTTCTTGTCAAGTCTTTTGGTCACAGCAATGAGAAAGCTGACGAAAATGCTGTCTCGACCCCAAGCCTAAAAACTGTCCTCCTGGTCAAGGCTTTGTAACCCCATTGCCTAAAATGGGGCTGGTTTTCTCTAATATTAGCTGTGATGTGTGGATGGTGATTCTGGAACCTCTAAAGGTACATTTCCATAGAAACCAAAGTAAGTGGTCATGAAAGGTGAAGAGCTCACACTCCAAGCTCTGAGAAAACTGAAAAGTGAAAATGCCCTCATGGCAAATTTAGTATCATTGAGCCAGGATACAGTCCTCCCTGCCACTACTACCAAATCCAATTCTAGGTGACTTCTGGAACCTAGATTAATTAGATTGACATCTAGAAGCTTGCATGTTCCACACAGCCAACTGTAGGAAAGGGGGAGGTCAAACTCTTGGATTGTGCTCCACCCTCCTCCTCTACCAGCCTGAAAATCTTCATAATACAAGACAGTCCTGTGATGCTTAAGATAGTAAGATAGCATCACAAAATTAGACAATGGTTGGTAACAATTATCTTTCAAACTTGACAGACTTGGTTTTGTGTTGTTTTAGGGAATAAAGCATCTAATGGCCATGAATCATGAACACTGCATTTAGCTTTTTTTTTTTTTTTTTTTTTTTGCCAAATGCATTGCAACAAATCTACTCTTCAGCACGGGACTCTGCCAAATATTCCATCTCAATACCTCGTCCAGCTTCTAGAGAAATTTCATCCAAATCTTTTGTTAAGCCTTTCTCAACACTCTGTGTTTACAAAGAACTCACCATAATCTAGTAGCCTAGAGTTGGGTATCGACCCAAGTCAGCACCTAAATAATGGAGACTTGCCCTCTCACTGTTAGCACTTACTTTGCAGAGAAACATCCTCAAGGTTCTATAGAGATTTACAACTAGTTGCCAAGATCTTTTTGGAGTCAGAAATGAAGCGCATGTCTAGACTTTGAAACTTCCACCCCAGGGCTTGTCCCATGCGGACAATGGGGGGCAGCTGAGTGGGTGGTGAGGTGAGTAGTAACCGAAATATCTTCCCTTTTGTTCTGCGATAGTTGCTGAGTTTTCCATAAGGGCTGCTCCTTGGGAGTCTTTCTGATACAAACACTATGTTGAAGTGTTTTGAGGTGTTACTTAACAGAAGTAACAGTTAGTTAGCTAACAGAGCAACACATTCCCCTTTATCTATACAATCTCGTATCACCCACAAAGTAAATAGGTCCTGAAACAAGTAGGCCCAGAACAGGCAAGTGTGGATATGTAGAGTGACAAGGAAGGAGAGGACGTTCCAAAGAATGGGGTTGGCCAGGACAAGGATCTATGAAACAACAGTAAAGGGAGGTGATGGGGAGGGGGATGGGGAGAATGAGAGTACTAGACACAGCTGGCCTTGAAATGAAGGGAAAAGAACAAAAGAAATGAAAACCAGATTTGGTTGAATTTACAAATCAGCCCAGGGCCCACACTGCTTCCCAGAAGAGGAGAAACCAGTGCAAGGAAGATGTGACTGATTTTAGGACAATGTCTTTCATACTCTGACCTCCCAGGTGCCATTCTAAGAGAATGATAAACTCTCAAAGAACTATGAGGTTGAGGGTCTCAGGAGCAGAGCAGGAGCAGGGGACAGATGCAGGGAAGAGGTAGTTCTCTGGGTTGGGAGGAGTAGAGCGGGCAGATGCCTTGCAATTTCTCCATATCCCTCTCCTAGGAGGGTAAATGTGGACTGAGCCTCTGTGTGTACGCTCTGAGTTCATTGTGGTTCTCTGATCTCCTACAGAGAGAGCATGTGAAGAAAAACTGGTGACATAGAGGGCCCTATGTGGACTATGTCATGAGAAATGTGTCACCAACCTCAGCATAACCTTGCCATTTCTCATCCTCTCTCCCAATGTCTCCTTCTTGCTCCCTCTAGAATTTGCCAGCCAAAACTGATAAGAGATATGGTTTATTTCTCTGATCAAATATAATTATTTAATGATAAAAATTTACTTAAATGCTTTTTTAATTATAAAAGCAATGTTGGCAATAGATTCTTCTCTACATCCAAACACTTCTCATATTTTAACTTCACAACTTCCCATGGCCTTAACCTTACTTCCTGAGTTGCCCACACCTTCACTTCTGACTGCTTTCAGTTCCATCAGGATCCATCCCCAGGAAACAGGAATGAATATTCCTGCCTTTATGAAAACTTTTTATCACCAAAGCTTACCTCTTCTATGGTCCATTCCCTAGAAACTTTGCCCAGTACTATCTATTCTGATAATTAATACATGCCAAGGGGGAGGAGTTTCTTAGAGTTTATTAAGTGAATCAAATGAGAGAAATGAATAGATATATAGGTATATAGGTGAAGCATGAATATTATTTTTATCAGTACATTTAGTTCTCACAGGTAATAAACAGATGTTTTAGGAGGGACCCTATGAATGTTAATCAAAATGAGTGGCTCTTTTCTGAGGAACTTTACCTATCGGGGCAGGTTCCTCCTTTTGTGGCTACTGCCTATCCCAAGGCCAAAGCACATTTTGCTTCATTCAATTGAACCTTCATGGAAAGAAAAAAATAAAAACCTACTTTGATCTATTGTTAATGAAACAAACTGTTTGAAAGATACAAGAACAGTAATGAACAGTTAGTTCCCAATTATGGAAAACAGCAGTCCCCGGGGCCAAATATCTTACAAAAATCTTCTGCATTCGGCAAAGAACCATTATTTAGGGACTCACAGAAAGGAGAAAAATTGCTTGCATTTCCAGGAGTTATCTCTGTCAATTTCCAGCTCTGTGTTATGGGATATGTTGTTTAGCTTCCTGGAGCCTCATGTGCTTTATCTATAAAATGGGGATAAACATACCTCTGCCCCCAGATGGTCAAGATTCAGTTGAATTGTGACCTATAAGCAATGTAACTCCAGATTAGCTATATAGTAAACAAATGAAAATAGCAACAACCACAGAAGTTATTCCCAGACATGTTGAGAGTGAAAATATTTGGCCAACACAAAAGATACTCAAAGGTAACTTAGTATACATATTATTAAAATGACTTGGACATGGTTTGCATTTGAGAATTGCACATTGTCCTTTGAGACAGCTGGCAAAACCCTGAAGTGTCTCAACCTCAGGGACAGGAATTTCTGCCCTCGAGGTAGACATTACCTGTCTCTGGCAGCTGCTGAAGACAGATTGAGGGCCTGGCAACCCCTGCAGCAGGCACCCAATCCCTGTCCTTTCCCTCACCTCGATCTCTTCCACCCACCCACGCGCTCCCCTCCCGGCTGTGAGAGCCTGGAAGAGTCTTGTCTAATCTGAACTTGGAGAGCAGCGCTCTTTTGCCTTTAAAATGCTTGCCCAGCTTAATCAGTAACCAGCAGCCCTCTACTGCCAGTTACTCTCCTGCCCTGACATGAGCCTCCTCTCCTGCCAGCCTGCAGATGTGACTTTTTTAGGAAGAGTCAATTCCCAGCCTTCACCCTTTCCTGCCAATGACAGCCTCCCTCTTTGAAGGTTACCTGTCACTGGTATTCTTGCACATGAATGCAAAGTAAAGTGGGTGCTTGTCCTGACCTTGAGAAGCACGGCAGTGTGCATAAAAGTTCTGAAACAGAGCACTTGACATTTGCTGTCTTATTTGTGTCAGGACTGAGAAGAGGAAGCCTCGTGTGGAGGGATACTCTCTTAGGTCTGGGGATGTGGCTTGTGAATGGCACTTGTCAACTAAACCTTGCAGTGATATTCAGCAGGCATGATGGGGAGGAAATGTTAATGAAATCCTGCCTAACTGCCGGAACACATTTGAATAGAATCAAAGTCATATGTGGATTTTTTTTTCTCGTATACTAAGTCTTCTCAGCATATATTAACCTTTTTGCCAGCTTGAAAAAATAAAAAGGCACAAAACTAAGATGATTCACTCATTCAATCATTCTTCCAACATTTATGGAGCACCCATTATGTACCAGGCCCTGTACCCAGAACTAGGGGGAAAAAAAATTGAATGAGGCATGAATTTCTTTAGGAAAACAATCTATTATTCAACATTTTATGGTGAGAACCCAAATTCTCAGCTTATGGAAAAAAACCAAAGGGTGACATGGATTTCTAGACCCTTTGCTTCATTTGGTTATAGGTAAAGAGGAAGGTAAAACCCTTCAAAAGAGCAAATAGAGTGTTAAATTAGCTAGGATGTACTTGGAACTTGGAACAATTTTGTACAGGAATAAAGCTTGCTGGGTTATGGGGAAGAGACTTCCAAGCAACCAGAATAGATGGAGCCATCTTGGGCAGACAATCAGGAGAGTGCCTAGACTTGCCATTGTTCGTAAAATAGTCTTTCAAGCAAGAAAAGCCTACAATCGAAATCACCAATCTGGGCTGACCCTCCCTTGTTCAGTCTCTGACCAGCTGCTGCCTGATACCACTGATAGCAAAGTTCAGCTAAGCATTGTTCTGCTGATCAGTGGTGCAAGGCACTCCATTTAGTAGCAACTTCCTGATGCAGAGCTTTTAGGGAATTCAAGGACTTGCTCTGTCATCATCATCGGAAGTACATATTTTCATTGCTGAGTCAGAAGAATGAAATTGGAGCTGGACCAGATACAAATGGGTGAGTCAAATGAAAGACTATAGCTTCAGAGCAAACCTCACTGCTGCTGAGACTCCTGGGGTGTGGGTTACCTTACGTGTGGAGTACCACAGCAAATGCCCTTGGCTCATTCATTCATTCAATATATGGTTATGGTACACTTTCTGTGTTTCAAGAACTGTTCTAGGTGCTGGGTAGGGACAAAACTGTTAACCAGACAGACAAGGTTACACCCTCACAAAGCTTATCTTGCAATGAAGAGATGTAATTTAGATGATGATGGGGTGAAGGAAACATTAATGGATAAACCACAGAGTAACTTATGAAAATCACTTACATTAAACCAGACTTTATTGCAAACAACAGAATCCACTCTATTTCATTTAAGAAGAAAGAAATTCTATCTGGTCAGCCCTCCATATCCACAGTTTCTGTGTCTGTGAATTCAAAAACATTTGGGGAAAAAAAAAATTACCTGAACTGAACATGTACGGACTTTTTTCTTTGTCATTATTTCCTAAATAATATAGTATAACAACTAATTACATAGCATCTACATTGCATTAGATGTTATAAGTAATCTAGTATGACTTAAAGTATACATATAACACATGGGTTGTGCACAAATACCATGCTATTTTATATAAGGGACTTGAGCATCCATAGATTTATATCCACCTGGTGTCCTAGAACTATCTTCCAGGAATACCAAGGGATGACAAATACAGAGCTCAATGACAAAGTAATTGTTAAAAGGGTGGAGGAGTAGGCTCCAGTCTGACCTGTGCACAATTTGGTTTGAGAAGCTGTTGTATTGGGGAAGGTGCCACACCCCTGCCTACTACAGAAGGATTCCAGCCCCCAGTACAATCACAATAGCTGTTGGTTCTGTTGCAGAAGTCCAAATCGGGAAGCTGCCTCTTCCTGCAACAAGTTCCAGCCACAGCTACAACTATTTGCTGTGGAATCCTACCACTTCTGCCAGGATCCAAGCCAGCACAATGAAGCTCCATCCCATCCAAACGAAACCCTGTGAACCACAAAATGGATGCCTTACATTTTATTGATGGAAACGGATTCATGTCTAGAATCCAATTTCCAACAGAATCTGGGAAATGTGGGTTTTAGCTTTGCATTCTTGGCATAGGAAAAGGTAGTTTTGAATGGATGTTAAACTAGCCAGTCCATGGTAGCTACCACACCACTTTAAGAAGGATAATCAGGGAATGCCTCTAAGGCAACTGACATTTAAGCTAAGATCTCATGAAGGACTGAGGGAGAAACTTTCCAGGCATAGACAAAAACAAGTCTGGGCATAGTGATTGGGGGACGAAAGAGAATTTAGAAAAGTTAGCAGAAGTTAAATCAAGCAAGGCTTAGAAGATCATAGTGAGGAATTTGCATCTTATTCAGAGTACTTGGAAACCAAAGAAAGTTTTATGAAGGGGATTGACAAAATTTGATTCATATTTTTAAAAGAAAATTCTGGCTGCAAGGTGAAGAATGGATTATTGAGGCACAAAGATATGAGACAAAACAGAAAAATTTTTTGAGAATTAGATATGATGGTGCCTTGGGCTAGGATGTTGGCCAGACAGAAATGAAATTGGCATTTTCTATGTGTATATTGTAGGGAGGACTTCAGGGTTTCAGGATGAATTAGATGTGAGGAGTTACAAAAAGGGAAGTATTAAGGGTTGCTTCTATATTTCTACTACAAACAATGGGGAAATGGTATCCTATTTACTGGGTTGAGGGAAACATGTCTACAATTGACCACAACATCTAGTTCTTGATATTTAAAAAATAATCTGTCACATAGACATGTTGGAAGTAATCTCAACCACAGAGCCTCATGTTTTGCTCTCCCAACTGGCAACTAATCTCATTCTTCAGAGTATCATTGAGGTCCCAAAGAAGAGGGTCTCAATCTCTATGCATGTAAGATACTGACACAGGTGTATGTAGACACTGGTATTAAGATTTACATGGTAAAATATATGTGGGCAGTATAAAATAGTCTGGGGGTGGTAGTATCTAATCTCACAAAAAAATGAAAGTAATAAAGAGATTTGAAGGAGAAAAATCACATGCTGAAGAGTTGGGGACCATGGCAAGTCAGAGCCCTATGCCATCTTGGTGCAGCAAAATAACCCTCAGCTCACTGACTCCCGTGTCCTTCCCCTGCCCACCTCTCTCCACTCACTTCACCATCAAAATACTTGCTGGAATTAGCAGAAGAGGATGTTTACTGGACTTATACATGAATAATTAAATGATGTCAAAAGCAAAAAAATGTAGATAATTGTTTCTTTATAAACATGCATATTCTAAACCATCAGCCTGGGAGCCACCCTGAAGAACAAACAGAAAGATCACAATTCTAAACTCTGCTATAATCTCCTCAACAAATAAATACACCAGTAAGAATTAAAAGTCTTGGTAAGAGACAGAATGGGAGGACATACCTGTGCCCTGCCTCTCTTAGCAATCAGAGCTCTTAGAATAGCTCTGTTGCTGGGGCAGAAGCAAATAATCTCCTGCTCTCCCTGAGCATTAAATCTTCCACATGTCTTCAGCACTCTCCATGGGCATACTGATGCCAAAGCAGAAAAAGATTTAATTTCATGTTGCTAGGTTTTTCACTCTTCTGCAGTTAATAAAGAGGCAGGTGCAGTCAGCTGGGTTGTTAAAAAAGAAAAAGGAGAGGGTTAAAATTGTTTATTTGACCTACTTCCAATCTTGCTAAATCACAGAATAAGACAATTTATAACTTGTTCCCAGCTCCCATACCTCAATCACTTGCAAGGGAAATGCATCTGAAGGTATTTCACACTTACAAATGAAAATTATTTTGCCAATCACGGCACTCTAAGCCTTGCATGTAAGGATTTTTAAACACTTTCCTACCCCTCCGTGTATAAAAAATGTAAGTATATGATCTAGTAAGCTCATGATGAAAGTTACTAGCTGTCAACCTGATGATTTGTAGGTCATGTGGATGGACACTCAGTGCTCTCAGGAGATAAAGGTCAAATGAATGTCATCTATCACTTGAAAAGTGAAGTTTTGGTCTAAGGAAAAGAAAGGGGTTGTGTTTTTGTTGTTGTTGTCTTAAAGTGTCTAATAAAATAATCAGTCAATTGCATTTGGCCAATCTCCTTGCTTTGGGGCCATCAATTTGAGCTCAGTTTCCATCTTTAGCCCTTTCTCTGATTATGCTAGGGTTTTTGTTAAGTGCTCACACACCAGAGTGGGGAGGAAAAGGCAGAGGGGCAGGAGCCACAATTTGTTATTTTTGTCACCTAATGGAAAAATGGATTCATGTGTAACTTTTCTTTGGAGTCTCTTGGTTCTGAGCAGATGGCAGATATTTAATACACAGCTCTTGAATGTGTCAATGAATCATGGTACCCATCTGGTACAGGCAAATTCTACACTGGGCATTGTGGTTGCTTCTGTAAAATATATTGCACGTCTCTCTTCCTGAGAAAAAGCAATGGTGTCTGAGGGAACAGCCTCAGTTAAAGAGAGGGGTTTGGCTAACTATGGGTAATAGCAACTTCTTTTCCAGAGCCTGGCAAAGAAATGGTTATGTAAACCTTGATTCTGACCCAGGAGACAGGAAGAAAGATTCCAAGAATCTTCTTGGTTCTTTTATATATACACCTTTACTTTATTTATTTTTATGTGGTACTGAGGATTGAACCCTGGCTGGGCCTCACACGTGCTAGGTGAGCACTCTACCACTGAACCACAACACCAGCCCCTTCTTCTTGGTTCTTAAGAGAGAGTTATAGCAGCTTGGGAGGCGGGGGGTGGGGGTGGGGGAGGGCTGAGTCAGGAGGATCACAGGTTTGAAGCCAGCCTCAGCAACTAAGTGAGACTCTGTCTCAAAATAAACAATAAAAAGGCTGGGGGTGCGGGACAGTGGCTAAATACCCCTGAGTTCAATCCCCAGTATCCAAAAAAAAAAAAAAAAAGAAAAAAGAGTTATTGAAAGCTGGGGCTTTCTTTTCCCCACTGTAAGTGAATAAGGCTTGTGTATAGGTGCAGCCAGCAGCCATGGAAAAATGGAAACCAATTTGAAAGTGAAGCTTAAGTTTAAGACGGCAGAAAGAAGAGACTAAGCAAACCTCACTCTCGGGCTGCAGTGGTAGCTCAGTGGTAGACTGCTTGCCTAGCACATGTGAGGCACTGAGTTCAATCCTCAACACCACATAAAAATAAATAAATAAAGGTATTGTGTCTGTCTACAAAAAAATAAATAAATAAAGGAGACTCTTGCCCTTTGATGATATTTTCATCATGAAATCAAACATAAAGCTTATTCTCCTTCAGAATTGTCTAAGGCATAATTAATATCTCTGTTGTTTAAACCAGTTTGAATTCAATATTTTGTTTCTTAGAAATGAATTCAAATAATATACAGACTATGCCATTTTTTTAAAATGAACTTTGTAAAGTTATCTATTACTTCAAATATCTAGTTTATCTTTTAATCACATAATCAGTAATTATCTTCATATTACTAAAATATTCTTAATAGTCCCTTCTCTTTATAAGACTAATTTTAAGAATTAAAAGGCAATAGAAAATGAGAGCTGATAGCACAGAGCTCCCACAGAAATCATATTCTCCTTTATGTGTTTGGAAGCAAATTTTACACATTTCAGTGCAGTCTTTGGTTTTGTCATTTGGCTATATTTAGATGAGTCTTTTTCTTTTATATTTTATTTATCCCTGGAAATTTCTAATCAAAATCTATACTGAGGCAACTTAAACTAGGTTGTAAAATGGACAAGAAAGTCAGTTGTCACTAATTACTTCTTCTTTCACCCACCCAATAAAATACCCACTCTCTCACTGCGTAGAGGTTTGTACAAGACAGTCCATTGTAGGAGAGGATGGCCCATAAGCACATGGACTCAAATCTTGACTCTTCCATTTAGCAGCTTTGTGCCTTTGGGCATTGTAATACCAACCTCTTTAAACTTCCATTTGCCTTTTTGTAAATGAAATACTGTAGTAGTGGTATTTACCTCCTACCATTACTTGGTGGATCACAAAAGATAATACACATGAAGCACTTAGCATAGCATCAGCTGGGTAGAAAGTGCTTAAGAGATGTTATTAATATTCACTTTGTGGTGAAAGTGATCAATGGTTTTACCTGAAGGGAAGACGTTGGCATTTTAAAAGTGCAGCTTGACAAACCAAATTATTATCTAAATGAGTGAGGTTTAAGAGAGAGCTCTCCAGCAGGCACAGTGGGGTAGTACCTGCCCTCTCCCTTCTAACATGGATCTCCTGCCTCTCTCACATTGAATTAGTGTGCATCCCTCCTCCATCATCAGAGCCCTTGAAAATTAATTCTGATTCTCACATGTAGCTCAGTGAAATAAAAAGTTGTAACACAGCATAATGATGATCTCATGCCTTGATATAGAAACACTCAGAATTATCTTTTTTAAAATCTAGAATACAGGATGAAGAAATAAATGGAGAAAGAGAAAAATTAAATATAATCCGCCTATGTTGGCTCAATTCTAAGAAGCTAGAGAGACTGCTTGAAGGGTGTGGTGGAAGGAGCCTGACTGGGTGGAGGGCTTCTACCACTCCCAGTAGAGTGTGACCTGGAGCAGGCACAGCCCTCCTCTAGGTAATATCATCCTCACCTTTCAGATGAAGAGTTCCATATGATCAGTGTTTTTCAACACGAGCTGCCAGGGGTGTAAAGGAGAGGGGAGGCATGGGAGGAGGAACAGGGGCACAAAGGACCCATCTTTGGGGAACCCTCATTTCCTTTAACCAGAGCAGTTTCATGATCACCTGTTTAACATACTTTTCTTTTTTTCTTTTTTTTTTAAGAGAGAGAGAGAGAGAGAGAGAGAGAGAAAGAGAGAAAGAGAGAATTTTAATATTTATTTTTTAGTTTTCGGCGGACACAACATCTTTGTTTGTATGTGGTGCTGAGGATCGAACCCGGGCCGCACGCATGCCAGGCGAGCGCGCTACCACTTGAGCCACATCCTCAGCCCCATAACATACTTTTCAATAAAAAGTTTGGACAGACACACAAGAAAGCTTACCTCAAGGGTCTCCAAGGCCCCTTCCTACTCCAACTTTCCAAGATTCTCCTCCAATGACTGGTTCTCCAAACCTCTCAGCCCAGCCTAAGGTTTTCTTTCCACTGAATTCACAGGGAGTGTTGTCAACTGTGCTGCCTCTCTGCACTGTCTGTACCAGGATGACCTGGAAGACCATGACTTCACAGCCCCTTGACCAGGACATTTGCTAATGAGCCCTGCAGAGACACCCAGATGAGGGAAGATGGGGGAACCAGTCTACTTATCCATTCCTATGACTTTTTTGATTTCTTTTTTCCCTTCTTTGTGGTGCTGGGGATTGAACCAGGGCCCCATGCATGCCAGGTAAGCACTCTGCCACTGAGCCCCATTCCTAGTCTGCCCTCCCAATTCTGAAAGCAGAAACAGAGGAGTTTGGTCTAGGTGTTGCACAAAAGGATCCTGAACTGAGCTTTTTCTGAAGCTACTGTTTTTTATCCATTTCTCTAAGGACTTTTAAGGTCCTCAGAGAAAAAAAGACTAAAGAGATCATATCTGAGCACCCTTAACACATTTGCTTTACTTGTGGTCAACACACTGTAAGAGTTTGAGATGGAGTTTATCAGGCAAAATGCCATGGTCTATGTAAAACTGGGTTTCGTTGCTCAGAAACAAGGATTTGCAACTTTAATTTTCATCAAACACAATGACAGATTATTCTTGAGACAGTCCATTTATACAAATCCCTTACATTTTTTCTTTTATTAAATTCTGAAGTAGTCCAAGCATACCAAAAAATAAAAAGACTGTAGAAAGTAAGAACATTCTTGCATCCACCATTCAGCTTTGTTAAAGCTTAAATTGCCTATATCTTCAGAGCTTCCAGGGATTTTTAGTAGAAAAATATTACAGCTCTGATAAAAGCCCCCTGTGTTTTAACCCTCATTCCCATTTTTCTGCTTCCTATGTTTTCCTTTAAGAAAGAAGTATTATCTTTAATTTGTTATTTTTTTCATTTCCATTTATGTTTTCATATTTCCCATAAGTGTACGTATATCAGAAGTAAAACATAACATTAGTCTTCAAGATTTGGGTTCAAGATTTAGACTCTTAAGGTGAATTCACATTAAGTCATAAAGTCTAGATCCCATTGTTTCAGTATAAGATGACTTTGTATGAAGATACCTCAACTTAAATCTCCAGTGGATAGATATTAATGCTGTTTCCAGTCTCTCTCAATTACAAGTGATGCTCCATGGAATGCTCTTATCCACATATGAAAACATAGACTAGTAAAGAACTTCTGGAGAGAAAATTAAGCTTGTTTTAAATTTTGCTTGAGGCTACTAAATTGCTTTCCAGGGTGTTTATTCCCATTGAAGTTCCCACCAGCAAAGTGCAAATGTTCCCTTGCTCAAAACCTTCATCAGTACAAGAACTGGCAGACTTTTCCATTTTTGCAAACTGGCCCTCCCCCAGTGACGTTCTGTCTCACCTGGGGCCCAGAGTAATGGAGTCTGCTATCTATGGACTGAGATCTCTGAAACTGTAAACCCCTGAAAAACTTTTCCTCCTCTAAGTTGTTCTTGTCAGGCATTTTGGTCACAGTAACACAAAATCTGACTAAAAGAGTCAATATGTCAATCTTTCTCCAAAACAATACAGGAACTTAGAACACTTTAAATTGAATCAGTGCCTTCTTGTTTTGCATATTACTTTTGTACGACTTTTAATTTTTCCTTTCTTTTTACCTCTAAATCATGCCATTATTGACAGTGTTATAGAGTCAATTCTAATTCATATTTATCCCATGTTTACTAATTTATTTGTTCATTATTCCTTCTTGCCTCTTACTCCTAATTTCTATGTGTTAATGAAATAGTCTATGCTCAACAAAATTAACATTCAAAAATGAAGGTGTTAAAAACAAAACAGTTAGAACAGGGTCTAATCCACAGAAGGGCAGTCCCTCAAGTAAAGGAAAGTGTAAGGCAGGTTAAAGTACATTTCTAAGTGGGCTGTGGGGGCTGCTCTTCTTGTAGACTCTGCTTTAGCCAATTCTAGACATACTGCCCCATTTCAGTTCTTCATTTCTTATCCTTTCCAACTATATCTTCTCTGTCCCCAAGTCTCAACAACAATCACTGATTCACTAGGGTAGAAGGCTAAGATCAGAAATGGGAAGGGAGGAAAACTCCTTTCTTTCACATTTTTTATTGGTGCATTATAGTTGTACATAATGGTGAGATTTATTGTTACATATTAGTACATGCACACAATATAATAGTGTAATTTGACCAATATCACTCCCAGCACTTCCCCCTGGAATAGAAGACCTCTTGAGCTTTTTCAGACTACCCCGTGTCAAAGCATCTGTAGCATTCCCCTCTAAGAGATGGCCCTACTCTCTTGAAGACCAGATAGATCACATAAGGTTGCAAAGTAATTTGATTCTGGAACTCAGACCTTCCAGTGCTCCAGGACATGATTCTTTAAAATCATACAGTCATCAAAAAGCCTCAGTACCAGCTGCATGGAAAGAGACTCTGCAGCTCTCACTTAATTTTGGTTGCATTACCTCATTCTATACATCATTCATGACAAGCAAGGAACCACAGGGCTCCCTTCGCTAAATACCCTTGTCCTTGACCCAGCTCTAATTGGTTTGGCCATTTACTTCATAAATGTGTAAATCCTGTAGCTGAGAGAGCTTGTGCAAAAGTTTCAATGCAGTGGGTTCCCTCCTGGTTGTCACAACAAGCAAAAGAAGCCAAGGCAAATAGAAATCCTGACCCACTGCCGTTTTGCTGTCCTTCCCTTGTGATCCACATTGCCATCGCTCTGGCAACTAAGATGGAAAGAGTGAGCGAGGAGATTTTTTTTTTTTAATTGCCTTTGTATGGGCTATTTATGTCTTCCAGCCTGGTACTTTTCCTTGAACTCAAAGATAGCACTGAGGCAGACTGCCGCGTGACTCCTGCACCCCACAAACATGAACACATTTGCACTTCAGCAGCTGCTTGTGCTGGGAAGGAACTAGGAATTTTGGGGGCCCATCCATCTTTCTTGTGTGTCAGGGCAGTAACTCAAGAGCATGCGACCTTGGGCCTGGAAGTGAGGCAGCACTCTCCCATGTCCCAGAGGAACAGTACATTAAGGATTTTGTCTTGTCTATAGACACAGCTCTTCTGCCTCTCTTAATTACCAGGGCTTCAAAACTTTCCAAGGAGGAAGGAAGATGGAAGCAAAGGATTCATTCTGGAACTGCAGAAGAGTGGCAGCATTTGGGGTTGGAGGCAGTAGATACTTAGAACTGAACCAGGATTTTCTGTCCCATATTGAAACACAATTAGGCAAAGGAGCCTTCTCAGCTTAGACCCATTCCAATCATCTGTATCCTCAACACTTAATAAAGCATTGGAAGAATGGAGGAGCTGCAAGATACTGAATCACCAGAGCAAGATTAGATGATGCGGGCTGGGGTTGTGGTTCAATGGTAGAGGACTTTCCTAGCACATGTGAGGCACTGGGTTTGATCCTCAGCACCACATAAAAATAAATAAATAAAATAAAGGCATTATGTCCATCTACAGCTAAAAAAATTTTTTTTAAAAAAGATTAGATGATGCCTGTGTATTGTGAATGAGCTTGAAAGCAAAGGTAGACATTTTAGAAAGAGTTTCAACATCAAGGGTCAAGCAACAGGGGTTTTTATTTAGCTAGGAGTGAAGAAAAGTTTCTATTTCTCCAGAATTCCAATAAGAAAGGTTTCATTTCTGAAGTGTTTGGGAGCACAGCAGTCTTTGCCTGACACTTGCCACAGTGGGATAATAAGCAAGGCATGAAAGTGTCACAATTGACTGGTATTTTTCCCAAACTACACAATGTACTTTGAAAACCAAAGAAAGAGCCTAGCCAAAAAAATAATAATAATACATATTACTCTGTTTTCAAAAGGACTATTTTTATAATTGCTTAAGTGAAAGGAGCCAGAGAGAGGTTTACTCGACTAGATCATCTCTTGAGCCTTCTTCTCATGGAGGTCACTCCATAGAATTATAGATTCCATGAGAATCTATAATTCAGAATCACTCTCCATCTACCCCTGGGTTCTACTAAGTTCTTAATTCTTATATTATGTAGACCTTAAAATCAATCACTGGAAGAAAGTCTCAAAGTCAGCTTAAGGTTAATTTCCCTCAAGAAAGTCCTGGTTTCTCTTCCCTTGGGACCTCTCTGTCCTCACTTCTTAATCATTTCTGTCTTCCTCGAGCCTAACCCCAACTAGATCTTTCCTACCAACATTTGCCCAGGAACTGGCAGAGTCAATGGGAAAGCTCTTTAAGAATATAATGTTTGCTATTAATAGCAGTGACACCGGCCATTGAAAGTCAAGGCAGCCAAGCAAGGAGATCTGTCAGCCTGGATTAACTTTCCAGCACCTGGGAGGTAAGGAGTTATTTATACATAAAAATAGAAGAAAAAAAAAAAGTCTGCCCCTCATAAGCCTCTGGTGTTTGGGAAGGCTTCCGTGGATTCACATCCAAAGATGTTTCGCAACTGTCCTCCAAGCCCAGCAGCAAACTTTTTTAAAAATCTGGAATTAATGAAAGGAAGGCTTCTTTCAGACTGAATCAAAATCCATGATTAAGTGGACATGTATTCTGTCACATGGATTTCCCATCATTTAACCAGATCCCCAGGAATCTATATCAGAAGGCACATGTGTCACAGCATACTCTTGGAGTCACCTATCAAAGTTATCAATGAGTCTTTTACTAGAAAATGGTCTTTGCCTTCTACTATACTCTCTGGGCCTCCAAAATCCCACCAAGAAATGACCATGCATTCTCTATGTTGAAGGCCAAATTTTACTTCTCACCCCGGTAGGATTTCTTTTCTCATTATAGCACGAACTACAAGATTCAAATCAAAATCTTTTCAAATAACTCTGCATTTTACAGGAGCATTTTGAAGTTGATTTGCTATGTTCCTGGGTTCTAGAAGCCAGAATTCAAGATGCATATAGACACTTGTTGCCAAGTTTAGAGGTTAGGTGACCACAGATGTAATTCAAGCAATAAAATTATATAAAATATTCACACAGGCCCTATTTTGGGGCCTCTTTGGATTAGGTCACCTTGCGCTTCAATGGTTTCTGATCCAGAGAAGCTTAAAGTACCATAGTACTGAAAATCTTCTTTCCAATATCTCATGTACTGAGGTCCACACTCACACACCCTGGATGTCTTTGGGAAGTGGCAGCCGTATGTGTGAACCAGTAAAATAGCCAGAGCATTTTTCTGCACTGTCCAGCCTTTCAACTCCCAGTTCTGATCTTCCAATTGCACCACCTCCTATTAGAAATGGTTCTTGCCTTCTAGGGTGTCAGGAACTAGGAGACTATCACCATCTCCCCACCTCTTTAGGACCTTTCATCTTTCCCCTGATCCAATTCCTTGAGTCCTTCTCACCTCCAACTACTTTTTTTTCCTTGTCCTTGTCCTTCTCCAAATTCCCTAAGGTTATATGCCCCTAAAATTGGCTTTATAAAATTCAAGTGATCCTCCAGATGCTTTCTCACTGAGAAGCTGAGAAGCCAGCTGTCACCTTTGGTGTCTGTTACTCCATGACTCTGGGTACATGTCCCAAAATAGGTCTGGCCTTTTGTGTTGCCTTCTCTCATGGCCATGCGGCTCCTCAGTCACTATCTACCATCATCCCAGCTCCCCTTTGGCATTGCTGCTTTCCAGGTTTCTCTTCTTTTTGAAGGAAAAGCCAGAACTTTCTTGAGGGAAATTAATGTTTCACATTATTTTCTTTCAAACTTGAATAAGCTCCTGGTCAGCATTCCCAGAAAGAATGTGTCTTGTCACCCTGGTTTGGAAAGAGCACCTATCTCCGTGAATACTTCTACCAAAGGAGTTCAACTCTGGAAGAAAAAAAGCAAGAATTTTTTTTTTTTTTTGGTCATTTTAGACTCTGTTAGTACATCCAACAATTTTCTAGAGAAAGCAACTTAGCAAGCCAGGTAGGATCAATCACCCTGGAGCTGTGGAGAGAACGTTTTCCCCACTAAAATAAATTCTCTTAGGATTACATGACCATGCCCTGGGCTTCTTCTTAATGCTTTGTTGCTTGGGAACTCTGCTTTCTTCTCTCTTCCTCCCCCAGAATCTGTCTTAATATCCTTTCTGGGAGCTCAACTAGGGCAGGTGTCAGGAAGCAAGTCCATGGGGGCAGAGTGGCCTCACCCTCCTCCATAGAAGTGCAGGAGCCCATGCTTGGCTCTGAGGAAGTCCAAGAGGCATTCATTTCAGGAGCTTCCAGGCCCACGATATGAATGCCCACAGCTTCAGGGGGAAAGACATTCCTATTTTAACAGGTCTTCGGTAACAGCACTGTCCACTTTATACTTGTGAAAGAAATCTATTTCTCAGTCATTAGCCTCATTTACTTTATTTTGTTCAGCCTCAATGATCTAATGGTTTACCACAAAGTGTAAAGTGAAGAAGTAAAGCAATAGTAGCCTAGGAAGCACTGGTGTCTAGAGTTGAATTAAGAGGCAGAAGCACAGCTAAGAAGTATGTGAGATCTAAAATAAGTCACTAACTTACCCTGTTTCTTCTAATGTACATATACAGGTACCTAGGAAAGAAGTCCATCCACTGTTCCAAAGAATCAGTAAAGAACACTGGAATTTACCATAGCTCACCATCACCCCCCAAAAAGTATCCCTGCCCCTTTAACAATATTTTAAGCAACAAGAATATTTCATTGCCAGGTAATTTGTCACTCTTATTTGAGACTAAGGAATCACCTGAGGTCTCCACATTAGCCACCGTAGTAAGTAAAAAAGTACAGCACAGCCATGATGACTGGTGCTCATGATGTAAACCCCTGTGAGTGTGCATCCTTCCAGAGTTTATCTACAGAAACACATGCATTTCTCCCTTAGCAGCAACTGACTATTCAAACAATTTAATGTTTTAACATTACCATTAATAATAATAGCCAATAATAATTGTGCATTTATACAGTAACCTATCATTAATTAATTTCATTCAAACCACATGAAGCATCTCCTTTTTAAAATGAGTGAACAGAGGCTCAACGAGACAAAACCCCTTCACAAAACCACAGCATTCATGAGTACTTGAATTTAGACTCAAACTGAGATCTCCTGGTTACTCACTTCAAGGATTTAACCACATTTTATACTGTTGATTTTAATCCAAATATTGAAGGCTAAGGGTTCGAAACTTTATTTTCTTTTAATATTTCTAAATTCTATTAATATTACTACGGCAAGCATCTTCATTACAAATTGGCATAAAGATGAGGTTTCTACTAATGTTTATTTTGTTTCTTGTTCTAATTAGTTATATATGACAGTAAATGCATTTTGACACACCACACATAAATGGAGTGTAACTTATCATTCTTCTAGTTGTACACAATGTAGAATCACAGCAGTCACATAATCATATATATACACGGGATAATAATGTTTCACTCATTCTACTATTCTTCCTACCCCCTATACCCCCTCCCCTCAACTAACCCAAAGAACCTCTATTTTTCCTTGGCTACTACTCCCTCTTATTTTGAATTAGCATCTGCATATCAGAGAGAACATTTGGCCTTTAGTTTTTGGGGGACTGGCTTATTCAAATTCTCTTTCCCCCAGCTACTTAAGATGATTTTTCACACATTTAAATACTTCAGTTAAAACCCAGTTTGTATGCATTTCTCAGATTTCTGGATATAATAGCACATTCTGAGTGTGGCTCACCATGAACAAAACTGGTTCAGGGAATAAATACCCAAATTACATTTCATTCTTTTTCCTTTAAGAAAAACAGTGGCTCAATCTAAATGGAATGACCCCAGCCCCCCAAGTTGCAAGCTCCCAAAAGCTTCTCTGAGACTACCTTGGTGGTTGTAATAGTTTGCTAGGACTTCCATTAATAAAGTCCCAGGACCTAGCAGCTCACAAAGTGGAAATTTACTCTCACTCTGGAGGCCAGAACTCTGAGATCAAGGTATTGGCAGGTTGGTTTCTGAGCCCTCTCTCCTGGGCTTGCAGACAGATGTCATCTCCCCATGTCTTTCACTTGGTTTTCCTTCTGTGCCTGTCCATGTCCTAATTTCCCCGTTTTATAAATACAATAGTCTTATTGAATTAAGGCCCACCATATGACCTCAATTTACCTTAATGACCTCTCAAAGACCCATCTCCAAGTACAGTCCCATTCTGATACTGGCAATTAGGACTTCAGCATATGAATTTGGAGAAGACATAATTCAATGTATAACTGTATCTTAACAATTTTCTTTTGCAAGGTGAGCTATGTTGTATGATATAAATATATATGCTTCTGACCATGATAACTAAGAATTTAAACCACTACTTTTGCTAAGTGCTTTTGTGTTGTTCACCTGTGACAACACAGGCAAGTTATTTTGTGAGTAATAATAAAAACAATAATTTTTATTCAAGCAAAATAAATTACATTATAGTTTCCATCTTAGAAGACATCACTGATCTCAGTCAAAAAAAAAGTATAGATGTTTTCACTAATTACAAATTGCCAATTAGTAAAAACAAATTCTAGATTCCTAAAAATTTTATTAAGACCAATAACATGTTAATTTCTTTTTTTAAGATTTTTTTTAGCTGTAGATGGACATAACTTTGTTTTTTGGTTTTTGGTTTTTGGATTTGTTTTGTCTTTTTTATTTTTATGTGGTGCTGAGGATTGAACCCAGACCCTCACATGTGCTAGGCAAGCACTCTACCACTGAGCCACAGCCTTAGCCCACATCTTGACTTCTTATTGTTATATATCTGACACTCAAAACTGCCCAACCTCTAATGAAGAGAAGGCCCAGAATAATCTACCATACATATGTCTTTCTGCCTGGTAACCATGTGAAGCTTCAAAATGTCCCAATAAGAGACAAATCAGATGTGTATGTTACGTCAATCTCAAAGCTACCACTTATGTGGTACCTACTGATTTCACATATTATGCTAGAAATAAATCATTTGTCCCCTCAAAATACGTGCAAGAGAGACATCATTGTCTCTGCTTTACCAGAAAGTAGACAGAACATTAGAGATATTAAATGAATTGACCAAAAATCACACAGTTGTTCAAGGTAGACCTTTAGATGTAAACCTAGTCCTGTCTGGCTCCAACTTTTTTTCCCACTGCTTCCTTGACTTCTGAAGATATGTAGCAGTGTACTTAGTCTAAGTGGCTGAATAACTCAGAATTTTTCCTGGGCCATAAAAATATCCAATCTAGTTCCATCAACTGTTAGTCCAAGTAAATAAAATAACAAGAGCATCTTTGTCTCTATATTTTAGCTGCAAAATCAATTATGGGGTATTTACCACTAGAAATAAAATCTACATCTGTCTTTAGGTGATGATGAATATTGAGGCAGACACAGTTACTTTACCAGAAAAAAAGTTTCCTATATGGAGTCAACCCAAATAGTAATCACGAGGTACTGCGTAACATCTCTGGACCATGGTCTTGCAGACACTTATTCCATTGTTTAATTTTGCCCACTTTGTGAGTGGGCTTCCCAGTCCACATGTTCTGAAAGAAGGAATGCTTTCTAGTCCACCTTCATTTTTTCCTTGCAGTTCTGAGGGCCATGACTTGAACAGGGCAAGTGCTCACCAAGTTTCATGACTAGCTTTGAGGTCTTTACAAAAGGACCAAGAGAAGCTCCTGGAGGACTTGGTCACAAACCTGACAACAAGGTACCCAGGAAATCCCTAAAACCATTCCTCAGACCTGGTCCTGAGGAATGGCTGGTGGTGCTGATGAAGAGTGCTTTATGACAACTACGAAATTTGTTTATATCAGTAGGAAGTGTAAGAAATCTTAACCAGTCCGAATTGGGGAACTTACTCCTAAACATGCAGAGTTCTGTTTGGGGCCCTCATCAACCTGCCTGAGAGAGCTGACTGCAGCACTGACTCAGTCAAGTCTACCAGTGAGCTAGAAATGCCTTCCTTCCCTACGGCTGCTCTGTTGTCATCTTTCTTCCATAGCAAGACTCGATCCTCGTGGTCAAAAAGTAGATTTCTTGAAATTACAACAACAGGGAAAATCAGAGAGTTTTATTCCAAATACATAACTAGACACACCATACCTCTTTAATTGGAAGTAGAAACTCAAAAGAACATACAAAGATACTTGATACTTAAGACTAAGCCAAGAGCAAGCCCCTCCTGATAAATGTAATGGGAATCCTGAAGGCAGAAATCAAAAGGTCTTCTTCAAAAGAATTGCCTTCAACACGTGAAACTTGCAGTGAGAACATGATTGGATGGATACTGGTAAATCTGGTCCCTGAGGAAACAGTAATCTTCAAGAAGCCTGCTCTAAGACACAGAATGCTTCTTTAGTCTGGTGTCTCCTTTCAGATCAGCATATATAGGTCTGCTCTGGGCCCTTCTATTTGTCCCAGAATGATTCTGCACACCTTTTCACACCACCGAGCACTAAGAAAACTACAGAATTCTTCAGCCTATCGAGAACAGGCTTTAAAAATTGATAATAGATTGAGATAAGCTAATGGACTTACTGATCCTTTAAGGAGACAGAGATACTTTGATGTAGAGTTAGAGGCAGTTTGAAAACCAAACAAGCTCTAGGGATTTAGAGCATTTGGGCCATCTCGAGACTGGTTTGAAACTCTCTCCTCTTTTCTGGGAGCTATTAACTACATCACAGATTCAGGTAGATTAGAAGACATTGGCATCTAGACACAGAAGCAGAGTTGGGGGAGGGAGCTACCAATCCCCAAGGAATAAGTCTCTGCTAAAATTCTGAATCTGAATTTTCTTTCCCCAGAAAACACTGGTTTGCAGAAGGCACCAATTTAGATTCAGAAAGGAGGCCATAAATTTGGATAAACAAGATAAGCATAAAATAAGAACAAGAAGCCAGGCGTGATGGTGCATACCTGTAATACCAGTAGCTTGGGCCACTGAGGCAGGAGGATCATGAGTTCAAAGCCAGCCTCAGCAATTTAGCAAGGCCCTAAGCAACTCAGTGAGACCCTGTCTCTAAATAGAAATATTTTTAAAATACTGGGGATGTGGCTCAGTGGTTAAGCACCCCAGGTTCAATCCCTGGTACCAGATAGATAGATAGATAGGAACAAGAAGAAATCCAAGGTGGAAAATATGGTAAAATACAGAACCTGGACTATTCAAGTAACTTCTAGTAATGCTTATATATGTATTATCATAGTGCAGACTCCACATGTAGCCTTCCAAACAGCAATTCTAGAAAGTGAAAGGATACACTAGGGCTCCAAAAGTGAGTCACGCCAAAGCCATCACTGCACAGCTACCCACCCCTTTCATCAAGGCAGAAATGACTCCATATTAGCCACAGCTTCCATGATCTCATTAGCAAAGATATTAAGAATCCGCTGTTGCTCTCAGAGTAAAGATTGAAATGGTGCCACAAATTATTTCACCCAGAACATTTCACTTTTAATGGGTGGATGGGCATGGGGAAAAATAATATCCATCTCCCAGTGGTAATTTCCCTTAATCTTTTTGGGAGAATATTTGTGTGATTGAAATGTGTCCTGATATATGCTAGTCCAGATAAAGTCCTAAATGTGGCCTCCTAAAGATTTGGAGAATGGTTGAGACACTTTCATTACAAGTAAGCAGATTGACCAAAAGTCAACTATGGTCTTGTACAAATTGAAAGTTCAGGGATGGATCTAGCTTAGTGCACAGATAGATTCAGGACTCAAATAATATGATAAAGATTTGGCTCACACACACACACACACACACACACACACACACACACACACACTTCAGTTAGCTCTGCCTTCCCAAAGTCTCAAGTCCCACGTATCTGTATGATGACATTAGCACTGTGCACCTCTCAGGCATCAAGAGGCCTATTCCACATACAAGTCTCAGCACACTGATAGGGTCACATGTTTACCTTCAAACCCAGACTGTGTCAAAGTCAGAGGGAACTGGGCCACAGACTGTTAGAAAAGGGGAGATCCAGCTATGGTTATCATAAGAAAGGGTGAATACGGACTGCCAGAAACTTCAAGTGGCCTTGAAGCTTATGTTTGAAGAAACAGCTGATCTTAGTTTGGATATCTCTCCAGAAAACAGAACCCAAGACAAAGGTTTGCATGCAGGCTATCTCTCTGCAGAAATGAATTAGGAAATGGTTGGGAGCTGGGAAGGATGAAACAGGAAAGAAGGAAAAATCAAGGCAAGGAAGATTGCAGATGTTTATAGAAGGAGGGACCCAGGAAGAGAGCACTTGCTGATCAGCTCCCACGTTCCAATGGTCAAGGATTATCTATAGATGTTAGTTCTCATGTCTTGATATATGTAGGCAAGAGAATGGACTAATGGTTCCTGAAAATATTCCACACTGCAAAGTCAGAAAATCCTGAAAGCAGAAAGAGGGAGATAGATAGTATAGCTGGTCTCCATGGCAACAGTCAGGGTCAAAAGTAGGGCAAGAGGATGTGAAGTAGGACACAAGAATTCTTGGATGTATCTTTCCTCCTGACACTTAAACTATTTTGCTTTGTTTTGTGTGTCGTTTCTGGTTAATTTTTAACCAAGAATAACTGTAAAGGGAAAACACCACAGGGCTGGGCATGTAATTATATAAGGAACAACAGAGAAAAACCTGGGCTTGAATCTTTACTCAGCCATCAACAATTTCATTTAGTCTTTTAGTCAATTAAACTATCATCAGTAAAACATAAATGTCAATTATGCCAACCTTATGTGATTGTTGGGAACATTATTAGTATGTAAAGTCATACTGTCACCTTATTAAATATGTTATTTCATTTTCACTTTTTTTTTTTTTTTTGTACCATGGATTGTGCTCAGGGATGCTTAACCACTGATCCACATCCCCAGCCCTTTGTTATATTTTACTTAGAGACAGGGTCTTGCTGAGTTGCTTGGGGCTTAAGTTGCTGAGACTGGCTTTGAATTCACTGTCCTTCTCCCTCAGCCTCCCAAGCTCATTTCCACTATTCTTAACAACAAACAAGGCTTCATAAATTTTAAACTGTATGTGCAAAATAAATGGACTTTTATTAGTGACCTTTCTAACTACTTCCACCTCCCTTCAGTTTTTGCAGTTTACAATTCACGATGTTTAAAACAACGCCTGAGCTAGGGATGCAGCTCAGTAGTAGAGCACCCGCTTAGAATGCGTGAGGCCCTGAGTTTGATCTTCAGCATCATACACATACAAAAATCTTTCAACTCATTACAGAACCAAATGGTATATCACATAAACAGAAAACAGAAAAGCTGCAAAATGTCATTGATAATGCTGCAGGATTCACTATCAAGATTTCACCTAAATTCTTTTTTTTTTTTTTTTTTTTTTTGACTGGGGATTAAACCCAAGGGTGCTTAACCACAGAACCACATCCCCAGTCCTTTTATATTTTTATTTTAATACAGCATCTTACTAAGTTGCTGAGGCTGGCTTTGAACTACAATCCTCCTACTTCAGCCTCCCAAGCTGTTGGGATTATAGGTGTGCACCACTGCACCCAGCTGCCCCAAATTCTAATCTCCTGAAAGCTATCACCCATCTTTTTTTTTTTTTAAAAAAAAACCCACTCAATCTAAAACAAGGGAAGAGATATTTTCTATTCAGCAATATGGTAATGCAGTTTCCAGGAACTTAGAAAAAAATATATACAATACATTTGTTATCACTGACAGCAGCTCAAATGCCTAAGCATTTGCTTTCCACAGTTTCTAAAGAGCATGCTGGGGGGGTGGGGGAAATGCTAAACCCAAAGATGATCCCAAATCCTAGCCCCTGAGACGGCATTGTTTCAGCCCGAGTTTTGATTTCAATCCCACAGGGCCTGTGTGTCTCTTCAGAGGCTTCTGCTGAGCACCATCAAATCATCAGCCTCAATGTCCTCTCATTGTGGAAGATGCGGGCTTCTAAGGGACGAAATTTAGAAAGCCATCTCTTCTCTCCTTTAATTTAATTTAATTTTGTTCTTCAAACTGAATTTAATCCTGAAGTGATTTAAATGTTTTCAGTAGAAAACCAAACCAAACCTGAGTGAGGGTGGACAGAGCTGGCTCTTACGAGACTCCTGTGAGAGAAGCTTTTAAATGCTCAAATCTCCTTCAGTTCCCCAAGTACCCTAACTAACTCTACATCAAATTACATCACTCAATACAGCTAGAGCCAGTTTTCCCAAAGCAACTTGATTGCAAATCAGTATCTGCAGGTGTTAAGGAAAAGGTCTAACATCCCCCTTTAAGCTATCCTCAAAAGCTATCTAAAAGGTGGAATTCGTGAATGTGACACCGCCTACATTTTAAGTCATACGAGCTAAATGTACTCTCCAAAAGCAACAAAATTCTACCCAGCTTTTCCTCCATCAGGAACTAGTAGGCAAACAGACAAACTTCCTTACAGATGGGAAAGAAACCAACAACTAGGTCATACCTGTAAGAATTTCTCAGCTCAAGTTTTAGGAAAAGAAAATGGTAGGGATGATAGGAACTATGAGCAAAATCATAATTGAGATGAAGGAAAAAAGACTCTAGTGAATGGGGGGAGGAGGAAGGAGATGATCTCAGATGAGTCATATACACTAAGGCAGGTGGGAGCTGGGCTGGACTGGACAGCACACATCTTTCTAATGAGAGCAGCAGCTACTGAGTTCCTGTTCCTATGGTCACATGTCTACTCTGGCCAAGCATTGCCAGGTAGGTCTCTATCATCTCCGGCATGGTTAATCAGTTTGGCAGCTCAAATTCTCAAGAGAGACAATATCATTGGTCAGCTCAGCCTAGGTCCTGGTTTCCTGGGAGCAGGTATCTACTTCTAGTTCAGTCAGCTGTGACAAGGGGGCCTGAGGAGAGACAGAACACATGATCTGTTATCTACACCAGAAGAACTTGGAGAAAGAAAAGCTAATTTATTAGAAGTGGGATATGGGAGGGATTGATACAGCAAAGCCTGCCTCACAAACCTAAAAGGCAAATTGCAGACTTTTGACAGCCATGCAATTATTTCTGCCTTGCATGAGACTCTTCCCACAATTCCCCTGTATACGGATAGATGCTGTACTGAACTCTCCAATCTTGCATTCCTTATTTCAGCCAAAAAGAGGATGCAAAGTAAATAATAATGCTTCACCTCCTGTTTCTCTAAACTGTTATTAAGGCTGAACGTGTTCAAATAGAAAGCTGCCTGAGAAGTACAATTAAAGATGGATCCAAAATATGTCATGTTACCAAAACACTATTGCTACATTCAGAATATGAAGTCTGCAGTAGAGGTAAACTATTTCAACCATGGCTGCATCTATCCAAGATTATCTTTCTAAACAGAGAAAAAGAAAAATTTCCCCAAGAAAATAATGAAGCTATGGATATCTAACCTGCTGCAGTATTATTCATAGACTCTTAGCTTGGGAAATTGAGGGCAAGGCTCAAGGGTCAGCAAATTTTGATCCAGAGAAAAATGGAGAAGTCTTTGTTGGTATGCCTCCAAGAGACAGAAGAATCAGTACCTCGCTTTACAGATGAAGAATCTGATACTCAGAAGGGTTTAGAGTCTAGTGTTTCCTAATAGAATTTAGGTCTTCTTCCAGTCCAGGGCTCTACAAATATCTGTTGCAGTTTCTTGGTTTGAGGTTAAAGAACAGAAAGCATATGACAAATTAACTGTAAAAGCTACTTCTTTCTAAAGACATCTGTCACTTATCAAAAGTAGCCCATGCCTTGAAATGCAATGATTGAAGAACAATGTTTCTTGACTCAATAGGAGCCTGTTTATAATTACAAAATTACATAGACACACTTTAATTTAAAAATCAAGAAAATGACTTTACTGTGCTAAAACCTATATTAAAATCTTGCCAGAGAAAGTAGTTTCTAGTTAAACTCTTGTTTTCAGATACTGCCGCAGTCTGGCTGGGCACAAAATAACCGAGCCACCACATAGCCTTGTAGATTCAAACAGCAACTCTTTATTCCCGAACTCTCACCGACACTCTACACACACTTTCTGGGAAAATACACTCCCTCCACCAGGCTCTGCGTACCAATTCTCTCAGAACCCCGCAAGAACTCAACGGGAACTCCAAAGGAGCAGGCACTTTAGGCAGTAGGATAATCCCAGAGCCGCCCTATTCCAGCAGGATCCACCCTAAACCTGGAGCCGCCCTATTCCAGTAGGATCCACCCTAAACCTGGAGCCACCCTATTCCAGCAGGATCCACCCTAAACCCGGAGCCACCCTAATCCTTGAGCAGGGTCACCTTTCAACCAAAAATGCCATGCGTCATTCCTACGTGGCTATGGCTCTCAGCAAGATACCTTTACTCTAAAATTTCTTAGACTTATTCTTTGACCACTGATGACTTTTTGGCAATCTCCAAAAAAAAAAAGGAAAATCCCAAACTACATCCCTCAAACCTGAACACATAATACCATTCTACCCCAGTCCAGCCTGCAGTTGAGGGCAGAGTGGCCAAGTCCCATGACTCAAGTTTCTGTCTATCTTGCAAGAACTTGGGAGGGGACATTGCCAGTGGTCCTAAAGACTATCTAGCCTAGCCCTCTCCCTTTATCCCTGAAGAAACTGAGTCTTAATGCAGACAAGTGACAGTCCAGGTCCATAACCCAGTGGTAGGAGAGTTAGGGCATGGTTCAGAAAGCCCAAATGTTCAGTCAACTGAAAGAGAGATAATTTTGAAATTTCAAATTCTGCCACTTATTGTTTCCCAGACTGTTTTCCTGAAAACATCAGTCCTCTAAGTAACTGATTTAAAAAATAGGAAAGTATAAGAATAAAGGAAAAGAGGGCGGGAGGAAGGGAAGGAAGAGAGAAAAAAGAAAGTCCATCCAGGGCCAAAGTACAGGAAAGGCAACAGACCACATGCCCTTCTTGAAGATTTATATCACACACTAGAGAATCAGAGAAAGAAGCCCAGCAGTAAAGAAGTCTGTTTAACTCAAAACTCTTTTTCCAAGTCACATCCATTAATGTCCTATAGACCTGGTGTTCTAGGAAACATACATTGGGACATGCTGACTTAGTGAGAAGAGAAATGAATTTCAAAATAATTGGGCTGGAAAGTAAAGAAATGGAAACAGCCTGGCTCATGTCAAGCAAGAGTTCAGAAATGGCACCATGTCATCTTCGTTTTCTTCCCCTGGCTCTTTTATCCTGGGACTTGGGAAGAATTGGAGAGTAAGGGTGTCCTTGAATAGCAAGGACGAGGAAAATAAATTTTCTTCTTGAGTTTACCATTAAAGGTTTGTGTAAAAGAGTAAAACACAGATCTGCCTTTTCCACTTTTCTCCATGGGTATTTAAATCCCTACCAGAAATAAAAAGCTTAGAATAGTATTCCTACATATTTATAACTGCTTTACAATGAGCTACCAGGATTTTTCCCTCTTAACGCTGATAAAGTTACATTCCTACCTCAGAAACTGCAAGGGAATCAAATTTGGCCTTATAAATAAACTAATTTATAAGGTTTAAAAAATATTAAAGACTTTTTAAAAAAGGAATAGGGGACACAAATATCCCAAACTGTGAAAATGCCACATTTTTTATACACAAATGATTCAAAATAGATGAACAGAATGCTTCCAAACTTTCTAAAAATATGCATCTTCAGGCAATAAAAAAAAAATCAATCTAAAGGGTCATTTATTTCAAGCACCTAAAAGCCTGATTTAGCACACCAATGAGCCCACACAGCTGACTGGATCTGGGAGACCAGGGCTGAAGAAAGGTCATTCACACTCCTCCCTAACTCCTTAATGATATGTTTAGCCAGGCTAATTTTAGACCTGTCGGAAGCTTTTGATTCAGTTAGCCATAAGGTGTTGGTGACAAGTCTGTGGTCAATGGCAGGCGTGGGTTGAGCTCCTTTTGAAGTCAATTGGTGAGTTCATTCCTGGAAGGAGAGTGTCAATAGGTAGTCACAGGAACTGCTCATGATCCACATCTCCTGGGAGGTCTTTTCTCCCTACCCTATTTACCTAATGTGGGCAGGAGACTCTGGGAACCATCAGGGGAAGAAACATCTTCTTGATGATACCCATCCCATTACCACCTTTTCAACTGACCATTCAAAATTATCTTATGCTTTCACTTAGTTCATAACTATTTTTATTCAGGAAGAGAGTAGCTGGCTTCAGGTCCACCTGAATAGGTGGAGTTGTGATCTTAGGTTAGAGGAAATGCTTTAAGGATATCAGAGGTATCTTCATCATAGCTATTTGGGGATGGAGGCTCTCTGACAGGACTTTTAACAGATGCTTGAACATAAACAAGAAAAGCCTTCTTTTTTCTTATATCCAGAAAGTCATGTGCCTACAACAACTTCCAGAAAGGGCTGTTCCTCTAGTTCACCTTTCACCTAGAAATAGATGCCCTTTTCTCTGCTTTGCCAGATTTGGTTGCCCGGGGACGTCATTACCTGAATTTCTTTAGCCTTGTAAACTTTTGTACCCGTCAGCTCAGAGTGTACCATGAGTAGGTTCTATTTTGTATCATGTACAATTCTGTACAATATATGCTCTGTAGAGGTATCTGTAGAAAAGAAATCATCAATGTTCCACTCAAAAACTCGCCAGCCAAAGCAGGGGGGAATGCCTTTATCTCTATCACCTCCTAGATTTCAACAAATTCTGATGTTGTAATGGAACCTGGGACTAATCCATTACCACCCTCCTGTTTTTATAGAATAACACTTAAATTTCTTCAATGCACATGATAATTTAGCAGAACCAGGAAATGTCCATGGAGCACAGAATCTAAAACTATTTTTCTAAACTTTATTAATCACTCATGTTCCTCATCCTGGGTCAAAAAGTGTGGAGAACAGCAGAAAGACAAGGTAGTGGGGAGAGGCAAGTAAAGGTGAAACAATTAAGTGAAAAAACAGAAGTCAATTAAGGAATAACCTCTAATTAGAATCATACTTTTCTCCTCAACTGTTTTCTATGTTCTTTACCTTTTATCATAAATCAGATACCAGCCAGTCTCAGTGAATATCCTCGGTTGTCATACCTAAGAGACAAAAAGGCAGAAACAAGGACTTCTACATGAGCTCTATTATCCAGCTTTGAAATTCTAGATGTTTCAGTGTTTCATATTGTAACTGAATTTTGAAGTACTCATCTCACTGACAGTCCTGTGCTGAATATTTTCATGTGCTAAGAACTCTGCTGCACACTCTAAGGAACATGACTATGAAGGAGACTTAGTCTTGCCTCTAGAAATTTAGTTTAATAAGAGAGAAGAAAAACATTCCTCCTGGTTACAAATTCTAAAGCTGTAACATAGCATAGTACCAATTGTAACACAGAAGGAATCATATGCCTTAAGAGTGGTTCAACCTGAGTGTTATAGGGGAGCAAAGAAGGGTTTGTAAGACACTTTTATCAAAGAGGTGGCTTCTTAGCCTTGGCAATTTAGTGAGACCCTAAACAACGCATTGAGACATTGTCTTTAAATAATATACAAAAAAGTTCTGGGGATGTGACTCAGTGGTTAAGTGCCACTGAGTTTGATCCACAATACCAAATTTAAAAAAAAAAAAAAAAAAAACAGTGGCTTATTGAGCTAGGCCTTGAAGAATAGGAAGGGCTTAAACACAATGAGAGGATACTGATTGGTGAAATCTCTGGGAAAAGGAAAAGACTCAAAGATACAAAAATAAAAACTCTATTTGGCAAATAGCAAGTGGACCAGTTTTGTTAACATGGAGGATAGGTAAATAAAGGGACGTGGCGTGGCTAAAAAAGTGTCTTGAAAGCCACGTTGTAGAGTATCAAGAAGAGGAAGTTAAAAAGTTTGGTCTAAATTCTACAGGAGATGGGCAGCCACTGAAAACTTTTCACAGGGCCCATCTTTGAGCAGATTTAATTAGACCCCAGTGAATTAGAAACTAGAGATGAGGGATACAGAGAAAGGCATCAGCTTCTTAGGATGATCCAAGCCAGAGATAAAGAGCACCAGCAGTGAGAATCTAAAAGAGGCAGATTCACGAGACATTACAGATACAGAAAGAGCAGGAATAATTTGGTGTGAAGGCTAAGGAGTATTTCCTACGGTCCTTGTAATGAAAATAAAATCCCACCATGCCAAATGGCCACTTGAAAGTGTCAGATTGTGAACCTATCATTGAGATGTTCTCACTGTTGCTCAATACTGTTGACTAATTGGATGGTTTTGCTTTTATAGGTTGATAATGCTTCATCTGTTGTAAGATTTTTTTTTAAGTTGCATCATCTCTACCATATGTTTTCAAAGTGTAGAAGACCAGAATAAGCAGACAGACACCAGATATCACAGATATCTCAGACTAAAGAAAGACAGGGGAGGTCTTGTAATCTCTCTCATGTATAAATACAGCAATAGCTATATAGTGGTAGACCCATGGCTGTTGAATATAAAGGAGATAATCTATTAATACTATCCAAATCAACTATTTATACCATGTCCTTCCTCTTTGTCAAATATATACCCTGTCTCTATTCACTTTTACATCACTGACGTCAATAATGTCATTTTAAAAATAAAGAAAGAATTAATAAAGAATTCAGTCTGCACATAACATTTCTCTACCACTTCATTACTAAACAGCCTCAATCACCTAGTCAAATGCTAAGGAACTGGGAGCAGGGGCTGGGTAACTAGGATGCATATTTTTAGAAAGTTTGGAAGCATTCTGTTCATCTACCTACTCTGTGGTAGAGGGCAGGGTGTGCTTAGCATGTGCAAGGCCCTAAGTTCAATCCCCAGCAGGGGGAAAAGTGTGAGGACAAAAAATAATAGCCTTTTCATCTAGATTAGCTTCTAATGCAGACACATTGTTGACTGTGTTCCTCGGGTAGCCTTTCCCGATAAACTAGAAGCAAACTAAACCCTGACCAGAGAGTTCTTTATTTGATTTAGAAATTCTTTTAGTGTAAACTTGTTCTCTGTTTCCCTCTTCTGTTCTTCTCTCCCCTTGATACATTGCAAACATTTAGTGAGCACTTAGTATATGCTCAGCACTGGGCCCAGTGATGCAGATACAAAGTCAGCCATCCTCTGTTTTGTGCAAATATTTATTTAAAAAAATGTGCCATGTGGAATGCCTCCCTTATAAACAGGGGCCATCTTTACTTACAGCTGTTGACATCTGAACACTAGCACTTCATGGTGGTTACATATGTGAAATTCAGAGTTCTAGGACAAGGGTATTAATGCCAGCTGGACCACGTCCTAGCTATGCAAACCTGGCAAGTTATCTAAACCCTCTGAGCCTGATTCCCTCTTCTGTAAAATAAAGATGACCATACTAGTACCAATATCAGAGGGTTCTGGTAAGAACTAATGAGACAATTCATGCAAAAACATTGCTATACACTAAAAAGCACTAGATAAAATATTATCATTATTTGCATTCATATCTGACCTGTGATGAATCTGAAAATGACCTCTGGTGGCTGTGATGGTGATTGTCCTTTTAGCAAGTGAGAATGAAAGACTCAGAAGCATTTCACAGATGGGTCTAGAAGTAATGTCCATGTCAGTTTGCATGTCACAGGAGAAATGCTTCTTCAGCCTGTACCATGTTTTCGTTTTGTTTCTCTCATTTTCTTACACCAGAAAATTTTCATCTGCTCCTGATGTTTAGTCTCTATTTAAAGACACAGCATTCAGTTTGCAGAGCCAGTGGTTCTCTGCCAATGCTGTCACCACCCAGAGTTGAGGCTCTGAAGCCCTGCTCTGCAGCAAACAGTGAATTAAAACCACTTGTGTCCCATCCAGACAGTTGCTGTATTCCGGGCAGGTTACAAGATCAAGCCCCAAATGAGGAATATAACAGAAATCATAGAAGCAGGCAAAGGAGAAATTATGTTCCTCATGCAAACACTCAGAGCAATTAAAAATAAAAAAGAATGAACTAAAACAGAATATTGAAGTGGGGAGGAGGTAAAATTCTTTTGAAATCAAAGACTGTGCATCTTAGTCTCTGAGGCTGTAGATCATGGCTTAGATGAACTTATGGATGTTTTCAACATTTTTATTAAACACAACCAACAGCTGGACTCTAGTTGCCGATTACCAGTCAGGCTACACTCCAGGGGGCTGGAATGCATAATCAATCAAGGCAGGTGGCAGGAAATTGGTTATCAGGGAACTTGTACATACTTCCGCAAGCCAGTTGCACCTAATAAAGTTTTCAAGGTGACTCTGACTTTCTTTAGTGTTCCTCACCCCCAGCTTCCTCCTGGGCATTTTGAGCCTTGTTACCCCAACATTCCAGGAAAGGCACACTCTCCGTCAAACACCACACCCTCTTCGCAAACATTATCTGCAGATGCATATTTAGCATTATAAATTACATCACCACCTTGCTGCAGATTGCAGACCTAGACAGTAATCGCCCATGTGGGCCAAGGCGATCAGGCAACCTGGAGCAGCCTGCTGTCCAAATTGAAAGGGGACAAAGCCTCTTGCCAAGCAGATGCTTTTGAACCCAGCAGATCTAGGAATTCTCTTTTGTTTTATTTATTGCCTTTAAAAAATGCAGATAGGAATATGAGATCTAGAAGTTTTCCGTGCTGCACAATTTATGCTAGCTCATTACCTCCTCCTAGACTCCAAGGCTTTGTAACGGAAATTGGCTCGGATTTCTGAGATGGGCATTACATCATAGTCTTCTTTTAGCACATTATGTCATCCCTGCTGAGACGCATTATCTAGGGTTGGCTCAGCAGTAGCGATTTTTGTGGGCCGACTGCAGTGTTCCCAAAGAACTGCTGGGAACCACAGATTGAAATCTGAAACATTTATCTTCTAAAAAGCTGAAAAAGGGGAAAGATGTTCACATCGGACCCCATTTATTTTCTTTAACCCTCTCTTGTCTTGATTCCTTTTAGATCACATTGCTGTAAATGTCAACAACGGACAATGTGCTAAGTCTGTGCAGGGCCAATCACTGTGAGATAATCACTATTAAGGGTGCCTGAAATACTGCTCCCCATGAAGGGCTAATACACCTGACATGGCCATACATACATCAAGGGATGCTGCAAAATCATTCAAAGGAACTACCTAGCACTTACACATGGCTAACACAAAGCACTCTAATTCTTAAGTTGTTTAAGAAAATAATATGTGAATGAGACTATCTGCACACACATACATATACTTGCTTATCCTCCTGACCATGTCCTGGCCACAAAGACAAATTCTAGAAGATTTGTATTAGAAATCATTTTTATGCCAGGAACTGAACTGATATTATCTCTTCTCACTTCAACCATGAAATTAGAAGCCCATTTTGCATCACTCTATCCTAGGAAAGATTAGAAACCATTGCACAGAGGGAATAGAAAGATGCTTTTAGGATAAAGCAAAGGTATTCCCAAACCCCAGAGAATCCCAATACCTCTCTCATCACAAAAGCATAATTATGGGGGGAAAGTTTCTAAATACTGAAAGGAAATGGAATACATTCAACCATGACTAAATTACAATTCCCAGCTTATACACCAACTAATGAGATTTGCTGGGTGGGGAATAAATGCTGGAGGAGGCACTAAAAGAGTGTATGATATTCCTTTCCCCTACCCACCTGTGTATTTTTTTCAAATTTTCTTCATAGTGAATACCTCTGTGCTCTCGATTACTTTTTGTGACTCTCAAATGGTAGATACATCAAAACAAACAGTCTCATAATTAATCTGGAGGCAAATAAAGCTAACATTTGGCCTGGCCCAAGAGCCTTATTCCTATTTCTACCTTCAGTGATTTTTCATCATATTCTATTCCAATGCCCACCCTCCACAAAGGATCATAAAACAAGATGGCAGGCTTCATTCTTTCACTCTGTGCAAGGCAAGGCCTGTGATCAGTCCAAGAATTCTAATGGTGGACAGGATCTCTGGCCCCACACTCATGATATGGAAGCTACCTGGGTCACATTCAGCAACCCTGTCCTTAGCACTTCTTCTCTCATATTTCATATCTGTTGCCATTCATCCTTAGCTCCTATGAGGGGCCGGTGTAAAGATTGATGGAATGACCCACAGAGGGCTGTGAGGCTTTCAGATGGATGATGCTATATAAAAGAGTGTTAAACAGCTAAAAGCATTTGCAAAAATCCTTTTACCCTTCTCCCTCCTTTCCTTTGTCCCTTCGTCTTCACCCGCTCCCCCTAGCTCTAAGAATTTTATGATCTCAAGGCCAAAATGCTTTAAATCTTAATAACTACATGTGCCACTCGGGATACTGAAAGGAAACTATATATACTCTACTTGACTCATTCCAAGCTTTTACTGCAGCCAAAGTAATTGCTGTACAATTTAAAAATTCCACTGAAAAAGCAAGTAGCCTTCCACATACTAAGCTGATTTTCGTGTAAAATATTAAATGACCATAACTTTTATCCGCTAGTGAAATTACCTGACCTAATCACTCCCTTTCTTTTTGCAGAAGGCAAGAAGGAGGATCCATAAGCCCTGAAGGATGCATGCCTGTCTCTAGATTCCAGCTGGCTATCAGTCTCCAAAGACACACTGAGGGAGGAGTCAAGTATCACTTCTCCCACTTCTTCCTGTGACCTGTGCATCCCAGTAGGCTATGCCAGATCCTGCAATAAGAGTTTGTAACGTGCTTAGAAGCCTGTAATTCATTCTTCAATCAGACCAACTGTGGAACAGAGCTCTTATGCTCTTGCCCCATAAAAGGACAATGACTAGTCATGAGAGTCTATGGGAAGAGCTCTTCCTGTTGCAGGGAAAGGAAAGCAAGCCCAGTATCTGTATATAGTTCTTAAGAATAAGTACATAATTAGGGAGCCAGATTGCACAGTGAAAAATCAACTGTTCCCTAAATGGATGTTCCCCCCGCCCCCGCCAAAAAAAAGGGTGGAGGGTAGAAGTGACTGAATCAGAAGGGGGAGATCATGCACCCAGCTCACTGGCTCCTGATATTACAATAAAACCAAAGCTTGAAGTGAAGTGGGAATTCTAGGTTTGTCTTCAGCCTCCTCCTCCAGCTGCCTCAGCACCAGTCACTATGCTTGAGAAGCTTGCAGAAGGAAAACAAAACAGTATGGATCTTTCAGGCTGTCCTGGGCAGAGGACATGTGGAGAATTGGCATAGCTTCTCTTCCCTGCTTCCAGAGTCACTACCAGGATCAGCTAATGCATAGAGAAATAAACATTTGTTTTCTTATTGAAGGTCTTTATCCTGCTGTCTATCATCAATTCCAGAACACCTGCTGTCTCTACCACTAGATCTCTGGGTCACCCCAGAGTCCCACTGCAATCTTTTGGGGGCTTGTGGCATTTCCTAGGCTTCAGAGTCTTCCCTACTTCTCAGAGAAAGCTCATAACAACATACTTTTATGCCTGTCTTCTCAAGGGTACCAAAAAACGTCTGCAAGTATGGCATAAAGATACAGAGCACAGAAACATCCAGATTATAGTTCAGGCCAGAAAGACTATAAAGAAGTCAGCTTTATTCATGTTTGGTGAAAAGCCACACAGGTTCCCTTAGTATGAAGATTCAGACTATTTCTGGTTAGGATTCTTTTAAACTTCTGAGCACCCTGCCTTCACCAGGGAAGTCTTTTCCTTCTCAGTAGGTACTACTTCTTCCATCACCTGAAAGTGGCTTATTTAGTCCTCTTATGATCTGGAATGTCCCCCAATGCTCACGTGATGAAGGTTTTGTCCTCAGTGCAGCAATGTTCAGAGGTAGGAATCTGGGGAAGCAATTGGATCATGAGGTCATTGATCTGACTCATCAATGAACTAATCCATCGATCACTCAATGAACTACTGGGAGGTGGTAGAAACTATAGGTGGTGAGGCACCTACAGTTGGAGGAAAGGGATCACTGGGAGTATGCCCTGGAAGGTCTCCTTCTGCTGGTCTACCTTTCCTTCCCTCTCCCTCTCTTTCCCTCCCCACCTCTCCCCCCTTCCCTCCCTCCCTCACTCACTGGTTGCCATGAAATGAGTAGCATTCTTCTGCCACACCCTTACACCATGATGTTCTACCTCACCTTAGGGTCACAGAAACAGAGTCAGCCAACCAAGACTAAAGCCATATACCAAAACAAATTTTTCCTTCTCTAAGTTGTGTCAGATATTTTGTCACAGTGACAAAAAAAGAAAAGAAAACCTTGATGACCACACCCTTTAACAAAAGTACTCTATCTCCATTAATTCTGAATAATAAAACTAGAAGGGGTTCATTTATTCATTATTATTTATCAAGCAGTAGTACTATGTGCTAATTTTTGAAATAAGGAGATGTAGATGGATCAGACAGGGATTCAGTCTTTTAAGAAGAGGAACCTCAGAAAAGCTAGATTAATAAATATGTAGCAGAGACATCCTGCTTTCACTTAAAAAAAAAAAAAAACTCCTCCTCTTATTCCTGAGTGCATACATTTCCCACCTTCCTCTTCAGTTAGATGTGGTCATATGCCTGAGTCTAGCCAACAAAAAAGTAGATACAAAGGATGTGCACCACATCCAGGACCAGCCTGTGAGACCCTGAGCGATCCTTCTCCCTTGACTAACAGGGATGGCCATGATCATCAGCATTTAGAAGCCACCAGAAGATGGCAGAACCTCAGATGCCGGCCAGTTGAAGGAAAGCTGTCATTCTAGCCTATTCGTGTTCAGAACTGGTACAAGGGCAAGAAAAAATTTCTGTGTAGCTCCATCACAAATTGGGTCTATTTACAAGAACAACCAAATTATTCTGAATAATATAAATATAAGATAGGGTACCACAAATTGATGAAAAGATTATTTCTTGAAATGGAAAGATTTAGTCACAGCGTATAGTAGAATAAAATAGATTGAAATAGCTGTGATAATATTATCCCATTTTTAAAATAATATGTATGCATATGTACATACACAGAAAAAGTTCTAGAAGAATACATAGCAATGTATGGGTGATTCATTCTGGGTGGTAATAAAACAGATATAACTTATCTACAGTTTCTGATACATCAGTGATGAATGTCTAATAATGACATATGAAAGCTATGTTTAACATTTAAAAGGAAAGGATGTCTTGCCATGTGTATAGAAAGGAATAGCAACTCAAAATGGGTAAAGACTTCCTGAGGAAAATTTGGTAAGGCATCTCAGACTAATCATCTATTAATGATCCTTCCAATACTGCAAATCTATAAATTAACTACAACCTGAGAATTAGATCAATTCTATCACACACCTGGCTCCCAGCTCCCAATTCACAAATTGAGGCTTCATCAATTGAAATTAATTTGCCAGAAAGGATAGCAGAGATTCATTTTTTTAAAAAAATAAGGGATTCTCTTTTATTTGGTTAAGAAACAGATCAAATAAATTATTTCAATATTTCCAAGAAGAAATAGATAGATCCAATTGGTTATTGAAGCAAGGCTTCCGCTTCACATTTAGGAAGATCATAAATATGTTCTTCTAAATCTGTTCTTCCCACGTACTGGAGGATATGGGGTCCTAAAAGAAGAGTCATTTCTGCTCTTCTCCATACAATCTCCAAAAGTCCTTGGAGAAAGATTTCATTATACAGCAAAAGTCAGAAATCTTGCAAACACTGTGTACCAAAGTCCCAAGTCCCTATTCCTCCATCTGGAGGAATGCAGATGACTTAACCAGGGGGAAGAGCAGGCCCCTGACCATCCTGAGGGAAGAAGAGTATTATAGACTGAAATCCCTGCAAACATAGACAGATGGCAATTTCACTGGGAGGGCTCTTGGGAATGCCTTCAGGGAGGGAGTACTGGAAGCAGAAGCAGGTCAAAGAAGAGTTGAGCTATGATGCAGTAAGTCACAATGAAGGAATCCGGGGATCCCCCTGGGCATTCTGCAACTAGGACAGCCCTTCAGAGTTGTCCCAATTGAGGTAAAGGCTCCAAAACTATTTATACACCCTTGGGGCCTGGAACAAGCAACTTCCCTTGACCAATTTTCTGGAAGAGACTCAGTGATGGGACATCAGCAGGAAATACTGCAGGCAGTGGGGAGGACAAGCACCTAGGTTCAAGGGACACACAACAGTGTCTACTACAGAGCAGTAGGAAGATTCTAACTCCTCCTCACCAGTCTATCCAGTTGTCAAAGAGATCACACCAAGATCTGCTCTTGTCATTCCTCTTTGAAATTTCTTAGTCGTTTCCCATCTCCCCCAGGATTAAATAAATCCTCTACACAAGCCCATGGGGCTTTTCTTAAGCCTAGGTGTCAACCCCACATGGCAGCCTCCCCCTCTGGAACCAGGCTCCAGCCATGTGGGCATATTCCCCAACACTAGAAATTGCCACGTTCTTTCATGGCTCCGCACCGTGGTGCATGATGTTCTCCACTCCTACCTTCCCACAAAGCCTCTAATCATCTCTCAGCCCTCAGGACAACTTCCATTGAGAAGCTTTTCTGTCTCCCTTAGGCAGCACAGACCCACTTTTCTCCACATTCCCACCACTTCATATGCATCCACACTGCCCACACCTTGGCCCCTTGAAGTTACTCCAGTTCTGCATATTCATATCCTCACAAGACTGGAAGCTTCTTGAAAACAGAGCCCGATCTTTCATTTCTGTGTCCCTGATACATAGGAAGTATTGGATTAAATGTCTGTTGAAAGAATGCTCAAATTAGAAGAAACTGTGCTGGCAGTGTTAACACCAGCCCAGAACAGCAGATGAATTCTGATAAATTGGTGGGAGGAGACAGGAGCTGGGGGCATGGAGAGAAGCAAGGTGTTTATAACCAGCCATGTGCCAGAAAAATTTGGCCTTTGTACCAATTTGACATCTACTGCCAGCTACAGAAGCTTAACAGGATGGAGAGTATGTTAGGGATTCTTATGGTGACAGCAAAATTGCTTTTTAGAGTCCAACAACCAGAAACTCTCCCATAGAGAGCTTTAAGAAAGAAGCATGGGCTGCATAGATTCCTGATTGAGGCTGTTCATTAAATCTGATAGTAGATCTGATAAAGCCACTCCCTTTCTGTGTTTTATCCTGAAGAATTTTGGCCACGAGGAGCAGCAACACTACACACAAATAACAAATTTATACATTTTTCTGTGTTATAGGGTTTAGGCCAAGAGGAACAGGTCTTAGGCAACAGAGAGAATAAAAAAAAAAAAAAAAAAAGAACTTGGCCAATCTGGACCCTCCTGTTAGGGTAAGCAGAAACAGAGACTCCAATCTTTGTCTCTCATCTCTCATACCTGGTTTTTTTGTTTGCTTTTTTAAAAATTTTTATTTATTTTTGTTGTTGTTGTTGTTTTGTTTTCTGTGGGCATTGGGAAATTGAATCCAGTGATAATTTACCACTGGGTTACATCCCCAGCCCTTTTTATTTTTTGAGACAGGGCTTGCCAATTTGATAAGACTGACCTTGAATTTGTAATCCTCCCAAGTCACTGGAGTTACAGGCATGTGCCACCACACCTGGCTACCAGTCCTCGTTTCAAATTTCTATCCTTAGGAGGAATGGAACTAGCCCAAACTAAATGAAAAGTGATCATATATCCGCCATATCCTGAGCAAGTAACTTGATCTTTTTTCAGAACTCTGATGCAAACATAATATGACCCAGTAATGAAGCAAAATTAAGGTCATGTAAACAAGCAAACCAAGTTTGCCATCAATCAAAATAAATTTGGGGTCTGCATTTCTCAATTTCCAAATCTCACTGTCTCACAGGACCAGGGAACTATTTGTAAAGGAAGAAAAAATATTCTATTTCCTCAGGAAATGCCAATGGGCCACAAGTCTTAATCTGCTCCAGCCAGAGAAGAGGCCAGGAGCTCATTCAAGCACACAAAGCATGTATTCTGTCTCTGCCTGCCTTCTCTAGACAAGCCTCGAACAAGGTTCAAAAGTAGCTGTTGCCAGTATCCAAAGGGAAGATTGCCAGCCAACCAACTGCTCCACCCACCTGAAACCCTGATCATGATTCCATCTGAATGTAGGAGTCAATGCCTAAATATAACCCTGAAAGCAGCCTCCCCAATCATCCCTGCTCTTGTAGCTCCTCTCCTCCCAAAATAATGAAATGAGGTGGGTAGTCTCCAGACTTTTCCCCTGGAGTATCAGTTGGGGTGATGAAACAGGAGAGCAACCTTCTGCTGGGGGGGGGGGGGAGCATGGAAAACAACAGCCCTCCACCCAGGAGTTGCCCCAAGCCCCACCACATCCCCACTTCCCCACTGTGTCCCTCTCAAAACAGACCTGAGGTTGGTCAGTCATCATAGGACATTGATTAAGCTCAAAGATGTCTTCAGAAATGTGCCTTCTCTACCTCTCCAACCCAGGACACCTATTGCAAAATTGGGTTGTGCACCTCCTCTGTGCCTCAACACACTCTGTTCCTGTGATGATTCTTATCTCTCTGGATAGTATTTTAATAACCAACCAATACTTGCTCAAGTCTCAGTCTCTCTCACTAAGCCTGAGATCCCTGATGGCAGTTTTGTCTCTTTCCTCCTCTATGGACCTTTGGTCCCCATCACAGTACCAGGCATATTAGAAGATGCTCAATAAATGCTGAATGAATGAATATAACAGATGAGGGATCACCTCAGTGCTGCACTTGGTAGGTAGGACTGATGCTGGAAAGTAGAGCTTCGGGAGTTTGACTATTGCTCTGCTCTGTATGTGGAGCATGATCCTCAAACCCTACAGAACTTTGAGGGCTTCAGTCAGAGCATGACAGGGTCATGGCCCCTCACTCCAAATGACCAATGTCAAAATGTCAAAAACTAAATCCAGCTAGAGGTGGAGGTTGTCCCTCATAGGGCCCAGGAGGGAGTCTAACACGGATTGCTTGTGGAACAGAGTGGCACTCACCAACAAAACCCAAGGCAGGCTTCTTTCTCTGCACATCCCAGGATTTGCAAGAGAGTCTGGCCAGGAATACATCATTGCAACCCCCACAGCACCATTGGCCATCCATCCCAGAGGTGGCTGAGGAGGCCTGGAGACCCATGCAGCCGTTGGTTTATGCCAGACACAAGCATTTCCTTGTAAGTAAGTGATCTACTCTCCCCGTGGGCAAAACCTAAGGGACCAGGAGCCTTTGCCAAAAAGGCAGTTAGTTTTGTGGAAATGCCTTTTCACTGGCTCTTCCTTATTTCCCAGTCAAGCAGGGCCTTGTTATCAAATAGGGACTGTGGACATCCTCAGGCACCAGAGATCTGGATGGGTCTCCTCTATCCAGGAAGGGAGAGAACCAGCACCAGGGTACCTTGAGGGGCAGAGAAATGAAATTAAGCAAAAGAAAATCAGGCTGATGTCAATAACACTTACTTATGGCCAGAGAAGGGCTATCACTGTCTCCTTTGCCCACTGCTAAGGTTTGAATGTGGCTCCCAAAGTTCACATGTTGGAAACTCAACCCCCAAATTCATGTTAATATGATTTGGAGGTGTGACCTGTAGGAGGTAATTAGGATTAGATGAGGTCATGGAAATGGGGCCCCCATGATGGCATTAGCAGCTTTATAAGAAGAGGAAGAGAGACCTAAAGTGGCCTGCTTTCTCTGTCTCACAAAGTGGTGCCCTTCATCATGTTACCATGAAGGAAAAAGACTCTCACCAGATACTGGAATAATGCTCTTGAACTTTCCAGTCTCTAGAATCATGAATCAAATAAACTTCTATTCTTTATAAATTACCCCATCTCAGGCATCTTGTTATAGCAACAGAAAATGTCTAACACACTCACTTTAGACCATGCTCCACCGAGCTTCCCTTGGCATGGAATGATCTCATTGGCCTGACCAAACTCATAGAAAGCATTTCTATGTCCTTTCATCTTGACTTCTGCTGTGTGAGATGAATGGTCAAGAACAAACAGAAACAAAAGAAATTGTTCTTTCCATAGGTTGAGGCCTGAGACTTCCTGGCAACAACAACAACAACCACTCTATTTTGCTTATTAACTTCAATTAAGCTCAAGAGGTTTTGGCTCCTTCAATTTTTAGTCTTTTAATTCAAAATAAAATTTAGAAGTATGTCTTTATTACAATATTATAGAAAATTATCCTGGTTACTCATGATGGAAACTGTTTCCCATCTGAGGCAAAGGAGTACAAGGCTTTGTTATGGTTTGGATATGAGATGTCCCCAAAGTGTTCATGTGGCAATACACAGGAAAAGTTCAGAGGTGAAATGGTTGGATTACAAGATCTATAACCTCATCACTGGATTAATCCATTTAATGAATCAATAATTTAAATGAATTATTAAGCGGTAACTATAGGCTGGAGGAAGTATATCACTGGGGATTATATTGTCCCTGGATACTCAGGTGAGTTTTTCTTTCTCTCTCTCTCTCTCTTTGTCTTTCTCTTTCTCGGCTGTGCTTTTTCTCTTTCTCCTTCCAATGGTAAGGTGCTGTCATAGCAGTGGACTTGGCTGACCATGGACTGAAACTTCTGAAACCAAAACAAACTTCTCCTCATCTAAGTTGTTTCTGTGAGATATTTATGCCACAGCATCAAAAAAACTAACATTTTTTTAGCAAGCTCCAGGTGACTGCCACAAAGTATTTTATTTCACTAGCTCTTACCAAAAACTCAATGAAATATTATTTCAATTTATGAGGAAACCAAATTTGAGAGTATATGACTCACAGCAAACAAATGGAGAAACTCTCCCTTTTTTCTCCATCTGTAGTTATTGGACATGGTAACAGAGTAGAATAGCTTTTTTTAGAAGACTACAGGAGCCCATGGTTCATCCTGTCTGATTTAATCAGTCAGGTGTGTGTCTCAAAATTTTTGGTAAGATCACTAGGCTACCCCATGTTAGAAAGGAGGGCATGTAGACAGTAGGAGGGAAATGCCTTATGGTTTTCATCTCATCCTGACTACAACGCTGGGAAATCAAGCCATGTGACTGTTGCTTAGCTCTACATGTGATTCTAGTGAGCATTAGCTAGATAAATTAGGTTGACAACTAAACATTTTTGTACCTCATAAACACTTTTAGCCTATGGATGATTTATACCACATCTCCTAAGTAATTGGGAATATTTTCATTAGCCTGGGAAATACTAAGCAAAGTAGATGGCAATGCCTGCATTGAGACTTTCCTATCCTTGACTGGCAACCCATTTGTGGTAGGTCTGGAGGTAACTTACCTGTCAGTGATTGAGCATGCTTCCCCAGGCCAGAAGTAGGAGGAAAACACTAAATGTGGAAGCCTATATAAAAAGGTTCCACATTTAGGAAGTGTGCTCGGCTCCTTGAGTAACAGCAGAGTGTCAGGGCTTTGTGCCGTTACTGGTTTCCAAGATTGGTTACCCTCTCACCCTCATTCCCCAACTCATGAGTTATGCTCTGTGCACATGTGGCTGGCTTCCTCTGTGCCCTGGAAGAGAGCAAAGTTAGGGCTTGAGCTCTCCCAGTGGAAAGGTAAAGCTGTATGAATCCTATCAGTACTTTTCTCCTCCTGAGAAACTCCTCTAACATGGAATCCACCCATTGTTAATTCCTTGACATTGGTTTAACACAGGCCAAGGAACTAAGTAAAATAATAATAATATTAGAGTCAAGTACAAATTATGCATACTGAGAAGACTCCTTTTTGAAACATGATTAATTTTCAAAGAATCAGGCAAACGAGGCCCCAAGTTAACAGGTGAAAAGAGTGCCTGCCTTATAATTGCACCCCAGTCCCTGAGTTCCATTTTCCCCTTGTAACCTCCACATGAAACCAGTTGCTTTTCATAAATGAAGTCATTCTGTGTCCCCCAAAAGCTCACGTGTGAGACAACACAAGAAGGTTAAAAAATAATTGGGTTACAAGAGCCTTAACCCAATAGTGAATTAATCACCTGATGGGACTAATTGAGTGGTAACTGAAGGTTGGTGGGTTGTGGCTGGAGGGGGTGGGGTTTTAGGGTATTTATTTTTTATCTGGTGAATGGAGTCTCTTTCTGTTTCCAGATCATCATATGAGCTACTTGACTCTGCCATACTCTCTGCCATGATGTTCAGCCTTACCTTGAGCCCAGGGAAAGGAGCTGACTGTCTATGGACTGAAACCTCTGAAACTGTGAGCCCCCAAATAAACTTTTCCTTCTCTATATTGTTCTGTTTGGGTCTTAAAGTCACAGCAGCTAAAAAGCTGACTAAAGCAGTGTGATTTCTGAACAATGTACATAATAATAACCAGCTTCTCATGACCACATGAGAATCTTGGAATATGCCTGGTCTTACTGCATGCTGTTTTGTTGGGAAAGCACTAATTAAATATGTTCAGCTTTGACAATATAGTTTTAAGTTCAAAGTCAGATGGTTTACATATTTGTCCTTGTTTTAATCACAGAATCTAAAAATATTCAAGTAAGAAGGCAAGTTAGAGATCTACTCCGTGTCCCTAATTTGGAGAGAAAACAAAAAGCCAGACAATCAAGTGACCAGTCCAAGATCAGCTGCAATACCCACAATCCTGCCCTGGGTCTCCTCTTTTCTCTATCCCATGTTCTCTTTCTAGGAAATTCATCCAGTCCCATAAGTTTAAATGCCATCCCCACATTACAAACTCTTGTCCCAGACCTCTCCACCTAACTGCTGATTTTCTAACCCAAGTCTCGCCCCCATCTCCTCTTCCTGGCCCAATCTTCCTCCATCCCAATATACTTTACCACTATTCCATAGTTTCTCAGACCCAAACCTTTCTATCATTTTTCAATTCTTCATTTCTCATATATTGTGTATCTGAGTTTGCATAATCCTAAGTTTGTCTAGTATTAGCTTCACTTCCAAAAAATAAATCACAAATTCAACCCTTTTCCATAATCTCCACTACTACCACCCAAGTTTAGAGTATAGTGACCTCCAGCTTGTTTTATTTCAACTGTTCCAAACTGGTCTCCCTCCTTCCACTCTTTCCAGTAGATCTACCCTGTAGTAATAAGAGTGGTCTTTCTAAACCATAAACACATCATCTAACTTCCCTGCTTTAAGCTCTGTACTTAAAATCCAACCTAATCTGCTCACCATGCCTTCATGACTACAGTCTGACCTTTCCACTCTCTCCACATCAGCTCCCGCCACTTCTCCGTTTTCAACTCAATCCAGCCACACAGGCATCTTCACTCCTTGAACAGAAGAGTCTAGCTCCTGGCTCTGGATGTGGCAGCTCCTGTTTCCCTAGAGCGCTCTTCCTAGATCCGTGCATGGCTCATTACTCAAGTCTTGACTCAGGGAACCAACCACCGTCATCTACATAACCCTCAAGTCACTCTCTTTCTCATACCACCTTCTCCACACCACCTTACCTGTAGCTGAAGCTGCTTAACTTCTTTGTCTGCATGCACGTTGTCTATTCCTCCTACAAAATGTAAACACCTGGAAAAAAAATCTTGTTCCACCACCTCCCTCACGCCTGAAAAATGCCAGACTCAACAGGCACTGCATGAACACTGGGCGACTGACTGGGGCTGAGCGACAGCAACAGACCAGAAGTAGAATCCCACTCCTGCTCCAGTGCAGTTCCAGTCTTATTCCTTGTTTTTCTAGAAACAGAAATCCATTCAAGCAGTTCAATAAGGGGAATTTTGGGTGAAGATACATATAGAGTGACAAGGTATGATATCTCTGAAATCTAAGAGCAGGAGCCATAGTAGGGCTGAACCCCACAAAAGAAACCAGAGCTCTGGACTCAAAATAGCCCTGGAGCAGTCCCTAAGGGATCCTCCTTCTGGTCTGCTATTAACACCATTAGCACAGACTCTGTGTGTGCTTCTCTATCCTGTTCCAACAACATTTATTCATTGCTTAATGAATATTTATTGAGAGGCAGCATGTGCTACGCCATGCCTAGGGTTTGCTTGTCATCTCACACATGGCTTTGGTTTTCCATGTCCCCATCAGCCTTTTTCATGATGCTTTTGCTTTAGTTCTCTGTTAGCTGCAGATTTCTTCTTAGGACTATTGCTATTTCCATGACAAAATCTAATTGGATCAGTCCCTCTTTTAAAGCTGGGTCAGACATTGCAGATCACTAAACAGCTTCTGAATCGGCTTTGGGTCAGGGGCCCAACCCATCCAGCCAGCTGTGCTTGTGCATGCTGCTTGGTGTGGGCTACAGGTGCGGCTGCCTCTGTCTGAAGGACAGATGGCAGGAAAGAGATGCTCAGACTTTGAAGGTCATCTAAAGAGTACATTTAGACATTTGAAAGTTGAATCTGGCATTTTAAATAGAATCTTGCTGTACAATATTGGCTTCAGTCAATGAGCAGTTTGGTGTCAGTGAAGGTTTCATAAAAGAAAAGTGATATGATCATAGTTTTGCTTTGGTAAAATTAATTTTTCAGAAATTTATGGCATGGATTATAAAAGGAAGAGCCTGAAGATGAGAAGGAAAATAGGAGCCAGCCTAAGACACTGAAGTTCTAAGTCATAAGAATCTGAATTGGGGCATGAACGGTGCAAAGGGGCAGTGGCAAAGTTAGCAGAGACACTAATTGGAAGTCATTAAAATGTGGCATCGGTTCTACAAAATTTGTTAAATTCCTACTATGCAAAGGTCCTCTATTGAGGCCCTTCTGTGCATCAAGCACAGCTATCACAGGTAGGTGCTACAGATGTGAAAGACACTCTCATGTTTAGCTTTGAGAATTGCAATGTGATAGAAATGCTTTTATATGAATTTTGTAGATAAGAAAACTTCACACCAAAGAGCTAAATAACTTTATCAAGATAACACAGAAATTGCCAAGCCAGGATTCAAGTTCAGATCTTAAAGCATTGAATTCTAGAAGTCTTGAAATAGAGGTCTTAAGGGGACACTGGAATGAGTGAGGCTTCAGAAACTTACACAGATATGAGTCAGATGAGGATGCAAGGATTCACAGAAGAGGAGGGTCAATAGGGAAGCTGGTTTAGAGGATGAGGTGCTGAGTTTGGCCTAGTACATGATGGATTTGAAGAGAGGATGGAAAGTCTAGGTGGAGTTATCTATGAAAGAGAAAAGGGTACAAAGCTGGGGCTGTTGAAATAAGGGGGTTAGGAGTCAGGTTTCTGGAGAGATTATAAAGCCTTAGGAAGAGGTGAAGACAGAGACAAATCCATAGACAGTCATCTAATCCTTGTAAAAGATGCCAAAAACCTATGTTGGAGAAAAATGGTGCTGGAAAAAAAATGAATATCCATATGTAGAAGAATGAAACTAGATCCCTATCTTTCACCCTGCACAAAAATCAACTCAAAAGCCCCTAAAGCACAAAAGCAAAATTAATAATCAATACATAAGATGGATTCAAACTAAAAAGCTTCTTCTCAGCTAAAGAAACAATCAATAATGTGAAGAGAGAGCCTACAGATTGGGAGAACATCTTTACTATATCTCCTCAGATAAAGCATTAACCACCAAAAAATAATAATAATAACAATAATAACCCAACCAATAAATGGGCTAAGGAAATGAACAGACATATATATATATATATATATATATATATATATATATATATATATATACACACACACACACACACACACACATATATTTTATATATATGTACACACATATATATTATATATAATATATATGTTATATATATTATATATATATGAGAAAATGTTCCACATTCCTGACAATCAGGAAAATGCAAACTACACTGGAATTTCATCTCACTCCAGTTACAAGAATGCAACTAACAATAAATGTTGGCAAGGACCTGGGAAAAAAAGGACTGTAAATTAGTTACTGATAGGACTGTAAATTAGTACAACTACTTTGGAAAACATTATGGCGGGTTCTTTAAAGACTAGGAATAGAATCATCATAAGGCCCTATCCAACTTCTTGATATTTATCCAAAAGAACTAAAATCAGCATGTGATAGTGATACATGCATACCCCTGTACAATTCATAATAGCCAAGTCATGGAACCAGCCTAGGTGTCCATCAAAAGACAGATGAGTAAAGAACACATATATATATATATATATATATATATATATATATATATATATATATATACTGTGGAGTTTTACTTAGCTATAAAGAGGAATGAATGAATGGAACTAGAAACATTAGCTAAGTGAAATAAGGAGACTCAGAAATGAAGGGTTGAATGTTCTCATATGCAGAAGCTAGGGAGAGAGAAAAAAAAAACAAGGAATAAAAGGGGGGATCTTTCACAAACAGAAGCTAGACCACTAGAGGAAGGAGATCAAGAGGGAGGGAGAAAGGGAGAGAATGGGGAAGTCCTGGGAAATGAGATTGATCAGATTGTGTTATGTACATGTACAAATATGGAATAATGAATCCCACTACTATGTATAGTAGTACCAATTTTATAAAACAATGAAAAGAAGAGGTGAGGAAGACAAGTGAAGCAGCTTGCCCAGGACTGTCCTGGTTTTAGTAAAAGGGAGTCTTAGGCAACCCCTCATTTCTGGGCAAATGGGGATGGCTGATCACCTAAAGCAGAATATAGAAAGAGAAGGTACAAGGGCCAAGTAAGGAGATGAGAGAACATTTATGCTTAAGAGGGAAAAAAAAGAGGAAAGAAGAGGAGAAACCTGCTAAAGAGAGGGAGTCAGCAAGGTAGAGACACAGCAGGGATGAGAGTTTCTCCTCCCCTGCTCCAAGTCCTTCAGGACTGGGGATTGAGGTGAAAGGTATTTAAAGGAGACGTTCCCATTAGAAAGGGTTGTGCTGTGCAGGAAGTAGAGACCACCAGGCAAAATCTGGATTTCCATCAGGACCAGGCTGGGAAAGGAACTTTGGGGAAAGATGCATGAATCCCCAGGGGAACTAGAAGATGTTAGCAACTATATCTACTAGACAGCCCGAGGCTGGAGAGGGATGGCCCTGCAAGGAGGAGATCACAGCAAGTTCCAGTTCCATTTTCAACTGGGATGAAAGACAGATTGCAATATGGCCTGGAGGACAGAGCCAGGCTGTACTCTTGGCCTTACATCCTGTCCCAGTCACTCAATAGTTGCATAATCTTGAGCAAATACCTTCCCCCTGTCTGCAACTCAATATATTCTTCTATAAAATAGAGATCATAATCTCAGGGGTCTAGGTAAGAATTAGTGATAGCGTATCTAAAGTGGCAAGCACAAGGCGGGCTCTTCATAAAGGTATCATTGCTGGGTTATCGATTCCATGACTACCACTGAGAGATTAGTCAGAGACAACATATAAACATCAGGAGAATTAACCAGGCAGGATTCTGTGATGAAGGGGTGTAAGTCTCCATTTTTCAGCTTAAGTCTTACAAGGACATGGCGCTGATCATTTCCTGGAAGGCTGGCATAAGGGTACTGGTGGTGAGACAGGTCTGACTTCCAGCATGGAACGATCTCATCACCAGAGGTCAACACCCTGGAGTGGTATGGCGAGAGCAACTCTGCCTCCTGCACCGGGCACACTAGAGCTGGGCGGCTAGAGCTGAAAGTGCTGCTAGTGAGCCTAAGTGCGTATACTTGGCATAAAGAAGCGTGCCTCAGTAGCAGCTGGCGGAGTCTCCACTAAGTCATTGAGAACATCTCGAAGTCCAGAACACAGGCTTGAAATATTAATTTGTTTTCAGTAAGAGAGTGCTAGTTTCCACCCATTAGCTGAAAAAGCACTTCAGGTCCCAATTCTTGTTTTTTAAAAAATAATGTTTTTTTTTTAAAGAGCCCGATTCTCCTCCTCACATACTGGAAAGAACTGGATTCGGCAAACTCTGGTGTTCCCTGTCTCTCTCAAATGTGGGAGAAGAGATGCAGTCAGCTATTGTCCCACATATGCCTTCCCCAGGCCACCACATCTGAAGCCACATGGGGTGGGATTTAGCCCCAGTGCAAGACTGAACTCTGTAATGCAAGCTGGAAAAGTCCCTGAGCCAAACCATGGCTCGAGAAACAGTGATCTCTTACTGAATCCTTTCTACCAGGTTCTACTGGAAATGAACACATATAGAGGTTATCCATCTCAGCCCTCTGTACCCAAAACAGACACTTCCCATCTCCTCCAGGCCAACAAACACATATGTTCTATTGCCATCTAATGTCATCCTGCCTGACACACACAATGTTAGAGTTGGGGCAACAAAGGAGTTTGGTGCCTGTCTTAGTCTCTTCATGCTGCTGTAACAAAAATATCAGAAACTGGTGGCTTATAAACAATAGGAATTTATTTCTCACAATTCTGGAAGCTGGGAAGTCTGAGAACTTATAAGGGCTGCTTCCTGGTTCACAGACATTTGTCTTCTGTGTCCTACATGGTGGAAGGTGTGAGGCAGTTCTCTGGGATTCCTTCTATAAGGGCACTAATCTCATTGATGAAGGCTTCACTCCCATGGCCTAACCACTTCCCAAGGACCTACCTCCAAATACTGAGGATTCAAATTCAGCATAAACTTGAAGGGGCACAAACCTTCAGTCAGTCTGTAGCAATGCCCCAATTCTGATTTAATTTTTCTTTCTTTCACCTTCAGCACAGAACCCATCTGTGTGCAAATGATTACCTTTTAAGCTAGATGTTAGGTTTTTTTTTCTAATCAAGACTTTGGAAGAGAATCAGGGAAAGAGTCTTCTCGGAAAAGGAATCTGAAGGAAGAAGTTGGCAGAATTTCAGCAAACCTAGGAGTTTAAAAAAAAATTAACAACATGAATCTGTTCACTAGCAGGAAAGAAAATATAGTATATTTTGAAGACAGGTGGCAACGTTGCATAACTTGGTGGTGGGGCTGCCATTCACTTCACAGTCTGTGTGAGTGGTGCTCCCTGGAGTTGTTCAGTGCACATCCTGTGCATCCAAGCCTGGACAATTCTGGTTCAGATTATCCAAGTCAGAAAACTGCCCACAATCATTTCCACATATGCAGAGGCTGTAGGCTATGGAAATTTTTAAGTTGTGATGGACTTTTTTGCAGAAAATTTTTAAATGTACACAGTGAAACTCAAACTTCCCCACAGAATCTTATCAGTTAGCCCTAAAAGATAACTAGATGATTGTGAAGGACATCTAAACCACTCTCTCACTTCGAAGATGAGGCAGTTGAAGGCCAGAAACACAGTGTGTCCTGCTCAAGGCCAAGGGCCTATGCTGAAGAAGTGATTCAGACTTCCCGACTTCCCATAGATGGTCTAAACAGGCCACTCTGATGTAACTGACATTCAAGTCTACCTGGACCCCAAATTGAGTCTTGTTCATCTTTGAGCACCTTCAAAACTCTGAGCCTTGAGAAGACAGAGTCCCTCCAAAGCTCCCAGCCCGTGAGGCAACAGCACAACAGAGCTTTGCATCAATCATTCACAAACTTTGGTCCAGGAAATGAAGATTTGCTAGAAACCCGCCCAGCACAAAGGCTCCACATACCCTCTTGAGCCACGCAAATGGTGGTGGTTTATTAAACAAATCTTTATTTAGGTAGTTTTTTTTAAAAAATGGGTTATGTCTTTGTTGCAGTTGGCTAACTTAAGGTACCCTGGTTTATTGGATAAATATTTACCCATTAATATTTCTAAAAGCCATATTATTTACATAATAGATTTGGAACCATTCTGGTCTATTGGGTGATTGTTACTGATTTAAAATCAGAATATCCAACGCAAGGAAACTGATGGCCATTTACAAGGAGAATGGGAAACTCACGGGTTACCAAAGTTGGCCTTTCATTGAAATTTTGCTCTTAACACAGTCATGCTACTCTCTCCAGCGGGAGTCTTTTGTGCATCTGAACGTGTGTGGTGAGAGTGGAGTGGGAGGAGAGAGAAAGCTCTTTTACCAAAATCCAGTGCAATCAAACTGCTCTATGGACAAGTTCTCTGCCAAGTTTCTTATTGAAATCAAAGACACCTTTGAGTTGGTTGTCCAAAGCAGGGCAGAAAGCACCTGCGGTCACGTCTGTTTCTCATTTTGTACTCGTGTAACTCAGATGCCCTGTGGATTCAGTGAAATCTGCTCCTGGCTGGAATCGCGTCCACCACGTGTCAGCTCAGCTTGAATTTGGAAACAGGAGCTCAGAAGGTGCCACCCCAACACGTGGCTCTGGTTTTCCCCGAGTGTAACTTAAACAAGGGGAGCAGGTTAGGAGGCCCATGTCCCCAGCTTACTCACTGCGAGAAAGATAACAGCAGGACCCTGCTTCCATTTAATGGTTCTGCCCCCGCACCCCCCCTCCTTGCCCGTGTCAGTTTCCACTCCAGCTTTCACCAGGGAAGGTCGTGGCCGTGGAGCATAAAATGCTGTCGCGCTCCAGCGACAGCCCAGGACCTGAGCGTGAATTTACAACCATGTCCGGACACAGAGAAAGGAAGTCAAACAGAACTCATGACCAGACATCCCCAGGCAGACGACCCGGGTGACTTCTCTGTGTAGAGATGATTTGTCGGCTACTTAAATATGAAAAGTGTTTCAGGGGACTAGAGAAATTGCCTAAGGGAACTCAGCTCTTATATTATGACACCATACACAATTCTTTGCAGTTTTAGCTCCAAGAAGCCTCTCTAAAATATCAGCACCAATGAGGAACCCTGAATCTTGTCTCTTTGGTCACATTTTAGAATATGAGATTCTCACTTTCCTCCATCCCATTGACTCAGCAAGTATTTAATGAGTACCTACTATGTGCTCTCAAATATCAGCATCCACAGAACAGCAAGGACTTTGCTTTCATGGAGTTTCCTTCCTAGCTGGGGAGGGGAGGTGCTGGCTTTGGACTAGCTTGGTGAACGCGTGTTCCAGATAAAGTCAAGTCTCCATGTGGCATTCCAGATTTACACAGGATAAATCGGGATGTGATAATTTGCTTCAAAAAAAGATTCAATATTTTACTAAAAAAAAAAAAAATTCACAGAAGGATTCCCTTTAAATCTATAAAACTCTTGTAGCCCTATCATCACCCACCAAATCATTTTATTTATTCTGAAATTTTGAATACTCCAGTTACTTTTAAATGGAGTGTCCCTCCGTCGTTCCAGAGGACATCCCCCGGGGACCACCTCAGGCAGAGAGTCACTCCCCCTGGGAGGAGCACACTGCGTGGAAGCCCTGCCAAAGACAGGGCCACGCTCAACAGGGCCTTGGGAGGGGCTGCTCCCCAGGAGGTGACGGGCAGGTCTGGAAAAGGCCCCTTGGGGACCACATTCTTGATGGCCTCCCTAGAGCCTCTGTGAACCTTTGAATCCAGGGCAAAGAAAAGTGTAGAGTCAGGACAGATTTTTCTGTTATTTTTCTTGATGTTTCCCATTGACAGGAATGAGGACAAAAGAGAAAAAACAAGCTCAATGAACACAGTTTTTAAAACCAAAACCTGGTGAGGTGACGATGTCGTTTTTTTTTTTTCTTTCCTGACACTCTCAGCTACTTGGATTCTTAATTACCTGTCACCAGAATCTGTCCTTGTGAGCACTAGCAGTTCAGCCTATTAGCAATTAGTGAGAACCGTTATTTCACCAAGCTTTTGTGTGAGAAGATAGAGGGCTGCCCCACAAACAGACATAGAAGAAATGAGGAAGACACAGAGCAGTCCTCATCCTACACTAGGTCTCCTGTTATTTTGCCCACATTGGGGTTTTATTGATCAGTGACCACATTTCTCCTCAGGACTGTGGTACTGCCAGGAAACTTCCTGGTCCAGCTGCAGAGTGGTTAGTTGGCATTTAAAACAAAACAGAACAAAACAGCCCCATATCGTGAATTTAGCTCCTCGGATCAGAAGGCCTTTCCACATAAGGGAAGCAAACATGAAGCCCGCTTTGGGTGTGTCCACAGGTCACTTGTCTGCCGGAGAAAGATTTATACCAAAGAGTTTCAGAATCGTAAGTTTAGCAGATACAGACAGGCACAGAAGGGTATTTAGAAGTCAAATGAGCCATTCTTCTACCTAAGAGCTTTGCTTGAGAATAAAGTCTCTGCTTAATGCAGCCACCGTCACTCCAATTAGCCCCAGAGGAGGTGTATTCTCGGAGGAAGAGAGGAATCTATCAACAGGATCAAGATGAGAGGAAACTGAGTGGTTTTTAGGCCCCACAGCTAGAACAGTCCAAAGAGACAACAGAAAAGCCAAGTCCAGTGCACCTGTCCAACCTAGCTCTTCAAGGTCTCTGCTGGAATTAGGGTCTAGATTTTTCCTGTGCCAAAGGACAGCTCCAACACCAGCTCTGGGTCACTTTTCCAGAGAAGTTCCAATTCCCCCAGGAGAGCTTGTGATGACCGCCCTCTGACGTATTCGAGAGGTATACTTCAGAGGAGGGCCATGTTCTTTTTGCTGCTAATTAATACAACATTCGAAGTTCACCTTTGGCTGGGGCTTGAATTCAACAGCATGTAGGCATCTATGCATGTGAAGCACAGCATCAGTGTCTGGGTCGAGCGCAGAAACGCAGTTTACCTTTATCCGTAGCCAGACCCCCTGAGCAGAGGTGTGCCTAAAGGTACACATTCGCCTGAGCTCCTCCTTACAGTCCACCTGCCCACATACATCCTTGCTCCATTTGTGCTGCCATTTTCTTCAGTTGATTATTTAAAGGAAAAGAACTTAAGGATATTTTCATGGGAAAAACAAATCCTCAGGCAAGCCCAAGTAACCGGCAACTATCAAAATGAAACTCAAAGCTGGGACTCTTGGTACCCTAACTATAGATCACATAGGAGCAGATAAAAATCTTTGAAGAAATTACTTACAAAAGTTACAGAACACTTAAAGCCTGTACATCAAAAAGGCCCTCTTAGGAGTTATCCACACAGCAAGTTAGGCCAGTGGGTTATATAAGGACCTATGGCTATTAGAACCGCCTGCCAAGCCCCAGGTATGATACCCAGCACTGTGATCCAAAACCCTGCATTTCAGATTCTTAGGGTCATATCAGATCCCAAACAGACATGCATGAAGGGAGAAGGTATACATTTGATGTCAATTTGATATTGTAATTACAAACAAGACTCATCAAATAAATGGTGGAGGAGCTCAGAAAGACCAACCCTATTCATGTTAAGAACCATTTGGAACACCATGTACAACCATAGGATTGAAATGTTGTGCTCCATTTGTGTATGATGAATTGAAATGCATTCTGCTGTCATGTACAACTAGGTAGAATGAATAATAATAATAATAATGCGACTCAGGATCAGCCAGCTGGAAGAGATGCATAGGGCAAGGTTCTGTGAGAAGCAACACAGAGCTTCTTCTATGGCCTCCTCAGGTGAGGAGAAAAAAAAAGAACCATTTGGAATTCATAACAAGAGTACCTACGAAAAGATCATGAGAGGATTGGGGTAGAACCCAGAGATTGTGCTTCAAAAATGTGGATCAGTCATTTCGTTTTCCTTCGCTGCCATTTCTTCTGCGTGGACAAGTGAAAGTGGATGATCTAGAGAACCTCACCAAGATTCCCCAGGGAGTCATTTTAGACCCTGGGCTCACTGCCCTTCTTCAGTGCTCCACGTGTCTCCCTGATGTTTCAGCTCTGTTATTTTCAGCATCAGTCTTTTCAAGGCATCCGCATCAATTAACTCACTCTGAAATTCAAAGGTCATTGAAGAGATGGGATTGGATTTGTTCTGTGATAACAGACTTTTTTTTTTTTTAACTTGGCGAACTGTCCCTACATAGTATAACTACATAGAACTGTCCTAGACATTATCTTAAAAATTTAGGATATTCTACCAAGAGATTCTTGAGAATAGAATTCTGCTATCTAATTCATTCTAATCACCAAATGTTTTTGCAACTCTGCCTCCATGCCTAACTCCTTCTCTGTATTTCCATTAGAAATAGGGTCCAACGCGTCCTTGTTTGTGGCCATTTTCACTCTCCTGGAGAACTCCCCTCTGGAAAGCTCCGTCTTCACAGGGCACGTCATTTTTAAGGACTGAGCAGTAAGCTGCCATCACTACATCTGACCACCTCAGTAGGAGCCATTGCTTCCAAACATCAGCCAGAGGTGGCTCTGGCCTGACCTACAAAGAGCCTAAGGACAATGTCATGCCTGCACCCAAAGTGTCTCTTGTTAACTTAAATATTATTAAAGCTTCTTCACAATTTGGTGCTAATGTCAATCATTTTAAACCGGCTCTACACATGGACTAGTGTTAGTGTTGCTTAAAGATTTTGTCAGATTATGAAGATAGCACTAACTCTGAGGTCTACTTGCTTGATAATGTTGCTCCTTTTGTCCTAGAATGCTGAGCATGCTGTGATTTTTCACGAATCATTCTAAAGAGTTTAAACTGCTGAAATATTGCACATAGTGCTAAAAGACTCATCACCTTAGACTTGGATTCAATTTGACTAAGTCATAGCCAGAGTTGAATTCGAGGCCAACCAACCCACAGACCTGCTGAACAATATTCCTAGACTTCCTCGTCATTCTTCATTGACACCAGGAGAATTTTCAATTCTTTATCTCAATCATACAAACATCTGGAGAATTTAGTTTATGCTGAGAATCACACTGAGTAGTCTAGATCTCAAAGGCCATATTCAAAGCTCATGTCTGTTAGTTTCTGCAAGGGAACTGGCCACTTCCATGTAATGGCAGCAGCCCGGGGGTCACAGTGCCTAACTGCTAGTGCCTGCATGGGGCCTCGATCCTAGGATCCCAGGTCAGCCTTCCCACCTGCAATCTACACATCCTTGCTAGGGGTCCACATATCATTACCCTATGCACCATCCACTCATTTGGTCAATGGCAGTGAAAATATCAACTGTTTCTTTTACAACTCTGATGATTTATTTTATATAAATATTAGTCATTGCTTTGTATCAGGTCCTGTGCAAGGCACTGAGATGAGTAAAACTCAGCACTTGCCTTAAAGTTGCTCACAACTCCTTGTTCTTAACCAACTCCATGGTAGAGAATTGGAATAAGGGAAAAGAGGAAAGAGGGGAAAATTAGTACATAGCATGGCCTACAAATGAAATTAGCCTAGAGATTTCCATTGCACTATAATGCAAGTTCAGCCAGCAGATTCTGTTGTTCCCCAGTTATACCCCTGTTTATGAACTGGGCTTGAACAGGGAGGAAATGCTTATGGATTTGCAAATATGAAAATGACAGCCATCACAATGAAAAGTATATATGCTTTTAATTACAGAAGTAAATGTTTTCCCCAAAATATCCCATTTACTAGGTAAAATTCATGGAAGAAAAAGTTTTGATCCACAGAGTTTTAAACTTCTTTGCCTACCACTTCTCTCAAAGTTTTTTGGAGTAAATACCTTCTAATTTCACCAATGTCCAGGATGTAGCAAGATAATGCAATACTAATAATGTTTCCAAAACCACAAAATTCAACTTCAGAGGCATGCATGGCATGACATCATCCTTATCTAAACTTAGTATTTTCAACTTCAGATGGTATTCTAACTTATAAGGATGTTATTAGCATAAAAAAACTTTGGGGGATTTTTCTCCTTCCCTAAGAAAGTGTATGAAAACAATTATTTTTTAGATTATTCCATTTTTACGCTAAATTTAAAAAGCCATTTAAACAAAGAAGGGACATTACTTATTATACCAAAAGTGTCAATATTTAATTATCCTAGAACCAAAAAGCCTAACATTAAGAAAAACTGTATTTGTAAATTCAAATATGATTGTACATCCCATAAAACTCGGTTGTTTTGAATTTTTTTTCCCACTAAAAATAAATCAAACATCCTGATTAAAAGCTTACTGTGTGCATGATGCATAATTAACTGAAGGGGAAAGAAATCATTTCCACCCTGCAGAATAACATTCCAACAACCAGTTTAACCAGTGCTGAACTTTCAAGCACAGTAATATTTGTGATTTAGAATGAATCTTTATTCACAATAGCCAGGAAATGGAAACAAACTAAGTGTCTATCAACTAATGAATAAACAAAGAAAATGTGGTATATGGACACCATGGAATGCTATTCAGCCATAAAAAAATAATATATGCAACAGTGCAGCTGGAACTGGAAATTATTAAGTGAAATAAGTCAGGCACAGAAAGATAAGTATTGCATGATCTCATTCATATGTGAAATATATATTTTTTAAAGTTGGTATCATAGAAGTTGAGAGTACAGTGGTGGTTGCCAGAGGCTGAGGAGAATAAGGGAAGGGAGAAGGAGGGATGGAGATAAGCTAACCAACTGATACTAAGTTTACGAAGTTATACTTGGATAGAAACAAGAAGTTCTATTGTACTGTGCACTGCAAGGTAACTACAGATACTCATAATGTACTATATATTTCAAAAAACTAGAAGAAAGGATTTTAAATGTTTTTACCATAAAGATACAAAAAATGTTTAAGAAGGCATACATATTTAACCTTATTTAAACATTACACAATGCATAATGTTTTGAAACATCATGTGGTACCCCATAAATATGTACCACAAATTTTATGTTTTTATATATCAGTTAAAATAAATTTAATTTAAATTTTTTAAAAAAGAATAAATGAATCTGGGTCACACCATAAAAATGAAACAAAAATATTTGATTTAGCTTTTTCTAATGGAACATTGACCTTTTTATAATACTCTAGGTACAAAATCTGCACATAGATTCCAGGAAACATATTTCCTAGCTGATAGATAAGGCATATGAACAGATGTATCTACCTCTACTTCAGTTGCACTCATCACCGTCTAAAGCAAGATCTTGAGTCACGATTAAGCTTTCATTTTCATAAATAGACATGTATAATGACAGAACAGATCACAAAGAAAAACAATCACAGAATTAAGTGATTGACCTAACTATTACTGCTGAAGAAGGGTTAGTCACTGACAAGCAAGTTAATCCATGCCATCTAAACCACAAAACCATACCATGAAATGGTGGATCATTTTGCTTGTCAGTGTTTAAAGAGAACAATGTTTCATCAAGAAACTTCTTAAATAAGCAATATTAGAAATGCAAAGAATGGAAAGAGAGATTTCTGCAACTCTTATTTCCAAAATAATAGAGTACAGTGGTAATCTTAATAAAATTAGAGTTTTTCAAATTTAGACTGATATCACCCAATACTTAAACATATCTAGCATTTAATTAATATTATTAGGTTAAGTCACACACTCTGTAAATAGTATCTACTATTTTAGTAGTTTGAGCTATATAATAAGCTCCAAACTACATGTGAAAACACTGTTGAAAAAACACTATGAAAAATTCAATTAAACTAATAGAACATTAAACATAAAAGAAAACTTCAGTAGATTGGCATTTTTTTTTTTTTTGCTTTTAAGTTACTTAAGTAGGATTATGTGTTTTGTTCCCATGTTTTGAATCCATTAAGATAGTTCAAGGCCGGGCGCAGTGATGCACACCTATAATCCCTGTGGCTCCGGAGGCTGAGGCAGGAGGGTTGCAAGTGCAAAGCCAACTTCAGCAACAGCACTAAGTAACTCAGTGAGACCCTGTCTCTAAATAAAATATAAAATAGGGCTGGGGATGTGGCTCAGTGGTTGAGTGCCCCTGAGCTCAATCCCTGGTACCGAAAAACAAAAGATAGTTCAAGTTCCATCATATCCAACTCCACAAGCTTGTCCCAGATTTTTTTTGTTAGACTGACAATTTTTCATATCAAATATAACTTGAAATAAATGAGCCTTTTATACTAACCTTGGAATTAACTTTGTAAAGAGGTGATTATAATGGCTCATCACAACTAATCTGGCTGGTTTAAACACAAGGATATCAAAAGGAGTTTTTAATTATTTAGACTTCTAAGAAAGGTCCCGAAAAGGTGAATGCTCGGCTTAAATACCATAGTCAGATCTAAGCTGACATATGATTTAATGGTTTATTTTTGTAAAAAAATAAGTAAACAAAAATCCCTTTGACTGCACCATTCTCCCCAGGAGGGCTAGTGCACAGCAACCAACTCAAGGAGTGACTGACTGATCAGTGGTGCAGCTATAGAGCTTTAATTTAATTTAATATTTTTTAAAAATTAAATTTTTTTAAATTTTAATTTTTTAATTAAAAAAATTTTAAGTTAATTTAATTTAAATTAAATTAAATCACCCAGATTTTTTCAATGTGTGCCTTTGATCGAAGGCTAGACCATAAGCCAAAACGGCCTCTGAGAAGCTCCAAAGAGACTGACTCTCCACAGATATCAACTATAAATTCTGGACAAACAACAAAACAAAACAACTATTTGAAGACACAGGAGACAAACAGAGAGCAGGTGGGGAGGAGGAAGAGAGAGGCCACTGACAGGAGAGTAGGAAACAGTGGGATTTCAGTTTTCATGGCTTCCAGTATGAAGGCAGGATCTCAAGATGCAGAGAGGTGGAAAGAGCTCTCAACGCTGTGCATAAACTTGTCCACACATCTGTGGCAGTCTTCAGGCAGCTCTGCCAAGGATGAAACCACCAACCTGAGGTTGGGGCTGCTTGGCCAGAGGACCACAGCAGCAGTTTTTGTCAGTTAAGTGAATTGCCTGCTCTAACTCTATTCAAGAACTATGCAATATCCAGAGTTTGTACAATAACTCATTCATAATTTTCATGAGATAATCCAAAAGTATTCAGCATACGGAGAATATAACCCATTCTTGAAAGACAATCCTAAGAGGTGAATGAACCAACCACAAGATGCCCTGGATGATGGAATTATCAGAAAATGACTTTAAAGCTGATTTTGTAACTGTGACTGTGCTCATGGACTTTTTTTAAAAATGTGTTTTTAATAAATCTGAAGATAGGAAATGTCAATAGATAACCAGAAACTATTTTAAAAAAATAAATGGAAATTCTAGGATGGAAAAAGAAAAAAAATCTGAAAAACATATCTCTGGACAGAGTTAACAACAGAATGGAAGTGATGGGGCACATTAATCTTTGGAATTGAAATAGATCATCAGGAAAAAAATGTCTAATGTAAAAAGAGAGAGAGAAAACAGGTTGGGGGGAAAAGTGAACGAAGCTCTATGGGACAATATCAAACATCATATCAAAATATCTGTGGGACAAAGATATATATAGGTAACTGGAGTTATAAATGACAGGAAAGAAGAAATAAAACAGTTACCAAAAAAAGGAAAATTAAAGCCAAAAATTGATAAATTCAATGGAAGAATAAATTTAAAATACAGGAAGTTTGGTGAACCCCAAAAAGAATACAAATAAAACTGTGTCTAAACCCATCATAAACTGCTAAAAAAAATCAAAGAAAAAAATCTTGAAAAAGTATTACATATAAAGAAACAATAACTGGGCAGAGTGGCAAATGCCCATAATCCCAGCAACTTAGAAGGCTGAGGCAGAAGGATCACAAGTTCAAAGCAAGCCTCAGCAACTTAGCAAGTCCCTAAGCAACTCAGTGAGACCCTGTCTCTATATAAAATACAAAAAATGGTTGGAATGTGGCTCAGTGTTTGAGTGTCCCTGGATTCGCTCTTCAGTACCAACTTTTTATCACAACCAATCAGAAAGAAGTAGAAGAACATATTTAAAGTTCTAAAAGAAAAATAATTGTAAATATAGAATTCTAGATTCCATGAAAATGTTCCTCAGTAAAATAAAGATATTTTCAGATAAAAGGAACAAGGGGAATTGATGCACAGTATCCCTGCACCATAAGAAATACTAAAAGAAGTTCTTCAGTCTGATGGAAAAAGGAAGAAAATCAGAAATGATTTGAAATATTTTCATGATAAAATAATGGACAAAAGTAACTAAAATATATAAGCCACTGAGACTTTATCAATCTCAATGTCCTAGTCTAAAAGAAGGAATATAAAAAGCATGAGGTGTGTGTTAGTCATCTTTTCATTGCTGTGATCAAAATACTGGACAAGAACAACTTAGAGGAGGAAAAAAATATTGGGGCTCACAGATTCAGAGGTCCCAACCCACTGCAGAAACATCATGGCGAAAGGGCATAGTGGAGGAAAGCTCATGGCAGCCAGGAAGAAAGAGAGAGATAAGAAGGGACCAGGGACCAAAATAGTCCCCAAGGCCACACCCCCAGTGACCGCACCCCACTTGCCACCCCAGTTACCACCTGATAGTCCATTCAATTTGTTAATCCATCAAATGGGTTAACTCACTGTTGAGTTTATAGACTTCACAATCAATCATTTTACCTCTGAACATTACCGCACTGCCTAACACATGAGCTTTTGGGGGGATGTTCCAGAATCAAATCATAACAAGGTAAAAATTGAAATTAAGGAAAATATAACAGTTTATTATTTAAAATATATTGTGTGCTTATAAATATGCCAGAATTGGGGAAAACTTACAGGATTTTAGTGTTCATATTGGCATTTGTGAAATAAGCATTTATTGGATGTCCATGACTTGCAATGTAACATGTTACATGTGTCAGATTTTCTGCTTAGAAAAAAAAAAAAGAAGCCATTTTAATTTCTAAACTAATGTGATTGAAATTATTGGCAAACCAAGATTCTAGGGGATTTAGGAACAAATTGTAAAATAGCCAAAAACTGTTCATTAATCAGTACCTTTATTCTGAAAGCCACCTTCAAAAATCCCAGTTTTAGAGAAGGAATCCAAATGCTTGTATATTACTTGCCTTAATTTTTACCTAATTTTTTCTTGCAAAACACTGCAATGTTAAGTCACCAAATTACCTTTATAGCAGCTGTATTTCCCTTCAAACTATTCAAAGTATACATGTCTCAGTGTAACCTACACTACACAGACAGTAAGATTAAAGAAATCAAGCTGGCCTTAGTGACACACACCTGTAATCTCAGCACTTGGGAAGCTAAAGGAGGATCACAAATTCAAGGCCAACTTGGGCAACTCAGTGAGACCCTGTCTCAAAATGAAAAACTAAAAGGACTTGGGATGTCTCAATGGTAAACTGTCCCTCAGTTCAGGACTCACTCAGTATCAAATAATGATGATGATGATGATGATGAGAAGAAGAAGAAGGAGGAGAAGGAGGAGGAGGAGGAGGAGGAGGAGGAGAAAAACATCATCAACAACAACAAGAGAAAGAAATCAATGGGTTTTGTTTTTTATACCTAGAAATTTGTCTTAACTGAAGATCTTTGGAAATCTAGATGACTACCCAGCTGCCTATGTTTGTGACATTACTAACCAGGTATAAAACACAAAGTATATGTGTCCATGAATATAGAATGTAGGGGGGAAAGCTAAGAACAAACTTCTGAGTGTCTCTAAAAAGCTGATTCTGGAGGAAACTTAATGTTCCTTAAGTAGTTCTAAATATCCTTTTCCCATTTTTCCCCCTTTCCCTTGCAGTGTCATAATCATTTATAAACTTGCTCAACTCTATACCCTGACAGATTGGGGTCAGAAATTACAAAGATTCCATATAGAAATTTCTTCATCATACACACTGAAATGTCAGTTAAAGAAAATCACAAATGTCAAATGTCAGAGTTTTATTCTAAATTCTTCTTTCGCTTTCTTGTATTGGGTTTCTATTGTCTCTGCACCTTCTTCCAAGCCACTTTCTGAGAGGGAAACCGCTTTTCATCTCACATTTGCAGGGACATCTCTCTGTCCTAGTTGAAAGAGGAATGAGGGATCAGTGTACTGTGGACCGGGATCCAGTTACCCAACTCTTATCTCTCCACTGGACTCATTGCTGGGTGGAAAAAGAGGCTATTTTCATTTGTAGTTGGTAGTTTATATGTCCTAAGAGGAAGCAAAAGGAGAAGTCAGTGGAAACACAGGTACCCCTCTGCCATCATTGTGAACAAATCACATCGACAATCTAGACTATTTATGGGCCATGTGGTCTTTGACTGTACTAATTCTACAAAACAGTGACTGGGAACCATTCAAGACAGGCCAAACTATCTGTCTTAGGTTTTTATTTCACCTGAAAGTCCATTGAAGATATGACCCACTCAAATCTTTTGTACCTTTTATGTAAAGGAGTTTCAGACAATACTATTCCATCACTAACACTCTGCTTTCCCAAGGAAACCTGCTTGAATTTTTAACTTCAGGAAATTAAAATCTTTTGATACTGAATTTCTTCTTTATGTTCTAAATCACCAGCAAAGCTGACTGATCATCATCTAAGAGAATTAGACACAGGCAGTCCACTTTGCTTACTGGTGCACTCAACTAGAAGTCTTTTAGTGATGGTAATTGCCAAACGGATGGGGGCTGAATAGATGGATTGCAGTGGGAAGCCTACTTAACAAACATTGCAATTAACACTACCTAAGTGTTTGAGGGTGAGAAAGGTAATAAACAAAAGACTAAATTAATAAGCATGTTTGGTCCCCAAAGATAGCCAGATGGCTAGCTGCAGCATCAGATGCTTCCTCTTTGCCTTTGCAGAGAGAATCACTCCTCTGTGCAGCGAGCAGTACCACTGACTTTTTCTGGGAGCATGGGCATCCGATGGAGGATGACAGGAGCCACGGTGCAGCCTAGCTGGGATGCCCTGAGGATCTTGAGCCTAATGTCATGCCAGGTATCCCCAGGGAGTAGAAAGCACAAGGAACAGAGTCATAAATTGAATAAAGAGCCAATTTCACAAGCACAGCAGTGACAACATTACCAAAATTCTCGCTGCCCAGGGAAGAAAGGAGGGAGCAGACAAGCTGCAGGACTAGAAAGGTTTATTCTCTCCCTGGCGACAGAGCTCAGAGTGGCCAAGGTTTCCCATCCTATGTGGTCAGGCAGTGACTACAGTCACGTACGTTAAGCCCTTCTGTTCCCACTTCACCATTAGAAAACAAAGGCAAGCTTATTTCTCCAATGTAAGCAGCCATACCCACAGCTTTTGTCATAGTCCAAAACCGAAAGGTAGCCATGGAGACTGAGCCCCAGGCACCAGGGAAAAATCTCAGTGTGAAAAACTGTGAGCTTTGGACACACTTCCCACCAAAAAAGCCTTTCCAATGGCTGTCTCTCTCTCCTTCAGCTTATTTAGTCCTTCCTTCTCTCCATCTGACTGTTCCCTTTGTGTTTTACCAAAATTTCTCCAACTAATGAATAACCAAGAAGTCCCCCAAAAAAGGGAAGGGAGCAGCACAAGAGGCCAGGTCTAGCGGCAGCGCCTCTATTTTACCCTCCACCCGCCACTCCTAAGGCTTGGAAGTCACATAAAGAGCACACTGTCCACTGACCACCTGGCACACTTAGACCTCCATTTTACCCCTTGTACTTGATGCTTTCTGCAGATTCGAATGCTCTCCTCATTCTGCAAAAATCATCAAGAGGTCTTCTTAGGTAACAAGAGGCCGAAATACATCAGTGGCCTGAAGAACTGAAACTCTGTGGGCATTCCTGGCTTACTCACTAAGCACTAGACTTTCCGGTTTTGAATAAGTCAAATTCTATCTTCAAGCCCTAGAAGAGCTCATAACTTAGAGCAATGCTGTGGTATACTACTTTGCTAAGCCCCATTCTCTAAAGAGATTCTTAATGGGAGCCCATGAGTCCCAAGGCACCTGTGCATAGATTTTACTGAGTACATGAATTTAGATGGGCAAACATTCATCTTTATTTTCAATAATCACTAAAATTCTGTGCTTTCCTAAATTATGACTGGAATCAACCACAAGTATTAGCAGTACCAGTAATTTTGTCATCAATTGAGATCCCAGATATTATTATAATTGTGGCAGATGTCTTCAAATATCACGTAAGCACATTGACTTAGAAATCACAGTCATTATTGAATTGTTTCTGGATATTATTATTATACTACTAATGAAATGTATTTTATACTATAAATTTGCATATTTTATTGATTAGTTTATTCAATATAGTCATTTTCCTTTGCAATCCTATTATTTTGATTTTTTGCTTTTAAAATATTGTTCTAAGGATTCCTTAGGCTTCACCAAACTGTCAAGCAGATCCATGACACAAAAATGTGGCTACAGACCACATGGAAAACTTGCTCTGCCCCCAAACATGTTCTATACTTGGGGACATGGCAATTTCTACTTTCAAATACTTTCTTCCCTTTTTCAACACAAATCAAAACCCTTTCTGTTCTCAATATGTAGACCTCATGCCACCTTCTTTATAAAGATTCCCCTCAACTGACCAGAAAGGTATTTTCAATCCCTCTCTGCACATTTCCACATTCCACCTCCTATCTACATGTGGACAGTACACTCTTTATTCCATCTGACTAGATTAAGCTCTCCTGATGGGCAGGTACCAGGGATTCATGGAGTGGCCAATAGCAGTAGCCTTTTGATGGGTCTGCTTGCTTTTATTTCCCCCGCTTCTCTACATTTTTAAACCAAGTGAGAATGTTCATCTCACTTTCATTTTTTTTCCTATAGAATAAAACCAAGATCCTATGTCTGGCATTGAAGGCTTTTCCCAAACTGACCATCGCCTACAGTTTAAGTTTTCTAAGTCCTATGTTCTAATCATTCCCAAACTCCCGCACAGTTTCACACTTTACTGTTCTCATTTCTGATAATCCCTCTTCTTGGAATGCTCTATGTCCTTTTTTTTTATAAAGAAGGAAAAATGATGGCCCCATTTCCAAAATAGCATTTATTTTCAAGGAGTCCCTGCCCAAATGCACCCAGGCAAAGCTGGCTATAGCAATGATACTCTGTTACTTACTTGAGTTTGATCCCTAAAAAGCTTTGTCACAAAATTCCATTCTAAAATATCTCCTTGTGACAAAGTTCTGAATGTTCCAGAAACATAAGACAATTTGAAGCTATTCATCCCCTCACCTGTCACCACCTGAGATTCAAAGCCATTGCCAAATCCTCACTCAGTTTTGTTCTGGGCCTTCAGATCAATGGCCTACCCCCAAAGTTGACCTACCTTCTGGTTCTTTCCACTGATCCCAAAAGAATTTCCTTGGGGGTAAATTGTCTTCATGATCATGGGATCATATCATGGAATGTTAACCCTGGTTCCCTTACAAGCTCTTTGAAAGGCAGAGAATAATGTAGGAATTTTCCCTGTCCACCATGGATCCTTCCTGCCTTCCATGGAACCCCCCTGCACTGGAAGTTCATACCATTCAGCTTTGCCACCTGTTACCTTCTCTCAACTCCATTGCCCATCCACCTCCCCTGATGTCCAATGACATCTGGTGACTCTTCAGTCTCCCCCATGACTTGTGTCGTCTTCTGGGATAACTTGGATCCCTCACCTCCTTGAATCACTATTCCTAAACCTTCTGGACTCCATCACTAACTTGATTTGCCCTTGAACAACCATTCCCATGATTTATGGAGTATCTTGTTTCCTCTTAAATCATTAAACCTGAAATCCCATTCTCTGAACATCACCATCTATCCTACCAGTCTTAACACTCAGTATTTCCATTTAAACATTCTTTTCTAGCTTACAGAATCCTCCTGACCCTTTATATATTCACCTTCTTTGAATCTAGAGAAAAAAATGAAAGCCAAAACACTGTAAGTCTATCTATAATTTGCTCCCACCCTACCTTCTTAATTCCACATAATCTATAGACTCCTCAAACTCACAGATTCCTCACTTCACATGGAGATCTTTGAGAGGAGGACCTCCTCCCATGTTATCTATGGTAACGCTGCCACTCTTCCTGGAGTACAGTCATTTTGCCCTTGCCTGTCCTCCCATGGGATAGTCAACTCCTTAGGCCTCAGGTGTTTCTACCCTACATCCTAAAAATGAGATAGGGAGCACTCTTCTCAGTCTTCCAACCCCATGAAAGTATCAACTTCCCCCATGAAGCTCTCTCCTGAGAGATGCTGATACTTAGTTGTTTAATGAATGAATTAACAAAGACTCCTACATACCTTGAACAATCAACAACTGTGGCATTTGCAGTATTTATTATTAATTCTTACAGTGTCAATCAGGCAGGCAGTCCTTCATGCCTTGTCTTTCCTGAAAGATTTTAAGTTCTTCAAGGCTTTAATCCTTCCATAAAAATCCCAGTGTCCCAAACACAATCTGTGCCCAATAAATATTTGCTGGATTTTTTTTCCAAGTCATCCTCATTAACATATTGAGGCTTTTTTTTTTGTACCATCTTAGTAGTTTCATCATGAGTCATCAGAGCCCAAATGGTAACAGTGACTATTATAACAGAATGCTTCCAAAGTAATCTTAACTGTTGTAATACTTCATTTTTTACTTCCTAAATAAATTGTAGCTGTAGCTATTTTACTAGGAAAACACAATAGATATTAATAGCATTGGGGCAGCTGTAAACTAACAATTGAACCTGTGTTGAAGAGCCAGAGAAAAGAGTGAGTGAAAAGAATGATAGGTTTAGATGACAATATTCAAGAAACTGAATTTGTTAAAAAAAAAAATACATCTGACTAAAGAAAGAATGAATGGCAAGCCCTAGAGCCAGGCCTTCTCATAGCTCTATGACAGATTTGGCAATACCATCAAAATTAAAGCATCCTTTGATTATCCAGGGAGCTTTTGAGGAAGAGAATATTTTAAGGAAGCAGGGAGACTTTTACAAGATTGTCAGACATATCATTCTACAGCCACAGGAAAAATGAACTCCTTGGGAGCATTCATCCCAAGGACACTGTCCTGCACATTTCTCTGAACTTCAATAAATCAGAAGAATCTGACACAAAGGAGTTCTTTTGCCCAGGAGACTCAGGAACAATCTAGGCAAAAGGGAGCACAAGTTATTTCTGTCCACCAAAGCATGTTCATTAGTGGAGATATTTTGATGACATCTTTTTTGCAATATAATCCACAACTCCCCAAAAGTGTATGATTCGCCAGGTTCTAATATCCTCACCAGATTATGCAACCATGACTATATTCTCATTTTAGAACATTTTGTACCTGAAAGAGGTACCCCAAGCCCACTTGTAGTCATTCCTTGATTTCTCCAGCCCCTTAGCCCAAACAACCATGCATCTACTTTCTGTGTCTATGTATTTGTCAATTCTGGACATTTCAGATCAATGCAATCATGCAACACATGTTCTTCTGTGACTGGATTCTTGCACTTAGCATAGTCAGGGTTCAACCATGTCACATCACATGTCTGTACTACATTGCTTTCTGTAGCCAAATAGCATTCCACTATATGGATATGCCACGTTAAAATCGTGCTTTGAAAAGAACAATTCTGTGTCAATTGGTGCTTTTATTTAAACCCTCCTCCTAAGATTTCTAATTTCCAGATGTGTGGATAATAGATGAAGTACTGTAAGAACTTGACAGGATGATTCTCCAAGATTTCATTTCCTTACTTGGACTGTGGACATGATACCAGTATCAGGACCTACTTACAGAGTTACTAAGATTATTATAATTTATTAAAGACTAGTAGAGTGATTTTCCAAGAACTAACTGTTAGGTATCACAAACATAAAACTTTCATATCTTTATTCTAAATTTGGATTTTTAATTGCAAAGGAGATCATTGTTTATCACAGCCAATAAAAATATGGAGATGAACTTTTAGGTTCACCATCTTCCTCTCAATTCTCCATCAGTCCTCAGACATTGTCAGCACAGTGTGATGTGTATCTTCACACCATATTTTTGTGCTCAGACATATTTAAACAATAAAAAAAGCACATGTGGAAAGGTTTCCCCTTTTTCCCCTTAGTATATTTTATACATATTACCTAAATTTACCTCTTTTTTAACTTAAAATAAATCATGTTATCATCTTTCCAGACCAATCCACATATAACTGTTACTCTTTAGTAGCCCTGTGTACTGCACACCATAACACATTCCCAATATATTCACCTCTTCCTCTATTGACACAAGTCAGATTATTTTCAGTGGCCATTTTTAAAATACTGTGACAGCCAGGTGTGTTGGTGCATACCTACAATCCCAGAGACTCAGGAGGTGGAGAAGGAGGAGAGTCTGAGTCAGCCTGGGCAACTTAGTGAGACCCTGTCTCAAAACTGAAAGGGGCTGAAGATATGATTCAGTGGTAGAGTATCTCCAGGTTCCATCCCCAGGACTAAAGAAAGAAAGAAAGAAAACAAGACACATAAACCTTCCTTTGATGAAATAATAAATAATTATAGCCACAATTTCATTTATCGTCATTATTATCATTTTACCCACATCTGTGCATTTCTAAGTCCAGATTAGGCCCATCCTCTACCTGGTGAATGAGCTTTTTTGAATCAAGGATGGAGAATCAGACTATCTATTATAAGGAATTTCAAGCAGAAGAAATTTGACAGGGGAAATAAACTAATTCAGTGAATGGACAAGATACTACTGGGCATTTTGGACAGGAGAAAAAGGACAACTAAGGAGATAAGTAGAGACAGGAGTAATAAGCTTTCTCAGAAAACTTTGCTCCAAACCAGCCCCCTTGGACAGAGGACACATATTTTACCCTTGAGCCAACCTAGGTTATTTTCCTTAATGTTAGAGATAGCATTCTCCTTTAGATTAACCTCAGCTTTCTAGAAACAATTGTTTAATTTTCATTAAGATGTAAACTTTTAAAATTACATCTTTTTACTCCATTTGAAGTTAAATAAAATAAAAAACATACATCTGGACATCTTCAAAGTTGGGCTATGGAAGAATATAATAAAGCTATGTGACATGATGGATTTTAATGCTATCCTAGAACCTAAGTGCTATAATTTTTCATTCTATTTCATGGAAGAACCTACCACTGAGCATACATGTGTGTTTATAAAAACCTCTTAATGAGCTGGGTGCAGTGGCACACATTTGTAATACCAGTGGCTCGAGAGGCTGAGATAGGAGGATCTCAAATTCAAAGCCAACTTTAGCAAAAAGCAAGGTGATAAGCAACTCAGTGAGACCCTGTCTCTAAATAAAATACAAAATAGGGCTGGGGATGTGGCTCAGTGTTAAGTGCCCCTGAGTTCAATTTCTGGTACAAAACAAAACAAAAAACTCCTAATAAACTCCCTCCAGTGGGATTAAGTCACTAAAGTTCTAATTGAAATCTGAAAATCAAGTTTTAAGGTATTTCACCCATGCTTTTCTCATAACACAAACTCTGGGATATCTTACAGCTGGTCCCAGCATCCATGAATGAATTTACTATAAACCTCACACATGGTACCCCCTTTCTAAGAGCCAAACCAATTTAGAAAGAAGTCAGGGAAAATGATCTCCCTTTTTTCACTTCTGGAAATACATACTATGTGGAAAAAGTTTTCATCCAGAGGGAAAACTTCTGGATTTTACTGGCTCACTAAAATATAAACCATTTAGTGGCTTTTTTTTAAAACCTAAGATTAAGCTTTCTTTCGTCTGTTTGCACATGTCAACCAAAAATAGCAGAGTATATATAAGAAAAAAATGTGTTTGTATAAAAAAGAAAATTTATATCCCAAAAGCCATGATCTCCTTTTGCTGAAGTGTTGTTTCATGCTTTTTTATAATTCAGGTGTTTTATCGAGTTTCTGTAATAACATGAAAGAGAATAGTGATTGCCTATCAACTCTAAAAATTCTTACAAAATTTGCAAAGGACTCACAGAAGATAAGCAAATGCTGACAGCTGAGGACTAGCAATTGCACAGAAACCCAGTCAGGTAAACAAATATGTTCACCGAGATTTAATATTCTGTTACAGCATAGAAAATTAATGACTCCTTTAATTGACAGCTTCTTTATTTCCTTTTACCAAGGTATAGATGGCCCCTCAAATAACCTCGAGGTGAATTAAACCTTGGCAGCGCATAGTTATTTCCTCTGTGGTCTCCAGGGTCCTGCCACCCTTCATCTTCTACAAGGCAGCACATTTAAGTCTTTCAAGGGGCCTTTTATAGCCAGGCCACCCTGTTTCTCTTCACAGGAGATACTGAAAGCCTATTTGTCAGGAGCAGTGGGGAACTTCTCAAGTCCTGCCAACAGGCCAAGCAAGAGGAGACCCACCTGCTCTGTTCCTAATCCAAGGATGACCAGGGGTTTGTGTCCATCCTAGTGTTTCCAACAATTTTGAAATCAACACATTTCACATCTTATCCTCAAAAAGCTATTTCAGCCACAAATTGATTCGACATGAATTCACATTTCATCAATGATATCTAAAAGAACCCCTATCATTAACTCAATACCAGGAGTTTGAGGCAGTATGTTCTGTCTGTTGATCTAGCCCAGTGGGATCCTAAGACTTTGACCAGCACATACAGAAAGCAGTAGTTCGGCCCATCTCCCCCAGCTTCCTCCATTCCTGCCAGCAGCCCCACCACCCCAGGCTCCCTTCTTGATTTAGGAATTCTATTATCCTCAGCTCCAGACCTGCTATTTTCCTCTCTAATTAAGACCTCCCAGGAAGAGTCCACACAAAACTATTCCTTTTTTTTTTTCAAATAAAGTCTCTCAAATGCTGTAGGTTGTGAATTCTTTGATGGCAGAAACTGAATCTAATTTATCTTTCTTTCAGTAGACCTTACACTAGTATATAGTAAGTGCTTAATAAAAATTAACACTAGCAATAGTAATAATAAAGGTAGAATAACAAACATTTCCTGCACATTTTTTTTGTACCAAGAACTTTATTGAGCATCTTATTTGTATCAGCTCATTTAGTCTTCACAACTGCACTGCCAGAAAGGAAGTACAATTATTCCTACCCTAAAGCTGAAGGTCCAAGATTGAAATTATTACTCTGCTCCAAGTCACACACATAATAAATGGGAGAAAAGAGGTTGAAATCCAGGTCCTTCTGACCCCACAGCCCAAACTCTCATTGCATTTCTGATGAATGGAATTAATTATTTATTCAATTATATTAACCCCTTGATACTGCTAACAGGAACCCTGCAGACATGAAGAGGTAAACATTCAAGCCCTTGGTAGAATTTTTGGCTACTGTGATTTCTCTTTACCACTGATACTGGGTGGTACCAGAGAACTAGGCTGCCAGAAGATAATGTTGTTTATGAGATCAGCACTTATCTATTTTGGTGCCACGTGGGAGTGTACAAAACAGTGCACTTGCAATTTTACACTTTGTTCTTAGGGTGAGCTTCAATTCAACCAGTGCTTGACAGAGGAGAACTGAGTGGGACAAGGGGGGCAAGGAACACAAAATCGCAACTCCGTTCTAATTCATTCAATAATCATGATGCCTTTCACATGCTGTTTATTCGGCTCCCATTTACCTCTCCTTCATGATCACCATCAATTTCATTGCCAGTGGGTCTGCATGCTGAGCGGACGATGAACAATTTCCAGGCGCTAACTTCAACCTGCAAATGGCCCCATCAGCACTTCCCCACACATCATCTCTTATGTTCCGAGGTGTTATGTAAAGTTCAGTTGCTATGCTCTCTGGGCTGTGAACGACCTGTCTTCCTGGAACTCTGTAAGCAAGAGGAGAAAACTGAGCCATTAGCTTGCTCCTAAGACATGGAGAAATGAAGCTTCACTGAGGTTTACTGGCAATTAGGTTTGTCCTTATTCCAGATCCTTCCAGCACTGGCCCCCATTAAGTTTCTTTGAGTACACCCTCTGCTTTCCGCATTTCCCATTCCACTAATGTTTCTTTTCTGGGACTGAATCATAAATTGCAAGGTGTAATCTAAAGGAAAACATTTATTTTGGAGTCTCATTAACAACCCCGAGGAGAGTGATAGTGTTTATTTCCAACGTGACAGAGTGGACTCCCACAGATGTGAAAAGGGGCAAGCCCTGATCCTAATCCTTTAACACACACGTACACACATACAAGTGCACACACATACACATACTAGGTCAATACTCACAAGAGTGAAAATACCACAGATAGGTAGAGGTAAGAAATACTTCACTAAAGACTCTCTATTGCTTTTCAAACACCAAGCTTGAAATTTCTTTTAGTGAGTGATTTGCTGACAACTGGCAATAGTATTTAGTTATCTGCTCAATGTGCCAGTTTTTAAAATAATGCCTCTCATCCCCCAAACCCAGCCTTCTATCTTATGTGATCCTGGGGCTGAGGCTCTGCAAACCACATTTTGCCTTTGCTGAGTGGCTCTGTATTAACTCTACCAATAGGGGATACTAGAAGGATGTGATGAGGTAAAAAAACAGAAGCAGCAACATTCTGTCTCATTTGCTTCTTGTTCCTGTTAATATCCTTACAACAGTGATATTCCAACAGGGAAATGACAGTTGAATCCAATCTCCTGCTTCTTTCTGCCCTTTCAGAACCAGCCTCATCACGCTCCATTCCCTGCTCACCTCCCCCCAGCTAGCTCCTGAGGTGTATCTACACCAGCTGGGTATTGCCCGACCCTCAGAGGACTGACTAACACAGATTTGGGGGCCTCCTCTTGACTTCTACATTCTTCCCCATTCCCTGTGTCCCCAGCCCTGCAGGTGGGAGCTACTTTGTTTCAATTTTACCTGTGTTCCCTTAATGTTCCCTTTTGGCTTTGGCTGAGATATGTCTAACCAATCCCCTGTATTCAATCTTCTCTGTTGAAAGGCCTACAGGGGCTTCTGTTTTTCTGATCAGTACTGATGGGTCCTCCCTGATTTACCAGTACCCTGTTCCCTGCCTGATCCTCCAACCCTAATCATTTTGCACCTACAACACTTATCTTCTAACTACCATACTGTCTGGTTCTCACACTCTAATGGCCAGGTAGTAGTTAATGTTAGTGAATGGGAGTAAAAAAGAAAGCAAGGCATCAAAAATATCATATCATAATAACTAGAAGCAATATCAAAGAACAAAATCAAAACTGACTTGCTTAAGGAATAGGGCTCAGGAAGGTCAAATTAGAGAAAACTTCCCAGTTAAGCTTGTTTTAAAGTAAAAGCAATAAAGGAGATTTCTTTCTAAAATACTTGGAAAAGAAGCCTATAATAATACACAATAATCATTTTTGAATAATTCCAGGAATTTGGAATAAGCAAGTTATAGGCACCATCAGTAGGTGATTAAAAGGACACCAGACACCAAGAAGAACTTACTGCCCAGTATTACTCCTGCCTACCCATTCAATCCCACCTTTTGAGATTCACTTTTTTGGTTTACTTCTGTTCTCTTTCTTCAAGGTCCACCTCTAGAACACAGTAAGAGGGTAACTTAATTGGAGGCTATCCAGTCTTTACCACTCAACTGAAAACTGGCCCATCAGTTAAATTCTATTTAAGATTGCTAGCTGAGATGAGAGTTTTGAAAAAGTGAGAATGTTTCAAGAAAAGAAATGAAGAAAACCAATTCTGGAGCTCCTAGTAGGGCAGAATCTTTCAATGCATGTTCCATTAGATACTCCTGAGTACAAATCCTGGATTTACCACTTTGTAGCCTGAAACTCAGGCAAGTAACTCAACACCTCTGAGCCACATTTTCTTCAGCTGCAAAATAGAGGTGACCTTTTCAAGGATACAATCTAATACATGGAATGCCCTTAGCATAATGTCCTGGAAGTGGAAGTTTTTGATTACTCCTATTTGAGGTGTCACATGTCATCTTAGACTCCAGCAAGCTCCCATCTTTGCTTTAGTTCTTTGAAGCAGGACCAAAGCCTCAGGCTCAGCTTTTCATTTTCTCTCAGAGGCCACCTCTACTCATTCTGATTCTGGCGTTTCCTCTCCCTCTTCTCCAAGATCAACTGAAAAGGGAAATATTCACCCCAGATCTCTTTCTTGTAGCCCCCCAAAATGGTTATGTCATTTGCTTCCCTTTTAGAGATTTTCTGTTGAGCAAAACAGTAAAACAGAGATGGTAGGAGACCAAATTAACAAAATGGAAAGAGGATAGAGACCACAGAATCCTCAGTGTAGAGGCTGATCATTTGACTCAACTGGAAGGCTGACTTGAGCTTCCATTCTCTTGACCCTGTAGGTGAAGGAAGAATAGGTTGACTGATGCATTCTACCCCAGGGCCATGTCTCAGGCTGAGGAGGAATAGCAATATACATCTCTTTGGCCTCCAAAAAGCAAGTGGCATCCTAAGTGGCCCTACCCCAGGATTACAGGAAAACCATTCACCAGCATCTCCCTGCCAAGGCCAGTACCCCTTGGGCCATTACTCCTCTGATGGTGCCATATCTATGGCTCTGGGGGCCTGAAAAAGAAGAATTTATATTTGGGGAAAGAGAATAAAGAGAAGTAGACAAAGGACCTTCAAAAGACTCTCAAGAGATACACTTGAGTTACTTCCTAGTTCTGCTCTAGGCTGATACCTGCAAAGGGTCTAATCACTCCCTGATTTTCTATCATTTATGACTCTATTTTTAACAACCACAATAGCAAGAGTATAGTTTTTTAAGTCCAACACTTATTGTGTTCCAGGCACTGTTCTAAATGCTTGTTTCCATTAATTCTCACAACCTATAAGGTAGCAAATGGAGGGGGAAAAATTCAGCTCCCTTTGTGCTATGACCCATTTTACAGATGAAGGAATTCAAGTTATTATAAGGTGAATAATTTGTCTGTGATCCCAACCAAAGTAAGGGGAGACCTAGGATTTGATCTGAGGCCTGACTCCACAGTCCACATTCTTTTCCATAATATTATGCTTTTTTAATAAATCCCTCCCCACCAAGGAATGCCCTTCCTAATCATTGGCAGGATGTCTTCTAGAATTTTAGCTTGCTATTCAGTGAGAAAAGAGTAAGCACTCCCCAATGAATTTCCCAGATTTCTTCTACTCACTCTAGCTGAAGCATTATTTCAATAGATATGCCTAAATTACAAATGTGGTGCTGAGAGCCATAGCCAAGTAGAAATGACGCATGGCAATTTCCTTGTCAGCTTACCCAATGTTGCTTAGAGGGAGGACTCTCCATTGTGGAAATGGGCTTGCCTTGGACCCAGGTCATTTGCAGTGACATTGCATGAATGTTTGAGAGTTTTGGTTGAAAGGTGACCCTGCTCAGGAATTAGGGTGGATCCCGGTTTAGGGTGGATCCGGGTTTAGGGTGGATCCTGCTGAGAATAGGGCGTATCCTGCTGCCTCAGCGCTGGCTCCTTGAGTTCCCATTGAGTTCTCGGGGGATTTAGAGGGTATTTGGTACGCAGAGCCCGGTGGAGGGTATTTTTCCCAGAACGTGCATGTAGAGTGCCAGTGAGAGTTCGAGAATAAAGAGTTGCTGTTTGAATCTACAAGGCTTTTGTGGTGGCTCGATTATTTTGTGCCCAGACAGACTGCGGCAATGCGACATTTGGATCTCAACAATGAAATATGATATATAAAGACTCGTGTACTTTGTAATGAAAATCAAAACTGGACTAGGAGATGGATGCCCTAAGAAGGCAAGCCAGGGCTGGGGTTGTGGCTCAGTGGTAGAGCGCTTGCCTAGCATGCAGGAAGCACTGGGTTCAATCCTCAGCACCACATAAAAATAAATAAATTAAATAAAGGTATTGTGTCCACCTAAAACTAAAAAATAAATATTAAAAAAAAGAAGAAGAAGAAGGCAGCAAGCCAAGGGCTATAAGTTAATTCACATAATCTCAGCCCTTTAATTGATGCCGACTGGGTCAGATTTCTACATGAATCTTCCTTTTGCTCTTAGCTCATGGATTTTGTGGGAATCTGTGTATTTCATTAGCAAGAGAAGTGGAAACAGAAGATTAGCACAAAGGAAGCTGATTTTTTTCTCCCTTTTCTCATACATTTTTGTATAAGTTTGTTACCTTCAGGATTGTAATATTTTCAATATACAGCTCTTGTTACTTGGTTGTAATGATCTTCAAGACTAGGTCAGGTCTCAGTAAATGGAGAAGAGCCTTCTTGGACTCCTTGCAATCTGTAACCTTGAGAAAGAAAAAGAGTTTTCTGTATTGGTTGATGTGTTCTCCTCTTTCATCATTCATCAAAATAACACTGGGGAGAAGAAAGTCCAAAGAGGCTGCACCACAGGGACCTTGGCCCTGGCTTTTGCCTGCCTCCTTCGTTTTAATCTGCATTATCTTTCCCTTCTACCTGCTCCCGAGCAGAGACAAACCACAAGCTGCAGCTGGAGAGGAAATTCTTGCTTGCCATTCCCATGGAAATCAGTGATCCTGGAAGACCATTCTGAAGCCACAACCAGGTCAAAAATAATGCTCCATTCCTGGCCTCATCTTGCCTAACTAACATCCCCTATCTCCTGGCTGGCTGACTGGGCAGCTCACCTCTCAGCTGTTTACTCAAGTCCACTTCATAGAGAAAATACCCATTCCTTTTGTTCTAATAAAATTTCATCTGCTTTTCCAGGTCCCAAGACCAAAGGAATTTCCATAAAATTTGCCCCAATAGCACTTATCTAATGCAAATGAAAAAATTAACATTGGGAATTTTTTCAAACTTTGCTAAGTCTATTTATTACAATTAACCCCTCTTATTCTCTCTACTTGATTGCAGAAATGGTTTTTGAGCAACTATTACAAATTTGGTACCAGTCTAGACACTGATAGAGCACCAAAGCAAAAGTCACAGACCTCACCTTTAGCAAGAACAGTCAACTAAAAGTGGAAAGAAAAAAAACTCAAATGGCTAAACAACTCTTAAATATACACAGCCTGCTATCAGAAGCAATCATCAGACATTTTCCACTAAAATACTGAAATATGCCTATGATAAGGCATTAATCTCATCTTAAAGGCATTATTCAGTCATCCCTGAATTTGACTGTTGACTTCTTTTGCATATCTAGAATCCAGGCAGAGCTGATAGTGATGTCTATTAAGACATCATGGCAGAGTGTTCTCTTTCTCCAGGAGGCAAACGGGAAAGAGTTGCCATTATCCATTGCACACATGGACAGTTCCTCATCCAAGCAGTTGTGGCCCTGAAAAGACTGAGAGCCATGCTGCAATTTTGCTTTGGTGCCAATGAAGAGCCTGCCTCCATGATGCCAGCCCTGGCAACCTGTTCTATGTCCTTCATTGGCACCTTCTCACATGTCTTTTTTTCTGTTTATTTATGTACATCCTCTTGACAACAGAAGGGGCCTGAAGGCAAAAGTCAAAGTCAACAGGTCAGGGGAGGCAAATGCTAACTTAGAGGCCCTCCTGCCCTCAGGTTTCACTAACATGAGTGTCCTGTAGTGGTTTCTGGTCAATTTTCCACTTTCTTTACACCCAGTTAACTGACAGTATTTTTTAATGGGTGAAGGAAATCACAAAAACTGTCACAGCACTCAGCAGAATACAGCAAAGGCATGGCCCCAGGAACTTACAAACATGTAGGTGAAGCACTGACATACATGAATGCATTCAAGTCTAAGTGAGAGAAACAAAAAGCTGAGGTTTGAGGAGATGAAAGGGAAATTAAATTTTTAGAGATAATAATAACTTACTCACCCCCACAAATGAAGTAAATCCATAGCAGTGCACATAGATTATATTGGGGAAAGCATTATAATATCCCCTTGACTTTTATTATTTTATTTAATTCTCCTAGTCACCATGCTCAGTAGGTCTTTTTTTCACCTCCATTTTTACAGAGGAGAAAATAGAGTCAGAAATACTAATTTGCCTGAGGATCCACAGGGAACAAGGGACAACATTTGAGCCTAACATGAAGCTAACAGCTTAACCTAACAGCTCTTCCAAGCTGATGCTGGCACACACAGGTATCAAAAGACTGAAGAGGAGGGTCCTTTTCCATATTCCTGAGAGTAATGTGGAAGACTCCAGAAGAAAGCCTGTGTTAGTCAGTTTTTCATTGCCGAAACCAAAATACCTGACACCAACAACTTAAAGGAGGAAAGGTTCATCTCGAATCATGGTGTAAGAGGTCTCAGTTCATGGTCAGCTGTCTCTGTTGCTTTGGGCCTGAGGCAAGGCACAACATCATGGTAGAAGAGTTTGGCAAAGGAAAGCCACTCCACCCATGGCAGTCAGAAAGTGGGAAAGAGAGAGACAGAGAAGAAGGGGTTGGGACAAAATTAAATTCCTGTAGGCATGTCCCCAGTGACCTATTTCTCTACCCAGGGCACCTGTCTAGAGTTTCTACCTCCTCTCAGGAATCCATTCAGCTCTTAAAGGATTCATCCACTGATAAGATCATGAGATCAGCTCCCTGATGACCCAATCAACTACCCCAAAGCCCCATCTCTGACCCCTGGTGCACAAGCCTTCCACACATGAAACTTGAGAGATGTTCCAGATTCCAACCATAACAATGGCTAATGAAAAGCAAGTGCAGGGCTGGGGCTGTAGCTCAGTGGTAGAGCACCTGCTTCGTACGTGTGAGGCACTGGGTTCCGCAGCACCACATAAAAATATATTTATTTTTATAAAATAAAGGTATTGAGTCCATCTACAACTAAAAAATACTTAAAAATAAAAAAGAAGAAATAAGATAAAGTAGAATGGCAAAGGGGAGGAGTTACTTGAGCAGATAGAATAGGGTAAAGAAAGGGGCAAGATAAAGAATATACAGAATATGGAGAGCAGGTCAGGGGGTGATAAAAGGACCCCTGGTTTTACTCAGAATTTGATTGATCTTGTGTCTGACTTTCTCACCTTTCTGCCTTCTTGTGATTATCTTCTTCTTTCTTCCTTCCTTCCTCCCTGCCTCTCCCCTGGAGAACCTCTCCAGGATATCTTCCCATAGCAGAGCATATACGTGTGGCCAGATGTTAAATGCAGCTCTTTTTATCTTCCTGTTGCCTCAAACTTTGGGCAGAGGACCCTGAAGAAATAAAACCATAATTCAAATCATGCTAGACCATCCTTCCAAGACTTACAAGTGTCAGGGGTGACAGGATAGAGACAGGGCCCTGAACCTACCTTTAACCCAAATAAGAAATACAAGTTGGAGGGTCAGGAGAGAGGACTTCTTTGGAGAGAGATGCCAGAATACTGTGCAGTTCCTATCCTCACCCAAACCCTATGCAAGAGGCTAGAAAGAGATCATTTGAGAGCTTGGCCTGCACTACCTAGAGTCTGAAGGCCAAAGAGACTGGTCTATAACTTGGACTTCCCTATCAAAATATGTCCCATGCACATATTATATGTCTAACAAATATCTGGAAAATGATTAATTGGATGATTGAATGAGAAAATGAATGAAGACTTATAAAAGTGGGAGTTATGAGTAGAACCAAAAAGAAAAGACAGGGGGCTGGGGTTGTGGCTCAGTGGTAGAGTGCTCCTAGCACATGCAAGGCACTGGGTTTGATCCTCAGCACCACATAAAAATGTAAAAAAATAAAATAAAGGTATCTTGTTCAACTACAACTAAAAAAAATATTTTTTAAAAAAGAGAAAAGACAACCATGTTAGGTAATGACAGTGACAGAATATCCACAAACTGTTGCTCAAAAGTTTATGGAATGAATGAATGCAGTGAGAAAACCAGGGCAATGTTGATGGGACAGACTTTTGCCATATTAGATAGGATTTGTCTAATGGAAAAGTACATAATGGACCGCAGCATGTTCATGTCCTCTTTCAAGAGTCCTGGCCTCAAGTCGGTCCTTGAGAAAACCAGAGAAAACACAGGCATCATTAAAGATGAAAACAAACAAAACAAAAAAAAATGAGCTAAAAGTCACCTGAATCTTGTTAAGGAAAGATTCTAGTTCATGAGTGCTTATATATTTGCCTCTGTTCTTCCTGTCATTCTTACTTCTACTTCTATCCTTAGTCTAGTTCTAAATGATAGCATCTAGCAGTAGAAAGGAGATATTGACTCACTTTCCTCTCTGATTAGCAATACTGAGAATTTTCTGTAGCATCCCAGTGCCAAGCCCCAGGTAAAATATGCCCACCACTATTCCCAGCATTTGAGTAACATTTGTCTGTACACATCAACTCCTCGAACCTGGTGCAAATCCTCCATTCTAATGAAGTTGTAGGCCTGCATTTATGATCTTTCTTAATGCTACAGAACCAGTTCCTGAATCACAGACCCTGCCTGTATCTGTGCTCCATCACACCCCATAATAAACAGGGTGCTTCCATAAACACTCTCACACAGCCACACAACAAGAGAGAAATACAGACACTCATGCACACACATGCATCTCAAAGACTAAATCCAAATGACAATCCTCATGGAGGACTATGAATGCCCCTCACTAGAATAGACTGCTTGAGTTTTCTGATGTCACCATGAAGGAGGATGATCAAACTAGGTTCTAAGAAGTGAACAAAACCAAATCCCACCATACTTCTAATATCCAGGTTATCAAATAAAAGCAGCCAGGGTAAACAAGTCAGGCTATGGGATTTTCCAGATCTATTTATTCAGTCTGATTTGGAATAGGGAGGGATTCTAAGGCAAGGAAATTCCAGAAGGCCCCATACGAGAAGCCAAGCCTTTGATATAAATTTCTGTCGCTCCTCACTTCCCCATGCAAATCTCTCATCACTCCATCCAAATAACTTTCAAAACCACAGCTTCCTCTGTGCCTTGCACTAAGAACATCTGTATACTTCTACTGGGCTAAGCAGCGTACTAAGTACCTGCCCTCCTCCCTGTTGTTGGGAGAGAAGGAGGGCTGAGCCCCATCAATGGCTTGGTTCAGTTTGCTTCTACATGGGGAGGGGAGGATCAAAGAGCCAGAAATATTCATTTATGAGGGAAAAGTAAAAGAATTAAATATGTAGAACTTGGCCAAACGACACCTGAAGGGGGATATAAATACCCACAAGAATTTGAAGGGTGTAACTAAATACCACAAAAATGACTTTTTATAAAAGATGCTTCAAGTGGCTATAACTGGGAAAGACTAAAGGAGAGGAAACTCTGACCCAAGAATTAAGGAAACTCTGCCTTTGGCAAGGGCTGCTACAGAGGGGGCTGCTGCCAATAGACCCTAGGTTAAAACTTCTACTCTCTAGAATTTTGTGATTTTCTCATTTCCAATCCATTTCTCAGATGCCTGAGTTTGGGCTTAGAAATATATGTTTGAGAGTTGACCTCATGTCTATTTTCTATGCATGTTGTGCATGTATTTTGTTTCCTCCTGTGTTTCTGTTTTCTACGTACTTTTTTGCAGGTAATCCCTACCAGCATAAATGTGTCAATGGCCTGGTGTGGTAGCACCTATGGAAGCAGGTGAACATTAGTATTCTAGAACAAATAGGATTAGTAATAGTGACTTTAGAAATAAGACACCAAAGGATCCCTGCATTTTGGTGGCTTTGATACCTCAAGCAGATCTAAAGTTTTGGGACAGACCTAGATACTTCTCCAAATTCTCCAGAGGGAAGAGGAATGGAGTCAGATGAACATTGTCAGAGAATGTATCTTAGCAGTTTTCTCCTGAGACACACTATATGGCAAATCCTTCTGGAATTTCTAGACGAAAAGAAATCTGTATGGTGAGAACAGCTTTGCTGAGAGTCTTTCAACACATTTATTCCCAGATGGGTTCAGTGTAAAAGCGAAAATTATTTTTTTAAGGAGTGAAGAAATCTCAACAAAGGTTTGGTCTGAATTTAAACTAGAGGTGTAGGCCTCTCTGTCACATGAGGGGTTTACAAGGAGCTCTATGCTTCAATTATAAGTTTTTACTTCATCCGTGTTCTAAGGGAAGCACTGAATTGGATGGAAGTCTGTAGAGTCCAAATCCCTCCATTTAAATACCCAGGTGACCTTGAGTAAGTCAACTCTCTTCTCTTGACAAATATATATATATATATATATATATATATATATATATATATATATATATAGAGAGAGAGAGAGAGAGAGAGAGAGAGAGAGAGAGAGAAATAATTAGACTAAATCAGTGGGATTTTATTTTTAACTTTTTTTCTTAGGCAGCAGAGTCCGTTTTAAAATATATTACACAGATGTTCAATAAGCTAGATAAAAATGTAACCTTTCTGATTAAGGCAAAACTGAGTGGCCCAGAACCTTGACCACCTACACTCTGCTCTGCAGATCCCAACCTCCAGTCTCCCTCAGGGATCCCTGAGGCATCTCATGGGACATCATTCCTCTCCAAGTAGAAGATTTTGAAAGACACTGGATTCCCTGCTCCCTCAGGTCTTTTCCAACTCTAGTTGCTTGCGTGCTTAAACATCAGCAAGCAAAGAAACAACCTGGGTGGCCGTGATGTGGCTGATCTTAAAGACCCTGCTGATGAACAGCAGATTAAAATGACTAAGGAAGGAACTGGTGGTTCAAAGTTTCCTTTAAGATTCAAGATCTAAAGAAAATAAATCCAGAACAGACGTGCAATGAGAACAAGAAAGTTAGCCCTCTCGCGCTCTCTCGCTCTCCCACCTCCCCTTTTTCCTCCTTCTTCCCTTCTCCCCCCTCTCCTTTTCCATCTTCCTTACTCTCTCTGGACCAAGGCCCAGCAAGGGTCTAAAGGCCTGACATAGTGTCTCATGGGATATAACCAAGGACAATACATGTCCAGGTAGACCTCTGAGAGCCTCTAGACCAGGTGCAGAGGACAAGGAGGGAACTCAGATGCTTTCTGGATTTGGGGTTTCTATGACCTCAGATATGAGTGTGCTGGGAAGAGAGGAGGAATGCCCAGGACAATCCAGAGCAAAGAAAGCTGAAGATCTCCCACCCCCCGCCAAAAAAGCCCCCTCCCAGTTAGCTTCAGAGGAAAAGGAGCCATCTATCAGTCATCCAGTTTGAACGTGATACTCTTACTAAACACAGTTGATGGTCATGCCCAACCCCTCAGAAGACAATTTTGTAATACCCATCAAAACTTTAAAAGTGCATACCATTTAACACAGACCTTCTACAAGATTATTTTACAGTGTACTCGTAAGACATTCTTTGGTGCACATGTGCAAAAAATATTTCTGCAAACATGTCACTGAGGCTGAGTGTGGTAGGTACACACTTAGAATCACAGCAACTCAGAAGACTAAGGAAAGAGGATCCCACTTGCCCAGCATAGGCAACTTAAAGAGACCTGCCTGAAAAAATAAAAGGTATATCACCCTTGCATTCAATCCCCTTGTTATAGTTTAGATATGAGGTGTTCCCCAAAAGCTCATGTGTGAGACAATGCAAGAGAGTTTAGAGGTGAAATGTTTGGGTTATGAGAGTCTTAACAATCACTGCATTAATCCACTTGGATGGATTAACTGGGTAGTAACTATAAGCAGGTATAATGTGGCTGGAGGAGACAAGTCATTGGGGGCATGCCTTTGGAGTATATATTTTGTCCCTGATGGGCAGAGCTCAGTCTTTTTCTGCATCTTGATGCCATGTTCTGAGCTGATTTCCTCCTCCACATATTTCCACCATGATTTTGTGTGACATCTTGGGCCCAAAGCTATGGAGTTGGCCATTCTATGAACTGAGACCTCTGAAACTGTGAGCCCCAAATAAACCTTTCCTCCTCTGAAGTTGTTCTTGTCAGGCCGTTTGGTCCCAGAAGTGAAAAGCTGACTAAAACACCGCAGTATTGCAAGGGGGAAGAATAAAAGATGTTACTGCAACATGATGGCAATCACAAAAGACTGAAAATTACTTAAAGGTCAATTGACTAAAATGGGATAAATATATTTAGTTTTGCTCATACTAAGAAATACTATGTAACCATTAAAAATAATTAATCAATTTATAATATATGATGACAGAGTTTTAACATCTAAGGTTAAGTGAAAAAAGTGAGGCACAAATATTGTGTACAATATGGCATTTTGTCTTATGTAAAAAAGATATGTGCACATATATTCTCGCCCACTCACAGAACATTCCTAGAAGTGCTAACAATGGTTTCTTTTGGGGAGAAAAATCAAAGTGACTATGAGGAGATACCTGGGAGAAAAATGGTTTCTATAAATGCCATTCAACTTGGTTTCATAATATGCCTTGTACTTTAAAGAAAACAAAAACAAGAATGTGTTCTAGAACAAAACCTACCAAGTTAATTGAGCTTTCAACAAACCATCATACACTTTAAGAGTTCAAGAATCAGCTGCTAACTAGAAACTAGAAATGGATGGTGCAGCTGACTGGGTCATTAAGACTTCCACCGAAAACCAGTTTGACAATGTGTGCAGTGAGAAAGTACCCAAGAGCAGAAGAGCTGGCTTCTGGTGGTGTCCTCCCCACACTGAGCAAGTCACATGACAAACACTCTCCCACTTCTCATCCATAGAATCCTGTGTGAGCTAGGCAGGCTCTCAGCTGCCTCTCCTCCTGCAGGATGCACGCAGCCTGGCATGTTGTGGTCATTAACTTGAACTTTGGGGTTCTAAGCAGAGCTCTGCTGACCTATTACTTATGTGACCTTGGGCAATATACTCAATCTCCTTAACTTAAATTACCTAATTTGGAAAACACAGTTTTTGTGGAAATTGACCAGGAGACTACCCTAAAACATGTACCCAGGAGCACTCTCTATCTGGTAGGCTAATCCCAGATAATCTCAACCTGCATTCCTAGTTCACATGTCACCTTCCCTGACCACCTGATCTAAATGACCGCCCTGCCCTGGTTACTTTCATATCAGGAAATTGTTTAAATATTGATTGCTTAAATGCCACTTTGTTTTATTCATTCACAGTATGAATTATAATTTTTAATTATCTTGAGTATTAGTTTATTTGTGATATGTCTCACTTCATCTAGACTGTAAATTCCATGCAATTAGCGATGCTATTTTTTGTGCTAAACCACTCTGTCTCTAGCCGCTAGCACAGTGGCTAGCTGATATCCATTTGTTGAATGAATAAAAGTGTTAGCTCCTAGTTGCTGTTGATCCTCACAACTCTGACTCAGAGACTAATGACATCTCTCTCATTGAGTGGTTGTGAGTATTACTAATCTCATTTTATAGAGGTGCAGAGCCATTAAGCAATGTGCCCAAAGTTATCTAGCTAGTAGTAAGTAGCAGAGCCAAGAGAGGAACTCTTTTTTTTTTTTTAACTCCAAACTCCATTCTCTCAAGCACTAAACTATTCTAGGACAGAAAATTCCCTTGACTGGAATTATATACTTACAACTCCTGCCCTGCTCATAATTGCAAGCCTCAAACAACAATCATGTTCAACCTTCAATTCTATGTTGCCTGAAACACCACTAATGGAAGATGCTGTAATTAATGGGGAAGACTCACTCATTTATGCCACCGCACATTTATCTCCTGCAGTCCCCTCCTGCTGACCCTTTAAAGGTCTTTGCTGAAGGCAAAAACCAGAAGATATTCTTGCACTATGCAACAACTCTTTTAAAGGTCCCAGTTGAAGCTCAGAATTGTTTGCAATTACCAAATAGCAAAAGTAACAAGCTGTCATTTGAGTATCACCAAAGTCATCAGAAGAGGTCACATGGAAAGTCTTATTACTTATGGAGAAGGAAATAGCAACTCAAAAGCAGCATTAAAAACATTGAAGTTGAATAATGGCTTACTATGCTGTCATTTTGGAGGTCATGTAAAGTTTATTAGCATAACTTGCCTTAATGCTATTGTTGTAATTGAGCTCTTCAGCATTTGTGAAGTTCTTAGTTATAATGCTCACAAAAATAAAAATACCTGTAAATAATTTCTTCATTTTCAGGTATAAGTTCAACCATTGTCAAGAAGGAAAAATCTTTTAGACAGAGTTTTGGAGGGAATAGATGTGAACACTGCCTTGGCCAGGGCACCACAGATGGGTAGTATTGCCCTTAGAAAAGCACAGAATAGCAACTCTTAGTGATCAATCACACACATTATGGGGAAGATCATGTTGAAACGTAGGTTTGAAAGCATTTATCTAGAAAAAGCTTTGACATTTTTTTACTTTTACAGTGGAATAAGACAGAAGTTTGCTTGCAATCAAAACCCAAACAGCATATTTGAATACCTTAAAAAAAAAAAAAACTACATGTTCCCAGTGAATAAGAGCTGTGACTTTGTCTGATTCTTAAAAATCTGTACTTAATTCCATCTCCAAAGAAGTCAAACTGATCTCCTTTAGAAATAAACATAGCTTCATGGAATGCTATTTTGTGCACACATATAAATATGGCCAACAGTAGGATCTACAAGTACAGATCTTACAGAGTCAAGCCACAAAATAGAGTGGCATCACATTTAAATGGGTCTTTCAGGGACAGAGATGATTAATAGCTAACAAAAATGACAAATAGCAAGTGGCAACTGCAAAGATGTTTTTGAAACACTGTCTGTGAACCACCCTTATAACAAATAACCTGGAAGCATCTAGAAGTACAGATTTCTAAGCTCCTACCATAGTCTTATAATTTTGTGGCTAGAACCATCTCTGTGGTGCAAAAGCAAAACAAAACACCATTTCCAGGTAAGTATATTACATTCTAAATATCAGAATCACTGGATTATTCAAAGGAGGGCAGCTGCCCAGGCTCAGGAAATTGGGCTTCTCATACACCACATATCATAGAGCGGGATGTGGACAACAGCAAACAGCAGGATAATTTCTTCTTTGGCAAAGCAGAAAGGAAACTATCTGTGTAGAATAGTCAAATCTATATCTAGACAACTTATTTCACCTCTTCCTCTTCTTTCTTCAATTAAAGATAGTTTTTTCAAGCACAAAAAGGCCCCTTTTCTTCTGCTATAAGGAATACATGGTCATCTCATATATGTAAAATTGAATAAACAGGAAGAATGTAGCTTTGGAGACATAGAGAAATGATGAACTGAGTTCTGGAATGATCGTTTATCATGCATAATTTTCAGTTTGAGCAGTACAGGGTGATCAAATAGAGTCTTCTTGTGGGCAGCTAGATATCCTAGCCTTGGGTTCAAGGGAAGATCTAGAACTATCAACATAAAAGTGACATGAGAAGCTTAAACTGTAGAGGGTATAGGAGATGGCCAGTGAAGAACAAGCACCGAAGCTTTGGAAACATCAGAAAGAAAATTCCAGAGTCAAGCAGAGGGTGACGATGACCCAGGAAGAGCAAGAGTAGCTGACAGACTGAAGTGACAGAAACAAAAGGGAAAACATACAGAAAAAGAAATGATCAACAGTGTCGGGTACAAAAGAGCATACACAATATAAATCCAAAATGCATCTAGTGAACTTGGCAATTGGGTGACTGGTAATCTCTGTAAGAGATGTTTTCACAGTGTTGTGGCCAAAGGCCAGACTGCAGAGAATTGAGAATCCACAAGCAGGTGAAGAAGTTAAGATAACCAACAGGGACCATACTTGGAGGAAGCTTGGCTGGGAGAGAAGGCACACTATTAATAGATTTGTAGGAAGAAATAAACAGGTGCTTGGTTATGTTATCAAGGAAAGAATCAGTAAGGGGAAAAGAATAAAGATATAGAATGGAGTGAGAATAATTTGTAAACCAAGAATATGTTAGTCTGCTCAACCTACTATAACAAACTTCTATAGACTGAGCAGCTCAACAAACAAACATTTATTTCTCACAATTCCAGAACCTAGAAAGCCCTGATCTTGGGCTTTGTAGGAAGAGTTTGTTTCTGGTGAGGTTTCTCTTCCTGGCTTGCAGTGGCTGCCTTCTTGCTGTGTTCTCACATGGCCAAGAAATAAAGAGCTTTCGTTTCTTCATCTTCTTATAAGGACACTAACCCTACCTATTGGGGTGCCTCCCACTCTCATGACCTAACCAAACCTAATCACCTCTAAAAGCCCCACCTCAAAAATACCTTCACATTGAGGGTTAGGGATTCCAAACATGAATTTTGGAGGAATACAAACATTAGTCCTTAATAAGGATATGTTATGTTATATAAAGCACAGAGGGAAGACTCACATTCAACAGGAAAGGAACATCTTACTATGATAAAGGATATAGGATATATAACAGATACGTTAGCAGGTGAAGAATAAAGGAGAGAAATGAATAAAGCCACAACAAATGACCTCAATTTCCCCTAGGTGATATAAAAGAAGGGCGTGTCTCTGGATGGAAGGTGATGCGATTAGAATAGAAATGATTTGAGGACTTGAAATAGCTCTGACCATACTCTGTGGGAAAGAAAGCTGATCACGGGAAAATGGAAGAACTGATGAGCTCAGTTGAGACCTGATCAAGTTTAAGACCATGAACTATTAGCAGGACCATCAGACAAGGATGTATAATTTTCTCCAGCTGCACTCGGCATCGTGGTGATAGCTGCAGAGAAAGTCATCTCAGTGGTTAGCTTAAGCAGAACCAAAGGGAGGGTCAGCAAAGAGGTTGATTTTTTTCTAGTCCTAGGCGTTGAACCCAGCACAAAAAGGCTCCCTTTCTTCTGCTATAAGGAATACATGGTCATGAGTTATATCCCCAGCCCTTCTAAAATTTTATTTTGAGACAGGGTATAACTGAGTTTCCCTCAAACTTGCAATCTCCCAGTCTCAGCTTCTCGAGTACCTGGGATTTCAGGTGTGTGCCACCACACCCCATAAGGTTAAATAATTTTCACTAGAAATATTAAATAGAAATTAAAGGCAATCAAAAATTAGAGAAAAAACATAACCTATAGCAGGGTTCCAAACTCCCCATAAATGTTGGATACAAAGTGATCATAAATGTTGAAAGCGACATTTATGACAGGGTGAGGGGGAGTGGAATAGCTAGGTTGCATAAAACCCAGAGGAAAAGAGACTGGCATGAGGATCCAAGAGAAAGGGTTTAGTGTGACGTGAGGAAACACCTCCCCTGGGCAACGATGGGCAGTACAAGAATGAATGACCTTCCTTTCTTCAACAGGGCCATTGAAGAGTCAATTTCAGTTAAAGCAAGAGGTAAACTTAAAAGTTTCTCATGTAGGAAAATTAATTAAAATGAAATGAGCCTCCACACAGGGACAAGGCGGAAGTAAGCCATGGGAGATGGCTCAGTGAGGAGGGAGTCCATGGCAATGAGGAAGCTGGTAGAAGTTCAAAAGAGATTCTTGTTCTTGGTCCACAATTCATTCAGTCCAGGCCAACTTTCAATCCTGTGGTGTGCCCCTCCCATACCCAGTTTTACCCCCTCCATTGCACTTCAACCTGTCTCACCTTGACTTCCTAACTTAGATGGGAAGGCCTTCTCTTCTATCCGTGATAGTGCTGTAGACCCAGCCCCGCCTTTGCCCAACAGGGGGCCTGTTTCTAATAGTCTCAGGATGAGAGTCCTGTTCTTTGTTCACCATCACAATTTAAGTTCCAGACCTCAGTTCTGTCCACTTCCCCTGAATTTGATCTTGGTCTCTAACCATATTTTCCTGGATCATGATACCGTATCTTTTATGGTTCAGATCTGGATGTGTTGAAGTCTTGCTCCTGGATGCAGCAAGGTTCAGAGGTAGGGCTTTGGAGAAGTTATTGGATGATGAGGGCGAAGCCAGAATTAGACAGGCAGTCAGTATAATAAATTGAGTTCAGGCCAATTTTGAGTGAGTCCCCAGAAGTTGGAGACTGTCCCCTGAGGAACTGAAATGTTAATTCCTTCAGAATCCTTCCTCCACCCTTATCAAGAACCTGCCTTGGCTCCAAACTGTTGCTAAGGTAACCTCACCCAGGAATTGCCCCTCCCTACAGGGAGCTATAAAGTTGTTAATTAATGTGTCCAGGGCTGCACCATCCTTCCCTTCCCCCTTCAGCCCACCTGTTTCCCACCTTTTGGCCGGTCCCACCAAACATTCCTGGGCCTAGTCCTGGGCCTAGTCACATAAGCTAGAAGGAGAAAAATAATGGGGAAAAGGCAGAAGAACAAAGGAAGCCTAGGATATATAAAAAGGGCAGAATACCTCGCTTCTTGGGATACCAGGATACCAACTATGGCCCCCTTCTCCCTCCCAGGAGAAGTCTATGTTACCCCTCCTTAAACCGGCTTTATATGCTTGCCTCAGTTGTGCTTCTCTTATGTTCAAACTTCAACATTTGAGGGAACAGAACTCATCACGATAACCGGGCGATATCAAGGGCTCTGACCTCATCAGTGGGTTAATTATTTGAAGGCATTAATGGGAGCTGTAGGAGGTGGGACCTAATTGAAGGAGTAGGTCCTTAGGCCGACCCTTGTGGACTCTGTCTTGTACCTGGCCCTTCTTCTCTTCTCTTTCGTTTCCTGGCTGCCATGAGCTGAGCAGCTTTCCTTTGCTATGCCCTTTCACCATGATGTTCTGCTTCACCACAGGCCCGAAGCAGTGACTGGAACCATGAGCCAGTATAAATCTTTCCTCTTCTATATTGTTTTTGTCAGAGATTTGTCACCTTGATGAAAAACTGATTAAGAAAACATCCAACCAACAGAAATCTTCTTCAGCCTGCCTACCCACATGTGCACCCTTAAGACTCTCTGCGTGATTCCACACACATTCATTTTTCCTGTTGAGATGTAGCTCCGTGTAGAACCCTCCTCAAGGATTTTTCCTCTGTCTCCTTTATTCAGTCTTCTGGCATCAGTGGTGCAAAGACTTCAATCATGGGGTTGAAGGAATGAGAGCAAACTATTCCGACATGATCGATTAAGTATTGGAGGCAAAATGAAATCAAAGAGAAGTGACCAGGACATTAATTGATTATGAGGGAGGTGACGGCTGTGTAGGCTTTAGGAAAGCAGACTTTCAAATCCTTGGATAGGATATCAGAACGATCACTTGTCTGAGACTCTTGATAAAGAAAAGGGAGAAAAATTAGGAAACTTCTGCAAAACTAAATTCCAACAATACAATTGCAAATGCATGTCAACGCACAAACAAGCAACTCATGAGAAAAATACAAGTAGCCATAAATGTGAAAATTGTTCAGTCTTATTAGCAATCAAAGGAATGCAAATTAACAATAAGATCATTTTTATCTAGACAATTGACAGAAATTTTGAAATTGTGCTGATAAGAATGCAAGGAAATCAGCAACCGTGTTCTTAAATGCTATTGGTGATGGGGGAGCACTGCTATCTCCTATTCAGAAAGCATTAGCAAGATGTGTCCAAAGCTTTAAAATATTTTGGATTCATTAAGAATATTGTTCTGGGAAAATGAATGACATGGAAAACAATCATAAAATATTTATAGGTGAAAAAAGTTTACAAAATGTCACGTGTGGTATGATCCCAATTTCATGATGACAGGTTTATGTTTATATACATCTATTTATACACATAATGTACACATATAGTATTTGCCTAGATATACATAGAAAATGACTGGAAAGATGTCAAGTTTTAACACTAATTATCTCTGGGTCATAGAATTATGGTAATTTTTTTCTTCTTGATAGTTTAAAAGTTTACTACAATGTAAAATTATACCTTTGGTATTCAAAAGAAAACATTTTTAAAGTTGGTTCTTTAAAAAGAAAGAGCAGAAAGACAAGTTCACAGCCTTAGGTAAAAAAAAGAAATGGAGAAAAGATATTTCCAGAGGACAAGATGGATACAAAGGGATATTGCTAATACATTAGGCCTTTTTAAAAATAATTCAAAAGATGGAGAGAAGGGGAAACACCCAGAACAAATAGAAAAGGCTGAAACACAGGGTCAGGAGTTGAAAGCCAAAACAAAATTAGGCGCATACTAAGTAAAATGACAAATTAAAGGAATAGTTTACTTATGTTAGGCTGAGAAGAACAATAATGGTATACATGCTTTGGGGGTCAAATGAGGTAATATATAACTTATATTTCCTAGCCTACACAAACATAGAAATAAAAATAGCATAATAACAGACACGAAAAATATTGCTTGGCTTCAACCCCAGCCATTTTGTAGGACTTCTAATATACACTCACTAGACACACACACACACACACACACACACACACACACAAATTTCCTTTCCTACGTCTTTTGAAATCCCCAAGGGTAAAAACAATACCAAGCCATTAGGTTTTTTTGTTTGTTTGTTTGTTTGTTTTTGTTTTTTGAGAGAGAGAGAGAGAGAGAGAGAGAGATTTTAATATTTATTTTTTAGTTTCTGGCGGACACAACATCTTTGTATGTGGTGTTGAGGATTGAACCCAGCACCGCGCGCATGCCAGGCGAGCACACTACTGCTTGAGCCACATCCCCAGCCCAGCCATTGGGTTTTATTGCTGTGATTGCCATTTTTCTCCTTTCCTTTTCTAACTCTCCCAGTAGAAGTTATGGTCAACATCAAAGGTGGCAGTTGCTGCTATTGTTAAAAGAGCCACCACCACTTTCAACCTCTCTATTGCCCAACACCAGCGCTGCTCACAGTTTGCCTTCTTAGTGATCCACAAATCTACTAACAAATAGTCCTGTCAGCACTTGCCTGCTCTTATGACAGCCCCCTCACTCCTAGTGCCAGATCTAGATTAGAGGACAGTTGTGGTGACACATGCTGGGCTGTTCTCACAATCAGCACTCCCTGTGATAACTGGCCCATTCGCCTTGGGCCAACTCCTTGGTCTTCACTCTCCTTTCCTTGTCTCCTTCTGTCATTCTGTCCATGGAGGGTCCTCAAACCCCAACTACTGTCAAGCTGGCTACACAATGCTCTGGGCAGGTAGCCTCACACCTAACTTCTAGGATGACTACTCTTTAGGCTGAAGCTGAGATTCTTACCACACTAATGAAGGACTCCATGGTTCCTCTGCTCCTATTTGCTTCCAGTTTCTTTGTCATAAAAAGATCTTTTGCAATTTGTGGGATGAATTTGACTAAGAGGGACTAAAAACACAAAGTAAATTAAGAGTTTGTGAGATATGACCTATTTGTTCAGAATCAGTGCTATACCCTGGCTCTGACTCCTTTTATGAAAATCTGGATGAAATGATCATGCTCAGTCATCAGTGAGGAGCCACAGAAAACCACAAGAGGTGCCATAGACTGCTAGACCCGTTGCTGCCTGGGGTTGGGGGTTGGGGGAGGTCAGAATCCACAAACAACACAATGGTGAATTTGATCCTAACACAAGTTAGTTTAGATATTCTTTCTTAATAGAGTAGCTATTCATCTCAGGCCACAGATAAAGAGCACAAGAGATGTAGCTTTCTTGATTTTTTTTTATCACAATTTAATTTCTCAGTATGAGCCCCCATTTCCAAACTAATACAAAAAATAATAATCATAACCTCAGTCCTTCCCAAGATTGCTCCAAAATGTGAGAAGCAAGTAGAGCAAAGCACAGGGTCAGGGGGAAATTCAGCTCCTTAATTTTCTCTGAGAAATCCATTGTCCCTGTACTTATTGCCTCTTTGAGTCCAAAATTGCAAAGCTTACGAGAAGGAAAAACAGTCACTAAACATTGATAATTAACCCTGCTAAACAAAGTTATACTGCATTTTTACTATGGTCATAGTTGGTCCAGAGTATCAATATTTCATCATAATAACTTATGATTTTTTTATGATGTAGAAGCTGTGTGAGCTAATTCCTCCATCTCTCTCCACTTTTCTCTCTTCCTCCCCTGGCCCAGTGCAATGGCAGCCTTGGAAGTCCCATGTTCCACATGGTCCACCTATAAGATGGAAGCAGCCTTGATTCCCAGGTCCCCACCTGCAGAAAAGCACTGCCTTGGAGTGACTCAACCCACATTGGAGTATGATGTGAAAGAGAAATAAATGTCCATCATGTTAAGCTGTTGAGGTTCATCTACTGAGGCAGCTAGACCCACGTGCCTCACCCAGCAGGACAGGAGAACACTGAAATGTGCGCAGGAGGACAACACCAGCCATGTATAGTCTGGAAGTGTGACTAATAATTGTCATCGTCATCCTCATTGTCGGAAAGAACATTTAGGCTTCAGAATATTAGAGATTAAGTCCTAACTTGCCTCTTACTAGCGATAACAAGACACTTCTCTTAGGATCTCATTTGATAAAGAGAGAAAGCAACGTTTATCTCTATAATGGTTGTGAGAATTAACACAGAGAAATGTGAAAATATTTTATGAACTGATATGCAAATTTTAAGTATTTTTACCAATGATCGTTGAATTTTCTAGTTATTCACTGCCACTCATTGTCAGGTTCTTTCAGAGCATTCTTATAGGGACATACATCCTCAGCCCATTGATGGTGGGACTGGTCCTATGACTTGCTTTGGCCAATAGTGTGTGAGGAGTTGTTACAATTCCACATTTCAGCAGAAGCTCCAAGAACTATTGTGTGTGGATTAACACTGTCTCTTTTTCTCCCTTTGACATGAGAAAAGCACATTCCAGATTGGGATTTCCCCTTCCTTCTGCCCCTGCAATGAAGACCTTGGCTCAGAAAACAACAGCCTTAAGTGAAGTCTGCGGGAATAGCCTCAGAAACAGTTTCTCTGTAACCTTCTCCTGTCCTCTTTTCTTCTGCTCTTCTTTCCTTATTCAAGGTAAGCCATTGACATTAAAGTTTCTCATTCTCAAGGCCATAATAGAAACTAGGATTCCACTGGGTGCAGTGGTGCACACCTGAGCTCCCAATGACTTGGGAGGCTCAGGCAAGAGGATTGCAAGTTCAAAGCCAGTCTCAGCAACTCAGTGAGGCTCTAAGCAATTTAGCTGAGACCCTATCTCTAAATAAAAATAAAAATTAAAAAGAGCTGGGGATGTGGCTCGGTGGTTAAACACCCCTGGGATCAATTCCTGGTACAACCCCACCCCCAAAAGAAATAATAAAAGAAAGGAAGGAAAAGAAACTAAAATCCTTTTCTCCTTAAAGCCAGTCACAATAGTTAAAAATATTATTCTAATCTTCTCCCACCTTTATGTCTTGGAGCTAGCCATAAAGAAATTCTCTGACCTACCCTGTTTGATAGTTGATCATAGATGCCCCTTTCAGAAAGGGCCCTGCTCCATGCCCAGGAGGAGGGAAGGCTGCAGAGGCTAAGGGGACTACCACAGACGGGCAGGCCACCCAGTCTATTCCTATCAGACCATTCCTTTTTGTCCAATCATACTTCTACACCATAGTCTGTGTTTCATCAAATCTAAGCAGAAAATGGGCAGTTCACCCTGACCTTTAGGCCTTTAATCTGAGAGACCCCTTGAATCATGTAAAACTATGATCAAATAATTTTTTTATTCTTTCCTCATTATAAGGTGTCAGCCCTGCCCCGAGCCTTTATGATGGGAGGGTAGGGATCACCCTCCTTCCTGCCACATAAAAACAAATGCAGCAAAATGAACCACACTCAGTACAAATGTAAGTAATAAATGCTTACTGGAACCTGCTGAGATTTGGTGATTGTATGTTACTGCAGTATAACATAAGTTAGCTTTTGCTAAGCCGAATATTAACCAAAGTGACTTAATACTGGAATGTTTTGTAGACAAAGGTGCTGGCAAATTAATGTTATATAGCTTTCCTTCCTTGACGCTTTTCTAAACGACTTTTCTTTCAATCATTTATTGAAGTACAAATAATGCTTAAGTGTACATAGGACATGATCCTGAGGTCAATAGCTAAAGTCTGTATAATAGAATAAACACCCAAAAAGAGAAGATGTCGCTTAACTGGAAGAAATATAAGTTCTTCCACACAATTGCAAGATAAGGAAGATGGTAGTTCTAGTGAAAAAATATGAAGCTTTATTTAATAATCAACAGAATAAAAGGCAAGAAGATAAAGTGGTTACCCCCAAAATGGCCCTCGGATTATATTTATATAACTCAAAAAACTTAACACCAAAACCACAAAAAAACCAACCAATAAATAGGCTAAGGAACTGAACAGACACTTCACAGAAGATATACAATTGATCAACAAATATATGAAAAAATTTTCAGCATCTCTAGCAATTAGAAAAGTGCAAATTAAAACTACATTGAGGGGTTGGGGCTGGGGCTCAGCGGTAGCACACTTGCCTGGCATGTGTGAGGCAATAGGTTCAATTCTCAGCACTGCATATAAATAAATAAATAAAATAAAGATCTATCAACAACTGAAAAAAAAAGCTATTCTGAGATTCCATCTCACTCTAGTCAGAATGGCAATTATCAAGAATACAAGCAAAAATAAATGTTGGTGAGGATGTGGGGGAAAAGGCATACTCATACATTGCTGGTGAGACTGCAAATTGATGTAACCACTATGGAAAGCAGTATAGAGATTCCTCAGAAAACTTGGAAAGGAACCAACATTTGACCTCATTATTCCACTTCTTGGTTTATACCCAATGGACTTAAAATCAGCATACTATAGCTGCCACATCAATGTTTATAGCAACTCAATGATAAACTATGGCACCAACTTAGGTATGCTTCAACAGATGAGTGGATAAAGAAAATGTGCATATGCACAATAGAATATTACTCAGCCATAAACGAGAATGAAATTATGGCATTTGCTGCAAAATGGATAGAATTGGAGAATATCACACTAAGAGAAATAAGCCAATTGAAAAAACCAAAGACAGAATGTTTTCTCTGATTTGTGAATGCTGATTCACAATAAAGAGAAGTGGCTAAGGAAGAATACAAGCATTTTGGATTAGACAGAGGAGGGTGAAGGGAGGGGAGGGGGCATAGGAGTAGGAAGCATACTAGAATGAATCAAACATTATTACCCTATGTGCATAAATGATTACATGACCGGTACAATTCTACATCATGTACAACCAGAAGAATGAAAAGTTATACTCCATGTATGTATAATGTATCAAAATGCATTCTACTGTCATGTATAATTAGAACAAATAAAAAATTTTAAAATATATAAAGAAACATGATATCCCAAGGCTAGGCATGGTAACACAGTACTGTAATCCCAGCAACACAGGAGGCTGAGGCAGGAACATCAAAATTTGAGGACAACCTCAGCAATTTAGCAAGGCCCCTAAGCAACTTAGTTTGACCCTGATACAAATTTTTAAAAAGTAAAATAAGGTTTTTAAAAGGTGGAGATGTAGCTCAGTGGCAGAGTGCCTAATACAAAAAAAAAAAAAAAAAGTGGTACTAGAAGAGTTTCAAGTATCCTCACAACTGTGGCCATTTTAATGTATTACATTCTGTTTTAAAGTGTAGACCCTAAACTGACAGATTTGGATTTGGTTTCACTCAAAAAAAAAAAAAAAAAAAAACAGTGACCAGGTTACATAAAACATGTATAAACCTTGTAGGAGAAGACAGTAGGAAAACTTGGAGAGGAAACCAAGAGGCCACTACTGTAGGGGAATTTAAATTTTTAAATTTAAATATGTAAAGGCTGTTTTCTAGAATAAACATTGGAATTATTCTGCATGACTTTGAAATGTAAAACAAAGGCCTAGGAAATTAAAAAAAAAAAAAGAGAGGGGGGTTTTAATAAACAAATACCCCCAAAATTAAACAGACTGCTTAGGATATGTTGGGAGAACCATATAGGAGCACAAGCAATGGTGAGTCTCAGTGATGACAAAAGTATCTTTTAAACGTGAAAGCTCAAAACCAATCTGCAGAATTTAAGACTGGATTAGGCCAGTGGAAAGCCTTGGGGAGGTTATTAATGATTCACAATTTGCACATCCTGTTGGAAAATGAATTTCACTTACCAAGGAGAAGTGCAAACGTGGAATTACGGAAGTAGATTCCCACAAAGGGGGAACCACCCTCACTCCCCACAGCCAGGATAGCCAATATGCTTTTACTTTTGAAATAGGTTGCTCTGGAACAAATGGGCCTTCTTCCTCATGTCAGCAAAAGAAAGACACATCTTTGGCAAACCATCTGCTCCAAACATGGCATTTTCATTTTTTATTTCTCCGAAACAGAGGGGGAAATGGCTATGGGAATACAACTCACCCCAACTGGTAAAAGAAAGGCAAGGGGCCAACATAAATATTACAGCATGAGGACGAACCAGAGGAGAAATAAGATGAAAAATCAGTCCTTCCAAAAAGGTTCTCACAAAATAAAAGGCCCTGCCAAGGACAGCCACAGATACAGCACCATGAGCCAGAGGAGAGCTTTAATCAGGAAAAGCTGGCTCCAGCGTTGTGCATGCAGCTTCAACCTGCCTTTAGCATGTCACTTTCTGAAAGTTAGGAGACAGGAGGTTCATTTGTGGCCAGATTAAAATAGCAAAACACACTTTGAGAGGCAGCTCCGGTAGGATTCACATTTCAATAGGTTTTTACCCATTCCTCCCATAAATCTCTGTCTTTTCTTTTGGGGGACCACCTCATTTGATCTGACAGTTTCAACCATTGTCTTTAGGCTGAGCACCCCTAAATCTAAATCTGAAAATCAGATCTACCAAAGGTATTAAGGACCTTCGTATCCTATGGCTTATTAAATATCTCTTCCTCAGATCTGCTACTGACAGCTCAAATTTAAAGTGTTCCCCTCTCAGGAAATGACAAACACCCAGGTCAGAAACCTGGAAGTCCCAGTCCTTATTTTCCTCTCTCAACATCCCCCATTTGTACTCTACCTTCTCCGGCTCTCCACCTCCCGACTCCCACCCAAATCCTATTAACTGTGTCTACCAAGCACTTCTTCCTGCCCTGGTGAGCATGATTTATTTGAGCCATCGTCCCTCACCTAGATCACTGCAATAGTCTCCCCAGTGGTTCTCATGGTTCTAACCATACCACACTCTAGTCTGCTTTCCACACAATAACCAGAATAATTTGAAAATGCAAACCGATCTTAGGCCCTGTAAAACTTCCAAAGATTCTCTTTTGCCATCAGGATAAAGTTCAAAATCACTAATATAGACCACACAACCCTTGTATTTCCATCTGTACCTCTTCCCTAACCCCTCTCTAGCCATTTCCCTCTTTGCCCTCTTCCCATGCACATACCCCTCACAACAACAACAACAACAAAAAAAAACTTCATCATAATTCACTGAATGTATCATATTCTCTTTTTACCTCTGAACCTTTGTACAAAACTTTTTTGTGGCAAATTGCAGTGAGTTAACTGGAACTCAGATTTCAGGTCCACAGGGAAGCCTAGCAGACCTTGCTGGTGCTTTCCCACCACTAAGCCCTTGGCCCCTCAGCCTTCATCAGACTGTCCCCCATACCCACCAACAGCTCCCTGAATCTCACTGCTCCTCCCACTTATCAGGCCGCCCTGGACCAGCAAAGACTGTGAGTTTCTGGGAAACCTGCTCATGTGACTTGCTCACCCCTCAGTAGAAGACCTCTATTCTCTGTCCATTTCTTAGGTGGTCCCTAGTGTGAATGACTCCTGTCCATCCACAACAGAAACCTGCTCATAAACTCGCCTAGTTTTGGTCTCTCTCCCTCTCTTGCTTTCCCACTCTCTCACCGACCTTCCTAAAATCTTTCTCAAGTAAATTCCTCTCACCTCTATCTCACTTCCTCTCACCTCTATCTCAAAGTCTGCATTGGGGAAAATCCAAAACCCAGACAAAAAGATTTCTTTAATCCCTATGAAGTCAGGTCAGGGGTCTCACAGTGCTCTACTAAAATATTAGCACTTATTCACTTGCCTGGATCCCTCTATAAATGGAAAAATGCTCTGAAGTCAGATCTTTTATCTATCTCTTTCTTCCCAGCACCCACATATTAGTGTGTAACCTGTGACTATGACACAACAAACATGTATCACTTGATGAAATAATAAGCAGCATTCATGTGGCCTCATAATTTTCATACCTTTACACCCAAGTCTTCCAACTGACAAACGAAAAGAAAAAGGACTATTTTCAGAAATGAAAACCCTGAGTTCAGATCCTATCTATATTAACATCATTGTGTTGTTTTGACTAAATTTTGACTAAATAAACATTTTTCAGTTTCTTAAGATCAATATGAGTTAGGTAATTTTTCTAAATAACCACTAAGGCACATATTAGAGCACACACACATATATGCAACTGTACACATATACATATATAGATGTGTGTGTGTAAAACATGTGTATATTTTTAAAGATAGATAGATCTCAAGCAAATAACCTAATGATGTATCTTAAGGTCTTATAAAAGCAAGAACAAACCAAACTCAAAGTTAGTAGAAGGAAGAAAACAATAAAGATCAGAGTAGAAACAAATAAAATAGAGGCTAAAAAATCAACAGAAATACAAAAGAAAAAAAAAGAAAGAAAGAAAAGAAAATATAAATTAAAAAAAACAGAAAGGATAAATGAAATAAACAGTTGGTTCTTTGAAACTATAAATTTAACTCATGAACCAAGAATAAGACTCAAATAAAATGAAATTTGAGGTGAAAAAGGAGACATTACAACTAATATCAAGATAAATTCCAAGGATCATTATGAATTATTTTGAAAAACTATATTCTAAAAAATTAAATCAGTAATAAAAAGTCTCCCCAACAAAGAAAAGTCCAGAACTTGATGGCTTCATTGATGAATTTTATCAGACTTTTGAAGAAGTAACACCAATGATTCTCAAACTATTACATAAGACTGAAAGGAAAGGAACCCTTCCTAACTCATTCTATAAGGCCAACATTAATTACTCTGATACTGGAAGCCTGAAAGGACATACACACAACATAAAGTACACCATACACCAATAGCCCCAATGAACATAGATACAAAAATATCTGCAAATCAAATTCAATAGCACATTAAAAGTATCATACATTATGATCGAATTGGTTTCATTTCTGAGATGTACAGAGGGTTCAACATATGCACATCAATGAGTGTAATATATCACATAAGCAGAATCAAGGGTTAAAAAAATTACACATGATCATATCAATAGATGCAGAAAAAGCATTTAATAAAATTTAACATCTCTTTATGGTAAAAGCCCTAAACAAATAAGGTATAGAAGGATCATATTTCAAAATGATAAAGGCTTATATGACAAACGTATTAAAAACTGAAGCATTTTCTTGAAAGCAAGTAAGAAGAACAAGAGTGCCCACTCTCACCACTCTTAGGCAACATAGTACTAGAAATTTTAGTCAAAGTTATTAGGCAAGAGAAAGAAAAGGCATACAAATAGGAAAGGAGGAAGTCAAATTATTCCTGATTGCAGATATGATTCTATACATATAAAAACCTAAATACTCCACCAACAGACTATTAGAACTGATAAACAAATTCAATAAAGTAGCAGGATAGACGATCAACATAAAAAGTCAGTAAATAAATTCACTGAGAAATAAATCAGGAAAGTAATCCCATTCCCAGTAACCACAAAAATAAACCAATAAATAAAATGCCTAGGAATAAATCTAACTAAGAATATGAAAGATCTCTACAATGAAAATTACAAAAGAAGGAAATCTAAGAAGACACTAAAAGGTGGAAAGAACTCCTAAGATCATTGAATGAAATAGTTAATAATATTGTTAAAATGTCCAACTATCCAAAGTGACCTACAGATTCAGTGTATAAAACTATTTTAAAAAGTCCTAAAATTCATATGAAAGACACCAAATATCTAAAGCAATCCTAAGGAAAAGTAAAGCCAAAGTCATTACAATACCCCAATTCAAGGCATACTACAGAGCTATAATAACAAGAAGAGCTTGGTGTTGATGTTAAAACAGAGAGACCAATGGAACAGAATAGATGAATCAAACAAATCCATGCCTCTTCAGCCAACACTACCAAAGACATACACTAGAGAAATAACAGTCTCTTCAACTGGGAAAACTGGATATCCAGTTGCAGAATATTGAAACTTGACTCTCATCTCTCACCCTGTATAAAAAGAAAAAAAATACAAAAGGGACCACAGACTTTAATGTAAGACCTGAAACTGAAACTATTGGAGGAAATACTTTAAGATGTTGGCACAGAAAATTTCCTGAATAGGATTCAAAAAGCATAGGAAATAAAATAGAGAATTGACAAAAGAATTATATCAAATTAAAAAGCTTGTTCACACACTAAAGGAAAGGCCCATCAAAGGATAAACCAAGTCAAGTTAAAAACCAAAAATAAACCAAAATGCCCAAGAATGCAAATCATATTTCAATAATAACCCTGAATGTGAACGGCCTAGATAAAAATCAATTTAAAAACATAGGCTAACAGATTGGGTTTTTTTAAAAAAAGACCCAACAATATGTTGCCTTCAAGAGACCTGTCTCACAGGAAAAGACATTCACAGACTGAAGGTGAAAGGTTATCTCATAACAGATAAAGTGAACTTCAGACTAAAGTTAGTGAAACGTGATAAAGAAGGACATTTCATACTGCTTAAGGGATTCACACATCAACAAGAAATAATAATTATCTATATTTATGCCCCAAACAATGGAGTATCTATGTATATCAAACAAATCCTTCTCAACTGCAAGAAATCAAATAGACCACAACACAATAATACTGGGTGACTTTAATATACCTCTCTCATCCTTGGATAGGTCTTCCAAACAAAAACTAAACAAAGAAACTATAGAACTCAATAAAACAATCAATAATGTAGACTTAACAGACATATATAGAATATCCCATCAGACAACAAGTGAATACACTTTCTTCTCAGCAGCACATGGATCCTTCTCCAAAATAGACTATATGTTATGCCACAATGCAAGTCTTAGCAAATACAGAGAGAGAGAGAGAGAGAGAGAGAGAGAGAGAGAGAGACATATTATCCTGCATTCTATCTGACCATAATGAAATGAAATTAGAAATCAATGATAAAATAAAAAATAGAAGCCTCTCCAACACCTGAAAACTGAATAATATGCTACTGAATGATGAATAGATAACAGAAGACATCAGGGGAGATACAAAAATTCTTAGAGGTAAATGAGAATTCTGATACAACCTATCAAAATCTCTGGGACACTATGAAGGCAGTGCTAAGGGGAAAATTCTTTGCATTAAACTCACTCATTAAAAGGATAAAAAGTCAACAAATAAATGATTTGAATGTGAATGGCCTAAATAAAAATCTCAAAGTCCTGGAAAAAGAAGAACAAACCAACACCAAAAGTAGTAAAAGACAGGAAATAATAAAAATAAGATGGAAATCAATGAAATTGAAACAGAAGAAACAATTAAAATAATGACAAAACAAAAAGTTGATTTTATGGAAAAACAAATATAATTGACAAACCCTTAGTCAACCTAATGAAAAGAATGAGAGAGAAAACTCAAATTACTAAAATTCATGATGAAAAAGGAAATATCAAAACAGACACTATTAAAATATAGAAGATAATTAGAAACTATTTTGAAAATTTATACTTCAGTAAAATGGAAAACCTCGAAGATACCAACAAATTTCTAGAGGCATATGATCAACCCAAACTGAGTCAAGAGGACATACACAATTTAAACAGATCAATTTCAAGCAAGGAAATAGAAGATGCCATCAAAAGCCTACCAATCAAGAAAGCCCATGGCCAGACAAATTAGCAGCTGAGTTAATTCACAAAGAAGAATTAATACCAATACTCCCCAAATTATTCCATGAAATAAAAAAGGAGGGAATCTTCCAAACTCATTCTATGAAGCTAGTATAATCCTGATACCAAAACCAGTTAGAGACACATGAAGGAAAGAAAATTTCAGACCAATATCCCTGATAAACATAGATGCAAAACTTCTCAATAAAATTCTGGCAAATCGCATACAGAAACGTATTTAAAAAACAGTGCACCATGATCAAGTGGGGTTCATTCCAGGGATGCAAGTTTGGTTGAACATGAAAATCAATGAATGTAATTCATTACATCAATAGACTTAAAGATAAGAATCATATGATTATATCAATTAATAAAGAAAAAGCATTTGACAAAATACAGCTCCCTTTGTGTTCAAAACACTAGAAAAACTAGGGATAGTAGGAAAATACATAAACATTGTAAAAGCTATCTATGCCAAGCCTCAGGCCAACATCATTCTAAATGGAGAAAAATTGGAAGCATTCCCTCTGAAAACTGGAACAAGACAGGGATGCCCTCTTTTACCACTTCTATTCAACATAGTCCTTGAAACTCTAGCCACAGCAATTAGATGAAAGAAATTTAAAAGTTACAAATAGGAAAAGAAGAACTCAAACTATCATTATTTGCTGATAACATGATTATATACTTAGAGTATCTAAAAAACTTTACCAGAAAACTTCTAGAATTAATAAATGAATTCAGCAAAGTAGCAGGATATAAAATCAATAACTATAAATCAAATGCATTTCTATACATCCATGAAGAATCCTCTGAAAGAGAAATTAGGAAATAGCCTCAAAAAAATTACTTGGAAATCAATTTAACAAAAGAGGTCAAAGACCTCTACAATGAAAATTACAGAACACTAAAGAAACAAATTGAAGAAGACCTCAGAAGATGGAAATATCTCTTATGCTCTTGGATAGGCAAAATTAATATTGTCAAAATGGCCATACTACCTCATATATACCTAATTTAAATAAAATTTTAAAATTAAAAAAATGGCCATACTACCCAAAGCAATATACAGATTCAATGCAATTCCAATTAAAATTCTAACATGATTCCTTAAAGAAATAGAAAAAGCAATCATGAAATTTATTTGCAAAAATGAGAGACCCAGAATAGCCAAAGGAATCATTAGCAAGAAGAGTGAAGCAGGAGACATCATTATACCTGAACTTAACTTATCAACAAAGCTATAGTAACAAAAATGGCATGATATTGGCACCAAAACAGACATGTAGATCAATGGAACATAATAGAAGACAGAGACAAACCTACATAAATAGTTATCTCATACTAGACAAAGGCGCCAAAAACACATATTGGAGAAAAGATAGCTTCTTCAATAAATAGTGCTAGGAAAACTGGAAATCCATATGCAGCAAAATGAAACTAAACCCCTATCTCTCACCATGCACAAAACTCAACTCAAAGTGGATCAAGTACTACCTAGGAATCAAACCAGAGACCTTTTGCCTAATGGAAGAAAAAGTAAGCCCAAATCTCCATCATGTCAGATTAGGCCCCAACTTTCTTAATAAGACTCCCGTAGTGCAAGAATTAAAACCAAGAATCAATAAATGGGATGGATTCAAACTAAAAAGCTTCTTCTCAGCAAAAGAAACAATCAGTGAAGTGAATAGGGAGCCTACAGAATGGGAGCAAATCTTTACCACAAACACATCAGATAGAGCACTCATCTCTAGAATATATAAAGCACTCAAAAACCTTAACATCAAAAAAACAAATAACCCAATCAATAAATGAGCCAACGAACTGAACAAACACTTCTCAGAAGATGATATACAATCAATCAACAAACTTATGAAAAAATATTCAACATCTCTAGCAATTAGAGAAATGCAAATCAAAACTAAGATTTCATCTCACTCCAGTCAGAATGGCAGCTATTAAGAATACAAACAACAATAAGTGTTGGCGAGGATGTGGGGAAAAGGCACACTTATACATTGCTGGTGGGACTGCAAATTGGTGCAACCAATCTGGAAAGCAGTATGAAGATTCCTTGGAAAACTTGGAGAACCACCATTTGATCCAGCTATCCCATTCCTCGGTCTATACCCCAAGGACTTAAAACCAGCATAATACAAGGACACAGCCATATAATGTTTGTAGCAGCTCAATTCACAATAGCTAAATATGGAACCAAACTAGTTGCCCTTTAATAGATTAATGGATAAAGAAACTGTGGTATATATACACAATGGAATATTACTCAGCATCAAAAGAGAATGAAATTATGACATTTGAAGGTAAATGATGGCGTTGGAGAATATCATGCTAAGCAATGTAAGCCAATCCCAAAAACACAAAGGCCAAATGTTCTCTCTGATAAATGGATGCTGATCTGTAACAGGGATGGGGGAGGCATGGGAAGAATGAAGGAACTTAGGGAAAAAGGGAGGGTGGGGAGGGAGGGGGCATGGGTGCAGGAAAGATGGTGGAATGAGATGGACATCATTACCCTAGGTACATGTATGACTGCACATATGATGCAACACTACATCCTGAATAACCAGAGAAATGAAAAGTTGTGCTGCAATTGTGTACAATGAATCAAAATGCATAATTAGAATACCTAATTAGAATGAATAAATAAATAAACTTCTTTACAACAAAGAAAACAATCAACAATTATTAGACAACCTACATAATGGGAGAAAATCTTTGCCAGCTATTCATCTGACAGAGGATTAATATTCAGGAAAATATAAAGAACCCAAAAAACTTAACAATTGAAACAAGGAATCCAATTTGAAAATAGGCAAAGCATCTGAAAAGACACATTTCCAAAAATACAAATGGCCAATAAATGTATGAAAAAATGCTCAGTATCATTAGCCATCTGGGAAATACAAATCACAACTACAATAAGACTCCATCTCACCCCAGTTAGAATGTCTATTATCAAAAAAAAAAAAAAAGTGTTGGCAAGGACATGAAGAAAAATAATCCCTTATACACAACTAGTTGGAACATAAATTAGTACAGTTACTATGGGGGAAGACATGTGTATTCCTCAAAATAGAACTATCATATGACCCAGATATCTCACTGCCGAGTATGTACCAGAAGGAAATGAAGTCAGCAACAAAAGAGATACATGCACATATGTCTACTGTGGCACTATTCACAACAACTAATATGTGGAGTCAGCCTAGGTGCCTATCAACAAATAAATGAATTTAAAAATATGCCATATATACACAATTAAGTATTATTCAGCCATGAAGAATGAAATCCTGTCATTTGTCAGAAAATGAATGAAACTGGAGACCATCATGTCAAGTGAAATAAGCCAAACACTGAATGACATGTATTGCATGTTTTCTCAGGTATATGGAAAAAAAAATTTTAAAGATTATTTGGAAGTAGAAGTGGAATTTGTAGGGACTGGAAGGGGGCCCAGAGGATGGAGAGGAAGGTGGACAGGATCAACACATAATGAATGCATGTATGGAAATATCACAGAGAATCCATTAATTTGTACAATATGTGTTAATAGTTATAATAAAAAATTGTATTTTAGTCATCCTAGTGGGGTTGAATCAGATTCATGTATGGCATTTTAATTTGCATTTATCTGAAACCAATGATCTTGAACACCTTATTAGTCATCCATATATCTTTTTATGAAATATTTACTCATGACTTTTGCCAGTTTTTTATTGGGTTATACATCTTTTATTGTTGATTTGTAGATTATTTTTAACATATTCTGATTAAAAGGTCTTGGTCACATATATGTGCTGTAATTTTTTTATTAGTCTGTGATTTATCTATTCATTTTCTCAATGATATACTTTGATGAACAGGAATTTTCAATTTTGGTGAAATTCAACTTACCAAATGTTTTTCTTCTTTAGTCTTTGAACATTATCCAGTGAGGCTTTCCTACACAAAGTTCATGAAGACATTCGTTTATGTTTTTCTATAAGATTTATGGTCTGGGTTTTCTACATATGTGCATAAGACATCAAAAATATTTTTATATAAGAAATGAGAAAGGATTTGTTTTCAGTTTTATCAGTATCCAATATTTCCAGCAATATTTGTTTGAAAAGACTCTCCTCCCACACACACACCAATGAATTGACTAGACACCTTGGTGAAAAAAATGATGGACCCTAAATATATGAACCTATTTTTTAACTTTCTATTCTGTTATATCTTATACCCAATAATGCTGTTAAAAAAATGCAATTTATACTCTAATTTGACATGGTAGATTGAGGGAGGACCTAGAGACATCCTTAAAATGGACTAGCCAAAGGAAGAGCTTCCCTTCTTCAAGGCCAGTATGCTGGAGGGCAGCTGTGTCCATCAAAGAGTTCATGGAATCATTCTACTTGCAATTAAGTCAGCCACAGTGCCAAGGATGCGTGAGAGAAAATGGGAGAAACTCTTAGAAAGAGCTAGAGGAAATTTTTCTGGAATCTACTTTTAAAAATAAAACTAGCAGGATGCTACCAAAATTTTCTGTTTTCAGGGGAAGGGTGAATATAGGGAATTTGGTTTTATTTTATATTGAAATAATTTTAAACAAACAGAAGTGTTATAGGTGTGATAGGGATTTCCTATATGTTTTTCACCCAGCTTCTTCGAAGCTAAACCACTTCCATAACCATTGTACAATTATCAAAACTAAGAAATTAACATTGGAACAAAACTATCAACTGAACTAAACTACAAACCTTATTCAGATTTCACTATTGTCCTTTCCCTGCTCCAGGGTGCACTCCAGAATCACCCACTGCTGTCTCCTTGGTCTACTCCAATCTTGCCAGCAGCAATTATTACTATGGTGTAATATTTCTGCACCATTTGTTGAAAAGATCAGCCACTGAATAAAGAAAATATGGTATGTACATACAATGGAGTATTACTCAGCTATAAAGAAGAATGGCTTTATGGAATTTTCCAGTAAACAGATGGAACTAGAGACTATCATGATAAGTGAAATAAGCCAGAGCAAAGAGTCAAAGGTCGAATGTTTTCTCTGATATGTGGAAGTGAATCCAAAATAAGGTGGGGGATAAAAAAAATAGAAAAAAGATAAGTGGAGTAGACAAAAGGGGAATTAAAGGAAGGGAGGAAGGATAGGATAGGGAAAGATGGTGGAATGAATCTGATGTAACATTTCTAGGCACATGTATAAATATACCACAATGAATTTCACCACCACATATATTCACAGGACATTAATTTTAAAAAATAATAGCAGAAAGATCCATAAAGTAGAGGAAATGGAACAGGGGTGGGAGAAAGAGAGGGGATGGAGAAGCACCAGGGACTAAACTCGAGCAAATTATATTCCATGCCTTTATAATTATGTCAAAATAAATTCTATTGTTATATAGAACTAAAGAAAAAAGACAATAAAAAAGGAAAGAAAAGAACAGTATTTCTGGGCTACGTATTTTTTTCCATTGCTCTGTAAGTCTATCCTCTCACTATTTCCACGGATTTTGATTACTATAACTTTGTGATATGTTTTGAAAGCAGGTAATGTGAGTTCTTCTTTTTCAGAATTTGTCTATTCTAATTTATTTGCCTTCCCATACAAATTTTAGAATCAGCTTATCAGTAAGAAAAATCTCACTGGGACTTTGATGAGGACTGTTTGTAGATGTACAGATCAAATTGGGGAAAGATGATGTCTGGACATTAAGACTTCTAATTCATGAACACAGCATCTCTCTCCACTAATTAGGTCTTGGGTTTTTATTTCTTTCATCAATGTTTTATAGTTTTAAACATCCAGATCCTTTACATGTTTTGTTTTATATACATTTAAATATTCTGGTGCTATTGAAAGTGTTATTTTGTAGTTTTCAAATTCCCAACGTTTGTGCTAATAAATAGAATACAATTGACTTCTGATTATTGATCATGTATCCTATGACATTACTAAACTCACTAGTTCTAGAATGTCTTTTGTTAGTTCTTTGTGATTTTTCTACATAGATAATCATTATCATCTGCAAACAGTTTTATGTCTTCCTTTACAAACTTTATGCCTCTTTTTCTCCTGCCTTTTTGCATTAGATAGAACTTTGGTATAATGTTGAATGAGAGTGATGAGAGAAGATATTTTTCTTGGTTCCTAACCTCAGAGAGGGATAAATAATTTCAAAGGGAACTTTACTTCACAGTCACGTGTTATTGAGACCAAAGTATTTCATTAATTAAAGATATTACAAAATCAAAACTAGTGGGAAACTTTGACACATCTCCATTTTGTGTCATTGTTCTTTTTAGTTACACAAGACAGCAAAATCTATCTTGACATATTTTTTAAAGCATAGACTATATCTTGTTCTAATTCAGTCCCCAGTACTTTTCCTTCCCCTTCCCTCCTCCCACATCCTACTCCCTTCTCTCTATTGGTCTTTCTGCCATTTACCAATAGTTAGATTTTTTAATTAACTTCTTGTAGATGTACAGGATGGTGAGATTCGCCATGGCATATTCATATATGTACATAGGAAAGTGATGTCGGATTCATTCCACTGTCTTTCCTTTTTCCATCCTTCTCCCTTCCCTTCACTCCCGTTTGTCCACTCCACTGAATATCTATTCTTCTCTCCACCCCCCATGCCAAGTCAATACCAAAAAACCAAAGGTCAAATTTTGTTGTTGTTGTTGTTGTTTTTAACAGATCAATTTGAAAATTTCTTTGAACATTTAGAGACTCTGAATAAATTGTGAAATAATCTAAATGATTACATCTACATACAAAAATCATGTAAGTATATGTCATTATGACATTAACCATAGTTTGGCTCAGACAATCTTGTTTCAGAAGGCCTCTCTCTAGTAGAGGCCTGCACTGTGCTCTCCGAGCACCTCGTCTGCACATCATTGGTTCTTTAGGCCTCCCCAGGTCCTGATGATCAGTGCCAATGTGCCCAGTGCTTTGGCTTCTCACACATCTCTTGCCAACCGAAGGACATACTCAGTCTTGTGTTTTAAGGCCAGGTAAATTCTCAAAACATTTGAAGGGAAAGGCTGACACGTGGAAAGGAAAACAAAAGCCTCATGGCCCTATATTCAATCCTTTCATCAAAAAGTTGCTGGTAGAACTAGGCACGGTAGAGCACACCTGTGATTCCAGAAACTTGGGAGGCTGAGACAAGAGAATCACAAGTTGGAGGCCAGCCTCAGCAACGTAGCAAGAAACTGTCTCAAATTTTTTTAAAACAAGGGCAGGGTGGGGACTGGAGATGTGCCTCAGTGGTGAAATGCCCCTGGGATGAATCCCCAACACCAAAAAAATTAACTTTCTGGTAGAAATTTCACCTGCTGGTATGTATATACTTAACAGAAATGCATACACACAGTCACCAAGGGACATATGCAGGAATGTTCATAGCAATACTATTCATAATTGCAAAAAAACCGTAAACAACCCATATATTCCTCTATAGTTGATAGGGCTGGGACCAGAGTGAAATAAGTGAAAACCTCCTGAGGAGCAAAATTAAGGGGGATGCCAAAAACCCTCATAGTCAAGATAAATAAGATTGAATGCCATATTTCAAAATAAAAATTAATACAAAAACCCATGAATGAAACATCAAAATTCTTAATAATGGCAGACTTAGTATTACTAATTTTTCTGTTGGTTTCAGATCCCACAGTGGTTCATATGGACTGACAGACTAGGCAAATAAATTATGATATACAGTAGCATGTCCTATAGCAAGGAGAATGAGTTACAACTACACACAAAAATATGGGTGAATCTCACAGATATGATGCTAAGTAAAAGGACCCACCCTCAAAAGTGTAGGCACTGTGATTCTATTTATGTCAAGTTCAAAAACAAGCAAAACTAATCTAGGATATTAGAAATCAGAACAGTGCACCCCTGGGAATGTAGATGGAGGCAGGGTGGTTCTTGGACCCTACGAATATTCTATTTCTTGGTCTGCATGTTACATGAGTTTTAGAGAATTCATCAATCTGTTCTTTGTGATTTGTACGATTTTTGTATGTGTTTTACTTCAATTAAAACTTTTTTTATAAAAAAATTGTCTTACTCAGAACCTAAAATATATAGAAGCAACTTCGAATTGAAACGAGTCCTGTGGAGGAAGTGAAAGAAAAGCAATCAGAGCTGTGGGAGGCAGCTTTTAGGGCACTACTTTATTTCTGGGCTCCTATCCTTGGCTAACCCCAAGGCCAAAATAAGTAAAGTGGATTCTTCATTAGCAAGCATGGCTAGCACCCAATCAACACCATGTGTTCCACCCATTCAGAACACTGGACTGTCAGGAGTTAACTCTCCATTGGGCATGATCCACCAAGTATTAATTACAACTGCTGCTTGCTCAGGTTTTTCTGGGGATGAGACAGGACAGCCCAGATTTCATACAAATCCCAAAAGAACCTTTCCCCTGGAAACCAGACCCGGCCATGTCAGACATGACAAGGCTTCCAGGCAATGGACAAGGCAAGCGTCCAGGAGACTGGCAATCACTGGCCAGCTCTTCCGACACCCGACATGGCTGTCAACATGACCAGCACAACACCTCCTAAGACCATCCCAGAAACCACATGCTGTATGGTGTGGCAGGAACCACCAGAAGCAGGAGACAGCTATTTCAAAATGCGAATTAGAATCAAACATGGTAAATCGTGGCCTAGTTCCTAAACAAGAACAGAATCTCCCCTGGCTACCAACAGTGTCCAGCCTCACTGCCAAGTCGACAGAGGCTTTCAGTGGTACAGCCTGCTGCAATGGATTTTAATGGCCCTCAAGAAGAAGGGATAGGTGTCCTACATATGGGATGACGGAAGATAAAGGGTTAAGCTAAGTGAAATAAACCAGTACACAGGATAAATACTGTGAGATTCCTTTCATGACAGATAACTGGAGTGGTCAATTTTATAGACAAAAAATAAAATAGTGATTGCCAAGGGTTAGGGACGGTTGTGAGGAGGAGAGTTGTTATCTAATTGGTTCAGGGTTTCCACTGTGAAAGAAATCTCAGAAACAGATGGTAATGATAGTTGTACAACAACGTAAATATACTTAATTCCACTGAACTGTCCACCTAAAGCTGGTTAAAATGACATATTGTATATTTTACCATTTTTTTTAAAAAAAAACAGGTCTAGGGGAAGTGACATTTTCAACCATATTCCACCACCCCCCCCCCCCATTTATGAAGTTGTCTTGTCCTCCATCAGTTCTACTCACTGGGCTGTGTTCTGACCCAGTTCTACCAGCAGGCTCTGTTCTAGTTTCTCCAAAATGTGTGTTTGAGATAAACAGACTCTCTTTCTTCTTCCCCAACATAACTCCTCACCACATACCTATCATGGGACTGAATTGACCTGTAGAATTATATTAAAAGACTGTATCAGAATATTAAAGATACACTCCAGAGACCATTCTGAACAAGATGGCAAGAAGGAGGGTTGGTAGCAGCCCTCAGTGTTATCCTAGTGATTATTTCTGCAGAGCCCTTAATTCCACTAATGGCTTTCTTCAGACTTTTTCTTTTTCTTTTTCTTTTTTTTTCTTCAGACTTTTTCTTACCAGATATTTCTTTCTAAATGTACCCTTGGATACCCTGCTCTAGAAAAAAATATTTTTTAGGAAAGAAGCTCAAAACTCATTACCACAGAGGCATAAAGACAAAGTTTTAACTTTTCAACTCTAGCAGGGATATTAACTCACATTTGATCTGTGAATATGACCTTAGGAAAAACTTAAGTGTGGGATTTCAGGGAGTAAATAAAGGTGGTAGGACAGGAGGTGGAAGAAGGTCTAAAGAAATTCTGGAAGGAGTATTTAATGGTCTTCTACTTATCATTACAGGCAGCCTTGCGCTTCCCCTCATGAAGATTTATTTCTATTAGGGATCTTGAAAGATTCATGAGAATAAGGAAGGGGGTGGGGAAAGGCCAAGAACTTTGGGGAAGTAAGTGTAATAGCTAATTTTTTTACCATTTACTATACACATTGTCCCATTTAATCCTTACAACTACCTTCTAAGGGAGAATGTTATTTGGAAAAATACCAAGAGAAAATAATTTCCTGTTTGTTAACATCTATATGCTAACCCATGGATAATATTTGAGTTGTTAGTTTGTTGTTGTTGCTGTTCTAACATTTTCACATTTCCCTTTCTCTTCATTTCCAACTTCCTCTCTTGCATCCAAAATACCAAAATCCTGAGATAGGAGAGTATAGAAATCAAGATCATCGTTTGGAGTCAGATAATCTGGTGTTAGAATTTACCATTTACTAGTTCAATAATGTGTGTGTGTGTGTGTGTGTGTGTGTGTGTGTTTGCAACATCAAATCATGTACCCAAGGGATGCATGTATAAGAACAAATCCTATGTGATAAAATACTTTTGAATGTATCTGAAAATGTGAATCAAAACTAATAACTATGAATATATTATATCTGGTTAGGTTTGCCTCAGAGAAAATATTTTTGCAATCCAAATTGTATCCACTCCTCCAATTTATGATTCTATAAATATCTGCTGAACAACAAATATATGTTAGGCATCTCAATAGGATACGCGATAAAAAAAAAAAAAAAATTAAGGTTTGGGCCTGATTCTCAAATAGTTTAAAGTCCAGTAAAGGATCCAGGCAAGCTGACAAGTATATGAGTAGCATGGTAAGTTATAACACAGAGAGTGACATCATGCGATGGGACTGCAAAAAAGAGGTGCCTCCATATGAGTTGAAACACACTAAGGGACAAAGGGGGAATTCCAAGCAGGAGAGAAGAGCATCTTCAAGGATGCAGAGACCTAAATTGATGTCACTCCCAGGGTATAGCAAGTGGTTTGTGCTGAAAAACAGGTGAGGTCTGTGGTAGGAAACAGGACTGGTCCAGTAGAGCATGGCAGTTTAGAGGGTCTTGTCAGGCTCTAAAGGGTAGATTTAACCCAGTGGTAACACAATGCAATGTCCACTTCCCTAAGACGACTTAGTCATTATGTGGAAACTGGACTGGAAGGAAGTAGAACAAGATGACCCTTGAAAGCCTCTGCAGTTGTTCAGGTGAGGGAGAATGGGGCTTCAAGAACACAAGCAAGACACTATGTCAGGGACACTGGACAGAATTTGGTGAAGAGCAGGACATAAGAGCAAAGTCCTTACATTGGTCCCAGTATTGTGGGCTCATTTTTCCTGCAAATGAAGAATGTGCTTCCTCCAGTGAGCACAAGACACAGAAATCTAAAGCCTCATGAATGCCATCTATAAGGTTAGGGAGCCATGTGAAAGAAACCCTTAGTTCCTGTGATCTGATCCATCTCATAGCTTCATCTCACATACTTTTCACAAGTGCTTAGTATATAGGAAACCATGCTGAAAGCTGATCCTTCTATATACACTGCATCCTTGCCAACCCTCAATGTGCAAACGTAGGCTGTGCTCAACTCATACATGTGTGCTTGTGCAGAATTATTTTCTTCAGATTCCTAAAATATAATTTCATGTGGTTGTCATCATGGGGCAGCACACCTTTATTTTAAAAAACCACAATGAGAGCATCTGGGCTTCTTAAGACTCCTAAAACTCATAAATGTCCTTAATTGATCCGTAGGTCAAGTGCTGCCAGGCATCCACCTGGGTCAGCTGAAACACATCCACACGTGGCCTGTCTGCCCCAACCCTAGCCGTGCAGTTAGCCAAGGCTGTCAGTGATACCCTCTGGGCTCAAGTGTCTTTGGGACTAATTGCCTGCAGAACACAAATAGAGCACATTTATTCTCCCTACCTTAGGAAATATTTAGTTTTATGAATTTTTCATTACAGGCTCTATCTTTAATAAAGATGCATGTGAATATCAGCTACAAAAATATTCATCAAATCATTCTTTGCAATAGTTAAATTTACAATTCATCTGAATTTCCAGCCATAGGATACAATTAAATGAAAACCCATCTATATAATGAGATAGTAGGTAACTCCTAAAAATTCTTTTATAAACGGATCTATTGATAGGAAAATACGCTTGCTATAGAAAGTTCACTAGAACATAGTTCCGTAAAGGCAAAGGCCCTGTGTTGTTCATCAGTGTTCCCTGGGAACCTAGAACAGTGTCAGTCACACCGAAGGCTTTCATTAAACACCCGTTGATTCAAGTAATATAAGAAGTGAGAAAGCATGTGACAAGACTGGCACCATTTCTGAAAAAGGAAAGAGATGAAGGAAGGAGCTGGAAAGATATTCATCAAAATGTTAGCAGTAGGTTTCTGTGGTTGGGTGGACTATTTTTACACTCTTCCTTGTCTTGTCTTTTTTATTCCCATCTGTGAGCAGTAGAAGGTGCTACTGTAACAAGGGCCAAAACACAAAAGAAACCATTTGAGGAAGAAAATGTCCCATTACTAACTTGGTGCTTGCTTTCTAAAGGCATGTCTGAATTCACTTTCTTTTTGTGTGCCAGAATAACATTACATTATCTGTCAATAACCCTACATGTAAACCTGAAGCACTAATTTGTACTAACGTGGTACAGAGTCCCGTTAGCCTACATCTGGATTGACCCACTGGCTTTAACCTTGTGATTAGTGTGAGCTCCACCTTAGCCCCTCATGATTGAGCATTGCAAAGCATCTAATTCCTCCCAACCAGGAAAGGGACATTTTACTACTCTTTACATAAATTGCCCATTTTTGCAGTTGGACTCCTCCTCTCCTTGCTACATACACCATGCATGAGAGTGTGAACACTTTTCACCCGGTTTCTCCATGGAAAATTTAAAAAGCACCCAAAGATGTCACCTGCTGAGGCCTAGCCCTAGTTCAACTTTTTCTGGCCTGGAGGAAAACGGTATGCAAGAACACAAACTTTGTAAAATCAACTTGCATGGTTGCCTGGTACCAAAGCTGGGGTACATAATCCTTTCCTGGCTGAGCTAATTGGCTTAACTTGCTGATGATTTTATAGCCCCAGAAGCTGTTCTCTGATTACCAGAATGAGAATTGCCAAATGATCTTAAACCACAGCCCAGACGGCCAAGCGCCACTAGAAGAATGTTTGGGGAACGAGCTATTTTAAACCAATGCTCCTGTGGGTATAAGGATCCTTTTCTGTCTAGACTCCTGGTAACACCTGTTGCTCACTCATCGTGCCCCAGCCCACCTCCCCCTTAGCAGCAATGCAGCCAACACAAACCATGGCCACCTGACAGGGCCTGAAGATGTGGCCACATGAACAGCAGATCCAGGCAGCCCAGGGATCGCATGCTCTGGCACAGCCTACCGAGCCACAGAGCTCTGCTGCCAGGTGTCAAGGAGCCATTTGCGGGAAGAGTACAGATCTGGCAAGGCAATCTTCTAAACTCTCAGCATAGCCAAGGAAATGGAGACTTCTTCCTGAGTCTATCATGGTGTTAATTTTTGCCATTTGGGTCAGCAACAAGCAAGAATCAGAAGATGGCAGCGTTTCAGTCCAAATAAACTCCACACCTAAGTCCCTTGATCACACCCCCAGTAGGCAGTTCTTTGGCCTGTTCTTGAATCCTCTGGTAACAAGGATGATCAACTAATTTGGGAACATTATTCCTCAAATAGAGCTAAAGCTCTTGTTAGGGCCCTGGCTCCCCTCATTACACTTCAGAATGTCACATAGAATGAACTCAAGTCTCGTAAGCAATTCAATTCAACATATATTTCTGTGTTAGGCACATAAAACAGATCAATAGGGGTAAATAAGCATGGGAATCCTCAGGGATTTTGGCAATTTCTAGAAGCTTAGAGCCTGGCTTTTAACAAGTCCTGGAGACAAGGGACTAAATGTGAATTTGAATAGGGTTGGAGATCAGATCTGAGACCACTGTGTAAAACCAGGATTCCCAAAAGGCAGTTCTCAGAGGAAAGAAAAAATAGCCACATACAAAAGTTGGTAAAGATAATACCTGATTCAATTTAGATTCTAGATGGAAAAAAATGCACAAGCGTGAACACACATAAGCATACAGCCCTAAAACCTTTTTAAACACAAGTTCACATTCTTTGAACCAAGTACTCACACCACAATTTAACATGATAATCTCAATTTAAAATCTTCATTTTAAATGGTCCTAAGTTATTCACACAAGTAAAGCAAATCCTCTTTGGAGTAACACACTTTAAACTCAAGCTTCCAAGAATTATTAAAGTTTCTAATAACATCAGCTCAAAATTTAAAAATTCACTAAATATACAAGGAAGCATGCTACCCTGATTTTGAGTCAGAACAAAAAATGGTGTAATTAGAATCATGTACAGTTCAGATTATATAATTATCAACATAGAACATAAATGTGTTCAATGTCTTTCCAGTGTTTATAAGTTTTGAGAGTGTGACAAAAGAAAAAAGAACATTTATAAAAATTAACAAATAACTTTAGAAAAATAAAAAATAGAACTTCTAGAAATAAAAAGATGTAAGAGTTGAAAGCATAAACTCAGTTGGCGAGTTAAACTATACAGCTGAAGAGTATTGGAAAATAGGTTTGAAAAACTATACAAAACAGAACAGTAATACAGAAAAGGAAAAATTGCAAAAGACATCCAGAGATATGTATAAATGAGAAGGCCCAACTTATGTCCAATTCAAAATCTGTTATTAAGGTTTAATACAAATTATGAGGTAGAATAATAGACCAAGAATTTTTCTGGGCTGGGGATGTGGCTCAAGCGGTAGCGCACTCGCCTGGCTTGAGTGCGGCCCGGATTTGATCCTCAGCACCACATACAAACAAAGATGTTGTGTCCGCCGAAAACTAAAAAATAAATATTAAAATTCTCTTTCTCTCTCTCTCTAAAAAAAAAATAAATAAATAAAAAATAAAAAAATAAAAAATTTTCCAAGAAATCCACTGACTCAAGAAACCAGTAAACACAAAGGAAAATAAGGAAAAAAAAAAAAAGGTTGGGGTTGAGGGGATAAATAATTTCAACTGATTATAGTGAAACTCAGAATACAAAAAGCAAAGAGACCTTTAAAACAATGAGGGGCTGGGATTATATTACCTACAAATAATTTACATTAAGCAATAGCTGATTTCTCAGTAACTATTGGTTGGTTTCTCTGACACTTGTAAAATGATATGGGCTTAAATAGTGAAAGAAAACAAATATCAGTCTAGTATTCTCTACCAAAGGAAATTTACTTTGAAATCAATATATTTTCAAAAAAAAGGCAAAAATAAGATAGAATATGTAGAATCTCACTACAAAATTTTTTATAAAGAAAGTACTTAAAGAAAATGATCCTAGAAAGTAGGTTTTAGGTGTAAAAAGGAATAATAAACAAAGAAATTGGTAAACAAACAATTATGGATTATATATGATAACAAGTATGGTGATTTGAAGGGTCAAAACATCAATGTAAAACTAAAATCCTGGCAATGATAATTATTCAAGGAGAGTAAAGGATTGATGTTAAGACATTTGATTTCTTACAGAAAGAGAATAAAGATATTAATTTCCTTTAGATGTTATTAAGTGTATCTATTAAAATTTCTATCTCTTAAAATAAATGAAATAAAGTAGTATGTTATTTTCAAACTAGTGTAGAAAAAATTGACAACTGGTGTTAATACAAATGAAAGTCAATAAATGGGAAATATTGAAAAGGGGGGGGTTAGAAAATAAGATAAAAATGGATTCAAATCAAGCAGTGATTGTGATTTAATATAAACAGATTACACTTGCCAGATAAAAACCTAGACTGACATTTTTATGTCTTAGTGCATTATAGTCTCACATAATCCTGGGGCTCATTTTGACCTAATCATATAAGCATGGAATATGATTTGCTTCACTTCAGTCCCTAGTGCTTCCCCTTCCCATTCCCTCTTCCCTCCCATTTTCCTTTCTCTACTGGTCTTTTTTCCACTTATTTATACATGAATAAGTAAAGAAAATGTGCTGTATATATACACAATAGAGTTTTACTCAGTCATAAAGAAGAACAAAATATGGCATTTGCTGATAAATGGAACTGGAAAACACCATGCTATGTGAAATAAGCAGACTCAAAAGCCAAGGATTGAACATTCTCTCATAGGCAGAAGCTAGTTCAAAATAAGAAAAAAAAGTTGGGAGACAGAAATCCCATGAAAACGGAAGGGAGATCAGTGAGCAGAGAGAGGAAGGGAACTGAGGGGGAGAGAAGAAGGATGGAAAACAGTGGAATGAAAATGACAAAATTATGCTAGATACATATGTGCATATTTCACAGTGCATTTCACCTTTATGTGCATCTATAAAGCACTAGAATATAATATTTTGGGTTTTTTTAAATTTTTTTAGTTGTAGATGGACACAATACCTTTATTTTATTTATTTTATTTTTTTTTTAATGTGGTGCTGAGGATCGAAAACAGTGCCTCACACATGCTAGGCAAGCGCTCCACCACTGAGCCACAACCCCAGCCCCTAGAGTATCATTTTTAATCCAGCTACATGCTAACTATCAGAAACAAAAACATAAGGATGCAGAAACATTAAAAATGAAAAGATGAATGATGTCAAGCAAAATTAAAATAAAGCCCAGATGGTCATATTCATACAAAATACATTTCAAAGCAAAAAAAAGTATTATTTAGAATGTAAATGGTCATTGCATATTGATACAAGATTCTATTCACTAGGAAGATATTATGAACCTGTATGCCACTAAAAAGTAGGGTTTATAAATATAATGTGAAAGTTTAAAGGAAGAAAAAGAAAAAATACCCATTCAGTATTATAGAGAGAAATTTTAACACACCTCTCACTGCGGCTGATAGATCAAACAGACAAAAACATTACTAAGGATATGTAGATTTTCTCACAATATCTATTCTGACCTCTGCTGTCTTCCTGTACTGGGGGGTTAGAAAGCTAAAAACTACTCTTTCCGCACTCTTTTGCCTAACTCAATTTTCCTGGGACAATCCGATCTATGCCCAGTTTCCAAGCATGATTTTAAAAGCACTCCCCTTTATCTTCAAAAGTGCCAAAATAATCCATTATATCTCTATCTTATCCCTGTGTAAAAACTTTGGCCAAAAAAAAAAAAAAAAATTTTTTTTTACAAGTGTTCTGATTGGTGACTCAAATACCAAAAGCCATGTGATGCAGTATTTCCAAACAAGTAAACTACAATCTTCCTTTGGATTTATATGATACTGACATTCCTGGAAAATTCATATAATTAAAGTCATGCAAAAAAAAAAAAAAAAAAACTTAGTGTATATCACATATAAAAGGAAAATTTGAGTCTGAACTTAGGTTATTTTAAACAGGTTTCCCCCCTGGCAAAAGTACACAAGACAATTTAGCAAGTCATTTGGAGTGAGGAACAATTCATCACTGTATGAAGCTGTCCTATGCATCACAGAACATTAAGCATTTACTGCTGCTTACCTGATAAATGCCAGTTGTGTATCCTCCAGTTACTGTGACAAAATCAAAACACCTCATATCTGGTAGCTTCAGCCCAGTTCAGAACCACTGGATGCCAGTGGCAGAGCCATTAGGAGGCCATTTCATATTATCGATGAACATCAGGAACCTGAATAACAGCATATCATGAGCTCTCAACCACATGATTTTTTTTCACACCAGTAAACTTCAGATATCAAAAAATAAGTTAGACAGTGGCTATAGGCCTGATTTACCATATTCCTACCCTAGAAAGCACTTTCAAAAATTATCTTCTCAAAAAAAAAACACACTATTTTAGAATAGTTTTAGATTGATAGAAAAAAATTATGAAAGTATACAGAGAGTTCTCATATACACCACACTCAGTTTTCCCTGTTATGAACCTCACATTAAAGTGATACTTGCCTTAAAATGGCCACTGTTCCTCTCTGGTGTCTTCCAAGAACAGTCAAGTCCAGTCTGATTATCAGAAAACTCCCAGTGGAGGGATTTGGTATCAAATACCTGGCCAGTAATACAAAACTATTAAGGTCATCAAAAATAAGGGAAACCTGGCTGGGGATGGTGGTGTGTGTCTGTAGTCCCAGCTACTCAGGTGGCCAAGGTAGAAGGCTTGGGAGTTTGAGGCCAGTATTGACACAATGTTAACAGAAGCCCAGAATTTATTCATAGTTCCTTAGCCCCTCCAGGACTCCACATTACATTTAACGGTAGTGTTTCCTTGGGCTCCTATTGGCTGAGTTTCTCAAATGTTCCTTGTTTAATACGGAACATACATGTTCGTGTATTTTGGGGTTGGTTGTTTTGTTGTTGTTGCTTCTGAGATAGGGCCTTGCTAAGTTGCCCGGGCTGGCCTCAAACTCCCAAACCTCCTGCTTTGGCCTCCTGAGTAGCTAGGACTACTGACACACACCACCATCCCCAGCCAGGTTTTCTTGTTTTTGATGACCTATAGTTTTGTAGTCCTGGCCAGGTATTTGATACCAAATCTCTCCCTTGGGAATTTTGTGATAATCAGACTGGACTTACCTGTTCTTGGAAGACACCAGAGGAGAGGTGCCATCATCATCACATGGGTCAAGGGTGCACATTCTCAACATGACTTATCATCGTTGTTAACCTTCAGCACCTAGCTGGGGTAGTATTTGTCAGGTTTTCCCACTGAAAAATTACAATTATTCCCTTTTACATACTGTGCTTTCCCCCTACTCCCCTCTTATTTATTTCATTGTTTATATCAGTATGGACTCATATTCATGGCTATTCATTTTATATCTGGGGTTATAAGCCAATACTATTTTATCTTGTTCCTCAAATTGTTTCCAGGTTAGTCACTGGGAGCTCTCTGTGTTTCTTTGAAATTTACCCATCATTGTGGGCTTGTCTTGATATGGGATCTGGTTTTGTTGTTCTTTTTGTGGGGTTTTGGTTTGGTTTGAGGGGTGTTGTTGTTTTGAGAGCACTTCCTTACTTTTTGGTACTTCATGATACCCAAGGATCATCTTGTCTATATCCTCCCCCAGTCCTAGAACCAGCTATTTCTTCATTTTTTTAATTGTAAAATGATGCTAGAAACCAAGATCCTGGTGTGAGTTATGCTTGCTGCTGCAGGAATATTCTTGCTTCTAGGATCTTTGATAAAAATAGCAAATGTACATGTATATACTAACTTAGGTGTATGAACACATCAATAAATATTTCCACATGTATTCATCTACATCCATATTGGACTGAACGTGAATTCATACTGATATGCCCAATCCTGATGAGCCACTACAAGACTCATTCTAACCTCCGCATCCCACTCCAATGGTGGGAAATGAGGCTCCATTTTCTGATGATTCCACTTCAGCATACATATGGTTTGATAATTGTTAACCCATGCTCCCAAGGGAAAAACTGACTAGCATATACTACTTAACCAGTATGTATCTTTTTTTTTTTTTTTTGGCCTTTAGTTCTACAGACTCCACTCATTTCCAGAGTTATGTAGGTCCACACTTTTCCCCAGCCCATTCAATGAGGTTGCTTCACACTTTTGTAATACAACTAGATGGTTTTGTCACATTCTGCATTCCATCTGGAATCCCTGTCTTCCAAAATAATTCTTCAATTTGAATACTCTACTGTTCACTCCTTGCCTGCTAAAGTTCTGAGTTTTTACAAGTGCATATTGTTAAGTACTCACCATTACAGCATCCTACAGAATAGTCTGAACACTCAAAAAAAAAAATCTTCTGTTATTCACCCATTACCCATTCCTCCCCACCACTGAATCTCTAGCAACCACTGATCTTTTTACCATTTCTATAGTTTTTCCTTTTCTAAAAGATCACAAAATCAAGATCATACAGTATATAACCTTTTCATACTGACTGCTTTCATTTAGCAATATACATTTAAGATTGATGAATGACTTGGGTGACTTAATAGCTCTTTTATCACTGATATTTCATCCTATGGATTTACCAAAGTGTTTATCCATTCACCTATTGAAGGACATCTTGGTTATTTTTAGTTTGGACTGATATGTATACAGCTATTAGAAATACTCATTCAGATTTTTCCATTTTCAAATCAGTTGAGTAAATACATGCTCATTAGGTCTTATGGTAAGAATAAGACAGGATTTGCAAGAAATTATCTACCTTCTCAAGTACCTATATCATTGTGTCATTTATCTTTCCAAGGTACCTGTATCAAACTGAATAAAAGTCCTCTTGTGCTGCATCTTTGCCAGCAATGGATAGTGTTGATATTTTTGGATTTTGCCCATTCTTATAAGTGTAGAATGGTATTTTATTGATGTTTTAACTTGCAATTTCCTAATGATAAATGATATTTAACATTTTTATATGCTTTTTTGAGGATCTATATGTCTTTCTTAGTAAAGTATCTGTTCAAATTTCTTTTTTCCTTACTATTGAATTTTAATAGGTTTTTGTACATTTTGGATAACAGTCTTTTATCTGATTTGCTTTGAAAGATACGTTTTATCATATGTGTAGTCTGCCAGTCTCTGGCTTGCCTTTTCATCCTTACTACCATCTCTCATAGAGACGAATTATTTCTTTTAGAAGTTCCATTCATTGGATTTTTTCATGGATTACACTTTTGATGTTGTATCAAAAAACTCATAGCCAAACACAAGGTCATCTATATTTCCTATTTTTCTTCTAGAAGTTTTGTGGTTTTGCACTATGAACACGGGTATATAATCCATTTTGAACTAATTATTGTGAAATATCTAGGGTCTGTGTCTACATTCATGTTTTTACATAGAGATCCAGTTGTCCCTGCAACATTTGTTGAAAAGATGACCCTTTTTCCATTAAATTGCCTTTGCTCCTTTGTTAAAGATCAGTTGACTACGTTTATGTTGGTCTATTTCTGAGTTCTAATCTGTTCCATTGATCTTTGTGACTATTCAATATCCAGTTGGCTCTTCTATATAAACTTTAGAATCAGTTAGTCAATATCTACAAAATAGCTTGCTGGGATTTTGATTGGGACTGCTTTGAGCCTGTAGATCAAGTTGGGAAAAACTGATGTGTTAACAATACTGAATATTTTAATCCATCAAACAGAATATTCTTCCATAAAAGACAGAGTTTTGTAGTTTTCTGAATATAGCTCCTATTTGTATTTAGTTAAATTTATGCATAAGTATTTATTTTTGTGCTGTGGAAAGTTAATTTTTAAATTTCAAACTCATATCATTCATATACACACACAAATTTAGGTACATTATAAAAGTGTTTCATTAACCAAAGTACATGTATAAAGACACAAATTGGTGTGAACATACTTTATATATAACCAGAGATATGAAAAATTGTGCTCTATATGTGTAATAAGAATTATAATGCATTCTGCTGTCACTTATTTTTTTAAAAAATCAATAAAAAAATTAAAAAGACAAAAAAAAAGTGTTTTCAATTCCTCCCTCTTGGTCTTTATGTCATCATTTCACTATCACTCATTTCATTTACCCAAACTATAATTATCCAGTTCACTTTTACTATTAACGTTTTAATAGTAAAAGTGGGTATCTTTCTTTTAGATCAATTAAGAAAAATAAAAGGCATTATTGTTCTTTTCCAACTCTTTTTCCTTATGTAGATTTGAAATTTTGACCTACATCATTTTCTTTCTGAAGGAAAATCTTTCAACAATTCTCACAGAGAAATTCTGGTGGTCATAAATTGGTTTTGTTTATCAGATAGTGTCTTTATTTTTTACTTGAAAGGAAATTTTCAGTGTTTATAGAATTTTAGATTGGTGGAGGGGTCCTTTCAGAACCTGGAGATATTTTATTCCACTCTTTATTTGCATTGTTTCTGAAGAAAAGTAAGTATCCTATAATTCTTATCTTTGTTCCTCCATAGGTAAGACGTTTTTATCTGTTGGCTTCTTTTAAGACTTTATCATTATCTTTTATAGTCTACAATTTAAATATGATAGGCCACAGACATTATTATTACTGTGTGTATATATGTGACTGCATGACCAATGTGATTCTGCAACCTGTATACTCAGAAAAATGAGAAATTATATCCCATCTGATTCAAATGTATGATATGTCAAGATCACTGTACTGTCATGTGTAACTAAGTAAAACAAATTTAAAAAATAAAGATAAAGAAAGATGACCCAAAAAAATTTTAAAAAATAAATAAATAAATATGATAGGCCAAGCAAGGATTCATCCCATTTGGTGTTTTCTGGACTTCCTGGATCTGTTCTTTGATAGCTGTCAATAAATTTGGAAATTCCTGGCCACCATTACTTTTTCTGCTGTTTTCTCTTTCTTGTCTTCCTGGTATCCCAGTTATACATATGATATACCTCTTGAAATCATATCTACAGGTATTGGACTGATTTGTTCTGGGTTTTGTGGGAGGTGAGGTTTCCATTCACTGACCTATCTTCAAGCTCAATGACATTTTCCTTATTCACATTACCACTGATGAGCCCATCAAAGGCATTCTTCAACTTTGTTTTAATCATTGTTTATAGTATTTTCTTTTATTCTTTTTTAGAAATTTCATTTCTCTTCTTACATTACTCATGTTTTGGCATGCTGTTGTAGTTTGGATGTGAGGTATCCCCCCAAAGTTTACATGTGAGAAAATATAAGAGGGTTCAGAGGAATAATGATTGGATTGTAAGAATCTTAACCCACAATTAAGTTAATGATAGGATTAACTGAGTGGTAACTAGATGCAGGTGAGGTGTGGTTGGAGGAAGTGGTTAATTGGGGGGCGTGGCTATGAGGTATATATTTTGTATCTGAAGCTGGAGTCTATATTTCTGCTTCTTGATCACCGTGATGTGAGCTGCTTTCCTCTGCCACCCTCTCCCACCATGATATTCAGCCTCACCACGAGCCCCAAAGAATGGAGCTGGCCTTCTCTGGACTAAGACCTCTGAAACCCGTGAGCCCTCAAATAAACTTTTCTTCCCTACAATTGTGCTGGTCAGATCCTTTAGTCACAGCAGCAAGAAGGCTGACTAAAACACCTGCTGTGACTTTCCCTCACTCATAAATCATTCTTCTAAATTCTGTAACTGAGGAACACAGTGGCATGTGCCTGTAAGCCCAGCTACAGGAAGACCACAAGTTTGAGGCCAGCATGGGCAACTTAGTAGACTCTGTCTGAAAATAAATAAAAAAGTGTTGGGGGTGTATCTTTGTAGTAGAGAACTGCCTAGCATGCATAAGGCCCTGGGTTCAATCCCTAACATCACAAATTTTATAATATTATATATATAATTTGGATGTGAGGTATCCCCCCACAGGTATATATCTGTAACTAGTAATTCCAACATCTGTGTCATACCTATGTCTGGTCCTGATGCTTGCTTTATCTCTTCCAACTATTGCATTCTTGCCTTTGGCAAGCCTTTTAATATTTTATAATATTATAATATTTTATAATATTTTGTTTAAAGCTGTATGTATTATATCAAGTAATAGGCTTTTAGGGTGAGAATTTGTGTTAATATGATTGGGAGTTAGTTGATCTAAAATTTTCTATAGCTCCAGGAGCCTGAGGCTTCAAATTCCTCCAGTGACCTTGCTTTTGTCTACCCTCTCAACATGAGGCTTCCCTAAGTACCTCCTCAGAGACTATGTGGATCTTATAGCTATTTTGTCTATAATCCATTGGTTATAGATGAAATAGCTATAAGATCCACAAGACAATCATATGACTAAATATCAGTCTTTTGGTGGGCCTGTCTTCAGGTTGTGAGCTTCATCATGCTTCTCCAGTGGTGTAGCTCCCCCACGTACCCCCCAGCCAGCTTAGGGGAGAAAGTAAGACTACAAGAGGCCAGAGTGGGTGGAAGCCCCTTTCCCTGGTGAGGTAAGGCTCTGGGGAAGCATTTTCTCTGGACAGTAGGCTCTTGTTAAGGAGACAGCTTTCAGCATATATCAAAGGGAGTGTTCTTCCCTCCCACTACCAAGGCCATGAAGGATCTTTTTTGGATCTTCACCACAAAAATTTGGCAAGATTCCTGGAAGTAAAATCCACAAAAGTGTCAGGGTCTCTGTAAGACTGCAGCCTCAGGAGTTTCTCACTCTCAGGCTAGCCCACACTGCATCCCCAGCAATTCCTCAAAATTATCACTTAATTACCAAAATGACCAGTGGTTTCTTCTTTGGGTAAGCAGATCTAAGTTGTGGCTCTTTGGATTCATCTGTCTCTCTAGATTTCAGGGTGATGATTTTCCTTGCAAATTAATTTATCTGATGAATCTGAGAAAAGTCATTGATTTTAGGGTTTTTATTGTTGCTGTTGTTGTTGCAAGAATAGGAATGATTTCCAACCTAAAAGAGTTTTCAGAATTAAAACCAAACAAAAATTAAGTTTTTTCATTAGAAAACTTTTAAAGATTGACAAAAATATAATTGTTAAAGCTAAATGATATATTCATACATGTTCTTCATAAAGTATCTACTTTTAGGAATATTTGAAATTTTCCATAATAACTAAGTTAGTTTTAATAAAAATCACTCTTAAATATCTGAAATATGGTAACTTTAAATAACAGGAAAGGCAAAGAAAAAATTATTTAATGATATTTACTAGCTAGTATATATAAGGGACAAAGATAATTTGGATGCAAGAATTAATAATACTATTTCCTTCCCTCCTGGAGTTGTCTGTGTTTGAGGAAAGACTCACGTTAAATAATTTTTACCTAATTCCTTATGTTAAGGGCTACTAAGGACACAAGAATGGCCCTGTGGGAACAGATAACAGAGAAGAGAATTGGACCTGATGTGGTTCAGAGGTCATCTCAAAGACTACCAAAGGACAGGTACAGAAGGCAGTTGCACATATTTCTATCAGGCCCACAACCTGAATCAGTGACCTGAATTTCATTAGACTGGTTACCCAGGGGCTAGCCTCCAAAAGTTGCTGTTATGGTTTGGATATGAGGCATCCCCCAAAATTTCATGTGTGAGACAATGCAAAAAAAGGTTTAGAGGAGAAATGATCGGGTTACAAGCATCTTAACCCAATCAATGAATTAATCCCCTGATAAGAATTAACTGAGTGGTAACTAAAGTGGTAGGATGTGGCTGGAAGAGGTGGAAATTGAGGGCTAGCTTTGGGGTATATATTTGTGTCTGGCAAGTAGAGACTTCTGCTTTCTGATCATGTGAGCTGCTTTCTTCTGCCATACTTTTTCCACCATGATGTTCTGCCTCACCTCAAGCCCCCAGGAATGGAGCCAGCTGTCTATGGACTAAGACTTCTAAAACCACGAGAACTCAGATAAACTTTTCCTCCTCTACAATTGTTCTGGTTGAGACCTTTTAGTTACAGGAGCAAAAAAAAAAAAAAAAAGCTGACTAAAATAGTTGCACATAATACCAATGATGTTAAAGAAAAATGAGAATGTTTCAAAAGCAAGCAAGTCTTCCTAGGTTGGAATATCCAATAACCTCTTAAATCCCTCAACCACATGAATTTAGGTTGTACAATTAAGTGGGATTTTTCACAAATCACTCTTACTTTCTATAGTATTGACCTTTTTTCATAAACCCTTCTTCCTTACCCATTCAAATTCTCTTCGGGTACCATTAAAGTCTGGACAAACTCATAGTTTTGTTTCCTGGAGTGATAGCATAGGAGAAAGATTGAGACTCACATTGGAAAGAACAAAAGAAACAGGAGACAAGCAGTGAGAAAAAAAATTGAAATTGTAGAGTTCTGCACTCAGATATGCCATAATTTCAATATATAAATTCATGCAAGTTGCATAATTCTTCTGTGCAACATTTGCAATATTTTTTCCATCAGGAAGACAGAAATTATACCACTTACCAACTCTAGTGCAGCCTTATTAAGCAAGTTGAATAATAATATCTACATAAATGCTTATTATTGATTTATTACCTAACTAATGGTAATTGATGGTGGTAATTATTAAAATATAGACTGGTATCAACATTTAGAGCACTATCTAAACTTCCAAATTATGATCATCAATCTATAACTTTAAAAATAATAAGAATTAATCATAATTATTATTATGGTTAAATGATAATGATTTGTAATATAGTATCATATGTTTTCTCCAAATAAGAGAAGCACTAATCTATTATTGGTGAAGATAATAACACTGCTAATGGAAGAATGATAATTGCTAATCATATCCCACTATTTGTATTACAATATCTAAATCATCAAAAATTAGGTGAAATAAAACCTAGGAAAGGAATATGGCCAATAAATAATCTCTAGTCACCAATTCTGTCAAATCAGGATTCTGGACCAGTGGTTTACAACATAGTTCACAGCCAGTGGCTGCCCTAGAAAAAGGCTGAGGACCTTTCAAAAAATACCAAAGTCCAATCTCCACCCCTAGAGAATCTGATTTAATTGGCCTGGGGTATAGCCAATTTTTGAAAGTCCCCTGAGTCTAATGTGCAGCCAGAGTTGAGAGATATTGCTCCAGATGTTTGATTTTTATGCTTGAGAATAAAGATATTTGCTCCTGGAGGCAAAATTGAATTCATAAACCTACTTGCCCAACCTCTGTCAATCAGGGCTATGTGTAGCAGAGGAATGAGTTGTTAGTTTTAGTTGTCAGGGAATTTTCTTCATGGAAAAGAAGTACATTAAAATACCAAATTACAGTATTTACATATTTCATGTTTTTTTCCAACTGCGTTCCCATAGCAACTCAATCCATTTGCTCCCTACTTTCTTCGGAGTTATTTTCCATCATGAGCCATGCTTTATTAGTGAGGAAAACAGTTTGCCCTCTGAAATCACTGTTTTGCTGTTTACTATTTCTTTGCCGGGGAACTCAACTCCATTTAGTTGCCTCTTCCTTACTTCTGCACTATCCAGAGTTGATAAAGAGAGCTTAGAGTTGGGCAGAGATGATGTCCTTGACCACTTTTTTCAATGAGGCAACCTGAGTTCTGGGTTTTGGTTTTTTGGTTTTTTTTTTTTTTTTTTTTTTCCTGAGCTGGTAAAAAAAAAAAAAAAACAAGTGGAGAGGAAGGAGAGTGGCTGGGAAAGATTGTAAGGAAGGGAACTGATTAAATCCCAGACAGTGACCAACTGACCTCAATCAACAGAAGACAAAAGATAACTCAGCTCCCAGGGACCCCACTGGCTTCACAAGCAGCATCATGGCTTTGGAGACAGTCATCCCCCAGTAGGTGGGAAGAAAGTGAGCCCTTCTCCAACCATGAAAGATACTGAATCCCCAGAGAGGAGGCCCAAAGGAGGCAGAGGATACTGAGATTTCTTTGATTCCACCCAGACAACTTGGCAGACTTTAGGGCTTGTTTGTTTGAAACTATGACATTTCACTTGCTAATGGAGCTCTGCTTTGCAAGGGGACAGAGATGCCAAAGAAGACAGCAGGAGGTAGGCACCAGGCCGAAGCTTCAGGATGGTTCTCTTTGCCTCTGCCTGACGCCAGGATGGACCTGGGGCCGCCAGCAGCAGAGGAGAGACAGAGGCACCAGAGACAGGGTGATGCTTTGAAATTGTTTTCAGCTGCTGACTCAGAGCCTCCTTCTATGCCAGCAGCACTAATGGAAAGGACTTACTTCCTCCTCTCTTCCAGGCTCCAAATCAAAGTCAGAGCTGTGGTACATCAGCCCCAGGCCAGGGGACCTATGACCCAAGCAGCATCTTGGAATGCAGCAACAGAAGCCACACACAGCCAGAGTTCCCCTCCCACCCCAAAGTCTGGATGCAACTTACATACATGCATATCTATTGTACTGCTTACTGCCTGGTTCTAGGGGTCACTGGTAACGTCCTTCAGAACCCTTCTACTAACATTCATTCAACAATGTTTCACCCTCTGTCAGTTAGGGTTTCAATAGGAACCAGATGGCACTTTCAAATTGGGGAATTGAAAGTGAGTTTAATTAAGGGACTATACAAAGGTATAGGCAGAGTGTAGGAAAAAGGAGAAATGATATATTACTTCAGATCTAGTAATAGCAAGAAACTGCTCCCAGCCTAGACCAGAATAGCAGAATTTAGGGACACAGCTGTCTGGAGCCAACAGAACTGAGACCTTCATTTGAAGGAGACAGCCAGCTCACCATGACCACACAGGGAGAAAGGGAGCAAAGAAATAAATATCTGGCCCTCATTCTTCTCCATCTTCCCCATCTGCTGCCAGGATATTACACTGCCAAACCCACCCAGAGGGCAGCTCAAAGATGCATCCATAGAGATTGTGCACTGGAGGCACAAAATAAGATGAAGAAGTGGGAGAGGGATGTGGGGAGGTGGATAAAGACATCCAACTCCCTCTCTCACACACTGAAGATATCTCATGACCAGGAACATATTTATTCCACCATTTCCACAGCCCTCCCACATGCTAGCAAATCCCAAGACAACACCGAGAACTTGCAAAATGTTCAATCATGGAGAAAATAACTGGAAGCCTTATTTACTCAAGGACACAGGTGATACTGAGAACAGAGACACAAGCATCCTCGCCTTGATTCAATGGTATATCACAGCCATGAGTCACATTACTTCTCCTGCTCAGGAGGAAATCATCCACAATGCATCCGGTCACATGATCTGCCCACTTCATAAGAACATTCTGCTGGTTACCTCTGTGGAAAGGCAACTGGAAAGGGAAGCCCTCTTATTCTGCAGTGTGGCATCATTTGTGCTGAGGACATTCAGCTTTAAAAATAATGTGCTTGAAGAGTCTGTCAAGACAATACTCAATTATTGAAAGTACGTCTAAGGAAAAATAGTAAGATGAGTTAGATTACAGATATTTGAAACCCAATGTACAGAGGGACAGCTGAGGTGACTGTGAGATACTCTTCTGCTGCCTTTGTGTGATGGTGGAGGCGGGGAAGCAATAATGACAACACCCATCCGATCTGATTTAAGAGACTGTCACACATTCTATCTTTTGGCTTCCGTTTATATTATAAGGAACATGAAAAGTTAGTGCTACATATGACTCAAAAAAGACAATCTAACCAAATCCTAATGGCTATGGTGGGAAGTATCACATTTTAAATAAATTCTAGCCCACATGTAAATCTGATGGCCCAATCTTTACTGCAATTTATTCATAAAAATTCAAAATTTCATGTTTTGGATTCCAAAATCAGTGCAAAGATCTACACTTCATCAGCTCAACTCTAAAATTGTCCCACTGTGAAGTTCTTCAAAAGAATACAAAATTTACCAAAGCATTCAAAAGAAGATTACTTGGGGTAGTAGAACAAATTAAATGTCTCCATGCTTTGCACTGTTTTTATTCAGTATATTAGATTTTTCCTATTTGCTTAATAAGGCAGCCCATCCCACTGGTCATCTGAGAATCATTCTTCTTTGTAGTCCATAGCTATGGTGACCATGTAAATATTTTTTCAAGTAAATATTAAATATTTTCCCAAGTAAATATTAAAATTTACCACCTTGACCCATGCTAACCTGAAAAACATATGGTCACCGTGGTGACGATACATACAGAGGCACACCAGGGGTCACAGCATCTACAATAATAACCACAAATAGCCTCACTAAAGCCTTTCCTTCACCCATGAACCTGTTCTCCAGGAAACTTGACTCTTGTGATTGCAGTGGTTTGGAGTAAGTTCAGACAGATGGAGGCGTTTGTCACTTCCCTTGCACTTTCACCCTTAGCCTCTCATGGCTAACAACCACTCCCCTCCCACCCCCAAAACAACATAACAAATGCCAGGAGCATAAACCAAGATGCTCCACTTTGCTCTCGACTCGTGGAATTTCTCCACTGTGGTCGCTATACACAAGCAGCAGTGTTATTTTCAGAATGGCAAACCACTTTGCCCAGACAGCTGAGGCCACATTGCTCAGAATGACCCTTTGGTTTTCAATCTTTCATCTGTTCTCTACTACAATTGATGTGCAGGTCTTCCGAGTCACAGTCTTCCAAGACCCAAGTCAGTACCAGAAGGCACTTGGAGAGCCACCTGTTGTCTCGTGTGGCTACAGAATAGGTTTCAGGAAGGAGAAATAAGACAGGACCCTACTGAGAGGGGGAGAATTGATCATCCTCCATCCACTGGGTTAGTGACTGGAGATGAGGCCAAGGATTTTTTAACCTCTCCTTTAGGTAATGGAAAGCACTCACAGGTGTTTAAGCTGGGCTGTGAATTAATCAAAGGTAACTTTGATGGCAATATGAAAGGTGAAAAAGGAGGGGTGGAAGACAAGACTGCAGGGAGTGATTCCAGATGACAGAGTGTTCATCCAGACCCAACTAGAGCAATGGTATTAGTAAAAAGATGAAAAGACGATATCTAAAAAGAAAGTCTTTCCACATAGTCTGATGCTATGGAGAAGTTAAAGAGAATCAGGATTAATAAGACTCCTTTGAATTTAGCTATTTGACTTTGTGGCTGATCTTATCAAAGCTACAAGGGCATAATTCCTTTTCTAAGCAAAGTTTTTGCTCTATTCAAGGGGCCAAAAACATGACTGAAAAGATTTGATTTTAGCAGTATATGGCATTTGCTTTTTTGTCCCGATGTGGTCAGAATTTGCCATAGGAGGAGTACATACTGCACTCCTCCTCTGGGCCCTGGAAGATGAGATGCCACCTTAAATAATCAGAAACCCGTAACAAGAACTCTTTAAGCTCTCTTTTTGTCTCCATCCCATCCTCTTAATGAAGTAGTCTTTTTAAAATACAATAAAAGAAAACTCACCACTTAACATGGTAAGAGGTTCAAAACTAACCCAAAGAAAGAAAAATATCTCTCTTTTTTTAAAAAATATTTTTATTAGTTGTTGATGGACCTTTATTTTATTTACTTATTTATATGTGGTGCTGAGAATTAAACCCAGTGCCTCACACATGCTAGGTAAGCACTCTACCACTGAGCCACAACTCCAGCCTCCAAGAAAAATATCTTTAAGTTAGGGGAACTCATAAATTAAAATACTGATTTTGTAACAACTGTCAAAAAGGAAAAAGCAATTCTCTAGAAGGTAAAGAAGTAAGAAGAGGTGGGAAAGGAAGATGGAAAGATACGCTCTTAGCTATTTAATAAATTTTAAATAAATATTTAATAAATATTTCATGGTATAAATTGTGTTCAAATACACAAAAAAATAGAGTGAATAGTTGTTAAATACATATACTCACTCCAAATTTCAGAACTCACCAATTGTCCTCCTTGTGTTTTGAACAAAACTAAATGGAAGAGCTAAATATGATCTTCTACCATATACACTCCTAGAGGTGTACAGAATGTCTCTTCTAAATGAGGGCCTTCATCAAGATGTGTCAGCCCACAAAGTCAGAAGGAAGATGAATCCTAAATTTGTGATTTCACAGTAGGTGTGGTATGAGTATATGCCTGGCGCTAGGTTAAGAAAGTCCTTTGGGAGGGACAAGGAGATCCTGGGGAAGGTAAGCAGTGAAGGATGCTAGGAGAAGACATACAAGTCATTTGCCATTGACTTTGTCACATTATCACACTTTAGCATGTTTCCCAGTTCTGGGGGCATTTTCTAGTCGGAGAAGATGGTCTGTATCATAATGGCAAGAGGAGAAACCAGAACTCTGAACAAATGAGGCTGGAAGCAAACGGATAGGTGGATCACTCATGCAGAAGAGTAAATTTGTGCTGTAAGGAGAAGTTACAAAAACCATCTATCCTGGTAAAACTTTTCACTGTTTAGAAAGTAAATTTTACTTAAGCAGCAGCTTTAGGTAGGCCACGCAAAATGAGACCCAGCAGTAATTGGAAAGGCGGCAGAGAGTTTAAATAAGTCCTGAAAGCCCAAAGGCTAAGAATACCAAGATAATTTAAAAATACAGAGAAGATTTGAAAACACATGTAGCTGCAGGGAGGGTTGGAACAGAAACTGAGAAAAAACATACAAATGGGAAAGAGGGAAATGCATGGGGTTGAAGATGTTACCCTACAGGAATGCAGACACACATGAAGTGCCAGAAGAGTCAGGCAAAAAGAGCTCTGGATGGAATGTAGGGTATGTACCCATCAGAATGAAAGTAAAACCCACCACCACACCAGAAATAGAGGGTAAGAAGACAACCACACAAGCAGGGGGAGAAAAATCATTTTTCCAACCAACTTTACAGATAACTTAAATGCAAAAGATAATGAAATAATATCTATAGAATTTTGAGGATAATTTAAATATTAAAATCCTAATATTATATAAGCAGCTAGCTAACAAACATATAAGGACTCAGAAAATTAACCACCTGCCCCTCTTTAAAAAATCCTTTGGTAGAATATTTTCAGCATGTGAAAAAAATAAACTTATGGGCTGGGGATGTGGTTCAAGCGGTAACATGCTCACCTGGCATGCTCCGGGCACTGGGTTCGATCCTCAGCACCACAAAAAAGTAAAATAAAGATGTTGTGTCCACCGAAAACTAAAAAATAAATATTAAAAAAATTCTCTCTCTCTCTTTCTCTCTCTCTCTCTCTCTCTCTCTCTCTCTCTCTCTCAAATAAATAAATAAATAAACAAACAGAACTCAGATATAGGTGTGTTCCTGTATAAAAATTGTGACAATGGGCAATGAAACCAATTTCCATTAATTTATCATTAATTCAAAACATTTTGAAACTTAATACAAATGTCGAAATGAGTCTTTTAAAGGACAATTAGGATAGGAGAAGAGGACCAGGGGGGACGAGGAAGAGGGGAAAGGAAAGAAAAGGTAGATTTTTTCCTTTTGACTATTACTTATCCAGATCTTCATGACAGTGATATTTTTCACCCAAATTTCCTGACTCCCTGAGTGAGTTTATTCTGGGAGAGAGGGTGACAGTTTTCATGGTAGCTCATGTATGTACTGAGTAGCATTTTCCTTTTTCATTGATTGAATTGCAGAAATATCAGTACTTCCCTCAATTTTTTATCCAACTTTTAATAATGAAAAACTTCAAAAATAGAAAAAGCAGAAAGGACCATGTGGTCAGCTTACTTAGAAGCAGCTACTTCCTCCAAGGTGAAGTCAGGCTGATAAGGTTCAACACATGCTTGGGCTTAAATTATTGCAATTAAACTCAAAATTCAGATGTTCTCAACTTGAAAGTTATTAAACCGGGAGACTGAATCTGCAAAGCACACAGGAGCAACCAAAAAGAGAAACGAATCTGACTTTGTATTATGAAACAACTACCAAACCTGATCAGATCTCCTTATATTCTTCTGTTTTATACCATAAGCCTTGTTTAACTGAAATACCCGCCAAACCATTTTGTGGTAATGCTTTTCATGTCATCAAAGGTGCAAACAGTCACCAGAGTAAACTAAGATAAATTTAGCTCAGACTTACAGGTTTACATAGAAAGTGGCCAGACATTCTTCTCTTGATTTTGCCCTTTGCACTTACGTTCTCCATATTGTGCATCTGATTGCTATATTGCTATGTTGCACTCTCAAGTGCCTCTGAATATAAAATATTACTTTCTGTTGAAACCCACTAGGCCCTACCTCTTAAAGGACCCACTACCTCTCAATGCACCAAAGGCTAACTAACTACCAGGCCTTAAACATATGGCCTCTGGGGATACCTAGCCAAGCACAGCATTATGCTTTAAGTCATAATAATAAAGTCATCTCCATTATAATGAGAAATAAGACATGCATACACCTACTGTTTAATATCATGCTACAAGTGTGTGGCAAATATGGTTTTGTGTGTACAAAAAATAAAAAAATAAAACTGTAATTATTGAAAAGGAAGAAGCAAAATTATTATTTGTTGTTGACTTGTTTGGTTAACCTAGAAAACCTAAGAGAAACAACTGAAAAACAGCTAGAACTAATAAGATCATTTGATAGGAAGGCCACTTGAAACAATAATATATTTTAAAAGCAATAATTTTCTTATATATACTAAATTAACAGAATAATGGGAGAAAAACATTCATAATAGGAGCAAAACATAATAACAGTAATAATGCTGTGGACCTAAGAATCAAGTTAATGAAAATCAACAGGACAATTAAAGAAAATTGTAAAATTTTAATTAGTGACATAAAAGAAGACTTGAATAAATGAAAAAATTGTTTCTAGATAAAATTACTCAATATTTTAAAGCTTTCTTCCAAATTAATCTGCACACTTAATGCAAGTTTTATTAAAACCTAATGGAACATTTTTTTAAGTTACTAAATGTATCATAAACCTAGTAGATAAACAGGCAAGAAATCCCAAAATATTTGTAATAATATGAATTTTGTGAAGAAAATTATAATACATCAATATAAAACAATGCAATCATTTGAAATGTTTATGTACCTCTAAGTTTACTGACATGGAAAGATGATCATAAAATATTAAGTTGAAAGAACAAATTATAAAATAGTATGCTTAGCTTGAGTCCATTTGGTAAATTAAATATATAAATAAAAAAGTTTTGAGACTATATACCAAAGTATCAAAGATTATAGACTTTTTAAATTTTCCCTATACTTTTTTCTAATTTTTGTTTTTGTTTTTGCCATGCTAGGGATAGAATTCCAGAGAATCATGCATGCTAGGAAGGTGCTCTACCACTGAGCTATACTACAAGCCCTTTTTTTCTAATTTTTCTACAATAAATAAACGCATTATTTCTATGATTTAAAATAAGAAGTATGCAAAGGGGAATTAAGGGAAGGGAGGGGAGATGGGAATTGGAAAGACAGTGGAATGAATCAGATATAACTTTTCTATACGTTCATATATGAATACACCTCAGTGAAACTCCAAATCATGTACAACAACAAGAAGGGGATCCTAATTAAAATAAGTTATGCTGGGGCTGGGGATGTGGCTCAAGTGGTAGTGCGCTCACCTGGCATACGTGCGGCCCAGGTTCGATCCTCAGCACCACATACAAACAAAGATGCTGTGTCCGCCGAAAACTGAAAAATAAGTATTGAAATTCTCTCTCTCTCTCTCTCTCTCTCTCTCTCTCTCTCTCTCTCTCTTAAAAATAAATAAATAAATAAAATAAGTTATGTTGTATGTATATATGCATAATATATCAAAGTACACTCTACTGTCATATATATCTAAAAAGAATATCAGCATACTACAGAGACGCAGCCATATTAATGTCAATAGCTAACCTATGGAACCAACTTAGGTGTCCTTCAACAGATGAGCAGATAAAGAAAAAGGGTATATATACAATAGAATATTACTCAGCCTTAAAGAAGAATGAAATTATGGCATTTCCCAGTAGAAGGATAGAACTGGAGAATATAAGGCTAAGTAAAATGAGCCAATCCCAAAGAACCAAAGGCCAAATGTTTTCTCTGATATGCAGATGCTAATTCACAATAAAGGGGCAGGGAGAATAGAGGTATTTTGGACTAAACAGAGGGGAGGGGACTGGAGATAGGAATGAAAATAGAATGAATCAGACATTATTACTCTATGTGCATATATAACTACACCATGTACAACCAGACAAATGAGAAGTTGTACTCCATTTATGTGTGATATGTCAAAATGCTTTCAACTGTCACATATAATTAATTAGAACAAATGAAAATATATATTAAATAAAAAAATTAAAAAATAAAAAGAATTTTAAAAATTAAATAAATAAAATAAGAAGTATGGTTGTATTTCTTAAACATAACTGTAATAGACCTTATAGCTTTGAGTTTTTCTAAGCTGCTCTGAAAAATCTATCATATTTTGACCTATCTCCTGGAATAACAAGTTTCATGATTTGTAAATATGTAAAGCCGCACTTTCTTTTATTTCTCTTGAAGCTCTTACTTTTCAGAGCTGTTACTCACCTGATTCATTCCCTCATGACACTATAAATTTTTTTATCACAACCAGCTCCACTTTCATCTTTCCAGATTGAGGGCATTAAGTAGTCTGCCCATCCTCATAAAGCAGCACTCGTTTGCTCCATCTCTATTTTTACTGCATCATTAAAGTGGCCACATGGCCAGAATTGAGCAGTATATGCCCAATTTATTTTTCCTAACTTCCACTGTGTAAGAATTATTCCCCCAGATGTAAAATATCATCCTCAATATTAGTTATAAGAATATTTATTGAGCCAACTATGTCTATGGATTACTTCTACACTCCATCGGGAAAGCAGAATGTCTCTTTAAGGTCAATTTCCATGACAACATCTATAATACTATTGCTTTTTGCCTCCCAAATAGACATAGATTTGTCTAGACTGTGCAGATGAATCTGTATCCACATTCACAAGGAAGGCCTTTTGTGAATCAATAAGTGCTATCCTCACATCATTTTTCTTGCTGTCAAAATGCCATAGTAAAGGGGGAAAAGGTCCCAACTCAACCTATGTAAATTGTTAGTTTTAGGCTCTTCCCAAATTACTACTGTGGGGGGGACATGTGTGCGTGTATTCACATACACATACGGAATTCTGGAATGGCCTAATCAGTGCAGTGTTCCTGTTTGTATCTAAATAAAAGAGCCCGGGAGTGGGGAGAAGACAAATATGCAGAGAGCTAGGAGGAAGATTCCAAGGACACAGCTCAGCTGCAGGTCAAGTGTTCAGACACCACTGCTCCCATGTGGAGGTGAAGCCGCTGTACAGCTGTGAGCCTTTCTGGTTGTCATTCTGAGTCTGCCCACGCAGACCATTCTCATGTTCATTCTTTGGCACACACCCTTCAATGTCACACAGGAAAGGAATATTGATATCTCACTTCCCCTTCACTTCTTCTCATCCAAACTGTCACAGACTCCCGATACAGCTCTGATTCCTCTCCACTTCATCTTACACATCAGTGTCAGAGTGATATGTTTAAACAAAGTTCTCATGTTGTCATTTTTCTGATTAAAAAAAAAAGAAAGAAAAAGAACGCTATCACTTTCTCCCTATTGCTTCCTCTGCAAGCCTTTTGGAATACAGTAAAAATCCCATCGTGTGGCATATCAGGTCTTTCCAAACCAGGCCCAGCCACCCATACAAGACTCATGTCATCCTAGCCCCGAGTTCTTCCCTCCTCAAACAACCCCACCCCCTTGCCTTTGCTGACCATCTCTTCTGTATAGAGCCTTTGGCTTCCCTCCTCCACTTATCCAAATACCCATCCTTTCAGACCCTTCCCAACTGCCCCAGCTGGGAACTAAATTATTAACTTCTTTCTCTTTTCTATTGTCTAGGACTTTCGGTGAATCTCAAATCATCCCTTAGCACAGTAACAAAACACAAGCAATTACAGAGATCTCACTAAATGTTGGATAGAGTATGAAGTGCTTATCTTAATTGCAGATCCTTTTGTTATTGGAAATAGAAGATTGCTAGGACCAAGCAATAGGGGGTTATTTTTTTCTTAACTACAACTCAAGGAACCCAGGGCACAATATATTATCAGGCGTCCCAAGAGAGTGGAAAGTGATCAGAAACCAAAGAAGCACTCTCCTCTCTCTCTCTTGTCCTCCTCCCCACCCCCTCTCCTGCTGTCTTGCAACAATGCCTTTTCTTGGTTGCAGGACGGTGGTAGAGTGGAAGCAGTTGTGAAGGTCTCCCCTCTCCACTACAAAACTATGCTCAGCTTCTATTAAGAGTATTATGTGGGCTGGGGATGTGGCTCAAGCGGTAGCGCGCTTGCCTGGCATGAGTGCGGCCCAAGCTCAATCCTCAGCACCACATACAAACAAAGATGTTGTGTCCTCCGAAAACTAAAAAAATAAATAAATAAATATTAAAATTCTCTCTCTCTCTCTCTCTCTCTCTCTCTCTCTCTCTCTCTCTCTTTAAAAAAAGAGTATTATGTGAATATTGTTTGTATGTGTAGATTATTACAGATAAAATTAATATTGGCAAAGAAGTAAAACTAGATTATTTGTACTAGGTATATATACCTATTTAACAAGTCTAGACTTCATTGGCTATAAGACCCACCTCTATTTTAGATACCATCAAGAAAGAATAAAATGTTAACATGGATTATTAAGAAACTGTCAGTTGTAAGACATATCATTATTAGAGATATTAAAATGTAAAACAATGTGATTATTGATAAAATATCATGTATTCAAAATAAATTTTAACCTTGGCTTGGCTTTGTACAGCACCTAAGATCTCAAAAGGAGAGGCTGTTTAAACCATCTTCCAAGGAAAAGTCCAAAATGACCTGTTTAGTACTATATAGACCCCAAATGGAGAACCCAAAGGCCAGTGCTCTTATCAGAAGCTATTGAAAATTATATCAAATCATCTTAAATATGGCATCAGTGACAATAAATCAGTAATTAAAAGTCTTTTGGGTCTTGTCCAATGAGGACTACCCAGATGCAGCCAGAAAGGAGTTAATTATGGGTTTCTGGTCCCAAAGCAGAAAATAGATTCCTCACAGTCTCCTTCCCCACACCCAAATCAACTTAACTCAGGAATCCAGATGTTCAGGCACAGGTGACTCTCAATCTCATGACCCAGGTGGACATTTTCTCAACAGTGGTCTCCCTCCTATAGGTGACCAATGTGCCTGGTGCTGCAAACATTTACCTCTGCCCATCTCTGCTCCCTGCTTGTATCATGGTCTGAAAACAGAGATCTCACTAAATGTTGGATAGAGTATGAAGTGCTTATCTTAGTTGTGGATCTTTTTGTTATTGGAAATAGAAAATTGCTAGGGCCAAGTAATATGGAATTATGTTTTTTAACTACAACTCAAAGAAGCAGTTATTGAACTAAGGACTAAGAAAACAGCATACAAAATTGTCCAGAGTGCAGTGATCCTTTAAAACAGTTTCTTCTTTTTCTTTTTTTTTTTTTTGGAATTTTATGAAGAGATGATTTATAAATCATTCAGGTCTGATGCAGTGTGTGTTCAAAGGATCCTCTAGGTGTATATCTGGAAGTGGAACCACAGGTTCTTAGACTACTACGTTCATGCTTAGTTCCATGAGATAATGTCAGATTATTTATCCAGGAGAAGATACACAAGTTCCATTACTTAAAACTTCAACGACTTTAAATTTTCAAAATTCTTAACTTTTGCCTATAGAGTATAATGAAAGAGACCTTTTTTTTATAATGTTTGAAAAAAAAAAAACACTGAACAAAAATTGTTTTGATGTACCTACACTTATTATATAACTATATTTAAAGGAAGAGAATGCTAAGCACAAAATTGAGGATTGTAATTACCTCAAAAGTGAGGCAAATAAATAGGATTATTATGTTTACATATACATATATATTGATATTTTTATCACTTCATAGAACATATAATAAATATTTTTAAATGGCCTTATACTCTGGTCCTATTCAACACTGACTCAATGGATGTAGGCACTCTTGAAATTACATATTTACACATCATCATCAAAAAGAAAAAAAAATAGTTCTACCCTTTTAGATCCATATAGAAAAAAAAAAATCTCAGGGAAGGGGTAGATGGCCTAGATGGTAGCCTGTGTCCATCCCTGATTGGTTAATCACTGTGGTCAGGGGTAGTAAACATAGTGATTGGTCTATCCTGTGTCCATCTCTGTAGCCACAGGGACAGGATCTGTTGCCACAAATTGTGGGGTGCCACAGAAGTGCGTGAAAGAGCAAAGCATAACGTGAACTTTGAGAAGTATCAATACCACCATCTTCTAAAGGCCACACAAATGACAGATGGCAGAGCTGGGATTCACACCCAGATATGCAGGACTCCAAAGCCTGAACACCAACCACTTCAACTTCAGCTCCTGCTGAATCAAAACATGCAGTTTTTCCCCACTGTTATGTCAGGATTTACTTAAATGCTGGGATTCTATCTTATTTATCCATGTCCCTCCAGCTCCTAGAAATATTACCTGGCACCTTTTAGATGTTTTGTAGAATTAATTAAATTTCCATTTACAGAATGCTTATTTGAACATGTTCTTGCATCAACATGGATGTGACCATGTCTAGGACCAGCTGTGTGGGTCTTGTGCTCACCAGAGAACAGATGGGAATTTGAAGAGTAGGAGGGGTAAAATGTTTTAATTTCAAGAACATTTTAGCACCACAAAAATCAAAAGGGAAATAGCTATACTAGCAAGCAGTAGCTAACATATATGTTTTAATTGGTATGATGACCATTTAGATTTGTTATTTTTATTTTTTTTTTTAATAAACTCTTTGGAAAGTAGGATTGGGTGGGGCCAAAGAGGGATCTTTTTTTTTGGCTGCACTATTTCAATTGTTAAAACAGAAATGTATTTATGATGTACTTGCAACTTTTTAAAGAGTTACTACCTAATAATGTTTTAAGTCAACAATTACCTGTTTTCTGTTTCTTTCAGAGTCTCCAAACCATGATGTGAAGATAGTATTTGAGAAATGATCTGGATTTATTTTCATCTGCATCACATTGGTTTCCATGTTTTTTTTTCCTTCCATGAAATCACAACTTTTTCCTGGTACTTGTCTTTTATGTTTCTTTGTGAGGCCTACAATAAAACAAACAAAAACTATTTCTTTGTTAAAAATACAATCGTTTCATTTCTCACTATTCATTTTGTCTTGCTTTGCAATGCTACCAGACTCCTCAGGCCTTTGGATCTATATATTTAAATATTTTATCTTCACTTCAGTATTTCAGTCCTTTTGTTCTCCTTTCTTTGTTCTCTTTCTCTCTTACTCACTGTTTAATTTTAAATAGCTCACCATTGTATTACTTCCCTGGTTTGCACAGCTATTAAGACGAATACAGTCTATTAATTTAGAATTGTGTGCTGTGTTAATTCAGGCTGCTTCTAATTTTGCTGAAAGATCTGTTTGTGGCTGCAATTAATTTATTTTTAAACATTTTCTTTCTTTTCTCCTGTCTACTTCTCTGTATTAGTCAATCTGATATACACCGAAGTATTGTACTCTGATTCGAATTCTGCCCCATTCCAAATTTCAACTTTTTCTTTTATACCTTCCTATTTGACTCATTTTTTTTCCTGTTATAATCCAGCTCATACCCACAGGCTTGTTTCACCAAAGGCCATGACACTGGTGTTTATTTAGGTGGTTTTGAAGTGAGTTTTATTCTATATTTACTAGGAAAAAGGAAAGAGGAAAGGAATAGAGAAATTGAAAATAATCATTATTTCAGGCTTGGAACTAAATAGTCCTTATTGGCTATGCACAGTGCTTGGATTCCCTGGGCCCTTATTTACTCTTACCAGTGCTTTGCCTGTATTGACTTAAACAAATCGTGGGCTCAAAATAGGTATAGAAAACCTAAGAATCCCAATTCGAACCCCTTGCTCCAATCCTTCTCCCTAACTATCATTTAGTAAACAGTGGGCCCAAATCTACCTTATTCTTTGAGCAGGAAAAAAAAAGTGGTTTTCTTTACATTCTTCTGCTCCAATTTAGTTGATACAAACATAGGACATTTTTTGACATGACTGTAATGTCACAAATACAAGCTCTTCACATATTTAACTCATTGAAAAAAAAAAAAACATGATACAGAGAACCAAGCATAGATGTTTGGGTTAGTTATATCTCCAAACTATAGACTGCTTATTTGAGCACATTATTACATCTACATGGATGCAATCACATCTAAAACCAGCTGTGAAGGTTTTGTGCTCACACAAAAACAGATGGGTAAGAAAGCTCATGCCCTGGAATATCAGGATGGGTCTTCGAATAGAGACCATGATCCTCTGGGCTACTCCCCAGATGTAAGGTTCACATGAGTACAGCTATGATGAAATTACTACCTCCCAAAAGATGATATATGACTTCAATTAGAGAGACTGAAGTGTTACGCCCCTCCCAACATAATTATAAAGGCAGTAAAATAAATTCTCTGCTTTAGCTACCAGACTAGCAAATTTGGGATTAAAATCTCCAGGAAACTTTTCATTCATATCTTGTAGAAGCATATGAAGGCCTCTGGAGATTGACATAAAGAGAATTTAGGTCCAAAGAAAAAGCTTTCAAACTGTGTACCTGGCATGGCCCACTGAGAGCCCTTATTGGAAAGCACATCTTCCCATCTTTGTGGGCAGACTTTGGTGGAAGTTGGATTAAATTGTTGTGCATGAATTCTGTCTCCTAGTCACAGCATCATTCACTGACCCAAGTCTGGAAATCCCAAGTACAGGATTAAATCTCATAGAAAGCCATGACTGTATTCCTAAGCCTCTGTCAGGCAAAGCTAGCACATCCTGGTTGTAGCACTTCCTTTTGGTTACAGCAGATGCCAACAAGGCCAAGAATGAGCAATGTATGAGACAGTTTCCCAGAGGGAAAATCCTACTCCATAATCAGAGACTAACCCTATAAGCCCAGCCAGACATTTTGCAACTATGAACATAGTGACGCCAGTTAAATTTTGTTCAATTTTCTACTGTGTTAGAAAGGACACTGTCATTTTAAATACAGTATCAGAAACAGTTTCTAAAGAAGACAGTTGCTGAAAAAAAGTAGCCAGGGGCTACATATGAAGACCAAATGGAAAAGCATTCTTTCAGAGAAAATAGAAAAATAAAAGTAATGGAATCAGAAAGAATAACAACAAAATAGTAAAGAAAATAAAAAGAAAAAAGAAAAAAAAAAAAACTATGATCAGGGCAAACCAGATACAGATATATTCAAGTCCCCATTCTATAGATGTAAAGGAAAATGCATGTGCTTGTTGGTGGCTTCTAAATTTAAGGATGAGAAACTGGATTAGAGAATTATCAAAGGTGCTGGCTGGAGGTGGCACTGATGGAAAGATTGGGGAGAGAAACTCAGCCTCCTGTCTTGCCATCCTGGTCCATTGGCCTTACAACAAGCTCAGAACATGCTCACACTGATCAAGGAAGTGACGTGTCTGGGAGAAACTGCTGATAAGCTGAAACCCAGATGAGGAGGAGACATTTTTTTAGCTGTTCTAATCAGTTATACATGACAGCAGAATTCATTTCAATTCCTTGTACACAAATAGAGCACAATTTTTCACTTCTCTGGTTGTACACAAAGTCACACCATTCATGCAATCATACATGTAGCTAGGTAATGAAGTCTCATTCCACCATCTTTCCTACCCCCATGCTCCTCCCCACCCTCCCATATGCCTCATCCAAAGTTGAGGAGGAGACACTTTAAGAATAACAAATTATCTTATTCACTGATGATGGGACTGTAAATTGGTACTCTTCCAGAAAGCAGTTTGACAACATATTTATTAAAATTCTTCAAGATGTATATCACATTTGATTTAGCATCCCCACTTCTGGGCATCTAAACTGAGAAAATAATGAAAAAGGTAGAGAAATATGCATGTCACAGAATTATTCATGATGGGGAAAAATTAGGCTTTGAAATATACAATAAAAGAAGCTATGTGGGGCTAAGGGTGTAGCTCAGTGGTAGAGCACTTACCTAACATGTGTGATGCCCTGGGTTTAACCTTCAGCACCACATTAAAATAAATAAATAAAGGTTTTTGTGTCCATCTACCAAAAAAAAATTTTTTAAAGAATCTATGTTGTAGAAAAGTGTGCAATATTTAAATTGCCACCCTGAAGATTCATCAGTAATACAAGGACTTGTTCATGATATGTTCATTGAAAAAAAAAAAGAATAGATGCAAAATAACACAAGTAGAATTACATTAGGTTTGTTTATATACATTTTGTAAGGATATTTAATATTATTAGTGGTTACCACTAAATAGTACAGAGTTAATAATACCAAATTTGCTACATCAAATAACTATTACTCTTGTAATCACCAGTTATTTTTAAAGGAATTTAGAAGTTTTTTCTACTAAATTTTTAGGATAACAGGAGATAGAATACAAAATCCCATAGGGAAAATAAACATAGCTAAAAGGAAACACTTAAAATGTTAAAATATTAATGTTTGTTATTTTAGGATTACAGATCACTGTGTAACTTTTTGCCTTTTATTCTTTGGAATTTTTACATCTTTCATTAAATGAAAGTATCCCTTTTATACAGGAAGAAATGTTTTGAAGGAAAAAGCATGATAGAGAACCTCATTAAAAAATAACAAAATCATCTAAGAAGTACATATGGGACTTCTTTCATAAAAATATATAATAGTAAAAGAGAGATTTTTCTTGTTGTTCCCAAAATTGGCTCCTAAACTCAAAGCTAGTGGCAAGAAAGCATAAAGACAGCACATTTTTTAAAACTGTTTTGTTTTTACTTTTTTCCTACTTTTATTGGTGCTTTATTATAGTGGTACAAAATGGTGAGATTTGTTACATATTTTACATGCATACAGTATAACAATATAGTGTGGCCTACATCATTTCCCTAGCACTTCTCCCCTCCCTCCTCTCCTCCCACCTCCTGGTTCTTTTCCTCTACTGATCTCCCTTTGATTTTCATTAAATTGCCCCCACCTTTATTTTCCTTTTTCCTCTCAAGCTTCCACATATGAGAGAAAACATGTGAACCTTGACCTTCTGAGTTTGGCTTATTTTGCTTAACATAATGGTTTCCATTTTTATCCAATTTCCTGCAAATGACAATTTCATTGTCCTTTATGCCTGAATAAAACTCCATTGTGTGTAGGTGTGTATGTACATACACACACACACACACACACACACACACACACACACATAATTTCCTTATCCATTCATCCATTGATGGATACCTAGGCTGGCTTCATAGTTTGGCTATTGTGAATTGTACTGCTATAAACATGGGTATGCAAGTATCATTATAGTGTGATGATTTTAATTCTTTAGGATACTGAAGAGTGATATAGCTAGATCATATGTTGGTTCCATTTCTAGTTTTTTAAGGAAATCTCCATACTGATTTCCATAACAGTTGTATTAATTTACAGTCTCACCAACAGTGTAAAACTGTTCTTTTTTCTCCATATTCTGCCCAGCATTTATTATTTGTATTCTTAATGACTGCCATTCTGACTGAGATGAAATCTCAGTGTACTTTTTGACTTGAATTTCCCTAATTACCAATGATGTTAAACATTTTTTCATATATTTGTTGGCCATTTGTATTTTTCCTTTTGAGAAGTGCCTATTTAATTCATTTGCCCATTTATTAATTGGGTTATATGTATAACCCAAATTTATATATATATAATATTCTAGATATTAATCCCCTGTCAGAAGAGTAGGTGGCAAAGATTTTCTCCCATTTTGTAGGTTCGCTCTTCATCTTGTTTCCTTTGCTGTACAGAAGCTTTTTAATTTGATACCATCCCCTTGGCATTATTTCCTGGGCTTTAAGTGTCCTCTTGAGAAACTCGTTGCTTATGCCTATATAAAACAGAACATTTTAAATAAAGCCAAGCAATGGAGAGTGGGGGGCAGCCTCTTAAGAGAGAAGATTTAATTTGCTCCTCTAGTGTGATCACCTCTTTTCAGTCTGTACACACAGACAACTGTTGGATGTAGGGAAATTAAGGAGAATCTACGTAATTTCGAGCCATTTGTCTAGCCCAACAGAAGAGTGCCACAGTTTATGTTGTACCAGCCTTAAAAATGTGCCTTTCACATCTCTTACTCAGAGATCCAGCTGCTACACAACAAACTGACCACTGCACTTGAGCTACAAGCATGCTTGCCAGACCAATGACTGAGCATAGCAGGAATACCAAGACAGGCTCATTTCTGAGAGCCTTGATGGAACTTTTTAGGAACTGAACTATAGTCAAATACCTTCCTTCTTTTCTTACCTTTCTCCTTGATATAGATCATACCAGCATCACAGTCTGGCAGCTCTTCAACTCTCATCCCTTCTCCTATAAAATCATTTTCCCCTATTAAATCTCTTTCACTCTTAATCTCATTTTGGAATCTGCTTTACTGAGGACCTAGACTAATACAGGGACAACTCCATTTACCTACTATAAAACCCAACCTGAGAACCATTCAACCATCCAGAGATTGGGACCAATAACAAAAGAGTAAATTGGCATTTCATTCTCCAGCTAAACATCAGCTTTATGCAGCAGACTTCCTGATTGTGCTTCACTACCTCATTTGACTTAGGAAAAGAAGAAATGCAAAGCATTAGGAGACCAGAAAAAATGGAGAGCTATGCAACAATCTACTCTCCCACTATTTGGTTTGAGTGTCCCAGGAGCCAAATAGATAGTGAAAAAATAGATGGATTTGAAAGGCATTGCTTGTACCCATCCAACAGAGGCAGAGCACTCATGGAACTCTGAAGGTTGCTGTCGGGTAGAATGCCTGAGGGGGAGCCAAGGCAAGGTTAGGCTGGGTCAAGCCAGATTTCACAAATCAAGAACCCTGCCTGAGACCATCCTGAACTCCACTGGTGCCCCTTAGGAAAGCCAGCATATGAACATCTGACACACAGGTGTGAGCCACAGAATAAGCTGATTCAAAAGCAACACAACCACAGCCAGAGAAGAAAAGTGGCTTTTGCCCTTTTTGTCTAAAACTTTTACTCCTTTCTGGTTTAGATATGAGGTGTCCCCATAAAGTTCATGTGTGAGACAATACAAGAGAGTTTAGAGGTGAAATGATTGGGTCATGACAGCCTCAACTAATCAGTGCATTAATCCACTTGAATGGATTAACTGGATGGTAACTGTTGGCAGTCAGGAGGAGGTAGGTCAGTGGAGACACACCTTTGGGTATGTTTTGTTCCTGGGGAACCCAGATTAGAATCTCAAAGTCAGTCTCTCTCTCTCTCTCTCTCTCTCTCTCTCTCTCTCTCTCTCTCCCTCTCCCTCCCTCTCTCTGCTTCCTAGTTGTCATGTCCTGAGCTGCTTTCTTCCACCACACTCTTCCACCACAACATTCTGCCTCACCTCAGGCCCTGAGAAATGGAGTCAGCCATCTATGACTGAGACCTTTGAAACCTTAAGCCCCAAATAAACTTTTCCTCATCTAAAATAGTTCTTATAAGGTCTCTTTGTCATAGTGGTGAAAAAGCTGACTAAAACAAACCCTAAAACCCCCAATAGGCCAGAGTAAAAAGAGACTCAGGAAAGGGAGAGAATAGACTGAAAGAGGTTTTCTGCCTCTTCTTCCCCCTCCAGGTCAATCAGTCCATGGGTCAAGGCTGACTATAAGACTAAGAGTTAATCTAGAATGTTCAGCCTAGAATACACCAGATTATTTTAGTGCCTGAAAGTAACCAGATAAACTATAGGATCATCCTGAGATGTCACAGAAAACAGGAAAGGGAGTGTGATGGAAAGAGTGTGAAAAGGGAGAATTCTAAGAACAACCCCAACAACTGCCAACATTGTGTAATCTACTCTCTTTGAGCATGTGTGGAACCTGTGATGAGATATCACACCCTGAAATGTGATCTCTCACATCTGGCAGGGATTTTGTCGTTGCAATTAAAGCCACTAATCAGTTGAACCTAAAATAAGAAGACTATCCTGGGTCATCTGGGTAGACCTAATCCATTCCCCATAAGCCCTTTAAAAAGCGGAACATGCTCTCTGCCCGGTATCAGTAGACAAAGTCAGATTGGAGGCCTGGCAGGGGTTCACACTAAGGGACCTTGCTACCAGCAGGACTGATGTGAAAGGGCCTTGGACAACCTGTGAGGAGGCTCCTGGCAAGGACCTGTGAGCAGCTCTAGGAGATGACAGCAGGAAACAGAACCCAGTCCTACAACGGCAGGGTTACTGTGCCGACAGCCTGGATTAAAGTAGACTCTCCCAAGATCTTCCAGATCAAACACTTAGTTAACAGACTCTCAGAGTGTGAGACTCTCAGCAGAGAACACAGTTAAGCCAGGCCAGATGCTAGCCTAGAGAAGCCATTATTTGTTTTAAGCAAATAAACGTGTGGCAATTTGTAAAGCAGCAGCAACAACAACAACAACAAAAAAAAAAAAAAAACTAATACAAGGGGATCTAACAGCACACATTTGATAGTAGTAATTACAGAAAAGTAAACCCTTGTTTTTGCCTCCACCAAGTTCAGAATGCTTAATAAACTAATTACAACAGTTTTATTCTCATGTTTGTCTTGTACTACTAAATGAACACATTCAAGTGTTTCATAAATTATATCAATTGCTGTACAATGCAATTGCTCAAAATTCATAATGATCTCTTTCCTAAAGAAAATCATAACTGTTTTAGAACCAACTTAGTTTCCTATGGTAGTCCTTTTAAATTATCATACAGGTACTGATGCCTAAATTAGTGGGACAATATTTAAAACAATCAGCAATCTCCACAGTATTAAGGCTGAAATCTGTTATTGGTGTCATATTGTAGCTTGAGATATCATATGGCATTGCTCATTCAAGATACACCCATTCTCATGAATGAAAAAGCAAGGTTAGCTTTGTGATAGACACTGAACTGGAAAATAGTATTACTTTAGCACCGGTTTTCTGGAAAACAGCCACTGACGTGAAGCTGGTATGCCGGTGTTGACTCAGGGGCACAGTCCCAGAACAGCAAGAGTAAGGGGAGAGAGGAAGGAGGCATGAAAGCAGGCTAACCAAATACAGGGTGGCACATATCTGAGCTGGCTACAGCTCCAAGAGAAGACACAGCTGGTTCCTTCCTCATGCAGTAGTCTCCAGAGAGCTGCACGGAACACCGGCATCTTGCAATAGTCCTTTGGGGGCTGAAAGGGAACGGAATCTATTTGCCGGGTCTTTTCTGTCTCTTGTCTCTCGCTGGTCAAAGGATGCCCTGCACCCCTGAGTGTGTTAGAGTTACCCAGCCTTTCCACTCAATCTCTGAAGGTGTCAGGTCCCTCGACAGTTCCCACCTTCTGAGCTTAATGTGGTAGAAAGGACAAGAAGTGAAATTGCTGCAGTTCCACCAGTGGACAGAGTGGTGCCTGCAAACATGCAGGAGGTTGGGACATTTGACAGTGATAAGTAATGAGGGAAAGATGGCAGCCAAAGGTTCTCGGTGGAGCAAGTAGCCAAGGCCAGAGGCAGAAGAAGCCAGACAATCCAGAGAGGCATATTAACTTGGGACCTCATAGTCCCAAGACTGATCCAGCTTGCACTTCCCCACACTTCCTTCCACATTATCATCTTGACAACTAGGTAATAGAGAATGCACCCATTCCCCCCACGGCTTCTCGGAAACAGCTCTTTCTTTCCTTTCATCGTCCTCCTTAATTCTGTGTTCCTCCATCTGGTTTACATTTGTTCCCAGAAGTCTCTCAATGCCCTTATTTCCAAACTCTTCTCTGTACATGAAGTTATTTATTTCCCACCAATTTTTGTAATCCATTCTGGAAAACACACCCAAAACCCTTGGGCTTCTGCCTATTCTGCTTTTCATTATTGCAGTTGCAATGTGGTTAAGCTAGTAATGTCAAAACTGTGTGTGTCTGCCACACAGTCTACTCCAGAGTTTGATAAGAGTGGGCTTTTACATACTTCTCTTCTGGGCAGTACAGAGTATGGACAAAGATAGGATTAAATCCCTTAGAAACGAAGACCAGAGGGGGAATGCCTTGGTCTGAGGTATAAGCCATCTAATTTCAAAATGGGAAATATTTCAAAACTGGTTTCACTAAACCTTTATGTGCAGGAGACCAAAATCTTATGAGGAACATCAAAAAAAATTTAAAATACACCATTAATAAATAAAAACATTTTTCCCACAGATAAATTGAGCCTTAAGTTCTTTACCCAAGGCCTTCTTTTGACATTTCTGAGATTCTTGCATTTCTATTTAAACTCATCAAAAATTATCCCCAACTGATCACACAATCACTTCTTGTGGTTTTTCTTCCTTCCTCTTGATTAGTTTTTTTCTCTTCAGACCTTTGGCTGACTGTTTTGCTACTGTTACCAGGCCTGAAGTTTCTACCAGAGTTAAAAGAAAGAACCATGAGTAGCAATGCTGTTTTCTCACATTTTTTTTCACCCAGAGCAGGAAAGGACCGTTTATGGATTGATCTCCTCATCACAGAACCATGTCACCCAATCTCCCTGCTCTGCAACTTGCTACAAGATTGATGGTAAATATAATATATATGAAAATGAAGGAGGGAAATGTATGCAAAGCTTCAGTGGTGGATCAGGGGGCTGGAAACGATGCACAGTACATCATTTCATTGGAATTTCTCATTTTCAGGACATTGACTCTAAAATTACTGCAGTTGTAGTGTTTAATGTTCCTGTATTGGGATTCCAGGGTTTTAAAAAAAAATGATTTGAAGCCAGAAAAGCAAGGCTGACTTATTTGGACCCATGCTGTAGTGTGACAAAAAAATTTGCAAGGAAATAAGAAATGACAGAGAGAGAGAGAGAGAATACGAGACTGACTGACTTACAGTGCACTTAATACTCTACCCAATATAGTATGAAGCAGGTTGCCAACAAAAGAAAGAATATAATAGTAAACTACTGAAGCTTAAGTTCCAAGGCTCTGGGTGGGGACCTAGCAATGACCTAATCAACGGTCACAAGTTTTTTGTAAAATTTGCAAAAAATAAGCTATTTTAACCAAAATGCTTAGGATTGCTGTCTCTCTTTATTCCAATTTCCATTCTGTATTGAGTGGCATTAGACAAGCTGTGAGTACTTGGGGGATCCAGCTAAGAGAAGGTTGAGCTGGGGATATAGCTCATTTGGGTTTGATAGAAAAGTAGAATATATTTAGGTGGTTCTCATCACTTCTATGTTAGGCATGTGATTGGTATGTTAGTGTTCTTGGGAAGCAGTGGCTTCTAGGATTATTTCTAAGGCTCCCAAGCAGTACAGAAGTGCAAAGCAAGAGCTCACATCTCAGCATGAGCCTGAACTCTGGTGCCCAACACCAGGAGTCCATTGGATAGTAGAGAGGAAAGTCTTGAAATATACAGAGTTGGGAACTTATCTGTAGGAAATTATTCTAATCATCAGATCTACTAAAAGATAAGCAAAGAATTTGGATTCCACTGATGCTTCAACAAAACATAAATTTTCTCCTCAGTAGAAGTTTTTTCCAGATTATCCATGATTCTAAAAGTACATGTGATATTAACCTAACAAGTTTTAACCCTTCAAAACTTTTCTAAACTATCAATAATTTTTTAAAAATTTTCAGTCAACCATACTAGAATAGCCAAGTTGTTTTTCTGTTCTCTGAATATAGGATATTACAAAACTGTTATCATATGAAAAGGCAATCGAAGTCAAAGACATTTTCATGTATGTGATACTTGTCAGCTTCTCAAATTAGTAATTGGTTGCAATTCTTTTCCCATTCTAAACAAATGTTCTTTTATAACTAATCTAGTATTTATGATTTTGATTCACTTAAGAACTGTCTGCGCCTCAGGCTCCTGCACCACTCCTCCAGCTGAGTCACAACCTCATGGCTTAGTCTGAAGTCAGGCTTCCTGCCTGAGCAGCATCTGACATCCTCACAGATCCCTGGCCTCAGAGCAGTTCTTCACCTCCAGGGACCAAAGGGCTTTCCTTTCTGGTTCCCTGTTGTCACTCTTAACCACAGCCACACTGCCCTTGTCCTTGTTCCTTGTCCTCATGTGGAATCCATCTCCAAAGACTGTCTAAATCAAACTCCTCATTTTTCCAGTTTCCTTTTCACACATACCTGCATACAACACACACACACTCACACACACACACTGAATCATTCCAGTGCACTGTATTCTTTTTCGTCTGCTTCTTCTTTGCCCCGTCATCCTCATCCCCTACTGAGTACTCCAGATTTCCCGTATTATGTCTACTTCTCTGAATCTTGGTTTTCCTATGTCATACTTCATAGTATTCAATCCAGTAGCACTAACTGATTTAATGGCCGTATAACATTTCGTGTCACAGCTATTTCATTATGGATTCAATCATTTCCCCTTTGTCCATTTAATTGTTTCCTGTTTTGTTTTCTTTGTTGCAGCATGAACAACACTGCAATGAGCATTCTTTCACCTATATCTCCATGCTATTACATCTACTGGACTGGTGGTTTAGAAGGTGAGTGTTTTTTTAGTTTGTTTGTTTAATTTTAAAAAGATATGGTCAAGATGCTTCCCAAAAGGGTAGGACTGGGGATATAACTTAGTGAGAGAAATATTCCTTAGCATGTATGAGGCCCTGGGTTCTATCCCCAGCACAAGAAAGAAAGAAAGAAAGAAAGAAAGAAGGAAGGAAGGAAGGAAGGAAGGAAGGAAGGAAGGAAGGAAGGAAAGAAAGAAAGAAAGAAAGAAAGAAAGAAAGAAAGAAAGAAAGAAAGAAAGAAAGAAAGAAAGAGAAATACTAGCAATTCACATTTCAACCAGCAAAGTGAAATGTGAAATTTCTCCTTGCCTACTTTGCAGGAATAGGTATTACTGATCTTTTCAATCTTTGCAAATCTAAACAGCATAATATGACACATCACAGTTACATTAATTTTCATTTCTCTGACTACCAGTAAGTCTGAGATGTTGTTCTTCTATGAGTTGCCCATGCATTCTTACCAAATTGTAGAAGGTCATTTGTTTTACTGATTCTTAACCATGCCAGTAGATAATGAATAATTACCTTCTGCCACACTATGGCAAATATCTTTTCATAGATCCTCTATATTTCACCTGAATTTATGGATTTGTCATATTTAAATCATGTATAATAATATGTAATGATGTCAAAGTTCCTTGATTTGGTTATGAAGAGTTCTCTTGATCTTTGGTTACATATATCTCTTCAATTTTCTTCTACATATTTATTTTATTCAATCTTCAGTTCATGTAGAATTTATATATTCATATTTTATGTGAAATTGTCCAATTTTAAAGGTAATTATGTTGACATTATTTATTAAACATATCAGTCGTTTTCTACTATACTGTGGTGCCACTTTTATTACATAGTAGTTTTTCATATATGCTAAGATATTGCCTTGATTCCATATCGTCTTTTATGGTTTGTTTATTCTGTACCAATACCATATTGGGTTTTTTGAACTTGTTCTTTTTATATATACATGATAATAGAATGTATTTTGAAATATTATACATACATGGAGTATAACTCCCATTCTTGTGGTTGTATATGATAAGGAGTTTCAATGGTTGTGTATTTGTATATGAACATAGGAGATTTATGTCCAATTCATTCTACTATCTTTCCTATTCCCATCCTTCCCTGTATCAATTTTTATTATAGTGGCTTTGTTGAGTATATTATATCTAGTAAGAAAAGTATCTACCAACTATTTTATACTTTTTATTTTTCTTATCATTTCAAGGAGGTATTTATTTTACTATATAAAATTTGACATGGTTTTACTCAATTAAAAATAGATTGAGGCTCTATGAGCATTATACTAAATTTAATAATTTGGGGTGGTTTGATATTCTTATGATACAATGTCTCTACCTCTAAGAATGTGGTACACTCTCCCATTTGTTCAGATTTAGTTCATATTTCTTCAAACAGATCCTTAACATTTCTTATTAAATTTATTTATAAATATTTTATAATTTAAAAAGGTATTTTATATTTTTTTTCTTTTTTTTAAGACAGGGTCTCTCAATATTACTCAGGCTGACCTTAAGAACTCCTGGGCTCTAATGATCCTCCTGACTCAGCCTCCCAGGTAGCTGGGACAATAGGCATGCACACCACACCAGTGTATTCCAGTGAATTCCTGATCTTACTTTTGAAGGCTGCAGTCAATTTTTTTTTAATTTTTTATTTGTTCTTATTAGTCATACATGACAGTAAAATGTATTTTGACATATCATACATATATGGAATACAACTTTCCATTCTTGTGGTTGTACATGATTGCCACAGTCATTTCTTTGATCAAAACCACAGAACTTTCCAAATCTCATAAAGGAAAATGAATACGTATAATGGCCAAAGGGAACATGTTCCTGATTAGTGCAGGATTGTCCTGAGTGAATTGTGGTGTGTGTTCTCTGACTTCCTCTTTTGCTTTGAGCTAAGATAGAAACTACACAGGGAGCCTTTTCCATTCTGACCAGGAAAGAAGCAAAAAGCTGTCGCTGCACTTTTGAGTGGATTAGAAAGCTAATGCTTTTATTGGATGAGAACAAGCAGTCAGAGATTCGCAGGTAGGAGCATTTCAGTGAAGGGTCCAGAAGCACGGGAAAAAAAAAAAAAAAAGAAAAAAACAAGGCAGCTCATGAAACTTTCTTAATCTAGTAAGAGAGCTAAAAAAAATTTAAAATTTTTTTTAAATACCTCCATACGTGGACCTCAGGAATCCTGCACAATTGAATTGAGAGCATGTGCTCACTTAACTAATCTTAAGAAGAGCCAAGCCACTGGGCCTAAAATCTCAACCACAGCCACTCACCTATGGCAGCTATTAGGCTAGTAGGCATAATTTATCACCGAGGAAACTCGCTATGATCTATGTTACATACTTGAAATTCCAACTCCACTAAGTGTCAATCCGAGTCATAATAAATAGGACCCGTGTGCTAGAAGCTTTTGACTGGTGTCAAAAGAATATCACTTAATCCTGAGAGAGGTTTTCTAATAAACCACAGTAGCTCCCTGCCCGTCACAAAATTAAAACACTCATGCACAAATTTATGAACGTGCATGAAGAGTTTTCCACTGTAAAAAACGCCTTTGTTTTCAAACACAGAAATGACAATCACCAGACTGGAGAGCATGATGTGAAGCACATCACATAAATTACCAGCAAGAACAGCATGTACCAGGTCAAAGAGGAGAAAAGGTATGTCCACACTCTGGAAATCAATCCAAACTCTGGCACAGATTACAAAGATGGTTCCCCAAGGGCTGACCAAATTGTTCTTGGTGGTGGGGTGGGTATCTATTAGAGAGCCTAAAGGGAAATCTCTGGAGAGGCAGATAGAGATATAGAGATTCAGGGCAGTAATTGGCTAGATGATCCCAAACACTGCATCTGAGCTAAGGGCACAAGGGCAAACGAGGAGCCACAGATTCCACATACAACCCAAACTCCTGGGTGGTCTGATGCTTTGAAGCACCTCTTCACATTTTTAGTTGATGAAAGGTTTATAAGGAACATTTATCTCTCTAACCCCACAAACACACGAGTCACATTGGCAATGTGGCTCACATCCTTCATTTGCCTTGTTAGCATCGGGCACCCAGATGTGTGGCCTTTGCTCACAAGCCTAGTCCTGCCTGAAGTGCTCCCCCTTTCCAAGGGTTGGTATCAGGCTTAGCATCACTCTCTTCCTGGAGCCTGATCATACTTTAATTCTTTTTTAATGTTATTATATTTTTATACCTTTATTTATTTTTATGTGGTGCTGAGAATTGAACCCAGTGCCTCACACATGCTAGGCAAGCGCTCTACCACTGAGCTATAACCATAGCCCCCAGAATTTAATTCTTTTGATGACAATGAGACAGAATTTGAAGATGTTAAGAGACCTCTCAAAGGTCTATGATCTTTCCTAGGACCCTAATTTCCTACCAAAGGATGCTTTAGGAAAAGCTTAAGTACTAACCATATTGCCACCCAGCCTCTGCCCAGCAGTGAGAAGTTCAATCATCTAAATGGTCCGGAGGCCTGGAGTTAGCCTTCTTCACTCAGTGACTGAGGTGGACAACAACAAGGGCTTCCCTGCAGCCCAGAATAAGGCCACTGAAGAGAACTCAAGAGATCAGAACCAGCAAACTGAAGGGATGCCCTTTATTTTCTCTGAGACAGAATTAATGAAAACCCATTGCAGTGGGCCCTCAATATCCAAAGGCTCCACATCCATGGACTCAACCAATCTCAGATGAAAAATATTGGGGAGGTGCTATATCTGCACTGAAACATGTACAGAATTTTTTCTTGTTGTTATTCCTCAAATACAGTATGACAGCTATTTACACAACTTTTACATTATATTAGATATTGTAAGTGTTGAAAAATGATTTAAAGTATATGGGAAGATGAGTGTAGGTTATCTGCAAATACTATGCCATTTTATATGAGGGATTTGAGCATCTGCAGATTTTGGTACCTACAGGAGGCTGGAGAGAGTTCTGGAACCAATTCCCAATCCCAGATAAGGAGAGACAATCTAAGAACAACCTTTACATTATCTATAGAATGACCATTAAGTCATGTTTGCCTCCCACAATCTTGGCTTATATCTTCTGTTCCTGAATTATTTACTTGTAGTGCACCTTTGCATTCTCAAAGTGTGCCACTTTGGAATATAAATTATAACTATTAGCCACTTATTGAGAATACCAAGGGCAAGGTTCCTCTTTGGCTCCATGCAAGGTAGCATATGTTCCAAGTCAAGGGGCTTTAAACAGAACATTGGAGATTAAGAAATGTTTCTCATTCTCCTTTCATCAGATATCAAGTTTATCTTTTGCTAAAGGGTACAGCAACCTTGCATATCTTGCTGGAGAAAAATAGCCATAATCTTTAAGTCCCATCTGTTCCCATTAAAAGGAAAATTCATTATATGACTATCAGTCAGGATCCCAAGAGGAAAGAGATAGCCCACCCAAACTAGGATAATTCAAAGAGGGTTCATGCTTAATAGGGAGGACCACAAAGCATAGTCCAAAAACCTGATGCTTAGTGTTGACCAAGCTGTTACCACACTACTTCAAAGGGAGAAAGAAAGCAAAAGATTATTCTAGGGTTGGCTTCTTGAGAGGAAAAACACCCCTCATGATACAGCTCAGGTCTCCCTCCTTTATGAACTAAACCCTCAAACAATCAGCCCACAAGAAGTCCACCCTGAAGCTCAAGCACAAACTGCACCATGCACCTGCCACTCATGCATGCAAACTTATGTCTTGCACCCCTCCCACAGCACTATCTTTGACCTAGACCATAAACTCTATGAAGGCAGAGAACATGTTTCTTACCTCTACAGCTCAAGCATCACAACACACAACACCAGTGTTTGGTTTGGTTTGTGTATTTGGGGTACTGGGGATTGAACCCAGGGGCACTTAACCACTGAGCAACATCCCCAGTCATTTTTATTTTTTTACTTTGAGACAAGGTCTCACTAAGTTGCTTTGGGCCTCACCAAGTTGCTGAGGCTGGCTTTGAACTTGCAATCCTCCTGCCTCAGCCTCCTGAGTCACTGGGATTACAGGTATGCGTGACTGTGCCTGGCACAACACCAGTGTTTTAAACATTTATTTTCCCACTCCAGTACATAAAACCAGTGACATGCCCAAAGACATTCACTGGGTTATTCATAGTGTCCCCCATGCTCCTTTGTTTTGCTTCTCTCAAGAGAACATAACACATAATATAATCTTGAATAGTTCTGCAGTTTCAATGTAAATTGCAATAACAACTTTATGTTCTGTTATTACTAACTGGTGTCTGGCCACACATCTCACAACCACTCCTGCATAATGGCACAAGTATATAAAGTGCCTGATGCGGGGCTGGGGATATGGCTCAAGCGGTAGCGCGCTCGCCTGGCATGTGTGCTGCCCGGGTTCGATCCTCAGCATCACATACAAACAAAGATGTTGTGTCCGCTGAGAACTAAAAAAAATAAATAAATATTTAAAAAAATAATAATAATAAAGTGCCTGATGGTGAGAAGGAAGGAGGATTCACAGAAAGGAAGTGTTAAAGAAAAGCAGCCTCCATCACTGTAGACACAGGTATAGGGCTACAGAAGAGGCCCAATCCCCAGCACACAATTGTTGGATTTCAAAAAAGAGTTTACATTTATAGCAGCAGGACCAACTTTACTTACACACTTAATCCAACCCTGAATTTTACAGATAAAGAAATTGGGATATGTGATCTGCCTATGATCATACAAAATACTAATCAACATGGTGTCAACACCACCCAGAACTAAATCAAAAGAATTCAAGGAAAAGCAACATGCAGGAAAAAAAAATATTTTCTCACCTGGAACTAATAAATTCATTCATATTCACTGAATGTGAATGATACTTTTCTAGATAATGGGGATACACAGTAAACAAAGACAAAATATGGCCTGCTTTCAGGTGGGGGTACTATTCTATGTCAGGAAAGACCTTCTGGGAAGGTGACATTAGAGCATAGAGATAAAATGAAGAAGGGAGTCATGGAGGGTAGCATTCCAGGAAGATGCAGGAACCAGAGCAGCATGAGATTGGCTCCAGGTGAGGAGGCCATGGGAGCTGGATTGGAGGGGAATAAGAGGAGAGGGCTGGAGGTGAGATCACAAGTTTGGGAGGGAAACTAGATCATGGAGGGTCTTGAATTTTATGCCACATGAAATGAGAAACCATTTAATGGTTTTCAGCAAAAGGACCATGCTCTTAAAATATCACCCTATTAGTATGTGGAGCTGAGACTAGGAGAGCAAAGGAAGAAGAGAGAAGGAAAGTACTGCAGCTATCTAGGAGACATGCAGGCAGTTTGGACTAGGATGACAGGTGAAGAGAAGTCAAATTCTGAATATACCACTAACAGAATTTGAGTATTGATTAGACGTGAGCCCATGAGAGAAAGAAAAGAATGACAGATGAGGCCTAGGGTTTTGACCTGAACAATTGAAAGATTGAAGTAGACACTTAGCAAGAAAGAAGAGCAGCTCTGGAAAGGAAGGTTAAGAATCTATTTTGAACATTCTAAGTTACATCTGTCTCCTGCAAATTTAAGAGGGACATCCAGCAGATTTCTAGGACATGGTGTGGAGTCTAAGTGGGACGTCCAGCAGGCCACTGGACACACAGTGTGAAGTTCAAAAGAAAGGCTAGGAGTCATCAGTATTTTTGAGACACAGAACAAGATATGGGGTTCCTCAGAGAAGTGGGCTCAGGACTAAACCCAAGATCAAATAACATCCTGTGCTGTCCCTCCCAGACTACATATTTGCAGTTTAACTTGGACTTTCTGCAAATGGTGCCTCTTTTTCTCCTTCCACATCAGCAGAAGGACAGTTCGCTGCTAGAATGTCAATGAGCCTCACATTCCTATTCAGGGAAGCTGCACTTCTTTTGTGGGCTGTTCATCACCCTCAGAAACAGCCAGTTCACTGAAGCCGCACACACAGTGTATGGTAAAGGGGCCAGAGAAGTGGGGGTGGGTTAAAACACAGGAGAGAACACAGAATGCTACTGCTCTTGGGTGGTGAGAAGAAGAGAGCCAGAGGTGGCTCACAAGCAAATCCCAAAACAGAATGGGCAGAGAGAGAAGCAGAAACAAACCAAGTCAACAATGAAGCACATTTATCGAGGGAGGCAGGTCAGTGCCCAGGTGGCAATTATGTCCTTGATGCTCTAAATAACAATGACTGGGGCTGGGGTTATAGCTCAGAGGTAGAGCACTTGCCTAGCATGCTTGAGGCACTGGGTTCCATCCTCAGCATCACATTAAAATAAACAAATAAAATAAAGGTTTTTTTAAAAAAATGAACAGTTACTGGCTTTGAGCAGAATGCAGGACTCAGAGTTTACAGACATTGTAGGGTTGAATCATTCTTTGTGGCCAAGGACAGAGTGGGGATAGGAGGCCTGATACTGGACTGAGAGAGCAGGGGCCAGGTGCTGGAAAACCCCTTTCAGGTTATCTGACTTCTAGGAGACTTGGCTTTCTCTCCACTATGAGTTGGAAATGATGAAAGGAATCACCTTTACAGGGATAGGTTTTCAGAAATAACTTATGGGGAATTATTTTCCAAGTAAAAATAGCACCACCACATCAAGTTTTAGACAGTTAAAAATAGGTAAACTCCCATTGTGATGAACTCGAGGAAGTTGCCAATTTTTTTTTTTGCCAATTATTTTAATGAAGTCAAACAGTGCTAAAATTAACACATTACAAAAAAAAAAAAAAAAAAGAGGTTTTAGGATGAGAGAACTGGAGGAGAAAGAGCACCCACTTCCAGCTTGTGCTTCATAAATCCACAAGCAAAGGAACTGAGCCCAGCAGGAGGAAAGGAACTTCATGGATATACAAACACACATATTCTACCCTACCTCTGATTAGATGCCAGGCTTTGGAGTATGTGGGGTTTTGTTTAATTAATTAGTTGAAATATGAGATGACAAAATTAGATGGTTAGTTCTTCTAGATGAAGAATAAGAGTTACAGAAGGAAAACCACTTCTATTAGGAAAGCAAACCTAATAGGAACAGTCAGCTATCTTCTCTTACCCACAACACTGGAAGCACACAATCAATTTCTTTTTATTATTGGAGTGACTGTAATATGGGCAATCATTCTACCAAATTATTATTGCACATAATTGACTGAAGCCAGACCAACACAGCCCTGTTCACAGAATATAACACAATAATTTTGGAATGAGACAGAGATATAGGTCCATATCCCAGGTCTACAAATTTCCAGCTGTGTCACCTTGTGCAAGTTACTTTGCCCCTCTGTTCCTCTGGTTTTCTTTTTTATGAAATGAAGCTACAACTCCTATCTCTTATGGTTATGAGGATTGAATGTGATGATACATGTAAAACACTGAGCACATACCTACAGGTAACTGTTAACTATGAATACTCACATTAGATTGTCCAAAACATGGATTTAATGTTGGTGTCTAGGAAGCTTTCTTCCAATGATACTTATTATGATTGGATTAAAATAATAAAGACAAGAGATGCCAAGAGGCTGGGGTTGTGGCTCAAGTGGCAGAGCGCTCGCCTAGCACACGAGGGGCACTGAGTTCGATCCTCAGCACCACATAAAAACAAAATAAAGATAATGTGTCCACCTAAAAAAATTAAAAATATATTTTAAAAAAGAGAGATGCCAAAAAGCAATGCAGCTACCCACAGTCTCTCCAGTAAGTTCAGGTTTCTAACAGACATTTATAAAAGCAGCAAAGGATATGTAACAGAGCAAGCTGTTTGTAGGAGCATTAAGAAAAACAAACAAAATGAGTTGAGATCTGTAAGGAAAAAGTGATAAAGACAACAAAAAACAATTTTTAAATTACCTCTTTGAAACAAATTAGTACAGGTTGAATATCTCTATTCAGAAATCCAAAATCTTCAATAACTTTTATCTAAAACGTTTTTAGCAAATTTCAGATTTTCAGATTAGAGATGTTCAACTGGTAAAGTCTATGGAAATATTCAAAAATCCAAGAACTCCAAAATCTGAAACTTATCTGGTCTTAAGTATTTTGGACTCATTGAGTATTCCTCATCTCAATGAAATATTCTAAGACACTATTGATAATCTTTTTTTTTTTTTTTTTTTGTTTGACTAACTTGAGCCAAAACATAATTGGTGACAGAGTTCTTTGTAGGGCTCTGGAAATCTTCATCAGAAACCACATAAAATCCAAGAGATGAACTCAATGGGTTTTGAAATTTGTTTAGATGCAGCTTTGTAGAATCTTATTGTCTCTTTTAGATGCCAGCCCTCTGCTGCTCATAGGATTCATTCATTTCTTCATCATTATTTATTGGGAGCCTTTTAGGAGCATTCTTTGAGATTATGGAGATGCTGATATGAAATAGACAATGTAGTTGCCCTCAGAGCTCTTTCTATTTGAGTAGAGAATGAATGAATATGAAAGTCAGGGGAGGTAAAAAAATTTTTGTAAGGAAGATTGGGATGGAGCAGGATTTCCTGATATTATCTTCCCTTCACATGAAGTAATAATGTCTACTTACCACGTTAGGAAAAAGAGATGCAGCAAGTCCTGAGTGGAGGTTATAGGCTGGGGTATCCAGCCTCCCCAGACTCCCCACAGACTAAAGGTAACCAACACCTTCAGTCTTTCCATAACTCTTTCTCAAGTAGGTCACTGTGAAGCTAATAAAATTGATTTTGTAATTAAAGCTTGGAACTTGAATTTTAAAAGATGGGATGATAATAAAAAATAAAAAAGAAGAATTGGAAAACTGAGTTTAACAGAAGTAGTTGAAATAATTTGTCTTCAATGTCCTAGGGGAGGAGTGTGAGGCCCTTCTGGCCCAAATCAGCCCTGGTGGCACCTGTTCCCTTTTCTGCTGGCAGGGGGGAATGTCATGCATGGCCAGCAAATGGATTTATGTACTATGATGCATGTAGCCCAGACATGACAATACTTTGCTCAATGTTTATCAAAATCATTATACTGAAGAATCCATTCACCATTTTGTTATAAATTATGCATTGAATGGTATTGACAGATTCAGCAAATACAGTATATCAAGTGTTAAATTTAAATTTCAGATAAACAATAATTTTTAGTATATGTCCCATGCAGTATTTGGCAAAAGTCATTTTTCACTTTAGCAGGACCTGATGCTAGGAAGGAAGATACTCTTTTAACTTGGCAAAGAGCACAAGTTCTGACTGACATTTTGTCCCTCGTTTCTAAGGAAGGCACTCATCATTGATCACTTTCATTGATCTACTCCAGTGGTTTTCAAACACATACACAAAGTCCTTTAGGGAACAAATTCTGATGTAGAATCCTAATATATATAGTGCAGAGGTTGTTTTTCTCAAAGAGAAATGTCCTTTGGTTGAATGAAGAAGGAAAGAGTAGAGTGGAAGAAGACAGATAGTTTGTTTTTCTGACCATTGGTTTTTCTACCATTTTTGCCCTTGGTAGTGCTCCCGGAGGATCTACTTGGAACAAAAGGATTCTACAGAAAGACATAAATCATCAATCACCCACACCAATTCTTCCCTAAAACTGGCTTCCCAGATCAATGTGATGTGTTCCATTCTTCTCCTTATCCACACCAGGCTCTCTTCTCACTGCACACAATATCATCCAACTCCCACGAAAGAAACCATGGAGGTCTCTTTGACTCATTTCAGTTCTTCTTTTACTGTTCCCAATCTCCCGCCACAGCCTGCTATATTTTATTTTACCACTGTGTCTCTGTGAGGTAAAATAAGCAGACAAAGTCACCCCAACTGCTCACCTACAAAAGCACAATAACCCAGGAATTGAAATAAACTTCCAGATTCTTTGTCTAAATTTTTCAGTTATCATCTAGATATGTGAGATCTAGATATATCATCTGGATATCACCATGTGAGAGTAAATACTTCCCCCTTCAGCCTTTTATCTCTGGCGGTTCAGAAGATGTTCTCACCACTGGGGACAAGAATGAATGCTGTGACACAGAGTATTCTTTTCTCGCCCCATTTCTATGACTATTTGTAAGGACAATCTTGCCATCTCCTGCTGTCATAACTCCATCTGGCATGTGAGGTGTCCTTGGACATAATTTATGTTAACTTAAATCCTTGTACTTCTTGTCCACCATAGGGTATCTTTAACATGCTTCTCCATGGCTCTTGTCTGGGAATCATCACTATGATTTTGCCCTCACAAGTTCTCCATGAAAGAACTTTTATTTTGGAAGAGGCACCATAGACTAATTCCCAGAGCATTTGGAGGGCATCTTGACCAGCTTAAAAAAAACTTTAGACCACTGCAATGGAAGACTATCTCTCACCTATGAACATGATCCTGTTCAATTTGCTCATGAAGAATTATTCATGGTGGGCTAGGAACGTAGCTCAATAATTACAGCACATGCTTAGTCAGCATGCCCAAGACCCTGGGTACAATCCCAGCTCTAAAAGAAGAGTTATTCTACTAAAACTAATAAGTGAGTTTAGGAAGGTCACAGGATTCAAGATCAATATGCAAAAATCAATTGCATTTATATATACTAGCAACAAAGAATCACAAATTGAAAAATAAAGTACCACATGGAATGCCATTCAAAACAAAGTACTTAAGGATAATTCTGACAAAACATTATGCAAGACCTGCACAGAAAATGATAAAACACTACTGAGACCAATTTTAAAAGACCTAAATAAAAACCATATTCATGAGCTGGAAGAGTCAATAATGTTAAGATGCTAATGCTCTTCAGATTGATCTAGCAAGTCAATGCAATGCCAATCAAAACACCAGTAATTAGCAAACTGGTTCTAAAGTGTACATGAAAATTTCAGGAACAGAACAGCCAAAACAATCTGACAAAAAAAAAAAAGTTGGAAACAGCACCTAATTTAAGGACTTATTATAAGGCTATGATAATCAAGCATTGTAGTATTGGTGTAAAGAAAGACAAACGGATCAATGGAACATAATAAAGAGTCCAGGAATGGACTCATAAACATATGGATTTTTTCCAAATATGAGAAAGCAATTCAGTGAAAAATGAGTCTTTTCAATAAATGATGCTGGAACAAATTAATAACCATATACAAGGAGGAGTGAGAATCGAAGATCTTTAATCATACTTCATGCTATAGACAATCATTCAAAATGGCCCATACACCTGAAACTCCAAAAAAATAAACTTTAAAAAAAAAACTTGTAGTATATGACAAAAATCACACAATGTTGGATTACACAAAGACTTAGATATGACAACAAAATCACAACTCATAAAAGATAAAAATCAATAAATTGTACACCATTAACATTAAAAACATCTACTCTTTGAAAGACTGTTAAGAACAAACCATAGACTGGAAAAAAATATTTTAAAATTTGTTACGGGGGTGTTGAGGTTGTGTCTCAGAGGCAGAGCACTTGCCTCGAATGTGTGAGGCAATGGGTTCAGTCCTCAGCACCACACAAAAATAAACAAAATAAAGGTATTGTGTCAAACTACAACTAAAAAAATGTTAAAATTTTTTGTTAAAGGACTTGTATTCCAAATTCATAAAGAGCTCAAACCCAATAAAAATATAAGTTCCTAAACAAAATGTGGACAGAAAAATCAGACACTTCACCAAAGAAAACATATGAGTGGCTAATAAGCACATATTTAATATCACTAATTATTATGGAAATAAAAGTAAGATGTTACTACCTACCTATTCAAATATTTAATACTAAAACACTGAGCATAACAAATTGGTGAGGATATGGAGTGAATATAACATTTACATACTTCAAGTGTGAGTGTGAAATGGTACAATCACTTTGGAAAATAGTTTGACAATTCTTAAATAGTTAAACATATACCTACATATGATCCATTCATTAGATTCCCCAATATTTATTCAACATAATTAAAAGCATATGTGCATACAAAGCCAAGATAATGAACATTCATATACCTTTGTTGTAACAGTCAAAAACTGTAAACAATTCAAATATCAACAGATAAATATTAACACTCTGTGGAATGTCTGTACAGTGGAATACTACTTAGCAGTAAAAATGGATAAACTATTGATTTACAAAAATACATGACAATTTCACAATTATTCTGAACAAAAGGAGAGAGACCCCTCTCAAAAAAAAAGAGGAATATATGCCATGTGATTCCATTTACATAAAAATCTAGAAAATACTAACTAATCTATAATGACAGAGCAGATTGGTAGCTTCCTGGGGACAGTGAAATGAAGGAATTGAAAAAAGAGTCGACCTTTGAGAATGTTGGATCCGCCACCCATCTTCTCTGTGATGATGGCTTCACAGATGTGTATTAGTCAAAATGCATCAAAGAGTCCACTTTAAATGCGTGCAGTATGTTGTACATCAAGTTATACTTTGATAAAGCTGCTCAAATACAACAAAGGTAAGCATAAGTATTTGAGGAGAGTTTGTCATATTTAGTCTAGTATTTGCACAGAAAGCAACTGTTTGACAACCAAGAATTAAATGACAATGATCCTTAGTGAGGCTGTTGAATAACATAAGACACAACCTAATTCATTACCTTAGCAAGGAACCATCCCCTTTTTACTTACCTTCCACAGATGCCCAGAGCTGCCCCAAGAACTCTCTTCTAAATTTCCCCAAGTCCTCTCTTCCTCAGCCCTACCCAAGAAACTGTGGTCCTGTTCCCCTCTTCCCCAGCCCTCCTGGATATCTTCTCCAGCCGCTCTGCCGCCCCCCTAGCCTAGTACTTGCATTTCTTCTCAATTTCAATCTTCTACCCCTAACTCAGCATTTTCCCATCCATTATCTTAAGCAGCATAACAGAAACCCCAGAAACCAAAAATGTAAAATTAATCTTCCTAGCAAGCAGAATGAATAGGGGTAGTGAGGAATGCTCAGACATTTAATTTTTTAACTCTAGATAGTTTTTTAACTCTAACAGCTGGGTAGTAGAGACAAATGTCTTATTTTAAAAAGACAGACTGATCCCAGAGTCTGGCCCCTCTGGAGCTCCTCTTCCCCCTCTCCTCACATCTCTCCTCATTCTTTCTCTTAGATGGAGACTTGTGTCTACTCCAATTTTTCAGTTTTGACTCTAAGTTGCATTCCTGTACCTGAAATATATCTCCTTCCTATTTCACCCTTTGCCTTCCCTGTCACTGTGCCTCCTCTCTGAACCCCTGTCCCAAGCCACCAGAAGAGAAATGGCCAATTTTGTCCTTTTAAGTAACTCTCTTTCACAAGTATCTTTTTGGCTTACAGATGAGGCAAATGCTTCATGAATTTATAATCTATTTGTTAAATGTTCGTCCATTTGCCTGCAGAAAATTAATATAATAAACCTGTCTGCCTGACAACTATGAAGTCCTAGATGGCAGGGAGCCAGCTGTTCCATCACATGTTCCAGACCCCTTAGCATGGTGGCCAGGCTTGCTGGACATGCCATGACTTTTCACTGCTCTACTCACTCCTCCCACATGTTCTCCGCACATACCAGTTTCATGCTTCAATGTGATCAAACCACTTACAGTCCCCACCCTCACTTTACCAGCATACCACCCTCTTTCATGTTCCTGTGTTACCCTCCACATAAAGCAGAGATTAGCAGACTTTCTGTTAAAGACTAGATAACAATGTTCCAGGCTTCATGGGCCATGTATCCCAGCTACCCAATTCCACTACTGTAACATAATCACAACCATAAATGATACATAAATAAATAAATATGGCTGTGTTCCAATAAAGCTTTATTTCCAAAAACAGGCCACAGACCAGATTTGGCCCATGGGCCATCATTTGCCAACCCCTGGTCCAAAGCATCTTCCCTTCCAATCTCTAGCTGGCTCCCCCAGTTTCCTATAAGATTCAACCTTTCTCTTCTCAAGAGGGTTCGCTCTCATCCCTAAGTAGAGGCACCCTTTCTTTGTTCTCCCATAGCACAGATATGAGATATAATTTGTAGAGGTGGGAAAGGCTTCCCCCCAAAGCCTTTTGTCTCCTTTCACATGGATATCATTTTGCAATCATGACCACTGGCCTCCCTCCACAGCCACTTACTCCTACCCATGGGAGAAAGAGCAACCTGGAGTAGGCTAGCTCCTTCTCTCATCATTGCAGCAAACTTCCCACACAGAACACATTTCCCTCCTGCTCTCCCATGCTGTAAGGGCCATGCTCCACCACACTAGGAGGCCTGCCTGTGCCTGGGTGCACGTGTCTGTCTCAGCACAGAGTTCCCCACTGCCAGCTGAATCAGAAACAATGGTAATATTGCTTTCGGAAAAGAAAACTTCTAAATAGTATATCATTGATGCTTTCTTCAGTTGGTCATGATTTTCTACTGCTCTATTCAAAAATACCCCCACATGTTCTCAGTAAAAAGTAACTCAGTATTAGCAAAGAATTGAAAATTCAAAAGTATTTGAAATGACCCAGCAGTTTGAGTTCTGCAAAATATACCCAAAAGGAATAAGGAGAAAAGTCCATCAAGGGGCATGTACAAGAATGTTCATCACTAATTTTAAAAAAAAGATAATAGAAGGAAGATCAGTAGAGTAAAGGAAAGGGAATGGGAGGGAGAAGGAGAGGGAAAAAGGGAAGTACTAAGGACTGAATTGGAGCAAATTATAGTCCACGCTTGTAAAATCATGTCAAAATGAACCCCAATAACTATAATGCACTAATAAAAAATAGTTCATTTAACCAAAGTAATAAGCCAAAAGAAGAATAATCGTAACAGCTTGTTTATAATAGCTAAAAATTAGAAAGAACCCAAATATCCATCATAAGAATAAATAAATGACAGCTTATAGAAGGAACTATTAACACAGCAGTGAAAAAGAACTACTTTTTTGCAGCACTGGGAAACTCTTTTTGTCTGGTTTTACTTGAAATAACATGGATGTTGAGCAAAAGGCAGCAAATATAAAAGGTAATAGTCTATGATTCTATTTATATGAATATTCAACTTGAATTTCTATGAAATCTATTAGTTATAGAAAAAATTAATTTCCAGATATAACAGTCGAAATTAGTGGTTCCCTTTGTTGGGAGAATGTGAGGGGGCCTGAAGTGGCCTCTTGAGTTGTGGGAAATGGTCTCAATCTTGATTTGGATGGCAATTCACCCATGCACATAAATGTTACTGTGTGTTTGTGTCTACACCCATTGGGTTGCACAGTTAGGTTTCCATGCACTTAACAGTATATTAAATGTACATTTATACATATATTTCAAGAGAGAATCATTTCTGTCTACTTGACCTCTATACAGGCCCTGGAGATATATTGATGAAAAAGATGAGCATAGTCCTTCCCTGCAGGTCAGCGTGTTCCCAGTGCCAGCTCTGTATCTGTGCTGGCACAATAAGTAGTTGGTGACCTGAATTGAGCCCTCCTTTTTCACAATCACCATTTAAACTTTAAAAAAAAAAAAAAAAAGACTATTGCTGCTGTTCATGGCAACAGTGGTGCTTCATACGTCTTTGATAAACTTGTTTTGTTTCATTTTAAGCTTTTTGAGTCCGAGGTCATCGTGATACTTCATTATGGAAAAATTTGAACCTCCTCCCTGCAGCCAAAAAGCTATAGACACTTTTACCCTGCAGATTTCAGAATTATCTGTGCTGCTCGTATTCTCTTTCTCCCACGGAGTGGTGTGCTTAAAATCCAGAGCAATGAACACACCTATGAAAAATGATGCTTTCGAAACTGCCTCATGGTGCAGTAAATTTGAAAGTACTCTTAATAATAATAAGGATCAACATTGACTTTAATGGTCTTTAAACCCATCACGTAATTTCATTAGCCACCCAGCACAGATGCAAGTGGAGTGATGTCATACTTTTTCCCCTTGCTCTGAAACCTGAGTCAGGCGCCAGAGATGGAAACCAGTTTTGCAGACTCTAATCAGATTAAAGCTTCTGGCAGACACTGATCAATCGGTGGTAGCTGGAGGAATCCCAAAATTCTCACATCCCTCTCTGTCCCTGGATGGACATAGCCTCACTCAAGAGGCCCACCACTCAGGTGGCCACTTTCTGCAGTTGGGGAAGTCAAGATGTGTCCCAAAGGCACTATTATTTGTTACTCTCTGCAGGTCTCTGGTCCACATGGGAGAGAAGGACCATCACTTATACTGCAGCCTCAAATATTGCTCTCTGATCTTTCCCCAGTGGAACTTCAGACTGCCCACATAACCATCACATGGTAACTAGCAGTTATGATGGTGGGCTTTGGAGTCAGGCACAGCCTGATGTACAGCTTGGGCTCTTTCATTGCCTAGTTAAACAATCTTAAACAAGCTACCCACCTCTCAGATTCAGTGTCCTCATTTATAAAGTGGGGATAAACACCAACAACCTCATAGAGTTGTAATGAGGATAAAGAGTGTTCATGTGTGTATAGGCTTAGGATAGTCCTGATCAATATGGACCTATCCATGCGCTAATTAATAATAGCTATTAATGAAAAGAGATAAGCTATAATTAGAAGCCACCAATTATTATTATAATTCTTAAAATTTAGAAATACCTGCTCATGACCAAAGTTGGGTTTTGTTTGGGGGGGGGGGTTTACCTTTATCATCTTACTCCTCTCAACTTTCCTGCCTCTTAAACCCTCAAACTTAGCACAAACAAGAAGCCAGTGCCTACATGTGCTTGCAACCTTCAGGGTGCTTTAACAAGAATTTCAATAACATGGCAAAATACAATGACTTCATCATCCCAAAGTTGCAGTTGTGAAAAATCAATGCTACTTAAAAAGCCTGACAATCCATCAAGGTCTAGTCAGATATTCGTGGAAGTCAAACAGGCCCATATAAAAAAAAAAAAAAAAAAAAACTGATTCACCTAGGGATCTCATTAAAGTGCTGCAGCAGTATTTCCCTGATGTAAGCTGGGAGTTTTCATTTGGTTGTTTTTTTAATTTTTTTTTAACCTCCCTCCTTCTTCCTCTTTTTTCAAATATGGAATCCCAGTGAGATCAGGGCTATATGTCTCCCCAGCAGTTGGCTTAGGAGCACTTTTATTGGTTGGATGGCCTCACTGGCATTACCAGTGCTAACCGTCATTCATACAACAGTGTTATTCTACCCTCCTATGGAGATGAGGACCTTCCCTCACTGAAAGCACATGCTCTTAGTCCAGAGTAATGCCCTTGAAAGAGTAATAAACACTTTTTATTTTTATTGCTTATACATAGAACTGTAGGGGTTAGAGAGAGCTTAATTTTAAGATAATGCCTTTCTCGTCTATAAGCCTTTTTCTAAAGCCTCATAGCTCAAATGTTAATGCAAGGCAATTTTTCCTCTCTGAGCTCAGTTCATTTTAAGAAATAGCACCTACAATGCGTCAGCCTAGAGATACAAGGATGGGTAAGGTGTGAATCTACCCTTCTGTAGCATTTGGGCCACCAGCAAGCACAGATGCCCCCAACTCCTAAGTCAATTCCTGAAGATAGATTAATAGGATGAAACAGGATGTAGCACATACCACTGAGCAAACTCTTTTTTTGCCTCCAGCAGTGGGGAGAAAAAAAATCTACTAGACTCTAGATTATCCACTCCACAACAATCAACCTAGAGTAAAAATTCAAACTAGTATGAAAAATTGGGTGAACAAGAATAAGAAGATTCACTGTTCCCAGCAGCACTGGTAATGTATTCACACAGAAACTCAATTCTAAGACTACTCCATACCCATGTATGTGGAAAAGTTCACACATCACAAACTGTCTTCAACTCCATGCAGTGACCCCCGCCATGCCTTTAGTTAGTCTCCCTATCTATCTGTAAGTATGCTGCCTCCCTCCTGGAGGTGTTGTGAGGGTTAAAGGAAGTAATATATTTTAAAAGTGTCTAGAAAGACACATGGGTTTTTTATTTTAAAAAATTTAAACACCTGGCTTATGTTAGGCCCACACTGAACAATACCTTTAAGAAAACTCAGTTCTAGGATCCTGAAAAGTGTATGACCACAGACATCATGTATGTCTCTGGCTAATTTTTGGTTTTTCTTGCCCTAACGCAGAAGAATCAGCCAAGAAAGATCTAAGCTTAGCTACTAATACTAGAAGATACTGGAACAAATTTGACAAGAGATCTAGACACCTATCTAACAACAAAAAAGCACACAAAGGATAGGAATATCAGTAATCCCAACAACTATGAACAGGCTATGTTACCACACTAAAAGATTAGAATTTTTTGACTAATTTTTTATAAAGTGAACTATCTTATATGCTATTTATAAGAGATATATTATTTACAAGAGATAATACAGAAAGGTTGGAAACTGCCAGATATCTAAAGATAGACCAGGTCTGAGAGTCTGCATCCCTTCCAAGGTGGGATATGGGGAGATGATTGGAGCTTGATGATGAAGCTCTCATGAATGGGATGAGTGCCTTATAAGAGGCCTGCAGGAGCTCATTTTGCCCCTTCTGTCATGTGAGGACCCAATAAAAAGATAATTGTCCATGAATAGTTAAGAGGCGCTTGCCAGACACCAAGTCTACCAATATCTTGATCGTGGACTTCCTAACCTCCAAAACCATGAAAACAAATTTCCATTGTTTATAAACCACCCAGTATCCTCAGCACACACAAAAATGATAAGTATGTGAAGTGATAAATCTGTCAATTATCTCAATTTAGCCATTCCATAGTGTATTCATATTTCAAAACCTCATTGTACACAATACATAAGAATTTCCTTATCAAATTATAATAAAAATCAAGTATAATCCACCCAGTTTATAGTATAATTAGGCCTCCATATTCATGAGTTCCTCATCTGTAATAAAAAGTAAGAGAAGACTAGATTTTTCTCATAAGAGTTAAGCACACCACCCACAGAGGACAGTCTCACAGCTCAAACAGAACTGAAATTTCTTGGAAAAAAATTGTATCTATAGTGAACATGTATGGCTTTTTCTTGTCATTATTTCTTAAACAATACAATATAACAATTATTTACAGAGTATTTATTTTTATAGGTAATTTCTTATAAGATGATTTAAAGTTTATGGAAGAATGAATGTAGTATTTATCTTTTTATGTAAGAGATTTGAGCATCCACAGCTTTTTATATCCTGTAGGGTCTTGGAACCAATTCCCCATAGATATTGAGGGTTGAATATATTTTATTATAGCAGCCCAAATGGACTAAGACATGGCAAATACAAATAAAAAGAAAGCAATGTAGCCATATTAATATAAAGAATTCAAGGCAAAAAGCTCTATATGGATACATTCTACTGTCCTGTATAACTAAAAAGAACAAATAAAAAACTAAGGGGAAAAAAGCTCTAAATGGAACAAAGAAAGATGTTTTATATTCACAAACAGTAGATTTCATCAAAATATATGGCAACCATGAGCCCTTTCACTTTGCATATCATGGCAGCAGATACATAAAGAGTAATAAAGTACTCACCATGTGTCAGACACAGTTCTGTATAAACTCATGTAATCCTCCCAAGAACCCCATAAAGTAGATGATGTGATTTTACAGTGGAAGAAACTTATCCAAGGCCTGTCAGCTCCAAGGGTGGAGCCCATATTCAAACCAAGCAGATTGGGGCCAGTATCAGTGCTCTTAACTTTTTTGCTGTCCTCTCTCCAAAAAGTAAAGACAAGTAGTAGAAGTAGAAGAAAAAACAATTGTCAAATCAATAGGTGTAGGGAAATAGGTTAACAAATAATTTCCAAAATGCGCTATGTCAAGGTGTCAAAAAATAAACATATAAAACATGTAATTAACAAACATTATAAACTTGACTTCATAGCAATCATGATCTCTCTAAAAAGGAGAGAGGTCATATTCTTCTCAAATGTCTGTAGAACATTTATTTAAAATTTATATAGAGAAAAATTATTTAATAGGCCACAAAAAGTTTTAGTAAATTTCTAAAAGTAGAACTCTTACAGGATCTACTCACTGGTTAAAATGGAATTAAATCTAAAACCTCACTCTTCTAAATAACTCTTGTGTCAGAGATAAAATAAAAACTTAATTTACAAATTATGTGGAGTACATATGTTGTATACTGAAATACTAAGTGGAAAGTTCTACAGGATATAGTCGAAGTTTAATTCAGAAAAATAAAATCATATGCTCAAATAAGTTTTTCCTAAATCAAGAAATGTCTAAAATAAATATTTTGGGAATATTAGACTCAGGATCTAGAAAAAGAACAATTAAAGAAGTAAAAGAAACCAATGAATTATGTAATTTAAAATATCTAGAACAGTTGAGTGAAACCAAGAGCTAGTTCTTTGAAAACAGATTAAGAGATGTTTAACAAATTTGACAAAAGAGGGAAAGACTGAGAACATCAGCAATGAAAATTTTAACTACAGATAGGGAAGAGACTATTTTAATAACTTATAAGTTTATACCAATAATGGGAAGTCTACAAGAAAAGCAATTTTTCAAATAAACTTCTTGAATTTTAAAAAGAAATTAAGTTAATGAAATCAATACTTTTTAAAAATTCCAGTTGTTGGCTTTATAAGAAAGCTTTATAAAGCTCTCAAGAATTGTTTCATAGTGCTAGCATATAACCCTAGTATCAGAAACTGACCAAGACAATGAAAAGAGTAACCTATAATACAGTTTGCTTATAAATGTATATATGCAAATATACTAAATAAAATATTAACAAATAGAACAACACAGTAAAAGAACAACATGGCATCTATAACTAAGATTTAATTCAGGAATTCAAGGGTGGATCAACATTAGGGAAAACAATCACTGTAAAACCCTAGATTCAAAGATTAAAATAAAATACAACATGACAATTTTTAATAAACAGAGTTGATAATATTATAAATCCTTTCTAAGTTTTCAGGGGTAAAGTAGGAACATAATGAAAGTTTTCTAATATAAAACAGAACCTTTTTTCTACCCCAAAAAAAATCACTAATAATTTCTTTAAAAGATCAATACTATCTGGAGAAAAAAAAATTCTATATTAAAAAGAAAGACAATCGCAAAAAACAATGGGTAGACTCTTATAAAATACTTGATTAAAAATGAATCAGAGAAGAAGGAAGGGAGCAAAAGGAGAAGTCCTAGGGAGTAAAATGGAACAAATTATGATATGTGAACATATGAATGCATCATGATGAACCCCAATACTAGGTATAATTATAATTCACTAACAAAAAATAATAACAAATAAATAAAACAGACACAGAAAACTAAATAAAGCCATAGTTGGATATATTTAGGGTATATATGTGTCATGTGAAACAGTAAAACGTTAGCATATTTTATGAAGAGTTCTTATAAATCAATTCTTTTTAAAAAGACAAGTAGTGTTCCCTTCTTCCAAAGTAAGAATCACAAACAGGGCAATTTCAAACAAAGAAACACAAATTGCCAAGAACATTTGAAAAAACATTTTTAGCCTGTTAGTAACCAAAAAAATATAAAATAGAATAATATTATTTTCCACTTTCAGATTAGCAAAGATTAAACAGAATAATAGCATGCAAAGTTGGTGAAGGTATAAATACTAGTGAATTAAAAATTAGTTCAGCTTTTTTAGAGATAATGAATTAGATAATATATTCCAAAACATTTTAATTTTATGTTAATATTTCTTTCATCCTAACTATCAGATATCCAGAATCTATGCAAAGGAAAATATTAAGCAAGTGGGCAATAATTAATGTACATTTCTTATTACAGAATTATTTATAATTTTTTGAAGTAAATGATTAGTTTAATAAGTTGTGCCATAGCCATACATACTCTTAATCATTTGGAAAAAAATCTTTATATATATGACACAGAAAGATATCTGGGGAAAATTTTAAGTTAGAAAATTTTTATAGACAAGTAAGTATGGTATGACTTTATCTAAAAGACACATTATGTCCAATACTCATGTTTATAGATGTATAGAAAAACTTCTGGAAAAGCATATGACAAATTATCTATCTCAACTATGAGATAGAATTAAGGGGACTTTTACTTTATTTTGTCTAAAATTTTTTGTATTTTATAATCAGTAAAAAAAAGTCAGAAAAAAATAATAAGAGTACCATATGGAGAAAAGGTATATTCTGTACTCTCTTCCCCACTAGTAAAAACCAAGTTCATTTTCCATGTCAAGGAATCCTCCAGGTAAAGCCAATAATGGTCTAGGGACAAATACTCAATCAGCATTGTGGAAATCTTGTTTTGTAAAGGGCCACACATCCAAACCTTGAGTCGTGTCAGAGACTGTCTCCCCTTCAAGGCCACCCTTATTGCTACTGCAGTAACTATGCCACATCTGGGAACAAGAGTACATTTCCCCCAAAGAAGTCCTTGTTTCCAAATCTGCACCCTGGTTTACCATCAGCTTAGCCTCTGACAACCCATCTGCTCAGCAGGTCTCTCACCATTGGCCTTCAATTTTTCGTTGTCTCTAAGCACAGATTCAGAGGCAAAGGCAGCAAGAATGCTAAGTTTCCAAAATTAATCAGTTCTTGTATTCTGCTTCCCATATCCCCTCTGTGACCACAAGCATGATTAGGGTGTCATAACCATCACCATTGCCCTGAGTATGATACCTAAAATCAGGCATTCAGCACAGGCTACCCCAGCCAGAGACTTGGCCCAAATGATTCCAAGTGGTGCAGAGCTCTATACCCAAGGGCTTTGCCTACCCCAGGGTGAATCAGGATGCAGGTCTAAGATGCTAGGCTAGCTGGAAAAGACAGATTCTGGGTAATTACATTCATAGCTTGAATACCACATGGGGGTAAATAACAATCTATAAATGTCCCAAGTGAGTTAACATATTGAGTTATTCTATCATAAAAAACAGTGGCAGTGTTAATGCAGTTCCTCTGTAGGGTTCATTAACTGGACAGAGTCTCAAATCAGGGTGAATTTATATTTTCAATTCTTCCATTTACTCTTTATTTTGTTCCCATCCACTGTTCACATATAGAAGTGGTAATCGTGGGGAGGATGGGGGTGAAGCATACCTCAGTTTTACTGGATATCAAGAGAAAGGTAGAAATTATTTACAATAAACCTCGCTCAATCTGCAAGCGAACTATGTAGAAGTAAACAATCACCTGAGAGATTTTGGATTTTAAAGTATGCTGAAAAAAAAAAGTTCTAAATATTTGTAAGCTGTTGTTTTTCATCTTGCATCGTTTATAACTAACCTCAAAGCAATATCAGGCTAGAGAAATCACTGTTCAGGGCAATTCAAAAGGCACAAAACTCCCAGCTTGGCATAGAGGGCTGCAAGTGCCTTGAAAAAAAGTTCACTGTACTTCAGCCTTACCTCAGAATGCCATGTGCTTCCTCATCAATCAGAAGAATCAAGAAAATGAGGCTGAGTTGTAAGAAAAATGGAATATTGAATAAATACATGGGTGAAAAGATGTATGGATTAATAGACGAATGAGTAACAAGGTAGAAAGACATAGACATATGAACAAAAAGGTAGGTAGGTGGGTAATTCTCCATCACTCCCTCTCTTCATTTCTGTACATCTAAACAGGAACCGAGGATTGTCGCCCACCTCAGAGAAGAGGTAACTTCATCCCAGGACTGGCTCTTCTCTTGTCCTCTTGATCCACCTCTTACTGTCCTCTCCCAAATCCTGCTCTATCATCTACCTCTTGAGTCCTTAATTTCTTTTTCCATTAGATGTCCAGGCTGCACACATCTTCAGTTCTCCTACACACTTAATATACCCATAAATATTTCTTCAATCAACTTCCCCTTGGGCAAAATTCCACTTTGTTCATTCAAAAGCATCTTTTGAGCAGAGTCCTCCACTCCCCACCATCTCCAGTTACCTCCACCTCAGCAGTCACCACTGCAACTTGGGTCCCACCCTTTGTTCCACTGAGCCCCCTTCCCCATCCCAGACCTCATGATTTCCTCTCCCTGTAATATCTGACTTCTTTGTTTTGCCTTGAAATTCTCTCTTCCCCTATCTTCTATCAGCATTTACTCCATTTCTTTTTCTACTTCTCCAACAATCAATCTTGATTCCTTAATTCTTTAATGTATTCAATAAATGTTTACTGAGAACTTATTTTGTGCCAATCACTAAGCTAGAAATGCAGAGAACACAGAGTGACCAAGACCTCACTGTCAAGAGAGAGATGAGCACAGGGGAGCTATAAGAAAACATGATTAATGTTATCATTCATTGATTCAGAAAGATTATTGAGCACCAACTATAGGTCAAGCACATTCTAAGGGCTAAAGATAAAATAATGATCAAAACTAATAATTCTACATTTATAAAAATGTAATCTAAAAAAAAAAAAAAAGAAAAACATGGCTGGGTATGGTGATGCATGCCTAAAATCCCAATGGCTCAGGAGGCTGAGGCAGAAGGCTGGCAAGCTCAAAGCCAGCTCAGCAACTTAGCAAGGTCCTAAGCAACTTAGCAAGACCCTGACTCAAAATAAAAGGAAGGAAGAAAGGAAGGAAGGAAGGAAGAAACAAAGAGAGAAAGAAACAACGAAAGAGAAAGAGAGAGAGAACGGAAGGAAGGAAGGAAGGAAGGAAGGAAGGAAGGAAGGAAGGAAGGAAGGAAGGAAGGAAAGAAAAAAGAGAGAAGGAGAAAAATCTTAAAAACATGTATAAAATACATAGTATGTCAAAAATAACACACATTATGGAGAAAAAGCATAAAAAAATAGGGGGAGTCCTGGGGAAGAGGTGGATTTGCTCTTTCAATGGGATGATCCCTGGAGAAAGCTTACCAAGAAAGAGACATTTGCACAAAAACTTGAAGGAGGTGAAGGAATGAGCCATGTGGACATCTGCAGTACAGCTCCCCAGGAGGCGGGAACAACACATGTGGAGCTTGAGGAAGGAGCACATCACCATATTCAGAGTCCCGTGAGTGGCCAAAGATGAGGTCCAAGCAGCAAGATTAGGAAAGGTGGAGTACACGGCCTGCGGTCCAGCAAGAGACGAGTTCTGCACTGGAAGAGGTGAGAAATCACCAGGCTGAACAAAGGAATAGCATGATGTGAACTGTATGCTGAAGGGATGCCTCTACTCATGTGCAAAGACTCCAGGGAATGGGTAGAGGGAAGCCAGCTGGGAAAGGTCCTCACAGGAATCTAGGAAGCAGCTGGTAATGGCTTGGAGCATAGAGGGTAATGGGAGAGATACAAAATGGTTAGATATAGGGTGTTTTGGGGGAGGAAGAATTAGTAAATTCAGTGACAAACTGCAATGAGAGCTCCCCAGAGGTGAGAGTACCCAGAGAATCCATAAAAGTGTCCCACTAGAGTGTCAGCTTCAAAAGCCTCCCCACCTAGTTTGAGTGGCGGTCTGCCCACAGCACTAGTCAATGTGAGATCCCTCCTGGCTGATTCCTCTCTCCAACCTGCCACCTCTCTCCCACCTTGCCCCTCCCACTTGCCACCTTGGCGATGATCCAAAATAGTGGCCTCATTTTGAGATAAGGGAGGGGGATGATGCAAATAAGAAAAACAAACTGGAAGCCGTCCAAGCCTTGTTTTGTCCAATGCCAATGGCCAGCCTTCAGTAGGCCTAAGCTGGGGAAAAAAGAAAAGCACCAATCTTGAATGAAATATATGGATTCCATTATTATGCCAGCCTGGACATGCTAGCCAGATGACCAGCATTAACTAAAAGTGGGCAGAGAGGTATTAATTTGCCCTAAACTTCATCATTCATTCAGAGGCAGGAAAGAAAGTAGATCCATAGAATAAACATAAAAGGACAATGGAAGAAAAAAATTAAAGTTACCTTTTTATAATATGGTTATTTTTGTCCAATCAAACATTTACTTTAGGCAATCAAGACTACAATGGCCAGCAAATGCTCCCTATGAGAAGGATGCTTGAAGAAGTGCATAGCTAATTGGCAATGTATAGCACCAGCCCTAAACAGAACTTGCCAGACCCTTTCTTGCAGGGTAAGTCTGTAATAAAAGACACAGTCCACTGAAAGTCTGGCCTTTATACACACGGTTGGTAGAAGATGGTAGAGAAACAAAACAGGTTTTTTGTTTTTGCTGTTGCTTCTGTTATTTTTATTCAGTAGAAACCTTTAGGTCTTGGGAAGCTGAAATCCTGAACTGAATTTATGATTTGAGTAGATACTTCAAGAGTAAAGATAATCCTTCATTTGACATTTCTTCACTTCATTGTTTTTCCATATTGTTCACATCGAGCTGTGCCATTTGATTTATTCTTACTATAATGCACTTGTACATTTGCTGTTTTGATTACTATCTCCTACTTAAAGCTGAGTTGGCACTTTCTTCCTGGGCCCTCGTCTCCAGCAGCTTTTAAATTTTATGAACAAATTACTTTTTATTTATCAACCTCTTCCTCTGCCCAGTAGTGAATTTTCTGGAAGGTTGGCAGAGAATGCACAAATACTACTTTTTAAATGAGACATCCTGATGAAGAAAGCTATGGCCTTTAGGACAAAAAGAAAGCCAAGATGGTACTTTCTCTTAAATTATTGCATTACTTCAAAATAAAGAAATAAATACAATTTAGAACAATAATATAAAGCAAAATATATGTACTAGCCCTCCAAAAGCAGAATTAATTCCTTGCAGGAGGTAATTTGCCAGAATCTCATCTGTTCTGGTATATAGCTTCTATTTTGGAATGTTTCCAAAAGAGTTATAATTCCCTAACACCATCAAGTTATGCAACAAAAATAAAGTTGATAAGCTCATTATGATTTCAAAAATGGCTTTTGACTTACATCGGAGTGAAAGGCTGTCAAGCTGTGGATTGACAGCATCCTCCAAAAGCAACACTAAAAGATATTAAAGTCACCACAAGGGGGACAGGGTTGGTGTGTCTCCATAGGAGATTGGATCTGACATTCATTAAAATGTTCTATTTAACTGGCAGTTTATTTATTTAATTTCCTCTTCAAAGGCTATACAAAACAAGCATGACTATCCCACTTTATGAAGAAAGATACTGGAGTTCAGAGGATCTGATCACCTTGCCCAAGTTCACACAGTTGGTTTTAGAGCCAAAGTTTTGCACAGATGAGGACATGTGCAAAAATGTAAGTGCTATCATTTGACCTGGGATTTTACGTATTTAACCTAAAGTGGTCATCTGATGTTCACCTAGACTTTTCAACATAAATTCGTTTCTCTGGGGAATTCAAAACTTGAGTTTTGGTGAGGAGAAAATACAGGCAATCTCTCCCTGAAGAAGCTGAAAACACTAGGATATTCCCTTGCCATGAGGATATATCCATGATGCAAATTCTGCCAAGCAGGAAACCACACCAGACTTGGTACAGAAAGCTCCCTTGCCCTGAGTGCTCTTAATCTTACTTTTCCTTATTCTCTTCCTCTCCCTCTCATGCTAGAGGGAGCAGTAGTAGCTACAAAGCTCCTGACAGAAGCTACATTTAAAACTGTATCCCCCATCAAGAAGAAAATATTTGCAAACTATATATCTGGTAAGGAATTAATATCCAAAACAAGGAACTCAAACTTTCAATAAAGGTATCAATCCAATTTAAAAAAAAATGGCAAAGGGCCTTATTAGGTATTTCTCAAAAGCAGACACAAGAATGGCCAAAAGGTATATGAAAAAAATGCTTACCATTGCTAATCATCAGGGAAATGCTAATCAAAACCATGAGCTATCGCCTCACATCTGTTAGAATAGCTATTATCAAACAAGATAACAAGCATTGGCACACATATAGAGGAAAGGGAGCCCTTGTACACTGCTGGTGGGAATGCAAATTAGTACAGCCATTATGGGAAATCTACGGAAGTTCTTCAAAATTTAAAAATAGAACTACGGTATGATCTAGCAATCCTACCTCTGGGTATGTCCAAAGAAATTAAATCAGTATGTTGATGAGACATCTGCACTTCCATGTTTACTGTAGCACTATTCACAATAGCCAAGATAAGGAAACAACCCCGTGACAATCAATGAATGAGTGGACAAAATATGATACTTACATATACACAATGAAATACTATTCAGCCTTCAAAAAGAAGGAAATTATGTAATTTGCAACAATATGCCTAAATCTGGAAGATATTATGCTAAGTGAAATAAACCAGGCACAGAAAGATAGATACTGCATGATCTCAGTAATATGTGTAATCTAAAAGACTCATAGAAGCAGAGTAGAATGATAGTTGCCATGGTGCTGGGGTCACAAGGGGTTGATTGGGGGAGGAATGAAGAGATGTTGGTCAAAAAGAACAAAGGTTTAGACACAGAGGGTAAATAAGTTCTGGAGATCTGTTATACAATACAACAGCTAAAGTTAATAACTGTATAGAGTAGATTGCTAGGAGAGTAGACCTTAAATGTTCTCACAGCAAAAAAAAAAAAAAAAAAAAGTAAGTATCTGAAGTGATGGATATGTTAAATAACTTGATTTAATTATTTCACAATGTATAATATATACACATTAATATAAAATATGTTGGATACTATAAATATATGCGATTTTAATTTGTCCATTATATTTTAACATAACTGGAGAAAACTAAAGTTTTTAAAACTGTACTATCCCATACTCAGTGACTCTAGTAGTGGTACTTTTTTCCTGAAAGCTTAGCCTCAAGATTGGGTGTTTCCAGCCCTATGAAGGTTTGGAATATGATAGTATAATAATTTGTAATTACTAGCAATCAATTTAAGGGACAAAGTCCGGTGGGGTTGAGAGAAAGATTATGGAATATCTTATTACAACTTGTTTTACTCAGCTTTTTTGCTTCTGTGACTCAAGGGCCCAACCAGCTCAATTGTAGAAGAGGAAAAGTTTATTTTGTGGCTCACAATCCACAGACAACAAGCTCCATTCCTTGGGTCTCAAAGGTGAAGCAGAACATACAAAGAGCATGTTGGAGGGAAGCAGCTGACGTGATGATCAGGAAGCAGAGAAAGATCTCCAGTTGCCAAAGCCACGCCCCCAATGACCCACCCCCTCCAGCAACACCCCACTTGCCTCCACTTCCACTCAGCTAACCCCATCAGGGGATTAATTCACTGTTTGGGTTAAGACTCTCACAACCCAATCATTTCCCCCTCTGAAACCTGTCACATTTTCTCACATGTGAGCTTTTGGGAGACACCTCCCATGCAAACCATAACACAATTCATGTTCAGTTTTTAAAAGACAGGAAAAAAAAAGTTTACCCACAATAAATTATATAAGACTAACTGGACCATCAACCTCAACTTGTTTAAGCCAAAACAACAGGCATTCAAGGGTAAAATTCATTTTTTATGAAATTATGTGTGCATAGCATACATATTTACACATGCATAATTTTTTTCATCTTATCATGTTCAATTAATTTTACTAGGCAAAAGGGCTAGAAACAAGAAAACCCTCACTGCCCCCACCATCACAGGAGTTTATAATATAATCTGGGGCCTCTAAATGGTCCCAGTATTAAAAGTACCCACTTCAAAGGGCCTGGCTACCTATGAAGAAATCAGTTTAACAAAAACAAAGAAAGGGGGAGGAAATGAGGGAAGGTAGTAGAAGAAAAGGTAAACCTCCTTGAGGCAGAATGCAAGGCAAGTCAACACTGATGGCGGTTAAGACTGACTTCATTAATCAAATCGATCCCACAGCTCAATGTCATCTGAACAAAACAAAACTTAATGTGTTTGATGGAACCGACCTGATAATTAATTAAATGGATAGCTCAGCACGACAAAATAGTCCAAGCAGATGTGTGTAGATACAGAAGTTGTCTCATAAGAAACAGATACTTAAGGTAGCACAAAATCAAATTAATTCAGGCTGAAAAAAAAATGCAGAGGAAAAAAAGAAGACAGCAAATGTTGGGACGATCACTCCTTGAAGGCTATAAATTGTATTGGGCAAATGAAGACTTCTGATTAGTTCCCGGCTGTGCTGCTAATAAGGTAGAATTTTTCGGATTATCTATGATTGCAGCAATTTTCAAAGCATTAGAATGTACAAAAGACAAGCGAACGAAGGGTTCAAGAGGGTGAATGAAGAAAAAGAGTTTATAAGATATTTTTAATGAAAAATGAAGGCAGAAGCCAGCCATGAGAATGTCACTAAATAAAAAATGGGGTAGCAGAAGGAGCACCCTGCAGCCCAAAAGCAAACATATCCAGACAGCAAAAAGAGGCTGGTTCCTAAAAAAAGCCCTCCCCCACTCCTTCCCAGCTATGTTTCAGAGCAAACACTTTAAAATTATTAATTCCACTTTTTAAAAAATGAGATGAGTCACGCAAAGATATTTTCTGGTGTGTAAGCTCAGGAGACTGTGGTGGGACTAGAACTATTTTTCGCTTTCTTTTGCTGTGTCCTTAGTTCACTGCAAGTTCCCCTACATAGATCCACACAAAATTGCCATCCAGCAGTCAATCAACACACACATACTGCACACCTGCAATATGGCAGGTACTTCTAGGTGCTGGGATTACTACAAGCAAAGCAAAGCAAAACCCTCTGTTCTTATGGAATGAATGTACTAGCTGAAAAGACAGAAGCAAATAAACAAATTATATATGTAGGGGGTTAGATGCTCTTAAATGCTATAGAGAAAGACAGAGCCAGGTCAGGAGGAGTCAGATTGTTGTAGTGAAGATTTGCCTTGTAGTTACATATGAATGGGGTTGAGCAACTGGGGGGCTAACAGATGATATAGGGTCCTGGGCTTTTTTTATTTCTTAATTGTAATAAAATACATATAACACAAAAATTATCATCGTAAGCATTTTTAAGTATACAAGTATAGTCACACTGTGTCAAGTACAACCGCATGGCTGTGCAACACCACTGTCCTAAACTCTTTGTCTTGCAACATTGAAGTTCTGTACCAGTTACACAACTCCCCATCTCTATCTCCACCCAGCCCCTGGCAACCACCATTTGACCTCCTGTCTCTACGAACCTGAATGCTCTGAGGACCTCACAGAAGTGGGATCAGAATTTGCTGGGTTCTGAGCCTCTTGTGACTCCTGGAAACTATGATCAAAGTCATAATGAGATTAAGTCCTGAGAGCCTCAAGGTAAAAAAGTAGTGAGGCTCTGAGTGTCAGGAAAGAAATTGGAAAGTTGGCAGGGAAGTTTCTAGGAAGGAACATAATTCCAGGATCCCTTGCTCCTGCTGTGTGGGATGCCCTTCCAGCTCTTGGACTTGCTCTCTGCTCCTGCTAAGGGAGCCCTGGAAAGCCAAGGCAGCATCTTCTCTCCTGGAGTCAGTCCCTCCTGCCTACCTGGAAATCCAGCTGTTACAGGGCAGGAAAACATTCCCACCGTGTCAGCACATAAAACATCCATCAGAACGTTCTACGGAAGGCTCAGAGTATTGTGCTAGAAATACTGCTGGCCTAGGAAGCACATCAGGATTCAAGTCCTGGCTTCTTCCCTAGATTCCTGTACATCCTTGGACACATCCCTTCACTTGCAAGACCTGATTTTCCTCTAAAATGAGTTAGGTAGAACCCTCTCCTTCAAGCCTAAGAAAGCACCAAAAACCTGCTTAAATGGGGAGGGAAGGAGGTACCCTGGTATACCCTCCAACAGGTAGCCCAGTTTTAGTTTCATAAAAGAACCACTCAGCATCACTGCCAAGGGACAGGTCTCTTTGTATCTGCTCCTTGGAAAACGCAGTGCAGCCCATTCCGTGAAGAGTGCACACCAGCACACTGAGGCACAAACCCCCTATCTCTATCTCCACCCAGCCCCTGGCAACCACCATTTGACCTCCTGTCTCTACGAACCTGAATGCTCTGAGGACCTCACAGAAGTGGGACATCCAGCACCCTGCTAGCTGGGCCCAGCTCTGCTCCTCCTCCCAGTTGGATTAGAGTCACAGCAGCACCAGGCCTGGCAATGCAGGGCAGGCCCTTCCACCCACCAGATATACAACATATACACCCGCATCAGTATTCTCACATACATGGGAATGCAGTCAGGCACTCCCCTGAACCCCTGGAAAATGCATCAGCCACAGATATTAAAAGTTTCTTACTAGAGGAAAACCAGGGCAACAGATTTGGGATAATTTCAAATAAATTACTTTTTCCATCATACCTACCCCGGGGGGGGGGGGCGGGGGGGGGAACTCTCAAGTCTAGAGCAAAAGTGGGAGCTGTCCAGCAGGGCAGGAGAGAATCCAGCATGGCCACTAACTAGGATAGTAGCAATATGTTTCCCAAGCAGCATCTTTATAAGGACTCAGAGAGGCTAAGCAGTTGGTGCTTTCCCAATTTTATAAGATAAAGTTTTGGAGAAGTTAAGTAACTTTATCATATCAATTTTCTTTCCTTTTCTTTTTCTCCAGAGACTTCAAAATTATCCACAAGCCCACAAAAAGATACAGGTCTTTACTAAGCCCTCATCCTTCATCTGGACCATTGCAATAAGCTCCTTGTTGGTCTCCCTGCTGTGGCCCTTTTTCTCCCTATAGCATTTCTCCACACAGAAGCCAGAGTGATCCTTTTAAAACATAAATTACATCAGTCCTGATTTCCAATCCTTCTAATAGCTGAATGCCTTGTGTGATCTGACCCTTAGATTTCTCTTCTACCTCATCTTCTGCTGTCCTACCACTTTCTCCCACACACATAGCCATGCTCTGGCCACACTAGACTCTGGACTAGACTCTGCAGGCAGCCATTGTCATTTGGTGAATGACTCCTGCCTCAAGACCTTTGCACATACTGTTCCTGCTGGCTGGAACATACTTCTTCCAAACAGCCAAATGACTATTCCTGTGCAACAGAGGTCTTCCTCGCTATACTAGTGAAACTGCATTCCTAAGGCTCTCTGGCTGCTTATGACATAATTTCCAAACTCAGACACTTTGGTAAGTAAAAAGAAATGCTATTAAATAATTATCCCAAGATGACACCTGAACTCATTTACTTTTCTTCATGGCATTTATCAGTGTGTATATTTTATGTCTACTTCTTATTTGTTCAGTCCATTCTCCACTAAAATGTAAGCTCCTGCATATTGAGACCTTTTCATTAATTGCTCTATCTTGGAACCTAGAATAGTACCTTGTTCATAATATGTATTTATCAAATAAATTAATGCACCGATGAACCCTGTCATCTGCTTAGCAATGTGTTAAGTGCTATGGTAAAATATTTACAAATGTTTAGAAAACAATGCAATTCCAAACTCAATGGTACAGGTCACCAGCCTTATTTACATCTAATCTATGTTGTTATTAATAAACAATTGATGATTTAGATAAGGGAGAGAGAAACATATCTACATCAGAAAGATGACATTCCAAAAAGATGAGGTTTGAGCTGGGCTCTAAAGGACAAGTAGTTTTAAATAAGAAAGAGGAAGAGTCCTCTGAGGCTGTTAAGCATAAAGCAATCAGAAGCCTGTCCCAGAGATTCACTCTGTCCACACAGTTGGATTGGGGATGCATTGGGTGTCAGGTGCCTGCAGATGTCTAGCATGCCTTTGGAAATCTGAGTTTGGATCTTGGCCTAGAGATCTATAATTGGAATTCATCCACATAAAAGAACTGTTATGGATGCATCCAAGAAATTACAGCTCTCCTTAAAACTTAGCCTAATACCCTACAGCTTCAAATCTTTCAGACAGAAGATGGTACTTACGCTGAGAAACAATCCATACATTCAATCTCAAATCTAGCTGAGTAGCCATATTGCAAAGCAAGCGGATCCAGCCAGTTCTTCAGGTTTGTGCACACACAACCCCACACAAACACAGACACCAGAGGTGAGTTTGACCAGAAGTCCAGGAAGCAGATGACCTTACATCTCAGTTTGCCCCAGACAGTTCTCATTTATATTTACTGTCCCTGCATAATGGCACCCCTTTCACTTTCAAAATCATCCCAGTTTAGATAATAAATTATCAAATCAATGTACTAATCCCCCAAATGACAAATTGCCCAAATAACCAATTACTTGAATGACCCATTCCCCAAGTGACCGATTTGCTTAATTTCATTACATCCTTTAACTTTCTAGTTTAGTTAATTGGCTTCATTTTGCTTTCATAACATCACCGAGAAACATTTAAATAGCCTCTCTCCAGCTTCATAACACTTGAGCTAGAAACTGAAGGCTTTTGGTCTATATGTGCCTCAGTTTCCCCCGTCCAAATTTGATTCTATTCCTCATCCTCCAGTAGCCACAGCAGGGAGCTGGAGCAGAGAAAAATTGAACATGTTCTTCTTATGAATATATTCTCCTCATGAATAGATTGTTTTATGAATATATTCAATGATAATATTCTTTTTATGAATATATTCTTTATAAATAGTGCCTTCTTACATATATTCTTAAATGTGAAGAGTTCATATGAATGTATTATCCTTATGAAAAATATATTTCTAACCATTCTCCCTACTCAAGAACATATCCTTATGAATGTATTTTTATCCTGGTTTCTGAGTTCCTGGGCCAGAGGCCACAATCCAGGAGTTTCAACAAATCAGGTAGAGCCACTCACCCCAAAAAACAAATGGAAAAAGTAACACTGAACAGCAGGAAAGGAACATGAATCCATATGGCTATATTAAGAAGATAAAGTAAGATCAAGCATCTCAGCTCCATCTTCAGGGCACTAACAGGAGCGTTAGGATTAAATAAAGGAAGAATGAGGGCATGGGGTGAGAGGTATGCATGATTAAGTGGTTTGGGTGAAACAGTGGTCTGGTTGACCATTATCTCAGTTCTGGTTCTGCAAGATGGCTCTGGAGGAGTCCTTATCACTTGAGGGGGCAATCTCGGTTTGCTATGCAGGATGTTTATCTGATCTATGATCCTGGAAGGGGGCAATTTGGTTCCCATGAGATGAGTGCTCCTGCTTAATGGAGACAGCCTCAGTTCCTATCCCAGGGCAGTTGCTGCTCTTTAGGGGGGTGATTTCATCATGGAGTAATCTGTGAGGATCTGGAATTCAAAGTGACTGTAGGTTTAGGGCAATGAGTGGACACCTCTAGATACTGCTCCAGGGATCAAGAACAGGCAGTTGAATGTTCCCACACAGTTTGAAAATAGTTAATCTTATCTTGGTGTCTCCCATCTTAAAGGAGGACAAAATAGGTAAGTTTGATGCTAATAAACCTTTACAGATTTTAGATGAACACTTCTTAAATAATCAACGTGACTATATGCAGAGCTGAGCAGGAATCTAAAGACAAACACAAAAGGAAGGCAGAGATGCCAAAAATAATCCTGCTCTTAATTACCCATTGGGCATCTGTGGGCCCAAAGAGTCAGTGGTCTTAGCAAAAGCAGCTTTCGGCTCCCTGTTATCATTGGCCTCAGGGCCCCTCTCTTTACCTCTCAATTTTTCCTGCTTCTGTGACTCATTTCTTGAGCCTGGCTGGGGAAAAACTCATGAAAATTTCTCAGAATACTATCAGAAAATCAAAATGAAAGTCAGAACTAATAGCATAGATGATATAAACAAGTTTGGTGAATTAGTCCTTGACTAGCTTGGGCCATGCAACAATTTAGCTTTCAGCAAGTTGGCTTTCAATTAATTGACTTTTAGCAACCTGACCTACAGCCTTCCTGACCAGCCCATTTAAGGTAAGTCAGCCAATACTGTACCCATGGCCTCAACCCCACCCAAATTTCTACCAAAAGATTTGTCTATTTATTCCATAGTTTAATGAAAATGAAAAATACTTATATTTGCTTATTATTGTCCATTATCACCACTTAGAGTATCCATATGAGGACCAGGGCCACTTCAGTCCTGTTCACCATTGCATAGGAGATTCCACAGCCCTATCACAATCTCTGGCACATAAGGAGCTGCTCAATAAATATTTGTTGGATAAGAAGGAATGCACAAGGAATCCCAGGACTCTCTAAATTCAGGATAGAAAAAGGAAGATAAACTGTATATTCATCCTACCTCAGTTCTGAACAGCATCAATCATCTGAACCATCTTCCTTTCCCACTTCAAATAAACAGAAGTTTTAAGCAATTTTTTTAAAAAAGATTAGGCATGAGAGGAGGAAAGTGATTCAAGGGATGAAAAAGCTTTAAACCAATGTTTAATCAGACTAAACCTGTTTTACCATCTCAAATGAGAAGGTGAAGAAAATTTTACCCCAGATGTTACAACATTGCCCATTTAGTACAGCATTACTTGAGAGAACAGATGGTGGTGAGTCAGGATTTAACAAAGACCTTAATGGCTCTTCTGCCAGCCCCAGGGCCATTATTTGCATAGGAAGCAGATTTGGCTTGGCTGCCCATAGCGATGGCCTCTTACCCACGTGGACATGACCTCATTTTCATGTCTCCATTTTCCATCTCTGCCATATGCTGTCATAACCTTCTGGGAAATACTGTGCCACAAAACATAAAATAAAAGCAAGTCCTGATCACTTGAAGCACAATTTTCAATTATGATTTTTACTGACATGCCTCATTGGAAATTCACTTTTAATCAGTCTAACACATTGGAGTGAGTGTGATGTGGCTTCCCTCTCACCTACTTAATATCTCAAAAATTTTTAGGATTGTATCAGGGCAATCACATAAAGGGAGATCACTTTAAAGATGCACATAATTTTATTGTGGATTTACACTGTTTATGAAACAGATTTATAGGCTTCACCTTGTCTCTACACTCACAATCATCAGAAGAAGAGAGGCATTCCACAATGAGGGCATAACCTCTTTCCCATTTGGAAACAAATGACCCAATCCTAACAAACACAAAGGCATTTATTTACACACACTATTTACCGGGTGGGGGTGGGAACAAGGTCTTCATATATCTGCCATTTCAACTTGCTGAGGTCCAGCCAGCAGCGTATTTCCTCAGGAAAAGACATGAGACAGAGGGGCTGGAAAGTGAGAATGTTGGTTTGTACTTTCTGAGATCCCCAGTTCAAGGTTCACAGCAGGAATCTTGGAAAGTTTCCCTTTCTTTCTCTCCATTCCAGTCCCTCTGAATTCCCCCAACCCAAAGTTCTAATAACCAAATCCCTTCATTTTGCTGCTTTTAAATACCTGATGTCCCTAGTCACACCCTTGAGCTTTACCCCTTTCCTACTTGGATTTGATTAATAGGTAACTTACCAAGGAGCTGGTAAATGACACCATGAACACTCCAACAAAGTACTTAGTCCATAGCATTACTGCTCAGAGGACGCTAATGCCGTTTTTGAAAGTGTAGTTCAAAACCCTGTAGAGGATTAAAAAAAATTTAAAAATAGTAGAGAATGGTAAATGATTTGTTTATAATGAAATAGAAAATATTAGCATGTACTATATATAATAAATTTCTATTTCAATTATGTGTGTGGAAGTAAATGTGTACAGAATCAAATGTAAAAATATTATTAGCAAACAGTCAATGCTTAATAAGCTCTAGGGACTATGCCAAGTGCGTTTATATACATTAACTCATTTAATATTCAAGAGCATCCCATGAGATGGAATTATTCTCACCCAGTTCCACAGATGAATAAGCTGAGGAACAGGGAATTTATGTACCCAAGATCATCCAGCAAGCAAATGGCAGAGCCAGGATTCAGACCCAGGCAATCTGAGGTAGATTATGCACTTCACCACTGTCTCCTAAATATCTTTCTTGCTGTAGGTTTTAGTTTTTTAAAAGAGAGAAATACTAATTTAAGGGGACTGCATATGCTGTATATCCTAGGTTAGTTCCAATTTCAAATATTCTATGCAGTGGTCCCTATGTCTTCTAGCCATATAAGGCCATATGAGGTTCAGAAAATGGGGTTCCTATGGCAAATATTCCAGTATCACTAATGATACCACCCTTGCTGCCAACCGTAAACCAGAGAGATCTTCTGCCTTGATCACCTGTCCCTGCAGCAGTGCCACTTCTTATGTACAATGGACCCAAGCCCCGTGGTGCCAGGGCTAATAAAAGTCATTTATATCCTGCCAGAGCTATTACACCATCATTCATGAAACTAAAGCTTTTTAGAGACTACTTAGTCTTCAGAGGAGTGGGGTAGGCATAGAATTAAGTCATAAAATAACCACTACAAAGTTTATTTTCCTTATCCTGGGTTACAAAGAACTGTGTTAAGTACAAGGAGACCGCATAATCCAAGAAAAACATCTTTAAACTTCCACTCACTGTATCTGACCTCTGCTCTGCCAAAGTCATGTAACTTGGGCAAATCACTTAACAATAGCTTACATTAGCTAGGATTTTATACTTTCCAGAGCATGCTCACATTCATGGTTTTTAGGCCCCAAAAATGATTCTCTGAGGAAGGTTATTGGACAGAGAGACATTTCCCTCCTTCTTCCCTGTGCTTCTACTCTCTAACTCTCTCACCTAAAAAAAGGAGAAGCAATCATGTGGGTGAAAACAGAGCTGGTTAGAGGTGAGTGCCATATGGGAATTCTCCCCACCTGCTGGCCCTGTGTGACAAACCCATCTAATGCATCCCCTTCTCTTATGTGTATCCTCTCCTCCCAGGTTCCTGGGCACCCCTTGTACCAGTTCTGAGCCCCACCTTCTACCTTCTCTGGGCTTTGCTTCTAATGATTGAGCAGTCAACTTCTTCAGAGGATTAGCCTGAAGACACGGCACCCAGGTGTACTTAAAGCCATGAGTGCCCCGGGTGGCCCTTAACTGGTAACAGAATGTGCAGAAGCACAAAAGCCCAACACCCTCACCTCAGATGAAACCAGTTCTGAGATGTCAATCATAACCCCAGCTCAAAACGACATCAAGCCTGTTGAGTTCACCTGAACTGTACCCTTGCCTTGCTTCATCACCTTGCCTATTCTCCTCCTCTACTCCCTCACAGGTTTCTGGGGGCTCTTCCTTAATAAATCACTCAAACCTGAGTCCTATTCCCAGGGCACCTAAACTCTCTCTCTTTGTTGCTGAGCTAGGCCTGTCTGAGGATATCAGCCTTACCAAATTTTCTGTTTGGCCTACTTTTAATCTGCAATGAAGTTAGGGCAGGGCCTGCTCCACACAGATGATAGCCATCTTAAAATCAAAGAGGATTATGTAAATCCTCAGGGCTTAGCTGGACTCCTCCTCAGCTTCTACCAGAACCATGTCTTTGGAGGTCAGTATTCATTAGCCAATTATTAATACAGCAGGGCTCTAATATCCATTAAGTTATTGTTCTTACAAGAGCTCCCTCAGCTGAAAACTGAGGAGAGATTGGTAAGAGGATGTAGGTATTCCTGGGTTCCCAGGCCTGACAACTATAAATATCATCCAAAACTGCACATCGAACTTCCTAAAACTATTCCACAGCCTTCTAGACAGTAAAAGTCATTCTATATGGCTTAAGAGATGGAAGAGGAATTTGAGATCTATCACTTGGTTTACAGATTAAGGCATTTGTGTTAGCTTTCTGACACTGTAACAAATACCTAAGGTAAATAAATTTATAAAGATAAGTTTTCTTTTGGCTTGCAGTTTTACAGGTTTCAGTCCATGGTCAGTTGGTTTTTGATTATGGGCCCACATGAAGCTGCACATCAGGCAGGAAGTATGAAAGAAGCTGTTCACCTCCTGGCATTCAGGAAGCAAAGTGAGGAACAATAAGGGCCAGGTCACAATATATACTTCAAGGGCACACACACCCTCACCCAGTGACCTCACTTCCTTCCACTAGGCCACGGCTCTTAGAACTTCCACCACCTCCCAGTAGCACCACAGGCTGGAGACCAAGCCTTAACACATAGACCTTCAGACATTTCCAATCCAAAATACAGTAGCAGTGAAACAAATACTCCTAACGTCACATCACCGAGAGTAAGCTCTTCACTGAACCTACGGTTCTGGACTTAGAATGAGGGTACAGGCCAGTGAACCAGGCTGCTAGGGGAGAGGAGGCAAGGACAGCTGAGTTCACCAAACCCCACCCCTGGAAGCATCTATGGGTGTCTTTAAATATATTTGTGGCAATTGATTGGTTTGAACTGCTTGATCTTTCACCCACCGAGACCAACAGAATGAAATGTAGATTAACTCTTGTCACCTGCTTTCAGGAAAACCTAATCAATACAGTGAGGCTGTTAAAGAACTTCTCGGTCACACCACAGCACATACACCAGACCTAGGTCAGTGTGCACCATACAGTATGCAGTCGGATCATTGTTTCAGTCAATTTGTTTAAACTGAACACTCAACTATGATCGCACTGACTCTCAAATTTATTCATGGGAGAGAACTTTAGTAGAGTAACAGCAAAATACATAACTATTTATAAATGCACAAATTTATAAATAAATAACAAAATACATTGGTATAGTGAATTCATATTATTTATTGTTGAATATGTAATTCTATGTATATTGAATTCCATCATACAAATAATAATTCTTCCAGCAATAAAATACGGACATAGGATGTATATTTCTCATCCAAGAAATAGCTCAGTAATTCTTTAAAACACTAAAAATTTCAGAAATCACTTATTGGAGATGTGTTTTCTATTTTCATTTCATTTACTTTACTTTACTCTTCAGCTAGCCCCCACTACAAAAAAAAGTATTCAAATGCAAGAAATATTGAAATTGAGAAAACATTTCATTCATTCATTTATTTTCTCTTTAGGTAGAACATCATTATTATTTGGCTCAGCTATGAACCAACAGTCCAACCCTGTTGCCTGAGACTGTTGGTCTGAAAGCAGTGCACTGAGGCAGGTTACCCACAACCCACCGTAGCATAGTGCCTTTTAAGCAATCTTGCAACTCAACTGAATCCACACCTGGCTCATCCTCACTTTGCCAGAATCCCCCTCCATGAGATTAACTGCTATTGATTCAAAGTAGGCAAACTACCTGTAGTCCTAAACACAAGTAAATGTTGAAACAGAGTTTAGGCATAAATCTCCCAAAACACTAAAGACCCAAGCCAGTGTTTACAAATGGGGAAATAAGACTAGACTCAGTTCTTCTCTGTAAACAATCAACTTGTGAAGCTTCTAAAAAGGAGTCTATCATGCGAATAAAGAAGGTGGGGGGTTACTTTAAAATGTTTTCAAATTTCAGATGCATTTCTTATATAAAATGTGTCAGAAGGAGAGAAAAATGTCTAATAATGCTAGCAAAGCACTGAGGGCAGATGGACTCAAGACATCTAGACCTTTTGCTTTATTTAGATGGCACACAAGGTCAGACCTAGGAGGCTGGGACAGGCTACCAGGCAATGGGATGAGGACCCAGCCCTCAAGGTGAGCTGGGCAGTGCCAAGGACCATCAATTCACCATCAGTGTCCCCTCACATCAAGCTCCATACTATCTATATGCTGATGATAAAGAGGTGGCTAAGACTCCATCCCCCTTCTGACATGGAATAATCCTGAAGATGACATTTAAAGGAGAAAAAGAAAAAGAAAAGGGTAACAGAGGGCCCTTGGAGGACTCTAGCCCTCATTTGCACCAGCTGGCAGAGCTACTCCTCCCAGGCAGGAGCTACCAGAGTTATTATCTAGTTGCTATTCCCTGTAACAGCAGGGGGATCAAGATCATGGACAAAACCATAGCAGTACGGATTACCCAAAATTTACCACAGGTACCATTAGCCCCATTGGAAAGGCAGATAAAATTGGGCTTAGAAAGCTAAATATCTTGAGTACATTCCAAAACTATCAAATGAAAGAAATGGCTCAAATCACCACCCACCTAATATCAAAGCCTACTCCCCACCACCTCCTTACAGGGTCTCATGGATGGACTCATGAGACAACAACAAGGAGATGACATCACACTCTCTGGTCAAAATCTGAATCGAGAAGAGGGCCCCTGAGGCCCTACACATGACCTAAGTACCTCCTGGTCAGAGATTTCTGATGCCCCTCAAAGGAATAAACAGACCTTGATGCCTCAGTCTCCCACAGCTGGACACATTGCCAGAGCTCAAATGCTGACTCCAGCTGGGCAATTTGGAGGTTCCAAAGAGCTAAGGAGAAAAGGCTGCAGGTTACAACCTGCCTTTGAGTTAGCCAGGCTCTGTCGAGGTGCTCCATGGGTCCCAGGTTTGGCCTAATTTCATGAAGATAGTCTTTCATGACATATAAACTTTCTCCTACTTATAAACTTACTCAAACATCCCTCTTTCTAGGAGACACACGTAAGTCCATGAGACTGAGTTTGAGGAAAGTCCAAGGCAGCTACTTGCCTGCCACTATTCATTCTCCCAGTACACACCCATACTGAGAGAAGCCCTCTCCTATGCAGAAATGTAAAAAAAAAAAAAAAATCTTGAAGACATTGCAAAATTACAAGCAATGAAATTGAAGACGCCATCAAATCCCTACCAACAAAGAAAATCTCAGGACCAGACAGATTCTCAGCCAAGTTATACCAGACCTTCAAAGAAGAACTAACACTAATTCTCCTCAAATTATTCCATGAAATTGGAAAGGAGGGAATTCTTCCAAACTCAGACACATCAGGGAAAGAAAACTTCAGATCAATATCCCTGATGAACACAGATGCAAAAATTCTTAATAAAATCTTGGAAATGGCATACAAAAACAAATTTAAAAGATGGTGAACCAAGAAAATAAATTTCTGTTATTTAAGCAAAAAAAAAAAAAAAAGATAGTGAACCAAGATCAAGTTGGGTTCATCCCAGAGATGCCAGGTTGGTTCAACATAAGAAAATCAATAAACATAACTCATTGCATCAATACACTTAAAGACAAAAATCACATGATTATCTCAATAGAAACAGAAAAAGCATTTGATAAAATACAGCATTCATTCACGTTAAAAACACTACAAAAACTAGGGATATTAGGGATACATCTCAACATTGTAAAAGCTATATAGATTAAACCCAAGGGCAACTTTATTCTAAATGGAGAAAAACTGAAAGCATTCCCACTAAATATTGGAACAAGACAGGGATACTCTGTTTCACCACTTCTACTTAACAGAGTTCTTGAAACTGTAGCCAGAGTAAGTAGGTGAAAGAAAGAAATTAAATGGACATGAAAAGAAGAGTTTAAACTATCCCTATTTGTCCATGACATGATTCTATATTTAGAAGAAACTCCACCAGAAAATTTCTAGAACTCATAAATATATTCAGCAAAGAAGCAGGATATAAAATTAACAAAATAAAATGAAATAAAATTAACACCCATAAATCCATTGCATTCTTAACAGAAAGAAATTAGGAAAACTATTCCATTTACAATAGCCTAAAAAAATAAAATATTTGGAAATCAATCTAACAAAAGAGATGAAAGACCTCTACAATGAAAACTACAGAACATTCTTTAACATTAGAAAATGGAAAGATCTCCCATGTTCTTGGATAAGTAGAATTAATATTGTCAAAATGGCCGTACCACCAAAAGCACTATACAGATTTAATGCAATTTTCATTAAAATTCTAGGATGTTTTTAAAAATAAAAAAAGGAAATTCTTACTGGTTTAATAGAAAATAGAAAAAAGGAAATAGAAATATGTCCTAAAAGGAAATAGTTATACTACACAGCTATACTAACAAAAATGACATGGTATTGGCACCAAAATAGACATGAAGACCAATGGTAGAGAAAAGAAGACAAACCCACATAAGTATAGTTTTCTTGTACTAGACAAAGGTGCCATAAACATACATTGGAGAAAAGATAGCCTCTTCAACAAATGGTGCTGGGAAAACTGGAAATCCATATATAGAAGAATGAAATTATCTCTCACGCTGCACAACATTCAACTCAAAGTGGATCAAGGACTTAGGAATAAGACCAGAGACCCTGCACCTACTTGAAGAAAATATAAGCCCAGCTTTCTATTATGTCAGCTTAGGAACCAACTTTCTCAAAATACCCCTAAAGCACAAGAAGTAAAATCAAGAATAAATAAATGGGATGGTATCAAACCAAAAAGCTTCTTCACAGCAACAGAAACAATCAAGAATGTGAAGAGAGAACCTACAGAATGGGAGAAAATCTTTGCTACCAACACTTCAGATAGAGCATTAATGATAAAGAACTAAAAAAACCCGACACTAAAAAACTATTAACTCAATCAACAAATGGGAAAAGGAACTGACAGGAACTTACAGAAGAAGAAATACGAATGGTGAACAAATAAATGAAAAAATGTTCAACATCTCTAGCAATTAAAAAAATGCAAATTAAATCCAGATATCCCACTCCTCCTCAGCATATACCCAAAGGACTCACAATCAGCATATGATTGTGATGTGGTCACATCAATGTTTATAGCAGCTTAATTCACAATAGCCAAGCTTTGGAAGCAACCTAGATGTCCTTCAACAGATGCATGGATAAAGAAAATGTGGTACATATACACAATAGAATAATACTCAGCCATAAAGAAAAATGAGATGATGGCATTTCCCAGTAAATGGATGGAACTCGAAACTATTATGCTCAAGGGAAATAAGCAAGTTTTCTCTGATATGTGGATGCTAACACACAATAAGGAGGGGAAGGGAGAAGAATCAAATTTAGTTAATTAGAAAAAGGGCAATGAAGGCAAGGGAGGGGCTAGGAATAGGAAAGACTGTAGAATGGATTGGACATAACTTTCCTATGTTCATATATGAATACACAACCAGTGTGACTCCACATCATGTACAACCACAAGAGTGGAATTCTAGGGGCTGTGGTTATGGCTCAGTGGTTGAGTGTTTGCCTAGCATATGTGAGGCATTGGGTTCGATCCCAGGCACCACATAAAAATAGACAAATAAAATAAAGGTATTGTGTCCATCTACAACTAAAAGAAAATATATTTTTAAAAAATGGAATCCTAATTAGAATAAGTTATATTCCATGTATGTATAAAATGTCAAAATACACTCTACTGTCATGTATATCTAAAAAGAATAAAAAATTGAGTCATATTTTAAAACAAGAAGAAAAAGAAAAAAAGGACCTAGTATCATAGAACTTTCTTTCTTTCTAGTAAATTAGAAAAAAAGATGTTCAAAAAGCAAACCAAGCAATGAGTAAGATCATTTTAGATGTAATGATCACCATGAAGAAAAACTTTTAAGAGGAAAAGAAGAGATGAGATATTGGGTAGGGGAGGGTATCTGTTTAGACAAGGTATCTGCGATTGGCTCTCAGAGGAGGGGACCTTTGATTACATGCACAAATCACCACCCTTTTATAGATCTAAGATTGGTTCTTAGACTAAGCTTATTGTGCATGGCTCCTGTTGCCTTCCTGAAGAATTCTTCCCCAAAGAATCCCTAATCTCACACATGGTCCATTGTGAGAAAGGGAGGACAAAGAGAGATGGAGGCTTCTGGAGGCAAGGAAGGGAGAAATGGGTCCGGGCTGAAAGCTCTATCAACTAAGTCCCCACATGAGAACTTCCCAAATGTCTGGTTGGGAAGTCCTTCTCATGGGTACAACACAATGCTGATTCCCCAAACAGTGGCTTCAGCTCCTTACATTGCCTCCCCACCCCACTGTCCCACTTATGTTCTGAATATTCTATCATCATGAACTTGGAGAACAAAATCCTTTGGGGTTTGAGGTGCTTGCGCTAACTAAGTGGAAAGAGGTGGGCCACTCCCACCTCACCCACAGCTTCCCATCCCAACAGCCCTGAGACCTCCTGGGTAGCAAAGAGAACCATTCACCGCCATCACCAGACTAGGGAAAAGCGCTTTTCAAGACAAGCGCTTTTCAAGCGCTTTTGCCCCAGGAAAGACCCACAGATTTCTGCCCACCCCACCCCTCGCTACCTCCCCCAGCCCCATCCTCACCTAGCCCAGAGCAGACTAGCAATAGGTAGAGTTACCTTTATCCTTTTAACCACTGACAATCCTCATTCTTTCTCTTCCCATTTTACAGATTCAGAGTGAGTAGGGGATTTTCACAATGCTGGTAAATAGCTGAGCTAAAACAAAAATTCCAATGCTCTAAATTCAAATGCTATTCACCTTCCCATGACACCACAAAGGTATGCTCAACTGCGGCACAGGACCTAGGAAGTGATGCTGAAGAAACCGTGGTGATGTCATGTAATGTTTATCCCACAACTTTGCAAAACAGTTAAGCAAAAATACAACTGCTCTCCATCATCTTCCACAACATAGCTGAGAATGTAAATGTTGTCAAATGCTATTTCTCTCTCAGTATAAAATCACAAAATCATGAGACTTACAAAGAGGGCTTATTCCCACCCCCACCCATGAAAATCTCTCTACCAATTCAAATTCTATTCCTTCAACATCCCACTCTTATCTGCCCTGACTTTATCATTCCACCCTTCATTTGATTTTTAAGTATTCATGGATGTTATACCAGTGCCAACTGGAACTGGAATCAAATAAATAAAACTTTTACTAATTTCTTCATTTTAAAAAGTCAAATTAGGAAGGCACAGTGGCACAACCTGTAATCCCAGCAGCTCAGGAGGCTGGGACAGGGGGGATTGCAAGTTCAAGACCAGCCTCAGCAATTTAGCAAGGCCCTAAGTAACTTAGAACTTGTCTCAAAATAAAAAAATTTAGAAAAGGTCTGGCATGTGTCCCAGTGGTAAAGCACTCCTGGGTTCAATCCCTAGGGGAAAAAAATCAAATTATGTGGCCCAACTAAGATTGACGGTGGTTTCTAGAAATGCTGACTCCCCAGCCTTAATTTCTGCAGGCTTTGAGGGGCCACATAGCAAGCAGGAAAGTCACAGAGAAGTGTAGTAGAAACAAATTACTGAACTCCTGCTAAGAGGCCATCGCTGAGCCAGGCATGCTTACCTCGACCTTTCCCATTCTAATCACAAAAGATGGCCTCATGATGCCAAAATTGCCTTCAACTCCTGTTGTATTTCTGAAATCCCATCCAGTCCCCAACCTCCAACAATTAACAGCCCAATTCAGACTAATAGCCTGAACCCCAAACACATACAGACTGGTCTGGTGATACCAGCAACCGGTGTTGGTTCACTCTGCATTTGCTTTTTTTATGCACTCAAACTAGGCTTGAAACTTATAGACTTAGTTTCACTCTTAGAAATCTATCTATCTATCTATCTATCTATCTATCTGTCTATCTATCTCTCTCTCTCTTCCTCTCTCTCAAAACAGGCATCTCCTGAACAAAGTTTCCACCCCCAATTGACTTTCAAAGAAAAAGGAAACATGTACGTAATCATCCTACCCAGAACATATAACATAGAAAGTCCAACTTCCTGAGCCCAGAGCTGAGATGGTGACCTGGTATGGCAGGTAAAAGTACCCATCTCCTTGACCCAATAACTGGGCCAAAGTGAACACATAACCCAAGTCGGGCCAAGTAGAGTCTACAGGACTTTTGCCGGAGATGCCATGAAAGATGCTTGCAGGTTGGCGAATTTATAGAGACAGAAAGTAGACTAGTGCTTGCCTATGGTTGAGATGTTCGGGGGGGGGGGGGGGGGAATGATCACTGCTAATTTGTATAAGGTTTCCTTTTTGGGTGATGAAGATGTTCTAAAGTTGATTGTGGTGATGGTTGCACAACTCTGTGAATATACTAAAAACCACTTAATTGTGTGGCCTTGGGTGGGGAAACTTGATGGTTTGCAAATCACATCTCAAACAACTAGTTTACAAAATATATACTGCTCTCACTTTCTGTCTTTCTCTAGGACAATAAGAGATAGGGATAATGTAAACTGGGTCTTCCAGAAGCTATCCTCACTTTGTAGAAGTCCACTTGAGAATTAAGTCACACAGAGGCAAGCAGAGAGAGAGAGAGAGAGAGAGAGAGAGAGAGAGAGAGAATCATCTGAACTACTGGATCTAACTTTTCACGAAGCCCCTCAGTCCTTGAATGTCAATTGCATAAACAAACAAGAAAAAAATCTCTTTCTTGCTTAATCTACTTTAAACTCAGTTTTTGTTACAAAGCCCTGCTACAGCTTCCTAGAAAAATGGTTCAGACTGTTTCTCCACCAGCTATGATTGACGGACCACCTCCCTGAAACTTCAATGCCCCTGAGAATTAACTTTTAATAATAATTTTGTTCAAGGATAGGTCAAAACATTGCAAATGTTAGATTTCTATATAGGTTGAATATTAGCATTAACCCTATTATTCTCCTTCTTTAAATTGTCTGTTTTTACATGAACTATCTGTAGAATAATATTAATTAACCTTTTGTCTATGAATATTTTTCCCAGTTTTTCACTCATTAACATAATAGAGTCTCTTTCTTGACTATGTGATTGTGTTGAACTAAGCACCAATCCTGAGTAATTACTCTATCTACTAGAACTCTATAACAGTTTTTTGTTGTTGTTGTTGTTTGTTTTTTTAATTGTACTAAAACAGGGCTGGGGATGTGGCTCAAGCGGTAGCGTGCTCGCCTGGCATGCGTGCAGCTCGGGTTCGATCCTCAGTACCACATACAAACAAAGATGTTGTATCCGCCGAAAACTAAAAAATAAATATATAAAATATTTATTTAAAAAAATAAAAATAATTGTACTAAAACAATATAACATCACAAAATTTACCATTTTAACAACTTTTATGTGTACACAGTGGCATTGGGTATATTCACATTGTTGTGCAACAATCAAAAATATCCATCTCTAACGTTTTTATCTTCCCAAACTGAGATTCTGTGGTCATTAAACACTAATTCTCCATTCTCTCCTTAGTCCCTAGAAACTATCATTCTACTCTCTGTTGCTGTGAGTTTGACTTTTCTAGGTACCTTATATAAGGGTAATAATGAAATATTTGTGTGGGTTCATCCATGTTGTACTATGTGCCAGATGTCTTTCCTTTTGAAGGCTGAATAATATTTCATCATGTGGATATACCACCTTTTATTAACCTATTCCTCTGCAGAAGGACATTTGGATTGTTTCTACCTTTGTGAGTTATTATACATAATGCTGCTATGAATGTGGATGTACACATACCTGTTAAAGTCCCTGCTTTCAATTAGTATGTATACCCAGACTTGGGTAGTGGACTTGCTAGATTAAATGGTATTCTATGTTCAATTTTTTATAAAGAGAGAAAGAAAATCTCTGGCAAAATGTCTTTCTATTTGAGCACTACACTATTTTTCATCAATCTAACCTTCAACTTCCCACTATCAAAAAATGACAATATTTATGTTGCAAATCTAGAATAAATAAGTAAAGGAAAGAAACTCTTTTGGAAGAACTGCCATACTGTTTTCCTCAGCAGCTATACCACCTGACATTCCCACCAACAGTGTACAAGGGTTTTATTTTTCTCCAGAGCCTTTCCAACACTTGTTATTGTCTGGGTTTATATATATATATATATATATATATATATATATATATATATATATATATATATATATATATATTATATATATATAAAATAGCCACACTCTCAGGTGTGGCATGATACATTTTAATAAAAGATAGTACAAGTGCTCTGACATTATAGTTCTTTGTCAAAAATTGTTTTGGCCACTCTCCATTTTTTTCTTGCAGAAAAATTTTGTCATTATTGTAGGACCCCCAGATACTTATACAAACAATAATTAGAGTTCTATTATTTATTTTGAAAAAATGACATAATTCATATCTTTAAGATATTTACCAAAGGACATGAAGTACTTTCCCATTTCTCTTAGTAAACTCTCTGATTCTTCATATTAGACCAAAACATTTCTTGCTAAGATTATCCCCAGATATTTCATATTTTTGTACTATTATGGATGAAATAATCAACCTCATTTTAGAAAATACTTTTTGGAAGAAGAAGCCCATAATCAACAGTAACATTCATTTATGAAACACCTGCTATTTTAAGACCAGTGATAAAGGTCAATAGTGCCTGTCTTCTACATGGAAATTTACTGCAAGAGAAAAAGAAAGTATTGGCTGAAACTTCATTGGATTGCCTGCCTCTTTTAAAGGCCCAGAGCATTTAAATCACTCCTAAGGAGGTAAGTGAAACTGCGGGTAATTTAATGTTTAATCAATATTTGTTATAGCTATCATTAATTTTGGGTCAAATTTCATGATGCATGAGTTTTCTTGTTTCCTACATGTACCTTACATGGGCTTCCCCTTATGGATTTATGCCAATTTTATTACTCTATTAATTTACCATCTAAATTATTACACTTGTATCTCTCTTTTATGATATATTGGTATTTCTGTGATTTATCTACTGTCAACTCTTCCATCAGAAAAAATAATCTTTCATTTTTGTATCACTCCTGGGAGGAAATGTGAGTCACTTTATAATTTAAGATGTTCAGCTTTAGTGTATAGTTTTTGTTCCTTGCATAGAAAAGCTTCTAAGGATAAAATTCTTTATTTGTCATGAGGCGAGGGGATTACCAGCTCTGATCTAGGTGCTGAGCATAGAGGGGCTATATAATAATGCACCCCAAAAACATGCATATGATATATAACCATGAATATACATAGCATCAGGAAATACATAAACAAGCTTCTGATTCCTTCTAAAAACAGCCTGCAAATGTCAAAAGAGAATAAAAGTATCACCTGATACATCTTCCTCCCTGACATTTTTCCTTTGACAAGAGAAGAATTCTGTCCATAAAAGCAGTCCACAGCATTTTGAGTCCTGATGAGGTAACACACCAACCCTATTTGGCCTTAACCCTCCTCTCACCACCACCACTTAAGGGGCCATAGAAATCACATGGGTTGTGGCTCCTCTGTTTTTTAAGGCTCATACTTTTGGCCAAGAAAGAACAACAAAGGATATTTTTGTACTACTGGAAACAAAAAAAAGAAAACAGAGCCCATCCACATGAACAGTGGACTTCAGTCAAGTCATTATAGGACCTTCCGGCTTGTGCCAGCTATTTTAACACCCTTGCTCTCCTCTCCACTAGTAACTCTCCTCTTTCCAAACTTTCATTTATGCACACAAACAGGTCAAGGAATAATAACATATACCCCTCAAAACTGAACCCAAAAAATTGACCTAAATACAGGAGTGATTCATAGTTTATTGCCAATACTGTTATTGGGTCTCTCTGATGATTAAAATTCCCATCTTCAGAAGACCTATTATATTTGGAATATACATTCTCATTTTGGGTCCTAGAATATGATATATTTTGTGTCTTAGATGCAATAAAACTATTATTTATTGCTCTGAGAAAGTATCACTTATTACTGCATAGAGAAAGGGAAAAATATTCAAGTCAACCATTAACTTACTTGTAGCACTCAACCCCTTCTGAAAATTGCTACTAAAATTCTATCATTTGGGACTGAAAGAGCAATCTCAAACTAATGGCAACTCAATGGAATAAACCAGGGAGGAAAGTCATCCAAACTCATCTCCTCAATTTCTAATAATTCTAGCTAGCAGAAAAAAAAAAAAATCTTGTCTCTGTTAAATTATGTTTTCGTGCTCTATTCTTGCAATGCAAATCCAATCAGAATATTCTCATGAAAATGTTCATGGCACTATATAACTTGATTTGTCTAAAAGCATAAACTAAATAGTAGAACATTAACTTGAAAAAAAGAGAAAGAAAGAGAATGTTTGTGGTATAAAGACAAGCAAACAGTATAAATATAGCTTAAAATTTAGGATTACCTATAAGCTGTAACCATTTTTAAAAGTCAACATTTCTCTTAATAGACATTTTGTACAAAGTCAAGACCTCTGCCCAAGTACCCTACACCATCTCTATATCAGTCAGGATAGACAAAGTTCTGCTGTGTTGACAAATGATATTCAAAATCTCAGTGGCTTACAAAAACTTAATCAATTTATTGCTCACACTACACACTTATCTTGGACAGTTACAGCTCTGTTTCACACAGTCTTTATTCATGATCAAGGTTAACAGAGCAACCCATATTAGAAACGTGATGGGGGGCGGGCAGGGAGATGACAAATAGAGAATCACAAAGCAGAAACTGACTTTTAATGTTTCTGACCCAAAATGACATAAGTTGCTTTGGTTCACATTTCACTGGTCAGATCAAATCACATACCACCTGAATTCCAGAGAGCAAGTATCAGTGATCATCTTCCTACAGCCTCCAGCTGGTCTCCTTATACAAATCTGCTTCCTCCCCACCTCCCATTACTCTCCGGGGTTCCTGTTCAAATCTAGCCATTTTCCTCCTCTACTCAGAAATTTCCCTGAGAGGACTTCTATTCCTACACATATTACCAGTGAAGTCTGTGGCAGTGGGCCAGAAAATTCCTGGAATAAACAGGTAACTTTTCCAGAATACTAGTTTTCCTTGAAAATGTAGGAAAATATATTGTTTTAATAAAATAAATTTGAACATATTCTTGGACAAAATAAAAACTAGTAAAGTCTCTAAAGATAGTTGGTGTTTGAATTGAGTTTCAGTGGTCTGATGCCATGACTGCAGGATAATCTGCTCACAAGGATACCCTTATGAAAGACACTAAGTATCAGAGCCTACCTAACCAGCACTACCTGTCCAGAGCAGAACTGCCAGTTTGGTCACCAACAACCACATATGGCTATTGTACTCTTGAAATGTAGCTAATGTGATTAAGATAGTTTAATTTCTTTTATTTTAATTGGCTTAAATTTAAATAGCCACATGTGGTTAGTGGCTAATATATGAAACAGGACAGACACAGACCATTTTTTATTGATACTTCTTAATTATACATGACAGTAGAATCCATTTTGATATAATTATACAAGCATGGAATTTATCTGATTCTAATTAGGACCCCATTCTTATGGATGTACATATGGTGAGAGTCACTATGGTGTATTCATATATGTGCATAGGAAAATTATGTCAGACTTATTCCACTGTCTTTCCTTTTCCTATCTCCCCGCCCTTCCTTTCATTCCCCTTTGTCTGATCTACTGAACTTCTATTCTTGCCCTCTCTCTCTCTCTCTCTCTCTCTCTCTCTCTCTCTCTCTCACTTATTGTGAATTAGCTTCCACATATTAGAAAAAAACACTTGACCTTTGGTTTTGAGAGTCATTGGCTTATTTTCACTTAGCACAAGAGTCTCCAGATCCATGCGTTTACTGGTAAACATCATGAAGTCATTTTCTTAATGGTTGAGTAATATTCCATTGTGTATATACACACTACACTTTCTTTGTTCTTCTGTTGAAGGGCATCTAGGTTGGTTCCATAGCTTAGCTATGGTAAATTGAGCTGCCATAAACATTGATGTGGCTGCATTACTATAGTATGCTGATTTTAAGTCCTTTGGGTGTATGCTGAGGAGTGGGATAATTGGGTCAAATGGTGGTTCCATTCTAAGTTTCCTGGAGAATCTCCAAACTGATTTCCAGAGTGGTGGTACCAATTTGCAGTCCCACAAGAAACGTATGAGCATAGCCTTTTCTCCACATCATCACCAACATTTATTGTTACTTATATTCTTGATTGTTGCCATTCTGTCTGGAGTGAGATGAAATCTCAGTGTAGTTTTAATTTGCATTTCTCTAATTGCTAGTGATGTTGAACATTTTTTCATATATTAATCATTCATATTTCTTCTTTTGAGAAATGTTAGATATAGAATATTTCTATCTGTGGTAGGCAGGATAATGGCCTTCCAAAGATGTGCACGTCCTAATTTCTGCAACATGGGAATATGTCATGTTACATGGATGACCTTAAAATAGGGCAATTATCCTGGATTCCAATTAGGTCCTTAAATGGGAGAAGGGAGGCAAAAGAATCTGTGTCCAAGTGACATATATGTGAGGCTCAGGCAGCCATTGCTGGCTTTGAAGGTAGAAGAAAAGGACACAAGCCAAAGAATTACCAGCCTCTTGAAACCTGGAAAAATTTTATAAAATGGGTTTTTCTATAGAACCTGCAACAAGGAATGCAGCCCTCCTGGCACCTTTATTTGAGCTCATTTAGTGAGATCCATTTTGGACTTCTGACCTCCAAAATTATAAGATAATAAAATTTTGTTCTTGTAGGTCTCTAATTGTGTGGCAATCTGTTACAGCAGTAATAGGAAATAAATATGCCATTGTGCAGAAACCTCTATTGGGATAGTTCTATTCTAGAAGAATCTCTGGATACCCTTGCTGCAGCAACTCTAAAGTACCTGCCATTCTCCACACAGACTGCACAATCTCATGTTGTTCCTATCTGCCTGGGTCTCTCCACGACTGCTTTCTTTAGATATCCCCTAGTCATCTTTTTCCCCCCCTTTGGTACTGAGGATTGAACTCAGAGGCACTTGACCACTGGGCCACATCCCCAGCCCTACTTTGTATTTGATTTATGCTGAGAGCCATAGCCGAGTGGGAATGACGCATGGCATTTTTGCCAGAACAGAGTGGTTGATCATGAGCTTTGTAATGTTTTGAACAACCAATAAAAAAAAATAAAAAAAAATAAAACTTAAAAAAAAAAAAAAAAAAAAAAAAGAACAGAGTGGTTGAGAGGTTACGCCAGCAAGCCATTGAGATGATAATGGTTATGTTAAGCTGAGTATTCAATTGTATTTTAGACCCCTGCTGTTTGCCTGCTAGTTCGCATTGGTTGGGGAAAGTACCAGAGGAGGGATTTCCGGTTGGGGGTTCCTGGAGGAGCCGCGTGGCATTCAGGAGAGTTCCTGGGGAGTGTGTGTAGAGTGTGCTGGTGGAGTTCAGAAATAAAGTTTGTTCCTCTTGAGTGGCTCATGATTTGTGCCCAGCCAGACTGTGGCAGATTTAGAGACAGGGTCACCATTGCTAAGGCTGACTTTGAACTCATGATTCTCCTGTCTCAGCCTCCCGAGCCTCTGGGATTACAGGCGTGTACCACCACACCGGGCTCCCCCAGTCATCTTTTAATATTCATTCCATTGTCAGCTCTTTAAGGAACCCTTTTACTATACCCTGCTCAGGTAGGGTATGGCTTTTCTGTTCTCTTGAAATCTATGTGTAGCTCTGTAATACAGGTTGAGCATCCTTAACCCAAAAATTCAAAATCCAAAATCTAGAACTTTTTGAGTACCATGATGACACAAGTGGAAAATTCTACACCTGATCAAATGTGACAAGTCACATTCAAAAATGAGCACACTAAAAATACTGTATAAAATTATTTTTGTGCAGGCTGGGGTTGTGGCTCAGTGGTAGAGCGCTTGCCTAGCAAATGTGAGGCCTTGGGTATGATCCTCAGCACCACATAAAAATTAATTAATTAATTAAATCTCTATCAACATCTAAAAAAATTTTAAAAATTATTTTTGTGCAATGTGTATAGATATATATAAAACATTAATAAATTCTGTGTTTATGTATCCCTAAATATCTCATTATATATACAAATATTCTCAATACTGAAAATATTCAAAATATGAGATACATCTGGTCCCAAGCATTTGGGATAAAGAATAGTCATCCTATAAGTATGAATTTCAAAAACAATCAGGTGTACAAAAATACCAATATCTTCATTTTATTTAAACCTAAGCCTGAGCATGCATCCTAAGGTACTGGCAAAAATCTCAGTCTCAGTAAAGCCAGGATTTGCCATCACTTGGTATTACAAACCATCCTGAGACTTCTCTCAGCATCCATTCTCTATCCATATGGGTGAGTGACTGGTGAGATGCCCCTGTCCCAGTCCTCGTGGCACTTCTTCGGTGCCATGCTTGGAGTCCTGAACTCTCAGCCGGACTGGGTGGACACCCTGCTTCCTCAGGCCTGAGGTCCAAGAACCTCTGCATGCACCACTCAGCATAGCCTCTGAGGCAACTCCCCTCCCCAGGGAGCCACCACACCCAGCACCTCTGCTGAGGCTCCAGCACCCACCAACTTCCTCTCCCTCTCAATTTTTTCTGAGTCTTCACTCCTCCTCCAGGACTCCTAATTAGAATTCCATAAAATAACAGAAAGGGAGAGTGACTTATTAAACCATCCCTGAGACAAAGGACTCTACCACCTGTTAGAAAAGGGAGAGTAGAAGTGAGGGGAATAGAGAGAAGACACCATTTAAATCTCTCTTTTTTTTTAATTGATTTTATTTTTTAAATACATGACAGCAGAATGCATTACAATTCTTTTTACACATATAGAGCACAATTTTTCATATCTTTGTATATAAAGTACGTTCACACCAATTCATGTCTTTATACATGCACTTTGTGGGTTTTTTGCATTACAATTCTTATTACACATATATACCACAATTTTTTATATCTCAATAAAGCATCTCATCACATCTAGCAGGAATCACAGCAACTTCAACACCAATGCTGGACCAGCCTTATTTCAGAATTCCTTACATTACCTTAGCATATGATAACCTACTTCTTGAGGTGAATATTAATATTCTCATTCTATAGGTGAGAAAACCAAGATGCTGAGAGTTTTGGTGATTTTGCCCAAAGTTATGAAGCTATGAAGTGACAGCACAAGGTTTCAAACCACACATGGAAAACCAGGTACTGAGTCAGTTGCAACGATGTGCACCTGAAGTCCTGGAATGCACCTGACATCATAAGCTACTTATGACACTGAGGAAGGAGGATCACTTGAACCCAGGAGTTCAGGACCAGCCTGGGCAACTTGGTGATATACTCTCTTTAAAAACAAAAACAAAAACCTTGCCCCTGAGTCTCCAGCACACAAGGCAGGTATGGACCAATTGGACCTAGCCTCACTGACCCACATCTTTATGCCTGGGCTCCTGATGTGTCCCTTCATGAGTCCAAGTCCTGAACCAATAGTCTGTCTTTGTTTCCCCATAGTTCAGCTGGCTTAAGTGGCATTTATTAAAAACCAAAATACTAGGGGCTGGTGGCAGGGAGACAGTATAAAAAAGGCTCAGGACCAGACAGAGACAGTGGAATCTGATCCCAATAACTTCAGTAAAAGCATGAACTGAACCCCAAATCTTCTCTCCAGTAATTGCTCTTGAGCCACAGACTCTTTGGTACACACACCCGTATTATTTAGGGTTCTACTCTTTGCCTTCCCTACCACTGCACCAAAATTACAACTTATTTCTATTTTTCAGAATTTGAGGGATGTGTATTGAAGCACTTCTTCCTGGCACTGTCTTCTAAATTACAACAGAAAGAACAAACCCAATTTGAGATTTACCTCAGGATCCAAGAGCACCCCAAGAAATGATCCTACACAGGCTGGTTATTTACCACCTTCACCCACCCACTCCCTGACCCTGTGACTCACCCCAAAGGTCCTCACCCTTCTGCCTTGCCCAGGGAAGTGGTCTTTTATAATTAGAGTTTTGACATTTAAAATTAGCTTATGCATACGGTGACCATAACACAAATAGGGTGCAGCAGGTTATTCCCTCGCAAGTTCTTTCCTGAGTATTTATACAAGTCTTCCTAATATAACAGTCTGTTTAATAAGGGTGGGCTGAATATTTTTTAACTCTTTAGGACCTAAAAGTGTGCCTGAGGCTGGGGTTGTGGCTCAGTAGTAGAGTGCTTGCCTAGCACATGTGAGTCATTGGGTTTGATCCTTAGCACCACATAAAAAAAATAAAGGTATTGTGTCCATCAACAACCAAAAAAAAATTTTTTAATAAAAATTTTAAAAAGTGTGCCTGGTACAAAGCAAAACACACATCTTACCCATTATCTACAGAGGTTCCCTACTGCAAATGGGAAAAGGAAACCCTTACTAAAAGCCAACAACAGATCCTCAGACCCTTCAGTAGTATTCTTATTTTTGCATATAAAAATGTTATTTAGTTTTTTTTGTGCATCCCTAATTGACTAATTTTCCTCTGATGAACAACATCAGACTATTAGATCATACAGATTCAGCCTTACTGGGTTTAGAAAACAATATAATTTTAAAAGGAGCCGATAACATGTACCAACCCTTCATGTCAAAGCCAAAGATTGAAATTCCATATGAATGCATGGAATCCATTAAGTAGAAGTCATTTTCAATTATTAAGAAGCAAAGATCTGTGCTGTTTATAGAAATTAGAAATGGCAGAAAATAACATCAACATTCATAACTGCTGCAATTAGGACCAATAAAATTTTTTAATCAAATTAAAATTGAAGTGATGATAATAAGAGTAATGAAATTTATGTAACACCATGTGGCTCTATTTCATCAAAGAAACCCCCGAGTTTTATTTTACAGGGACTAAGGGAACATAGTCACTGCTTGCTTTTTAAAAAAAAAAAAATTTTTAGCTGTAGATGGACACAATACCTTTATTTTAGTTATTTATTTTTATATGGTGCTAAGGATTGAACCCAGTGCCTCACACATGCTAGGCAAGTGCTGTACCACTGAGCTACAACCCCAGCCCCACTACTTGCTTTTTCTAGGACACTGGACTAAGGATTCACTTGCACCAAATGAGAAATAAATCAAATGTTATCACATTACTGTGGCTGCCTCTCCTGCTCCCCCATAACACACAGGCCCCTTGGCTTCACCAGAGTTGTCTGATTCTGCCAGGGGAACACAGGAAAATGCCTGTCTTCCCATTGATTCTATATATTCTTTCATTCACTAGACTCTGGCAGGTCCCTATTCTGAGTAACCTGACACCCAGGGAACAAGAGTAAGAAGGAACTTACTCTTATAAAAGTAAGTCAGATTTCTGTAGTTTAGTGTCTACATCTATGGTGGCTACAAATACTTGTTTTGAAAGCTTGTCCTGAATATCCTACCCTATACATATCATGCACATGTCTCCTAAAATCCAAAATCAAGAGCAGTTATTAACCTATTTAAGACCACAGATCACCTTGAGGATCTGATAGATGTCCCAAACCTTCTGCTCAAGAAATGTATACAGAACCACTTGAATTTTTTCTTTTGATTTCAGGAAGGTCACAAACCTATTAAAACCCAACCAGACCCTTAGGAGTCCTGTTCTTAGTCCCAAGCTAGGAAACCTGCTTTAAGATGTTTTTATTTTTCCTTGTGGCTCAGAATTAAAATTAACTGGCTTAATTTTAAGCCAAAAATTAAAGTGCTAAATTAATATAGGTTATTGCTTATTAATGTTACTTTGTATATAACATTGATTATTATTATGTTATATGTGTCAAGACAGCCAGACATCTGGGCCTTACTCTGGGAATCACTCACTCTTGGCCAAATATGAACTTGAAGAAAAACAAAATAATTCTATGGAATTTTCACTGGACTGGGCATCTAAGTTTTATTTGAATGAACCAGATGAACAATCCTGATGCTTTTCCCTGATGCTGCTAATAAATACCTAGTCTTAAGCAAATCAGGCATGGAGAAGAGGAGACACAGACACAGAGAACACATATTCCAGGGCATCCTTTCACCCAACATTGGAGAGTACAAAAACAGAACATTTCAAAGGGCTAGAAACACCACAGGCTCCTGAGATGTCAGTAAGCCATATCTAAGTTTATCTTTAAAAATATAAAGTAATATGTCTTTTTTCAATGGCACCTGAGCATTATGGAGCCAATGCAAATCCATCACACAAGTTTGGGACTTCTCAACTAGATCCTCTTTCAGAACTAAGAAACCATGGAAAGCCATGACTGCATTCTCCTTTCCCAGCTGTATACTTTGTGGACCCCAGCAGTCCACTTCAGATCTCTTCCTCTCACCCTGACATGGATTTAAGTCACTGATCAAGAAATCATGGGATGGGGTCATAAAGGGAGTAGAATGGGTAATTTTTCAGCCCAGGCTAAAACCTGCAAAGAGAAGGATAAAAGAGATGCAAATCAAAGTCACAATGATGTATCATCTTACCCTAGTAAGAATGATTATTATCAAAAAGACAAAAAATAACATATGCTAGGAGAATGTAGAGAAAGGGGGACTCTCATATACTTTTGTTCCATTGGTGAAATTGTAAACTCATACAACCACTATGGAAAACAGTATAAAGATTCCTCAAAAAACTAAAAATAGAACCACCGTATGATTCAGCAAACACACTACTGCATATATATCTGCAGGAAATGAAATCAGTATATCAAATAGGCAACTATGATCACATGTTTACTGAAGCACAATTCACTGTAGCCAAGCCATGCAATCAACTGTGATGCCATGGATGGATGAAGGATAAAGAAAAGGTGGTATATATATATACACATCAGAATATTATTCAGTCATAAAAAAAATGAATGAAATGCTGTCCTGTGCAGCAATATGGATGGAACTGGAGGACATTAAGCAAAACGAGTAAGGCACAAAAAGACAAATAGTACATGTTCTCGTTTATATGTGGAAGCAAACGTTGATCTTAAAGAATTGGTAGATGGAATGATGGTTATCAGAGCCTAGGAAATGTATTGAGGAGGGAGAATGAAGAAATGATGGTTAATGGGTACAGAAGTACAATTGAATTAGATGAATAACTTCTCGTGTCCTACAGCACAGTAGGATAACTCTGGCTGACAACAAATAGTTGAATGTTCCAGAATAACTAATGGAGGGAATTTTTAATGTTCCAAACAGAAAGACATGATAAATGTCTGAGGCAGTAGATATGCCAGTTACCCTGATTTGATCATTACCATTGTATATATGTATTAAAATTTCACACTGTACCCCATAAATATGTAAGAAATGAGATATAAGGATAGATCAGGAGGAGGAAAGGCATCATAAGAGCACAAAAAGAGGAAGCAGGTGAGACTCCCAGGTATCCAGAAGCTCCTCTCAGACTTCTCCTCTCTGCTTCCTGAGATATGAAGAAAGTCCTCTAGCTTTGAGGGCTAGATTGAAAGTGAAGCCACTTCTGAAAGAAGAAGGCTTTTACTCATCTACCTAATGGGTTTCTGCCCAAGACTGATGACCCTTTCGAATAGACTCCAATTATTTCAAGGATTCATACTTAATTCTGCTCCAAATTCTCAAAGCCATATTCATTGTATATAATTTTAATTTTAGGATTAAATATAAAATCTTCATATATTTTCAGTTGGGTCATGTCATTTGAAAATGAACAAAAACTGGTGTCACTGCCTGAACAATCTTAGAATTCCTGATCTAGAAAGCCCTTGAGAGAAGCAGTCAATACCTGGCTATAGATTGGAACCTCCTGGGATTGCTGATGCTGGCTTTGTACTAGCAATTCTCCTGCCTCAGCTTCCCAAACTGCTGGGATTACAGGCTTGCACCACCATGTCTGGAAAGCTGCTGATTTTTTTTCTCAAGAATTCGTCCCACATTGTTCTTGCTCTTGAATTCTTACATAAGGGTTCTGTACCCTCAAGGAACCAGTAAGACTGAGGAGTGAGATCTTCCCAGACTGGTGAGAAGGAGATGACTTAGAGGACAAAGAATGAGACCTATGATTTTGTCTCTATTCACACCTACCTGCACATAGGCTCAGAAAAAAAAAGGATCTGATAACCAGGACTCATGTACACCCCCAGTATTCTTGCATTCTCATTGTTCATTAATATCATTTTTCTTTACCTCCACCTGAAGAGAAATGAAGCAAAAGGAGACAATAAGGCAACATTCCAGAAGAATCATAAAAACAGGACAAGGGACTGACTGTCTTATTAACTTCATTGTGGTGATGTGTTATAAAATTCAAATTGCAGAAAGGGGACAGTAATTTGTTAATAAATATGTTAATTAGGCACAGTAAATGACACACTTCGTGGAGAAGAGGGGAGGATCACTGATTATAAACTCCATGCACAGCAGATTTCAGAGGGCAGGATGTAGTTAATAAAACTACCTTTATGTTTTATATTGCTCTTTAGCATAAATAGCTAATAACCAATTTACATTAATGGTGTGGGCACAAATGGAAATTAGCCCCTTTTTGGTTTAAATGCAATGCAGTCCTAATGCTGAAGTGTTGCATTTGGCAATTTCATTAAAGGAAAGATCTGAGGACCCCATACAGACCTAGGGCCTGCTTCAAGGAATTTTAATATGAAACCAAAATTACACTGCACATCCTTGTTCTCCTCATGGGAATTTCCAGAAAGAGCTCTGCTATCAAATATTTTCCCTATCCATGGCTATGTCCACAACCCTGAGCTCCTGTGGGTGTTCAAAATGTCCTGCTCGCCAAAAATGCCTCACAACCCCAAGGCTGCAACAATACAGTCTTGTGCAACTGTAGTCTGGACTTCTGGTCAACTCTCCTTGCTTGCCGGCCGGTAGCAGCCTCAGTTTGACAACAAACAAAGAGATCCTTGTGTCAGATGGACTTTCATAGGTCCAGGTGGCTGGAGGACGGAATAGAGGAGGACCTGCAGGGCCTTCTGGGCCTACGTTCCTACTAGCCACAAAGATCAAATGCAAATGCTAGCAAATCCTAACAACACGCATTTGTGCTGCTCAAACCAGTGGAAGTTTTCCATTTCTGGCCTCATTCATCTGCAACCTCTCCTACTCACAGGGTCTTTCTTTAGTCATGCTGTGCAAGCAGTTACTGTATATACCAAAAGTTAATTTTACTACACACATCAGTGTGTCGCTGGAGGTGCAATAAATCATGAACCAATTTCCAATTTTGTTATGCCCTACTTGATAAGGATGTGAAGCATTCTTTCCCCTGATATACAAGTTTTTAAACATGAGGATTAGAAGGGGGAATGTGTCTCCTGATGTGCACTGAAATTTTAACCTTCCTTTTCAAGAGAAGTTGACCCCTGCCAGTCCTATTAGAATAAAACATCAACTTGTGCTTTCTTTACTTTGAGTCTCAGGTCCAGAAGCTGCTGACAGGCCTTGATGCTACAGAACACCTCTAAAGAGAAATTGGGGGATTTGGGTGTCTTTTTTTTTTTTTTTTTTTTTTTTTTTTTTGCAATTTCAGCAAATAAATTTCTTCATATAAAGTACAAGGTATTGGGGCAGTTTTATTCTGAATTGGGCTGCATTTTTCAAAAGGTATATGATTCATATACATTGAAAAGTTCATAGACTCATATTCTTGGAGATGGATAGACTTTTGTATTCCTCCTAAAATTTTTACTTCTATTTTTTAACTGACAAGCAAAAATTGTATATCTTTATAGTGATGTTTCGATAATGTATATATTGTGGAATAGTTAGCAAGCTATGTAACCTATGCATTACCTCACATTGTGATTTTTTGTGGCAAGAATGCTTAAAATCTACTCAGCAATTTTCAAATAAACAATAGTTGTAATTAACTAATTACCATGATGTACAATAAATATCTGGAACTTGTTTCTCCAATCTAATTGAAATTTTGTGTTCTTTGATTAATAGGTTCCCAATTTTTCCAACCCCAGTCTTCTGGCAACTACCATTCTATTCTCTGCTTCTATGAGTTTGACTCTTTTACACTCCACATATAAGAGAGATCATACAATACCTGCCTTTCTGTGCCTGGCTTATTCACTTAGCATAATGTCCTTCAGATTTATCAATGCTATTGCAAATGGTAGGGTTTCCTTCTTTTTAAAAGCGGAATAGCATTTGTGTAAATATACCTATATATACCATATATTCTTTATCCATTTATCCACTGATGGACATTTAGGATGATTTTATATCTTGTCTATCATAAATAGTTCTTTTATTTCTTACCCCTGCCACTGATCCTGGGGGATTGAACCCAGGAGCACTTTACCACTAACCTAGCCCTTTTTAATTTTTTTACTTTGGGAGAGGGTCTCACTAAATTGTCGAAGTTGGCCTTAAACTTACAATCCTCCTGCTTCAGCCTCCCAAGTCACTGGGAATCACAAGCATGCATCACCACACCTGATTGCATAAATCTCTCTGATATACTGATTTTGCATCCTTTGGATTATACCCAGTGGCAGTAGGTATATATGTATATTTTGCTGGATCATACAGTAGTTTTGTTTTCATCTTTTGAGAACCCTCTATATTTTCTTCCATCATGGCTGTGTCAATTTACATTCCCACCAACAGTGCACAGGGGTTCCCTTTTCTCCACTTATTTGCCAATACTTGTTATCTTTCACCTGTTTGATAAAAGCCATTCTAAGAGGTGTGAGGGGATATTTCATTGTGGTTTTAATTTGCATTTCCCTAATGATTAGCAATGCTGAACATGTTTTCATATCCCTGTTGGCTATTTGTATGTCTTATTTTGAGGACAACTTTTACTCTTAATTTGAATAGTGCTAGCCTACTACAATTGTGAATTAACCTAGTTTTTTTGTCACCAATTTTTTTGAGTTTTTATTGTATGCTAGATACTGTGCTGAGTTTGGGGGGGGTGTGGTTTTTTTCTTTTTTTGTTGCTTGTTTGCTTCCTTGCATTATTACATTTAAACCTATCCGCAACCCCAAAAGATAAATGTTAATTCCATAGAGTGGTATGAGTCACAAATGTCATAAACTCAAAAAACATTAGTACTACATCACATTCTCTGTGTAATATTTTTTCTCCCATAAAATCCCATGACTATGACCTTATGAATCTTTGGAATAGTAGAAGAAATAGTTTTCATATATTATTTTGTGATAGTGTCAACATAATATTTTTGGCAGTGAAATGAATCTTACTGCTGTTTCAAATTCAGCTCAATAGAATTCAACATCTGTTTATTGAGGTCCTATCATGTTGGAGACTAAGGTAGGAGCATGATAAAGGGATAAAGACCCAAATTCCTGACCTCCAGGACAGAGGACCATTTTCTAATGAAGTACAGTTGGTCTTGCTTTATCTTCAGTTCTAATAATATACATTTATGGAGTTGGGAGCAGATACTAACTACCGTTGCTTACCTGTCTCACTTTAACCCATCCATGAATAGCAAGTGCCTTTCAATGTTAGCTCCATTGTTTTCAAGGTGTGAGAAAATGTCCATACCACATGAGTGATTCACAAAGACTAAGCAGATGTGCACAATGATTAGTATTGCAATCAAATAAATCTTACAACCAAGTTGATCTGGCACACATTTGATGATATGCACAATCATTATCATGCAGCCTGGTAATTAAGGATAATTGGTAAATAATTCATGTAAATTACTGTAATTGATACAGCTCTGCAGTTAAGCCAGGCATTTCTAGGGTCAGCTGAGTATAGTAAGAAGTTAGTTGGCCCAACTGAAAAGCCCCTGGATCTGATAACACTGAGGAACGTAAGCCTTCTCATGGCCTATGGGTGCTTTGTGTTTTCCAAGAGCCCCAAGCTGACAGCAGAACAACCCCTAGGGAATCCCAACTTTGATGCTTCCTAGGTTTGCAGGCATGCTTGGTTTCCTTTAGAGAGTGGAGTTTTCTCTCACTTGTAGAGGGAAAAGGTCAATAAGGGTAGTTCAGACCTCATGCTTTGGGATAGAAGCTTAGAAATAAGGTGAAGAAAGAGGACTAACTCCTCCCTCCCTAAAGGTGCTAAAAGTGGATTTCACCCTGCAAGTCTACATTAGTGAAGAATACAAGCACCTTAGGAGTGCCAAGGGAGCCCTGGATCATTTGCCTCACAAGGTGCTTTTGTTTACTCTCTTGGTTTCCCTTCCTGGCGAAGGGTAGAACAGGAGTGGGAACTTGATGGGGTTCCTACTTATTTCCCATTTATGAATTTAAGTGAGAAATCATTTGCATTAAAGAAAAGTAGGAAAACAGGACCCAGGGCAGAGCACTCTAGTCACTAGGTGCTTTAGTAGCAGAGAAACAAAGAGCTTAAAAGGTAGAAGAGAAACTAAAATGCACAAGCCCCTAGAGAATAATACACTGAAACACACAGACAGTAATAGTGTGGCTTCTGTCTTCAACTTGCAACCCCAGTTTTTCTCCTGTCTCAGCTCACTGTACTATGAAAGTTCTAGAACATCCTCTTTGCTGAATTGAGAAAGGGCCTCAGCAGCCTCATGTGCCAGGAGTGCCGAGGCAAGTGCAGGTCTCTCAGGCCCATCCTACTGCTCATCTGCTAGTCTGTGTCATTATCCCAGGCTCGGTAAATCCCTCTGTATGGTTAAAACATCCATATCTATGAACAGGGTACTAGGAACATACTTCAGGTGCCCAGTGCCTCTGGGCTCATGCTATTACTAATGTCAAGGAACATGCCTGTGTTCTGGTGCCTAACGGAAAAACTGCAGTGACCTAGAAATCCATGGAAAGTTCTAAGGAAAGGATAACCTTCCTAAGATGCTGGAAAGCTGAGTCTTAGAACACTGGAAAGGCAAGTAGGGGGCAAGGGCAGGTGAGAGTTCCAATGAGTTGAGCTCTATAGAACTGAAATAAGTGTTATTCCTCTGTGAGAAAACACCAGAACACAGAAACAGTCCTATTGCCTGCTGAGCACAGACAGTAATAGGTTCATATAAACCTATGAATGTAAGGGTCCGGCGAAGCGTCGGAGGAAGAGACCACCAAGAGACTGACTTTATGCAATTGGCAGAAGGGGATTTATTGAGGATCCAATTCAGCGCGCTGAGGCTCCAGGTAGGCTCGCTCAAGAAGGGAGAGCAGCCCAGAGCCCAGAGCAGAGGTCAAGCAGTGCTTAAGTACACTTTTTGGGGAGGGTGGGGGCTTTGCATACATCAGAACAAATCATCATGAGGCACGGGAAAATTAAACAACAACTCTGAGACATGATTAGTACATTCATTGGTGGGAACAGATTGGACAGGGGTGATTGGTCACTCCTAAGTGGGGTACATATTCAAACTGATTGGTTTTAGGGCCTAAATGCCTATGTTACAAGCTACACAGGGTCCCAAGTTATTAGACAACCAGGGAGTCAGTGAGAATATTTACTGGGCAATTCGGGTATTGTCCTAACAGCTACAGGTATTTCAAGTTTTGGGGATAGTAGGGGAACTTAACAATACTTGGTCTTTTACTTTTTAACCCAAGCCTTGTAGTTTAGAAACTTTACAATGCCTGGTCTTTTACACTTTAACTCAGGCTTTGTGGCTTAGAAACAGCTTAGAAATTTTACCCTTACACTAAAGATTTCCTAAAGAGCATTCTCCAGAACATTGGCTCTGTGGGATGTTTAAGAGGCTCAGTGATCAAATAAATTTGGGATCCTCGAATTTAAATTTTTTTAAATATTTTTTAGTTGTAGATGGACACAATACCTTTATTTTATTTATTTATTTTTATGTGGTGCTGAGGATAGAACCCGTGCCTCACACATGCAAGGCAAGCACTCTACTGCTGAGCCATAACCACAACCCCTGATTTAAATAAATTTAAACACATCTTATTATATGACTTCTCAGGGCCTTTGATATGTCGATATACACTGTAGAAATCCAAAGGAAACAAGATTTGCAGTGTTTCCCAAATTCAGTGATAAGACAGTTTTGTGGGACAAGTCATTTTTTTCTTCAGGCTCTCTCCATCTTCCCTTCCCCCATTGGAGGAAAGAGCAGACTCTGCTGTCTCTTGCCTCAGGGGAGGGATGGGACATGACCTCTTGGGTTTTGTTTACAAATCAAACAGGGTAAGAGGAGTGTTTTCACAAGGCTGTGACCAAAAATATCCTACAAGAACAACTTAGAGGAAGAAAAGTTTATTTGGGACTCATGGTTTTAAAGGTCTCAGTCCATAGATGGCCAACACCATTGCTCTGGGCCCAAAGTGAGGCAGCATATCATAGGGGAAGGGCCCAGTGGAGGAGAGCTATTGAGTTCATGGCAGGGCCAGGAAACAGAAAGGTGGGGAGGGGGAAGGGGCCATAAGGAAAATACACCCTTTCGGGGCATGCCGCCAGTGACCCATCTCCTCTAGCCTTGCCCACCTGCCTACAGTTACTACCAGTCAGCCCACTGCTCTCATAACACAATTATTTACCTCTGAATATTCTTGCATTGTCTCACACACGAGCTTTTGGAGGATACCACATATCCAAACCACAACAAGGAAAAAGAGATTGAGGAACCCAGGGTCAGGTCTGTGGAGCTTCCAACTTCATCAAAGCCCCTACACCCACTGTACAGAAGCAGCAGGGAGCCCACCCACAGGGACTGTGCAGGTTGGGGGGCATCTGCATGGCAGGCACCATGGGTCTCCTCTATACTTCAACACTCTGCAAGGCCAAGGAATCTTCACAAAACCCCATCAAGAAAGAAAAAGAGAAAAGAACCAAGTAAGTCCAAGTTGAAATTTCCAATCAATCTGGAGGGATAACAGGTAAGAGATAAAATCAGTTTGATTCACATAAAGTTTGAAATGCAAGATTTCCCTATACACTGAGATTGATACCTACTATGTGTAAGTACATGTCCATGGATACCCTTTTTGTTGATTACATCACAGGGCCAGTTTTTTACAGAACATGCATAGGAAAAATGCTGAGGTGGATTTTCCCATCTTATCAGAGATACCCCTAATCAATATTCTTTTTTTTTTAATTTTTATTGTTGGTTGTTCAAAACATTACATAGTTCTTGATATATCATATTTCACACTTTGATTCAAGTGGGTTATGAACTCCCATTTTTACCCCGTATACAGATTGCAGAATCACATCAGTTACACATCCACGTTTTTACATATTGCCATACTAGTGTCTGTTGTATTCTGCTGCCTTTCCTATCCTCTACTATCCCCCCTCCCCCCCTCCCCTCCCCTCTTCTCTCTCTACCCCCTCTACTGTAATTCATTTCTCCCCCTTGTATTTTTTTCCCTTTCCCCTCACTTCCTCTTGTATGTAATTTTGTATACCCCTGAGGGTCTCCTTCCATTTCCATGCAATTTCCCTTCTCTCTCCCATTCCCTCCCACCTCTCATCCCTGTATAATGTTAATCTTCTTCTCATGCTCTTCCTCCCTACTCTGTTCTTAGTTACTCTCCTTATATCAAAGAAGACATTTGACATTTGTTTTTAAGGGATTGGCTAGCTTCACTTAGCATAATCTGCTCTAATGCCATCCATTTCCCTGCAAATTCTATGATTTTGTCATTTTTTAATGCAGAGTAATACTCCATTGTGTATAAATGCCACATTTTTTTTATCCATTCATCTATTGAAGGGCATCTAGGTTGGTTCCACAGTCTTGCTATTGTGAATTGTGCTGCTATGAACATTGATGTAGCAGTGTCCCTGTAGTATGCTCTTTTTAGGTCTTTAGGGAATAGACCGAGAAGGGGAATAGCTGGGTCAAATGGTGGTTCCATTCCCAGCTTTCCAAGAAATCTCCCTACTGCTTTCCAAATTGGCCGCACCAATTTGCAGTCCCACCAGCAATGTACAAGTGTACCCTTTTCCCCACATCTTCGCCAGCACTTGTTGTTGTTTGACTTCCTAATGGCTGCCAATCTTACTGGAGTGAGATGGTATCTTAGGGTGGTTTTTATTTGCATTTCTCTGACTGCTAGAGATGGTGAGCATTTTTTCACGTACTTGTTGATTCCTAATCAATATTCTTAATGTAAGAACTACTGCCTTTAGTAAAAACTTGTGATCTCTGTGTCAGTTAGGAAGGGAACATCCAGAGACCCTTCTCTTAATACCCAAAATGCCCAAAGGAGAGCCATAAACCCTTCAAGGAAATGTATGTTTAGAATTTACAATGTTTGAAATGCCATTCTTTGAAAAAGTAACTTTTTTTTAAAGAGAGAGTGAGAGAGAGAGAGAGAGAGAATTTTTTAATATTTATTTTTTAGTTTTCAGCAGACACAACATCTTTGTTTGTATGTGGTGCTGAGGATCGAACCCGGGCTGCACACATGCCAGGCAAGCACGCTACCGCTTGAGCCACATCTCCAGGCCGAAAAAGTAACTTTTAATTCCCAGTGAACAGCTAGAAGTTTTGACAGGAATCCTAGGAAACACTAGAAAGATACACAGTGGAAGGAAGGAAAGCTACAAGGCCAAAAGCTACTCTTCTAACAGCTCAGTGAACCCTCTCCTCTCACCAGTGAGCACCATGCAAAGAACACCATCAAGAAAGGAGAAGAGAAAAGAACTGGGGCCTTCAGCTTTGGCTGCTCTCTGGTTCCTGATCCTGGGAAGATTAGGTGTTGATGATCCTGAATAGAGGCTCTTTTTATTTGTTTGTTCATTGCTATTGTAAATAATGATTCACAATTGCCAATTTTGAATCCACCATTGGATGAACTGATAAAGAAAATGTGCTGTATAATCCACAATAGTCAAACTATGGAATCAGCCTAGGTGTTGATCGATGGATGAGTGGATTAAAAAAAGTGTGGTTTATATACATAATGGAATTTTATTCAGCCATAAAAAAATGAAGTTATGTCATTTGCAGGAAAATGGATGGAACTAGAGATCAGTATTCAAACTAAGTCAAAGTCAGAAAGTCAAGAGTTGTGTGTTTTTTCTCATATGCAGAATCTGAAAAGAAAAAACGAAAAGAAAGTTTGGGGAGTCGGGAAGTCTCATGAAAATTGAAGGGAGACCAGTAGAACAGAGGAAAGGGACCAGGAGAAGCAAGGAGGGGAGAGAAAGAGAAAATACCGGGAATGATATTGGCCCAATTATATTGTTATATTGTGTGCATATACATTATGTGCAACTATAATACGCCATAAAAATGGGGGGGGGGAACATGCTATATATGCCCAGTGGAATGCTATTCATCCTTTAAAAAGAAGGAAATTCTGTTTCTTGAAGTAGCATGAACAAACCTGGCTAAGTGAAATAAGCCAGGCACAGAAAGACAAATATCACATCATATCACTTATACATGGAGCACAAAAACATTGTTGAACTCATAGAAGCTAAGAATATGGTGGTTGCCAAGAGCTGGTGGGAGGGTGTGTTAGAGGAAACAGGGAGATGTTAATCAAAGGGTACAAAGTTACAGATAGAGGAGAAATAAGTTTTGGGGATCCATTGCACAGCAAAGTGACAGTAATGAATAATTTATCTTGCATTTCAAATCTGCCAATAGATTAAATGTTCTCACCACAAAAAAATAAGTATGTGAAATGATGGGTATGTTAATTAGCTTGATATAATATTCCATGTTGTTATACATATATCAAAACATTACATTGATTCCCATTAGTGTGTATGTGTGTATGTGTGTATACATATATAATCTATCAGTTAGAATTAAAAATAATTTCTTAAATGTGATGATCCTCATATTTAGCAGAGCACATGGCCTATGGTGAAGCTACATGGCAATAGTGTGGAAGGTGTCAGTAACAGAAGCATAGACAATTAAAAGGGAGGTGATCTTGTCTTGCAGCAAACCCCCTGAGGGAGCAAGTTGTAGGTTAGAAGCATTAAAGGTTCGTGTGTTGCTACAGTTAGAGGAAGAGAGGACAGGAATGTCTGGACTGGCAGATTCAGGTCCTAACTACAGAAGGAAGAGTATGTAATTAAATTTCTCTTTCCCATGAAACATTTCAGGGTGTTAGGCTATCATTACTAGTGACTTCAGATATTATCACTCATTTGTCAGAAATAAATCTTCCTCTAGGCACACAGAAACTGCAAAAGAGAAAGGGGGAAAAGAGAAAATATGAGAAAAGGAAAAAGATTAATAATAGGATGAATCCCTACATTTTTGAATGACGTCTCAAGCCTGCATGAGACATGACAGCATAAACATTTCTGACCCAATGGCTACATAGATGATGCTTTTGAAAATTAACTTCTTGCTCTTAGGAATCTCTCAGAAACAGAGCAATGTCTCGCCCTTTTCTAGATTCAAATGAAAATAACCTGCCTATGATGATAAAGCCACTAAGTGATAATGTGATTTATTTTAATGAGCACATTCCCTATCTTTCACCTTCACTTAACTCCCCACCACAGCTTTTCTTGCCATAACTAGCCACCATTACCTGCTCATCTCCATACAGGGCAGCCATCTGGAATGGAGTGGTGAAGAAAGATATTGCTGTTTCGGAAATCTCCCTCCCACACGAGGTATGTGAAATGCAGAAGTGATATTTTTAGTTTTTAAATCTCTTTATCAGGAGTCTCTCATTATCTAAGTCATCTGTTCTGAAAAACATGCAGCCACATCAATAATTTTAAAGCTTCCCATGGAACCCAAAATAAGTTTAAAATCCATAAATTTTCCTTCGTGAACATCTCTCCTCAAAGTTGACATCCTTGGGGTCATCCTCGGGGATTGTCTGAAAAGCAGTTGAATGAATAACTTTTTTGTGTGCAGAATTTCAGCTACGATATTATGTTGACTTTAATCTTATCTATTACTTGTTCCCTTGAACAATGGCTAGTTTGTTGAAAATCAAACACAGGAGAAGATATCAGAAGATCATTTAACAAGAAGCTGTAGAGCATCGTGGTCAAACCAAATCTGGCCACATCGCAGATCCACCAACTGGAAGATGGATCTGCACAAGTTCCCAAACCTCTCTGAACCTCACTTTCCTTTTCTGTAAAATGGGGATATGAAGGGACCCACTTCATTTCACCACAAAGACGTGATCATTGTTTGAGGATATAGCTATGTTTACCCTGATTTAAATATTACACAATGTGTACACAAATCAAAACATCACATGTACCCCATAAAAATGTACAACTTTTACATATGAACTAAAAGAATTTTTTTAAAAGAATCCACCTCCAAGAATTGCTGTGGGGATTAAGTAAGTGCTAAGTAAAGCACTCAGGAGATTGCCTGGAAAGTAGCACTGAAATTTTAGCCATAGTACTATTAATATTAATATTGATTATAGCTATAATAATATTAACAATACCAATATTAGGATTATGATGATGATGATGATTCCTGAATTCATATCACCACACCAGTAATTCTGTGGATGCATATGGAAATTCCTCTCTTCTTATACAAACAGTTATTTATTTTCATTATATGGTCTGTTGTGGCACCACTGAATTGATCTTGCCTGAAAAAACACCAATATTTCAAATCCCCCCCACCTTTACCTGTTCACCTTTTAGTTTCCACCAAAAGGAGCTTGAACATGTGAAAAACAGATGTCAAAAGCACATGACTAGTAATGAGAATGCAGCTTTGCAGTCCCACAGTGCAGGCCTTGAAGAGAGGATTCTATCTTTCATGCATCAACCTTGGGACCTATTTCCTGAGGACATATTACCTATGTCTATTATTAAAGCAATATGGCAATCCATACAGTGTTGGCAATCCATACAGGCCTACACCATTCTTTCATGCAAAGGCTATCTAGTAGATGGTGGCTTAGTATAACACAAAGGAGGCAAGTCTCTGTAAAGTTGATCCACTAACCAAACTTCTAAGAATAAGAAAATAATTCAAAATAAGGGGGAAATTATATGTGTATCTATGTGTGTGTCAGTATACTACATATGCACATATAGTAGATACAAAATACATAGACATAAATGTATGACAATATATACACATATGTATATAAAGAAATATATACATATATAAAATACATGTCAACACGTGTTGCCTAGGCAAACAGCAGTAAGGAGAAGATTAAATAAATGTTGAGGCATCCACTTGATAGACCATATGGTACAATTCCAAAATAATTATGACCATGTTGCAACACAGAGTTAAGTTTAAAAAGAAGGACACAAAATGTTATGTAGTTTATTACTGCATTGTTTGTGAAAGAAAAAGGGGGAAACCTAAATGTCATCAATAAAGGAATAGTTAAAGATATTATGATACATACATGCCAGCAAAATCATGCAGCACTACCAAAAAGAATGAGAAAAATGTATACATATCGATAATGAGAAGGTCTCCAAGACATATTCCTAAGTAAAAAAATGCAAGTCCAGGTCACTATGCAAAATAAAATTTCATTTTACCTAACTTGGAGTGTGTGTACTTGTGCATGTGTAGTGTGTATGAAAGCACAAAGCGAAAAATCTGAAAGGTAGGCTCAGTGGTAGAGTACTTGCCTGGCATATATGAAGCCCTGGTTCAATTCCCAGCACAACCAAAAAAAATTAAAAATTGAAAAATATCCAAAAGTTTATGTGCTAAATATGAATTACATCTAGAGAAGAAAAAAAGCACAAGATGGCTAAGGAAGACCACTGTCCTTTCCACACCTTCTATATTATTTGAACTTTTATAATTAACATTATTGCTTTCATATTTTAAAAGTTCATGTTATTATCACATCTAGTTTGTAAAAAGATAGACCCCCCCGCCAAGGGGATGGGAGAGAAAGCAATTTCTATTTTGGAATGGGAGACTATCAATATTTTTTTCCAGGTTCTGATTTATTTTCTTTATAGTTAGCATATTATTGGATAAGAAATAAGTCAACACATGAGAGAGGACAATGGCTGCTATCTGTTAATTACCTACTTCAATGGATGCTATTGGTGTTCAGTTCAGGCATCTATCAGCCAGTTCTCCCATCCCCCAGTTGCTGTTAGTGACAACTCACAACTGCCCCTCCAGGAAGCTGCCTCACTGTACCCACCTATCCTAGGAGCAGACCTCAGCCATGAATTGACTAATTCAGGGCTACTAAGGCTGGCTCCTGGACTCAGGATGGAACCAGCTCTATAATTTATGCTCTAGAACTCCCCATGGGATCAGGCCGAAGCTGATGTATACTGAGACCACATCATTGCCAGCTCTTTCCCCTCAGAGTTCTCTGGAGAAACAACCAACAGGAGAACATAGATACATACGGAAAGAGAGAGGAGTTAATTTTAGGGAATCAGTTCATGTAATTGTAGTGGCAAAGAAACCTCAACCTTGGCAGTTGGAAAGCTGGAGACCCACAACAGACAAAGATATAATTCCTGTCTCAATCCAAAAGTCTTAGAAGAGACAGTGGTATCAATTCCTGTCCAAGACCAAGCTCAAAGGCAGGGGAAACTGATGCCCTAGCTCAAAGACAACAGGCAGAAAGAAGAGTGAATTCTCCCTTACTTAGCCTTTCAGTTCTACTCCAGCATCCAACGGATTGGATGAACCCACCCCATTGGGGAGGCCAAACTGCTTTACTCAGTCTACTAATGCACATATTAATTTCATCCAGTTTCAGCCTCACAGGTACACCCAGAATTGTGCTTAATCAAATATCTGGGTAGCCCAGTGAAGTTGACACATAAAATGAACCATCATACCTGCCCTACTCTTTTCGCTCTCATGTGATGTTACCTGAGAACATTCCCCCAATAAAACACTTGAACAAGAATTCCCACCTCAGATTCTCCTTCTAAAGAGCATGACTTAAACCATCTACCATGTGTCAAGAATGTTAAACATCAACACTTATTATTCAGTCCTCATAGCATAAAACAGAACAGAGTAATGGGAAGAAATCTATCCTAACAATTAAAAGCATAGAAATGCCTCACCTCAAAAATCTGGGTTCAAAATAATAGATACATACATACATATTGACCTCAGACCAGTTCAATAACCTCTCTCAAGCTCAGTTTCCTTAACCTTAAAATGGGGCTAACTGTGGTACTCTGATACTTAATTGACTTATTGTGAGGATTAAACTGGCCTGTTAATAAATATTTGTTGAGTGATTAGAAGGAGATAATATATAATGTTCATTCATTTATCAGCGTCCATTACAGACTAAAAGTTCAATTAAAATGGTCTGGAGATATTCAGCTGGAGCCCACATCCTAGAAATCTAGTCATCAGGGAGAAAAACCAAGACTTAGAGGATTTTGAAGTCCTCGCCAGCTTTCTGCAAATTCCCAAGGGCAGGTGTTCTCGTGATCTCTGTCTCCTGGCACCTGCGTTGTCTCACCAGCCCCTTCCACTTGTATAACACATACAACACCTAACACAAAACATTAGTGAGCTTGGCAGGCTCTGTCGATGATTGGACCAGGGACAGGGAAGGCAAGTAGATTGGCTGAGACATGGAAAAGGAAGAAGGGGTTGGGCCATGACAGCATCCATAATTTTAATAAAGCAGAGCACCACAGGGCTTTTTCAACGTCTCTGGCCCACCACTACCGCCCTGCCATTTCACTGGTCTTGTTGCCTTCTTGTTCCCTCCTTCTCAAGTCTCCTCTCACCTCTCTCTCCTCACCCCAGTCTTCTTCCTATTCTAAAAACAGTGGAGTTCACCCAGTACCCACCTACCTCCTAATTCCTGTTTCCAAATTTGTAAAACCAAACCCAAGGCACGAAACAAGAAAGGGGCCTTCCCTCTAACCAGCCACACCCTCCTCAAAAAGAGTTTTCACTAAAACAATGCAATTGTGTGCCTATGACATTATATGTATTAATCTCTATGAGGATGGATTTTTGCCTTCAATTTACACATGGACAAATGATAGGTAAAAGCATGGAGCTAGAATTTGAATCCAGATCTGCTTAATTCCACAATCAGAACTCTCTAAACCTATACCACCCAAAAAATCCCCAAGAGGCCATTTGGCAATGTTCAAGTCTGTGGCAACAGTCTGCACCATAACCTCAGCCAGCTGTCCCTTAGAGAGATGCCAACGCTTTCAAGGGGCTGGGGCAAAATAGCATGAATTATTCAGCACAAACTATCAGTCTCATTACAGAAACAATGCCGCAAACACAAGCCGCCATCTTCTGTGAAGGGTGATTTTCAGATGCATTTGAGATACCATATTCTTTTGATTTGATGTCTCCAGACAAGTTGTGCATACAAGCTCTTGGAGCCTCTTCTACTTGGAATTACAAAACGTAATAACTCAGTGCATAATGGAATACTGTGTTTATTTATTTGATGATTACTAAATGAATAAGAGTGTTTGAGTAGAGTGCGGCAGATGGTGGGTAGTGGGAGGTGTGGAAGCCCCAGAGTGGGCAGATATCTATCTATTGTTGAAGGGATTTCAATCTCAATTTCATTTGGGCCCGAAGAAGGTGAATTCAGTCTTCATTACTTAATAAAGGTCCCACAGATCTAAACCCATGTCCATTTTACCACTCTTTCCTGAAGTCTAATTTATTCAAAAGGACAAAATATTTGCTTTTATTACTTTTTGTTTTGTTTCATTTTCAAAGAAATTCCTTAGTCGTTGAATTATTTCAGGCCCTAACAAAAAAGAAAGGAATTTTCAAATGACAGCAGCTAAAAGCTTCAATAGCATTGCACTGAAACCACTCGCTTTGAAAACATGAGGAAAGAAGCACTCCTACCTACCTTAATGAAACAACATTAGGGTTGACATTAGTCCTTACCACACATCAGTATTGGGCTCTGTGTTTAGAAGTAACCACCACAATTTCTGGAAACAATTGCAAAAATGTACAAAATTTTAAATTTTAAAATCCTAAAGTAAAAATTTAGAAAGGGACTTTCTTTAAGGTCCCTGCTCCCAAATGTGTTTTCACAGTTCATCAAATCCCCTCCTTTGGTGAAATTCCTGGGAATTACAAGAACCTTTTAGACAGTCAATGGCTTAAAAGAATTTTTCCATGACAAATAGCCTGTTTTCATCTCAAAAGTGCCATAAATCAATGTAGCTCTGAATAAGCCATTACATGGCTGTAAGCTCAGTTTCCACCTAAATAAAATAAGAGGTTGATTCTCATCCTCTTGAGAGTCTGTCTTAGTGCATTTGGCTGCTACAACAAAAATGATACAAACTGGGTAGCCCATAAACAACAGAAATTCATTCCCAACAGTTCTAGAAGCTGGGAAATCCACAGCAGATTCAATGTCCGGTAAGGGCCCATTTCATGGTTCACAGATGGTGCCTTCTTCCTGTGCCCACACCATGATGGAAGGGGAAAATGAACTCTTTTGCAACCATTTTATAAGGGCATCAATGTGGCTTGAATATGTCCCCCAAGGAGCCTAATAAGAGGTGATTAGGTCCAAGGTCTCTGCCCTCATATAAGTTAATGTCATTATCATGGAAGTGGGCTAGTTGTCACAAGAGAGAGTTTGTTATAAAAGTTCTGCCTCCTCTTTTGCTTTCACTTGCTCTTCTGCTTTCCACCATGGGATAATGCAACAAAATGACCCTAAAGATATGCCAGCAATTTAATAAAGAGCTTTTCCACCTACAGAACTATGAGAAATAAATTTCTTCTTGTTATAAATTACCCAGCCTGGAATGGAACCACCATTTGACCCAGCTATTGCCCTTCTCGGACTATTCCCTGAAGACCTTAAAAGAGCGTACTATAGGGATACTGCTACATCGATGTTCATAGCAGCACAATTCACAATAGCTAGACTGTGGAACCAACCCAGATGCCCTTCAATAGATGAATGGATTAAAAAAAATGTGGCATTTATACACAATGGAGTATTACTCGGCACTAAAAAATGACAAAATCATGGCATTTGCAGGGAAATGGATGGCACTAGAGCAGATTATGCTAAGTGAAGCTAGCCAATCCCTAAAAAACAAATGCCAAATGTCTTCTTTGATATAAGGAGAGCAACTAAAAACAGAGCAGGGAGGAAGAGCATGAGAAAAAGATTAACATTAAACAGGGACAAGAGGTAGGAGGGAAAGGGAGAGAGAAGGGAAATTGGATGAAAATGGAAGGAGACCCTCATTGTTATACAAAATTACATATAAGAGGATGTGAGGGGAAAGGGAAAAAATTCAAGGTAGAGAAATGAATTACAGTAGATGGGGTAGAGAGAGAAGATGGGAGGGGAGGGGAGCGGGGATAGTAGAGGATAGGAAAGGCAGCAGAATACAACAGACACTAGTATAGCAATATGTAAAACAGTGGATGTGTAACCAATGTGATGCTGCAATCTGTATACGGGGTAAAAATGGGAGTTCATAACCCACTTGAATCAAATGTATGAAATATGATATGTCAAGAGCTTTGTAATGTTTTGAACAACCAATAAAAATAAATAAATAAATAAATTACCCAGCCTGAAGTACTCAACTATAGTAACACATAGTGGATGATACAGGCAATTATCCCATTCATGAAGGCTCTGCTGTCAAGTCCCAATCATCTCCTGACAGCCCCACCTCTTAATTCCATTACATTAGGGACTAGTTTCAACATTTTAATTTGGAGGGTAAGAAGACACAAATATGCAGGCTTCTAGTTCTGATATGTCCAATCAAGCTCAAGGAGAAGAAAGTAGCTAACTATAATGGCATTAGGTCTAAAACCCCATTTCTCAGAGGTTAGAATTGATAGAGGTGGGCACCACATTTCCATCTCTGGATACAGGTATCTTTCTAAGTTGGACAACTTGGGTCCTGCACAGGGAGGAAGAGCAGAGACTGTTATTCGGGCTTTGTGTGTGCAGAGGGGCAACCTGTTCTTAATTCCCTCAAAGGAATTTTCTAGATTCCTTTAAAAAAGAAAAACAATAGTTAAATTTAAAATGTTCCTTTGTGGTTTAGCCTATTTGGTAAGCACTGATTTTAAGAGTCTATAATTTTCTCACTTAAACAACAACCACCAAAGCCAACTCTAAACAAATGCAAGATCTTCTACTTACAAACCAATATAGGACTTTAAGGACATTTATTGGTGAGCAGGCTTCAGAAGATACTGAGACTTGAATTTGGAAGGTATGTACTGAATTCCAAAGCCTTTTCTGATGTGTGTCTGGCCTTCTGAATACTCAGCCTCCACATTTCTCCTTTCTGCCCTGCCAGCACTCTTTCCTCTTATTTTAAGCCTCACTTTTAACCCTAGTGCCACAGATAAACCTGGAAACACTGAGGGGAATCCAAGCCCTGCAGTGAGTGAGCACAGCCTCCCACAACACAGACTGGAGACATGAAGAAGGCAGGAGACCAAACAGGGAGGCAGACAGTGACCACCATGCTACCACTCATACTGTCCTGTTTGGTGCCAAAGCAAGGGGAGCCCAACACGCTTTTCCAAGATATCAGGAAAGGCCTCCTGAGGAGGTCACAAGTAAACTGAAACCATCCTGATAAGAAGTCAGGTCTGGGAAGGATAGGAATAGCACAATCCAGTCAAAAGGAACAAACTGCACCAAGAAGCCTAGAATGTTTAAGAAATATAGAGAACAATGTGACTAGAAAACTGTGGACTACAGTGGCCCTGTGAGTTAAGTTAGGTTGCAGAAGTGTGCAGCGGCCAGATCAAACAAGGTACTGGGCTTACATTGGTTTCCCCTGAATCAGACCCAAGTAAGGACTTGCACACAAGTAGATTAGTTTGAAGGAAGCACAGGAAAAGAGCAGGACAGTGACGCAGGGAGGGAAGGAAGGCAATGCTGGATATGTTAGCCAGCAGTTCACCACTGTGGGCTACTAGGTGGGCTTACTAGGACCTACCTCCTCCTAGGACATTAACTCCCAGGGACTTTCTGCCACCCCTTGCTGGTAGCCAAAAGAGCTCAATAGAGTGGCAAGTGATTGCAGTAGAAAACTGCTCAAGTATTCAGATACGATGTGTCCCAAGGGGATAAAAGCAGGGTATGGACAGGGCCTGTGACAGCCCTGTAGACAAAAATAAGGACTCTGGATTTTATTCTAAGTTCAATAGGAGGTCACCAAAGGGTGTTAAAACTGGGCATCAATACTTTCCAACTTAAAACTTGTTCTACTGTGTAGAGAATGAATGGTTGGAGAGAGGGTAGTGGCACAAAAGTAGAGGTGTCAATTATTCCAAATGCCATGTAGCTCAAGGCTAAGTAGGTGCCCCACACCTCTCTCACAGAGGCCAAACCAAGTATCACAGGACCTTATCCAACTTCCAGTCATTTCCTCCCAAAGCCTCCCACCCCTTTCCTATCTTTCTTTTCTTAATCTCATCTGTGACCATTTTGATTTAGTTTGTTGCAGAAGGATACATTGCCCAAGCTTTTTCCTTACTAAATTGTCTCACAAATTGTCATTTATACAAAAATTAGGTACCACTTGGCCACCTAGAAGCCTTATCCATCTACCAGAAAATGGAGGACATGGGGAGAGGATTATATCTTCAAAAAGCACTATTACCTCAGATAATCTTGGTTTGAATCCTGGCTCTCCTAGTTAAATTCCTATGACTTGTGAATAATTACTTAAAATTGCCAAAGCTATAAAAATGGAGATAAAATTTCTTCCATAAAGTTTTGAGCAATAGATAAGTACCTGGCACCTAATACATGACCAATACACAGGTGTACATTGTAAATGATTATGTTAGTGTTCAATAAATATTCAACCACAGAGAAGTCCCTTATGAAAGAAAGAAATAAGTCAAAATGAAATACAGCTAAAACACACTCACACATATACACCCAACTTTGTTTATTCTGATGATCTGTCTGGTTTGAGGTAATGCAAGCCCAGGTTTTCTCCCATTATCCTGAAAAATTGAGTACTGGCTGTATGTACTATTCCATGAACATGTAAGAAATCATTTGACTTATTGTCTGGGCACTTAAGAATGTCAGCATGAAGAGAGTCAAGTAAAATTTAAGGAATGCTAAGAAATGCCTGATATTCCTAATGCCAAATTCAGAGGAGTATTTTGCTCCAATTTTAAAGCTATCACTCAGAGAAAATAGTGATATTTTTCTGGAAATTCAAAAAACAATATGAGGTCAAGGATTGGGTCCCACTTGTTCTTCCCCATTGAAACAAACAGCACGACTCTGATAACAACTAAAAGCTAATGAGGGAAGAGGGAGAGGATAAGTGAAAAACAGTGCAATGAACCTGAACTAAATTTCCAAGTACATATACAAATACACTACAACGAAATGCACCATTATGTATATCCATAAGACATTAATTTAAACATATGTAAATAAATAAAAAGATCAGTAGAGGAAAGGGGGAGTAGAGAAAATGGGTGAGGGAGGAGGGGGAGGTAAGTGTAAGTACTGGGGACTGAATTGGAGCAAATGATATTCCATGCATTTTTTTTTTTTTTTTTTTTTTTTTGTGGGGGATGAGGTACCGGGAATTGAACTCAGGGGCACTCACCACTGAGCCACATCCCCAGTGCTATTTTGTATTTTATTTAGAGATAGGGTCTCACTGAGCTGCTTAGTGCCTTGCCACTGCTGAGGCTGGCTTTGAACTTGCAATCCTTCTGCCTCAGCCTCCTGAGCAGCTGATGAATCCTAATGTTATGTATAATTATTACAAACCAATAAAAAAATTAAAATCTAATGGTTCACCAATCATGAGCTCCTCATCAAAAAGATCAATTAGAGACTACTTGGGACTTGTTTGTTTTGGGGGGTTTTTTGTTTGTTTGGAACCAGGGATTGAACCCAGGGGCAATCAACCACTGAGCCACATCCCCAGGTTGCTTTTTATTTTTTATTTTGAAACTTCATCTCACAAAGCAACTTATTTGCTTAGCAACTAATTTGTGGAGGTTTGCCTTGAACTTGTGATCCTCCTGCCTCCACTTCCCAAGCTTCTGGGATTACTGTACCCAGCTGGGACTTGTTTGGTTTTGACTTATACACACCCTAGTGCCCACAATTTAAAATGGCCCAAACATCACAATCCTCACTTATTTAAACAAAAGTAAAAAATTCCAGTACTGACCCACATATAGATTGACCTTTTTAACAGGTATTATGTTGGAAAACTACTCCACAACTCCCATTTTCCCTGCCACACACCATGATTACCAAGCTAAAAAACTGTGTGGAGGCCCATCCACTAGAGAAGAGTCTAAAGAGCATCAAACTTGGAGTCAGGAGGCTCCATCTCTGGACCTCAAATTTGGTCATCAGTAAAATAAAAGCATTGGATTCCAGAGTGATCAGAAGTCTTTGGGCTTAAATATTCTATGCTGTCAGTTGCTGCTAAGGCAACTGAACCAATGTTGCACTCTGAAAAAAAGGGAGGTGAAGGTGGGCACAAGGAGAGTAGAAAATAGTTGTGATTCTTGCTAAGAGACTATCTAGAAGCCAATGTAAAGAAGCCACATGGTATAAATGAGGAGTTAGTCATGTGACACAACCTCTGATCCCACTGGAAACATGAACAGTTGATATTCTCTATAATTCTGCAAGATCCAAACTTTATATCACATATTCAGCTTTGAAAGTAGTTTCAAAACCATTTCAACCCATGTCAACACTATAATCATCCTTCTGACTATCTAATAAATGTAACACCTTCTCCTGGAGTTTATAGGCCTAAGCTTGATACCCCCCTCGGTGTTTTACTGCAAGATGTGCCCTGTCTCTGCACACTCCAACACTGCCAGGACCATAGTTCTTTGTGGTTATATTTGACAGTTCCTTCTATCAGTAGAGACCCATGCTGTGCTTTTACCAATTGTGTAGGAGAAAAAAATGGGATGTCTTAAAAGTTCAGAGAATGGTCAACTTGAGCAAATTCCCTTTTCTCTTCTCTCAACAAATGCTCAAAAACAGGACAGAGATAGAGGTACCACCAATACACACCTAATCCCAGATGTCCAAGTTGAAGATGGAGCAGCCATATTGCAAAGGTGATTATTATGCCTTATGTCATTAAAAGTGTTTTGTTTCTGCCATTATGAAGTTAATACAGCCAATGATTTTCAAACTTGAGTGTAGGGTCAGAATCCCCTGGAGGACTTGTTGAAATATTGCTGTCCCTACTCACCAAGAGTCTCAGATTCAATAAGTCTAAGGCCTGATGATTTGCATTTCTCACAGGTTCCCAGGTGCTTCTGAGGCTGGTGTCCAGAAAACACACTTGGAGAATCACAAGTATGGGGGTGAGTAGCCAATAAGTTGAAACCTGCTTGCTATAGTTTGGATCTTGAATGTTCCCCAAAGGCCCATGAGTTGAAGCCTTGGTCTGCAGCCTACAGTGCTATTGGAAGCAGTGGAACCTTTAAGGCTTAATAGGGGGAAGGAAGACTACTGGGGCCCTGCCCCTGAGGGAGACATTAGAACACAGATCTGCCTCTTCCTCATCTCTCCCTCTCTCTGCTTCCTGGCCACCATGAGATGAGAAGGCCTCCTTCACCATAGCTTCCACCCACCATGATGCACTGGGCTACCACAGACCCAAAGCAGCAGGGCCAAGTGATGATGGATTGACACCTCTGAAATCAAGAGCCAAAACAAAACTTCCTCCTTGAAAGTTGATGTATCTCAGGTATTTATTACAGTGAGGAAAAGCTGACTAACCCACTGTTCTTGCCTAAGATCAAAGGAAGTTAAAGAGTGAAATCTGGACTTGTTTTATTTCTTCCTTAAATTCAGATTCAATTAACATTTACTGAGTTATGTGTGGCACTGTGTTAAACGCTTTCCACCACTTGTAATTCTCATAACAACCTGCGCTATAGCTATTATCATCCTCATTTTAAAGAGAAGCAAATGGAGGCTGCAGAGAGATATTAAGTAACTTGCCTAAGACCACAGCTGAGCCAGAACTCAAGGTCACGTTTTGGGACTCTGAGTCTACCAGGTAACCTCGATGACACTACAAATTCTCACTCTCCATGAGGAAGCAAAGGGGTCAGAATACAAGTTGTAAAAGGCATTGACAGAGGAGGGGACATTGCTGTAGAAACTGCTGAGGGGCATCAGAGGAACTCTCTCCACAAGCACATCTGGCTAAGTGGGCTAAGACAGACCGATTCCCTTCCCCCTACCTCAGCCCTACCAACTGTGAATCAAAGACCAAAATAGTTGCCACCTACCCCCCAGCTTGTTCCCAAGAATGAGATAAGAGCTCTCTGCTATTATATAAGAAGCAGCTTTCTTTCCAGTCTCCCAGCTCACTAGTCTGAAAGGCTCTTCTAAAGGTTGAGACTCAGCTTTACCCTCTTGAACCTGCTGCAAGGATCACCCCGTCCTCCCATCCTCCCTCTGGCCTTCATATTGACAGGCTGGAGACGCAACATTCAAAAAGTGTTCCTAAAATGATTGTAGGTATTTCAGAACCTCCATTTGTTCCTGTAGAGTGACTGACAAAAATTTATCTGACAGCTCAGTTGGACACATTTTTAGGTGTTCTTTTGATTCCGCCCTCAATCTGTACCACACAGGCCCCTGAGGCATATGCTGGAGGCTTCGCCTGCTGAGTAGCTGGCAGGCAGCATGTCACACCTACTTTGTAAGCTCAGAAGGGCTCATGTCAAAAGCCTCATCCTCTCAGAATTAAGAATCTTTCAGGGCTTAGTTGGTCTGGTCTAATGAACTGAGAGAAACACTCAGCTTCCGCGTCAGTCAATGACAGAAACTTCCAGAGAATACGTAAGTGTTCTGGAGTCAAAGTGAGCAAATAAAAGATTGATTTCTTTTTGTTTCCTTTTCTTGGCTTTGCATGTCAAAGGGACATCCAGCCTCCCTTCTCCCCAATCTGCCCGATTGCCGATTGCCGTGTTTGTTTTAAAGCAAGACCCTGAGAGCCCCGCCCTTGCTCTGAAGTTCTGACTGTGATGGGAACAGTCACCAGGAGGGGAAGTGTCACTGTGGTTATCTACTGATCAAGGACAGCATGCCTGGGAGAGAAAGAGCAGCCAGGGTCTCTGACTGTCACCACAGGCCTTATTCATCCTCTGCTCTCTCTGCCCTGCCAGTGGCTAATTGATTTGTGAAAATGCTTCAAGGTACTTTGAGCGAGAAAGACACTTTATATCTGCTTACAACAAATCCTCAGAGGAACAAGAAATCCATTTCATGCACAAATTCCCCTGCTTGACTCTTTCCCTCCATTCAATACCCAATTAGCTAAATCTTCAGGACCCAAAGAACTAAACAGATGAAAATCCTGATGGCCAGTTCCTGCCAAACAAAGAGATTATCCCATGAGGAAAAGAAGGCAGACTCAATGGTAAAAATGAGGAAGAGGAAAGTAGGAAGTAAGGAAGGAAAATGGCTCTGAGGTCTTCAAGGCACTGATTTAAGAGAATAACCAGATCTAAAAGTTCTAACAATGACTAGTAAAGGGACTAACTCATGAAAAGCCAAAGTCCTGTAGGCACCCTCCTGGCAACTTCATTTAACCCAAATAAACTCTAGTAAACTGATTTTTTTCCCTTCAGCAATCAATCTAGTGTTTCTATACATAGCCTCGGAAATGCTGTCATTCTTTTATAAATCCATTTTCTGGAAGGAACCAAAGGGTTGATTTGGGATTTCTTTTTGCCCCAATGGAAACAGGACTTACAGTTTGGCTTTCCAGTTGCCTTCTTCCTACAATGAAATTGTTTTTCAAAAAGAGTTTGTTAGCCAGACACTACAAGTGGTACCACCTGTAATCCCAGCAACCCAGGAGGCTGAGGCAGGAAGATGACAAGTTCAAGGTCAGCCTCAGGAATTTAGCAAGACCCTAAACAATTTAAGGAGAACCTGTCTCAAAATAAAAAAGTAAAAAAGGCTGGGAATACTGTAGCTCAGTAGTATAGCACCCCTGGGTTCAATCTCCAGTACCAAAGGGATGGGTGGAGGGGAGGCTGAGGATGTAGCTGAGTGGTACAATACCCCTGGGATTCATCTCTACTACCAGAAAGAAAAAGAAAGAAAAGAAGATTTAAAAAAAAAAAAGAAAAGAAAAGAAAAATTTCTAGTTCTACTGAAAGACTTGAGGGAATATTGATAACAGAACGAAGCTTTTATCAAAAGCTGCTTAAAAAAAAAAAAAAAAACTGCTTTTTATAAGTGAATTTTTCCAAACTCAGAAGCCTTCCCCTGTGGTTGATTGATTCATTCCTGGATACCATGGGTAAAAGCCTGTAAAGTCATTTATGAGCTTTTTTTACCTACAAATGTTAAATTTTTGGACATCTGATAAAGAAGCTAAATTCATTCATTTATTCACTCAATATTTATCAAATATCTGAAATATGCCAGATTCATAAATAGAATATTTTAATTATATTTTAATACCATTAAATGATTATTTTTAAACTTGATTGTAATCACAAACTGAAAATTGTTATGTGCTTACTTTAGATGAATTATCATATATAATGTTCAATAGCAATAGATGGCTTATTTTATACATATGGTATATTGAAAATAAGAATCCACAAATCATAAATTTTAAATTGAACTGTTCTTTTAAAAAATTCATGTGGGCTGGGGATGTGGCTCAAGCGGTAGCGCGCTCACCTGGCATGCGTGCTGCCCGAGTTCGATCCTCAGTACCACATACAAACAAAGATGTTGTGTCCGCCGAAAACTAAAAAATAAATATTAAAAAATTCTCTCTCTCTCTCTTTTACAAAAAAAATTCATGTATTCTAATGAACACATACCACCAATTCATAGAAATATAAAGGAAAATACATAGTTTTCACAAATCAGTCCCCTGACTACCCTGTAACAAACCATTATATCCTTATGACTTGCCTTTCAACTATAAGAGTTGTTTAGACCAATTCTCTCATTCTTGTGTGTGTGTGTGTGTGTGTGTGTGTGTGTCCTCAAGCCAGTGCAATTTTTCTTTTACAAAAAAAAAAAAAGGATATATTTAATATAAAGAATTTGACAACTTTAGATCTTACTCAGCTCTGTGACCTACCTGAGGACCACTGGCAGCAATCAGACAAGACTACAACATACATCTCTTTATGCTACTGAAACCAGGGGCTGTCTATTGTAATGCTAACTAGGCTTATGTTTTGTCCTCTTCTTTATCCAGAACACCATATTTTTTCTAGATCATTTTTTTAATATTTATTTTTTAGTTTTAGGTGAACACAATATCTTTATTTTATTTTTATGTGGTGCCGAGAATCGAACCCAGTGCCTCACGCATGCTAGGCAAGCACACTACCACTTGAGCCACATCCCCAGCTCAACATCTTAAATATCAATAGGATCATTTAAAAAGAACTTGGGCTGGAGTTGTGGCTCAGCGGTAGTGCACTTGCCTAGCATGTGTGAGGCACTGGGTTCATTCTCAGCACCACATATAAATAAATAAAATAAAGGTCTATCAAAAACAAACAAAAAAATCTTAAAAAAAAAAAAAAGCCACAAAACTTAAGGAACATTTGAAGTAATCCGAGCACTTATTTCTTCTATGCCTCAGGGATAACAGCATCAAACCTGCCTGAGTAAAACAAAAAGGTCTTAATATTTAATATCAAGACCAAAAGCAAACTGGCAATTATTTGGAAGACAGTTATTCAGCACATGCTCTCAGAGTGTTCTAACTAGTTTTAACAGACATGCGTATCACTGAAAGCACTACAGAAAGACCCACATTTTTTTTTCTCAGAGCCGTGGATAACCCAGCTAAGCAGGTGCTATACAACTGACCCACATTCTGAGCCCTAGACCCACATTCTAAATAGAGCTCCCTGGAAGAAGAGTCACACAAGCAAGATGTTGTCAGAAATATGCCACCCTCCCGACTATCACTACAACACAACTTCACATGAGGACCTCACACAGTGTCAGGTAATTTTTTTATACTTATTTTTTAGTTGTAGTTGGACACAATAGCTTTATTGTATTTACTTATTTTTATGTGGTGCTGAGGATTGAACTCAGGGCCTTGTACCTGCTAGGCGAGTGTTCTACTGCTGAGCCACAACCCCAGCCCAGTGCCTGGTAATTTCGAGGAAATATTAAGAACAGATTGAGAAATTCTGCTTGATTTAGTCAATCTGAATAATTTAGGCTGGAAAGACAACTTCTCTCAAGAGGTTAGGTTAATTTTTGCCTTTAAGTCTTGACTACATCTTGCCTACAATGGCACTGATTAAAGCCTAAATACCTTTGAAGAGAAAATTTCCCATTATTTCTTTTCTTTCTTGAGAATTGATCTTTTCCCTCCTCCTTTGGAAGGTTTGCAGAATTTGCTTCCATCTGAGCCAGAAAATTGCCCATTTCCTTTCGCTGATCCTTTTGTCTACCCTGAATGAGTGCTTTCAAGTTATCCACTTCTTCCTTAAGGCCCAACTCCTTCCTGTTCATTTTTGCTTCTTTAGCTTCCTCCTGAACCCTCCTTTTCTTTGTATTCATCTTTTGTTTTGATGTTTTTAACAAAGACATTATAGGATGGGCTTTCTTTGTTGTCGATAGCTTGCTGAATGTTCCTTATCCTGGGTTTCTCTATGTACTGCACACAAAGTACAGACTCCATGATCTGATCCCCTTGAAGTCCAGATAGGCAGCCTGTTTAGTACCAGCCAGTTCTTCTTCAGAACCGTGAGATCGTAGATGGGGATTTAAAAAAGAGAGAGAGAATCTTCTTTTTCCCTTCTTTGAAGTTCCATGGGGCAGGGATCGTGTATGGAGCTCTGGAGCCCGGAACCGTTTTCAAACTGCTAACTACAGAATTGATCTGGCAACTCATTTCATTAGCATAAATCTGGTACAGCACAGAAAAACACATAGCTTTCCTTAACCACCTACATCCAGAATCCAATCTTACTTAGGATATATTCCAAAAATACCCACTGAGGAATCAGAATTTTTTATTATTATTATTTTTTTAAATGAGGTCTTGCTATGTTGCCTGAACTCCTGGGCTCAAGCAATTCTTCCTCAGTCTCCTGAGTAGCTAAGAGTATGGGTGCATGCCACCATATCCAGCTTAAAAATAAAGTTTAAAGATACTTAGATGTTATCCTTCTACCCATTACTGGGCTCTCTCAATCCCCATAGGTGTCCAGGCAAGCCTCACATGAAAACAAGTCAAAACAACCCAGCTGACTTTTTTAAATGAAACTTCAGTGTAATTGCCATTATTCTTGTTCTATAGAGTGGAGAGTATTTCTTGTCCAGTTTAACAGGATTCAAATCTATCCTTCATTGTATAGACAAAATAATGCAATTATAGTAAAAACAAGTTGTATTTTTATTGATTTATAAAACATTTTATAGTTTGTAAAAGCATTTTCTCATTAATTTAAAATAACATTCAATATAAAAAACCCAGTCAATAAATGCTTATTGATTATTCACATCCCAATAGGTATCCCTGGTGCCTTGCATAGTACTTGGTAGATGAAGAATAAGATACAGAATATGACCTCAAAAAATTCAGAGTTGAATGGATGATAAAAACAGGTCAATGATAATTTCAATAGATACAACTGCAATGGAGAAACTTAAAGATAGAGTGGTAGACAGAAGAAGAAAAATAGTATATCAAGAATTCAAAGTTTAAAGTGATATCAGGGGATCCTATTTGCTTATAAGTTCCTAGATATCCTATGTCTCGGAATATGTGTATAGATGGAAATATAATAAAATGTTTTTGATGGTAATGGCAAGAAAGACTGAGGGTAGTAGTACTGTGGCAGAAGAGCTGCTGATAGGGGAGGTAGCAATGATGTTGAGTTTCAGAAGACTTAGTGGATCAGGATTGGTGCCCTTTCCTGTTTTAGTACCATCTCCCACCCTGACATTCCAGTGGTTCACCATAGAGCCAATGTACACCCAGTCACAGCAACACAACCACAAAATGTTAGCAGTGACTGCCTCTTTGGTAACAAACCATGTGCTGAAGAACTGACAGCCTGTGGCCACTTACACATGCACCCAAATGCCAAGAAAGCAAAAACGAAGCCCTCTGCTCACACCTGACTTAGATTAGTTGAGGATCAATTGCATGAACAGGAGAAGCAACCATAACTTTGAGGAGGGTGAGAATGCCAGAAAGGAGAAGAAGAAACCAAACACGAATTGAAAGCAGATGATACAAGCCTTTGGCTTTCCCTGTAGAAGCACGACTATCAAAAATTAGGGGGAAGGGGGCGGGGGAGTGGTGGTGAGGATAGTTACAATAAATCCTAAAGAAAGTCAACAAAAGAAAATGTTGGACAATTTGTTGGATAAGTATTCAATAAGGCTGATTCACCTCACTGAGCTATTGTAAAGAACGACTAATATAAAAGATTGTCGAGGACACCAAAACAAGAACTAACCAGTAATAAGAACATTAATAATAAGGGAGGACCTAGGAATGAAACCAATTCAATAAAGACCAAAGATGTTGAGCAACCAGCGTAGAAATAAAGAAAACAGATATGACTGCCTGGAGGTGGTCCAAGCAAACAAGAACCAAAATCCTTTTTTGTTCTTAATTTTGAAAAAGAAGACAAGTTTACAGGGTATAAAGCTATAAATAAATATTGGCCAATGGGCTCTTGCTTATCCCTGGAGACAGCTTCCTTTGAAATGACTGCCTGGATGGAGGGGGAGAGAGTTGAAGGCTCAGGCTCTCCTCCCTAGAGCCCACGGTCCACAACAGGAAGGCTTCCCTCCCTAGTCTCTGGAGATTTGGGATTGGAAAAAAACACTGGAAAGAATCCAAAGCTGTGGTTCATTTCATTCTTTCATTCCCTGCCTTTGCCAAATGCTGACAATTACAAACAAATGTTTTCCTCACGAATACTTTCTTCTAGATGAGCATCCTGCTCATTTGGGTCGCTGATATGCATATGACTTGAGAGGCACTTTCTGAATCCCCAAGGTGACAGGATTTCCACGTAATGATAATGATTATTTAATGTCATCATCGCAATGGGCTGCCTGGGCAAATGAAATGCTCACTGGGGCTAAAGCATTCACTCAAGTGAAGTAAATTAATGCTTTCCAGGGTACCAGATTTCCCGTTGGGGCCCTAAAGAAGGTAATTCATTACCCAGGCATTCTCCACCCCCAACAGTCTATCTACCAGCAAGTTCTTCAGTTGCTTAAACTGTCAGGTTCTCAGCCAGTGTGGGGAAATCCAAGAGAGATAAGAATATGCTGAGAAGGTCCAGACTGAGTGGATATTTTTAGTCATCTGAAAACAGTCCAGGAGTGATAATCATCATCATAATAGCCCAAGCGAAGGCAGACCATCTTTCTTTTCAAAGCACTTTCATCATGAAAATCATCTTTTGATGCTTACTATGATCCCCAGCTGCACAGAGCAGGTATTATTCCAGTCAGCCCTGGCTATGGCAGCATGGAAGGCATAGACTAATTAAAAGCATGGAAGTAAACCTGGAAGACACAGGAAGGGAGGGGTGTAGCAGGAAGAAGGGAAAGGCCTCAGAACCAATGGCATTAAAAGCACTGAGGTGGGGCTGGGGGCTTAGCTCAGTGGTAGAGTTTGTGCTTAATGTGCAGAACCCGGGCTCAGTCTGCAGCACTGAATGGGAGAGAAGAGCATGGCGGTTCTGGGACCAGGAACCATGTAGAGCAAGGATGGACATTGGCACATGAAGGCAAAAATGTGAGAAGGCTCAAGTGTCTGACCAGGTAGACTAGATTTAAAAAAAGCATCTACTGATCATTTATACTTTTAAAGATTTCTGTTTCTAGGGACAACATCAAGAAAGATGGAAACTAAAATAGATCAAGGGTTTATTATTAAATGCCTTGAGGTGAAAGACACAGGGCAAAAAGCAAGATGATACCTGGCAATCATCCCTCTTTTCCAGATGGGGAAACCAAGTCTCAGAGAAGAAGGTCACAAAACAGTTGGAGAGAAGTTGCTTTTCTCCTGCAGTAGCAGAGGGCAAGTACAATGTATGAAAACAGAAGTCTGGGAGAATCATAGCAGCCTGCAAGAGGTTTGCCTTAAGTTCATGCTGGTAAGAGCCAGAGAAAGTGGAAGGGAGTGGAAGTCAAAACCAAAGGAATGTAAAGGGGGGCTTAAGGTATTGCCAAGGAATCTTCTAATACTTCTTGCAATGACACCTTGGACAAGATACTTCCCTAAACTTCATCTGTAAAATAGTCAATCATAGTAATTCTGTGAGGAGTAATGCTTATAATAATAATAAGAGGGAGAGAAAGATTAATGAGGTAGGTGGTCTCTGGGGAGGATAACACAGCAGGAAAGAATAGCATTTGGGTTTGGCATGATCCCCTTCTTCTCATTAAAAAAAAAAAAAAAAAATATATATATATATATTTATTTATTTATTGAAAACTTTCCCCAATCCTCATGTATTCAACCTATGTCATCAGCAAAACTTTTGACTCTAAAAAGCACATAGAAAGCTATTTCAGTGACCTTTTCCTTCTGCACAATTTGTAGAACATGTTTCTACTGACAAACCATGAACTTTTCTGCTTTAAAAGAATAAGATTTCTTCTGGAAGGAGAATTAATCAGGCACAATAACATTCTGTCTGACCCTTCTCTTCACGGAAGGAGTCCATCCAAACAGTGTCTGAAGGCTTCAACCAAACTGCCTTCAGTCTCTTTAGAAGATTTGCCCAAGAGAGTCCTACACACTCATTTTTCTGCAGTAACTCCAGGCACCAAAATTATCTATTCCCAAAGAGGAGTGGTAGCTATAAAGTTATCTTTAACCTATGAAGGTGCTTAGCAAGGTTCATCTTACAAGCCTGGAATGAGTCTCGTAGGCTGCCAGCTCTAACCTCCAACTCTAACTCCACAGCCCAGTGACCTTCCAGGGTTCACCACAGGCTTCTCTGACAGACCTGAGTTTAGGAAAGTTCCTTCTAGGAAGCACTGATAGGACTCTTGGATGTGAACACTGTGGTGCTGGAGACTCTGCCATTTCCAACAGCATGGATGTCTCTAGAGGGTGCTGTGCTAAGTGAAACAAGCCAGGTATAGAAAGAAAAATACTGCACATCTCACTTACATGTGGAAGCTCAGTAAATACAAAATCCAATGCATAGGAACAGGTAGTACAATAAGAAGCAAGGAAAAAGGGAACTTCGGTACAAAGTTGCAGTTTGTAGAATGAATAAGTCTAGAGATTTAAAGTACAACATAAGGACTACAGCTAATATTATATTAAAAACTGGAAAATTGCATAGACAGTAGATTTTATGTTCTCTTACCACAAAGGAAAAAAAGGAAAGGAGATTATGTGAGATGATGAATATGTTCCTTTGCTTGACAGTGGTAATCACTATGTATATGTATAACTAAACATCATGTCATACACTTTAAAGTTACACAATTTTTAAAATTAAATAAATAAATAATACAATACAATAGTACAAGGAGCTATTAAATGGATCACTCAATCTCCTCAGTTTCTTCTATCCTCTAATTCTTTTGGGTTTTTTTGTTTTGTTTTGTTTTTGTTTTTTTATTTGAATCCCCATACTTCATATAAACATTTTCCTAATACATTCATAGCCTTGCAACACTCAGCCTTGTGAATAGTCCCAGCATATCCTCTTTTCCCATCTCCCTACCCATTACATCCCCTCCACAAGCCACAGCACTGGCTCATTCTCTAAACACAAGCCGATGTGGCCAGGGGCACTGGCCACTACCTTTCATTCCTTCCATTTACCAAATGAGGGCAGGGCAGGGCTGAAGTCTAAAACCAGACCAGCTGGACCCCAACTCATCCATTTCCTTATCCTTTGTTCCATCAACCAACCCATCTGACCTCACTGTGCTGCCACAAGCCATTGCAGGTGAACGTTTGCTTACTTTAGATTCAAGGTGGAAGGCCACCTGATGCCCAGAGTTGCAGAAAGAACAAGGAACACTGGCAGTTATAACAGCCTGCAGCAAAGCCCAAGGACCTGAAGGAAACTACAAAATGACACTTGGAGCCTCCTACTTTACAAGGTGATGTGGGATGCATGGTGCCTCCGTCACAGGTTCAGACAAACCCCATGTACTGCTGTTGAAGTAGGAAGCAGGCCTCTTGCAGTAATCCATCTGATGGGTGAGCCAGGAAAATGTCACTAGCAATGTTCAGTGGGATTTGTTTTAAGATTCTCAGTCAGCACAAACTATTAAAATGAAACAAAGTCATAGCTTGCTCTTCATCGTCTTTCTGTTGTCTCAGGGTTTCCCATGATATTAGGATAAGGCTTATGTAATGTTTGCTTCAGGTGACTTAGTCATCCATACAAATCGAGAATGGGAAGAACTCCCTAGGTTATCTCTACCCACATGCCCCAAAGCCAGGCTTAACTCTAACAACTAGAGCCATGTTTTGTCTTTTTTCAGGACAAGTAGCTCTCTACACTGAAAATGGGGAGAGGGGCCTAGAGAAGAGATGGCACACAGAGGCTACTAAAACTTTGCAACCAAAGTCATCTACCCTGGTGTCAATGCAAAAGACAAACTGCTTTCAGAGCACAACTTTAGAGTAAGCTGTGTGCAACCTAAGGTTGCAGGGAACAGGAAGCCTCACTGGAATTCTCCCTGGCAGAGGGAGGAACAGCTACAAGGTACGTCCTTAAACAGTAGTTCTCTCCTGTCCCCCCCCCCCTTTCCCGTGCCCCGGGCTTCCCAGAGTTCCCACTGAGCCCCACGCTCCAGATCTTTCCTCCAAATCAGCTGCTTCTGTGTCCTATTCCCTCAGGGCAAGGCAGTGCATTTTCCAAGGTAACACCTAGCTAATCTCACATAATCTAATCTGAAAGAGTTATTGAGTATTATTGGATTAATGCTCTATTAGTCCTAGAAAATACAATTTGCATTCTAGAGACACACGTGGCCTTAAACCAGAGGAGTGGGAATTTCCATTACCCTGGCAGGCTAGTGAGAGAGGCAATTTTGCAAGGGGTGAAAGTTTCAAGACCAAATTTTGTTATATTAGCCTTGCCTGTTCCCACAGCTGGGAAGATTTTAAGTTTCACATTTTCAACAGCTACTAATCCATGCCTTTTTGTAATCTCTGTTCTGACTTTTTCCCCATCAGCATTGATGTGTGCAGTGGTTTGGGATTTTATCTGACCTCAGTTAATAATAATGATTGGTGATGCTGAAGCTGTACTTCATTAGTGGCAATATTTTTGTAATTGCAAAAAAAAATACTACCTCTCAATCATTTAAAGTAACTATGCCTTATATTTCTTTTTATTGTGGTTCTATTTTTGGTAACCTTAATAAACTACTTCAAAGGTAGACAAAAACTTTTTTAAAATAAGAGCTTTTTAAAGCTTCACTTATAAATATACTGCATGTCAGTGTAATATACTATATATGCCAATTACATATATTGCCTCACTACTCACAACCCTATGAACGAAAAGATACTATTCCCATTTTCAGATGAGAAAACTGAAGTACTAAGAAATTAAATAAATTTGACCCAGATCACATAGTCAAAAATGTTGAAGGAAAAATTTAAATGGAATTCTGTCTGCATCCAAAGTTTTCCCTCTAAACCACTGCTTTCTCCTCCCAGCTAAAGGAAGAGAGGGTAGGGAAGAAGTAACAATATTTCTATTATCTTGAGCTTCTCAACCTTCCAGGAACTAAGTCAGTAATTCTCAAAGTATGATCCCAAGATCAGTAACATCATAATAATCACCCCCTAGAAAACTTGTTAAAAGTTCAGGGCCCACCCCAACCTTAAAGAATCAGAGTAAGCTGAGTGCAACCTAAAGTTGCAGGGAATAGGGGCGGGCCTAGAGCTCTGTGTTTCTGCTATCCCTGGGTTTCTGCCTGGATGTTAAGTCTAAATCCTTTCACAGGTGATCCTGATGCAAGTTTGAATTTGAGAACCACTGAACTAAGCCATCGATGTGGATCCTTAAAGTTTCAGGAATGGGTAGTTGTAACTCTTTCTTAACCTCCATTCCTTAAATAATTGCATTTCGTTAGAAACTTATACATAACTTTGTTGTGATTCTAGAGATATTTGAACAAAAAAAAATTATTGGTGCATGTTTAACAAGTGTGTACTACTGTAAATGGAAATGAGGCAATCCATGCAAAAAAAAAAAAAAAATCCTATAAGGTAGCCTTAAGACTGAATTTAAAAGCAGTGTAACCAGTGTTTCTGAGCTTAAAAAGAATGGAAATGATTATCTAAATTACCTATACCTAGTCAGTTCCCATTAGTCTGTGCCCTGCTTGTGCAAAATTATATGAAACCCTGTTAAGATTACTAATAGGGTTCATTTGACTAGCATCTCCACAGCTGGCCTCAACTTTTCTCTGTCTTCTAGACTGCTGCTTTCTTAATCCAAAATAAGACAGAGAGGTCAGCTTTGACCTGGATGATGCTCTCCAGGCTGAGGCCTTCCATTCCCTCTCGCTGGAGGACAAAGACAGGCCAGCATGCTGGTGTTCTGTGCACCTGCACTAATGACTCAGGGCTCCAAGTAGGCTCGTTTCCAGAAAGCAGGTTCTACATTTGGTTTGCCTTGTGTTTTCCATCTCTTTAGAGCTCACTCAATATTAGTCTACGTGTACCCTAAATAAAGGAAAACAAAATCACAGACATCATTCTATCTTTTCCTGAAAAAAAAAAAAAAAGATTTGCATCACTTCTCAAACTGAGCCAGAGGTCTGAAGTCAAGGAGAAACTTCCTCACTAGGGCTGAGTCAGTGACCTTGACCTTCTCGGATCAGGGTTAAGCCCTGCAGGGAGGAAGCTCCAGAAAGGCAATAAGTTCCAGAGCAACTGTTACTTCCTGTGTGACTTTGAGTAATAGAAAGCATCTTCTTGAGCTTTAGCTTCCTCACCTGCATTTTTTGGGAAGGGAAGAGCAAAAAGAGTCCACCAGAATGAAAAAAAAAAATGAACACAGTGGCCCAGCCTCACCAAACCACCTCAAGAGATGCTAAATTAATATCAGCCCTCCCTATTCCCCTCTGAAATGATGAGGGATTTTCACCTGGCTGGATGAAAGCGTTAACCTCCCAGAGCTGTCACCCCAGGTTATATAAACAGAGGCATATAAATGGGGGTTAAATGACCTGTTAAAAGGCCTCACAAGGATATCCCAAGGAATACAATCTAATATAACCCAGTATATGCATGTGTCATTTCTAATCTTGAAAAAACACAAGGCAAAGCCAGGACGCCTCACCTCTTTAAAAAGGAAAAACCTTAATCCCTTGATCTGGGTCCTATCACAGGCCTTCCCCTAAATCCCCTGGGGAGTGCTAGACTTTCTTCCACATATAAACACACCCCAAAATTAGATGAACACCCCAGTCAGCTAATCCCCAAGTATTCGAGAGAATGACACACCAATCAACTATAGAGAAACACCACATTTTGTGGTGCCTAGGTATTAAGTTTAAAATCTTTCCCAGAGACATTGATATTTTCCCAAAAGGAGAGAGCCCTCTACTGGCGAGCTGATACTCGCTGGGAAAGGACCTGACGGGATTGTCCAGTTAGTCAGTCCTTAGGGGCTGTTTTCTAGTACCCACTGGCTATGGTAGAAACAGATACCAATATGAATTAATGAAGGTTGATGGTATAAAACCCAATTCTCATTAGACCCTCTCAATGAATATAGTTTATTTACTCTCACAAGGAGAGCAGAAAAAGAGAGGATCCAAGAACCTTCCCCACTCTCCTTCCTAGTACATGGATACATTTTCTAGAAGTATTTCATGCAAAGGTATTTGCCCCATATTTGGGCTTTAAAAACAGCATGCCAGATACTTTTCAAGAAACTGCAACCTGAATATCCATCAAGAGAAGATGAGCAGGTAAATTATGATATATCCAAACAGTGGAATACTATGCAGCTTTAAAAATTAGTGAGAACATTCATTCTATACTGATATAGAAAAAGTTCCACATCTTTTAATTTTAAAAAGAAAAAGTACAAAAACTACACACACATGCTCACACACAATCCTTTGAAAAAGAATGAGATATATTTGTACTTGCTTCTATATGCATAATGTAAAATACTTCTAAAAGTTTATACAAGGTACTAATGACAGTGGTTACATATTCATAGGAATGTGAGAACTACAAGGGGTCAGGAGTGAGAAGAAACTTTTTTAAATTTGTTCTAATTAGTTATACATGACAGTAGAATGCATTTCGACATATTGTACACAAATGGAGCACAACTTCTTATTCCTCTGGCTGTACATGGTGCAGAGTCACACCAGTCATGTAATCATACATGTATATAGGGTAATAATACCTGTCTCATTCCACCATTCTGCCCACCTCCATACCCCCTCCCCTCCCACCCCTCTGCCCAATCCAAAGTTCCTTCATTCTTCCTTAGTCCTCCCCACCCCCTGCATTATGGATCAGCATCCGCTTTTCAGAGAAAACTTTCAGCCTTTGGTTCTTTGAAATTGGCTTATTCCACTTAGCATGATATTCTCCAGCTCCATCCATTTACTGACAAATGCCATAATTTCATTCTTTTTTATGGCTGAGCAATACTCCATTATGTATATGTACCACATTTTCTTTATCCATTCATCTGTTGAAGTACACCTACGTTGGTTCCATAGCTTAGTTATTATGAATTGAATCACTATAAACATTGATGTGGCTGTGTCACTGTAGTATGCTGATTTGAAGTCCTTTGGGTATAAACTGTGGAGTGGGACAACTGGATCAAATGGTGGTTCCACTTCAAGTTTTTCAAGGAATTCCCATACTGCTTTCCAGAGTGGTTGCACCAATTTGCAGTTCCACCAGCAATGTATGAGTGTGCCTTTTGAATTCTTGATAACTGCCATTCTGACTGGAGTGAGATAAAGTCTTACAGTAGTTCTGATTTTCATTTCTCTAATTGCTAGAGATGTTGAGCATTTTTTCATGCATTTGTTGATCAATTATATTTCTTCTGTGAAGTGTGAGAAGAAACTTTTCAGTTTGTTATGAATTTTGACCTTCGATGTAAATGACTTAACTGGTCAAAACATCAAATAAATAATTTTGGAGTTACAGCCAGAAAGGGCATGAAGTTTGCCTTAACTCATTAATAAGATGAATTTTACTTAACATTTATTATGTGCTGAATACCTTACATGTATTCACTCATTTATTTAACCTTGCCAGTCACACTATAAGGTAGGGAATATTCTTGTCTCAACCCTCTAGAGACATGGAACCTAAGGGAGAGAGAAGTTAAGAATCTTGCCCAGGCCCATACAGGGAAAGCTTCCATGCAGGCTGATTCCAGATTTCCCAGGCTCCACTCTGTTCTTTGCAGCTGTCCCAGAGAAAGTTTCCCCAATGCAATAAAGCTGGTATCAGAGAACATTGTAAGTTAAAAATACAGGAACCACAGCTAAACACTTGGAGAAGCCCTTTATGAATGGTCTCCAATATGCAATTTCTTTTGACTAAACAAATACGACTTACTCACAGATGCACATATCACACACTCACACATACACTCATACGTTCTCACTCTCACATACATACACTCATGCCCACACACATGCCCATTAGCTCACTCACACATACACTCTCAGGCACAATTGATGGCCTTCTCTGGCACCATCCCCAGAACCTTGGACCTGGCATACACTCCAGACCAAGGCTCCCTGGGAGACCTCCTTCAGGCCCTCTCTCAGGAATTCCTCGCTAAACACAAAACTTTCCTGACTAAAACATGGGCCCCATATTTCCATCCCACCCAACCACATATGCCGACTACCATCCTTCATGCTATCCAATCCAATCTTTCATCCATACCCTCTGACTGCAAAGAATCTCTCTTCCATAGGACCTTAAGAAAGAAAGATTGTTTTTCCATTCTATGTGTGCTTCCAGTTTCTGTTGCACAGTGAGTGAATAATTTCATGCAATTTGATTTTTGACAAGAAGTACAACCCTTCATCTATCTAGGAGAATACTCATCCTCCTAGGACAAGCTTAAGCACATATCTTCACCAGCCCCAAAGGACACAGGACCACTGTGAGACCAACATTCTTGTTGTTCTGCCAACAAGCCATTTAGTATCCCTGGAGCAATGACCTGCAAATATTCTAGATGTAAAACAATTTTCAAGGGAGAATAAGATACAGCATTGTACATGTGCTTTTTAAATTCCCTTTTGGATTCACTCCCACTTTACAACCTAAAAGTTCATTTTAATGCTACCCCAAAACTCCTCGTTGCTTTATTGTTTCAAATACTGGAGGACAAAGACACTTTCTGCCTATGCCATATATTGTTTTATTATACAGTGACTGTAAAAGGTCACAAAATGCAGGAACCCATCTGGAATTATTCCATTTATAATAATTAATTAACATTAGAAATTCCTTGTCATTCATCATCCCATTTAATCCTCTGTGACATAAGTAGTATTGTTATTCCCGTTTACAGATGAGAAAACTAGAGGTCACAAGGGAAAGTGACTAATCCACATCCACAATGCTAGTCATTAGCAGAACTAGGAACTAAAGCCAGACCTATAATAAATCCATACCACATCTAAGTGTCCTTTGGAGCTCATCTTCAATGGTCCAAATTCTTGGCTCTTGCAAAGGAAAATGAACCTATTAACAATCTCTAGGATCAATTCTGCACAACATGTCATTATTTGCTGCTGTTTGTTCTCTGAAATTTATTATTGCTTGGTGCTATTATCTTTCATGTACACTTTGCCTCTCTGAGTATTCATGGTACTGTTAGATTTTTATAGTCAGAAAATAGGTCTTTTCCATCTTGTGCCTCCATGTTCCATGTTCAGAAGAATTTTTTACACCTTTTTTTTTTTTTTTTTTTTGGTTCTAGAGATTGAACCCAGGGTGCTTAGCCACTGAGCCACATCTCCAGACCTTTTGACTTTTTTATTTTAGACAGAGTCTCATTAAGTTGCTAAGGGAAGCCTCAAAGTTGCAATCCTCCTTCCTCAGCCTCCAAAGGCACTGGGATTATAGCATGTGCCACCGTGCCAGCCACTTATGTGATTTTTAGATCACCTTGTTGTTGATGGTGGCCTTCTGCTTCTCACAGCTTCCCCAGACAAACTGCACAAACCAGGGCTCTCTTCTATGAAAATGTGGCCCAAACATGCTTCTCACAGGACTCTTTATAGGAATAAACAGGAAGCTTCTCAAATACTCCACAAGAGAAGAGGGGTCAAGTAAACTATAAGATATCTGCATGAGGGAATGGTACACAACTGTTAAAAATCATCTTTCCAGAAACTATTGAAACATTTACCAAATGTTATATTTTGTGTTTATAGCAAAGAACTAAAGCCTAGATAAAATATACCAATATTTTATATCAGTATATTTGGGAAGCTAAGGCAGGAGGATCTCAAGTTCAAGGCCAACTTCAGCAACTTAGTGAGGGCCTAAGCAACAGGGAATGATGTCCTATGAACTAAAAGTGGGGATTTTACTGGAATTTATCTTTTAAAACTCTACAAATTCCTCCTTTCTTTTTAAAAACTAAGCCGGTGTCTCTCACATATTCAGTGAATTATCACGAAATGATTCTCCGTGAATAATTCAAGGAAAAAAGAAACACATCTTTATCAATAATCTAAATAGTTCAGCTTATTTTTGTTTTTGTGGAATGGGGACTAGACTAAACATTGTAACCTCAGGGTTTCTCTTGCTTTGCTATTCACACAGTTTCTGTGATCCATGAGGGTCACATGTTAGGCATGATGAGGAACTTCTCAGCTGGCTGCTGAGGCCCTGCTGCAGGACCTTATGGGGCAGACATAACTACAGGACCAAAGTGCCACCCAGAACAGCCATTACACAGGCAGCACAGGATACCACCAGCAAGTTCCACCCCTGGCACCCTGCACTTGGAGTCTCGTCCTGACAGGGCTCCCCAGGCACTCTTTCCTCTCCTCCCTCATCATCCTCCATCACATTCCAGGCTAGGTGTGACAACCAGAGCTGCGGGGGAGGGGCGATCTTGAAATCAGTTCCCCTCATTCAGCACCAGGCACCTCTGTGCGTTCCTTTAAACCTGGGTAATCTTTCCAAGTGCTTTCCCTGCCTTCCACTCCATCCCCTTTGCACACAATTCAGTCGTGTTCGTGACATTATTAGTAAGTGAGGATCACCATGTCTCACCAAACAATTTGTAGGGTCAGCTCCATAAACTGGGAGGATAAAAAACCCCACCTCAATCACCTGGTAACACTTTAGCCACCCAGAAACCTTTGGGGGAAACCCAACGGGATGACCACAGGTTACACTCTTGCAGGCACCAAAACTCTAATGACATGCACCATGGTGAATGGAAATCCTTCTCCTTCAGTCTGTGCTCTCAGCTTTCTAAAACAGATTACACTGAAATTAACATCTTTTTGATGACTCATCTTCAAGAAGCTTTTCATATTTTATTTTCTTCCCTGGCTGACTGGTTGTTTCAGATTTTCAAACATCTCCCTTCTCAGTTCAACCCTGTACATAACCTCAACCAGAGGGTAAGGAAGACCACTGGAGCACTTGATGGAAAGTTGGAAACGTTCATTTGGAGCTAATGAAATAAAAGGGGATAGAGCTGATTCCATTCGTAATGGGTATAATGTATTATAAAGTCATTCAATCACTTCGACCTTAAGATGTTTTTCTTTTTATTTTGTTTTAGTGACTAAGGTGGATTAAAGGGCAAGACTCATTGCTATGGAATATACTTCCATAGTTTCCAGGATTTCACAAAAGCCTTTTTTAGGGATACAAAATTGTGCTTCAAAGTTGTTTCCTTAGAGACCTCAGAGTTCTTTGCTTCATCCATCTTACCAAAACTCCTAGTGCTAACTCTGACTCTTCCTTCAGGTGATAACAACCACTCAGACCCTGGGGCATGCCTGGCATTCCCAGGGCACCATCACCATAGCCCTTCCCACAGCTTCTATCTCTTCTCTGATTGGAGATAATCACAAGGCTCTAGAACATTAATGTTAGAACATTAATGTTATACTAACATTAACACTAACATTAACATTAATGTCTAGAACATTAATATTAGAATTCTTCCAAACAAATAAAACTATGTGCAAGTGTGTTCATATCTATGTTGTTTAAAACAGCAGAACATTGGAAAGAATCTAAACACTAAAATAAGTAATTGATAACAATGGAATATAAGTGAACATATTCCTGGGATAATAGTAGAGACGTAGCTATTGTCCCAGGTATTCTACCTTGTACTAAAAGTGAGGGAAAATACATGTTACAAACCAGTAACTACAGCATAATCACTTTTATAGATGCACATTATTTATAAACATATAGATGTATTTTGAGCTAGATGAATATACATCAAAATAGATGACAACCATGAATGATTTTCCTTTCATGTTTGCTTCTCTGTAATTTTCTGATGTTTTTCTCAGTGATTGTGAATAATAGTGAAATCAATCAAAAATTTTGCAAGATAATTTCTGTGATCAAAAGAAACAATTCCATTGTTTTGTTAATCACTGCAAAACTTGCTAAAGCTTGAGAGAATCTCTTCTTATAATCAAGTGCATTAAATCTAAGAGACAGACAGAGGTGCCAATAATCTGCTTCAGGAAAACCCCAAATGTTATGATACAGAACTACTGGGAGTGAAGTACAGAGGAGATAACAGGCAGAGATAAACTAAGAGAGGCAATTCACCATCAATAAAAACCACAGACACTCAAGTACATCAGTGGGCAGGAATAAGACACGAAGCAGAAAAGAGCAAAAAGGGAAAGTTGGAAGTTTATATAACCACTGTTGATCTGCCTTCTCCTTTCCCACACTCAGAACTCCACTAGCCAGGAAATACCTAAGGCAGCAGGAGACTCAAGATTCACTCTTGAGGGAAATTAAAAGGAGAGACTCAGAACTCAAGAGCACAAGTTATACAAGCATAGGTCAAGGCTCCAGGCTGAACTCACAGAAATTAATTGAACACGTACACAAAGCATCGTTCAACCACAAATCTTTCTTTTTGGCTCCCTAGAACATTTGCAACCAAGTTAGGAGACTGAAAAACTCTTCTCTGAAGTTCCACTGAAAAGTCTTACTGACATGTGGTGATCTCCCATCAAACAGACTTCCTGGTACAATGATCCAGAAGTGATGTCCATCATTCAACAAACTTTACCCAAGTCTTCATGGCTTCTAATTAGTTTTAACCACCTCATTCTTAATGTAAACCAACAACCAAGTACCACCAGACCTCTGAGCAAGTACTTGAAATGGGAACATCTAAAATAAATGGAAGAAAAATCAACTCTGAAAAAATCAAGATGATGCATGGGGAGAAACATGTTTTGTATTAATGGAGCCCATTAATACATTAAAAAGACCTTATAAAGATACTGCATGATCCTCTTCTCGGACTATACCCAAAGGACTTAAAAACAGCATACTAAAGGGACACAGCCACATCAATATTTATAGCACCACAATTCATAATAATAGCTAAACTGTGGATCCATCCTAGATGTCCTTCAGTAGATAAATGGATAAAAAAAAAATGTGGCATTTATACACAATGGAATATTACTCAGCATTAAAAAAGAACAAAATCATGCCATTTGCAGGTAAATGGATGGCGTTGGAGAAGATAATGCTAAGTGAAGTCAGCCAATCCCAAAAAAAAACAAATGCTGAATGTTTTCTCTGATATAAGGGGGGTGACTCATAGAGGGGTAGGGAGAGAGAGCATGGGAGGATTAGATTAATTCTAGATAAGGAAGAGGGGTGGGAGGGAAAGGGAGAAGGAAGGGGATTAGCAAGGATGGTGGCATGTGATGGTCATCATTATACAAAGTACATATATGAAGACTTGAATTGGGTGTCAACATACTTTATATATAAACAGAGATATGAAAAATTGTAGTATATATGTATATTAAAAATTGTAATGCAAAAAAGTACATGTATAATGGCATAAATTGACTTGAACATACTTTATATACAGAGATGTGAAAAATTGTGCTCTATATGTGTAATAAGGATTGTAATGCATTCCACTGTTGTCGTGTATTTAAAAAAATAATAATAAAATCAATTTTAAAAAGATACTGTATGACAAAATAAGAACATAAATTATGAAAAAGGAAGAGTAAACAGTTAAGAAAAAGTTTCTGGAAATTAAAAATAAAATAACCAAAAAGTAAAAATTCTATTAAAGATAAAAAGTAAAAATTCAATTAAAGGTAAAAAAAATAAAGATTGAAGTCAAGAAACTCTCACAGAAATAAAGGCTCAAGAATAAGAGGTAAACTGTGACAGAAAATACAATAACAGGGGCTAGAGTTGTAGTTCAAGGGTAGGGCACTGACCTAGCACATGTGTGGCACTTGGTTTGATTCTCAGCACCACATAAAAATAATTAAATAAAATAAGGTATTGTGTCCATCTACAACTAAAAAGAGAAGAAGAAAAAAATACAATTACAGCTAAGGTTTATTGGCTGCTTATCTATGTCAGTTCTTAGTATTTTACCTGTATTAATGTAATGTCATCCTTCATACAATTTCATGAGGTAGGAGCTATTCTTATTATCATCCACTCATTTTTACATATGAGGAAACTAGACATGGAGAAATTAAATAACTTGTCCAAAGTCAGTCAGCTAGTAAATTAATGTTCCAGTTAGGTTGAACCCACAGTAGCTTGTTCCCTTATCCACTATGCAATAATACCAGATGAAACATGTATGGCTAAAATACCATGTTATCCAGATTGAACAATGGAAGAAGAATTTTGAAGGATAATTGCAAATGTTATAAAAGAGAAAATTATGAATGACTTGAATGGTATCATAGAGAAATTCAGCCCTAAATTTCCAGCTGCAAAATAATGGGACATCAAAAGTCAGAACCTCCTGGTAGAGTACTCAGCTAGCACCTGGGAGGCCCTGGGTTCACTGTTCAGAACCACATAAAAATAAATAAAATAAAGGTATTGTGTCCAACTACAACTAAAAAATCAATATTAAAAAAAAAAGAAGTCAGAAACTCCTATTGAAGATGGCCCTTCTAAAAAGGATGAATTTTACTCGGCAACCCCAAAAATGCTAGGCTAGACAGTAAAGCACAGATAACTGACTGGTTGTAACTGACCCCTAACAGATGGATATTCCTGTATTATAAGTCTCAAAAGTTATAAGGGGGAAAAAGACGAAGGCATTAAAGTAGCAATTGGTAAATAAAATAATAAACATTGATTTCCAGTCAAGATAGTGCAATGAGTTCATGCTTTGATTACAGTTTTAGGGTCAAAATATAAAGAAATATGTGATAGAATACAAAAAGAGAAAGAAGTATCATATTCCAAAATGAGGTAAATGTCTCCAGAGAACAGAAATGCAGAACTGAGGGCCAGGCTGCAGCTAAGTAAGGTTAGGTAGCCAAGAGTTCAGCTCTTCATGAGTCCAAGAGCTTAAAACTTCCATAGATAATGAGAAATCGGGCTCACTGCTTATGAAAGTATACTGAACAAAACAGCTGACTTCTGCAGAGTTTCTCAACTTGTTTTATTGGTGCATTAGAACTATACATAATAGTGGGATTCGTTATGCCATGTTTGTACATGCATATAACAAAATTTGATCACTCTTATTCCCAAGTAACTTCCCTTTTCCTCCCCTTTAACTTTTATCACCACTATACCTAAGGAAGGGGTGCAATAAATAAATACATTTATATATGTATGTATGTGTGTGTGTGTGTGTATCCTAATGAGATAAATTAAATGCTAAGGAGTAAGATTTTTTAAGGGGTAAGATTGTGCTTTGAAGGGTCACAAACTGTTATAGTATCTAAGATTATTCACTCTGACAGAATTTTCATCTTATTGACACCCCATCACCCCACAGTCTTGGCAGTAAGAACTGAGCCAATCTGCTCCATAGGCCATGTCACTGATTCTTGGGTACCCCACCGTCACACAGGAACTCCACCAGCCAACTGAAAGCCTGATTACAAATCACGGTTCCTTTAAGAAGGACAGTGTAAGGGGAAACTGAAAAACGGCTGGACAGAGAAGCAGATGAGGAAAGATGGGAGAAAGAGAGAAATGGGGAGTGGGGGGAACATTTTAACCAAAACTACTAGTAACCCAAATTCCAAAAAAATAAAAAATTGGATGCTAAGAAATGATTCCCAAAAAAATAACAAACATGAATTCACTCTGGAAAATTAATTTTATAAAGTAACCTAACAAAGACCTTAAATTAGAAATATTGAGGATTTGCAAGACAAACTCTTCTTAAAAAAAAAAAAAAAAGATGCATTCTTCCATAACAATAAGGTAAAACATGCCACAAAATAGGTAAATATCTGGGCTGGGGGTGTAGTTCAGTGGTAGAGTGCTTGCCTAGCACATGTGAAGCACTGGATTTGATCCTCAGCACCACATAAAAAATAAATAAATACAATAAAGTTATTATGTACATCTACAACTAAAAATATTTTTTAAAGTGCAGTGAAATTTTTTAAAAAATCATGGTTAGCTAGAATTTCATAGCTACTCAATTCATCTGCCAAAGACCTGAAAATAATTATGAGAGGATGTACTTCAGCAAGAAGTGTATGAAACATAAAGAAATGGCGTAGGATTATGAAAAAAAAAAAAATGATAAGCCTAGAAACTCATGGGTTTTGTTCCTTCCTTCTTTCCCTTCCTTTCTTGCTGTGTTAAAATTCAGCCTGAAATCCATTAGGTGAATCCAAGCAAGGCAGGCATCCAGGGATTATGGGGAGAGAAGTAGCCGCAGCAGCTCAGCATGGAGAGTCTCTTTTGCTTGAGCAAAATGAGATCATCCCTGCAGCCTACTGAGAGCTGAGCAATCTGAAGCAGAGGGAGCAATGACTCCTCAGGACAGAACTGGGCACAGCTAGCACTAGCTCCATGTAGAGTGAGGAGGTCATCTGTGCAGAGGAGCAATGTGGGAAAGAGGCTGGTCACAGTGAGTTAATATATGGAGGAAAATAGAAGTCATGTCACTTTAGAGAAAAAAGTTACAAACAAAAAGAAAACACTAGAATGCACTGTATGATGTTGGCCTGGAATGGGAAGTATCAGTACGAGGTTTTCAATGTGGGGGTGGGGTAATTGTGTACATAGCTCTGTCCATGGAGAGGGACTAGACGCATCAACTTCCAAAAGGATTGAACACATCTAGTGCCCAACTCTTAATTGGGTTTTTTTGTTTGCTTTGGGGTTTGTTTGGTTTGGTGGTACTAAGGATGGAAGTCAGGGCCTCATGCACTATGTGCTTTACCACTAAGCCATACCCCCCAGCCCAAATCTTGGTTTCTGAATACCAGTTTGTAAAAAGAACCAAGGATTCTTGGACAAATGTCTATTTCCAAGGCTGTGGAGGGAAAGCCCAAAATATTGAACTAATCTACATTTTAAGACATTCAAAAAAAATGGTGAAGAGGGCAGGCTCAGTCTCTTCTACAAATGGTGCAAAGAGAAATGATACCTACTTTCAAAAGAACAAAGATGGCCCTTACACACACACACACACACACACACACACACACAAATTAAGTTGGACCTTACTTCACACCATGCCCAAAAAAATTAATTCAAAATGAATCAAAGTCCAAAATGTATGAGCTCAGACTATAACTCTTAGAAGAAAACATAGGATTTAGTCTTCATGACTTTGGAATTGTCAATATTTTCTTAGGTATCATACCAAAAGCATAGCAACAAAAGAAAAATAGACAAATTGGACTTCATCAAAACTTAAGATGTTTTATTCATCAAAGAGAATATCAATCAAAAGTGAAAATACAACCTGCAAAATTAAATATTTGCAAGCTAAGTATCTGATAAGGATCTAGATTATAGAATATATAAAAAAACAGCATCATTCTAAAAACAAAAAGACGAATGACCTAACTAAAAAGGAGTTGGTTATTTATTCCTCCAAGGAAGACCCAGAAATGTTGAAAAAAGTACATGAAAAGATGCTCAACATCATCAGTTATTAGGGAGATGCAGATCAAAACTGCAGTCAGCTACCACTTCACACTCACTAGAATGGGAAATAAGGGTTAGCAAGGATGTGAAGAAATCGGAATCCTCATCTACTGCAGATAGAAAATGGTTTAGTGAGATTTTTAACCCTGTGACCAAAACACCTGACAAGAACAATTTTAGAGGAAGAAAAATTTATTTGGCACACACAGTTTCTGAGGTCTCAGTCCATAGACAGCTGACTCCATTGCTTTGGTCCTTAGATGAAGTAGAAAGAACATCATGGCAGAAGGGTGCAGAGGAGGAAAGCAGCTCAGGACATGGCAACAAGGAAGCAGAGAGAGAGCCCCACTCACCAGGGACAAAATATAAACATCAAAGGCACAGCCCCAGAGAGCTTATCTGCCTATACCAGCCACACCTTATCTGCCTATAGTCACCACCCACTTAATCCTATCATGGGATCAATCCACTGATTGGGTTAAAACTCTTTATCATCATATCATTTCACCTCTGAAACTTCTTGCTTTGTCTCTCATATGAGCTTCTAGAGGACACCTCATGTCTAAACCATAACAGAAATGTAAAATGGAGCAGTGTCTGGAAAACAGCTGAAAGTTTCCTCACATGTTAAATACAGAATCACCATATGACCCAGTGATGCCACTCCTAGGCATATACCCAAAACATTGGAAACAGTGTCCAAACCAAAACCTATGTATGAATTTTCATTGTGCTACTATTCACAGTAACCAAAAGATATAAACAACCAAATGTCTATTGACAGATAAATGGATAAACAAAATGTGGTATATCTACACAATCAAATATTATTTAATTAGGAAAAAGAAATAAGTACTGACTCAGACTTCAATGTGGACGAACCTGGAATAACATATGCCGAGTGAAATAAGCCAGACACAAAATAACACGTATAATTCCATATACATAAAACATCCAGAAACATCTCAAATAGACAAATCTATTAAGGCAGAAAGCAAATTTGTCCTTGTCAGGAGGAAAAAATGGAAGCAAGTGAATGCCAAATGAGTATAGGGTTTCTATTTGAGGTAATGAAAAAATTATCTGGAACTAGGTAATGAGGATGGTTGCACAATTAGTGCCACTGAATAACACACTTAAAAATAGTTAAAATTTAAAATAATGGTTAAAATAGTAAATTTATAAGTATTTTTAAATATTTATATTTTGGTTGTAGTTGGACACAATTATCTTTATTTTATTTATTTATTTTTATGTGGTGCTGAGGATTGAACCCAGGGCCTCGCACATGCTAAGTAAGATCTCAACCGCTGAGCCACAACCCCAGTCCCAATTTATAAGTATTTTGCCACAATAAAAAAAAAATGAGAAAAATAAAATTAAGGAGCCATGTCAAGGGACACAGGACCCAACTTGAAATGCCTTCTACAGGTCTATAGGGTACTCAAACATCAAAATAGGTTGTAAACATACATACATACTATTACTCATAATCACATTATAATCCATTGCATAAGTAGAAATCCATGAATCCAAACCAATATAAGGGTCTAGGTGCAGAAAAAGAATACTTTCTTATAGTAGAATTCCAACTGCTGCTGAATGCTCAGTTCTTGTCCCTAATGTCAAGCCAATAACAAGGTCATGGTTTTGAGAAAAAGAAGTTTTATTGCTCTGTTAGCAAAGGAGAAACACAGAGTTTCTTGTGAGGTAATCCATCAGCAGGAATAGGGGGCTTTTAAAGAGGTAACTCAAAGGCTACATTCCACATGTTCTCTGTTTGAAATTATAATTTACTTGTTAATTTGGGAGGCAGTCATTTCTGAGATCTTCTGGTACCATCTCCAAAGTCTGGATTACTTGTTCCTATGGTGGGTGTGTAAGCAGGGACAAATAACTCTGCCAAGGATGGGGAAGAAAGGTAATCCTGTTTCCCCTGAGATCAGGGAGGGGGAGAGATTAGGGAGGAGCAGGGAGAGAGCAAAGGAAAGAAATATTTCCATTTCAAATATAAGTTGCAGTGGCAGAATAGCAAGGGTTATATTCAAAGTATAAAGTGGACCACTGTTACACAACTAATCTTTGTAGAAGAAATAATAGAATTAGAAAATCACCATTTGGTAAACACCATAGTTAAAATCAATTCAACCAAAAAGCATCAATTGGTAATGGACAATAAAAGTCCATCAAGGAAAGAAACACATACATAGTCTCAAAATACTACCCCCCACACACACCTAATAATCACAAAAGGAAAAAAATAGCTTTCTAATGAAAAAATCCGACAGATTCCACCCTAACCAAGTGACCAAAGTTACCATCACCAGCAATGGGACAAACCAAAATCGTGAATGACCTGGATGCAGTGAGAGCATGGTATCTCTGCAATTGATCAGATGCATGAACTTGGCCAAATAACTCACCTTGTTAGACCTCTGCTCCCTCATCTGAAAAAGAAAGGAAGTAGAATAGAGGATGTCTGATTTCCACTCCAGCTCTAGATTTCTACTCTTCTAATACTTATTCAACTCATCTAAATATGTCATCATGTCCAAAATTTGGCAGAGGGAGGTAGAAGGTTTTCTTTAAGTAACTAATGTTCTTACATAAGCAAATCAGGTTAAAGTGCACAAAATGACATATATAGTAAAACTTCTGAACTTGGACTGATTCCATGGGGATTATTGGAAAAGTCAAAATTTGAGAATTTTTAAAGCAATAATAATCATTCCTTTCACGGAAATACCTGAGTTCAAACTAGGGCAGGAAAGCAATTATATGGAAATGAGTGCTTATATAAATAAGTGCTTGAAAGGTTTCTTCCCCCTAAGAAAGTTGAACATGACTGCTTCACTAGTGAGCACCATTCAGAAGCTTAGCCCAAGTCCCTGGGTTGTCCAGATCTTTCAAGCAAGGCACTCGCACATTCCAGTGACTAAAAGCATCTTCAGTGTTGGGCAGAAATCTCACACCTTGGCCAAATGTCACTGCTTCCTGAAGGGTTAAGATGAGTGTCATTTAGTTAAGCAGAAGAAAAAGGTTCTGTTAAATAACTTAAGCCCTCACACGGCAATTCAAATGGTCAGTGCCTCATAAATAAATGTAATTATACCAATATTCACCTGGCATACCACCAAAAAGCAAAGTCTAAACTGATCTTATTACACCATTTGGCCTCAGCTATCAGCTTTTATGCAAACAGAAACACATTAATTGGTTAATTAGTAATCTTTTAAGATTGGGAGAGCCAATTCACTATAATTTTTACTAAATTTTTATTATCCCAGCAATATACAGAAGAAAGTATGTAAATTCAAACTATCAGAGTTACTAACAGCTCCAGTAAATGATGAGTTACTAGTTCATGATTTCTTTTTTTAAATTATTCTTCATTCCTACACTAAAAATATAAATTAATTATAGCACCCTTGAATCATTTGGGCCTCTTTCCTCTCTTCATTGCCTATATCCAGTCAGTCACAAAATGTTGCCAACTTTTCCTTTTCAATCCAATGCTCCACTCCCACCACCTCCCTTTCGGGCCAGGCCCCCATCACACCCTGCTTGGCTTAGCACGACAGATTTCTATATGGAGCAGTTCCTACAGCTTGCCCGGTCTTTTAAAATCTAATCTATGATGTGGTAATGATCTCTCCATCTTCACAGCTGACCCAAATTCTTCCCACTCTAGAGATTTTAACCGCCTTCATGGTGCAGAGGCAAGACTTGAGGTACTCTCCTCCAGATCTTCTTCATGTCCCCTCTAATCCATTCTTGGAGATTTTGGTATGCACAGTCCAAAACTCACCTACATGCCTTACTATCTAACCCAAATGCTATATTCCCATTCTCCCACCATAAATAATCCTATTGAATTATTTGATTAAAAACTCCAAATAACCCATGTCTTCAAAATTTCCCCAACTACTAACTACCTGGTTTCCTTTGCTGACCCTCTTTCCTCAGCTAGCCCTCTAAAAGATGGAGCACTCTAGAGCCAGATCTCAGCATTCTTCTCCTTTCTATTTCCATTCCAGCCCTAGATGATCTCATCCAGTCCCATAAATATCTTTATACTGACAAATCCCAAATTTATATCTCCAGCCTTGCTCTCTTTCCTGAGCTCCAGAATCAAACATCCAACTCTATACTCAGAATTTTTCCTGGACATTTCAAACATAACATATCCAAAGACTTCCCCATCTTACTAAATGATATCGCCATTCACCTAATTACTCAAGTAAAAAGTTTGGATTTGCCCTTTTTAATCTTCCATTCATTTATCTCCCAACATCAATCACAAAATATATATCTCTAACTCTCTAAAACAGCTCCTAAATTCAACCTCTGGAACCATGTCTATTGCTGCCACCCTCATCCAAGTCATTAACATTTCTCACCTGGATAATTGCAATAGACTCCCAACTGGGGATGAAGTACTGCCATTCATTCATTCATTCATTCAGAATGACAGAACCTCATCAAAAAGCAAGCTAGGTTGGCATGACATACATTTAATGACATCTTACTGCTGTTGTAAATGACCGTCTTCTTTTTTTTATTCTCCCTCAATTTCCTTTTTTCCACATATATCTCCCTCATTCTCTAACTTCTTTTCCTTTTCTGTTTTCTCAGATTCCTCTTTTTCCTTTTCTTCCCCCTGTTGTCTTACTGACCAAGTAGGCACATAATTTAGTAGAAAAATTCTAGGAGTTAAGACTTGGAGGTAAAGGGTATATTCCTGTGGGCTGTCATGATCATGAAGGATAATTATGACAGTCAGTTTATATTTCTGGCCCTCAGCTGTCTCATCTATTAAGTAAAGAAATTATATTGGATGGTCTCTGAGGTCCCTTAAAGTTCCAGAAATCTACTCAGTGTATTTATTGAGTAAAGTGTTGTGTTCCTTGTTCTTAAAAGTCAGTACATTCAATATTTTATATTTCCCTGAGGGAAAAAAGCAAATTCGATTTTTCACAACGCCTTCAATTGATCTTTTTCTATCAGGGGTAAGTTGCTCTCAATAGAAAAATGCACCTCTGCCTTGGTATTGTCGGAATGTTCAATACTGCTGTAGTTATTTTGGTCTTTGGGCCCTTCCTGGGACAAATAAGTTCCAAGGGAAAAAAAAAAAAAAAGACCAACAGGCTGCTCTATATGAAGGCCATAATATATTAGGCACTTACCATAGTCCAGTCTCTGTGCTAAGGCTTCTTGTTGTTTGTTTAATCCTCAAGTATACATAAACATATCGTAGATATTATACTGTCGCTCAGGTTTTTCAGAAAAGGAAACTAAGATGCAAAAAGGATGAAAATTTTAAATGTACACAGATTATGAATTTATGTTAATAGATGAGATAAATTTGAATCTGACTTCAAAGCCTATGCAATACAATATTCTACTACAGTACCTCTCTCCTGCAGTCTCTAAGCCTCTTGGACTAAGAAAACATGGGGCCTTTAATGTCCTGAAGATGAAGATGAAGACCACAACCTCATCTCTGCATGACCCAACTACACTACAAGGGTTTTGAGGGCAGAGATTCATAATTTCTTTCTTTCTTTCTTTTTCTTTTTGTTTTTGTTTTGTTTTGTTTTGTTTTGTTTGTTTGTTTGTTTGTTTTTTGTGGTGCTGACAATTGAACCTAGTGCCTCACACATGCTAGACAAGCGCTCTGCCACTGAGCCACAACCCCAGCCTAAGACTCATAATTTCTTAAGGCATCTAGAACCAACCATGTGAGTGCTCAATAAATGCCCTTGACTGAGAAAGACCATGGTAATAATCACTTTATAAGCTAGGGCTGCCTAATGTAAACCCTGGTGATACAAAGAGAAAGGTTTGGAATGAGGGAGAGATTGTAGTCAGGGTGGAACTAGGGAGATGGTCAGGCTTTCAAAAAAAAAAAAAAAAACTCGAACTACCATAACCTCATTACTGTTTGCAGAAAATTGAGAAAGCATTGATACCCCTGGAGGATCACTTTAGAAAATGGTTGAAAAGATTGGCTTAATTAAGACTCTAGGTATTTAAGTGAAATATTGGGTCAGCATATTTATAGAAGAATTTCTCTTTTTAAAATGCTTCAAAAGATCTTCAGAAGTAGACTTTAATTTGCATCACCTTCTCCTGAGCAACATCAGAGCACAATCAGCTTTCAGGGAGTTTTGTACCTAAGAAATGTGTAGGTTTCCTGGCCAACAGGATCAATTGCCAGAGTCCCTGAAAATCTGCCCCAAATTCCTCACCGACTTGTCTTTGGGTAGTTAGAAAACCCTTGCTGAAGTGTGAGACTACTGAAGCACCTGAATGTCCTCCTCAGACAGTGATTCAGTGCTGGTACCTAGGGCTGATTTCTGGAAGTTCCTCACTGCAGCATTAGGAGAGGCAGACCCAGACTGTCCCTTCGGAGGTGCTTCATGTAGTAAACAGTAAACACTGTGAGGAAAGAGGGAGAGTGAAAAAGACACAGCTACCAAGAGTCATTGAGGTGGTTGACAGTGACTCCTGCCAGAGGCCACCAGTCCTCAAAACAAAAAGTAATGTTGGCCAGACACAGTGGTGCACACCTGTAATCCCAGTGCTCAGGAGGCAGAAGCAGGAAGGTCTAGATTTGTGGGCAACCTGGCCAACTTAATGAGGCCCTGTCTCAAAATAAAAAAGGCTGGGGATGTAGCTCAATAACAGAGTGTCCCTGGGTTCAATCTCCACTATATATATTAAAAAAAAAAAAAGCAGTGTTGGCAATAGCCAAACAGATATTTGAGGAGCTGAAAGTCTTAAGAGAGAAAATGTGCGCTAACTAAGACCAAAGAAAGAAGTTTGAAAGGTGGAAGAGGAAGGGAAGTGTTGAGGTTCCCCACAACTCTACCTGATAAGTGCCCAAGGCCATTGGTAACTATCACCCTCACCTGGGTGTTCTGAGCCTATCCCTCAGATTCATGTGACCTGGAAAAAGAGAGTTGGAACATTGTCTAGAGCAGCAACATACTACAGATAAAATATTTCTTCCTTTTCTTATACTTCCTTGGTAAGAATTTTTTTTCAACCTAAAAGGTGGTACCAGTTGAGTCTGTTTTTGAGTTTCTGATTTACTTTTTTTTTTAAGTCAGTTGCAACATACAGTTAAAATGAAGGAACTATACCAAAAACAAACATGACAATGACAATAGACATTAAATCCAGGCAAAAAAACAGTTTTTCTTTCTCTTTACTCAAGAAAAGTAATATTATTGACTCTGCCCACCAAAAGAACATGAAGCACTTTACCCATCCCACAGAAATCTCATTTTTTTTCTTCCTTCTTTTCAAAATGTACTTTTAAATTCCAATTTTCTTGAAAGTATGTATCAAGATGTAGCTTTCTAAGCAATCACTGAGAAGTATAAAGGAGAGCATAACAGCTATAATTAACTCTGTTTGTATACCAGACAGATTTACGTTTCACTATAAATATTCCACAGGAAAAAATCCTCTGAAAGAGGGCCGATTATGCTGAGAAGTTTATCTACATGGCACTTGTCAAAAAAAAAAAAAAAGAAAAGAAAAGAAAAACATGTGCTGCAGTTTCTATTTGAAAAATATATATATATATTTCCTGGAATAATGCAAGATCACACACTTACCAAAGGAAAGAAATGAATAGTTGTGCTAAAATTACAAAAAAAAAAAATTTATTTAAGCTGTAGGCCTCTGCCCCTGAATGCTCACCTAATCATAGCAACAGAACATTCACACAGAGGATACCAAATCATATCATCTAAAATTCTGACACTAGCTCTGGTCACTGAGAAAACACTGGGGGACAGAAATCTCACCTGTGTGCTCACTGCAGAAAAGTCCATTTGCTGCTAATCTTACAGCTAAAATGAAACTACCTTTTGAAACTAAAATCTTTCTTGCCCTTATAATTCTTATTTAAAATGTGTTACATTCATTTTATTTTTCTTCTGCAACTTGTCACGTAACTGTAAATCTTCAGTTTTTAGGGGGAGACACACGAAATTTTTCAGTGTTCCTGTTTGCTTTTGTGACCATTTTGCCCCCAAGGGTTATGATTACGAATGTGGCTTAAACAATTTAGCAGTGGAGTTCCCATGCAATTTGCAATGCTAGTTACAACTTCTGTGATTTGGTCCTTTGCAGGGCCTTGCAGTCTAATTAATTTAATCTAGAAAATCAGTCCTTCTGAGTATTTCTGAGAAAGACATCATGTACAAATACCTAGATAATGTCCTGGTAATAGAAGAAGAGCTGAAACTCATTGGTCCAGCCCAGTTGGTTGTTTCTAGCCCACCTCTGTTCTGATAGTTTATGGCTTCTTTTCTGATTAGTCAGGGCCCAAGCCATATGATTGTGAACTACTTTAAACACTCTGAATATTAGTCAAAAGAAATCTTTAGGGCTGGGGATGTGGCTCAAGCAGTAACGCGCTCGCCTGGCATGTGCGGGGCGCTGGGTTCGATCCTCAGCCCCACATAAAAATAAAATAAAGATGTGTGTCCACCGAAAACTAAAAAATAAATATTAAAAAATTCTCTCTCTCTCTCTCTCTCTCTCTCTCTCTCTCTCTCTCTCTCTCTCTTTAAAAAAAAGAAAAAAGAAATCCTTATCTAGTTCAGCCATCAGGTCCTCCAAAAAACAATAACATCTTCCATATAACCAAATTCATTAGCTCTGAGGTTGACTTTGTGAACTTCATTAAAAGACTTACAACATGACTCCACTGCATAAGAAATGAATAGCATTTTTTCACGTACTTCTCTGGCTACTATAAAACCCTCACCTTGAAGTTTTGGGTGAAATTTATACACACACACCATATTTGCCACCTCACCTTCCACTGACTCTTCCAAAGCAGTTCCTTGTCACTGCGTGTCATCCCCATTAGCATCCCCTCTGGTTACCCCCCAGATAGTGCTCTCAGGGAGGCTCTAGTGATCTCCAGGCTGCCTCATCTGTGAACCCTTTCCTATCTTTATCTCAAATGATTTATCTTCAGCATTTTACCTTGACTCCTTCCTTCTTCTTCTTCTTCTTCTTCTTCTTCCCTGCCCCCTTTGGCTACCAGGGATTAAACTCAGAGGTGAAAAACCACTGAGCCACATCCCCAGCCCTTTTTAGATTTTATTGAGTAAGGGTCTCACTAAATTTCTTAGGGCCTCTCTAAGTTGCTGAGGCTGGCCTCAAACTCGTGATCCTCCTTCCTTAGCCTTCTGAGTCCCTGGGATTACAGGTTATAGCACCAAACTCAGCTTCTTTCCTTCTTCCTGAGAGATCATTTGGAAGTTCTAGCAGGGGAATGCAGCTACTCATATGCCCTTGGCCAAAAGAATTGGCCTCCTCTATTAGAGAATTTCAGGCCCTCTTCCAATAAGCATGCAACTTCAGAAGGGACACAGGGGAGTGGTGAGGAAGGAAGGAGCCACTTGCCTAGTCAGCCAGATCAGCGGAATCAACCCTGGTGATCCGGTGACAGCTGTCTCAGCCAGATCACCCTAACATCCCCCTTCCTCCTTCTTGAAACTCTCATGTATTCTGTGATATATTGCTGTTTCTCATATATCTCTTTTTTTTTTTTCCTTTCTTTTTTTTTGGGGGGGTGGGGGGGACCAGGGTTTGGACTCAGGAGCACTAAGCCACTGAACCACATCTCCAGCTCCATTTTGTATTTTATTTAGAGACAGGGTCTCACTGAGTTGTTTTGCATCTCAGTTGCTGAGGGTGGCCTTGAACTTGAGATCTTCCTGCCTCAGCCTCCTGAGCCACTAAGATTATAGGCATGTGCCACCACACCCAACTCATATCTCTCTTTCTCAACCAAATAACCTTCCCCTTTCTCCAGGAATCTCTAAAACACTGATATTCCCCAGAGATAATCACATCCATTTCTGGCTCTATATCAATAATCAGGATTGCATATGTTGAAAGATAAACTCAACTTTTCCTTTAAATCTTGTACTCAGTCTATATTTCCTAATTCAGCAAATGAGTCCACCAACCAACCAGTCATCCAAGCCAAAACACTGGCAATTATTCCTGACTTTTAATTTTCCACTAACTCCCATATTCAATAACTCAATAAATATTTTACCTTTTTAGTATATCTTGAATCTCTCACACCCATGCCCTAGCCACTGCCACAACTTCAGTTCAATCCCTAATATTTCTCCCTCACGTTTCTCCATCAACTTCTTTTTTTTAAATTTTTCTTTATTTTTCTTAAAGAGAGAGAGAGACAGAGATAGAGAGAATTTCAATATTTATTTTTTAGTTATTGGCAGACACAACATCTTTGTTTGTATGTGGTGCTGAGGATCGAACCCGGGCTGCACGCATGCCAGGCAAGCGCGCTAACGCTTGAGCCACATCCCCAGCCCCTCCATCAACTTCTAACATGTCTTTTTGTTATATCTTTATTCTCTTCAATGCCAGAATGATCGTTCATAAATGACACTACACACACACATAGGTCTATCCATCAGTCGAGGACAGTTTTCAGGTCTTAGTGGGCTTGGTTGACACCATGCCTAATGCAGTAGGAGCTCATTTAACATCTGTTGAATGGATTAACTGGAAAACACTGATATTAAATGAGAAGAACTAAAGAAATGAAGGGGGATTGGGAGGGGATATAGAAACAAGGCTACCTCTGTGGGACTTCCTGATGGTGGATGAGGGAGAGCATGAAACCCAGTCTTCCTAACCATTATTGCATCATGCATCCTTTTGAGAATCTGATGAAAATTAAGGGATTTCTCCACATGAAAAAATACACATTTCACAAAATTCTTCATGTAATTTCAGGGCATTCTCTCTACAGACATCTGAATGATGCATAAATCCAAGGTGTCACAGAAAAACAGATGGCGTATATCAGAGGCGGGTGTGTCTGAAAATGAGAATTTATTCCAGAGAAGAATGAAATTTTTCCTTTATCACACATCACACAAAACTACTTTAATAAATATCAGGTTCATTAAAGGATTAGATAATTTTTTTACTTACAAAGTATTGAGGAAAGCATTTTTATAATCTTGGATCAGGTGTAAAACCACCAAGCCATAAAGGAAAAGACTGACAGATTAGATGACATGAACTTCCTTACTATATAAGACACCATGGACAAAGAAAAATGACAAGTGTCAAAGTGTATCAAATATGTGAGATACATACAACCCAAGTAATTTATATCTAGAAAATACATAGAATGATTCTAAGTCAGTAAAACCAAAAACACAATAGAAAAAGTACACAATAGACAAGAAGAGGCATTTCACAGAAAAAGGCAAATAGCCACTTCGTACAGGGAAATGTGCTCAACATTTACTAACCAAGGAAATATAAATTAAAACAACTAAGTCATTCTTCTTCATCACCCAGATTGGCTAACATTAATAAGATTGATAATATACAGAGTTGTCAAGAATATGGGAAAAATAGATATTCTTATACACTGAGGGCAGAAAGGAAAAATGAGTATTCTTTTAAAGCAATTTTGCAGCATCTATCAATACTCCAAATGTACATACATTTCCACCCAGAAACTCCACAGGTAAGCCTCTATACTAAAGGAATGTTACATGAGTACACAGAGAAGTATCAGCAAGGGAATTCACTGAATATTGTTTATAAACAATAGAGAAAACCAAATGTCCACCTAAAAGGAAAAAAAACTGCTATGGTTTAAAAGAATGCAGTTGATTTATTTGTACTTGGACAGATTGCTAAATATAATAACATGTGCAATATTTACTTTTTACTAAAGAAATTTATACACTTGAATACACACACAAATTTGGGTGTGAGCCAGGTACAGTGGCACACATCTGCAACCCCAGCAGCTCAGAAGGCTGAGGCAGGAGGATCACAAATTCAAAGACAGCCTTAACAAGGCCCTAAGCAACTTAGCAAGACCCTGTCTCAAAATACATTTAAAAAAAAAAATGGGTTGGGGATGTGGCTCAGTGGTGAAACATCGCTGGGTTCAATTCCTGGTACCAAAAAAATAATAATAATAATTTGGGTGTGAAATGCCTATGTAAAAAGGTCTGTGTAGTTATCTCTGATGAGGAGACTAAAATTCAAGAGGAATGAGAAATTAGTACGTTTACTTTTATTTTATATTCTTTATTTTGTTTGAATATTTTGAATCAGGTTAAATGGGGGCAGACAAATTTTTAAGGGAAATGTTCCAGATTACCCAATTCCCTCATTCACTCTGACCTCACAATTTTGCCTAATTTCTGCTGCTTGCTGACATTTCATTTAACCCACAACTCATAAGCTTGCTTTCTCTTGGTTCACACCAAAATGCTTTGCCCACCAACTACAGTGTCATGGTGGTATAAGAAGAGCCTGGAGACTTCAACAGCACCTGAGAAAACCCTGGGTCCTGTTTATGTCATTTGCTTTGTTCTTTTTGAGGGTTTTTCAAAAGAAACAATGATTCTATAAAAAATGGGTAATATTCAATGACAGGTCTATATTCAACTGTAAATTAAGTGACATTGCTTCTGCACTTAGCATGTGGGCTCTGAAATATGTAAATTTATGAGAATGTTCTCATAACTAATTGGGAAACAGAAATAATAAAATAAGCCACAGCACCTCTACTAGAGATCACCGTAGTAATCTGCCATTCATCCCTCTGCATTCTGGCAATTAGCCATGAATTTCACCCTGGATTTCCTCAGGATACTACAGTTCTAAGCCATGGGAGTTCCTGCCTTCATACCTCCTGTTGACAGGTTGCATTTATGACTGTTAGGAGACATTTTACTGACAATGTTTCAAATGCCTAAATAAATGACATTCTCCTAGCCCACCCACTACTCTGTTAACACTGCAGCCAGCCTCCTGATAAATTTGAGTGTGTGTGTGTGTGTGTGTGTGTGTGTGTGTGTGTAATATAAATATATTATGTTAGGTTCTGCCATCACTCACTGAGATAAGTGTTTCTGATCCTCAGCTCTTTTTTTTCTTTCTTTCTTTCTTTCTTTTTTTTTTAATTTGTAGATGGACAGCATGCCTTTATTTTTACTTTGTTTTTATTTTTATGTGGTGCTAAGGATCTAACCCAGTGCCTCACATGTGCCAGGTGAGCTCTCTGCCACTGGGCTACAGTCCCAGCACCTTAGCTCTTTTTTTATTATTATTTTTTATCTTGAGGCAGGGTCTCACTAAGTTGTCCAGGCTGGCCTCAAACTTGCAATCCTCTTGCTTCAGCCTCCTAAATAGATGGAATTACAGGTGTGTACCTGTAATGTCATATCACCCCCAGCTTGATTTACAGTTATTTTCAAAAACCCAGATATTTTTTATGTAAAGAAAAGGTATTACAATAGTATACCTGGGGGGAACAAGTCTCAGAATTTATAGTAGTGGCAATATTAGCAACTCAAGTTTTGAAGAGAAAATAGACATGGAAAGGCTTAAACTCTTGGAACTCATAGCAAAATGAACCTGGCAATATTTCTAGGTTCATTTTCCCTTTCTTATGTACAGAAACATTGGCTGAAACATCAGCATGTTCCCATGGTAACACCCCAGATAGCCAAGAGGTTTAAGTCAGTCCCCACCTTGGTGTACACCAAGATACCTGCTGAGTGTTGGAAAAGTATAGCTGGTACCCAAGGCAAGGATGAGCTTAGGACTCCAGGTCTTTCACCTTCATTCCCCAACCTGGGCCTGGGTATTTTCAGTGTAGAACACTATCAGCAGTGCCTCAATATAAAGGCAAACAGAAAAGTCTCTTTCTCCAAGTTCAATGCCAATTGGGCGATTTGTTTTCCTAGAATACTTACAAACACAGCTACACAGTGCCCTACTAAGAGGCATGTGAGAGGAAGATGAGCACTCTGGGTCCTCTCATGTTCTCCAGGGTACTCAGGCTTACAGAGTGATTCAAATGAATCAGGACCCACTTCACATGCACATGCTTCATTTAAACAGCAACCCAGTGCAGTATATGTTACTATAAGTAATGCACCCACGCACCACAGATTTTAATGCATCCTAGAAAGCAAATTACTGTCAACAATAAGTTATATGACATTCCTGACCAAATTAGTTGATTATTCATCTGAATACCAACAAACTCAGCCTCTATTGAACCATGAAGGAAAGGGAAAACATCCAATGATTATATAGATGTTCTATAATTAGCATTTAGGAAATGACTATTTGGGATTCTTTCCTTAGCATGGCTAAATTGCAAAAGGTCTGCAGAGGTCATTTAGTCCAGCTCTTGGCTTACCCTGCTGCAGACTCTAGGGATTCATTAGCATAGTCGAACAGAAAGAAAAAGATATACACTAAGAAAATGTATGTCTTCTTGCACATTTGACAGCTACATTTTTCCCAGGGCTACTCCACTGGAAGTAGAACAAGATGTCAAGAATAACTTAGGAGAAGTTAGAAAAAAAAAAGTCCTTGGGATATATAAGAAAGTTAGCTGAGACACAAATAAATAAAGTAGGAAAAAGATAAAAGGGCCCTACTCAAGGGCTCTGAGCAACCCCTCACCGCACCTGGCCAACACAGGCAAACTCAGCCAGCTGATTCTAATGCAGCAGTTGACAGAGGAAGGAAAAGATGGGAATTTGGGGCGATTTTCCTATTTCGTTACTTCTAATTGTTATTAATCCATACTCCCTAGATGAATTAATTATTAATAGACTAAAGCTGTGCATAAGACTGGGTTAATTATGCTTTGGGGGTTACAAAGGACAGGAATAAATTCTCTTAGGCTACCTCAAGTAATGAGGATTCACTGTTCAGCTATGCATGTCAATATGTGTGGCTTCTCTTTTCTCTACCTATTCACCCCGACTCCTACCATCCCCTAACCCTCAATCCAAACCTCTCCTGATATCTCAGCTCAAGTTCCAGAGAGAGAGGGATAATCTGTTTACTAATGTAATTACTTAACTCCCATTGATCAGAGTTTTTCTGGTCAGATCACCCTACCAGCTTCTCACCAGTTGTGAATTAGTTGCCCTGAGTCAGGTGCCTGTGTTCCAGTCAGTGGGTGCCCATCACACAAGCTACTGTTTAGCATGGCTTCTTACAGCAAAGGGCTGTGGGACAAAGTAGATTTCCTAAGAAAAGAATGATGTGCATCTCAGGTTCATGACTGTGACAAACTGCCACCAAACCCTTAAGTAGAAATAGACTATAGGTTTGGAGACAAGAATGTTTTTAGGAGCAGAACCAAGTTTATGAACTTGCCACCTATGCAGTTCCACAGGGTCCCTGTACTTAGAAGGACCCATGCTTGGGTTAGTGCTCTTTTGTGGCCATCTTGAAACTCTTAACAATTCTTGAACAGGGGCCCTGTGTTAATTTCACACAGGGACTTGCATATTATGTAGGGATTTTTATGTATTATAAAAGTGAAAGGAGTGTTGTAGAATCAAATAATTTTGGATCCAAGCATTCTTCTGAGATCATCTACTCCAAATACTCATTTGAAAAATTAAAAAGCTGAGGTCAAAGAAAGGATAATTGGCTTAATCAAGATCCCATAGTGAGTACTGGCAATGTCGAACTAGAACAGATTCTTATCACTCTGAGTCCAGACTTCAGTACTCCATGTGGCAGGATTCCTCTTAACAAGGAATGCCTGATATTTGTCTTCTTTGCCAGCGTGTTTGGTAAAGTACTTAGAAATCTCATAAAATGAAGGCTAATATAAAAACACAAATGTCAGTCTTTCTTCAATCTTACAGCTTGTTTTGACCTTCCCCCAAAAAATTCCATTGACAATCCCCTGAACCTAAAACAAAAGCTTAGTAGAAGAATATAATCTAGTAGAATCTCTATGGAAGATCATTTGCTAATAGATAGGAGAATTACAATGCCCTTACCCTTCAACCCAATAATTCCATTTCTAGATATAGTTGCACATAGGCACAAATATGCATGCCCAAGACTATTGTTATACTACCTCATAATAGCAAAAAGTTGGAAGCAACATAAATAGCCATCAGTAGGAGACTGCTTTAAAAAAAAAATTTAAAGATGTTATTTATGTTATTGCAACAGAATACTATGTAGTTTTTGGAGATAAATAAGTTAATCTAGATTTACTGATATGGAGTAATTTCTAATATATTGTTTCATGAAAAAACAAGGTGAAAATAGAATACAGTATGTGTCTATTTGTAGGGGTAAGGATATATGATTATATATCCTATAATTACACACACACACACATACACACACACACACACACACACACACACAAATGCAGAGGGGGTATTTGTACATGCACAAAATTTGTCCAGAAAGTTATATAAAAAAGGAGTTGACTGACTCCAAGGAAGGGACATGAGGGACTCATGAATAAGAATATGAGGGAGATTTTTACTCTATGCTATACTGTTCCCCTAAAATTTATACTATATGCATAAGTTGTCTTTCAAAAATTAATCAAATCAAATGAGAGCCTAAAAGGGGAACCCATGACAGTGCCATTATTGTATCACATCTACAGCAGTGAGCACTGTATTGGTGCTATCATTCTTATTACAGCTTTTGATGGGATTTGTATGTTCTATAGTACTTATAGACAAAGGAAATTAAATGCAGTTAAATTAGACTTAAAAAAAACAGCTCTCTTCCCTACTCACCCTGCTCTATGCAAATAGAAAAATCTAAAAAGTTTTCAAAACCTGCTTTTTTCTTCATTGGCACCCCAGTGTAATATAGTGGAGAAGATAAGAAATGAGAGTTCCCAGCTCTTCCTGTTGAATATTTCCCCTGGGTGACAGGAAAGAAGAAGGCTTGTCCTCCTGATGACACTGCTCCCTAGTTAGGAACATCTTTCCCTTACACATCCTCTTGTTTGCTCCACTCCCCCGTGTTCTATGTTTATGTAAACGCCACATGGTGGATCTTGGATGGCTACAAATTCTTTGACACTCCTCTTCTTTGGAAGGAGGAATCTGTTTCTATTATTTTTTTATTCTGGGTTGCCATGTGATTGCTTTGACCAATGGAGTATGATAGAATTGGCACAATATCAATTCCAAGCCTAGTATTTAAGAGAACTGGCAGAGTCCTGGGTAAGGATGTAAAACCCCACCTGTCTTCTAGAGAGAACATGGGGGAAAGCCCTCAGTCTATACAGAGAAGGACAATGGCCCGAAGTCCAATCATGTGAGTGAAGCCATCATGGATCCTTCAGCCCACACCAGACCATCAAGCGAATATGGTCAAAGTTATGTGATGCAGAAGAATCACTCAGCCAAGCACTGCTCAAATTTCTACCCATAAATTTATGAGATACAATTAAACGGCATTGTTTCAAGACAGTAAGTTTTGGGGCAGTGTACCATGCAACAATACATAATCAGGATGCCATACTATCGCATATTAAACACTGACATCTCCAAAACTTTTGTACTCAAAATTCAGTCTTTCCTAAATTACCTTAGAGTAATGATAAAGCTATCACATGTTGGGCAGCTGTGGCAACTGAGAGAAGGGACCCCAGTCCAAGACAAGAGAATAGATGAATTTCTCCAGCACCTCCTTCCCACAGTACCAGAGATGAGTCTAGGATGGTCAAGCTGAAACCATCCACTGACTCCAGAGACCATGGCCAAGGATTCTAGCCCTACATCTCTGAAGGTGTCTTTTGGCTGACACCCCATCCTTGTTCACCCATTAAACCCATGTCCACTGGCACAAAGTCAACCACATCATGGGTTCACGTGTGGTTATTCTTTGAGGTAGGATAAGACCACTCCCTCTGTTCCATCCCTTGCCCTCTCAGGCTTAGCTGAGAGAAAGAGAGCCAAGTCTTGGAAAGAAAGATTCCTGGATTAACTTCCCTCAGCCCACAACGACTGGCAGTTGCCACCCACTTCAGCCCAGTGCCTGTTCTCACCCACCCACAAGGTTGCCAAGGCCTGAGGGAGGTGGCACTGGCAGGAATCATAATTAGAGGTTTCATCATATACTTCAGCTCGATGAGAACAAATTCTTCCTTACAACATGCAAATCTATTGTTTGACTTCATACATTCAACTAACTTTCAAACACATTGTTGGAAGTTCATTAGATACAAAAGTAAGACACTACCTCTTTTGAATTGTGGACATAGCCTTGACATTCACAGAAGGGCATCTCCAGGACTGAAGCAAGAATGGTAGTTTCAAAACCCATGTGGTGAAAGAGAACACTGAGATCATCACACATGGTTCACCAAGGCAAACATGGAGAGAGGCACAATGAGGTCAGGAAAAGAGTCTCTTGTCCCTCCTGTCCCCAGCTGCAAGGGCATGAACACCCATTAAGTTTCATAGAAGACCTTTCACCACTGTCTATTCAAACATACTAAAGAGATGATTTGATCATCCAAATATTATGATAGATCAATAAGTCTGGACATTACTAGGGAGAGAGGTGCTGGCTTGAAGGAAAGCTTTATTCCAAAAAGCTAATGGAAGAAATTTTAGGACTTTCCTAAATTATCTGAATCATTTGTTTTCAGTTACCCACTTCCAATAAAATATTTAAGGAACAACTATTTCCATGGTATTCTTGGGGTCTGGAAATACAGCCAAAGCCAAGCATGGGGCAAAGGAGAGAAGAAGGAAGGGCAGAGACACCCAGATTACCTGTCTGTTGCTTAGACTGGTCCAATTTCACTAAGAATCACACAAAACTCTTCATTCCATCTGCTTTGTTCACCTGATCTTTTTCAATTTCTTTTTTCCTTTTTCCATTACCCTAAGGGAGTAATCTAGCCACTTTGGCTTTTTTTTTTTTTTTTTTTTTGCATGCAAAATGTAACAGTTCCTTTTTCTTCTTTCAGATAAAGGCAGGCTCAGGGAGGGGAAGAAAAAATGTGCCAGGCTTCTTCAAATTAGCTCTGAAATAAAAGTCACTGCCAGATGTTATATAAAAGGTGACGTAATCCTAAAGTACTTCATTACATATGCAGCTCAGCTCTTCAGCCCAGGAGGAGTTTATTACATTTTGTCGATTCCATTTTCTATACCCACATCATTTTTACATAATTTTTCCTGCCTGACAGACATCTTCACATTTTCACAGCAACCCATCAAGATAGCGTTACAACAGCACAGAGAACCAGGTTAGCAGTTTACAAATAACGGTGCTAATAAGTCAGATTTGTCCCTGAGATACAAATCAGGGGTAAATGGTCTATCCATGCGTGTGAGAAGCACATCTATTTCAGAATAATAGGGAAGAAAGCAGAACACCATTTCAGCTGACACTATGTTCTTTCAGAACATGTACCAAATCTATTCTACAAGTAGGAAATTGGGGAAATGCCAATCTAAACTTATTCCTGCAATTCTCCTCATTTTCCTAATAAATTCCTGGGTCGACATGAAATAGATAGCCAAGGCAAATGCATTAAGATCTAACTCACTGCCTTTTTGGATTGGCACAAAATTTAGAAGAAAACACACCATTTGTACCAATGAAATATCTAGCTACTGAGATGTCTTAAGTGCAAACACTGCAAGACACTTCCTCCCACTCTCCAGGTGCTGCTAAGCAGATTTCCCCCTCCCTCCTGGGCATTCACAGCCTCACTGCCCTCTGATGGTGGAAAGCAGCAGTGCAGGCTGGATCCTTCTTTCCCAAGGATGATTAAAGAAGAATGGCTGAGAGACATTTGCCTTCAGGTCAGTGTAAGGGGCCAAGTATTCTCAGCTCTTAGTTACTAGTTGAAAATGAATTTATCTGACTCAGGATTTCAGTGGGATAAGAAAGTGCCTGTGACACCCACCCTAAGTAAACATACACACTTAGAATTTCATCTTCAGAAACCTGTTTTAATTTTAAGGGAAGACCCCTGTTAAAATAAAACCTATGTTTTTAAACAGTAATTACAAACTTAGAGTGAGCAGGCTTTAGATGTGGGACAAGGGGAGAGGTGGAGACTTTATGGAGGAACTCAGCTGACCCTCCCACACTGCACAGGAAACAGATATTAATAACTAGCCCCCAAAATAAATTTATCCAATTACATACTTTTGTCCAAAGTCAGCACATTCCTTAGTTGCACAATTTGCCTCATAGATTCAAATATTATTCTCCTTTTTAAAGCAATAGTCAAATAGTTCTACAAATCCTGTTGCAAAAAAAGTGGTCCAAGTAATCCTCACCTTCTTTTTCCTGCTCCCTGAGAGGTAGCTATTTCTAACTCTTTTAACTGAATTGTTTATATTTACTTTTATATCTCTACATAATGTTTCATGTTGCTACTTCTTGTTTTTTTTAAGCATTGTATGTTGATTTTACACCATAAAAGATGGTTTGGTATAAACATGTGTGTATACACACACACACACACACACACACACAACCCCACCACACATTTGTACTTCCCAGTACATTATAATTTTGGTAAGAGCAATAAGCAATGTTTGTATTCTATGAGTAGTAACTTCTTCACAACTCAGCCATGTGAGTACAATACTCATCTTTCCTTTCCTGAACAAATTTTTTATTTTCCCTAGAGTTAAAAAAAAAAACCACCTTTTTCACATCCTTAGTTTTCTATGTATTTATCATATTAATTTGCTAGGGCTGTCATGACAAAATAACACAAACTGTAGCTTGAAACAACAGAAATTTATGTCTTATAAATCTGGAGCCTAAAAGTCTGAAATTAAGTTGTTGGCAGGGCCTTGCTCCCTCTGAAGGCTCTTCTTGCCTCTTCCTATCTTTGATTTTTTGGCAGCAATATCTGGCTGTTCTTGTAGCTGCATCACTGCAGAATCTGCCTCTATTATCACATGGCTTTCTCCACGTGTGTCCCTGCATCTTGCTTTCTCTTCCCTGTGTGCCTCTGTTCCTGTGTCTCTTCTATGTCAACCATCATGGAATAAGAGCCTAGTCTACTCTTACATGACCTCATCTTCATTTACATCTTAATTTTACCTACAAAACCCTATTTCCAGGGAGGTCATATTCTTCAGTTTCCAGGATTTGGACTTAAACATATCTTAGGGCATGGGGGAGTATAATTCTATCCCAAGATTTAATTCCACTAGTTTATCCCAACTCTGCCCACTTAACTAAATCTCCTCTGAGTCTATTCAAACATTATCTGATTTCTGTCATCCTTCATCATTTGTGTTAATCTCAATTGGACTTTCCCTTTATGACTGACTACAGCTTCAGCCCACATCCTTTCAAGTTCTACTGGAAAAACAGGGCACTGGTTTGTTTATTTGTTGTTTGTTTGTTTTCTTTCAGAGATCTCACTGGCTCTACAGGATCAGAAGTCCATCTCCAACTACTCAGCAGAGGCAGGAGAACCCTATGTGCCCACTGATGGTAAGCCTGGGTCTCATGAACTACCCCTAGAGTTGGATGTGGGGCCAGCTTTATTACACTGAAATGATCCGAGCAATGGGAAGAAGTGATTCACAAAGGGCACATGGATGCTGAGCATCAAAGCATGAATGAATGCAGTGACCTGTTAGAAAGCGCTTGGTGAAGGCTGGGGTGATAGCTCAGTGGTAGAGCGCTCGTCTAGCACCCTGGGGTCGGTCCTCAGCACCACATAAAAATAAATAAATAAAATAAAGGTATTGTACAATTTTTTAGGTACAACCAAAAAATAAATATTAAAAAAAAAGCACTTGGAGAGGGGTCATTGCTCACCCCCTCACTCCCTCCAATCCATCACGGCAAGCTCAGAACACAGACTTTGTCCCTCTAGGGAATTTCATGATAATCGGCTTACTCCAGGAAGATTGAGAAGACAGAAAAGACAGTCAATAAAAATATATTCAGATCTACATTTTATCCTTTTTCTGTTTTTATAGGGATTGGTTTGGTAATATCTGAGAGAAAAATACATGTTTCTTTAATACATTTTTATATTCTAAAGTGTTTGGGAGAAGGTATGATCCTGAAGAGAAGATGTCACACAAATGGAAGGAAATATTCTCTAGTTGAATCCCCATGATACAAAATAGAGTGATGCAGAAGATAAAAATTCCAACCAGGCAAGCAATAATCATCCTGTTGATGAACATGTTCTCCTGCTGAGATGCCACAAGAAGTTTTCTTCAAACGAGTTTTCACACTACGGTCTAGTTGTCCAACATCATCTATTCCCATCTGTGAAGAGTTTGGGGAAGTTTTCTGCTCTGCCTGACAGCATCTGCCTCTGGAAGGAGTTCAGAAATATTGAACTTTTACTTTCCTTTTTATCCATTTTCCTATTAATTTTTACTACTTTTGACAAAAGTTTTCTATTTTTTTAAACTACAGATTACAAATGTTAACCATCACCTGATTCACTGAAAATGGTGAGTCTAAGAAGGAGCCATCATTTCTGGTCAAGAGAGCCTCAGTCAAGGAAAAAAAAAAAAGATCTAAAGACATAAGACGTAAGACAACAAACTCAAAAAGGAAAATGGGGGGAAAGGAGAGATAATGGAGTCAGAAGGAAACCAGGAAGAGAAGGAAAAGAATAAAACAGAAAATCAAAAGAATAGGAGTGGAGGGAATTGTAACAGAAGGGGAAGGCCCTAACCTGGGCCAGGAGACCTGCTCTATGGATCAGCTGCTTCGTTACATGTTGTCTAGCCTCTGGGCCTCAATTTCCCCCTGGGCAGGGTGACCAAACACATCTCTTCAGTCCCTTCAGTTCTAACGTGCCACCATCCTGATTCCTCCTTAGCAGCTGGGAACAGGTACTGTTCTCTCACACACTGAGAGCCCACCTGAAGAGTCGTCACCTGTGCAGGAATGACTATCAGAGAGCTCATTATAGGAGCTGGTTTTAAATGCTGCCTTTGCCAATAAAACCTCTTCAATATCCTGGGATCAGAGGGAGGATCCCTGGTGGGGTGGCAGCTAAGTGCTAGATGTAAAGCTGCCAAACCATCAGGCCCAAGGGAGGCACTCTAAGAAGAGCATTTCCTAAAAACTCAGCATTGAAAGTGACACATCTTGACATCCTATTCCCAGAATCCATCACCTCATCTCCTATGGGGTTTTAATGGTTTAAAAAACAATGAGCTCCCTATTCTAGGTGATATTAGCAAAAAGTCTATTTCCCAAACCAATGGCCTCAACCAACTACGTGAAGGCAGTAGATGTAGGCTCTTTTATGTTTTACTCACCATTTTATACGGTGTTGCTCTACATGTAAGCTGAGATTTTTAGAGTGTGATTAGTATTGAGAAATCTGGGCCAGCAGTGATTTTTTAACCTTAAAACATTCAAATCACCTACAAAGATTTGTTTTGTTTTGTTCATTTGCAGTGCTGGGGATTGAGCCCAGAGGAGCTCTAACACTTCACTGCATCCTCAGTCCTTTTTGTTTTTTTCATTCTGAGACAGGGTCTCATTGAGTTACCCAGGCTGGCCTCAGATTTGCCACCTTCCTGCTTTGGCCTCTGGAGAAGCTGGGATTACAGATGTACACCACAGCACCTGGCTAGAGTTATTATTTTTTAATACAAATGTCTAGACCCCTTCCCTCAAAATCTACGTTTAACTGATCTGATGGGAGACCCAGGCCTCGATCTTTGTTTAGCCATACCCAGGTGATTCTAATCTGCGGCCAGAGTGAGAGCTACTGTGCCCAGGGACTGCAGAGTTCTGATGGGCTTGGGCAGCTTCAAACACACCTGCTTTGCATTCCCAATTTTGCAAATCAAGAATTCTCAACAGAAGGGAAGTTCTACCCACAACAGCAGGGGATGTTGTATGTCTTGGGCTGGCCTCTCTCCCCTATAGGATGCCCTAAACAAGAAGGGTACCACCAGGTACCTTGCTGAACTGGTGCCCTTTTAAACTGTGGGCTTCATAACCATATCAGTCTTACACTAATAATCTAGGAGCTTCATCCAAGGAAATGTATTTCAGGGCCAAGATCTCCTGGTTCTATAACATATTCATCAGCAAAGCCACATCTTGGGGTAGTAGAGAAAATGGTCAATGCCCATATGTTCCTGAATATTAAACTTTCTCCAGCATTCCCCAAAATCTGTCTCTCTGTGGAGCTTAAAAGAACTGTGTCCATTTCTACTGAACATCATCTCACAGTTTTTTGTGGATTTTAAAATAAATTATCTGACTTCTGTGATATCAATTTTCACATTTTGAAATTTGGCAATAATTCCTCACTATAATCTACCACATACTTAGTCCTTGCAATGTATCAGGCATCGTAATGGGCACTATGGTCTCTTTTATTTCTACCCCACAGGACACCCCTATAGAACAGGCACAATTTCCCCCAGTTTACAGATGAGAGACGTCATAGCTAGTAAGTGTGAGAGCTCAGTCTCAAATCCAGATCTGTCTGGCTCCAAAAACAACCACCTTTCCACAATACCGCCCACAGAATTTTTATTAGAAGGTTCATAACTATGACAAAAAATAAAGGTAAATATTTGTTTAACAATGAGTAGAATCACGCCACTGCTCTCATCTACCTGAGCCATGGGAAGATATTCCTAAGTCTCAGCTTTCATACTCAACCACATCAAAGTCATTAGAGCATCCAAATCCATTGAGAATGGAAATTATGATTAATTTGTAGAGTGTGTTATAAAATCACTTCTAAAAATGTCATACAGTCAGGTCCTATAGACACTCATTGTGGCTGGTAGAGGGAGATCCAGAGATAGGTAGACATCTTTTTGAGTACAGAAGGAAAAAGTCTAACAAGTTCTTATGCAGATCAGGCTCCTTGAGAGACAAAGGGGAGCAGATATCAGGATATTTATTCAACCATATTCAACACACACACAAGCTCAGTGCCTGTCCTTGCAAAGCTTCCTGTCTAATGGTGGGAAGGCTGTTACTAAACAAATAAGCCCACAAACAGGATTATGTGAAAAGTGCTAGAAGGAAGAGCAATTTTTTAAAAAAAGGTTCTTTGCATGTAACAGGACTCCTGGCCTAACTGGGACAAGGAGGAGTCATACACAGTGAAGAAAATGCTCACTGAGGAATTTTTATTTTCCCAGTAAGAGTTTATTATTCTCAATTTAGCTGATGATACCATTCCATTCTTGGTTGTGTAACAATGATGGCTAAAAATGATCTACTCTGCAACCTGTATCTTCAAAGCCATCATCCATGCTAACCAGATGCTGACATGAGCCATTAAGGTTGTCAGCACCTCCCAATTTCTCCTAGCCTTCTTCTCTTCCCAGTTTTGAAACTCTAGGACCTAGGCCGAAAAGCATGGGCCCCTCCCTTTTCCTGCCCCTACTGTTCAGCTCTTCCCCACTCTATACCCAGCCTGACAACTAGATGCCCCTGGGCTAACAGTGATTCTCCTATCTTTATTTTATTTATTTTTATGTGGTGCTGGGGATCGAACCCAGTGCCTCACGCATGCTAGGCAAACAATTTACCATTGAGCCACAACCCTGGCCCTACTGATTCTCCTATCTTTAAAGACAAGTAAATTAGGGTTCTTGCCAGCCTTTTTTGGAACAAAGAAGTTTCCCCCAGATCTCTACAAGCTGAGTGGATTGACTATGTGATTTATGTTTGATCAGCTACATTCACCCAGAACTATCTTACCTAAGACAGGAAAAGCAGCACCCTAGTGTACAAACCTTCACTCAGCAGCCATACAAAAGTTGGCAGGGAGAGGCCAGGTGCAGTGGTGCACACCTGTAATTCCAGCAACTCGACAGGTTAAGGCAGGAGGATCAGAAGCTTGAGGCCAGCCTTAGCCACTTAGCAAGGCTCTAGGCAACTTAGTGAGACCTGTTTCAAAATGAAATATAAAAAGGGCTGGGGATGTAGCTTAGTGGTAAAGTGCCCCTGGGTTGAATCCCCAGTATCAAATGGAAAAAAAATTATAGGAGTGTTATAGTTTGAATACGTAGATCCCAGAGTTGGCTGTTCTCACAGAGACATCATGGAATTAAAAAAGGGCTATCCCTGACTTCCCAGCTATTAGTAGGCAGCAGCCGCCTCACCATGGCTTCCAGAGTCAGGAAAGGCTATTATCTACCTCGTGGATTTAGTGAAGCAAATAGAAGTTTGATTTCTTTTCAGATAAAAGAGATGATGCAAATGAGAATTTTATCTTGCATGGAGGAGTGACAAAGTAGGAGAATGAATCCTACTTGATTACAATCTTCCATCATTCTGATTTTATAATTACTGAATGGAATCAATCAGCTTTCAATTGTTACCTTGGTGAAAGATTAAAACATCATTACTTGTCCTACATATTTCACACTTTAGCAAATTTTAATAAACTGAATGCATGAGAAATGGTTATATTATCTTTCATGATATTGGGATGCTAATGACATTTCTATTGATTTTAATTCACATTTGTTGGTCAGAATGAGTCAGATTCCAGTGAGGCATGGCATCCTATAATCAACACTAACAAATGAAGACCACCGAACACTGAAATGGCCCAAATGAAATCATTAATCAGAAATATCATAAAATGATTGCCAAAAAACAAGGGAGGTCTTATCTTCCTAATGAACATCTTTTATGGTATATTGGTTCATTTGTAACGTGCACATTGGTGATTTCTCTATTAAATATTTTTAAATGAGTAAGTAAAAAGCTTTTGGAGAAGGTAAAATTGGAAGCACAGTTCATTAATGGAGGGGATCACATACACCTCCTTCGAAAGAGAAAAGTGACCCCTGAAGATCACAAAGTCCAAAAGACTCTTCCTTAAAACCATTTGAGTCTGAAAAAATTCTTAGCCCAGTATCAAAAAAGACCACATAAAGTGATCACTTAACATGGTGAAGAATATGTATCAAGGGTGCAGGGGTCTAACTATGAGACCCTATATGGCCCTAACTACAAGGTTAGACATCATGTCAGAGAGCAACTTTGACTACTTCACTTCTTTTTGCCTCCATTCTCTCATCTGTCAGATAGGGTGTCATAACAGTGCCCACTCAGAGTGCTGTTCTCAAATGAAATGTGATCATGTTTCAGCATTCTCATCAAACTGCATTTCCACAGCTAAAAAACAGCATTAAATTTTATACGTGTAAAGATTTTGGTCTGATTCTCCCAGATTCTTTGTTTAAATTTTCTCCACACTTATTCTTTTCTCCTGCTAGTATGTTGGACCACACTTCTTTGGGGGGCTGATCAAGTCTGGGAGGGCCTGGTATCTGGAGTTCAGACTTGCAGGAGGTAAATGAAAGTGAAGAGGAGACAAGAACAGACTATTAAACACTATGAGGTGAACCTTTCCCCTCACAGCTCCAGTCTTGAATAGACTTATAAAAATCATGATAAATGTCCTCTGTAGGATTCAGTTTCTTGTAAAAGGTAGAAAAGGCATTGTTTTTTGCTCGAAGGATGTAGAAGATAAAACACAGATGCACTGGAAACCATGAGACACTAGGGATCCCAGCTTTATAAAAGCAAGGAATGCTAAGCATTTGAAGGAAGGTGCTGGGTAGGTCTGAGTGGAGCTTGCTTGACATCCAAGAGACAGAAGATTAAGGGATAAGAACAGGAGTCCCAAGTGACACCATGGGGATGTCAACATAAAATCAACCCCTCAAAAGCCCCATTTTCTCAATTTGGATTCATCGGACTTCCTTCCCATTTGGGTTTTGGGAGAACCACATGACATCAATTCTCCATATTATCCTTTGAGTTCTGCTCAAATGCATTCTACCAAACATTTTAATCAATATTTTCTTATGCCATGTCTCCCTTTAAGATTATTTGAAATGTTAAAACAATCTAACATTGAGGGTTTTTTTTTTAATTATATAAGTCTTTCATGCCTTGCCACAATGGTGACGTTACCAATTATTGTTTATGAAGTGCTCACTGTGAATCAGGCATTATGCTACTTGCTCCTCATGCATTAGTATATTTAACCCTCACAAATCAGAGGATGTAAATTCTATTAGAAATGAGGGAACCGAAGTCAAGAGAAGTCATTTGTCCAAGGTCATAAAGTTAGTAGTGAAACCAGAATTATTTCATTCTTTCAGCAACTCTGTGTTAGGAATATGTTAGAGTCTGTAAACAAGTCAGGATGGCACCTGGCATTTTGCCAGAGGGAGTGGTTTGTGAAGTAACATCAGCGAGCCATTAAGTGTGGAGATTCCTTATTGGTTGACTGATGTATCTAGTTTATGTTAATTAAGATAAGCTGTGTGGAATGTATATATACCGCTCCTGTCCTACAATAAACAGCTCCCACTCCTGCTGTATCAATGTACACAAGTTGCTCGTCACCTGCCGGTTATTTTGCTGCAGCCAGACTGCGGCAGGAATATACATATATGTATTTATATATTTATATATTTATTTATAAATAATGTGGTTCATATGTATATGAAATAAGCCACATATTTTATAAAATCTAGATGAAAGAAAATAGAGATATAATTATATTTTTAAGTATATCTATTCACAAGAACTGTGAAAGCAAGTCAAGAACAATCACAAATAAATAGAGAACCTCATTTCAAAAACCTTGGTGCAGTTTTTATTTTTTTAAAACTAGCCACAACCATACCTTCCATCCTACATGTACTCATGTGATTTTCATTGTGTTCCCAAGGTAAGGTGGTCTACTTTGCCTCTCTGGAATCTGGGAGGGTTTAAGTTTCTGGTGGAAGTGACACTATGTATTTCAAGAAGAGATCATGAAAGGTTCACAGTTTCTGTCAGGTTCTCACAGGCTGCTGCCCTTGGACCCAGCTACTGTATACTATGGGAAGCCCAACTATCAAGAGGCCAGTACTAGAAATTCCAGCTGACATCCCCAGCTGAGGTTTCAGCCAATAGTGAGCATTGACCTATAGATACAGCAGTGAAAGAGCCTTTGGGTGGTTTCAGACCCCAGCAATCAAGTTGACCCCCATCTTCAAGCCTTCCCAACAGAGGTTCCAGACATCATGGAGCAAAGATAAGATGTACTCATTGTGTTGAGTATACCTTTTCTGAATTCCTGACCCATGATATCCATGAGCAAGAATAAATGGTTGCTGTTTGATCCCAAGGGTGATATGTTAAATAACAATAGCTGCTGGAACAATGTTCAACATCAAGCACCAAAGCATACAAACATAAAATTGCAGTAACCTAGAATGTCATATTTACCTTTTCCTCAGCTTGATAGTTGGGCTTCCCCACAACATGAAGGCACAAGAGGATAGGACTAGAAATCAGGAAATCTTTGTCTTCATGTCAACTTAGAAAAGAGCTGTGTCACCTTGGTCACTTTGGGTTTTGGGAGAACCACAAAGTCTCTTGACCTCCATTTCCTCACACGTAAAATGAAGTTTATGCCTAACCTTTTGAGTTCTTATGAAAATCAACCAATATATATGTGTAAGAAAAGATTTAGTCAGAATACAAACCAAAAAATGTCATTTGTCTATCTTCTTATTTTGCCAATTGCATTAGTTTGCTAGAGCTTTACAACAAAGTATCACAAACTCATGCTTTAAACACAAAAATTTATCACCTCACAGTTCTGGTGAATAGAAGTCCAAGACCAGAAATCCAAGATCAAAATGTCAGCAGGACTGGTACCCTCTGAGGGCTGTGTGGAAGAAACTGTTCTATGCCTTTCTCTTCTTCCAGTGATTTGCTGGCCATCTTTTGCATTCCTTGACTAGTAGAAACATCACTGCAATCTCTGCCCTAATACATGGTATTCTCCCTGGGTGCATATCTATGTCCAAACTTGAAACTTAACTTGAAACTTAATGCAAATTCACGGAAAACAAATTCATGTCCAAATTTCCCTTTGTTATGAGGACACCCGCCATATTGGATTTGAGTCCACTCTAACAACCTCATTTTGATGTGATTACCTCTATAAAGACTCTATCTCCAGGAAAGGTTACATTCTGAAGCACTAGAAATTAGGAATTCATATGAAAGGGGTAAGGCGATGTTATACAACTCACTCCATAACATCAATAAAAACATGATGATCCAAAAAAGATAGTGAGATCATTTAGGGAGAGCAGGACATAAATCCAGCAGACAATGACAGAATGCTTGATGCATAGAAAGAAATGTGCAAAACACTTCTTTTGAAATCCCAGATTAAGTGACTGGCTGGATCACTTTTTGAACCTCAAGTTCGGCCCAGATTCATAAATCCTGGAAGAAAATCCAAGCCAATTTTGGAGTTTCTGACAAGCTCCAGAGGCTGAGTGGATCAGACAGAATTTCACTTGGTATTTAGGTTTATTGAGTCTAACTTGAAACTTAATGCAAATTCATGGAAAACAAACTCCTTACAAATTGAATAGAAGCTAATACAAAGGGCCCCTGGGCCATCTGGAATGCTTGTGCTGAAGGTTGAGGTTTTCCCATCTCAGTAACACAGAGGGCGGGGAAAGTGAGGCTGGCTAGGTCTCACCATCACTACCTCTGCAGCATAGTGCATCAGCAACTCCTGTGACTCTGAACAATTTCAAATAGTGTGGAACACAAAGTAATGATAGTGATGAAATTTCACTTTGCAAGAAAGATTTAAAACAACATCAATCTCCCTAAATGTAAAACTTTGTCAAGATTTACAAAATTTTTAAGGTGGGCCAACTGAGATGCTCATTAACTGTATTTTTGTTAATATGGTCAGAAAGTGTTTCTCTAACTGGTTAACAGAAATACTTGCCACCTTCAATGAGCAGGCCCTATCGTGCATGGGCATCCAAACTTTGGCCAGTGGTCTTAGGGGGCCATTGTGTTGTAATTGTAACTATGACAGTTACTAAGAATTAAAATATTTTGAGTAGTCTATAATAGTGTCATCTAGAAGTTCATGTAAGTGATACCCATACTGCCAAAAAAAAAACACACTAGAAAATCAACAGCTTGGAACTGGAAGTTCAGTGTGATAAAGTTATGAGGAAGGCCGGGTATGGATCTTGATATGCTCTGGTGTTAAATTAGGAGACAGTGCTGTGTAAAAGATGCAAGGCTGAGAAAACAAAAGGCAGGTAAAGCAAAACTATGCCCATAGGTATGAGGTTTTGCCCTTTAAGAATATATCACCTCTTCACACTTATTCCTGTAGGAAAATTAACTTGCTATACACTTATTTCTTTGGAAAATTAACTTTAAATTGTGCAAGACCTGAATTATGCAAGGTCTTCTGGAATACATCTTGAATAAAAGGTCATAACCCTGTATTTTTTAACAGCTTTATTGAAATATAATTTACATACCATAAGATTCACTCCTTCTAAATGTACAGTTCAACAATTTTTAATTCATTTACTACATTGTGTAAATAACTAGCTTTACAGAATTTTAGCATTCCAAAAAGATCTCTAGTGCCCATTTATAATTAATACCCAAGCCCACCTCTGGCTCCTGGCAACCACTGGACATCATTTAGCTTTTTGTCTCAGATTTGCCTTTTTGGAACATTTCATACAAATAGAATAATGTAATAAAGATATGTCTTTTATATCTGGCTTATTTCACTTAGCATGATGTGTTTGGGGTTTATACATGTTGCAGCATATATCTGTGTCTCTTCCTTTGTATTACTAAATAGAATTCTATCATATGGATCCTATGGCAGTTTCTAGACTTGGAGTTTCAATGAACCAGAGTCATAACCACTTCTTACGACATGTGCCAGATATGACTATGAACATGTATGGTAGATGGTCCCAAATATGGACACTATCAATTTTTCCCCTTTCTGTATATACTCCTTGTAATGAGAGTTGAAGTCTATTTCTCCTCCCCTAGAATCTGGGCTGGTCCAGTTTCTAGAGGTCCAATAGGATGGAGTAGCAATGATGTTCTGGGACTTCTAAACCCAGATCTTAAAAGAATTGGCAGTTTCTACTTCCCTTCTTGGAAGCCAACTTCCATTTTGCAAAAAGGCTAGGGCTAGACTACTAAATGATGAGCTGTCACAAGGAGAAAGCCCTGGACAATGAGAGGTCATCTTGGATGTTCCATCTCCAGTCAAGCTCCCAGCTAAACGCAGCTGCATAAGTGACCACAGCTCTTGCACAATTTAAAGTCAATTATGAAAAATAATAAATTATTCTTGTTTCCAGTCAGGCAATTTGGGACTAGTTTGTTATGCAGCAGTAGGGTAACCAAAAAACACCATCCTTTAACCAAGTCTTTCTTTTCCCTTGTTGATCTTACTGGGTTTGGATTTTTTTCTGTTTTCTTGTTGTTTTTGAGTTTTTACAGTTGTATTCTAGTCTATACAGATTCCCATTGGTCCCTGAATTTAACATCACTTTCTTGGCTGTTTGTGTTACATTGAAGAGTTTTATATCAGTGAACCCACTTTCTGATATTTATATGCTGAAATTCGAGTCAATACTTTTTTAAATGCTCTGAAGAGAATTATCTGGAAATCTTTGTAAAAATGGATTCTCCATCTTCCCTCTATTCACTCACTATGGTAGATAAGGAATCAGTATCCAGCTGCTCCCCCAACAGTTACAAGTTAATTTAATAATCACACCAGGAAAGCTATTTCAATAACTCAATTAGGTATTTCCTGAATTTTGATTAAAGGAAAATCACATGCTAACTGTCAAAATATAATCCTTACCCTCAAAAAGTTTAGAATTTGTCTGCAATAAATAAATAAATAAATAAGAATGGCAATAGCAGAATAACATTCCATCAGCCCTTCCTCCATATTACACAACTTTAGGGGGCAGGGTTCACAAAGAAAATAATGGAAATGGTGCTTCCTGGGAGGTATTTAATGGACTGCATTCAATAGTGAAGATAATAAGAGCTATGACTATTTCTGCAGATAATATATCCTTCAAAAGTTGGAACTTTGTCATTCATCTTTGTCAATCCACAGTCTCTGGCCCAGCACCTGGTACAATACAGATGTGCAGTAAGGCTAGTTCAGTGGCCATGACTGAATTAACATGTTTACTATGGGCTTTGGTAGTCAAGGAAGGCTTCAGGTTTCATCAAGAAAAGGAGATTGAAATCGGACCTTGGGGAAAGGGGTTCGGTGAGAGAAGCAGTGTAAAAGCTAAATAGACCTAATTGAGTATCTTTTCTTTTCAATTAAGAAAAAATCCTCAACATAAAGGTGAATGTGCAACAGTTCAAGATTCATGCTTATTATAACTTATAAGCCGGGGCTGGGGATGTGGCTCAAGCGGTAGCGCACTCGCCTGGCATGCGTGCGGCTCAGGTTCGATCCTCAGCACCACATACAAACAAAGATGTTGTGTCCGCCAAAAACTAAAAAATAAATATTAAAATTCTCTCTCTCTCTCTCTCTCTCTCTCTCTCTCTCTCTCTCTCTTAAAAAAGTTTTAAAAAATTTTTAAAAGTTAATCTTAAAAAAAAATAATAACTTATGAGTCTTGAAAATCATTCTACTCAATTCCCATGCAAGTCAGACAAGATAAAGAGAAAGAAGGTGAGTGCCTCCTTACCACCACCCTGTACTTCAGGGTCTGATTCCTACCTTGAGAGACTTAGTGCTCTGGAATCACAGAGCAAGGGAGCCCAAAGATCTATATACAACTCTTTCAGTTAGAGTGATAAAGACTACAGAGCCCTGATTTCAGGCTGTGTCCCCATCACACTGTATTTCTGCTGCGTTTGAAAAAAAAAAAAAAAAAAAAAAAAAAAGCAGGAGTGAGGATCCCCAAAGATCAAGCTACTCCTGATTCCTCGTCTTCTATGTTTGCAGAGTCTGTACAGGGCTTCAGGGAACAGAGTAGCCATGCGAAGTCTGAAGAGGACTAATGTTTGAAGCAACCATCACTGAAAAATGATCACACAGGGCCTGTGCGGGCTCTGGCTCACAGGCTCACACACAGGGGTCCTGTGGGCCGGTGGCTCAGGGAGTGGGGCCTGGAGCCCACAGCCATGGAAATCCAGTTATCAAAGTTGACTCCAGAAGAAAGAACCTGACAAACCAGTAACAATGGAAGAAATTGGGAAAGTTGCCAAAAAGCTATCATCTCTCACACCACCAGGCTCAGCTGGTGTCACATGCTTAAAAATTTCCTTCATGAAGAAGAAAGACCTTAAGCAACATGATGGATTCAGAAGCTCATGATAAGAGGCCACCAATCCTTACATCTTCAAAACAAGACATCTCACCACACATTACAAATGTTGGTGAGATGAAGCATTGCTTGTGTGGCTGCTGCGCAGCTTTCAACAACATAGCCATCACATTTTTCATTCTGAAGATCTTTTTTCCACAGCAGCTGTATGGAATCAAAACCTGGGATGCAGTGCTTCAGTTGAGGAGGGATGGATTTAGAAAGTTATATCATAGAATCCCTCCACCATTAATGCAGAAAACAACCAACCTGGCACTTACATTTGGTCTAAATGAGGATTTGTCTTGCCTTGTCCTTTTAAAAGCATGTCAGTATCCTGAGTTTGCAATCTGTGGTGTGGTAGCAGTATTTGCAGGGACAACAGAAGCTATTTTCACTCCATTGGAAAGAGTTCAGACATTGCTTCAAGATCACAAGCATCATGACAAGTTCAGAATCACTTATCAGGCTTTCAGAGCATTGAAATACCATGGAATTGGAGAGTATTATCAAGGTTTGGCGCCCATTCTTTTTCGAAATTGATTCAACAACGTCCTTTTCTTGGGTCTTCATGGTCCCATTAAGGAGCACCTGTCTACTGCAATGACTCACAGTGCTCATTTGGTCAATGACTTTATCTGAGGGGGTCTACTGGGTGCCATGTTGGGATTCTTGTTTTTTCCAGTTAATGTAAAAACTCGCATACAGTCTCAGATTGGTGGAGAATTTCAGTCTTTCCCCAAGATTTTCAAAACAATCTACCTAGAACAGAACAGAAAACTGAAATCTTTTTAGAAGTGTCCATTTGAATTACCATCCATCTCTCATCTCTTGGGGGATAATCAACGCTACTTATGAGTTCTTGTTAAAGGTTATATGAGAAAAGTCATTGGTGAAGTGTCATTTTTAACTAAATTGACCTAACAACGTAGTTTGGTCTTATTCCTAATTGGCTCAGATATAAGTTGGTCACTAAGTCCAGGCTGGATGAATTATGGACAAAGTTAATTTCCTTAAGCCTCAACAACAAAAATAAAAACAATAAAAAGTTTTATCAGGAATGTTTTTTTTAAAAAATGATCACATAACTTTAGTTGGCACCCCGACACTTAACGACAAAGCATAAAGTACCATGCTGGTTTGAGAGGCTTCTCAGGCACAAGTCAGAAGAAATTCAAGCTTGCAGAAAACATGCTAATTAAAATGTGAAGTATGTCCCACTACACAAGCTCTCCACACCAGCAGGGTGACATGTACTGTTACCAAGTCCTAACTGTAGGGCAAGGGAAGATTCAAAGACAGTGAATCCTTCAACTTGGTGTGTAGAACCTTCCTACAAAACCAACAAGCTCCCATGAAAGAAAAACAAGTATGATTTTCCAGCACTTCAAGATAAAGTACAACTCAGCCATGGATGACATTTCATGCCAGGGGTCAATTTCAACTGTTAGTGAGAATATTTACAATGGGTGGTAGAAAATCATTTGAGCACTTCACAAATGGAGGAAGGAACCTGCCTACTGTCCCCAACCAATGAGACCCAGCTTTTGGTATTGTAAATAAATATTTAAGGCAAAGCTTTTGTATCAGTCAAGTACCGAGATGGTAAAAAGGACTCCAACAAAAGGAGATGAAATGCAAAAAGGAAATAAGCATGTGTGTTGAGCCCCTTCTGTGGACTTTCTTTCAGATTGGCCCTTTCTGGGGTCACACATACTCTTTTCCACCTACAAGAAATTTCTACCCCAATTGTGCAGATTCAGATCTGCCCATGACTCTGAGTAAGGTGAAAATTTCCTTCTCCAGCTAGCTCTAGAAGGAACAAAGCTGTTATTGCGATCTTCATCAGTCTGACTTCATGTTTTATTGCCTGGCAAAGAGGGATGCTACCTATGCACCTTCCAAAACCCCAGAATGGTCTCCTCACCCTCCTTGCCTGTTGAGGAAGAATCTGTCTTTGTTCGATCTAGTTTTGGGAACTGTTGTAATGATCCTGGTGCAGAGGAGCTCAAAAGAGGTCAAATTAATTTGCATGAGAAAGGGCATGGAGCTCATCTTGAAAGAATATAATAGATCTGGAAGGCGAGAAGAGAAATCAAATAGTGGCATTTACAGAAAAGAAGCTGCAGAGACATGAAGAGCAGCTGAGGTGATGAGGGGACTTTGGGAAGAGAGATCTATAAAGATTATGTCAGGTGGCATAGTTACCCTTTTTGCTCCCACTTCCAGAGGCGTCAATCTCTACTAGCACACATAGTTTTTCAAGGTGAGTAGAGGATTAGCCATTCTTCTGAATGTGACCCTATGCTAAACTGGCCTATAGGCAGCCCAGTTTCATTCAGGCTAAAAGACATAGAGATTGACTAAACAGCGCAAGGAAAACATTTCCCAGCATGCTTCGTGGAACACTAGTACCCATTTGGAGATTCACAACGGGTATTACTAACATGCTAGTCAAGGTTCTAGAAAAATTGTCAGCAAAAGAGCCTATGTGAGGGACTGGGGATGTGGCTCAAGCGGTCGCACGCTCGCCTGGCATGCGTATGGCCCGGGTTCGATCCTCAGCACCACATACAAACAAAGATGTTGTGTCTGCCGGAAAAAAAACTAAATAAATACTTAATTTTTTAAAAAAAAATTCTCTCAGTCTCTCTCTCTCTCTCTCTCTCCAAAAAAAAAAAAAAAAAAAAAAAAAAAAAAAAAAAAAGAACCTATGTGACTTGAATCAAGCTTCTTCTAAATTTAATTTACCACAAAACTCTTCATGTAAAAGAACCCTGGCACAAAGGATAAAACAATAAGACCCAAAGTTATTACTTGGTAATATGGGGAGAAAGAGGACACTGCAAATTATTGCCAGAAAATATTGCAGTATTCATATCTCTGCCCACAATGAAACTGTTGTAACTGCAGCTTTAGTTAAAAGTTAACTCTTTTTACTTGAACTTGAACCAGGAAGAACTCCTATCATTGAAGGAATTTGGAGAAGAGGGGGAGACAGTGAGGAGGTGGGGAGAAATCGTCTGTCGTGACCACACAGAGCAGGAAAATTATTTCACAGGAAAAAAAAAAAAAGTATCAAAAAGCTAAATACACAGGACCACTTACTGCAAAGATAAGAAGCTTTGCACAACCCAGACTAGTAGTAGCTGTACAATAGAGGGAAGCCTTTCTGAGGTCAGTAGAGAAAACACAACACTTACAAACTACATATGCAAAGATTAAAATTTACTAGTTAGGCCCTGGAAGCAAGAAAAGGCTAAGTCAGGGGCAAGGCAATTCCTACAGAAGGGAATCCAGACCAGAACAGAGCTAGTCACACTAATGTGATCCCTAATTCCTCAATGAAGTGGCACTGGAAAATGGTATAAACAGCAAGGCTGAACTTCTCGTAACTTCATAAAGTCCTTAGTTAAATAAATCCACTAGTTGAAAATATTAACACATAAGTAACTTTAAAAGGAACTTAAAGTACAATTAATGTTGTGGTTCTTAAAATGGCACCTGGCTCAGAAGTTTTTATTCAGTGAGTTCTACAAAAATCAGTTAGAGCTAGGGATGTAGCTTAGTGGTACAGTATGTGTTCAAGTACTAGTGAGGCCCTGGGCTTGATCCCAGTACTACAAAAATAAAAAGGCAGGTAATCTAAGGGCCACCAGTTGAGACCCACTGTCTTGGTCCAATGCTGTTTTGGTTTGGTTTGGTTTGGTTTGGGGCTTTTTCGTTGGTTTGTTTTTGTTTTGTTTTGTGTTTTGTTTTTGTTTTGTTTTGTTGATACTGGGGATTGAAGCCAGGGGTGCTTAACCACTGAGTCACATTCCCTGCCCTTTTTTAATATTTTATTTAGAGACAGGGTCTCACTGATTTACTTAGGGCCTCACTAGGGTTCTGAGGCTGGCTTTGAACTCACCATCCTCCTGCATCAGCCTCTAAAGTTGTTGGGATACAGGTGTGTGCCACCATGCCCAGCTCCAATGCTGTCTTAATGATCCTTCTTTTGATCTGGCTGTGTTTCACCTATTAAAAATTGAGAACTTACAACTCTAAACAAAGAAAACAACTAGTTAAGGCAGCATCACAGACAGGAATGACATCAGGATCTTGCCATCCAAGTAGCCTGGCAAGCAGGAAACAGTGAGAGGCAATAACCAGGCAGACCAGTCTGTCTTAAGATTCAGCTGAAACTGAAGAAGTTATTTGGAGTTGGGCCAGGGTAAATTCCAGAAGCCAATACGTCCCCAGGAGCCCACTTATACATCACATCTATGTGGTACATATGACATGCCCATGCCAAAAGAAGAAGATGGATGGAGTCCATTCTTTAGGGATTTCCCCAGCGTAGTGTTGACTAGGGTCAAGCCTGTTGAAAGAAAAGCCTTCTTTCTAAATCCATCTACCTCTGTTAACTACTGTTTTCTTGTCTCTCTCCACAACTATGACTGGCGTTGCTCCAGTTAAATCAGAAGCTCCTAGGACATCCCTTGTCCTCTTTCCTAGTTTTATTCCACATCTAGGTCTGGCCAAGATTCAGAGGATTTGGGTTCTCACCTTGACTTAAATCTTTCTAATTCTGTCATCTTGTTAACTTCTTGGTGATCGTCTCTTGTTTACACCTGTCCAATCACCATTACCCATGCTCAGATTAAAATACCCATGCCTTCAGCTCAGGAGCCATTGTCTCCAGCCTGGCTAGTCTAAGTTAACTACATATCAGGAAAACAGAACTGAGGGATGTCAAGATAGATTGGGGATTCAGGGTATCAGCAGGACATCTCTTTCAAGGCATACCAAAAGCTAATGCTAGCCCCAGACTCTTCAATTCTGTGAGCCAAAACACACAGAGAGAGGCAGAGAGAGAGAACTACATACCTTTTTTTGCTTAAGCCAGTTAAAATTTTTCATTATTTGTGAAACATCTTTCTTGGAAGGATGGTTTTCATCAATAGAATGAGGGTAATACTTACTGCCAGGTTTCAGCAGGGTCTAGTTCAGAAAGTATAGAACCTATTCAGTTGTAAAATACTGTTCCTATTTACTTCCTCTTTTTTGTTCCTGCTGAAGTTCCTTGCATACTAATGATTTTTAAACATAAAACATAATAATATACCAAAAGAACATTTTCATTACCTGATATTCCTGTTCTATGTTCAGGGACTCCTGATCCCATCTCATGTACAGAATTTTTTTATATAATAGAATTATTTGAAACCAGATCAGCAAAGTTCTGTTTCTATGAACCATTTGTTCTCCAGGTCACAAAAATAGCTTTACAAATAAGGCCTATGTTAAAAAATGACATTGTTAAAGTATAATTTGATGTGTGATATAATGCAAACGTGTTTTGGAAATGAAATTGCCTTGTAAATTTCTTGTTGATGTTTTGTCAATTTTCATTACTACTAATGAAAGTCTTAGTTCCTCTGGTTTCTTGATCCTGGGACTTGTGCTGCTCAAAAAAGGCACAGCCATATGGGAAGCCAACAATGAAAGTTCCTTTTTGATCTTTATTCAAACAGAAGATTTTCTTTTCAATAATCAACTGTTCATTTTACTTCTGTGATTCTCTTTTTCCTCTAATTCTGCTTCTTCCTTCTTTTTCCATGACTCCTTAATCCAGCTTTGAAATCTGAGTCTTTGATTTAACCCATCTGCAATATTTATTCCTTCCAGCCATTATCAATGCCTTTGCAGAAACTCATCTGTTGCCTGTGGACATTAGAAGCCATGAATATAGGTGTTTTGTTTAAACTCTGAAAAAAAAAAAAAAAAAAAACGGTGTAAGAAGCAATAGTTAGGTATGTGAATTTTAACTCAACGAGACTGCTACTTAAAAAGAAAAAGCAAACAAAAGCAATGAGCTAATACTGACCAAGTCCCTCCAGAACTAATAGAGAGTCACAAATTGTTCCTCCCCAGACACAAAACATTTTGTGGGAGTTCCTCAGCATTGAGGGTGATGACATTCTTCTCATGATATCTAAATAGAACCCAGCAAAACCTCCTTCTAGTGTCACCAGTGAAGTATGTGGGATCACAGTTGAGTGAATTTAACTGATAAAGGCATTTTAATTACCAGCATTTAAATGTACCCTTTAAAGACTAAAATCAATTGCAATGTCCCTAATTATACTCTGGTGTGTATCTATACATGTGTATCTATAGCAAAACAGCCATTAGGAAATAAACTTTGCATCTCTCCTTCTAATCCAAAATGATGGCAAAGTATGATATAATTAGATCAAGACCTTACATAAGAAAAAATATATTATGTACTGGATCTATTCAAACTCACTTCTTTGTAAATTTTACTTTCTATTTTTTTGTTTCACCCCACCTTGCCAGCACACTGTCCTTGTAATTCACTCTGTAGCTTGGGTGGAATTACTGCAGTTACTTAGGATGGCAGATACAACAGCAAAAAGATGATGTCACCCTTTAGCCAAATTGCACTATTATTCCAGAACCGCATGTACTCTCATTCATTTATCTCTGCTGACATCGCTCCCTGGGAAGGTTTTCCAGGGCAGATGTGCTCTCCTTTGGCAACAGAAGTGGTGGAGAATGCACATCCATTTTAGAATCCTGAGAGGTAGAATTTAGTAAATCCTGACTTTTAATAACGGTATGGTGAATAAAGGAGACATCCTTTATTGACCTCAAGCCTGTTCTGATTAAAAATCCTCAAAGAATCTGAGTGTGAAAGAGCCTCCTAATTTATTTTCATTATAATTTTTTTTTCATTTAAAGGCACGCTTTTGACTTTCAAAAGTATTATGCAAATTCAAGCAGTCTATTTTATAAGTACATGTATATATGCTAAGAAATGACTCTATTTAATGATCATTTGAAAAGAGGTTGGAACAAATATTAGTAAAAGATCATTATGTATGTTTCCATCCAAGTGTTTAAAACAATTAGAAAGACAGGAAGAGACATTTTGGAGAAGAAAGCAAGTCATCTAAGAAATGGTATAAAACAGAAAAAAGCAACCCAGGAAATGAGAACTGAACAGAAATCCCAGGAAAAATCGGATTTGTAGGGCTGGGGTTGTGCTCAGCAGTAAAGTGCATGCCTAGCACGTGCAAGGCACTGGGTTCGATCCTGCACCACATAAAAATAAATGGGTAAAAGATATTTTTAAAAATCAGGTTCTTCTGAGGGATATTTCCCCCCACCACCACCATATTTGCTCTTCCTTTTTCTTTCTTCTCTGGTTCTTTGGAGCAATGGGTAATTTTTTAAACAAGTTTTTAGAATATAATCCATATGTAAAGCAAAAATTCCAATAGTACAAAAGTATATTTTTAAAAAGTAAGAAATCTCTTTCCCATTCCTGACCACAGTCTCCCATAATCTATCTCCCCCCACACCCACAAGGCAAACACTAATACCACTTTCTTGCTTTCTTTACTTGTTGTGTGTACCATGGATCCCTTGGCTGTTTGACAAAGCCTATAGATCTGCCTCTCAGAAGAATGTTTGAAAGTATGGAAACTAAAATGCAAAGAAGGCTAGTTATGTTGTAGATGATTCTATCCATAAAAGCCTTAGACATCCAAGCCCTTCAGAGTAACTGTTTCGGCTCTTAGGGTTCCAGGCATGTACAAGCAGGTAGATGTGCACGAATATCCTTTCCCACAATTGGCAGCATGCCTTCTGCAGTGGGTGTTGTTGTAGCTCTGTTCAGATCCCCTGTAGCCAGTGCACCCATCACTCAGCATCTGTGAGTCTGACTAATGGTGACCAGTGGTTCATAGTTGGTCTTTTCTACAAAGAATTCTCCACCTTGTGGCACATACTAACCCACAAAGAGATACAAAGATGGGCAGCTCCATGGTGCAATTCATGCTCCAGAGCTCCCTGTGGGATCAGACGAAATCTAATGACCACTGAAACAAACCATCTCCTTGCTTGGCTTTTACCCCTGATTTTTTCTGTTCCTGCTCCTTTTTCTGTGAGCAGCCCCTCCCAAAAGCACAAGAATCCCTGTCTCTTGTCTTGGCTTCCAGAGATTTCAACCTAAGACACTTACCTTGTTTTTTTCATTTATTGATGCCTTGGAAAGAATGCCATATCTATATATATGGATATGTTGCATTCTTTTAACAGCCACATACTATTTCATTAAATGGTTTTACCATAACTAATGAAGCACATTTCCCTGAGAGTCATTTCTAATAGTTCCTCTCTGAAAACTTAAAAATCTAATTTTTACACATTTAAATGCAATTACTGCCTTACCACATTTTAAATATCTAGTTAGTTGCTAGGAAGCTTTTCTTCAATGTCATGAGCTACAAAACTTTAGTACCTTGCAATCTTTTTGGAATAAAGCTTTGTTCTCAAAGCAATTTATCTTCATATGTGACAACTATAAAGACTTGGCTGGCTCTTAGCCCTGCATCTCTCAGTCTTTACAGTTTCAGCCTCAAAACACCAGATCCAAGACCAATCTCCATTCTAAACTGGAGAAAAACAAGGACCCAAAAATGCTTAAGTTAGACCCTCAAATCCCTGAGCTTCATCACATGCCTCCCTACTGGTGAGGGGAGCAAATGAGCTCTTGAGTCTGGGTAGATTTATAGATCTTTTGTTCTCTCTCACACTGCTTGCTCCTACTGACAAATATTAATTCCAAGGACAGCACAGTTCAAATCCTAAAGGGAAAAGAAACCATTTCCTCTGTCCATACATTGAAAGCTGTTTCACTGCACAGTGTACTTACCTGTTGAGGGTATTTGAGGCTGCCCTATGCCTTTTGAAGAGCCATCCTGTATGTAAGAATTTCCCATAGGGTTAAATTCACTTCCCCAGGATCAAAATCCAGTTCTCACCTTCCCTGCAGTGGGCCCACAGTTTGCACAAGCATATGTCTAGAGCTAAACAAGGAAGCAGGTGCTACTTGAAATTTTCTGGCCAGGATGGAAGACAGTGACCAAGAGTGCAGGGGATTCCTGGGCTGACAGTAGTCTCTCTGCTGGACTTGGGTGGTGGTGCAAGTTCTGTTGCTGACACCGAAGAGCTCAGACCGACAACATACTGCACCTTCACTTCTCCTTCCCTCACAGGTTCCAACCTCCTCCAACCATAAAAAGAAAAGAAGAAAATACTCAACTTCTTTCAAAAGAAAAATGCAAAACGAATTAAGAGAAACGTTGTTTTCTACCTATTGGACTGGCAAAGACGAAAACATCCAATGAAGTACCTTGATGAGAATATGAGAAAATCATATTGCAAGTGAGAGGAAAAAAATGCAAGCTTTTCAACGAGAATTTGGCCATCATTATCAAGGGTGAAATACAAAATCTTTGATCCAGAAATTGTTTTTCCTTTTTTTTTTTTGGTCCCGGAGATTGATCTCAGGGTCACTTAACCACCGAGCCACATCCCTCCCCCCTCCATTTTATTTTTTTATTTAGAGACAGAGTCTCACTAAGTTGCTCAGGGCCTCGATAATTTACTGAGGTTGGCCTTAAACTTGCGATCTGCCTGCTTCAGCCTCCTGAGCTGCTGGGACTATAGGCATGTGCCGCTGCACCCAGCTGACCCAGCAATTCTTCCAATAGGAATTTATAGATCAGAGGCCAGCAAACTGTTTCTTTTTTTAATTTATTTATTTATTCTAATTTATTATTCATGACAGCAGAATGCATTTCAATTCATAGTACACATATAGAGCACAGTTTTTCATGTCTCTGGTTATACACAAAGTAGACTCACACCATTCGTGTCTCCATACATGTACTTGGGGTAATGATGTCCATCTCATTCCACCGTCTTTCCTGTCCCATGCCCTCTTCCTTCTTCTCCCTCCCCTTTATCCTATCTAAAATTTCTGCATTCCTCCTATGCCCCCCACACTCCCATTATGGATCAGCATCCACATATCAGAGATAACATTCGGCCTTTGGTTGGGGGGATTGGCTTACTTCACTTAGCATGATATTCTCCAACTCCATCCATGTACCTACAAATGCCCTGATTTTATTCTCTTTTAATGCTGAGTAATATTTCATTGTGTACATATACCACAGTTTCTTTATCCATTCATCTGTTGAAAGGCATCTAGATTGGTTCCACAATTTAGCTATTGTGAATTGTGCTGCTGTAAACATTGATGTGGCTGTGCCACTATAGTATGCTGTTTTTAAGTCCTTTGGGTATAAACTGTTTCTTTAAAGAAACAAATACTAAATATTTGGGACTTCCAAGTCATATATCATTGTTGCGATTACTCAACTCTTCTATTGTAGCAAAAAAAGCAGTCACAGACATACATAAACAAATGGGCCCATCTGTGTTTCAATAAAAATTTCTTTCCAAAAAAAATGACAAGTTGAATTTGGCCACAGGCTACAGTTTGCCAACCCCTGCTAGTAACCGAACACATGCATACAAAACATACACTGGGCCAGTCGCAGTGTAATCCCTGTGGTTCAGGAGGCTGAGGAGAAGGATTGTGAGTTCAAAGCCACCCTCAGTAATTGTCAGGCACTAAGCAACTCAATGAGATCCTGTCTGTAAATAAAATACAAAATAGGGCTGGGGACGAGGCTCAGTGGTTGAGTACCCCTGAGTTCAATCCCCAGTACCCCCTACCCACCCACCCACCCCCAAAAAAACACTGTATTCAGCACAGCAATAGCCTAGGAATGGCAACTGTCTTGATGTCATCAGAAGAGAACTAGGTAACTAAATTATATCACCTCCATTCAGTGGAATGCTGCAGCCACTAAAAAGAAAGAGGAAGGGTTGCTATCCAAAATATGTGTTATAAAAAGCAAGACAGAGGGCTGGGGCTGTGGCTCAGTGGTAGAGTGCTTGCATGGCATGCATGAGGCACTGGGTTCGATCCTCAGCACCACATAAATGTAAAATAAAGATATTGTGTCCACCTAAAAAACTTTAAAAATAAATATTTTTTTAAAAAAAGCAAGACAGAGAACAAAGTAGAAGATGCTTCCATTTCTTATTAAAAATGTACATGTGCATATTACATATTGGCTTCTCATAGCATAGCCTCTGTCCCAGGGACACACAAGAGATTGGGGAGAGAAGGGACAGCTGAGGGACAGGAGCATGAAGGGACTTTTTAGTTTCATTATGCTCCTTTGTGCCCTTTGAACTTTATACCATGTGCTTTATCAATAAATAGCAAATAAACACAATCTAATTTTTTAAGTGTGTATGCTCTTGGAACAGTGTTTTAGATCACCAAGTACAGATGGAAAAAATAAAGTAGGGTTCTGGACAACAGGACTAGCTATCTCCAAGGTCCCCTCCCATGCCCAGAAGCCATGTGGTGTCCATCAGGAACATCAGAGTGGATATCAGGAGGCCTGGCTTTCAGCCCAGATTCTGGCTCCAGCTCCCTGTGCTGCCCTGGCCAAATACCTCATCTCCTTGATCATCCCTTTCCTCTTCTGAAAATGAAGGCAATAGTACTTTTGAGCTACATAAGTAAAATAATATTGCTGCAATTTGGAGAATCTCTTAATGTCTTTCAGCTTCTCTTGATCTTTAAAATCAGAAAGTTGGACAAAATGGGTCTTTCAACTCTAAGATGCAGGATTCTGTTACTAAACAAAGTTGTCATTTACAAGAATTAAGGTGGAATCATGAACTTGGCAAGTAAGTGAGGATCTCTCTTTGCTCACCTCAAGAGAGTGAACTCCACATCCAAAAAGAAAATAAGAGAAATGTTTGTGCTAGAGATCTAGTCCAATCTGGAGGTGGGAAAGGACTGCCTAATTCCAGGAACACCAACTCTTCTTTCCTTGGCCTGGTTAACCTAGTCATTGCCAGCCATATTACTTTAAGCTGTCTCTAGGTTTAGAACACACTCTTTAGGAAAAAAAAAAAAAAAAAGGAAATGTTCCTCATAAAGAAGAATACAATAGTTGGGCATGGTGGCACACACCTGTAATCCCAGCAGCTTGGGAGGCTGAGGCAGGAGGATCACAAGTTCAAAGTCAGCCTTAGCAAAAGCAAATTGCTAAACAACTCAGTGAGAACCTATCTCTAAATAAAATATAAAATAGGGCTGGGGATGTGGCTCAGTGGTTGAGTGTCCATTGGTTCAATCTCTGGTACAAAAAAAAAAGAAGGAGGAGGAGGAAGAAGAGGAAGAGGAGGAGGAGGAAGAGGATACACTAGGAGTATCAAATAATAGACTAGTGAGAAATGGCAAGACAAAGAAATGGAGGGATTAGGTCAGAAGGTCCACTCAGGGAGAGTCTCCAGCTCCATTGTGATTTCTGGGCTCTGCCAAGAACCATCATGCATATTGTTTCAGGAACTTCAGGGGAGATGACAGAATTAATGGTGAAGCAGAGCGCTATTGCACTATCCTCGAATTTCTGAGAATTAAGAACAGGAATTGGTTATTGTTAAACCAAAGTTTAGAGGAGTTAAACTGACAGGAAATAAAATGCATGTTGAGTTATAGTGTGTTGAAGGTTGTGAAATCCATTGTCAGAAAAGGCCAACTGGAGGAGAGTGTGCAGATGTGATAAGAGCAGAACTCTTTCGCCCTCTCAGCTGGCGGAAGACTCTCCAGTCCTTCCTCATTTCCATGGGTTTGTGTGCAACTTCACAGACACTTGGAAAAGAAGTTTGAAAAGACTCCACCAGTCCCTGGCTTTGAAGAACATTTCATTCCTGAATAAAACATTGTTGCCTTCTCCATCTTAGAACCAATGCAGCCAGTCCAACCTGAGATTTTAACAAGCCACAGACTTCTTGGCTATGCAGAGTTCAGCAAGGGTAGGTTCCCCAAAACTGATGGGATGGGGCAAGGGACAGGGAACATGACACCCTGTATCAGCAGAAGACGAGGCTGAATTTTAATGTGAATTAAAGAATTACATGTTCTTTTTGATAAGTGGGAAATGAATATTTATTAAATATAAGATGCAAGACACGAAGATTTGGCAACAATTTTGGAGGATGATGGGGACAAGTAAAAAGGAAAAAAATCAAAGAAAAAGTGAATTTGATACCAGAAGAATTGGCCCTGTGTCCATCTTTGGATTCCTAATGAAGAGAAAGCTCCCAACAGGGGACTTAGTGCTAGAAAAGAACAGACAAGCCCTGATAGGGCAAAAGCCATAAAGAGAATGTTCGGAAGGACCAGCACCCAAGAGTTGGAGAAAGGGACCCAGCATATGACCCTTTATTGCCCAGGCCCATCACAGTTCTCTCCCAACTCCACAGGGGGAATTACTGTCAATTAGTTTTTCAGTCTGTGTTTTGATTCATATATACACATCTGTAAACAATGGATATTCCTGTGTGTTTTTATTCATCATTAGAAAGAATGGTATCATCAGGATACATCTTTCTAGAACCTGCTTGGGGAAAAAATTAAAAAATAAATAAATAAATAAATAAAATCTCATTACATTCTAGTTCTTTCTTTTCAACAACTTTGCCTCCTTCCATTATATATTCATACCCTGATTATATATTATTTACGTATCCTCCCCGCGCCCCCCCCCTTTTTTTTTTTTTTTTTTTTTTTGTACTGGGGATTGAACCCAGGAGCTTTTATCACTGAGCAATATCCCCAGCCTTTTCAATTTTTTTTTATTTTGAGACAGGGCCCACTAAATTGCTGAGATTGGCCTTGAACTTGCAATTCTTCTACTTTGGCCTGCCCAGTCGCTAAATTGTGCCTGACTATATATCCCTCTTTTGATGGACAATTAGCTTTTTTCCAATGTCCCACTTTGCAAACAATGCTGCAATGTACATCCTTGTACATATTTCTGATGTGCATATGAAAAATTTTCCCCAGACCAACAAATACCTAGGAATAGAATTGCTAAATCCTATAGTATGCTTACTTTCAACTTTAGAAAACATTGCTAACATAGGCGCAGACCGGCGTGTCCTTGGGCTAGAGAGTGGGACGTCCGGCTTCTGATCGGGATCCTTCTTTGCTTCTTTGCGCTAGCCACGAAAGAACGAATTAAAAATGGGTGATGTTGAGAAAGGCAAGAAGATTTTTGTTCAGAAGTGTGCCCAATGCCACACAGTGGAAAAGGGAGGCAAGCACAAGACTGGGCCAAATCTCCATGGACTGTTTGGGCGGAAGACAGGTCAGGCTGCTGGATTCTCTTATACAGATGCCAACAAGAACAAAGGCATCACCTGGGGAGAGGATACACTGATGGAGTATTTGGAGAATCCCAAAAAGTACATCCCTGGAACAAAAAAGATCTTCGCTGGCATTAAGAAGAAGGGAGAAAGGGTAGACCTAATAGCTTACCTCAAAAAAGCCACTAATGAGTAATAGCTACTGCCTTATTTATTACCAAACAGAAATGTCTCTTGGCTTTTTTATGTGCACCATAATTTAATTGATGTGATACACCAGAAATCAGATCATGAATGACTGACAAAACTATTTTTGTTGGACAATCCTGATTTAAGTAAAACTTACTTGTAGTTAAATTAATATTTTGGTTATATTCCCACTTCAGTAAATTCTATCACTGTTTCCCCTTTTTAAAGTTGTGGTTGGACTTAATTAGTAATGTTCAGTATTTCACAAAAATGGTGAATGACATCTGAAAACTTGTTTTATATTTAGTTTTATAGAACTGATTATGTGAATATGTTTAAAATATGGGGGAAATCCCTTCACTCTCTCAGAACCAAGCATGATTCACATTTGTTTCAATTTTTGTTCATTAGCCTATTAAAGGTTGAAGATAAGGAAGCAGTGTCTACTTTATATTTTTGTTGACCATGCCAATTTAATTAGAATTCCCTGTATCTACAATGCTGTTCTTTCCTTATGGAAAGGCATTTTTAGTGTGGTTTATGTATGATATTAAATAAAGAATATTTAACACTTCTCAAATTTAAAGCTGATCTATAAGTTCAGATGCTTTTTAAGTCAGCATAATACAGTAACAAGTTAGACTTTACTTTTTAATTCTTTATTTTCTAAGACTAAGTTATCATTCAGGATTGTTTTTAAACAACTATTCAGAAACAATACTATGGAACATCTAGGTGGTTGGTAGTGGTGCTTTTTGCCAACTTATTAGATGGAACGATTAAGGTAAAAGAGATATACCCATCAATACAAATTTGTAAAATACGTTACCATAAGATTTAAGATAATTAAAAGCAATCACAGATAAAAAAAAAAAGAAAGAAAGAAAAGAAAACATTGCTAAATTATTTTCCAAAGTGATTGTGCCAATTTACCCTCACACCCATTCCCCACAGACTATTAGGTGTCTTTAATTTTGTCATTTTAATGAATATGAAATGCTATCTTGTTTTATTTTTAGTTTGTATTTTCCAGATTACTAGTGAGGTTGAGAATCTTTTCATATATATTTTTCATCTGTGACTTTCTATCTATACCCTTTGCTCATATTTTTTCCCTTTGGGTGTGTGTTTCACATTGATTTGTAGGAGTCCCTCATATATTTTGGAAATTTTTCATTTGTTTGATATATCTGAGCAGATTTTCTATTCAACAATTTTGGAACCAAAATATCAGCAATTTGTTCTCTAGTATAACATTCAGTTATATAGGTATGCTTTTTTAATTTTTTTTTGGTTTTGTTTTAGTTGTAGATGGACACAACACCTTTATTTTATTTACTTATTTTTATGTGGTGCTGAGGATCAAACCCAGTGCCTCACACAAGCAAGGCAAGCATCCTACCACTGAGTTACAACTCCAGCCCTATAAAAGTACTCTTAAAAGAAAAATATCTTGTTTTTTTTAATTTATTTTTCATTTTTATTTTTTTTATGTGGTGCTAAGGATCAAATCCAATGCCTCACCCATGTTAGGTGAGCGCTCTACCTCTGAGCCACAACTCCAGCCCCAGAAAAATATCTTGTTTGATTTTCTAATCTAAAAAAATCAATTAAAATATTTTCTTTGACTCTTTCTATATTTTGCTGTATTTTGCACCAAAAATTTTACAAAAGGACAGTTCCTAGAATGTCTAAGACTATTTTATCATAAGGCCAAATCAAATTTGATAGTAAAAAAATTTTCCCTCCAAGTTTTAAACTACTGTATCAGGTAAGGCCCCCTGCCCCAAAGAACAAAAACAGATGATACACACAAAATGGGAAATTTTGAAGCAATTTTATTTACAAGTAGACTAATTACAAAGCAGTAGGTGAGTTTTGAGGAACCATAAGAGATAAGAGAATAGCTGTTGCCATCCCTAAAGGGAGAAAGGGGAGAACTTACTGGAACCTGGAAAGGCAGAGAATAATACAGAGTGGGCTACCTGAACAAGAGTGGTGGCCTTTTGCAGAGGGACACAGCAGCCTGGGGCAATCTCATAAGAAGGAACCAGGGAAACAAATACCCTGAACCCCTATGGCTCTTTTCCTCTCAGAAAGACAGAAAGTATAGGTGCCTTTGATATAATTCATTCAGGACAAACCCTTCCAGGACAGAGAATGTTCCAGAGAAAAGTGGAGAATACATCTAGAGGGACAAACTGAAGAAGGCCAACACTTGCCTAGCCAAATAACATCAGATTCTATTCCATATATAAGAAAGGCAGATGATTTAATAAAGCTATAAAGAATTGTGAGATAACTAGTCAGAATGGCAGTCACAAAAATACCCACAATAACCACCATTTGAACCAGGTATCCCACTCCTCTGTCTATACCCAAAGGACTTAAAATAAGCATACTACGGAGATACAGCCACATCACTGTTTATAGCAGTCAATTCAAAATAGCTAAACTATGAACCAACTTAGGTGCCCTTCAACAGATAAGTGGATAAAGAAAATGTGGTACATATACATAGTGAAATATTACTCAGCCATAAATTAGAATGAAGTTATGGCATTTGCCAGTAAATGAATAAAAGGGAGACTATCATGCTAAGAGAAATAAGCCAATCCCAAAAATCCAAAGCCCAAATATTTTTCCTGATATGCAGATGCTGACTCACAATAGGTGTGTGCGTGGGAGGAGATATGAACATAGCTTTCCTATGTTCATAAATGAATACACAATGAATGTAACTCCACATCATGTGCAAACACAAAAATGGGACATTATACTCCATGTATGTATGACATGTCAAAATATATTCTACTTTCATGTATAACTAAAAGGAATAAATGAAAAAAATTTTAAAGAATTCAAACAATAATAAACGCTAGAGAGGATGTGGAGAGAAAAAAGGAACACATCTTTACACTGTTGGTAGGATTGCAAATTAGTACAGCCATTGTGGAAATCAATATGGAGGTTCCTCAAAGGCATGGAACACCATATGACTCATTTATCCTAAGGAATTAAAGTCATCATATTGTAGCAATACATGTATACTGATGTTTATTCCAGCACAATTCACAATAATCAAACTATGGAACCAGTTTAGGTATCCATCAATAAATGAATGAATGAAGGAAATGTGGCATTTTTTACAGTGGAGTTTTATTCATCCCTAAAGAAAAATGAAATTATGTCATTTGCAGGAAAATGGATAGAACTTGAGACCATTATGTTAAGCAAAATAAGCCAAACTCAGAAGGTCAAGGGTCATATATTTTCCCTCATATGTGGAAGCTAAAGAGGAAAAAGGAAAAGAAAAATGGAGAGATGGGGATCTCATAAAAATCAAAGAGAGATCAGTAAAGGAAGGATGGGGTTTGAAGGGGAGGGTGTGCTAAAGAGTGATATTGGCCAAATTGTATTATTATATTGCATGCATGTACAAATATGTAACAACAAATCCCATCATTATGTACAACTATAATGCACCAATAAAAAATGTGGAAAGAGAAAAAAAGGAATTGTGAGACATTTTTCTTTATTCCCTAATGTAAGTTTAAACCATGAGCTATTAAGTCAAGAGCCCACTGTAAACCCTACACAGTATACTACCATGCTGCAAACCAATAAAAAAGTCATTTAATAAAGAACAGAACTGTTGAATAACTGACAAGTCCTTGTAAACCCTTGTGTTCTACTATAAACTTTGAAATGTTAAAGGTGACTTAAAGCACTTTTTGAAATTGCTCAAGAGTAATGAGAAAAAGAAACTGAAAGACTGATACTAGGAACAGATATACAGTCCACAGAGCACTTCATCTTCTCTTTCATCTCTGCCTAGGAGAAAGATCATTGGATAGAAAAACAGTAGAATACTGGCCAAATTATATTGTTATATGAATATATAACAACAAATTCTATCATATGTACAACAATAATGCATCCATTAAAAAAAGAAAGAAAGAAAACAGTAGAATAAGCATTTAGATAATAACCTAAAAATCCAAACTGGTAAAGAGATTATAAGAAAGCACCTGGTTTCACTGCATCAGTGCAAACCTCCCAGCCCAGCAAATTACATCCCAGACTCCTCCTAGAAGTTGGGGTGGAATGAGCTGATGTTTGTTATCTCAAAAAAAAAAAAAAAAAATCCTAGAAACTGAGAAAAGAATAAACAACACACTTCTCAGACAGGGCTATCAAACATCACCTTAAACACAGGAAGGTGAAAGGGTCACATTTAATCGTGCATAAAATTGAAGAAGGACAAATCATGATTGAATGAATTGACAGTACTTCCTTTTTTATTCAAACTCTGCTGGCCTCACAAATCAGAAAAAGTCATCACATATCTTCAGTGTTTGAACTCAGCATTTGACAAGACTCTCATTTGTAAACAAAACAGGAGAATGTGGCCCAAATGACCACCAAAAAAAAAAAGCAAATTATGAATTGGTGTCAGCCAAGTGTCTCTAGTGCCATGGGATTTTGTCTTCAGTTATGACCTGTTCATGGAATTAATGTCTGAGTGTACAGCCTACTAGCCTGTGTACTTCTTTCATAGCTGGGAGGTGGAATTGATAGATTGAATGGCAGAGGGAAGATCCAACGGCTATAACAATGAGCTAAATTTTACAATAAAAAGTTTAATTGAAATTAACGTAAAACCCTACACTAACACTTTTTCATTCATAAGAACAGAATTAGAAAAACATCAAATATCACCATTTATTTCTTGCTTTTATTTTTCTGTCTTCCAAAACCTATCAAAAGGTGAAATTACTCAAGAGTAATTAAATTAAATTAATTTTTAAAGAAAAAATATTTAAAAAGACAAACAGAATGAGAGAAGAAAACTAAAGAACAGAAGATGGGAGCAATAGTTTGAGAGATGAAAAGTACAAAATAACTGATTTGGCATAAACCATCACCAAAGCACCTGCAAGGAGTAATTCCAATGAAAATGAAGCCAATTCATCCCCAAAAACCTTGAAAAGACCTAGGACGAGGCGTTGATCAAAATACTGCAGAAGGTACTAGTAAAGCAAGAGCGAAAAGCAGAAGAGTGTGAAATCACTACAATAGTCTCCTCTGATTCTTGGTTTTGCCTTCTGATGTTTCAATCAATCATGTTCCAAAAATAGTAAATGGAAAATTCCAGAAATAAACAATTCTTAAGTTTTCAATTGCATGCTATTTTGAGTAGCATGATGAAATCTCTCACCACCCTGTTGTATCCCACTCCATCCCACCCAGGAAGTGAATCAGTTCTTTGTCCAACATAGTAACACTGTCTGCTGTCTACCTTACCTGCACCAGACACTTAGTAGCCAACAAGGTTATCAGATCTACTGTCCCAGTATCACAGTACTTGGGTTCAAGTAACCCTTATTTTACTTACTAATGGTCCCAAATCACAAGTGTAGTGGTGCAGGCAGTTCAAATATGCCAAAGAGATGTTGTAAACTGCTTCCATTAAGTGTGACGGATCCTGGGGCTGTCACCCAAAAAAACAGCACCATGTATGTTGATTATTTTAAATTAAAGGTCTTAGAGAGAAGTTGGTGCTGGAAGAAGCTTTCCTCATTGTCTGCCTGAAGCCTGGGCCCATCAAGGAACCACATCCAAATCTAATTATCTCCCAAAGGCCCCATCTCCAAATATCATCACACTGGGGGTTATAGCTCCAACATGTGAGTGGCAGGTAGGGACACACTTCAGTTCACAGCAGAGTGTAATTATTTGTAGTGTTTTTTAGTGTTGGCCTGTTTTGTACTTTGTAAAACTTAGTACAAATATATAGTTTTGGGGGTTGTTTCTTTAAAAAGAAACCACTAAGAATGAATATCACCCCCTATTTTACTTTTGATTCTATGAGAAGCTAAGATATAGCTTACCTCATTTCAACTTACAGGAATTTTTTTCAATTCACACCCAACAAAGAAGGATTTAATTTATTTGTTGTACATGAAGCTAAAACACAGTGCTAAGTGTACCAGGATACCTGAATGTGTTAGGTTTTTTGGTATCAAAACAACTTAAGGTTACCTCAAGCACTGAGGTGTTTTTTGTTTTTTGTTTTTTTGTTTTTAAATGAGTTTCATTTGGAATTAAGATAAATAGGAATCTCTGCTAACTAGCCAGGCGTTATGGGGCACAGATGCATGGGAGAGCCTGGTCTGCATTTTCAGAAGTATAATGAGACAATGCAGCAATGAAGACAAGAAACCCCAGGTGGCTTCAGCCCCTGGGCATACTGCCCTGCACTATTTACAGTGACTCAATGTTTCTCTTCCTCTGCTTCTCCAGCTCACCTGCCTTCAACCACCACCTCACTCTGAGTATCTGTTCTCCACCCTACGGCTAGCATAACTCCTGACTTCTGCCAGTTTATGACTTCTGCAGCCTCTTAGCATCTGCATCCTGCCCTCCATCTGGAGATCCAGGTATGCTTTCAATACCAATAATCTACTTCTTTCCCTTTATCAATCACTAATACAAACACTTGAGAAAACCCAATTGATTTAGCTACTAACCAAAGACTACCTCATACATTGCTAGTTCAGTGGTTCTCAAACTTGAGCATGGAATCAACTGGACAGCTTATTAAAGTACAGATTGCTTGTAATCCCAGAAGTTTGGGAGACTGAGACAGGAGTATCACAAGTTTAAGGCCAGCTTCAGCAATTTAGCAAGGCCCTAAGCAACTTTGTGAGAATCTGTATCAAAAAACAATAAGAAAGGGTTAGGGATAAAGCTCAGTGGTAAAGTGCCCCTGGATTAAATTCCCGGTACCAATAAATAAATATATAAATATAAATAAATAAATAAATATATATATATATATATATATAAAAATTAAGGGCTGAGGCTGGGGCTCAGTGGTAGAGCGCTTGTCTTGAAAGTATGAGGCCCTGGGTTCGATCCTCAGCACCACGTAAATAAAAAATAAAGATATTGTGTCCACCTACAACTTAAAAAAATGTATAATTAAAAGACTGATGCCATCCAATTTATTCATTTTTGATTTTTACTTCTTGTATTTTAGGAGTCTTGTTAAGAAAGTTATTTCCTGAAGGGACAAGTTGGAATGTTGGGCCTATATTTTATTCTAGTAGGTACAGGGTTTCTGATCTAATTATTAGGTCTTTGATCCACTTTTTTTGTGCAAGGTGAGAGGGGTTAAATTTCATTCTACTGTATATAGATTTCCAGTCTTCCCAGCACCATTTTTTGAAGAGTCTATATTTTCTTCAATGTATGTTTTTGGCTCCTTTGTTTAATATGAGACAACTGTAGTTAAAAAAAAAAAAAAAAAAGTACAGATTGCTGCATGCCACCTTCAGAGTTTTTGATTCAGTAGATTTCTAGCAGAGACTCAATAATTTGTCTTTCTAACAAACTCCCAGGTGATACTGATGTTTGTAATTTTGAGATGACATTTTGAAAACCACTGCTGTAGCCATAGGTGGATGGTCCTTGGGATTGTTCATAGGCAATAGGCAGTGGATAAGTTATGTGGTTTAGAGGTATTTATGAATAAGGAACTTTCCAGTGCCATTTCCCTCAGGAAAAGATTCTGAACATAAAGTTTTTACTATGGCCTATGGCTAGGCAAGCCACACTCCAACATTTTCCTGTTCTGACTTTTTCTAAATGAGGTTCATCAAGCATTTATTAAGTGCCTACAATTGAGTGCCTATTCAGTACTTAGTGCCTTCTTAGTATATTATTTCATGTGGCACAATGAAGATACAAATAGAGAATCAAAACCAGGCCATTTTAATTTGTAATGACAGAGGACTTTGCTAAATAATTTTAATAACCTGTAAAAATGAATAGGAAGACACATCACGAGAAAAGTATAAGTTCTCAAAGTCTCCACTCAAATCATATTGTGGTAGGAACAGAAGGTTGAGGGGGACACAGACAAGAAAAGTCCATTCAAAAAACTAAAATAATGAATTATGAACTATTCAGAATTTCTAACACTGAGAAAACTGAAGTACATTAGGTTGGAAACATCTCAAAATCCAACTGCATGCAAAGAAATAAACATTTTTGAAAAGGAAGAGGTACTTGGCAGGTCTGCTACATGCAGGAAATAAACCAAATATATGCTGGTGTTTGGGGCAAGGGCAGGTATGGTCTGCCTCCAAATTGGGTGCACTGTTTTTCCCTTGAAAGTAGAAGGGCAGAAAGTAGAAGTCAACTAAAAACCTGCTCCCTTTCCAGGGCATTCCAGGCTACAAATCTCGCCCTTCACTTCTCTGAATTTTGGCAGCATTTGCACTGTCTGAATTCACAGTGTATAGTGTTGTATTACATCGTCCTCTAGTGGTTACAAATTTTTCTTCTCCATTTCCTTCAAGGCAGTGTTTATCTCAGTGCCTGGCAAATGCCTGTTTAATAACTAGAATTAATGACATAGGTCCTATGTTCTACTTAATGATTGAGACTAGATATGACCTACCTCAGTTTCATTAGGAAAATGGGTGTTTGGGAGTCTTGGGCTTAGGTAACTTATGCCATCATTGATCTTTCTTTAAAATAGATAATGCCATATAGTTTGTCATTGCCTCTGCTATGGACTGAATGTCTATGGCCCCACATCCCAAAACTCATGTTGAAGCATTAATCACAAATGATGGTATTTGAAGGACCTTTGGGAGTTGGTTAGGTTTAGGTGAAGCCATGATGGAGGAGCCTCCATATTGGAATAAATGGCCATCTAAGAAAGGAAAGAGACTAGCATTCCCTCTGTGCCATGTGAGGACACAGCTAGAAGGCAGCCACCTGCAAGCCAGGAAATGAGCCCTAGTCAGTACCCGACCATGCCAGCACCCTCATCATTTATTTCTCCAAAACTACAAGAAATAAATGTGTATTACTTAAGCACCCTCAGCATTCTGAGCTAAGACAGCCTCTTGTACAGCTTCAGTGTAAGTTTTGGGCATGCCAGGGAACACAAAAAATTTCAAAAATAATAAGTACAGGTTTCTTATTGATATGACCAAAAGTAGTCAGTGAGTGCATTTGAAGCTGTCTCTAGAATATTGTGACTACCAAGGATTTCAGAGCAAGCCTTTGCATCTCAGTCATGTCTGAAATGCAAACACCTCACTTCCTAAATAGGGAAACCATGTAAACTTAGGACACATTCATCCTTTTTTAAAATTTACTTATTTATTCTAATTTTTTAAACATGACAGCAGAATGCATTTTAATCCATAGTACACACATAGAGCACAATTTTTTATGTCTTGGTTGTACACAAAGTAGAGTCACACCATTCGTGTCTTCATACATGTACTTGGGGTAATGATGTCCATCTCATTCCACCATTTTTCCTATCCTATGCCCCCTTCCTTCCTCTCCCTTCCCTTTGCCCTATCTACATTTCTTCCATTCCCCCCATGCTCCATACCCCCATCCCCATTATGGATCAGCATCCTCTTATCAGAGAAAACACTTGGCATTTGGTTTTGGGGGATTGGTTTACTTCACTTAGCATAATTCTGCCAAGCGACCAGCACTGGCTTCATTAAAGAAGGTTCGAATCATGAGTAAAACACTAGGGAGTTTTAAATTAAAGAGACAAGACTCTAATTACCTTTAAAACCAGCTCCAGGACGGCTTCTCCTAGCTCCCGCCTCCAGCCACCTAATTCGGTAGCGAGGTTTACTGAAGAGGCTAGCTAGAGAGAGAGAACACACCAGGGAGTGGACTTTTTTACTGGGGAACAAAAAATTCCAGGGAAAATCCCATCCAATAAAGGTTAAGGGGGGCAGCATCCCAAGGTCAGGGGCTACGATTAGGTCTTCGGGGCAGTGGCCAGACACGCCTCTGCACAGACAAGCCCTTGGACTGGAAAAGGGTGGAGAAAGCTACGACACAGCTGTGTCTAAGCAACTCTCACCCAGCCAGGGAGGTAACTCAAATCACGTGTGAGGATGGCCTTCCATACATAATATTCTCCAACTCCATCCATTTATTGGTAAATGCCATAATTTTAATCTCTTTTAACACTGAGTAATATTCCATTGTGTATATATATCACAGTTTCTTTATCCATTCATCTACTGAAAGGCATCTAGTTTGGTTCCACAATTTAGCTATTGTGAATTGTGCTGTCATAAATATTGATTTGGCTGCATTACTAAGTATGCTATTTTTAAGTCCTTTGGGTATAAACCAAGGAGTAAGATAGCTGAGTCAAATGGTGGTTCCATTCCAAGTTTTCCAAGGAATCTCCATACTGCTTTCCATATTGGTTGCACTAATTTGCAGTCCCACCAGCAATGTATGAGTGTGTCTTTTTCCCCACATCTTCATCAACACTTATTATTGTTTGTATTCCTAATAGATGACATTCTGACTGGAGTGAGATGAAATCTTAGAGTAGTTTTGATTTGCATTTCTCTAATTGCTAGAGGTGATGAATATTTTTTCATATATTTCATATATGTTGATTGATTGTATATCATCTTCTGCCTGTTCCGTTCCTTGGCCCATTTATTGATTGGTTTTTTGTTTGTTTGTTTGTTTGTTTGTTTGTTTGTTTTGTGTGGGGGGGGTTGTGTGTGTCAAGATTTTCAAGTTCTTTATGTGTTCTAGAGATTAGTGCTCTATCTCATGTGTGTGTGGTTAAAAATTTACCCCCATTCTGCAGGCTCTCTATTCACCTCACTGATTGTTTCTTCGAACATTTTAGTTTGAATCCACCCCATTTATTGGTTGTTGCTCATTCATCCTTTTGTCTCAGTGTGTTATATGGTGTTTTAGGGGGCTTATTGCTTTTCTTTTAACTTTGTCCATATGATAAGCATTTATTGCTTCTACTGTGTACAAGGCACACTGAAGTCAGTTTAGGGACATGGGGGATACACTCTTATCCTCAAAGTGCTTACAGTATAGAGAGAAACCAGAATACATACAGCTTCTATACCACCAGTTTTTTAAAGTTACCCAAGACAGGGATAGAGGGAGAGTTTTAGGACTTCAAAAAAGAAAGAAGTCACCTCTCAAATAATTCTCTTTGGGTGTATAGCATCTGTCTTTCATTCCTGGATGAAAATCACTCAATTGCAAACCACCCACAGGAAATCAACAGTATATATCAACATTATATATAAATTTTATATCAAAGATCTGGGGGTATAACTGATATCATTAGTCTATATTGAAACTATATTGAAACTTTAAGATACCTTATCAAATATTGCATAAAAAAATCAAAGATATTGACTGTAACCTGAACAAATGTATCATATAGTGGGAGAAAGTTGCTTCAGATTAACAACAGTCAAGTAATGTATCCAAACCAAGATCTTAAGAATGACATGCACAAGGCCATGGGTTCAATCCCCAGCACCATCACCAAAAAAAAAATCATGTTATTTGGGCTGGGGATGTGGCTCAAGCAGTAGCACACTCGCCTGGTATGCGTGCAGCCCGGGTTCGATCCTCAGCACCACATACAAACAAAGATGTTGTGTCCGCAGAAAACTAAAAAAAAAATAAATATTAAAAAGAATTCTCTCTCTCTCTCTCTCTAAAAAGACTTTCCAGCTTAAGCTCAGCTATTTTTCTATTTTTTAATTTCAAGATCTTCATTAGCTTTATTTTCCAATTCTATAAGCAGGCAACACATCATTCCAGAAAAAAATGTCCACTTAGGAATATTTTAAGCTTTATAATATAAGTTGTACCATAACTAGGAGCTAGGATTGTAGTTGAGGGTAAAAATAAGTTTTATCATTTGTCTGGAAAAATCTAATTTCAAGACATTTGCTGACAAAGAAAGGGTATATATAGAATATAAAGAACTACAACTCAGTAATAAAAGATAAACCACCTATTCAAAAGTTGAGTGGTCTTCTAGAAAATTTTAGCCTTGGCCTGTAAGGACCAGCCCCAATATGTTGTGAGACCCAAGAAGGAGGGGCAGACAGCTTTAGAATTGCACCAAGTGTGATTTATTGGGGGCTTACTGACATAAGGGTGGTCCTAGGCAGTGACAAGAACAGTTAAGACCCCACAATTAGGGTCAGAAAGAGCAGGGTGGATGTGGGTTAGAACAAAAGTGACTTTATCCTAGTTAGAATGTATTTAGTTTATCTTAAGCTAATACCAAAGAGGCAGGCACATTCCTAGAGCTGGGATCTAGTTGTAAATCTCCACATACCATTCGAATGGTTTTGCACATTTATAGTTTGCTGGAAAACTATGCAGGAAAACCTAACTAGGATAACCTTGGGGCAATCATGGCAATTATGACTCAAGATGGCTGCAGTCATGTGAAACTGAATCCATACAAATGGAATGCTTAGACACTTTTCAAAAGAGGACAGTTTTCAAAAGAGGTCAATAAGTTGTGAAAGAGTGCTCATTTTTTTATTAGTCATCAGGAAACATAAGTTAAATGAAATACCACTAACTATGTACCTGTCAGAATGACTTTCAATCAAAAATACTGATAGTACCAAATGTGGCACAGATAGGAAACAACTCTCATACATTGTTGATAAATTATAAAATGGTACAATTATTTTGGGGAAAGACCTGCCATATTCTTGTAAAGCTAAAAGTGCTTGAAGTGGTCATTGCATGTGACTTGACAATTCCACTCCTAGATATTTACCAAAGAAGAAAGAAAGCCACAATCCACATAAAGACATGTGTAGATCCCAGAATGAAAACAACACAAATATCTATGAATAAGAGAAAGAAGAAATTATGGTATATCCATACAGTGAACAAAAGTAACAAAATATATAGCAACAAAAAATAATAAACTACTGATACACATGGCAACACTGAGAAATCTCAAAAATATTATGTTGAGTGGAAGAAGTCTTACTCATTTATGTGAAGTGCTAGAACAGGCAAATATACTCTATGGTGGAATGAAAGTAAAAACAGCTGTTTCCTCTGTTGGTGGATGCCTTCATATATTGACATGTCATCATCAGTGCAATAATATTAACAGGAAGAGCGTCAGGGAGGTGACAAGTTCAAGAGGGCAGAATCTTAAAAAAAAAAAAAAAATGGGGTTAGTGCCCTTATAAAAGAGACCCCAGAGACATGCCTAGCACCTTCCACCCTGTGAGGACACATCAAGACTATGTCATCTATGAACAAGGAAACATCCCTTACCAGATACTAAATCTGCCAACCTCCAGAACTGTCAGAGATAAATTTTTGTTGTTCCTAAGTTACCCAGCCTATGGTGTTTTGTTACAGCAATCTAACCAGACTAGGACAGTGGAGTTAGAGATTGATTGAGGAGGAACATGAGGAAATTTGTGGGGTGATGGCAGTGTTTCTTTTCTTTTTTTTTTTTTAAAGAGAGAGAGAGAGAATTTTTTTATTTTTATTTATTTATTTATTTATTTATTTATTTTTAATTTTTTTAGTTCTCTGCGGACACAACATCTTTGTTTGTATGTGGTGCTGAGGATCGAACCCAGGCCGCACACATGCCAGGCGAGTGCGCTACCGCTTGAGCCACATCCCCAGCCCGAGAATTTTTTTAATATTTATTTTTTAGTATTCGGCGGACACAGCATCTTTGTTTGTATGTGGTGCTGAGGATCGAACCCGGGCTGCACGTATGCCAGGCGAGTGTGCTAAGGCTTGAGCCACATCTCCAGCCCAGCAGTGTTTCATATTTTGATGGAAGTTTAGTCTCAAAAACTATTGTAAGTATTTCCCAAAACTTGACAAATGTTGACTTAAGATTTGTGCATTTCATTATATATAAATTTTATATCAAAGATCTGGGGGTATAACTCTTGTCTCGTGTGCTCAAGGACCTGCATTTGATGCTCAACAATGCAAAAGACAAATAATTTTATATCAAAAGAAATAGAAACAAATATTGAATTTAACAATACACATACTGAAGTATTTAGGGGTGGAAGTACTAATGTCTACAATTGACTTCTAAATGCATCCAAAAACCTGATGGAGCTGGGCATAGTGGCTCACACCTGTAATCCCAGCAGCTCAGGAGGCTGAGGCAGAAGGATTGAGAGTTCAAAATCAGCCTCAGCAATTCAGTGAAACCCTAAGCAACTTAGCAAGACCCTATCTCTAAATAAAATATAAAACAAGGGACTGGGAATGTGGCATAATATATTGCCAATAGTAGAATCTAGATCACAGGCATGTGGGCATTTATTCAAAATTCTTTCAACTGAATGATGTGTTTGGAAATTTTTGTAATAAAATATTAGAAAAACACACATAATCAATAAACTTAGAAAATAAGTTTAATGGCATAACACTGAAATAATTGTATCTTAGAAATATTTTTAAAATATGATTGTAGTCAGGATTCATATAATCATATTATACTTTTATAAAATCTGTCTTTTTTTGGTGGAGGGAGATACTGACACTCAGGGACACTCTACCACTGAACTCTTCTTATTTTTTTATTTTGAGGCAGGATCTCTGTAAGTTTCCTAGGCTGGTTTTGAGATCCTCCTACCTCAGCCTCCTGATTCACTTGGATTACAGGTGTGCCACCACACCTGGATAAAATTCTGTCTGTATTTATATTGTTCCATGTTTTTTCGTTGTCATATTTATCCTTTAAACTACACCAGTATCATGATGTCAAAATCAACTATTATTCCCTTATAAATGACTGTTCATTATAAAACATGCAGAAGGAGAAGCCCTACAATGCAGGCCAATCATTTGAAGTTCCAATCTCATCTGGCTAAGTGAGTTATCTGTCTCACCTTCTTTCATATTCTCCAATTTTAACTGAGGTACAAAGATGAAAAGAACTCTACCATTCTGCCAGTTCTGCATTTGGTGGGGGAGTTTTTAAACTTTTTTTTTAAATATTTGTTTTTTAGTTGTAGTTGGACACAATATCTTTATTTTATTTATTTATTTTTATGTGGTGCTGAGGATGGAACTCAGTACTTCGCATGTGCTAGGCAAGCGTTTTACCGCTTAGCCACAATCCCAGCCCTGCATTTGGTGGTTTTTATAGGGTAGTCTCCAGTTTTTCCTGTGTAGTGCATAATACCATTATGAATACAATTTTAGAATATTAATTTCAAATTATAAAAGTAATAATATTGAGGCTAGGGTGTTTCTCAATAGTAGAGTACTGACTTAGCATATATGGGCCTTGGGTTCTATTCCCAGTGCCACCAAAGGAAAAAAAAAAAAGCAATAATATTGAGTAAATGAAAAAAGTATTCAGAAAAACTTTTTAAATGTTTGAAAACTGACACAAAGTAAAATTAAACCATCCATAACCCTCTACCCAAAGATTAACATTTTCCACATTCCAGTGTCTCCTTCTAGTTCAAATTTGTCAAATGTTTAGGTGCCAATTTGAAATATTTTAAAAAGAGAAGGGAGGGGCTGGGGATGTGGCTCCAGTGGTAGCGCGCTCGCCTGGCATGCGTGCGGCCCGGGTTCGATCCTCAGCACCACATACAAAACAGGGATGTTGTGTCTGCCGATAACTAAAAAATAAATATTGAAATTCTCTCTCTCTCACTCTCTCTTTAAAAAAAAAAAGAGAGAAGAGATCAGACTAAGGTTGTATTGCCCACCTGTGTCTCAGTTTCCATATCAGTAGATAGGTGATAACAATAGTACTGTCTCATAGAGTTGTTGTGAGGAATGAATCATTACATATAAAGTCATTAATAGAATGATTTAGACCTCATAAAGCCTAAATAAATTATTGTTATTATTAGCATTTACCTAGTAGTCTTGCTTACAATTATTGCAGCAATTGATATCCTTGTATCTATGTGTTTGTGCATTTGTGTAATATATCTGTGAACTCTTAGATCATGTACTTTGAATTTTTATAAATATTATCAAATTGCCCTTGAAATAAGCTATATGAACTAACAATTCCATCAACAATTCAAGAGTCCTTATTTTCCCACACCCTTGACAACAGTATATCATGAATTTTTTTAATTAAATGGTAAATATTATTATTTTTGTGGTAAGACACATAGAGAACTGTGAAGGGACTAAGATTTTACCCTGCTTGCAACCTCATAATCAGCCTGCCACAGTTTCATGGATGCTGGCAGAAAGCACCAGACTCCTGTGTCAGACACTATGTTAGTCAGCTTTCCTTTACTGTAATAAATGCCTGAGGTAGACCAACTTATATAAAAGAAAGTTTATTGAGCTGGGGTTGTGGCTCAGTGGTAGAGTGCTTGCCTAGCATGCATGAGGCTCTAGGTTCAATACTCAACACCACATAAAAAATACAGATATAAATAAAAATAAAGGTATTGTGTCTATCTACAACTGAGGAAATATTTTAAAAATAAATAAATAGAATATATTTTGTCCATCTAAAATTAAAAATATTTTTTAAAATTATTATTATTTTTTTTTTTTTGGCTCACAGTTGTGAAGTTTTCAGCCCATGAACAGTTAGCCCCTTTGCTTTGAGCCTGTGACAGCATAGTAACTCATGGTGACAGTGCATGGTGGAAGAAGTCCATTCACCTTATGACTAGGATAAGAAAGAGAGAAAGGACTCCCAAGTTGGAGACCAAGGGTTTATCACATGGACCTCTGGGGGACACTCCAGATCCAACTACAGCAGAGACAAAGGACTTTATTGCTCATCATACAGCAGGCAGCAAGAACCTTGTGTTTGCATCATTTTCCTTGCCCTCCCCACCTCCTCCTGAGTTCATTGGGGCTAAAGCACAAAAGCCTAGGCATATGCTATGCACACCGTGAGTGTGCATCACGACTGAGGAAGCCTGAATTTAACAAACCCCAATTTTTTTGGTACCCAGAATTGAACCCAGGGGTGCTTAATCACTGAGCCACATGCCCAGTTCTATATTGTATTTTATTTAGAGACAGGGTCTCACTGAGTTGCTAAGTACCTCAATTTTGCTGAGGCTGGCTTTGAACTTACAATCCTCCTGCCTCAGCCTCCCAAGCTGCTGGGATTACAGGCATGTGCCACCGCACCTCGCTTATTATTTATTATATTTATATTTTTTATTCTGAGACATGTTCTCACTAAATTGCTTAGGGCCTAGCTAAGCTGCTGAGGCTGACCTCAAAATTTCAATCCTCCTGCCTCAGCCTCCCAAGCCTCTGGAATCACAAGCAAGCCCCACTTCACCTGGCTTAAGAAACCCCAAATCTTTTAAAGGTGCAATGAGCCAACTTGTCCAACCTTTGCCACAGAAGTAAATATTCTTTATTATCCTGATCAGCAAATGAATCTTCCCTCTGCCCCAGAGAAAGATACTATCTCTGCCTCAGAAGACTGTTTATTATACAAACATCCTTGAAGAGTTTGAAACAAAAACTGGAAACTGCTGGGGAAAAATGCAGAGAAACAAGAGGCCCACAGAGAATTGCCTTCCAAAAAGACTTTTCGGTTTGTTTTTCCCAATGTGTGTTGCTACCAGTTGAGTTTCTAACCACATTTCCCTCCACTCTGGATACTACCAACACTGGCACAGAGTAAGCTCCCACTAAGTAATCTTTTGACTGGTGGATGGGTATAGATGTATAGAACAAATACTTGAAATGCCTACAGCATAATTATAATGAAATCTTGAAATCCTCTGGCAGATGTTTTTTTTAATATTTATTTTTTAGTTGTAGTTGGACACAATACCTTTACTTATTTTTAATGTGGAGCTGAGGATCGAACCCAGGGCCCCTCATGTGCTAGGTGAGCGCTCTACCGCTGAGCCACAACCCCAGCCCCCTCCACTGGCAGATTTTGATCAGCTACTTGACACTGAGCATGAGCTGTTTCTCATCATCTTCTCATTGGCATTCTTCTAATCTTACCTGTAGATCCTTGGTGTTTTCATTTTTAATATCTCACATTTAATGCTGCAAAAGGGATTACCGCACACTGTTATGGGCCAGGCTATATGGGCAACGACCAAACAGACTCCATTTTATCCTGACACTCCATACCATATAAGAAATGCTTCTCCCATGGGAAAGCCCCACTTCTGTACCCATTAATAGTTACCTAGCATAATAACATACTTGGCAACACAAAATAGCAATTCTTATACAATGTAAAATTGTTCTCTTTACTTTCCATTTTTCTTGGGCAATGTACCTTGTCAGAGATTGGTTATCTAGACTTTAGTAACCATTCTCTAACTTGTACTGAACTAGGGTCATTTTGACTCTCTTCCCTTCTGCTTGCTTGCTGCTATGCCAACCTGGAGAGTCCCATGAGAAATACCAATGTACCCATTGCATTGTCTCACTAACTGCCCAGTTCAGCTTCTATACCTGCTTACTTGCAGCTATGTCAACCCAGATGTGGTTTTTGCCTTTAAATATCTTAAAATGCTAAGGCTCGGGCTGTTCCTTACAGAGACAGTTATGGGTCCTGCAGGGAGCAGTTGCCAGCAGGCCTGCTAAATACTCTTCAATTTGGACAAAACTGGGACTTTGTGTGTTTTCTAAGCAACCTGCCCCACAACAACACGAGAGTCCCTAACTTCTAAGAAATCAATTCCTAAGAACTATTTAGTGCTTCCTTTATACCTCTGCCATTATCGTGTGAAGCCCAATATCTCTGAGAATTCCAGAGCACTCACACCCCCACTCCTCTTCCTATCTAGTTGAAGATGTTTGTGGAATTATTGAACGTTGTCATTTTCCTTTTCTGCTTTCACATGAAGAATAAGAATATTTTTAGCATCAGGTATTGTCATCTGATGAGTCTGGCATAACTTTATCCACCAAAGTATATTATCCACCAAACATATTAGGGGTTGACTTTTATGAAATAAAATGCATTTTATAAAATCTATGTACATCTTATTGTTATCCAAGGTTTGATACACTTGTATTCAGTGTTCTTAACTGCAAATCACTGCCACCACTCTGATTCCTGCAAAAAAGGAATTTTTTAAAGAAATAATGGATAATTCACAGAACACTTTGGAAGATCAGAGAGCCAGACTCTAAAGCAAGGCATCCTGAAGCAATGCCCAACCATGCCATAGAGGCCACTCTGCCAAAAAAAAAAAAAAACACTGCCACAGACTCTTGGAACCAATGATTCAGGACTGGTCATCAGAAGCTCTGTCACTGCTATTTTCAAAGAAAAGACCAAATGCTTCCTCAGGGTAGAAGGTCAATGCCCCTACTTGTCACCACCCAACTAAAGTCAAGTCATGTCTAGATATGTTTAATCAGTGAAACTGAAGTTACGTGCCAAAAGTAGGGAAATGTGAATTCTCTGGTTCGACCTCAGGAAGGTGAAACATACAATGTGGAAGATGACCACAACACAGGTAGCCCTGTAGCAGAAGCTCTCAATAAGTTCTTGCCTATATATGCTGGGATCATTTTCCTATTTCCACACATACCAGTAGCCAATATCTTTAACTCTGTTGAGAACTACTACTATCGTGATCCCCAGTGTGTGACCTTCAAATATCCAATCCCCGTGGAGAAACTTTGCCTGATATTACACCCTTATATGTCTTTCTTTCCTCTCCTGTACCACTTTCCTAGATTTCCTGGGTTATTTACCTCAAATCACTTTGATATAAATCCTCATCTCAGAATCTGCCTCTGGGAAACCTAACCAGGACCTACATTTGGATCTCGTATGTGGTACGTATTCAGTAAGTATTCCTTGGAAGGAAAAAAGGTGATGCTAAGTTGTTTGTCAAGACGGTGTCCACCATATTCTCTGATCCAGATTCCTGGAGGTGACCTATGAAACAGGCCTTCCCCATCTGACTCTCATATCATTGGAATAAGTTGTCACTCATGTGGGAAGAACATAGCAAAAGAGCTGAAATTGAAGTGCATCAAGATAATAATAGCAATCACTTACAACTCATTAAGTGAAATAGGAAGGTATGAAACCATACTGACATCAATTAGTAGATCAATAAAGGGACAGGAAAGTTTTACTTTACATTCAAAGGTCAATAATAAATGTTGATTGGAGGGATGATTATCATTTGGTTACATTTATAGTGATAATTGTTTTGGTCAAGAAGCAAAAATCAATACAAATATAAATGAGTGAAAGTGTGAAAAGGTCTCAAGATATCTCCAGACAAAATACTTCTTAATTAACTTTAAGAAGTATTTTTAAGAATTAACTTTTGTCTGATGTGGAAATGACATAGTTGGTGTGTCCAGGTCCTTGTTGTCTCAAACAAAAAACTGAGCCAAACACACGCAAGTAACAGGCATAGTACAGATATATTGAAGGTGAAGATGAGAGAAGCACTCCATGAGGTATAGAAGAGTACGCTGAGCAAGAAAGAAAGTTTCAAGGCCCCAATATCTAGAAATTAGTGTCTTATATGCCCAGCTGTGAGGCATTCTCTTTTCTGTACAAACTGGATTGAAGACCTTACCCTACTTGTTCCCATTGGTTATCTTATGAAACCTGATGAGAATGTTGTCCAATTTTCTCCCATTAGTTACTTTAGAACAGCTAATTTTACCCCCATTTTACTCCCATTGGTCATTTTAAAATATTGAATCAATGACCAGAGTTGTCAGGATAATAGGACTGTCCCTGTCTTGTCCTCCAAAAGCATCTTTCTCATATCCTGTCTCCACCATCTTGGCATCCCTGAACTCCTACCTAACAAAAACATCAGACAAACTTATGGATATTCTACAAAGTCATTGGCTTGTCCTCTTCAAAAATTCAAGGTCCAGGTAAGAAAAGCAAAAGAAAAGGAAATTAATGATGAAGCCAGAATTTGACAGGCACATAGGCAGGGGTGGGATCCAGAGAATGGAGGGATTGAAATGTTAACTCCCTCAGAGCCCTTCCTCCACTCTTATCAAGATAACCTGCCCCTGCTCCAAACTGTTGCTGAAGTAAACCTGTTCCAGAGATTGTCCCTCCCTCCAAGGAGTTATAAAAGTTGTTAATTACACCCCTTTCCTGATAAAGATCAGATCACTCCTCCCTGGCTTCTCCAGCCCATCTGCTTCTCACCTTTTGGCCATCCCACCAGAGCATCTCCTGGACCTAGTCACCTATGCAGGAAGGAGAGAGATAAGGGGAAGAGAGCAGCAGAACATATAAAAACATAAATGTCTAGGACATATAAAAAAATGCAGAACACCCTCACTTCTGGGGATACCAGGATACCAGCTATGGCCCACTTCTCGCTCCCAGGAGAAGTCTGTTACTTCTTTTTAAATAAATCCTGCTTTATATGCTTGCCTCATCGTGCTTCTCTAATGTTATACCTCAACATGTAGGGAAGCAGAACTCATCAATGAAACAGGACAATTAAAAGCAATCCAATTCTGGATTGGATCCCCATTAAGTATTTTATGGGGAAAAATCTGAATGATGTTTGTGGGTTAGAAAGCACTGTGGTATCAATGTTAATTTCCTGATTTCGATAGATACATTATAATTTTTTGAAGAATGTTCTTATTTTTAGGAAACAGACATTGAAATATTTAGGAGCAATGTGGCATCGTGTTTATAAATTACTCTCAAATGATTCCACAAAACAAAACAACAAAAAATGTACCTGTATATAGAGAAAGAGTGGTAAGGCAGAGGTGGTAAATTGCTAACACCTGAGGAATCCAGCTTAGTGAATACAGGTGTTCTTTGAATTCTTGAAACTGTTTCAAAGTTTTTTGTTCTTGTTTTGGAGTCGGGGTGGGCATCAGGGATTGAACTCAGGGGCACTTGACCACTGAGTCACATCCCCAGCCCTGTTTTGTATTTTGTTTAGAGACAGGGTCTCACTGTGTTGCTAAGCGGCTTACTTTTGCTGAGGCTGGCTTTGAACTTCTGATCCTCCTGCCTCAGCCTCCCAAGCTGAGCCCCTGAGATTACAGGCATGTACCACCACACCCGGCTTCGAAGTTTTAAATTCTTTCCACTTTAATAATTGTAAACTATTTCTAATAATTATTGTAATTCCCTGCAACAATCTACTTCAAAATCGGTATAAATAAAAGCATAGAGTTATTTAAAAAAAATCACTTATGAACAAAATAAAAGAACTTTTAAAATAAATAAGAACTATTCGCGAAATGTTCTAAAACCTATGAGTCTTAAATTCTGAGTTTTATTTATGTACTAAATTTTACTATTAAGAAGCCACAGGTGAGGGGCTGGAATAGTCTAGCTCCTCAAAGGTCTTCTCTTCATATTATTAGGTTAAAAAATAAGGCACAATGGCCCTGCACAGTGGCATGTGGCTGTGATCCCAGTGACTTGGGAGGTTAAGGCAAAAAGATCTCAAGTTTGAGGCCAGCCTCAGCAACTTAGCAAGACTCTGTCTCAAAACAAAAATAATAATATTTAAAAAATCAAGGGTGTGTAGCTCAGTGGTAGAAAGTTTCTGAGTTCAATCCCGTACTACAAATAAATAAATAAATAATAAGGTATAATGATCCCCAGAGGATTTTGTATCAGAGTTTTTCTTAATATGAATAAGCTTTATTTCATTTCATTATAAAACAAGTCAAACAAAAGTCTCCAAATTACATTATGTAATATAATGAACAGCCACCCAATCTAAAATAAAACATTTCTGTTTTTTCCAGCTGAAAACATTTATTAATTCTCCTTCTCCTTGAAATATACTTATATCTTACACGCACACACCCACACACACACAAAAAGAAGAAGTAACTTATATTAACACAACTAAGGTCACATATAGCTATTGGTTTAACCATTTTATAACAAAACAATATCTGAGAATTATACTTTCTAGTAATAATCTCCTCATTAAAAATACTATTTTGAAAAATTGTAGAACTACCTAAAGATGATTTAGATATTTTTGTTTTCTTATTTTGTTTGCTTTGTATAAATCATAATTATAAGGGTTTGAGGGCTGCCTTCCTCTGTGTTCTTCACATAGAATGTGTCTTCTGCCAATGTTTTTTTCATGTGCAAAATCTTATGAGTGGGGTCAGGGTTGTAGCTCAGTTGGTGGAGTGCTTGCCTAGCATGCATCAGGCATTGGGTTTGATTCTCAGCACTTCATATAAATGAGTAAATAAAAAATAAAGGTCCATCAACAATGTTAAAAAATATTTAAAAACTTAAATTAAATTACATTTTTTAAAAATCTTATGAGAAGCCGGGTACAGTGGCGCACACCTGTAACCCCAGCACCTCGGGAGGCTGAGGCAGGAGAATCACAAGTTCAAAGCCAGCCTCAACAACTGTGAGGTGCTAAACAACTCAGTGAGACCCTGTCTCTACATAAAATACAAAATATAAAATACAAAATTGGGCTGGGGGCCTTGCTCAGTAGCCCCTGAGTTCAATCCCCCCTACTCCCCCTACACACACACAAAAAAAAAATCTTATGAGTGTCAGATAGGATTGTCTACCCATGAGTCTTTTCTTGTTATACCTTATTTGGGAAAGCTTAGCATTTGTGCTTTTAATGCATTATACTACCAAGGGCCTAACTCTCAAATTGCTAAATATTTTCCACAATAGATTATCATGTCCCCGCCAGCAGACTCTTTGTTACTATGGCTCTTTGTGTGTACTCAAATTAAGAGTATTATAAACTAATTGTAATCTATACTGTTCAAAATCCTATTTTCACTTTCAACTCCTATCCCCAAATTTCCCTATGAGCAATAATAGTTAATATCTATTGAGTGATACGGTATATCATTTACTTTTCTAGATACTTTTTAACATTAACACATATAACCCTCCCAGCAACGCAAGATATAATTATTATTATTCCTGTTTTCCATATGAGGAAAAGGAAAGTCAAGTGACTGACAGTAAATGGCAGTCAGGAATTAAACTAGAAGAGACATAGGAGCCCATGTTCCTAACTTTCTAGCAACAGAAAAATACCCTTTTTGAAGGCCTATGTTTACAAATGTGTCTGGATTAAGTAGCACAGTTCCACAGACAAAATTTTTAAAAATTCTATACTTTTTAAAAAAGGGATAAAACAGTTCACAGCAACACTTTACCAAATCCTGTCCTTCTTATGCTTTATGTTGGAGCACTTCAGCAATTACACAGCCTCTGCCTAGGCATCACGACCATTATTCCAGGCCCCAAGCAAATAACACCAAAAAAGCAGTCATTTATCTTCATTCTTTCATTAGTAGGTCTTCCCAGGCTCCCAATATTTGTGATAGAAACTCCAAATTCAAGAATAGTTACATTTTGGGCTGGGGTTGTGGCTCAGTGGTAGAGCGCTTGCCTCTTTTTTCTTGCATGTGTGAGGCACTGGGTTCTATTCTCAGATCCGCATAAAATTACATGAATAAAATAAAAGTCCAACAATATGTAAAAAAAAATTAAATAGTTATATTTTGGGGGTGACTTAATGTTTTAAAGATTTTGAGCCTTCTCATTAGAAAAATGTTGATCCATTTATCACGCAAGTTCGAGGCAGCGAGTGTGTTACAGTCTACTCAGAGGGTAAGACTATTGAACTTGGTTTAATCACATGTGTGCATTTTCTGTGACCCGTCCCTCGCTGTGCTGCAGGAACCCGCTATAACCCAGAAGGCCCATAGGTGGCGCTGCAAGGGCACGCAAGTGCCTCATCCTCTTCAAAGGGAAAGACTGATTTGGGGCGGGGATTCGAGCCGCCATCCCCATGGTGGGAGGAGCCAACAGAAGGAGAAGGGAAGGCGAGTGTTTCCTTGTGCGCAGGCGCAGGGTTGGGCACTCCCCCGGGAGTGAGGGATGCTGGTCCCGATGACGTGGCCTGGCAACGTCCCTGCCGGTGCGGCCTCCCGGGAACCGGCGAATCGAAACTGCTCGCGGCCTAGTCCCTACTCGCGTGCGCTTGTAAACCGGAGCTGGGAACAGCGGTGGCCGTCCGGCCTACAGGAACCCGACGGGGCTGCTGCCATGGGGGAGTGACGCGCCTGCGCCCGCTGTTCCGCGGCAGCGACAAGACATGAGGAGACCCCGCGGCAGGGGTAGCGGCGGCGGCTCCTGAGCCCGGGATGGAGGAGAAATACAGCGGGGACGCGCTGACCAGCCCCGGCGGCGGCGGCGGCGGCCTCGGGCGGGTAGACGTGCCCAGCTCTCGGTAAGGGACTGATCCCGACTCGCCGCTCGCGCACTGCGGCCCCGGACTGCCAGCCCCGCGGTTCGGACACACCTTCTCTCCGGCCTCCCTTGGACTCGCACGCGCTGCGGAGCCTTGAGTCCTCTCCCGCTGCTTCCCAGCCTGCTGCCTGCCTCTAGGTTCATTGGCGTCTGTGGCGCCCACTGCAGAATGGACTCTCTGAGATCCAGGAAGCTTCTGCTAGATTCCCTAGGTTTCAGGGCAGACCGTCAGCCTTAGAACCAGTTTCTAATCAGAGAAACATTTCTCATGGTTGTTTCTCCCTGGAGCAGTAGCTTGGTGACAACTTAACCTTAACGACGTCTCCCTGCGTAAATTGGGGGAAGGTGTCACTGTCATCTCTGAAAAAATCAAAGTACAAGCAGATTAACTTGGGTGTGCAGGTTAACCCAGCCACAGCAAGAATTAAGCCCCATCGTTGAGTTTTCTTTTCCTTTTTTTTTTTTTTGTTTTTTTTCGGGGGGGGTCTTTTATTATTTAAATAAGAAATGTATGCTCGCTGTCAAAAAAAAAAATTCATAAAGGTCCTCCCACCAACACCTAAAGGCCAGAGAGCAGGTAGCACAGTGACACTGTCCAGTGTCTTTCCTGACCTGCCCTAAATTCTGAGGTAGTGTTATAGGATGCGTAAAATAAGGCCCAGCAATTTGATTAGAACTGGTACTTATTGCCTTCGTTTCTAATGAGGTTAAGTTTTTGTGGTTCTTCACAATTTTGAGATTTAAAAATTATTTTGACAAATTCCTTAGAATAGCAGTAACAGCCTTACTGATGTAATTTTTGCACGTGAAAATCAAAACATCACATATGCTGGAGCAGAACTTCAACCAACTGCATTTTTGTAGCATAAATTTTCTATTTTGAGCAATTCATTTTGTAAATAACAGCATATCAGATATTAATTTTTGACCCATGACAACTAAATGCAATATAGGGGAGTTGTAGTCTAGATTTGGTAATCGCAAAGGGAAAATGTTGTAAAAGACATTAGATGTCTTTTGACAAAATTGGACTATGGACTACAGATTAAAGTATTATTATATCATTGTTAAGTTTCCTGTTGATAACCATGGTGGTTTTATAGCAGAATGCCCATATGCATTGTGAGGTTTTTCTGGTTTGTTTGTTATCAGGAATTGAACCCATGGGTATTTAACCACCCAGCGACATCCTGGCCCTTTTTTGTATATTTATTTAGAGACAGGGTCTCCTGAGTTGTTTAGGGCCTCACTAAGTTGCTGAGGCTGAGTTTGAACTCAAAATCCTTCCTGCCTTAGCCTTCGAGTCACTGGGATTACAGGTGTGTGCCACCGCACCCAGCTTCATGTTCTTTTTTTTTTTTTTTTTTTAGTTGTAGTTGGACACGATACCTTTATTTTATTTATTTTTACGTGGTGCTGAGGATCGAAGCATGTGCTAGGCAAGTGCTTTACCCCCGAGCCACAACCCCAGGCCCTCCATGTTCTTATTTTTTTTTTTAAAAGAGAGAGAGATAATTTTTTTTTATTTATTTTTTATTTATTTATTTTTTTAGTTTTCAGCGGACACAACATCTTTGTTTGTATGTGGTGCTGAGGATCGAACCCGCACGCATGCCAGGCGAGCGCGCTACCGCTTGAGCCACATCCCCAGCCTGAGATAATTTTTTTAATATTTATTTTTTAGTGGACACAACATCTTTATTTTATTCTGATGTGGTGTTGAGGATCTAACCCAGCGCCCAGCACATGCCAGGTGTGCATGCTACCACTTGAGCCACGTCCCCAGCCCATGCTTTTTTTTTTTAATGTGGTGCTGAGAATTGAACCCGGGTCGCACCCGTGCTAGGCAAGTGCACTACCGCTGAGCCACAATCCCAGCCCTCCATGTTCTTATTTAGGAGTAAAAAAACATTGATGTATTTTACTCACTCTCAAATAATCCAGGGGGAAAAAAATCTATTTGAGAGCACAATAAAACAAATGAGACAATATATTTACAATTAAGTTGTCTAGAAAAAGGGCATACTATTCTCTGTTAATTTGAAATTATTTTTAAATGAGTTGTTTAAATACTTTTTTACTCAAGAACTTATTGTCTTAGGTAGGTAAATGTGGTAAACAATTGCCATCTGTTTGCTCAGCACAGTTATCATTGCAGAACCAAAGTCAATTCAGGACTGGCTGAATTTGGATTCCAGGTTACAAAAGTTTTTCTTTATAGAGGCTAAAAACCAAAACTGGTTGTAATCTCTAACAAAAACTGACTGTAGTGGTACATGCCTGTAGTAATCCCAGTTATTCAGGACGCTGAGGCAGGAGGATCAAAAGTTTGAGGCCAGCCAAAGCAATTTAATATTAAAGACCCGGTCTCAAAATAAAACATTAAAGACCTGGGGATATAGCTCAGTGGCAGGGAACTTGCTTAACATGGGTTTAATCCCCAGTATCTCAAAAAAGCAACAACTAATTGATAAATTATTTAATCAAAGATATTATGCCTGAATTCACACTATTTTAAATATCTTTATTTTATTTATTTATTTTTATGTGGTGCTAAGGATCAAACCAGTGCCCTACATGTGCCAGGCAAGCACTCTACCACTGAACAACAACTCCAGCCCCTTGGACTATTTTAAATAAAGTTTCCTTTCTCTTCTTTTTTTTTTTTTTCCTTGCAGAACTAGGGCTTGAACCCAGGAGCGGTTAATCACTGAGTCACATCCCCAGCCCATTTTTTAATTTTGAGATAGAGTCTTACTGAGTTGCTGAGGCTGGCCTCAGACTTGTAGTCCTCCTACCTCAGCCTCCCAAGTCACTGGGATTGCAGGTATGCACCACCATGCCAGGCTGTGTGTGTGTATGTGTGTGTGTGTTTAATTTAAAAAAGAGAGTAAAGAAGCCAGGCATGGTTGTGCACTCCTATAATCCCAGCAGCTCAGGAGGCTGAGCCAGGAGGATTGCAAGTTCAAAGCCAGCCTCAGCAAAAGCAAGGCGCTAAGCAACTCAGTGAGGCCCTATCTCTAAAAAAATACAAAATAGGGCTGGGATATGGCTCAGTGGTCAAGTACCCCGAGTTTAAGTTCAATCCCCAGTACCAGAACATAAAAGGAGTAAAGAAAATTGGTGTCAGAAAGACCATAAGAGTAATAATATTATCAAGAAGTATTTTACATAGGTTAATGCTCCATATGACTAAATCTTGTCATTCAAGTGCCCTGTTTTTCAAGTTTTGTTAATACTTTAGTCAGAAATTATTTAGAAATCTATATACTAATCACCTTCCCAAGTGCATTATAAATATAGCTCAGTGGTAGAACACTTGCCTGTCTGAGGCCCTGGGTTTGATCCCCAGCACTACAAAAAGAAATTACATATGTAGGGGCATACAGGCAGAGATACAAAATTTACCTTTTCCTTAATGACTTAAGAGTTATTATGAGCATCATCTCATGAACTGAGTAAATATAGTACTGTCATTCAAGCGTTCCTTCCCAGTACTCGTGTTGTACCTATGCTGCTGTCTTGTATTTTGAAATATTATTCCTATTCCATGCTTGGTATTTCCTACACTGTCTTCATTACAGACTATATATCTCAAACTCTGTGGAGATACCCTTTCCTTCCCTAGTTAGTTGTTTCCATGTGTGTTCTTTCCAGACTCTGTTAAGTGGATCACATAGATTTGTCTATTTGCCAGTCTTTCCCAGTAGAACTCAAGCTCCTTGAGTGTAGGGTCTCTACTATGCATTTAGTGTCCCAGCTATTACCTAGAAATGTGTTTAGTTGTAAGAAACAAAAATAACAGAGGCTGAAACAAATAGGGATTCTATCTTCTCACAACAAAGAAACCAGATGTTGCTGGTGTTTGTTCAGAGCCCTCAGTGATACCATCTGGGAGGCAAATTCTTTTTGTTTTTCCTCTCTGCCATTAATTCTTAGTGTATTGGCTTTCATATTCAGACTTGTTATAAAATGGATGCAGCAGTTTGGGATTAAAATTTTTTAGATAAATTTTAAATAAAAATCCTCCTATTAAAGCAGGAATGATGAGATTAATAGTTCCAGGTACATCTTGACCCTTTATGTGGAAGAGGGATGGCTATACCTGAAAACACCCTGTCAGTAAGTGAACAAGGAACTATGTGAAAAATGACTGAATAACCCTACGGAGGATTTATGTATAATCGTGAATAGTTGAGAAGAGGAGAACCCTCAAAAGCCTTTTGGATGAACTTTGGCCTTTTGGGCAATATATTAAAAAGAGCAAGCTAAGAAGACCTGGGATTGAACCTGCCTAGCTCTCTGCACTACTTCTTTCCAATCTACAACCTGAGAGGAGCTGGGCTAGACAATCTTGAAAGTGTTTTTTTACCTCTTAAATGTTAATGTCCTAACTTTTTTCCCCTATCATATACATTTACTTTCAGACCTAGATAACTGCTAGAGATTTTCATAGGCTTTGTAGAAGGGTTCTGCTGGGGGGTTGAAGTCTGGTTGTTGGGATGTTGAAATTAAAGGAAAGAAGGTAAGAAGGGCTAAGAAGAGAAACTTCTTTTTAATCTCCACATTTTTAGTCCGATGCCTCATCCTTCCTTTTCTCTTTGCTTCATGTTCAGACCTAACCAGAGGCTAAAACTTATGACTCCTGTAGTAATTGAGAAGGGATGTTGCCTGGCTGTGAAAGGCAAGAACGTGGGGATCTAGTTACTTAGAAGACTTCTCTAAGGATCCTCCCTTTGGTAGCTTCCCACACCCTTTCTCAGATGCATGTGGTTCCTGGAGCTTTTCAGAAATCTCTGGATCAGGGCACTTGGTTTTCAATCCTTACTGTAATCACTTAGCAAGTTAGTGTCTTCTGGTTTCATCACAGATAGAATTTAGTCCCTATTTTTGTTTTCCTTAATTGTTTGGAGTAATTGATAAATTGAAAGACATAATACAGGACTAGGGCTGGGGCTCTTTGATGGAGCGTTCACCTGGCACACGTGAGGCACTGGGTTCCATCCTCAGCACCACATAAAAATAAAATAAACGTTGTGTCCATCTGCAAATAAAAAAATTTTTAAATTTTTTTAAAAAGACATAGTATAGAGGCTGGGGTTGTGGCTCAATGTAGAGCGCTTGCCTACCACATGTGAGGCACTGGGTTTGATCCTCAGCATCACATAAAATATAAGTAAATAAAGTTATTTGTAAATCTACAGCTAATATGTGTGTGTTTATATACATAAAATGAAGACATTACAGGCTGGGTGCGGTGGCACACGCCTGTAATCCCAGCTACCTGGGAGGTTGAGGAAGGATAATTGCGAGGTCAAAGCCAGTTTCGGCAACTTAGCAAGGCCCCCAGCAACTTAGCCAGAGCCTTTGTCAAAACATAAAAAGGGGTAGGAATGTGGGGATGTGGCTCGTTGGTTAAGTGCCCTGGGTTCCATCCCCAATGCCAAACAAACAAACAAAAAAAAGCATATTATAGCCAGACATGGTAGCACTTGCTTGTAATCCCAGCAATGCAGGAAGCTAAAATGGAGGATCGCAAATTTGAGGGCGGCCTTAGCAATTTAGTGAGACCCTGTCTCAAAATAAAAAATAAAAAGGACTAGGGGTATAGATCAGTGGCAACTGGTTGATCAAGAACATCTTTATTTTTAGTTGTTGCTTTTTCAAAAAATAGACTGCATCTATATATATTATCATTCATATACATTGAAAAGAAACCAGGGGTATAACATACACCAGAATGTTAACAATAGTTACCAAGTGGATAATGAGTTGTTTGGGTTTGTTTTCTGTTTGGCTTTTTTGTATTGTTTCATATTTGTTTATATGTATATCTTTGTATTCTGTAATGTCTGTTACTTGTATAAGAAGAAAATTACTGAGTTCCTTGTGATTTCAATTATACTGAAAGTTGTTTGTTTTTATTTTCCAGATTAACAAAATATATTGTGTTACTATGTTTCACTAAAGTTTTGAAAGCTGTGGGACTTTTTGAATCATATGATCTCCTGAAAGCTGTTCACATTGTTCAGTTCATTTTCATATTAAAACTTGGGTGAGTATGTTCCTTATTTTCTATGTTAAACCATGCTAGCAGATGGACATAGTGCCATATACCTATAGTCCCAGCATTTGAGAAGTTGAGGCAGGAGAATCCCTTGAGCCCTGGAGTTCAAAGTCAACCTGGCAACATAGTAAGATCTAATCTGGAGAAAAGAAGTTTAAAAAAAAAACCAAACATGCTGAACTGCATTTCCTGTATAATCCTTTCATAGTGTACTGCGTCCTCTTCTACATATAGTAATCCATTCTTCCTAAATAGTGATTTCTGGATCTTGAAATTGATAGTGACTACTTTCTGCTGTCTTCTATTACTAAAAATATATTAAACCCTTGGGAGTATAATTTTGGTAACCTGGGAAAGAGATTCTTTACTAGGAAATTTTAAGCACCAGTTGTATGCAACTGGGGGAGACAGGAAATTGAACCCCCCGGGGCTTTGCACATGCTAGACAAGCACTCTTCCACTGGGCTACATCCCTAGTTCCTTTTATGTTATATTGTGAAATGGAGACACTTTAAGTTATCCAGGTTGTCTTGAAATTAAAATCTTCCTGCAAAAACCTCCCAAGTAGCCATGATTATTGGAATGTGCTACTACCTCACATGGCACGTTTTTATATAGCGTTTTGGCAAAAGTGGGAACATATAATTAGTACTTTCTTTATTTCTGTCACATTGTTTTAAGATTTGTTATTACTGAGCTCTAGAGAAAATAAGAATTATTTTCTTTAGTATGTCAAGGTATTAAAAAATATTGAGACTCCTCTTGTGTGGCTTGTGAACTGACTGGTCCCAAAGACAATTACAAAAGAAGAATTCCCCAAAATGTTGCCATGGAAACATTGTTAAAATATGTACTATTTTCCAGTACAATTCTTCAGAAGATAGCATGCCTTTCAAGTTCTGGTACATTTGTTTAAAATAAGTGTCCTTACTTAAAACCACATCTTGTATTTAATATTGATTAGTATGTTACTGTCTCAATATTTACAGGACTGCGTTTTTTATGGTTTTGTCTCAAAAGCCATTTTCTTCTGGGAAAACAGTTACCAAAAACCAGGTAAGATTTCTGCAGTATCATTTATTCCTTGCTCATTTTTTGATCAGGGATACTTAATAATTTAAATGCACAACAGAAAATTTCTACAAATAATCTGCTCTTGACATATTTGACATATTTGGTTTATATCACAAATTAGAAACCTATTCCATGATTTTTATCAGAATGACAAATTTAAGTATTTGTTTTTAGAGACCAAGAACATTTTTTAAAATAGCATTAATATTTTAAACACCCTTTTACATTTCTTTCTCTGTTTTTTTTTAATTAACTTTTTTTATTTGTATTTGACAGCAGAATGCATATAATTCTTATTACACATATAGAGCACAATTTTTCATATTTCTGGTTGTATACAAAGTATATTCACACCAATTCCTGTCTTCATACATGTACTTTGGATAATAATTCCACCATCATTTCTAACCCCATTCCTCCTCCCTTCCCCTTCCACCGCTCTTCCCTATCTAGAGTTCGTGTATTCCTCCCATGCTCCCCCTCCCTACCTAACTATGAATCAGCCTCCTTACATCAGAGAAAACATCGACATTTCATTTTTGGATTGGCTAACTTCACTTAGCATTACTTTCTCTAACTCCATCCATTTATCTGCAAATGCCATGATTTTATTCTCTTTTATTGCTGAGTAATATTCTTTTTTATCCATTCATCTATTGAAGAGCATCTAGCTTGGTTCCACAGTTTAGCTGTTGTGAATTGTGCTGCTATAAACATTGATGTGGCTATGTCCCTGTAGTATGCTGTTTTTAAGTCCTTTGGTTATAGACTGAGAGGGATAGCTGGGTCAGATGGTGGTTCCTTTCCCAATTTTCCAAGAAATCTCCATACTGCTTTCCATACTGGCTGCACCAATTTGCAGTCCCACCAGCAGTGTATGAGTGTACCTTTTTCCCCACATCCTCATCAACACTTATTGTTGTCTTCATAATAGCTGCCATTCTAACTGGAGTGAGATGAAATCTTAAGAGTAGTTTTGATTTGCATTTCTCTAATTGATAGCAATAATGAACATTTTTTCATATATTTGTTTATTGATTGTATATCATCTTCTGAGAAGTGTATGTTCAGGTCCTTGGCCCATTTATTGATTGGGTTATTTGTTTCTTTGGTGCTTAGCTTTTCGAGTTCTTTATATACCCTTGAAATTAGTGATTCTAACTGATGCGTGAGGATAAAGATTTGCTCCCAAGATATAGGCTCTCTGTTCACCTCATAGATTATTTCTTTTGCTGAGAAGAAACTTTTTAGTCTTTCTCTGTTTTTGAATAATTGGAGCACTAAAAACTCCTGATGGAAAAGAATTTAAAGACTAAATCATTCAGTATTCCTAGTGAGAAACTAAGAAAACAGAAAAACTATAAGAAAAAGATTTCAAGATACAACAACACAGATAATGAAAGCAATGCTGTCTTGCAAATCTGGAGTTAATCAAGGGATCTAAACATTTTCTAATTTTAATTTTAAAATATGTAGTTATTTAGTTTTTAAAATGTTTATTTTTTTCTCTTTCTCTGTTACCATTTCTATCATTTGTCTTTCATATTTATCTAAAATGAAGTTACTTAGTGAAATATGTGACTGAAATTTTTCTTTTTTTTTTCTATTTATAGTGGATCAAAATATTTAAACATGCAGTAGCTGGATGTATAATTTCACTCTTGTGGTTTTTTGGCCTTACTCTCTGTGGACCACTAAGGTAAATAAAAGTGCATATTTAGAATGTTTGTTTACATTTCCTTATTTTGAATGTTAATTTTGTTCTATTTTTTTTTCCTGACAAATATTTATTTGTACAAATATTTCTATAACTTCTATAGTTTTGCATAGAATTCAACAAAAGAGAGAGAACTTCTGGTTTGTGGATTAGTTCTTTGGGGAATATCATAATGTATTTGTTCATGATCTATCATAGATATTTTACTAGTTAGCATCCAAGGAGTTTCAGAAAATGTTTATCATAAGTGGCTTTTTTTTTTTTTAATCATTTATTAGTGATCCTTTTACTTGCTAATTTGTAGGCTAAAAGGTCTGTAATGGTAAATAAAATCAACCAATAAGGAGAAACCCAAGTACTTAAAAGCATTTGTATGTCCGTGTGTGTGCGCGCGCACTGGGAATTTAACCCAAGGGTGATTTACCATTAAGCTACGTTCCTAGCCCAGCCCTTTTTTTTTAAAACAGGGGCTCACTAAATTGTTGAGACTAGCCTAGAATTTGCAATACTGCTTCAGCGTCCTTAGATGCTGGGATTACAGGCTTATGCCACTGTGTCTAGCTTCTTATTGTTGTTTTTATTTGTTCTTTTTAGTTAACATGCCAGTAGAATTTTTTTTCTTTTTTTTTTAGAACCAAGGATTGAACTCAGGGGCGCTTAACCACTGAGCCACATCACCAGTCCTTTTTTGTATTTTATTTAGAGACAGGATCAGGGGCACTTAACCACTGAGACACATCAGCAGTCCTTTTTTGTATTTTATTTAGAGACAGGTTCTCACTCATTTGCTTAGGGCTTCTATAAGCTGCGAGGCTGGCTTTGAACTAGCAATCCTCCTGGCTTAGCCTCCTGAGCCGCTAGGATTACAGGTGTGTGCCTCCATGCCTAGCATATTTTGATATATTATACATACATGGAATACAGTTTCCCATTCTTCTGGTTGTACATAATGTGGAATTAATTACACTGGTCTTGTATTCATATGTGAACATAGGAAAGTCATATCCAATTCATTCTATTATCTTTCCTAGTCTCATACCCCTTCCCTTCCCTTCATTCCCCTTCATCTAATTTTTTGGCCCAATTCAGCAAGTCACTTATAAACAAATATTTTGAAATAGTGTATCAGTCATCAGCTTAAAGGTGGTAAATTAGTAGACTACTCCCATTTCATGTTCATGTTCTTTTTTATGCACATGAGCCAGTTTAGAAAAGAAATACTTAAGGACACTTAATAGAATATGAAACTGTATGTAAGGCTTCTTTTAATATTTTTTCTGTTTCTAAAGGGTTTTGTTTACTTGCCAATGATGGGGGGGAGTGTGAGGACAAGAGGTGAGGAGTAAAAAATGAAGGATATTTTAAAGACTTTCACTCAGAGTAGTAGGGTGAACAGAGAGGAAGGTCATGAATGAGAAATGCTTTGTGTAAAGTTCTTTTCCCTCTCATAGCCATTAGAATAGCTTCTGGGTCCCTTTGGGTGTTTTGCTCTGTGCTTTGTAAGCTGCAGAGTATGTTAAATCCAAATGTCATATCTCTGTCCACAACTGCAATAGCATCCTGGAGGAGGTTTGGAAAAGCTGTCAAAATTTCTCATTCTGGGTATAACTTTTTCAATTTGTTCTTGAATATAATTGAGTGGTACTGTTGCTTATCATTTGTAAGATTTTAAATTTATTATTCACAAAGTTATTATTTAGTTCATATGCTGTTAAATCACTGTCTCTATGTATTAAGATAGGGAAGGAAAGGGGAAATAACTTAAAACTCTTACTTGCTCCTTCTTTAGTCATCTACCTTCTACTCTTATAACTCTACCACCAACAACACTGTTCCTCTTATTCTTTGACTAAAACCATCATGCAATTACTTGATGAGAAAGGCTCCTTTCAAGCTAAATATGGTAGCACAGGGGCTGGGGATGTGGCTCAAGCGATAGTGCGCTCGCCTGGCATGCGTGCGGCCCGGGTTCGATCCTCAGCACCACATACAAACAACGATGTTGTGTCCGCCGAAAACTAAAAAAAAAAAAAAAAAATGGTAAAAAAACAAAATAAGGACTGGTGACATAGCTCAGTGATGGAGTCAATCCCCAGTGCCTCCAAAAAAAGAAAGAAAGAAAGATTCCTTTCATGTTTTATAGTCTATCTAATTTTAGGTTAATATTACTGTTGACATTTATTTTCTTAAATTTCCAAATTTTAATACAGCTAAGATTATCATCAGTGGGCTCTCATTACAGATTTTTAGGTAAAGAGAAAAATTGAAAACATTTAATAAGCAGCTGAAATAATTACTATTTAGAACTCATAAGTCTCCTTATGAATAGTGATAATGATTTCTATTTTTTTAAAAGAAGTATTTCCACATAAGAAGAATAAATATAGATAAAAATATATTTGAAGAATAATAAAATGATATGCATGTATCTTAACACTCAGCCCCCAAAATAAAGCCTTATTAATACCTTTGGAGCCCTGTGACTCTCCTGATTATATCTCCTCCTTTTCCTGCCTTTAGATATAACCAATATCTTAGATTTTGTTTTTATTACTGTCCACTTTTTTGTAGTTTTCTCTTTTTTTCTCTCTTTCTTTTCCTCCCTCTTTCTTTTATTTTTTTTAACTTTTTTATTTATTATTTTTTAGTTTTCGGCAGACACAACATCTTTGTATGTGGTGCTGAGGATCGAACCCGGGCCGCATGCACACCAGGCGAGCGCATTACTGCTTGAGCCACATCCCCAGCCCCTCCCTCTTTCTTTTAGTGTTTAACTTTGCAAAGTTTTTTACTTTATTACTTTATATAAATGGAATTACATTGCATGTATTTTTCTGCAACATGCTTCTCCCATTCAGTGTTGATTTTATATATATATATATATATATATATATATATTTTTTTTTTTTTTTTTTTTTTTATAAACACACACTTTGCCAGGGGGCAGTACTGGGGATTGAACCAAGAGGTACTCAACAACTGAGCCACAGCCACAGATCTTTTTTTATATTTTATTTATTTATTTATTTATTTTCCCAGTTGCTTAGGGAAAGTTGCTGAAGCTAGCTTTGAACTTGGAATCCTCCTGCCTCAGCCTCCCAAACCTCTGAGATTATAGGCGTGCACCATTGTGCCCAACTCAGTATACAATTTTTTAAAAATTCTTTTAATCATAGATGGACATTATTTGTTTATTTTTATGTGGTGCTAAAGATCAAACCCAATGCCTCACATGTGCTAGTCCAGCTGAGCTGTAACTCCAGCCTAAAATTCACCTTTTCAAAGTATACACTTCAGGGCTGGTTGTAGCATACACCGATAGTCCCACCTACTTGGGAAGTTGAGGCAAAAGAATCACTTGAGCCCAGGAGTTCAAAGCCAACCTGGGTAACACGGTGAGATCTTGTCTCCAAAAAAATAAAGTGTATACTTTAACCAGGCACGGTGGCACACATCTGTAATTCCAGGGACTCAGGAGGCCAGGCAGGAGGATTGCAAGTTGGAAGCCAACCTCAGCAACTTACTGAGGGCCCTAAGCAGACCTTGTCTCAGAATAGAAAAATAAAAAGGGCTGGGGATGTGGCTCAGTGGTTAAGCAGCCCTGGGTTCAATCTCCAGTACCCACCTACACCACCCACCCACCCACCCGCAAAAAAAAAGTATATACTTCAGTATTTCACATATCAATAAGATTTCATTCATTCATACTCCGTATAATAGTTTACTGAATGGAAATACTCTAGTTTATATTATTTATGCTTTTATTAGTGGGTAAATGGATTAGTGGATTGTTTGCCCTTTGGACCTACTGCAAACAGTGCTGATATGGGCAATCTCAAGTATTTCTTGATATACACATACAAGAAATCCATATGATTAACATTAGGAGTGGTCTTTTTTTTTTTATTGTTCAAAACATTACAAAGCTCATGACATATCATCTTTCATACGTTTGATTCAAGTGGGTTATCAACTCCCATTTTTACCCCAAATACAAGTTGCAGAATCACATCGGTTACACATCCACATTTTTACATAATGCCATATTAGTGACTGTTGTATTCTGCTACCTTTCCTATCCCCTACTATCCCCCCTCCCCTCCCCTCCCCTTAGGAGTGGTCTTGTTGGATATTTGTGGTGTTCGCCTTTCAAAGGTAGATAATATCAAAACGTTTTCCACAGCAATTATACCTACTTACTCTTATAATGTATATGTTTTTGTGAAATCAAGGGAAATACTTATTTTCTTTTCTTGTACTCTAGATGATGCTTCCTGATAAAGGTTAGATACATTTCATAAATTATATCTTTTTTCCATAGGACTTTGCTGCTATTTGAACACAGTGATATTGTTGTTATCTCTCTACTCAGTGTGTTATTCACTAGTTCTGGAGGAGGACCAGCAAAGGTAGATTTTCCATTATCAGTTACTCAAAAATTAAAGTATTGTTGTAAAATATTATCCAAAGCAAAAATCAAAACAAAAAAAATCATATATTTTGCTGTTTTATGTTGGTTTTGTTTTTTACATTTTTCTTACAAAAACATTTTTCTTGTGTTTATTTTGAAAGGATTACAGATTCCTAGAAAGTTCAAAGAAAAGCAGAGATTCTACCTTTCAATCAGTTTCCCCCAAAGATTAACTTCTTACCTAACAAAAGTACACTATCAAAAGCCAGCAAATTGATGTTGGTACAATCCAGAGATCTTATCAAGATTTATCGGTTTTATGTACACTTGAATATATATATAGAGATTCATGTGGCTACCACCACAACCAAGATACAGAGCTGACATAAAACCACAAAGATCTCTTTCCCCCACCTTGTTCTTAACCCTGATAATCATTTTTGGAAAATACCTATAAACTTGTATTTAAAGTCTGATGAAGATTTGTCCAACATTTTGACAATTAGAATCCCTGTTAAGTAATTCAAGTATTATCCTTTTTGGTAAAGTGAGTTACCAATCTATAATTTCAAACTGTTAAAGCTATAATGTTTCTGTATTACCAAATTAAACATTTCCTGTGCATGGTATATTGTCCTAGAAACACAGGAAAGAAGAAATAAAGACAAGGTATAACTGTGCTCTGAAAGGAACTTTCCAGTTAAGTTTATGTTCTCATTTATCAAATGTAATAGTAATCACATATGAGTGGAGTAGAGGAAGATAAATAAAATAATAAAGGGAACAAAGTAACATGCCAAGTAGAGCGAAGAGTGCCCAGACTGTAGATTTCAAATTAGATCATTAGTGTGAAAACCTAGGCCATTCTTTTTTCTTTTTCTTTTTTTTTTTAACAAATATGTTTCAGTTGTAGATGGACACAATACCATTATTTATTTATCTTCATGTGGTGCTAAGGATGGAATCCAGTGCCTCACCCATACTAAGTGAGTGTTCTACCACTGAGCCACAACCCCAGCTCCCCTAGGCCACTCTTTAATCATTCCCCCTCACTAACATAGTACTCCAAGATAAAATTCAAGTGAATTGAAGAATATTGTGCTTTAAAAAAAAAAAAAGATATTTATAAAAACATAAGAGTAATTTATGGTTGAAGAAGAACTCTGCAAGCATAAAAAGCAGTGGAGGAAAACTTAACCATAAAAATTACCACAAATAAAAACTGTTTTCAGGGATCATTTATCAGTAGAATAGAGAAAGGAGACCAAGCAGGGGAGGAAGGGAGGTACTTACTTAGAAACAAAATTTATCAAATTATATTGTGTGCATGTACAAATATGTAAGAACAAATCGCACTATTATGTATAATTACAATGCAGCAGTAAAATGTGAAAAAAATACTACAAATAAAAGTTTTATATTTATTTTAAAATATAAATCACTCATATCAGTTAAGGAAAATGCTTAGTTCCTCAACAGAAATGAGCAAAGAGCAGCGGAAAAACAGCTCACCAAAGAATACAAATGACTTTAAAACACTAAAAAAAAAAAAAAAAAAAAAAGTTTGGCAGCACTAACAGAAATGAAATGAGAGTATAGATCTTACATATCCTCTCATTAGTATTAGTAATGAAATCAGAGCATCTGTCTAGGACTCATTGATTATATAAATATATAATTAAGGTTCTGAAGCACTACAGAATTCTCAGTTGCCCTCTTTGTTAGCATAAGATTAAATTGTATTTTCTGTATTTGAGTGTTCTTGATGTTACCATATCCTAATTCAATGAAACTTTTTTTTTTTAAAGAGAGAGAGAATTTTAATACTTATTTATTTTTTTAGTTTTCGGCGGACACAACATCTTTGTTTGTATGTGGTGCTGAGGATTGAACCCAGGCCGCACACATGCCAGGCGAGCATGCTACCGCTTGAGCCACATCCCCAGCCCCTCAATGAAATTTTAAGAACTTTTAAATTGTATGTTTTTTAATATATACTCTGATTTGACATAATGCCCACCACACTGAAAATTCATCAAGTATAGTGGTCAATCATATGAATAGGATAGTATTTTAACTTTTCATTTTAAAACTTTATTTACTAGAAGTATTGTGTTATTGTGTTATATTTTCATAAGTATTTATACTCACATATAAATATATGAAATATATAAGTATGCATATTATGCAGAAAGTACCTGTAAATATCAAATATATAGTAATGATATTTTAGATCATTTTTATACCTGACATTATGAAATATTTACATCAACTAGGCCAATGTATCCTTTCTATAATTTCCTTTCATCAAAATCCTTTCCCTGAAATGAGAACATAAACTTAAAGTTTTTCAGGAGCTGAGAATGTAGTTCCATGGTCCAGCACTTGCCTAGCGTGCATGAGGCCCTGGGTTCACAAGCCCCAATGCCACACACACAAAAAAAAAAAGTTTATCAGCTTTTTACATCCTTATTAGACCTCAGAAATGACTTTGCTAATTTTCTTAACATAGTCTCATGGTTCTTCTTCCTTAGAGGAATGGTAGTAACTATAATATTCTCTATTCTTTACATGTATGCAGGACAGTAACTCCCTGTTAATTATTCCATAGCTAATTGGGGCTTTTCACTCAAGTAAAGTAACATTGAGGAAGTTTGAGTTTATAAACATTAATATGTTGTTCATATTAACATGTCTAGCCATATTAGCAAGGAAATAATCAAAGTTGTCAATATTATATGTCTTAAATAACCTTAAAACATTCTGCAGGAACCGAGGCGTGGTAGCACATGCCTGTAATCCTGTTGACTCAAGAGGCTGAGGCAGAAGGAACATGAGTTCAAAGCCAGACCCACCAACTTCTCTCAAGGTCTTAAACAACTTAGCAAGACCCTGTCTCAAAATTATTAAAAGGGGGACTGGGGATGTGGCTCAAGCGGTAGCGCGCTCGCCTGGCATGTGTGGGGCGCTGGGTTCGATCCTCAGCACCACATGAAAGTAAAATAAAGATATTGTGTCCACCTAAAACTAAAAAAAATAAATATTAAAAAAAAGTTAAAAGGGTTAGGGGTGTGGCTCAGTGGTTAAGCACTCCTGGGGTCAGTTCCTGATACTAAAAAATATATATTCTGCAGAATTTCTTAAATCATTTTATTCCTTATACTTTACTATTAATACTGTAAACTTATTTAAGGGCTTTAATGTCAGATGTTGTTATTTAAATGTTGATTTTTTAAAAAATATTTTGTTAGCATTTGTATAGTTATTTTAAGAATCAACCCTCTAAAAAAGTCATCCTTTTTATTTTTTTATTTTCAGACAAGGGGAGCTGCTTTTTTCATAATTGCTGTGATCTGTTTATTGCTTTTCGACAATGATGATCTCATGGCTAAAATGGCTGAACACCGTATCCTTTTGTAGTAGATTGGAGTTAAAATCTTAAAACTTATTTAAGAAAATAGAAGACTGGCAGAATGAAAAAGAGATAAATGAGTTAAACTGACCAATCATGATATGACACTTTCACAGATTAATATAGACATCCTGAATCAATATTCAAAAAGTGAATAAATTCATTCTAAATATCTTATACCCCTCAATATTTTCTACATAGCCACAGTTTTCTGAAATAGATGCTGAAAGAATTTTATGCTAAAAAAATCATTTAAATTCCATTACCTGGTTTTTACTCTCTTGCTCTAAATTATTATTGCTAACTCAGCTCCCACTCTTCTCTTGTATAAACCCACCTTTCCAGTCAAATATGTCTACTCATTTTATTCTACAGACAAGTTCTATTCTTTCCTATCCCCATGCCATTGCCCAATCCATTCAGCAGGACTCATAGCACCCATTTTGGTTCTTCTGGTTACTCATACTCACTGCCCTAAATCTTATTAGTAAACTAATAATAATTTACTTTGTGACTGCAAGAGAGGGTAGCACTTTGAAAAAGCTCGAGAATGCTTGTGATACAATGTCTCCTACTCATCCACTTTTGCTTACTGCTTATTGTGGTTCTTATGTGGTCAATGACTTCGAAGGCAGAGTCAAGACTAATTTTATATGTTAGTCTAAATGTACAACTTTAATTCAAAGGACAGGAATGGTTCCTTTGTCCTATTTATAGTACATACACACCTATCTTTTGGAGGTCAACTAAAATTTAGCCTCTGTATTCTAAGCACTATTATAATTATTTTGGAAACAACAAAAGAAACACATTCCATTATTAATTATTTCCCAGAACTGAATTTTGGACTGTTTTGTTTTTAAGAGAAACATGTTATCGAGGGTAGTCAGGTGACACCCAGACTAGTCTGTATTCTGAACAATAATGTAGCTAAAATTTCAAAAGGACTTCATGCTTTGAAGAGTTAATATTTAGAATTTTTTCTTTACTCCAACTCCCTTAGCTGAAGGACATCATGACAGTGCTCTAACTCACATGCTTTATACAGCCATTGCCTTCTTAGGTGTGGCAGATCATAAGGTATGTTCCTTTCTTTGTTGTTAATGTGATCAAAAGATTTTGAAAAGTCATAGCAACTAAAACTTTAAAAGTGCATTTAAGGGGCTGGGGATATAGCTCAGTGGTAGAGTGCTGGCCTAGCCCTTGTGAGGCACTGGGTTCAATCCCCAATATCACCAAAAAAAAAAAAAGCATTTAAAATAAGTTATCAGGGTTGAGTGTGACGGCTTATGCTTGTTATCCCAGCAACTCCAGAGGCTGAGGCAGGAGAATCGCAAGTTAGATGCCAAGCCTCTGCAATTTATGAGACCCTGTCTCAAAGGAAAAAAATTAAAAGGACTAGGGATGTGGCTCAGTTATAGAGTACCCTTGGGTTCAGTCCCCAATAATCTCCAAATAAATAAGATAAAATAAATAAATAATCAGGGTGTAGAGTTCAGTAATAGAATGCTTGCCTGACATGTGTAAGGCCCTGGGTTAGAATCCCCAGCACTACAAAGATAAATTTTTTAATTACTGGTTAAATTACAATATTGCCTTCCATTTAAGTAGTTAGGTAATTGGGAATATAGGAAAAACATACTGGTTCCACTTCTTCAATGTATATTTAGGATTGAATATTAGACTATGTGTTTCCAATAACACTTACCTAATTTTACTCGTAGGGTGGAGTACTGTTGCTAGTACTGGCTTTGTGTTGCAAAGTTGGTTTTCATACAGCTTCCAGAAAGCTCTCTATAGATATTGGTGGTGCCAAACGTCTTCAGGCTTTATCCCAGCTTCTTTCTGTGCTTCTCTTGTGCCCATGGGTCATTGTTCTTTCTGTGACGACTGAGGTAAGAACAAGAATTTTTTGGTAATTAAAATAAATTGCTATTACTTATAAATTTTAGCCCAGTATATTGTATTTTAGTATAATATGAGGTTGAAAGTAGCTTAAATTATTGTTATTTTTTTCTTGGTAGTTTTTTAAATTTGGAATTAATGTTATTGTTTATAAAAATACGGGCAAAACATTATTACATTTACATATCCCTCATCTTCCTATGGCCCAAACAAATCAGTGGAAGAAATAACATTTAGGTTCAAGGATTGTCAGTCAACTAGTAATTATAAAATTATTAAACAATATATTTTTTTAGGCAAGACGTTTGCAAGTTAGCCTTAACAACTTAGTAAGGCCCTAAGCAACCTAGCAAGACCCTGTCAAGATAAAAAAATGAAGAGAGGGCTGGGGATGTGGCTCAAGCAGTAACACGCTCGCCTGGCATGCATGGGGCGCTGGGTTCAATCCTCAGCACCACATAAAATAAAAATGTTGTGTCCACCGAAAACTGAAAAATAAATATTAAAAAAAAAAAATCTCTCTCTCTGTCTCTCTCTCTCTCTCTTAAAAAATAAAATAAAGAGAGCTGGAGATGTGACTCAGTGGTTAAGAGACCCTGGGTTAAGTCATTGGTACAAAAAATAAATATATGTGTGTGTGTGTATATACACACACACACATATACATACATACCTACACACATACACACATACATATACACACATACATACACACACATACAGGAGAATACTGGGGAGATGTACCAATTGTTTATAGCTCTTAGATATACTAAGTTGGCATTTTATGAATCATATTGAGTCTGTTTATACATATAAGGATTAACAAAAATGTTTTATAGCATCGTGTGAAATATGAACTTGATGTGCACTTAGTATTGACTCTTTTTTTTTTTTTCCCCAGAGTAAAGTTGAGTCTTGGTTTTCCCTCATTATGCCTTTCATAACGGTCATCTTTTTCGTCATGATCCTGGACTTCTATGTGGATTCCATTTGTTCAGTCAAAATGGAAGTTTCCAAATGTGCTCGTTATGGGTCCTTTCCCATTTTTATTAGTGCTCTCCTTTTTGGAAATTTTTGGACACATCCAATAACAGACCAGCTTCGGGCTATGAACAAAGCAGCACATCAGGAGAGCACTGAACACGTCCTGTCTGGAGGAGTGGTAGTGAGTGCTATGTTCTTCATTTTATGTAAGCATTTTTCCTTTTGTTTTATTTTAACATTATTTTCATGGACTTGGTGTTAAAGTCATTTACTTAATTTGGAAATTTGTTCACTGCTTGCATTTCAGTACTTTCTGACAGTTAATATGTTTGTTTTTGGTAGCTTGAACTTTGAAAGTTTCTATAATATATACATTTTTCTCTTTGTAGCTGCCAACATCTTATCATCTCCCTCTAAAAGAGGACAGAAAGGTACCCTTATTGGATATTCTCCTGAAGGAACGCCTCTTTATAACTTCATGGGTGATGCTTTTCAGCATAGCTCTCAATCGATCCCTAGGTTTATTAAGGAATCACTAAAACAAATTCTTGAGGAGAGTGATTCTAGGCAGATCTTTTACTTCTTGTGCTTGAATCTGGTAAGATTTTTAAATATTAGTGTCATATCTTAAAAGGTCAATATTTTAATTTTGGCAGAGCTATATAATTTTAGAACTTCCCAAATTTCAAATAATTAGAGATGAGCTAAAATTTACATTTTGAGTAATAGCAAGATCAAGAATCATTCAAATTACCTAAGTAAATAATTTTTGAGAAATTGTGGAAGCATTGTTTTGTATGCTCTTTCAAATCAGTAAATACAGTAGTTTTTAAAGCAGTTTAATCTCCTCTTTATAGTATATCACTAAGACCACCAGTTGTGCTAATATTTTAGAGCCTTGTTTATTGATTTTTATAGACATATAAATAAAAACTATCTCCTATTTAATAGATTATAAGATGGATATATCTGATTTAGCTTAGCTTCTTAGAATTTATATGAAATGAGGTTTCTTGTATAAGTGGCAGTTAAATGACTGAAGATGCAGAGTTTAAGCAGATCTTCAAAGATGATTTGGGTAATTAAAGGTTAAAATCCTCATGAATAAATTCTGATCAATCTCTGTTGAAATACATTCCCAACATACTCTTTCTGGTTGTTTTTTTTTTTTTACTTTTTTTTTAGCTTTTTACCTTTGTGGAATTATTCTACGGTGTGTTAACCAATAGTCTGGGTCTGATATCAGATGGATTTCACATGCTCTTTGACTGCTCTGCTTTGGTTATGGGACTTTTTGCTGCCCTAATGAGTCGATGGAAAGCAACTCGGATTTTCTCCTACGGGTAGGTACAGTGTCAAGGTAATACAGTACAATGAAAAAAATCTAAGTACACATTCCATCTTAGGGTAATAAAATTATATTACTTTTAATATAGATAATTTTCAGGTATTTATTTTTCTTCTAGTTTGAAGTAGATGAAAGAGGATGTGAACTAAGCATTTGATAAATACAAAATGGCAGTGAGCTCAAGTTTACACTCCTTAACAAATTCTTGTTTTAAAAGGCAGTGAGAAAGTTAAAATCTTTAGATGTTTGCCCAACATGTTTCTTTGAAGCAGTGGACTATGCATGACATTCACATCTTTGTTGTTAAAAAGATCATTTAAAATTTGAAATGGCCACATAGGAAAAATCCTTCCCTTAGTTAAATAATTTTGCATTATCAGAATTACTTTTGTATAAGGTATTTTGATAAGATCTACTCTAAATTAGGCTGGGGATGTGGCTCAAGCAGTAGTGCGCTCGCCTGGCATGCGTGCGACCCGGGTTCGATCCTCAGCACCACATAGGAAACAAAGATGTTGTGTCCGCCGAAAACTGAAAAATAAATATTAAAAAATTCAAAAAAAAAAGATCTACTCTAAATTAATAAATTCAGTTTTTAACTTTATATTTTGAAAGCTACAAATAATTTTGGTACAAAGAGAATCTGTGTGTCATAACAGATAGAGTACATCAAGGGTTTATGGAAAAGGAAATAACTTCTTGCTAAGAAATTAGGAAAGGCAACCAAGTACAATTGTACATATCTGTAATCCTCACTACTCAGGAGGCTAAGGCAGGAGGATCCCAAGTTCAAGGCCAGCCTGGGCAACATAGCAAGAGCCTGCATCAAGAATAAATAAAAGGACTAGATCTGTAGCTCAGCTGTAGAGTGCTTACCTAGCATGCCTGGGTCCCTAGATTCGATTCCCAGCGCTGAAAAATAAATAAATAAATAAATAATAAAGACTTTTATAATCAGGATACTAAAGAAGGACTTTGACTATATAAAATTTCAAAAGATATATATGTATCAAAGGACTTCTATATCATTTTTTAAATCTTGGTAATTTTCTATTATTATTTATTAAGTAGTTTGAAAATTTGGACTTGTTTCCTAACTTATAAATTAATAATATTTGTACTTTAAAAATACTTGTCATTTTCCTTATCTAAAAAATTTTCTGTTTTTAGGTACGGCCGAATAGAAATTCTCTCTGGATTTATTAATGGACTTTTTCTGATAGTAATAGCTTTTTTTGTGTTTATGGAGTCAGTAGCTAGATTAATTGATCCTCCAGAATTAGACACAAACATGTTAACAGTAAGTCTTTTTCTTTTCCTATTTGAATTTCTACTTAAAGTTTTTCTTGTTGGAGTTTAACTATTTGTTATCTTTAACCTAAGAAGTTTTAATTTTTGTTTAAATCAAGATAACTTCCTTTCTTGCTATATAGTCATTGCTCAAGGTTTCACTTTCTGTAGTTTTCACGGTCTGAAAATACTAAATATTCCATACATTAATTCCAAATTTTTAAATGTTTTATTACATTTTTATAATTGTCCTATTTTTATTATTAGTTATTGTTGTTAAGCTCTTACTGTGCATAATTTATAAATTAAATTTTTTAAAAGGTATAAATATATAGGAAAAAGCATAGTATATATGAGTTTATTACTGTCTGCAGCTTCAGGCATTGACTGGGGGCCTTGAAACACCTCCCAAGAATAAGGAAAGACTACTGTGTTTACATTTATACTAATGATTCTTGGAAATAATTCTTTTCTCTGAATATTTTAGTAGTCAAAATACTAGATTACATTGTAAAACATTGTTTTATTTCTGAGTTATTAAATATTTTTGCTTAAAGTTGTTTTGTTTTATTTTGTTTTTGTTTTGTTGTTGTTGTTGTTTTGTTTTGTTTTATTTTGTTTTTGTTTTGTTTTTGTTGTTGTTGTTGTTTTGTTTTGTTTGGTTTGGTTTGGATACTGGGGATTAAACCCAGGGGTACTTTATCACTGAGCTACCTCCCCAACATTTTTAAATTTTGAGACAGGGTCTCACTGAGTTTCCTAAGGCCTCACTAAGTTGCTGAGGTTGGCCTCGAACTTGTGATCCTTCTGCCTCAACCTCCTGACTTGCTGGGATTATAGGTATGCACTACCACACCCAGCTAAAGATGTATTTTTAAATACCTGAGGAAATTTTTACATTAGAAATGAAATCAGAAAAATATTAAAATTTTAAAGGTTTTACTCTACAAATTATATCAGTACCATAGAAATGTTTAACGTTCTCTTTGTACCTCCAAACATTATATGTAGCATTTCTTATAGTTGGCACACCCTATCCTCACTTCTGCCTGCAGCCTCCCTCAAGATTATGCTTGTATGTCTCTCTGGTAGTATATTTTCCATTAATCCCTCTCTTCTCTTCATTCTCCAAGAAGGAGATATATATTTGCATGAAAAACATTTTCAAGATGTATTAAATAAAAAACACAGCAACCAAGTACAGTAACGCATGCCTGTGATCCTAGAAACCTGGAAGTCTAAAGCAGGAGGATTGCAACTTTGAGGCCAGCCTCAGCAATTTAGCCAAGACCTTTTATAAAAATAAAAAGGGCTGGAGAGCAGCCGGGAGCAGTGGCACATACCTGATCCCAGCAGCTGGGGAGGGTGAAACAGGAGGATTGCTATTTCAAAGCCAGCCTCAGCAATTTAGTGAGGCCCTGCCTCTAAATGAAATACAAAAAAGGGCTGGGGATGTAGCTCAGTGGTTAAGCACCTCTGGGTTAAATATCTGGTAACCCCCCCCAAAAAAGGGCTGGGGATATAGCTCAGTAACAAAGCATCCGTGGGTTTAATCTCCAATATCCCTCCAAAAAAATTACAAAATAACATATAATTCTATTTTTAGTTTCAAATGTGTAAATTTATGTATGTTAGCTTTTACATAAGAAGTACTATTCTCTTAGAAGAGACTGTAGTTCTCGAGGATAGAATCATAGAAGGACTATCACTTTCTACTACATTTTTTTTCCTGATGCCAATATATAAAAATGAGGTGTTTCTCAGTAGAGGAAAAGGAGTATTTATGAGATAATGGGGTTTTTGTAAGCAATATTTGGTTTCATTCAAACTTAGTTAACTACCTACAAGCTTATAAGGCTAACAGAAAAAAAAATTTTTTTTTAAGAGAGGAGCGGGGGGGGGGGGAGAGCGAGAGAGAGAATATTTTCAGTTTTCAGTGGACACAACATCTTTATTTTATGTGGTGCTGAGGATCAAACCCAGCGCCCCGCGCATGCCAGGCGAGCGCGTTACCTCTTGAGCCACATCTCTAGCCCACAGAAATTTTAAAATCTGGCAGACCGCTGGGCACAGTGGCACACACCTATAATCGCAGCAACTCAGGAGGCTGAGGCAAGATGATTACAAGTTTGAGGCCATTCTCAGCAACTTAGCAAAACACCATCTCAAAACAAAAAGGACTGGGGAGCCACGGTTGTAGCTCAGTGGTAAAGTGCTTGCCTAGCACATGTGAGGCACTGGGTTTGATCCTCAGCACCACACATAAATAAACATAAAATTTTAAACAAAGAAAAAGAACTGAGGATGTAACTCAGTGGTAAAGCACCCCTGGATTTAATCCCCAGTACATTTTTTTTTTTTTTTAATTAAAAAAAAAATCTGGCAGGGGCTGGGAATGTGGCTCGAGTGGTAGCGCACTGGCCTTGCATGCGTGAGGCACTGGGTTCGATTCTCAGCACCACATAAAAATGAAATAAAGATATTGTGTCCAACTAAAAAATAAATATATTTAAGAAAAAAAAATCTGGCAGACAAATGGTCTGAATCACAGGAAGGAGCAGATAAGCTCTAAACATTCACTAAAATAAATCTCTTTTCTTACTGCCTTGAAATACAGAAATATAGTTTAAATTATTTGTCTCCCTCAATTTTATATTATCCTTTAATAAATTAATTTCTCTAAAGGAAAAATTGTAGACACATGTAAATTAAATAACATCCTTAGCTTCTGTTCAAAATCATAAGAGAATAATCAAGGATTAGTAGCTTTGTTTATACTTTGGAGTATTATTGTGGCACCATTGGATCAAGATAATTTCATACATTTTATTAGGAGATTGCTACCGTATATTTGCTTTTTCATTGTATCTTTTATATTTCAGAAAATTTATTATAAAGGCACAAAAAGATGATATTTTTTTGGAATCAGTTAATAATTTACAATCATTGTCATAAAATTGTTAAAATTTACATAGTAATATAAACAAGATTTCAAATATAGTATATGCCTCTCCTAGTGAACAGTCTTTTCCAACTCTATTTAAACAAAACTTTGTGCTATTTATTTACATGTGCATAAGCCATGAAGAAATTACATATCATTCTTTAATTACTTGTTTAAAACAAATTCAATCCCTCTACTTGTCAGTTTTGTTTGGTATTTGAAAGAATGATTCTTCCAAAATATTCTAAAATTCACATTTTTAACATTTTAGACTTAAGTTAAACTTAAGTTTTAACTGTAAATATTTTCAAAACTGTAATATGTAGACATATAATAGCTTTTATAACAAGTTTCTTTTGATTTTACAAATTTAAAGGATTTCTTTCCTCCCTTTTGCTAGCCAGTCTCAGTTGGAGGGCTGATAGTAAACCTTATTGGTATCTGTGCCTTTAGCCATGCCCATAACCACAGCCATGGAGCTTCTCAAGGAAGCTGTCACTCATCTGATCATAGCCATTCGCATCATATGCACGGACACAGTGACCATGGGCATGGTCACAGCCATGGATCTGCAGGTGGGGGCATGAATGCTAACATGAGAGGTAAGTCCTTATGAAATACTCTCCTACCTTTCAATTGTGTTCTGAATTGATATTTTGTGCTTATTTTTATTCACTATTGACCCTATAGGACTCTGTTATTTTTAGAGCAATCTGGCTAAAAAAAAAGTCTGAGCAGGACACATTGGTGTTCCCCTGTAGCAATACCAGCTACTCTAGAGACTGAGGCAAGGAAAATTGTGAGTTTGAGGCCAGTCTCAGCAATTTAGTAAGACCCTGTCTCAAAAAAAAAAAAAAAAAAAACTTTAAATAAAAGAACTAGGAACATAGGGCTAGGTATATTGAACTCAGTGCCCCTCGGTTCAACCACAGTGCTAAAAAATAATAATAATAATAATTAATTAAAAATTAAAATTTAAAAATCTGAAGATACCTTCAGTAGAAAACACTGCTATTTGACCAGGTATAGTGGTACACACATTTAATCTCAGCTACTTAAGAGATTGAGGCAGTAAAATCGCAAGTTCAAGACCAGGCTACACAATTCAGTGAGATCCCATCTCAAATAAAAATAAAGGAGGGCTGGGGATATAGCTCAATTGGCAGAGTGATTTCCTCACATGCACAAAGCTCTGGGTTCAATCCCCAGTACTACAAAAAAATAAAAAAAGAACTGGATTGTAGCTCAGTGATAGAGCATTTGCTTAGTATATTCCAGGCCCTGGGTTCAATCCCAGTATTGCCCACCCATAAAAAAAGAAAAGTCATGTTTGTTTAATTAAAATGGAATATTGTTCATCTTTTTTAAAAAATAGGAAAATTCTGGGGCTATGGTTATGGCTTAGTGGTAGAGTGCTCACCTAGCTTGTATAAGGCATTGGGTTCGAACCTCAGCACCACATAAATAAATAAATAAACAAACAAACAGAATAAAGGTATTGTGTAAAAGAAATTATTTTTTAAAAAGTAGGAAATTCTGTAATATACAGCAGCATGTCTTGAGGATACTATGCTAAGTGAAATAAGCCTATCACAGAAAAACTGTTCCTGTGTGATTTCACTTACATGTGATGAAATTCATAGAACAGTGGTGATTAGGAAGAGAAATAAAGTTGCTAGTAAACAGGCATAAAGGTTCAGTTAATAAGATCTATACGTTTATGAGATTATTTGTATAACATACCTCTAGGCAACAGTGATGTATTATGCCATTAAAATTTGGTTGAGGGTAGTTATTATGTTAACTGTTCTTACCACAATAAATAGATTTTTTAGAAAGTGAAAATCAAGGGCCTGGGAGTGTAGCTCAGTGGTGGAGCACTTATCTAGCATGTACGAGGTTCTGGGTTTTGATTCCTAACACCAACAAATATATATATATATATATGTATTTGTTCATAATGTCTACTTTTAAATTATTATAACTATATCAAGAACTATGTAATGTTTTGAACAACCAACAATAAAAATTAATTTAAAAAAAATTATAACTATAGAGTCCTGTTCATAGTGACTGTTGAATAAATATTGGTTGCAAGGGAAACACTAAATGTGCTATTATGAACTTTCACTGCAAAAAAATAGGAGATGTTTATTGTGCTATTAAAAAAAAAAAAGTATGGGGAAGCTGGGAGTGGTGGCACACGCCTATAATCCCAACAGCTCAGAAGACTGAGGCAGGAGGAACACAAGTTCAAAGCCAGCCTCAGCAATAGCAAAGTGCTAAGCAATTCAGTGAGAACCTGCCTCTAAATAAAATACAAAATAGGGCTGGGGATGTGGCTCAGTGGTTGAGTGCCCCTGGATTCACTTCCCAGTACCAAAAAAAAAAAAAAAAGTATGGTGGATATATTAATCTCCCACTGTGTTATTCTTTGTACTAATTGCTTAATATAAATAACTTGGGTGATTGTCAAAACTTGGCTCAAGCATGAGTTTTTAGGAAGCCTTCCCAAAAAAAGTACATCAACTTATTAAATCTTAACCACACTGTGTCCTAGTAGCCTTTACCTTTTTTTTTTTTCTAATTTTTTTTCTTAGTTGATAGATCTTTGTTTTATTTATTTATATGTGGTGCTGAGAATCAAACCCAGTGCTTCACACATGCCAGGCAAGTGCGCTACCACTGAGCCACAGTCCCAGCCCTGTCCTTACCTTTTTACAGTACGTTAAATTCCCTGAGGACAGTAACCTGGTCCTTTTTTTTTTTTTTCTTTTTTTTTAATTTTTAGTTGTAGGTGAACATGATACTTTTATTTTATTTATTTATGTGGTGCTGAGGATCAAACCCAGCTCCCCACACATGTGAAGCAAGCACTCTACCACTGAGCCACAACCCCAGCCCTAACCATGTCCTTTCAAAGTACCACTAGCAAAGTGGTGATGCCTAGTAGGTACCCAGCAATATCGGTAAGATGGATTAAAAAAGCTAAATTAGATACTTTTATTTATAATGTTTTTATATATTTTCTTTGTAGGTGTATTTCTACATGTTTTGGCAGATACTCTTGGCAGTATTGGTGTGATTGTATCCACAATTCTTATAGAACAGTTTGGATGGTTCATTGCCGATCCCCTCTGTTCTCTTTTTATTGCTGTATTAATATTTCTCAGTGTTGTCCCACTGATTAAAGATGCCTGTCAAGTTCTCCTTCTGAGACTACCACCAGAATGTGAAAAAGAATTACATATTGCCTTAGAAAAGGTACTGTATGTAATTTCTTTACTGTTGTTTTTCTTTTAAAGTAGCATTTAAAAGTGAGTAAGTTGACTGACAAGAAATGTGCAAATAAATTTTTTTTTTTTACTTAATGGATATAAAACAGGAACCAAATAAAGAGACGTAGAGACATGTTCTTGGATGGGGATACTATATTATAAAGGTATTTATTTTTTTGTTGTTGTTGTTTAAAACTCAATTCAGTTGCCTCACATTGGGATTTTGTTTTGCTTTTTATTTGTGGGACTAGACAATCCAGTATTATTTTGAAATTTGGAAGAGTTAGTTTTTGAGTATAAAGAAGCATACATAATTTATAGAATTAACTAATTAGTTTAATAGGTTCCTGTTTTATTATTATAAAGTTATACATTAACATATAAAACTAACAGTTTTGTCCTTAACAAGAAGAAAGCAAATGAATGATTTTTAAAAATAATCATTTGTCTGGGCTGGGGATGTGGCTCAAGCCGTAACGCGCTCACCTGGCATGCGCGGGGCGCTGGTTTTGATCCTCAGCACCACATAAAAATAAAGATGTTGTGTCCACCGAAAAGTGAAAAATAAATATTTAAAAATTCTCTCTCTCTTTCTCTTTAAAATTAATTAATTAATTAATTAATTAATAGTTTGTCCAGAAACAGACCCAGAAACTTATGAAATTCAATGTACACCAAAGATGTCATTTCAGATCTGTGAGGAGAAGGAATTGATCGCTTTGAATTAATTACATTTCTACTTCGAGAAAAGAAAATTATAGCTCCATTCCATACCATATAAAAATATATTTCCAACAGATTAAATGTATAAATGACAAAAAATTATAAAATTGCTGAAATAAAATAGAAGCTTTCTTTTTTTTTTTTTTTTTTTTTTTTTTTTTTGTGATACCAGGGGTTAAACCCAAGGCCTAAAGTCACTAGGTAAGCACTTTACCACTGAGCTACATCCCAAGCCAAGCCCAAAAAGTATATTTTTATAGTCCCAAAGGAAGGGAAAGGCTTTTTTTTTTTTAATATTTATTTTTTAGTTGTAGTTGGACACAGTACCTTTATTTCACTTATTTATTTTTACGTGGTGTTGAGGATCGAACCCAGGGTCTCTCACATGCGAGGCGAGCGTTCTACTGCTGAGCCACAACCTCAGCCCCCACCCCACCCCACCCCGAAAAGCTTTTATAACCTTAAAGTGAAACCAGAAGCTAAAAAGTAAGGCAGGGATCTACACATTTAACAAATTGAAAATTGCTTGTTAGAGAAAGAGTCCATTAATGAACATGAAATACAAATGGCAGATCAAGAGGAAATCTTTGAAGTATATATAAAAATACAAAGATTTACTATTCATATTCCTTTTAAATCAAGAAAAAAACAGTTTTATAGAAAAATAGACTGGGGATATAAACAATTCCTAGTAAAAACAAATACAACAATGTTTATTCACTTTGTGCTTTGCCATATCAAATTAAAGAAATTGGGGTTGGCATTGCAATTGTGGAACATAGTGTTGTCCATAAAGTATGTTATGGAATGAGTTTCTTTACTAGAGACTAACATAAAAGCCAATTAATATCTTTAAAAAAGGAAAAGTTGAGGGCTGGGGTTGTGGATCAGCGGTAGAGCTCTTGCCTAACATGTGCTGGTTTCGATCCTCAGCACCATGTAAAATAAATATTAAAATAAAGTTATTGTGTACAACCAAAAAAGTAAATATTTTTTTAAAAAAAGAATGAAAAATGTTGATTTTGTGATTTTATTTTGTTGTGTGTTTGTGCTGGATATCAAATTCAGGGCTTTGAAAACTAGACACATATTGTACCACTGAGCCATACCCCTGGTCCCAGAATTCTGAATGTGTAAACTAGCCTCTTTAGCCTCTTGCACTAGGACATAACTAAGCTCAGTGGTAGCCTACATATGCAAAGCCCTGGGTTGAATCCCTAGCACTTCAAAGAAAGAGAAAAAGACACAAACTATACCATCTTTTTTTTTTTTTTTTTTTTTTAGTTGTAAGGTGGACACCATGGCTTTATTTTGTTTATGTTTACACTGTGCTGATGGTCAAACCCTGTGCCTCACACATGCTGGACAAGCATTCTACCACTGAGCCATAACCCCAGCCCACATAAACTGTAGCATCTTAACCCACTTTTCACAAATTAAGTTAGTCAAGTTTTCTCCCTTTCTCATAATACATTCTACTTTTTAAAGTATTTTTTATTTCAGCTAGACATGTGGCACACACCTCTAATCCCAGCAGCTTGGGAGGCTGAGGCAGGAGGTTTCCAAGGTTGAAGCCAACTTAGTGAAGCTATAAGCAACTTAGCGAGACCCTGTCTGAAAATAAGAAATGAAAAGTGCTGGGGATGTAGCTCACTAATGAAGTACCCTTGGGTTCAATCCCTAGTACCTAAGATAAAATAAAACAAAATGAAAAGTATTTTTTATTTCAAAGATAATATAAATCCAATACAGAAAACTTCAAAATAAAGAAAAATACAAAAAAGAAAATCACATAAATTTTACCACCTGGGAAGAAATATTTTTCCAAGTTGTTTTTCTATATAAAAATATTTCAGAAATAAAAAGAGCAGGCTGAGATTGTGGCTCAGTGGTAGAGCGCTTGCCTCGCAAGTATGAGGCACTAAGTTTGATCCCCAACACCATATAAAAATAAATAAATAAAATAAAGGTATAATAAATAAATAAAAAGCAAAAACTGTTTTTGTACTGTTTTGTAAAATTTTCTCTATTTAAATATGATAGATTGGATAATATTCTAATAGATATTTTTATAATAACTTTATGTTTTATTTATTTATTTTTTTAATGTGGTGGTGAGGATTGAACCCAGTGCCTTACCCATGCTAGACAAGTACTCTACCACCAAGCCACAACCCCAGCCCTCTAATACATTTTTTTTTTAAAGAGAGAGAGAGAGAGAGAGAATTTTTAATATTTATTTTTTAGTTATCAGCGGGCACAACATCTTTGTTTGTATGTGGTGCTGAGGATCGAACCCAGGCCGCACGTATGCCAGGCAAGCATGTTACCGCTTGAGCCACATCCCCAGCCCCCTCTAATACATTTTTAATGACTGTGTACCATTTATATAACCAATCCTCTATTGTTGAACATTGAAGAAACTTTTGAATATGTTAGCTCTGTATGACAAATAATGTGTATATGTATGTATCAGTGTAACTGAACCATGTATTTCATTGAACATATTCAGATAATGTTTAGAATAGGCAAAGTACATTATGTAAAGATACCTTTACTTCAAGCTAGCTATCCTTCTGCACCTTACTACTTCTGGCCTATCCTTAATACCATTTTCTTCTTCATTTTTTTTTTTCTTTAAATCAGCATAATGATTCTAGACCAAGGAATCTATGTTTGATTTCTAGCAGAGAACATCCCATTTTAAATAAATTAGCCTTAGCTGGGTGTGGTGGAACATGCCTGTAATCCCAGCAACTCCAGAGGCTGAGGCAGGAAGATTGTGAGTTGAAAGCCAACCTCAGCAACTTAACAAGGCCTTAAGCAACTCAGCAAGCCCCTGTCTTTAATAAAATATAAAACAATGGCTGAGAATGTGGCTTGGTGTTTAAACATTACTTGGTTCAATCCTTGGTACTAAAAAAATAAATATAAATAAGTAAATAAATTAGTCTTTGAGACCATTTATATTACCTCTCCTTTGATTTGACAGATACAGAAAATTGAAGGATTAATATCATACCGAGACCCTCATTTTTGGCGTCATTCTGCCAGCATTGTGGCGGGAACAATTCATATACAGGTGACGTCTGATGTGATGGAACAAAGAATAGTACAGCAGGTAATAATATTCTTTTGTTTTAGTAATTTCAGTTGAGATGATTTATACATAAAATTGCACACCTCGTTATATGGCTCAGTATTTACTCCTCAAAAATATTAGTCTTAGCCAGGCATGGTAGTGCATGCCTGTAGTCCCAACTACTCAGGAGGATGAAGCAAGAAGACTGCAAGTTGAAGGCCAGACTGGGCAATTTAGCAAGAACTTGTCTCAAAATAAAATAGTGGAAAAAAAGGACTACCACTATAGCTTAGTGATAGAGTGCTTGCCTACCATGTACAAAGCCCTAGGTTCAATCCCCAGTGTCACCAAAAAAATTTCATTTATGATCCATCTTAGTTCCCAGTAGGTTATCAAGAAATAAATTATTGTAAATATGCCCTAAATTAATAATAACCAGGTTGGCAGGGTATATGCTATATTTGGAGATGAGGATCATATTGAGAGCCATAGGTTAGTCGGAATGACACCTGGCATTTTGCCAGAGGGAATGGTTGAAAGGTGACACTGCTCCGGGAATAGGTTGCCTCTGGGATTAGGGCGGATTCTGCTGCCTGCTGCCTCGGTCGCCTACTTTGGAGTTCTCTCAAGGGGTTCCTTGAGAATTGGCGCAAGGAGCCAGTGGAGGGAGTGTGTCCTGGGAAGTGTGTGTAGACTGCCAGTGAGAGTTTGGGAATAAAGAGTTGCTGTTTGAACCCACAAGGCTTTGTGGCAGCTCTGTTATTTGTGCCCAGCCAGACTGCAGCAGGATCAAAACAGTCCCAAGGGCTGGAGATGTGGCTCAGTGGTAGAGCACTTGCCTGGGCATGTGTTAAGGCCCTAGGTTCAATCCTCAGTACCACCAAAATAAAAGAAAAGGAAAAAGAAATTCCTGTGGCCCTATGGTAGATGCAACATATGGAAACCTTAGCTGTTTTTATTTTCTACTTGAAATGTCAGGTCAGTAATTTAATGACCTTCTTACAGATGTATCTAACTTTTTAATTTTATTTTTAGTTATAGATGATTGACACAATACCTTTGTTTATTTTTATGCGGTGCTGAGAATAAAAACCTAGTGCCTGGCACATTCGAGGCAAGCACTCCACCACTGAGCCACAGCCACAGCCCCACAGATCTATCTAACATTTTAACTAGATAATAAACATTTCTCTGAGGGTTTAATCTTAGACTATCTATAACTGTAAAAAATATTAATTATGTAAGATGTAAAGATGTAATACTTTATGTAAAGATTAAATACTTTAAATGCTTTTAAATGTCTGGATTTTTGTAACAGGTTACAGGAATACTTAAAGATGCTGGAGTAAACAATTTAACAATTCAAGTGGAAAAAGAGGCATACTTTCAACACATGTCTGGCCTAAGTACTGGATTTCATGATGTTCTGGCTATGACAAAACAAATGGAGTCCCTGAAATACTGCAAAGATGGTACTTATATCATGTAAGATAATCAAGAATTATACCTGGGAAATGACAATGATTAAATGACGCTGTTTATAATATTGCCAGAAGGACAAAAATTGCACATAATTGTACAAAAACTTCTAAAGCTTCCTACTGTTGGATCAAGGAATCTTTCTTAAAGAATATTTAAATACAGAATGAAGCATAATGGTATAAGGAAAATAATTACCATATTTGAATTATGAGAGCAATTTAAAATTTGAGGGAACATGATGTACTGCATCGTCTTCAAAAATGGACACATAATGATGGATTCTAGTGAAGACCAAAATTACTTCTGTATGTTTACTTTCTATCAGAAAGCATCTCCATTGTAAATATGTATTTACATGTTTATTACAAAGACCCAAATTAAAAGTTTTTAGTCAATTTTTGCATAGCCTGAGGATAAAATAGGAATAAAAATTCTATATTTATGGATTTTCTGTATATAAAACTGGTTTCTAATTATAACTTAAAAGTAAAATCTGTATTGCCACTTTAAGTGTAAACTAAATTATTTAGAAGAAACTTCAGCCACTGATTTGAGATAAGCAATGAGAATAGGGAAGGATAACTTTACAGTTTTTGATGTATTACAAAACCAACCACTCTGTAAAATAAATTTTTTTACTTTTGGTAATATTTGCAAATGAATAATTAATTTATTAGGGTAAAAAACTTATACTAAGTTGTGTCCTTGTTATTCATTTACTTGTCATCTTTCTCCAGGGTAGAATATTCCATTTCTTATTATGCATTTGGCATTCCAAGCTGTTTATCACACTGGTATCCAAGCAATCCTAGGCTTTTCAACTTCTCATGTGCCTCCATATGTTGTAGAACAGCCAATTAAGAAAATGTTTACCAACTCAGAGTTGAATTCTCTGCCTATGGATATAACTTTTTTCTAATTTCTGGAAAATGTAGCTAAGTAAGAAATAATCAAGCCGAGTGCGGTGACACACATTAGCCCCTGTAGTCCCATGGGCTCAGGAGACTGAGATAGGAGGTTTGCGAGTCCAAAGCCAGCCTCAGCAACTCAGCAAAGTGCTTTGCAACTCAATGAGACCCTGTCTCTAAATAAAATACAGAAATAGGACTGGGAATGTGACTCAGTTGTCAAGTGCCCCTGAGTTCAATCCCTGGTACCAAAAAGAAAAAGAAATAAACAAAAAATAGTTATGTCGTGGTTTAATAAGTAAAATTTGTCCATAAACATTTAGACAGCATGAAATCAAACTGACATAATTACTTTGAATAATGATATCTAATTATATTTTCATTTCGATTTTAAATAGATATATCATCCAAAAAGACTTTATAATAAATATATAATATATGCTGTTTTATGAATACCAAAGAATGTTATCCAAAAGAAACTTTTGAATATCTATTTATAAGCATCTGAATAGTTTCATTCTTATGCTAGGAATTTTGAAAAGTAGCATAAATTTAATATGGGTACTATTTTCTTATCTATTATAATGGCAAACATGTATTGTAAATGATATTTTTGTCTTACCAGTTTTAATATGTGAGGAATTTTAGAAATTTGCTATAAGTTATTTTTATATTCCATGTCTTCTCTTTGCACATTTCTTCGGTCCAGAATCTTCAGTTCATATTAAAATTTTTGAGTGGTGGGAAAATAATTGCACATTGTTGTTTTAATGCAATTTTTATACTTTAAGATTTTTTAAAATAAAAAAATTTAAGGGCTAGGGTTGTGGTTCAGTGGTAGCGTGCTTGCTTACCATGCATGAGACACTGGGTTCAATCCTCAGCACCACATAAAAATAGAAAGACAATAAAGTCCATCAACAACTAAGAAAATATTTAAAAAAATAATAAAAAGAAGGTCTAAGGAAGAACTGATTGTCTTGTCCTTTAAAAAAATAAGTAAATAATGGGCTGGGGTTGTGGCTCAGCAGTGGAGTGCTTGCCTAGCACACATGAGGCCCTGGGTTCAATCCTCAGCACCACATAAAAATAAATAAAGCCAAGTATCCAACTACAACTAAAAAAAATTTTTTAAAAAAAATAGGGGCTGGGATTGTGGCTCAGCGGTAGAGGGCTCGCCTAGCATGTGCAAGGCCCTGGGTTCAATCCTCAGCACCACGTAAAATAAAGAAAGAAAAACAAAGGTATTGTGTACAACTAAAAAGAAATAAATCTTTTTTAAAAATAATAAGTAAATAAATAAAAAATAAAAAAATTTAAGCAGTTAGGAGGGTACAATAAATATTACACCAATGTTAAATTTTTCTTTTCCCTTAGAAGGCATATAACAGCAAAAATAAATTAATGTGATTGATTGAGAACTATCAGGGTGGAAGAGAAGTGGGCTGACAGTTAAGGGGTATAGCTGGAAATTAGAGCAACTAGGTTTTGAAAGAATCAGGTTACTAGTTCCATTTCATGGAAACCATGTGACTTTAGGCAAATCAGCCTCTTTTTTTATATTTTTTCCCCTCATTCTTAAAGGCAATACAATGTGCTCAAATCTGCTTCACCAGGGTTTGGGAACAAAAGGATATGTGAAAATAAAAAGTTGCAAAGGGCTAAATAATTTGAGGAGTCATTATTTTAACTTTAACTTCAAAGGCAGATTTCATTAATTTCTCTCTTTTTTAAATAATCAGCATTCTAAGAGATTTATTAGATATTAAGTGTACAGATAAGTTTAAAATAATATCCAAGACAGAAGCCTATTTGATAGTTCATTTGCTCAGAGAAAGGAGGTGATTGTTTATCATTCTCTCAACCATTATTTCTGTTATTAAGAACTTAGGAGCATATGATTTCCTCTTAAAATAGACTTTGCATCTTTTATTTTATTTTGTTTTTAATATTTTTAGGTTTTTTTTTTTTTTTTTAATGTGGTGCTAGGAATCGAACCCAGTGCCTCACACATGTAAGGCAAGTGCTATACCACAACCCCCACCCTTTGCATCTTTTATAGTATAAATTTGTTGTTCCCATCGCTGGGCCTAGTGGCGCACACCTGTTACCCAGCGACTCATGAGCCTTAGGCAGGAGGATTGGGAGTTTGAGACCAGCCTCAGCAATCAGGCCTTAACCTACTTAGTGAGACCTTGTCTCAAAAAATAAAAACAGCTAGGGATGTGGCTCAATGGTTAATATCCCTGGGTTCAATCCCCTGGTACCAAAAAAAAAATTTTGTTGTTGTTTCTTTAACATAATAACATTCTTCTAGTTTCAATAGAAAAATAATGAAGCTACATAATTAGACACTTCTCAACAAAGGATTCTGTTTTTGCTTTATATTTAGATAAAATGTACATATTCATAATATGTATTTGGAATACTACTCAGCTATAAAGAGCACTGCAAAAAATAATTAAAATAAAATGACTGTTACATACCACAGAGATGAATCTCAAAAACATGTTAACTGAAAGAAGCCAGACACAAGAGTTCACACTGATTCCTTTATATGATTAAGTCCAAGAACATATAAGACTAATCTAGGGTTTGAAGTGTAGCACAGTGGTAGAGTGCTTGCTTAGCAAGCATGAGGCCCTAGGTTTAATTCCCAGCACCAAAATAAATAAAGAAAGAAAGAAAGACTATAATGATAGAGCATGGGAAGTGGTCTGTATTATAAGTTTTCTATTGCTGTTATAATTACAAATTATTGCAACCTTACTGACTTCTGTAGGTCACAAGTCCAGTATAGGTTTCACAGGGCTAAAATGAAGGTGTCAGCAGGTCGGTGTTTCCTCTGGAGGCTCCAGGAAAGAATCTGTTTCCCTGATCATTCAGGTTGTTGACTGAAGTTAGTCTTTCTGTATATAGACTGAGGTCCCTGTTTCTTTGCTGCTGTTCACACCTTCTAGAGGTCATCTGTTTTCTTGGGTTTGTGGACTCCTTCCTCTATCTTCAAAGCCAGCAGCAAGTCACTTGTCATGCGTCAAATTTCTCTGCCCCTTTTCCTACTGTTGCATCTCTCTGGTTTTTCTACCTTCTTTTTCTACTTTTAAGGACTTAGTGTGATTACACGAGGCCCACACACATCTAGGGTATGCTCCCCGTCTCAAAGTGTTGTAAGACCCTTTTGCCATGAAAAGGTAATATATTCATAGGTTCCAGGCATTAGGGCCTGGACATCTTAGGGGAGGATGTATCACAGCACGTGTGGTCTTGAGGGTGTACAGAATTTGTTGGAAAGGAGGAAAAGGGAATATTTGGGGAGTGTTGAGATCATTCTACATCTTGGTCAGGACAGTGATTACACAGCTGTACACAACTGTCAAATCTTTGAAATTTTAATTTCTACATTGTTCATTTTCTTAAGTTTTTTTTTTGGGGGGGCCCTTGGGGTTTTTTTCAATTTTTCATTATTTCACAATTACTTTGTGCTAAGCACTACATTAACATTTTACATGATCACATGCATTTTTTCCTCCTATTGCTCTACTGTTACCATATATTAAGTATGTTTGAACTGATCAAGCTTGATAGTGCAGTGTGGTTGACTAGGTTTTTTTCAGATATATATTGTTCCATTTTATGGCTATTTTTCATTTGAATTTAAAGCCTAAGGAGGTTCCCCCTGCAACTTTGGGACAGTACCTAAATTTTTCAATATTAATATTCACATAGTTATGGAAAGCCTTTTTAAGAAAATGTGCTAGCCAGGTGCAGAGGTGCACACCTGTAATCGCAGCGGTTTGGGAGGCTAAGACAGGAGGATTGCAAATTCAAAGCCAGCCTCAGCAATGGCAAAGTGCTTTGCAACTCAGTGACACCCTGTCTCTAATAAAATACAAAATAGGGCTGGGGATGTGGTTCAGTGGTTGAGTGCCCCCGAGTTCAATCCCTGGTACCAAAAAAAAAAAAAAAAAGAAAGAAAAGAAAATGTACTGGTTTGCTATGAAACAAGTCTATAATCTCAGCTACTCAGGAGGCTGAGGCAGGTGAGGCAGGACTGCAAGTTTGATGCCATCCTAGACAACTTAGCAAGACCTGGTCTCAAAATGTAAAAATAAAGAGCTGTGGCTATGGCTCAGTGGTAGAGTGCTTGCCTGGAACATGTGAGGCAATAGGTTCAATCCTCAGCACCACATATAAGTAAATAAAATACAGGTAAAAATTTAAAAATAAATAAATAAAAAGGGCTGGGGATGTAGTTCAGTGTCCCTGATTCAATCTCCAGTACCAAAAAAAATGGGGGGGGGTTTGTTGGGGAGGTAACCCAGTGGCAAAGCACTGACTACACTGCTGTAGTTGCTAAGGATAAAGTCATCAATAATTAACAGTCCTGCCCTGAGGAAGTATACTTTCTAGTGAAGACAGCCTAATATATAACAAAATGTCAGGTGTGCTAAGTGCTATGAAGAAAAGCATTAGATATGGAACCCTTCCCATGTGTCAGATGAACACCATTTTAAGCAATAAATACATATGTAATTATTATCTTCATTTTACTGATGAGGAAACTAAGGCAAGGAATGTTAATTAACTTGCCCAAAATTATATACCTAGTAAATGGGAAAGCCAGCTCTTCAAACCAGGCATTATGGATTCAGAGTTGACATTCAACAAAAGCAGAGATCAGGCCAAAGAGCCAGAGAATGTGCTAAAGAATGATTAAAGAGGTTCTCTGTGGAAGAAGGCTTTAGGACCTGATGGAAGAAAGGCCACAATATCAACTATTCTAGACTGAGAGTACATCAAATGCAAGGGCTTTTGAGGAAGGAAGTACTTCGCATGATTTCAAAACAAAACAGGCTTGGGGGCATGTAGCTTAGGTGATGGATCACTTGCCTAGCACATGCGAGGCCTGGGATTTAATCCCCAGCACCACAGGAAGAAAAAATATATGTGTATGTGTGTGTGTGTGTGTGCACGCACACATGTAGAGCAGGAAGGACAGTGATGCAGCAAGATTAGGCAGATGACACTTTGAGGACTTGGGAGCCTGTAGATGTACCTCCCTGAGTAAAGAGATTGTCATGAACCAATGTGTTTCAAAAGGATCAGAGAAGGAGAGTGAGTAGGATATAGGGGACAGTTGGCAGGTTTTTTGCTGAAGCCCAGTAGAAAGAACAATGACTGGGACTAGGTAATGTACTCATTACCTTTTATTTGTGAATTTGCTTTTCCAAGATAAAAACTGTAGGGTCTTGATTTAACATCTGAGCAGTCATTTTATATGTTAACCACCATCTTATGAGATTAAGTTTCAGTTTCCTGTACTTCCTTTTACCCGAACTCCCCCCACCCCCATTAGTGACCTACTCCATGTTACCATAACCCTACCCCAATACCAGAAGGACAGGACCCCTTGACTCTGGAAAGCCCCAGGGTGCCATCGACCTAAGCCAATCCCATGCTATTCCTACCCGCCCAACTCTGACGCAAGCACCCCCCCACAACCTATCCCATAGCACCACAACTACAGCTCCAAACCCCTACCCCACAAAAGCTGAACACCGGAATATCTGCACTCTATAGAGGGATGGCCTTTATTTGTCTGCTTTGACAAATAAACCTTTGTGTGGATCTCTGCCTGGTCTTTCATTTCTCACTCGCCCGTTGCTTGCCCGTCACTCGCTTTCTCACTTTCTTTTCAAAAACATGAAACAAACCTTTTCTTTAGTATGTTTATTACCATAGGTAAGATAAGACACATAAACAGTTATAAATAGGGCTGGGATTGTGGCTTAGCGGTAGGTAGAGAACTCACCTAGCATGTGTGCACCACATAAAAATAAATAATAAAATAAAGATATTGTGTCCAACTACAACTTAAAAATAAATATAAAAAATTATAAGTAAATATTTAGAGCAGTTTGACGTCTTCACAGAGTGACAAATTTCAGAATGTAGAGGTTACTTTTTAACTAGAAGGAAAAGAAGACTTCATGGAGATAGCATTTACAGACCTAAGAGATGAATGAGGTTTGCAAGTAAAATGAGAAAATCATTCCACCAGGAGTGAATTGTGTAAACCCAATTGTAGTTGTTTTTGCATGATCATGAGAAACTAATGTGGCTCCATTTTTTAAAATAAATAAATAACAGCAGCTTCTACCTCAAGGCCTGTCCTAAGGAAGGGGGCATGACCCTTGTCCTTGGGAAAACCCACAGAGCACTCCTAAGTACATACCCACCCTGCTGAGTTGTTTGTCTGTAAATAACAGGAGAGGTCTGTGGCACCAGGTGTGCCTGACTCAGGCTTAGTGGAGACCCATAGCAACCCCCCTAGCAACCTCCAATCAGCATAATACAGGGAAAATACCTGGGATGCCAGATGACCCCCAAGTAGTTTATGGTGGCTGATAACATGTTGGGAAACCATGTAGTTTAGCACATACACCCGTCCGTGGCCTAAATCAATCAGTTCAAACGAACCCCCCTCTTGTACTAGCCAATCACCTCTACCCAACTTGTTCCCGCCAGTGAATGTGCTAATCAATGTTAAGAGGAGTTGTTTGATTTTCCCATGGTATGGAATGATTGGCTGTGTGATGTTGTGATGCATAGAGTGTCCCCCTATAAAATCCTACTGAACAAAGGACCAGGACTCACTCCCTGGGACCACTGCTTCAGGAACGGTTGTGAGTCCAGGCTTCAGCTTGCAATAAAGACTCTTGTGTGATTGCATCTGATTCGGCTCCTGGAGGTCTATTGGGGTCCCACGAATCTGGCATAACAATCACATACCTCAGATTTGTATACCTATGGTTAGAAAGTGAGGTCAGGAGTGGGACTTTGAGTCTACTTGAATACAAGGTTAAATATCTGTAACTGTGCCTCTCTTTAACGGTTACAAATTAATCAAATTATACTGACTTATCCTTTTATTGGTTGCCTCAATTTTCCATAAGAGCAAAATAGGAATGCCTAATATGAAAGACTGAAAATTTATACTGAGATGGGCTGACCTAGGAATCAAATTCCCCCAAAAGATATGGTCCAAGGGCTACTTATTCTCTGACTTAAACACATGAAATCTGGATCCACTAAATATATGGCAGATTCCTGCAGAATTTATGGAAGCAGCTAATTTATTGGAACAGTTTTATCAAAGGTAAGTGTTTAGTCAATAGATGTATTAAGTGCCCAATATATGTAAAGCAGGATGATGATACAAAAGATATATAACATTGTCTCTCCCCTCATAAGAAGGCACTAGTTACTGAGCATATAAAAAGTTGTAAAATAGGAGCTAAGGATGTAGCTCAGTAGTGTGGCATTTGCCTGAGTTCAATCCATAGCATGCACACACACACACAGATACCCCAAAAATGTATAAAATATAGAGCCAGAAGCCATGCAAGCTCTTGAGAATGAAAAAAAGTAATATTATTCCACATTCAAAGGAGAACAAGAACTCTTTCTTCTCCTAGAAGTGAGAAAAGCCTTTATGGATGAGAGGGCATATGTTTATATTGTAGGAAAATCAGAGGAATTAGCCATTCTTTTTTTTTTTTTCTGGTGTGGAGATGGAACGGAGGGCCTCTGCACATGCTAGGCAAATGCTTTATTGCTGAGCCTATAAGCAATGATTTTGAAGCTTGAAACTTGGCTCATTTTATATACTGGCTGATACTTCTGTTTAAATTCTGATCTTCAGGTTAATTAGCTGTGAGCACCATAGATTTTGGGTAATCAGTGGGCCATTTTGCTGCAGTCTGGCTGGGCACAATTCACACAATTCAGGAGCCACTTATCAAACAGAAATGAACTTTATTTTTAGAACACACCCAGCATGTCGCGACCCCTTGCCCGCAAGGAAGACGCAACTCAGGAATCTTCTTTCAGCAGTTTATTCAGGCCCTTGATATTTCTTCTAATTCCTCGTCAGATGCCCTTCCCAGCCTTAATAAAGCATCCCAAGCCCCAACGCGAAGCTGCCACGTGGAACTTTCTCACAGGGTGCTGAGAAACCATGCACCAACTCTCCCAAACAAGGAGTTGTTTGTTACAGACCACAGTGGAGCCAGCGCCATCCTGCAATGGCGACCATAATCTGCAGAAGCGGCTCACCACACCAGCACCACAGGAGCTCTTCAGGAATTCCCTCAGAGCTCAACTGCCACCACAGGCTTCCGGAGAACCTCTCCACCCCCCACTCCTCCCACTCTTGAGGCCGATTGGCTGGGTTGCACAGGCCGAGCCAAAGAGTCCCCCAGTGAGCAGCTCGCGGTCTGAAAGGGCGAGGAAACAGCCCAATGAGCATCACCGAAGAGGAGCCAATCAGCTGGCAGCTGGAAGTTTGCTGGGGCCATGGTGGGCCAATCAGCTGGAAGTTTGCTGGGGCCGCTGTGAGCCAATCAGCTGGAAGTTTGCTGGGGCCCCTTCGGCAGTGGCTCTCAACACCATTTCTTCTGTTCACCACCCCCATATATCCTACCCCCACCAATCAGCAGATTATAAAGTATAGCTGGGCACCAATATAAAACTATATATATTCTTTTTGTTTTTTTTCAAGTACTGGGGATTCCCAGTGCCTGGTGCAGGCCTGAGTCTACCTCTGAGCTACATGCCATCCTTTTTATTTCCTTTTTTTTTTTAAAGACAGGGTCTCAGGCTGGGGTTGTGGCTCAGCGGTAGAGCGCTTACCTAGCACATGCAAGGCCCTGGGTTTGATCCTTAGTACCACATAAAAATAAATAAACAAAATAAGGTATTGTGTACAACTAAAAATATATATATATATAAAAGACAGGGTCTCATGAACTTGCAGGACTTTCAATCCTCCTAACTCAACCTCCAAGGTGGGGATTACAGGCATGCACCCACAAGCCCAGTTTAAATTGTGCTTTCAAATTCTCACTGTTACATTTCATGTTCCTCAGTGCAGTTTGAGGGCATCAGGCTACTACTCAGTCTTCTGCAAAAACTACTTTCCATTTAAAGAAATGGAAGATAAACCAGGAGTGGAATGTGGAAAGAACCCTCACTTCAATTTCTAGGACTGGTAAGGGTCCTCTCTCATTCTCTATTTTCCACCATTCTTCTTTACATCCTCCTCTTTTGTTACTTGCCCTTTCTCTTTTTCATTTCCTTTCATCTGGCCCCATCATTTTTTATTTAGTACTGGGGACTGAGTCCAGGGACACTTAGCCACTGAGCCACATCCCCAGTCCTTTTAACTTTTAAATTTTGGGACAGGGTCTCACTAAATTGTTTAGAGCCTCTCCAAGTTGCTGAGGCTGGCTTTGAACTTGTGATCCTTCTACCTCTGTCTCCCCAGGCACTGGGATTACAGGTGTGGACCACCATACAGGGCTTCTTTTTTATTTTTGAGATGGGGGTCTCTCTGTCTTGCCCCAGCTGGCCTCAAACTTCTGAACACAAGCAATCCTCCTGCCTCAGTCCCCCAGTAGCCTGGCCTACAGGGCTCATGACACCACACTCTGCTTGCCTCCATCTTCTTGCCATCACTTAATTCAGCAAACTGAAGGTAGCATGAGGACTAAAGTTAAGCCTTGAAACAGATTTCTCAAATAGGATATTTACTTGTGAAATACTCTGTCTCAGGGAGTATAACTTACTCCTAGAGCAATGTTTTTGTAGAAAACAAAAACAAAATAGTTATCCTCCCAAGACTGCTATAATCATCACAATAAATAAAGCTTTTATGCTGAGGAGACTTTTTTGCATGAGTCAAAGAAAGTTCAACTACTCAAGGACACATTCAAAATATAACAAAAAACTAATTTCACTACCTTCTCAAGTACTGATTCCAAAAGACCTCCATAAACCTACCTGCACTCCTGTAATCCCAGCGAAACTGAGGCAGGAACATCACAAATTTGAGGCCAGCCTCAGCAACTTAGAAAAATAAATATTATTATTTTTAAAAAGGGCTGGAGCCAGGAGTGGTGGCACAGGCCTGTAATCCCGGCGGTTCGGGAAGCTGAGACAGAGGATTGCAAGTTGCAAGTTCAAGGTCAGCTCAACAATTTAGCAAGGCTCTGAGCAGTTTAATTAAAACCTGTCTCAAAAAATAAGAAAGGGGCGGGCACAGGGACACACGCCTGTAATCCCAGTAGCTCAGGAGGCTGAGACAGGAGGATGGCAGTTCAAAGCCAGCCTCAGCAATGGCGAGGTGCAAGCAACTCAGGGAGACCCTGTCTCTAAATAAAATACAAAATAGGGGTGCGTATGTGGCTTGAAGTCAAGTGCCCCTAAACTCAATCCCTGGCACCAAAAATAAATTTTTAAAATTTTAAAAAGGGCTGGGGAGGTTGCTCAGTGTTTGAACACTCCTGGGTTCAATTACTGGTACCAAAAATAAAAAGGGTTGTGAATGAAGTGCAGAGGTAGAGCACCACTGGGTTTAATCCCCATAACCTAAAAAAAAAAAAAAAAAAAAAAAGTAACTGAAAAGTAAATGCGTTAACTTTGTTTCAAGAGATGCCCATTTGTAGCATGTATGTGTATCCCATAACACCATATTGTAAATCCACGGAGCTACTGGAATGATCGAATGAAAGAACATTAAAGTCTTTCATGAACTCTAAGATGTTATTTCTGTTACTGAAAGGAAATAGAGTTTGTAACAATAAACTTGTCTGGAGCCAGAGGTGCAAGTTTCTAAAACTGCGAGCAATACAATGTCGCTCTCCAAGGAGGAAAGACTGCAGCAGGCGCAGAGAACACGCACTCACGCCCTCCCAAGTAGGCGGTGCACGCAACACGCCTCTCCCAGGAGGCCGCGGTGCTCCAGAGCGCAGGCGCGGAGCCAGACAGCGCGAGCGGAGGGCGGTGTCTTGGGGGCCTGCAGCTTTCCCTGGCCCCGCCCCTGTCGAACGTCTTCGTGGGGTCGCCCTGGAAATGCATTCGCAAGAACCGACTGGGGCCAATGGGAAGGGAGCGAGTTCCATGAATGGACCAATAAGGAGGGAGCGGTGCGGGGTTTAAACCCGAGCGGGCCGGCTCCTCCCGGCGTGCTGCAGAGGAACGGCTGTTTATCTGTGCTGGTCTTTAGTTAGTCCGAGAATCCGGTGTTCCCGTTTCTGCTTCTGCCAACTGAGCCGCTGCCTGGTGAAGAGAAAGCCATGGCGCTCCGAGTCACCAGGGTGAGCCATTGCGGACCGTGAAAAAACGCGGTCTTCCTTGCTCCGGGCTTCGTGCCTTGACTCACCTGCGGGAGTCCCCGGAACCCGAGAGGACCGTGGCTACTATGAGGGCAGTATGGGAGAGGGGTTACCGGGAGAGAAATGAGCTGGGCCTCTGGCGAGCTGGGGGACTTTGGGGGATGAAGGAAGGTGAGAAAAAATTGAACGGATCTTGAATATAGACCTTGAGAGTAGGTGGAGGAGGATCAACGGGAAACCTTTTTTAAAAAGCAATGGAGGACCCCTGAGTAAGCCCCCCACCAACAGCGTAAACTTTTTCCCAGAGCAGTATCTGTACTTGAATACCCCTTTCGACTGTAATTCACGGGGCTAAGCGGGGACTAAAGAGGTAATCCCGCAATAGGTGAATGAAGAGTTTCTGGGAGGAAAATAACTGCTGAGGCCTTAGAGCCTGGAACCACGACTCTCCTTAGAACCCATTTGCAGCCAGCTTTCCTTCTCAATTGTGTCCACCTTAATTAACCCTTGACTTACTCGAGCCTCCCTGGACCAGCCGTCAAAAGTGCTCTTTCTTCTTTCAGAACACGAAAATTAATGCTGACAATAAGACCAAGATTAGTATGGCAGGGGCAAAGCGTGTGCCTGTGGCCACTGTTGCAGCCTCCAAGCCTGGGCTGAGGCCAAGAACAGCTCTTGGAGACATTGGTAATAAAGTCAGTGAGCAGCTGCAGACCAGAGTGCTTCTGAAAAAGGTAACTATCTTCCTGACCCAACTTCCCTGAAGAGCCCACATTCCAGCTGTGACCCTTGATAGAGAAACATTCCATTCTCTCTCTTTCATCCACAGGAAGCAAAACCATCAGCTACTGGAAAAGTTATTGCTAAAAAACTATCAAAACCTTTGGAAAAGGCACCCGTGTGTCTGCCAGAGCCAGAGCCTGAGACTGAGACTGAGCCTGAACCTGAGCCTGAACCTGTCAAGGAAGAAAAACTTTCGCCTGAACCTATTTTGGTAAACTTACTCTTTATTGAGTGGTTAGCATAGGGCAAGCCCTGCTAAACATTTTATGTGCATTAACTCACATAATCTTTATTTACTCTCAGGGATAGGCATTATTTCTACTTTTTGGATAATGGCTAAAAGAAATTAAATGATGGTCAATATGAAATTTAAGCCCTTGCTGTAGCTTCAAAACCTCTGCTTTTTTTTTTTTTTTTTTTTTTTTTTTAGTTGTCAATGGACCTTTATTTTATTTATTATATGTGGTGCTGAGAATTGAACCCAGTGCCTCACATATGCTAGGCAGCCCTCTTGCACTGAGCTACAACCCCAGCTCAGAATCTTGGCTTTTAATTGTTTTCTTATATTACCCCCCTTTGTAAATGATATTAAATAGTAGATGCCTGAAACTTTTTGTCTAAGTACAGGCCAATACTATCCAAAATTCATTGGCTGAAACAATATTTTCTTGAAAAGAATTGTCTGTGATGTTGGAGTATAAAAAGGAGTGAAAAAGAATATATATATATCTCCTCCAAAGAGTGAAGAAGAAAATGGATTAACAGTCTAAAACTAAGAACTTTTTGGCTAGGAAAGTAGTTAGCTGATAGAGCATTTTCTTAGCATGCATGAGGCCTTGGGTCCAGTCCCCACAGCACCAAAACATACAACCAACCAAAGATGCCCAATAATTAAATTTTTCTTTTTCTTTCTGTTTTTTAAAGTCCTATACTGATTAAGGGTCTCACTAAGTTGCACAAGACTGGCTTTCTTTCAACTTGTGATTTTATTCCTCAGCCTCCCAAATAGCTGGGATCACAGGCCTGTGCAACCTCACCTGGCCCCATACTGTTTCTTGCCTTTGATTTCCCCTTTAAGAATGCCTTTCCCATCCTCTGTCTCATTTAGCAAATAACCTTTTTGTTTTTCTCAAAACAGCTCAAGCATCAGCTCCTGAAACTTCCCCTAATTTCCCCACCTTTTCTCTGCTCCCACAATCAATCTCATGAGTTTCTTTACTATGTCTCTACTAAATTTAAAGCCTCTTAAGGATGCTATGAGGCAATTCCTAGCACAGTTTGACTTGAAGAAGGTGCTCAATAAATATTTGAACAATGTGGTAAAAGGAGCATAAAGGAAATGGTTAATGGTAATAAAGTCAGTTAATCCTTGGTACTCAGGACAGAGCTTATATTTTCCTGAGTAGAGAGAAGCAATTACCATTTTGAAATGGACTAAAGGGGGTTGGGGTTGTGGCTCAGTGGTGGAGCGCTTGCCTGGCATGTGTGAGGCTCTGGGTTCGATTCTCAGCACCGCATATAAATAAATAAAAGTTTGCCAAAGACTAAAAAAATATTAACAACTAAAAAAAAGAATGAACATTAAAAAAACTTCACCTTTAAAAAAAAAAAGAAAGAAATGGACTAAAGGCTCATTTGTCATTAGTTTTTTAATTAACTTCACATGATGCTGATAAACAGCTTTATGACTTGCTGGTTTTCTTTGGCAGAAAGTCTAGAATATGAATTTGCTTCTCTTTTGCTTGTTAGCAGTTACATTCTGCTGACTTTAAATTGGCTTAATCTAAATTGACATTTTCCTTTTTATATTATTCACTTCCTGAGAAGAAATTGAACAAATCTAATTCTTTTTCTTCTAAGGCAATGAATTGTCTTCAGCAGTATTGTTTCTTGAGTTGGTGTTACCAATAATCTGACCTTTATTCCCAAGTTATAGTGTGTGTCCTCTGCAATTATTTCAAAAGTTCTCTCTGTTTCAAGGTTGATACTCCCTCTGCAAGCCCAATGGAAACATCTGGATGTGCTCCTGCAGAAGAATATCTGTGTCAGGCTTTCTCTGATGTAATTCTTACAGTGAGTGATGTGGATGCAGAAGATGGAGTAGATCCAAACCTTTGTAGTGAATATGTAAAGGATATCTATGCTTATCTGAGACAACTTGAGGTCAGTAAAATCACTAGAATCCATTTTTTCTAAACTATATTTAGTTTCATTAAAATTTGGGGGGTTATTGTTGTTGTTTTGTTTGAAATGGGGTCTCATTATGTTTCCCAGGCTGACCTTGAATTCCTGGGTTCAAGTGATACTTCTGCCTCAGCCTCCTGAATAGTTGGGACTACCAGCATGTGCTGCTATACCCAACTTTTTTTTTTTTTTTTTTAAAGAGAGAGTGAGAGAGGAGAAAGAGAATTTTTTTTTTTTTTTAATATTTATTTTTTAGTTGCGGGCACAACATCTTTGTTTGTATGTGGTGCTGAGAATCGAACCCAGGCCACACGCATGCCAGTCGAGCGCGCTACCACTTGAGCCACATCCCCAGTCCTATACCCAACTATTAAAGATACTTTCTATCAACAGTTTACAGTAATGAAGCAGGACTTTGGCAACATTTTCCTTTTGGCCCGGAGGTTACTGGGAATAGAAGCACAGAGTACACTCCATCTTCTGTTTCTTTTATTTTTTAATTTTGAGACAAGGTCTCACTAAGTTGCCCATGCTGGCCTCAAATTTGTGATCCTCTTGCCGCCTCTTCCTGGGATTACAGACAGTGGATTTTTTTTGTTTTGTTTTGTTTTGTTTTAACTAGAGATTGAGCCCGGGGACACTGAGCCACATCTGCAACCCTTTTTATTCATTTATATATTTATTTTTGGTACTGGGGATTGAACTCCGGGGCACCTAACCACTGAGCCACATCCCCATTTCTATTTTGCATTTTATTTAGAGACAGGGTCTCACTAAGTTGCTTAGTGCCTCACTTTTGCTGAGGCTGGCTTTGAACTTGCGATCCTCCTGTCTCAGCCTCCTGAGCCACTGGGATTACAGGCATGCACCACCACGCCAGCTGCAAAACTTTATTTTGAGACAGGTCTCATTAAGTTGATTACGATCAGCTTAGTTGCCGAGGCTGGCCTTGAATTTGCAATCCTACAGTCTTACCCTCTCAAGTCACTGGGATTACAGGCATGCAGCATCATGCCTGGCAGTGTTTGGTTTTGTTTTGTTTCTTTTTAGTATTTTTAGTTGTTGATGGACACAACTTATTAACTTTTATGTGGTGCTCATGATCGAACCCAGGGCCTCATACATGTGAGGCAAGTGCTCTACCACTGAGCCACAACCTCAGCCCTCGTTTTTTTGTTGTTGGTAAATTTTTTTTTTTAATTTTTTTTTTTTAATTTTTTTTTGTTGTTGACTGACCTTTATTTATTTACTTTTAAATTTATATGTGGTGCTGAATCGGACCCAGTGCCTCATGTATGCCAGGCAAGTATGCTACCACTGAGCCACAGCATCAGCCCTGTTAAAAAATTTTTAAAACTTTATTTTAGTTATTTTTATGTGGTGCTGAGGATCAAATCCAGTGTCACACGTTAGGCAAGCGCTCTACCACTGAGCTGAAACCCCAGCCCCCTGGCAGCATTTCTTTCTTTCTTTCTTTCTTTTTTGCCTTTATACATGCACTTTGTTGTTGTTTGTTTTTTACATTACAATTCATATCTCTGTTTATATATAAAGTATGTTGATACCCAAGTTATTGACATTTTTCTCTTATTTCCTAAAATCTCAGTCAGGCTCTGGTTTTTCAGTCTTCAGTGAAAAGATCTAAAATGATGGTATAGTGTCTTTATTTGTGAGGAAGGTGGATACAGAATGTGCGCCAGCAGCAGTGGTAATGAATTGGACATTATAACATCTGACAATGTTAAAAACCTACCACATTGTTCTAGCGAAGATTTGCTTTCTTCCCCAGTGAAGTTAGTTACCAAATGAATAATTGGACTAAAAACTTAGATTCTAAATAACTCAAAACTATTATATTTAAAAACAAAAAAAAATTCACCTTTTTTGGACATAAATGTCACATGCAGTTGTGCTTCTAAGGATAATCTGCATTTTTTTTTTTTTTTTTTTTTTTGCAGGAAGAACAGTCAGTGAGACCAAAATACCTACTGGGTCGGGAAGTCACTGGAAACATGAGAGCTATCCTAATTGACTGGCTAATACAGGTTCAAATGAAATTCAGGTTGCTGCAGGAGACCATGTATATGACTGTTTCCATTATTGATCGGTTTATGCAGGTGAGCCTGGTTCAGTAACTGAAGGTTCTCTATTCTAGGGTCTTAGCTTAGTCCTAAGAAACTTATTTTTCAGATAAAATCTGTCTCAGGAGATAAAATGTCATTAGTGAAGATTTTGCTATAGAAGTATGTATCTTTCATAACTGTCTCCTTTTGAAGTACATGTTATTTACCCAGTTGAAATTCTCATTATAGGATAATTGTGTGCCCAAGAAGATGCTGCAGCTAGTTGGTGTCACTGCCATGTTTATTGCAAGCAAATATGAAGAAATGTACCCTCCAGAAATTGGTGACTTTGCTTTTGTGACTAACAACACTTACACTAAGCACCAAATCAGACAGATGGAAATGAAGATTCTAAGAGTTTTAAACTTTGGTCTGGGTCGCCCTCTACCACTGCACTTCCTTCGCAGAGCATCTAAGATTGGAGAGGTACATACTCCTTGAGAAGCCTTTGTTAGGCTGTATTAGGGAATACTGCTGCTGGTTGTATATGAAATACCTAATGACTTGTGGGAAGGGATAAAGATGTTTTTTATTTATAATCAGGTTACATATTAATATCATTATGAAGCCTTTTATGGGCAATTGCATTTGAGAACTTGTAGACATTTGTAATAAGAAGTTCATTGATAAGTGGGTTTTGTTCCAGGTTGATGTTGAGCAACATACTTTGGCTAAATACCTGATGGAACTAACTATGTTGGACTATGATATGGTGCACTTTCCTCCTTCTCAAATTGCAGCAGGAGCTTTTTGCTTAGCACTGAAAATTCTTGACAATGGTGACTGGGTAAGCTCTATCTCACAGAACTCCGAAGCTTTTAAATTGTAAATGATGTTTGAGTACAGAATTTTGTCATTTCCACTGGTTTCTAAATATAGAATCTATAGAAGGAATGCTAAAAATAATTTGTTTATAATGTCATCTTGATAGAATGCTCTCATTTCTTTACTGAATTTAATCTCCATAAACCCTTTGAGAAAGACATAGTAGCTGTTACCCTTTATATATGTAGAAACTGTCAAATGACATAACTGGAAATTCATTCCTAATCATTGATTCATCTAATATTTCTCCCGTGTGTCAGGTACTACCCTAAACCCTAGAAATAGAGCTATGAATAAGAAACTCAGCCTCAAGGAACTTGGAATCTAGCTTTGGGTTGGACAACCCAGCAATTACATTAGTGTAATGAGATTTGAGCAGAGGTTTCTACAGAAGCCTGGGAGAGAAACTGGGGAAGAAAGAGGCTCAAACTTGTCTTAAATTTTAATTAAAATTAGTCATATAGTATGTGTCCCCCTACCCCTCTTGACTAACATCTAGAAACTTTATGAAAAGTTGTAGACATTTGTAATAAGAAGTTCATTGATAAGTGGGTTTTGTTCCAGGTTGAATGGTTTTGACATTTTGTTTTTGTCTTAGACACCAATTCTACAGCATTACCTGTCATATACTGAAGAGTCTCTTCTTCCTGTTATGCAGCACCTGGCTAAGAATATAGTCATGGTGAATCAAGGGCTTACAAAGCATATGGTAAGTCAAATTAATGATGAGATGTTGAGAAAGTGAGAATAATTCAGATTTACTGCCTGCAAATTCATAATTTATTTTTAAGGAGATCATGTTAGGTGTTTTGGGTTGCTGCTGCTGTTTTACCTCTGAGCTGTACCTCAGGCCCAAAGCGTTGATTTTTTAAATGAATCCTATACTATTGGATATTGTAAATTTTTGTTTTCCCAGTGTAATTACTGTGCTATTTCTCTTCCAGACTATCAAGAACAAGTATGCTACATCTAAGCATGCAAAGATCAGCACTCTAGCACAGCTGAATTCTGCACTAGTTCAAGATTTAGCCAAGTCTGTGGCAAAGGTGTAACTTGCAAATTTGAGTTGGAATACTATATCTGCAAATAAAATTGGCACCATGTGCCACCTGTACATATTATACTACCTTTACATACTTTTAAATAAAGGTCATGGCCCTTTTTATTTTTCATAGTTTAACTCATTTTAATGTGGTCGCTTCCTATTCGTGGGTAACCTGAAAGTTGTCTTAAAAGGATGGTGGGGAGTATTTTTTAAAACTGCTTTCAGTTTTCCAGGGGATCCAACTGATGTATATAACTGTTGCCTATGTGTTAATATACTTGTTATATATACCTGGCATTTGCTTTTTTATGAGGTGGTAAAAGTATCTAAAACTGTTACTTCATTAGGGAATACCACATGTGAGCCAAATCAGCTTGGAAAATCTTCTGCCTAGTTCTATGTTAAATATAAAAAACTGCCACCTCATCCTTAGTCCTTCTGTTTTATTTATTTATTCTGAGGTTTTCTGCCCTAAGTGATTTACTTTAACCATTATTTTTAAGCTGTCAACTTTAATAGTTTTTTTTTTTAATGTTTTCACTTTGAAAAATGAGAATTTTAATTTACATTCTAAACCTTGTTTTCATGTTATGTATTTATCATTGTTTATTGGTTTAACAAACAGGATGCTCAAAACATACAAAGGTATCTTGTTAAGAGAAAGGTAATTTACCCCTCCTTCTCAATCCCATCAAAGGTTTGGAATGTATTCTTCCATTCCTTGTATAAATAAAGACAGACATTTAAGTTGTTATAGAGATTTTTTTTTTTAAATAGTTTTCTTCTATACATAGAAGTTCTCTTCAACTGTATATAGGCCTTCCTGGATTTGTGCATCACATTATGTGGTAAGGATGTACTGCAGTGTATTCAGCCATTGTCCTGTGACTTCAGATTGCATTTTCTCTTGCCTATACAGAACATGCTGTTGAAATATCATTCTCTACTATGCTTTTCTTTATGCTAGATTTCTCTGAGTATGCATTTTAAGTTGTGACAGGCAGAGCCAGATACTTTCTTGGTATCATGCAAATGTGCTGGTTTTCTTTGCCTCATTGTTAGAATTGAAGGTCTTCAACTGGCAAAAAAATATATATTATTTGTTATTTTAATTGAATTTCTGATGGCAAGTTGAATAAATTGTCTTATCAATGTGGAAGGCTTTCTGAGCTTCTCATTTGCCTTATGCTGTCTTTTGCCATGCAGGAAGTTTTCACGTAACCAAATCTTTTTTTTAACCAAATCTTTGTGTGTGTGTGTGTGTGTGTGTGTGTGTTGCTTCTGAAGTCTTGAGGTCAAGATCATTCCCAAACCATGAACAATTTCTAAAACTAATTTTTCTCATTTAGGTCTATACTTTAGTAAACCATTTATTAATTTATTTTTAGTGCCAGGGATTGAACTCAGGGGTGTTCTGTCACTGAGCTTCATCGTTAGCTCTTTTATAAATTTAGACAGGGTCTCAGGAGGCTGAGACAGGAGAATTATGAGTTTGAAGCCAGCCTCAACAATAGCAAGACACTGAGCAACTCAGTGAGACCCTGTTTTTAAATAAAATGAAAAATAGTGTTGGGGATGTGACTCAGTGGTCAAGTGGCACATGCCTGTAATCCCAGAGACTCAAGAAGTCAAGACAGGAGGATTCCAACTGTGAAGCCAGCCTCAGCAATTTATGAGTCCCTGTCTCAAAAACTAAAAATGGATGGGAATGTAGTATAGTGGTAATGCCACCCTAGGTTAAATTCTAAGTACCAAAAAATAAAATAGGTTGGAAGTAATAATCCAGTTCTTAATTATTATAATTATTAATCATTATATATTATATACCAGTTATAGGTATTCTACATCTGGGACAATGGAGCTAAATGGGTTGTGCCATGATCCGTTCCCTAGGTGATATGTTTTAAGTTCCATCCCAAATCAGCAACCAAAACTTCACCTGAGAATTTGTAGAAATGCAAATCATAGTCCTAGAAGCATCCAGAAATAACCCTCCTCATAATCTGATGCATTCTCTGGTTGAAGAACCATTGCATGATTTTTGTTCCAAATCTAGTCAGTGGATAACCTGATGGGCAACTAAATGCTGGCAAAAATGAGATTTGAGATGAAATATTGGAAGACAATTTGCATAAATGGTTAAGTGAAAAAAGAACAATAGGATCACTAATTTTTATTTAGTTTGTTTTTGTACTGGGACTTGAACCCAGAAGCACTCTACCACTTAGCAACATTCGTAATTCTTTTATTTCTTATTGTAAGACAAGATCTTGCTAAATTTTCTAGGCTGGCCTCAGGCTCCCAAATATCTGGGATTACATCCTGTAGGATCACATTTTTATAAAACAAAATTAATTAAAGGAAACAGAATGTTCCATGAGTTTGGGGGTAGGATTAGCAATCCTAATGCCTTTTACATCCTACTATGCCTTTTTTTTTCTTTTAAAGACAGAATTTTTTAATATCTATTTTTTAGTTTTCGGTGGACATAACCTCTTTATTAATTTTTTTTTTAATGTGGTGCTGAGGATCAAACCCAGCGCCCTGCGCATGCCAGGCAAGCAGGCTACTGCTTGAGCCACATCCCCAGCCCCCTATTATGCCTTTCGAAAGCCAAGGAAATTAATACCAGGAGCTTTATTAGATATAGGAGGGAAAGCTGGGAACTGCTGTAGCTATAAGAATTCTCAACCCTCTTTCTTTTTTCACTTTCCACATATTTTATTGGTGCATTATTGTTGTACACAGTGATGGAATGTGCTGTTACATATTCGTACATAAACACAATTTATATAATATAAATAAGCCAATACCATTCCTCAGCACTTCTTCCTCCTGTCATTCTGAGTGTGAGAGATGAAATCTCAGTGTAGTTTTGATTTGTTTTTTTCCCAATTGTTAATGATGTTGAACATTTTTTTCATATCTGGCCCCCTTTTCGAAGAGGTTTTGTGCTTTTGCATCAGGGACAAATGTGCCTTACACGACTACAGTGAAAAACTACAAATCATTTATGTATGACCAGCATTTTCTTCAGCTTCATGGCTCAACTGTAACCTGCCCAGTCACAGAGCAGACACTGGGGGCACCCAATTATCAGCAGTGGTGGGAATCCTACTTGATAGCACAATGAAGTACCCATGCAAGGAATTGAAAGTGCAAGTGGCCACACTGGAAGTCGGGGGTTCATGTGCCTGCAGTGCTTTGTACTTGGGGGGTTTGGGTAACCTTAAAATTTGAACTACTCATTTCTCTGCTAAACGAGGGGTATGCACCTCACGGCCTCAGATTTAAATCCTTCTAGGGGAATGGAATGCGGGTCAGTGGTGCAGCCTTGTCTCACATGCCTAGGCCTTAGGTTTGATTCCTGAGCACGACAAAAAAAAATCCAAAGCACTCTCCAAAGTTTATCTTTCCCATCCCGCTGGCCAGCTTTCCAATTCTACAGACTAGCAGTGCCGAGGTGGAGCAATGAAGAGCTATCCTCATTCCTATGTCACAGAGTCAAAGCTGACTGACTATTTAGGTCGGGTATTCTTTTCCCCCCTTCCATACTGCTGCTGTTCTAGGACATTGCTGATGCTAAATTCAAGTTCTTCGATTTTTTTTTTTTTTTTTTTTTTTTGCGGTGCTGGAGATAGAACCAGGGTCTCGCGCTCAAGAGACAAGCTCTACCACTGAATCACACCATCAGCCCAGTTCTTTGAACTTGTCGCTCGTGGTCCATAACGAGCTCGACTAACTGGACCAGCACGAAATCTAAGAATACAGTAATCTCGGCAACCGGAGGGCGGGAGGGGGTGTGGCCCTGGGGCGGAAGAGGCGGGGCTCGCGGCTCCTTCCGGGCATCGAATTTGTGGCGGGAAAAGCGGCCCCTTCAGAACCGCCTTACTTCTCTAACAGTGTTTTCGTGTCGGCAATGGAGCGACATCTCCAGGAGCAAACTGCCGCAGAGTCGGCGGATTCCGGAGGGGCAGGCAGGGCAGGCGGGCTGCCGCAGGTCGCCGGCGCCCAGGAGGCACGCAGCGACGACCGAATGACCCTGCTGCTCAGGTTGTTCCCTCCCGCCGCCTCCTCGGAGCCGAGTGGGCGCCCGGGCTCAGGGCTCCTCTCCTTTCTCCTCTGTAAGACCAGGGTTCGAATTAGGACGCGGTCACTTAATGGCTTCGTTACTCACCACAATATTCACTTAAACTCTTTAGTGTCTTCTGCGAAAAGTAGAGAAATTGACACCCTCCTGGGAGAGATGCTAAGGGTGTTTAATTGAGACCCTCTGGAAGTGTTCAGCCCAGAGTCCTTAGGAAGCTCCTCCGGAGCTGCAACTTTCCCCACCCTTTCTCCCAGCTCACGCCCTGGAGCTCCCAATTTTTCTGGCAAGACGAGGGACAGGGGCTGGGGATGTAGCTTAAGCGGTAGCGCGCTCGCCTGGCATGCGCGGGGCGCTGGGTTCGATCCTCAGCACCACATAAAAATAAAATAAAGATGTTGTGTCCACCGAAAAACTAAAAAATAAATATTAAAAAATTCTCTCTCTCTCTCTCTCTCAGAAAAAAAAAAAGATGAGAGACACACCCAGGCCAAATACAGGAAAGAAGATGTCCCACCCCTTTTCAAAAAAATTGTTTTTATTGCTGCATTATAATTATACGTACTACTGGGATTCATTGTGACATATTCATACATCCATATAACATAATTTGATAAATCTTAGCTTTTTAAAATATTTTTAGTTGTAGATGCACACTTTATTTTGTTTATTTTTATGTGATGCTGAGTGAGGATCAAACCCAGTGCCTCACATAAGCTAGGCAAGCATTCTACCACTGAGCTACAGCCCCAGCCCCATCTTAACTTCTTTTAGATGAGTACCTAATAGATGGTAAACACTTGATAAATTTTGACCACGATGCTTCTAGTCTGGAGAGGTCTCCCCCAATTCTGCTAGTGCACATGTGGATCCTTCCATTGTCCCTCCCAGTCTGCATTTTTTGACTTCTGGGATTATGGGCCCATGCCTTGTCCTGGATCTTCCGGATGTCACTGAAACCTGAGGTGCCCTAGCCATCCAGAGGCACCTCCCGGGGACTTTAAGGCCCCACCCAAGAGCCAGTAGCAGCTGCTGTCTGATGTCCTCTCTGAGAGTTCCAGCGGTGGGCAAGGGAGACTCCCAGCATGCAGGATGCCAAGAGGCTGCATCTATAGGCGATGTTGCCCCCCAAAAGCCAGTTGCAAGGCTTCAGATCTCGCCCACCCCTTTCTTTTATGGCCTTGACCCTTTGTAGTTCTAAAGCTTCATTTGTTATGTGTACCAAGAGGATTGGTTTGTGCTTTTCCATTAAACAGTTGGTAGGGAAGATTTGATGACAAGAGACATCAATCTTCTAAAAAAAGTGGGTTGACTAAGGCCCTAGGCCATATCCACCCTGCAGGTTTTTTTGTTTTTGTGGGGTGTGTGTGTGTGTGTGTTTGTGTGTTTGTCCTCATCCTCTGAAACTAAGAATATTTTGTCATGCATGTCTGCAACTCAGAAGGCTATGACAGAAGGATTGCAAATTTGAGGCCAGCCTCAGCAATTTAGGGAGGCCCTAAACAACTTAGCAAGACCCTGTCTCAATCCCTAGTACCAAAAGAAGAAGAAAAATAGTATGTTTCCCCATTTAAATGGTTGTGGGGGGCACCCTGAGGTTGTGGCTCAGTGGTAGAGGGCTTGCCTAGCACTGGGTTCAATACTCAGCACTGCATATAAATAAAAAATTAAAGGTCCTTTGACAACTAAAAATATATATATGTGTGTGTGTGTATAATGGTTGGCAGGAAATCACAAGAATATTTCATAACACATGGAAATTATATGAAATTTAGATTGCAGCACTCATAAGTAAAGTTTTATTGAAACACAACTTTCCCATTACAAGGGTGAAGCTGAGTCCTTAAGACAGACCATAGGACTCCCAAAGTTTAAACTATTTGCTGAGTGGTCCTTTTTTTTTTTTTTTTTTTTTTTCTGGTAGTGCTGGGGATTGAACCTAACCATGTGCCAAGCCAGTGCTCTACCACTGGAGCTATATTCTCAGCCCTGTAGACCTTTATTCTAAATCATAACAAGGGTATTTTGCCTTAAGAATTGTTATATTTCAGCTTTACATTGCTTCAAAAGGTCTTGACTACTCAATAAATTTTACACCCTCCTTTTTAACATTCCCTCCAAAACTGGGTGTAGTGGAGCACCCTTGATTTTGTTTGTTATTATTGTTTTTCTTTTATTTTTAAGCTGTGCTGGGAATAGAATCCAGGGCCTCCTGCATGCCAGTCAAGCACTCTACCACTGAGCCACATCCTGACTTAGTGGAACATCCTTATAATCCCATCTACTCTGGAGGAGACTGAGGCAAGAGGATCGAAAATTTGAGGCAATTTAGGGAGATGCTGTATTTTGTTGAAGGACTGGGAATGTAACTCATTGGCATAGTGCTCCTAGGTTCAATCTCCAGTACTGTAAAAATTTTCTCCTGCCCACAATTAAAATAATATTAAAAATGCAAGATTTTTTTTCATTTCAGCTAAGAAAGGAATTATTCTTTCAGTGTATCTTATAGAATGCTAGTCTACTTACCTTTAAGAAATTGCTCTTTTTATTTGGAATTTTGAAACATTAGTAATTTGCCATAGAGTTTTAAGAATTTGTCAAATGTCTCTTAGCTAATTAAATAGGTCTCCAAAGTCTCAATACAGTTTCAGAATTATGCAACTATTATGCAAATGTGTTTTGTAAATACAACTTAATAACTATCATTTTGCCCATAGCTTTTCTATTGATTTTATGTTTGATTTTTGGATTAAGGAAAATAATAGAACTAAGAAACTTTTCTCTATGAATTATTTAATTGTTCATGGAATAGTATTTTTGTGTTTTTCTCTATTTTTTGAGAATGTTATAATGTTTATGTGTAAACTGATTACAGTGTTCTTAGGTTTCATCGCTATGGTCTACGTTTGTGTGCGTGCATGTGTGTGTGTGTGTGTGTGTGTGTACGCAGCAGTTTTCATTAAGCCCCAATTCTGTCTAGCTTATTAAGAATAAATTTTAAAAGTAAATTTTAAACCTTTTCTCACAGATGCTGTTTTCCCACTGTATTTAATTTTGTGTCTTACTCTGAGGCCTTAAAGTTCCTTGTGCCTATTTTAAATAATATGAGGACAAACTGAAAGACTTTAATGCTGAGTTTCTTTATTTATGCTCATTTTGTTATATCAGCTTTTAGTGAAGATAAATTTGTTTATTGTATGACCATGAGTAAAACCTCAATCCATAATAAATGACTTTCTGTTTTCTTTGTTTTCAGGCTGAGAGCACAGACAAAACAACAACTCTTAGAATATAAGTCAATGGTTGATGCATGTGAGTAATTTCATTTTCAAATAAAGTTTTGGAAGTTTGATGATGAATATTACTCTAGGGAAAAGAAAATCAACTTTATAAAAATTTATTTATGTATATTCTACTGTAGCAAAACAAGTAAACAAAGAGACATGCAAGATAAAGTATGGTACTTGTAAGGAAGGAATAATGGAATAAGAGAGAGAGAGACTATATTAGACAGGGTGCTAGGTATGTCTTCTCTGAGAAGATGGTTTTAGAGATAATCCAAATGATGAATCCCCCTTTTCTTATAGTCCTTGTTTTCCCTGTGAGATAATTTCATTAAAACATCTGAAAATTTGGGTAGTTTAATAGTCCATACTATAAAATTACTACACTTAAAGGAAAGGACAGATTTAAAGCAGGCCACACAGGATGTTTCATTGTAATCTTTGAAAGTGGATACTTAAAGCCAAACTCAGAAAGTCAAGGGTCATATATTTTCTCTCATATGTGGAAGCTGGGGAGGAAAAAATGGGTAAGGGGGTGGAGATCTCATGAAAATCAAGGGAGATCAGTATAGTAAAGGAAAGAGACCAGGGGAAGGGAGGAGAGAAGGGAAAGGGGAAGTAACTAGAGAATGATATTGGCCAAATCATATTGTTATATTGTATGCATGTACAAATATATCTTGAGTCCCACCATTATGGTAATTACGATGAATTAGTAAAAATAAATGGGAAAGGTGCTGGGGCAGTAGCTCAGTGACAGAGCACTTGCCTAGCACATTTGAGGCCCTGGGTTAAATCCTCAGCACCACATAAAGATAAATAAATCAAATAAAGGTATTGTGTCCATCTACAACTACAAAAAAAAAAAAAATCTTAAAAAAATAAATAAATAGGGGCTAGGGTTGTAGCTCAGTGAAAGAGTGCTTACCTAGCCTGTGTGAGGCACTGGGTTCGATTCTCACCACCACATAAAAATAAATAAAATAAAGGTCCATTAACAACTAAAAAATATTTTTAAATAAATAAGTAAATGAGAGGAAAAAAAATTGGAAAAAAAGAGAGAAAGAAGATATTTAATCCTAGCTATTTGGGAGGGTAAGGTTGGAGGACTGCAAATTGAGCCCAGCCTGAGCAACATAGCAACACCCAGTATCAAAAAGAAAAACTAAGATATTTATATGAAATGATTCTTCTATCATTTTTTAAAAAGATGCTACATTGAAAGTATATTATTGATAGAGCACATGCTTACCATGCTCAAGATCATAAGACTGATCCCCAGCACACACACAAAATTAAAAATTAAAAGTAAAAAATATTACTGACTCAATTGATTAAAGAATTTATTTTTATTTTTACAATAAAAGCATTTATTTTAAGAGTATAAGTTGATGGGTTTTGACAAACACATGCATCTGTGTAACTGCTACAGTTGCGATATAAAACATTTCTCTTGTACCAAAAGATTCTCTGTGCCACTTAATGGTCAGTCCCCCCTCTAAACCCCAGTAACGATCAGTTTGATTTGTCTTCTAGAATTGTGTTGTCCAACAGAGTAGTCACTAGCACCATGTGAATGTTTTTTGTTTGTTTTTTGGTACTGGGGATTGAACTCTGGGGCACTCAACCACTGGGCCACATTCCCAGCCCTATTTTGTATTGTGTTTATAAGAGACAGGGTCTCACAGAGTTGCTTAGGCCTCACTAAATCACTGAAGCTGGCTTTGAACTAGCAGTCCTCCTGTCAGTGCACATGTGGGTTTTTAAGTTAATTAAAATTTAAGTTTACAAGTAAATTCTTTAGTTGTACTAGTCACATATCAAATGCTCAATAGCCACATGGGGCTAGTGGCTACTCTGTTGGACATCATAGACATAAAACTTTTCCATCATCATGGAAAGTCCTTAACTCTTGTTTTTCTGTTCCATAAGGTATTTGTCTGTCCTTATACAAGTACCACACTGTCTTGATTGATGTAGCTTCATAGTAAGTCTTGATATCAGTTACAATATGTCCTCCAACTTGGTGGTCCTTTTTCAAAATTGTTTTGCTATTCTAGATCCTTTGGTTTTCTACATACATTTTAATCTTAGTTTATTAATTTCTACCCAAAAAAAAGAATTTTGAATAGTATTTGAATGGGATCTAAACATCAGTGTGAGAAAAACTGTTATATTAGCACTATGGATTCTCTTAATGCATAAACATTGTGTGTCTATCCATTTGGGTAGTTAGTAGTGTTTAGTGCAGAGGTCATAATTTTGTAAACTTATCCTTATGTTTCATGGTGTTGAATGCCATTGTTCATGATAATTTTTTAATTTGAATATCTAGTTGTTGCTAATATGTAGACCTACATTTGATTTTTTTTTCCAGTGCTGGGGATCAAACTCAGGGCTTTGTATATGCTAGCTGAGCACTCCAGCATTAAGCTATACCCCCAGTCTCCCACACTTGATTTTTTTACATTAAATACCTTATTCATTTTTTACTCCTTTTTATTTTTATCATTCTAAAACTGGTCTGTCCAATATGTTAACCACTAATTCTGTGCAGCTCTTGAAATGTGGCTAGTCCTCATTGAAATGGGCTATAAATGTAAAAAAGAATGTCAAATGTTTCATTAGTAATTTTAAAGTAATTGCATGCTAAAATAAAATTTTGGTTTTATCAAGCTAAATAACTACATTAAAATTATCACTTGGGTGGCTGGGGATGTGGCTCAAGCGGTAGCGCACTCGCCTGGCATGCATGCTGCCCGGGTTTGATCCTCAGCACCACATACAAACAAAGATGTTGTGTCCGCCAATAACTAAAAAATAAATGTTAAAAAAATTCTCTCGGGGCTGGGGTTATGCCTCAGTGGTGGAGTGCTCGCCTAGCATGCATGAGGCACTGGGATCGATCCTCAGAACCACATAAATGTAAAATAAAGATATTGTGTCCACCTAAAACTAAGAAATAAAATAAATATATATATTTTTTTAATTATCTCGCTTTTACTCTCGCTTTCTCTTTAAAAAAAAAAAAAAAAATTATCACTTGGGAATGTGGCTCAGTGGTTAAGTGCCCTGGGTTCAATCCCCAGTACCAAAAAAGAAGGGGAAAAAAATAGTATCACTTGTTTCTCATTATTTTTGTAATATGAAAGTTGATTTTTTTGGCGGGGGGTGAGGGGTGGGGGTGGAGGATTACTGGGAATTGAACCCAGAACATTTTACCACTGAGCTACATCCTTAGACCTTTTTTTGTTTGTTTGTTTTGAGACAAGGTTTCACTAAGTTGCTGAATGGTAGCTGATTTTTAAAATTACTTCTTTGGGGGAATGGGGGTATAGTTCAGTGGTTGAACATGTGCTTAACATTTGATCCCCAAGACCAAAAAAATAAAATTATCCTTTTGCAGTCATAGTTTATATTACATTCCTTTTGAACAGCACTGTTCTAAACTATTACTGACTTCAAAAAAATTATTTATTTGTAGATGAAGAAAAAACTCCAGAACAAATCATTCAAGAAAACCAAATTGAAGCGTATGTCATATTTTAAAATTTTATTTGTGGTTTTTACTAAGAATTAATCATGTTATCCATGTTATAGAATTGTCTTTCTTTTTTCTTTTATTTATTTTTTCCAAATAACATGTCATGCATTTATCAGAAAATTGTTAATGTGGAATGAAAACTTATATGTAGATGAATGTTCACTGGCATTCCCTTTTATAAGATACTATGCAAGTAACTCAGAAAGTATCAGTTTACCAAATCTGTAAATATGTATAGATAAGTTGAGCTTGAAGAATTATTTCTATTCCAATAGAGGTGCTTTGCTTTTTTCAAAGTCTTAATTTACATACTTATTTCAATTGACTTTTTCTGATGTTGCTGAAATAATTTTGTTCGTGTTCCTTTAATAGTAAAGTTGAAGACCTAGAAAATGAAATTGAAGAGGTAAAAATTGCTCTTGAAATGAAAAATCTTGCATTAGCCAGGTAATTGTGTCTGTTTTTTTTTTTTTTTTCAAATCCCCTCCACAAAAACCTTTATTTACAGTTGAAATTTTGAACACAGACAATTGTGATTCTGAATCTGAAACTTCCAGGGTCTCTTGATCAAATGGGGTCACATCACATCAGGCAGGAGAGCAAACACAAAGGCCAGTCCAGCTTCTCTGACTCAAGAATATTACTCAGAGCAAGGGACAATCTGAAATGGCAGAAAACGCAAGGTCAGCTGAGAATGGGGAAATAAGCAGCCCAAGGGGACAGAAAGGCAACATTCCATGATAAATAATGCTTCCAGCTCTCCTCTACACTTCTCCAGAATGAGGGTAAAACCAGTCTAGCTCTTTGACATCAGTCCGACCTTTAGTTCCTTAAGAAATGAATGGAGTTCAAGCTTAACTGGCACCAACACATCTTGCATAATCTTTCCCTACAGGAATGTATGTCTTCAGGTAATTCCAGAATGGGGGATAGTGTCTTCTATACCTCAGTCATTCAAATAGCACCTTCAGAGCTGGGGATATAACTCTGTAGCAGAACACTTACCTAGCATGAGCAAGTCCTGGGTTTTGATTCTTAACACCGATTCAGTCAGTCTGGTCTACATCTCCCTACACTATGAGATTGCCACGGGCAGCTTGGACTTACTGTTGGGGCCTGTGGAAACATTCTCAATATTTCTCATCATGAGAGATCCATCAATGATTTTTCTAAACACTACATGCTTCCCATTCAGCCAATCACACTTAAAGAAGGTGATAAAGAACTGACAACCATTTATACTGGGGCCACTGTTTGCAACGGAAAGGCCTGGAGCTGAGTGCCTACCTTTAAATTTTCAGCTGCAAATGGCCCCAGATAAATACTGACGATTCCAGTACCATCTTCATTAACAAAATCTCCACCCTGAATCACGAAGTCTTTTATAACCCTGTGGAAGGTGCTCCCTTTGTATCCTTTTGGCACCTCATGTTTTCTGTACTCTAGTGCAGAACTGCCTAAAGTTCTTGTCTGTCCATATACAGCTGGATCTTCATGTGGCCAACCTCCTACAAGTGGCAGGAGATGGTGTGAAGCACCAGTTCATTTGAAGCACTAATCTACAATGCACGAAGGGCTCATGGAGCTACCCCAGCTCCATGCCGCTTGGCCTCTCCCACTCCTCTTCTGTCTGCCTAGCTTAACCTTTCATCCTGCCCAGTCCCTCTAATTATTACATTTTTAATGTAGGCATTATGAACTGAATAAAAAATGGTTATGGGTTCAAGGTGGAAAGAATTTTTAAACAAGATTAAATGAATTAGTCAATCATTAGTTAAATGATGATTATTACAAATTATGAACCCTTAGAGAAAAGTTACATTTTTCCTTAATATCTTCCTTTGAAGAAGTTATGTAGGATACAGTTAATGAGGAAACTTCATTTAAGAAAATGGAAATATGAGATTAAATCTCATTTGGTGTTTGAAAGGATTACATAGATTTTTTTTTAAAGCTGCTTTAATTACTTAGTGTGTCAAAAGGAAAGAGATAACTACTATTGCTGAGTTGATTGCCTTTTTATTATTAGCTACTTGAGTTTAAAAGTAATTTACAGCAGCATGTTTTAAAGTTTATGGTCAAACATGGTTTTGTATTTTATAAGTGTCCCCATTTCAGAACCACGCTGATCCCACCAAAGTGGATGGTGTAGAGAACTCATCCAGCTCAAGATGGATTCAGACTCACTTGGCCTCAGCCTCACAATGCCCAACCATGTGCTACAGCCCTGTTCATCTTGGCATTATTTCATGTTTCTATTTTATTCCTCAAAGTATTTCTTTTGGAATGCTGTTTAAAAATCTGCTTACATTTTACATATATCTTAAGGAAAATCCATCTTTAACTTGTGTTAAAAATCCATCTTTAATGTGTGTTTTTAATGTATCATAAATGTTATCCATGTTTGATAATACAGGCTTTTACCTTCTCAGGATGCAACTGTCAACTGCACTTAAAAAAAACCTGGAAAAAAATGACACCATGAATAGGTATGATTTTCTTCCCCTGACTATGGGTTTGGAAAGGAAGGGAATAATTAGGTAGTTTTACATACTGCTTTTAGTTTTGTGAATTTTAAAAAAATTGACTGTCAATGTTAGCCACTTTTAACTAGGAAATTTAAAAAAGATTAAAAGATGGAATTTTTATAGGCTCTCCCTAGGACTACAAATTTTGTAGTCCTGTTGACATCTTTTTCCAAATGGATTATGGCTGTAAGAAGCAAGTTGCATACAGAAGACCTGAAAAATTTGAAGGTTTTGGTAGTTAACATTTATTTAGTGTTAACTATTATCCAGGAACAATACTATCTTACTTAATCTAACAACAACACAATAAGATAAGAAATATATTTCTCATTTTTCATTGGTAGAAGTGAGCTTATTCAGATTAAAGAGTTTGCCAAGGAAGTTAAAATAAAAACGCTGGCTGTCAAAGTCTTCTATAACCTGTTCCCAAGAATTTGCTTGTGATCTTACCCCTCAACTCTATATTATCTTAAGATAAAATACACCTTCCATTAGCACTGAAGAAGTTCAAAGATGGATCTGAACATTTTACTGAGTGTCTTAGTTTAGACTAATTTGCATTCCTCCAATATTCTAGATAACTCTCAGATTAAAAATCCTAAAATCTGAATTTAGGTTTTCTGGACTATTGTTCCTCCATAAAAGAGAGCTTAAAACATTCTCAAGATAGTTGGTTGGGGTACAGAACAGATACATCATATGATACTCAAAGACCACAGAAAGGTCAAACAGGCCAAGACAGTGCCTTTAACATGTTTTAAAATTTATAACTATTCCAAAAAATTAACTGGAGCTGGGTGTGGTGATGCACACCTTTAATCCTAGTGACTTAGGAGGCTAAGGCAGGAAAATCACAAGTTTGAGACCAGCCTCAGCAATTTAATGAGGTCCTGAGAACTTGGTCTCAGCAATTTAATGAGGTCCCGAGAACTTTTTTTTTTCTCCATGTAATTGAGGTCCCGAGAACTTAGTCTCAAAATAAAAAATTAAAAGGGCTGGGGATGTGGTTCAATGATCAAGCACCCCTGAGTTTAGTTCCCAGTACAAAAACACATTAACTGGAACACCATTAGTTTGAACATCTCTAGTGCCTTGGGTTTTTTTATATAAGCAAACAAAAGCCCAATATGTGGTGCTGAGAATCGAACCCAGTGCCTCACACATGCTAGGCAAGTGTTCTACCACTGAGCCACAATCCCAGCTTTTAACTAGAGACTTTTGACTTTGACCAACCAAATGTATTTTCTTTGACTTGCTTTGGTGAACACTGACATTTTCTCTGCTTGTTGTAACTAATGTAAAAATGAGTTCACCTTTCCCAGGTCATGCGAAGGTTCTCCTTTTTGAGCTCTCTAAGTTTCTTAGTGTTTTACCCACCTGGCTGACTATCAGAATAATTGGAATTGTCACAGTAATCACATTGCTAGTCATAGCCCAATCCTACTGTCACAGTCTTTGAAAGTGGGAGTTGAGGAGTCCATATTTAACAAGCCTCCCAAGTGACTGTGGCATTTTGAAGCATGAGAACCACTGCTTTATCCAGTCTTATTCCACACTTTTTATTCCAGCCATACCAAACTGCCTGATCTAGGTAATTACTGCACATTTTTTAAGATTCAAGGATTTCCCTTTGTCATTTGCATAACTCTGGTTCATATTTACTACTGCTGTATACTATGGTTGTAGATTTATGTTTCTCCCCCACTGGGTTCTTTCCTCTTTGAAAATACATACTGTGTTTTGTTTTATTTTACATCCGGGTGTATGGCACAGTTCTTCCCAAGTAGTAAGCACTCAGAAACATTTTTTGAAGAAACAGGAATTGAAAGTAACTCATTGCCAGGCACTGTGGCGCACGCCTGTAATCCTGCGGCTCCGGAGGCTGAGACAGGAGGATCAAGCGTTCAAAGCCAGACTCAAAAACAGCGAGGCGCTGAGCAACTCAGTGAGACCCTGTCTCTAAATAAAATACAATATCGGGCTAGGGATGAGGCTCAGTGGTCAAGTGCCCCTGAGTTCAACCTCTAGTACTCCAAAAAAATAAGATAAAAATAATTCCGGTTACTTCCCAAAGGCCCCAATCTCCAAACACTGTTATTAAGTTTCTAATAGGCTCTGGGTGAGGTGGCTTATGCCTATAGTCCAGAGACTCTGGAGGCTGAGGCAGGGGGATCACAAATTCAAAGTCAGCAATTTAGCAAAGCCCTAAGCAATTTAGTGAGACCCCATCTTAAAATAAAAAATAAGACAAAGGGCTGGGGATGTGGGTCAGTGGTTAAGTGCCTTTGGGTTGAATCCCTAGTACCAAAAAAAAAAAAAAAGTTTCTAAACAGTGAACCTTTATAAATTACACTGAAACTATGGCCCTAAGAGCTGGAGATATAGTTCAGTTGTAGAGCATTTGCCAAGCATGCTGGAACCTTGGAACCATTGAACCTTGTTCAATACCAGTATCACAAAAAACAACAAACCAAAAACTGTAGCAGTATTCTACATTATACTTTAGTGGTGAATACATATCATCATGCATTTGTCAAAACACATTTAAAAGACCAAATGAACTTTCACGTCAACTATGGACTTTAGTTAAAGATGAGGTATCAGTGTAGTTTTATTAATTGTGACAAATGCACCACCTGGTGGTGGGGAGGCTGAGTATGTGTGGGGACAGAGTATGCAAAGTATAAGTCTTTTTCTTCCTAAATATGGAATATTTAAAAATATTCATTCTTTAATTCAATATTCTTTCTTATCTGGGACCACAATTTTTTCTAGGGAACGCATCCATAATTTTAAGAAATTTAGTTTACATCAAACTTTTCCAGATTTGTTTTGTAAGTAATGGCTTTCTACTAAGGAGTAGGGGGTTCAATAAAAGTGAATATACACTAATTGATGCCTTCATTAATGAGATATATTTATTATTTTTAGTTAAATATAATCATATTTTTTATTCCTTTGCAGTGTGCTCATGGATAACATGAAACACATATTAAAGCTGAATAAGTTAATAATGAAATCACAGCAGGTAAACTTGCACATTGGGCTACTATGCATTCTCTTGTTTTCAGAGACAACTTTTTGCTGATAACTGTATCATATGTTTAAAAAATTGGGGGCTGGGATTGTGACTCAGCAGGAGAGTGCTTGCCTAGCATGGGTGGGACCCGGGTTCGATCCTCAGCACCACATAAAAAAATAAAGGCATTGTGTTGTGTCCATCTATACCTAAAAAATAAATATTTAAAAAAAAAGGATTGCCCAAAGAAGGCTGGGTTGTAGCTCAGTGGTAGAGCGCTTGCCTCACATGCGTGAGGCACTGGGTTTGATCCTTAGCACCGCATAAAAATAAATAAATAAAATAAAGATATTGAGTTCATCTACAACTAAAAAATAAAAATAATAATAATAAAAAAAAAGATTGCCCAAAGAAAGCTGGGCTTGGTAGTGCACATTGTAATCCCAGTGGCTCAGGAGGCTGAAGCAGGAGAATCACAAGTTCAAAGCCATCCTCAGCAACTTAGCAAGACCCTGTCTCTAAATAAAATACAAAAAAGGGCTGGGGATGTGGCTCAGTGTTAAGCACCATTGGGTTTAATTAGTTTTTTAAAAACTCTTTTTTTAAAATTTTTTTTTTAGTTGTAGTTGGACACTTTATTTATTTTTATGTGGTGCTGAGGATCAAACCTAGGGCCTTGCACATGCTAGGCAAGTGCTCTACTGCTGAGCCACAACCCCAGCCCCTTTTTCATAACTCTTATTGCCAACAAATGATACAAATGATCAACATATAATTTAAACTACTATCTTCTCCCATTTGTTGTATGAAGTAGAAGAATTGAAAATGGAAACTTTAGAAAACATGGATAGATGAAATTCAATTATTTAAGTATTCTAGATTTATTCTTAAATAATATGCTTTAATCTTTTTATTTTAATAACAGGAATCTTGGGAATTAGAGGAAAAACTGCTTGATGTTAGAAAGAAGAGATTACGTATGTAGAATACTTTTTGTTGTTTTGATAGAACACATTTTTACCTACTTTGGAAATTGATAAGGCCAGATCTCTCAGCTACTGAGAAATTTTTTAATTTTCAAAATTTTGAATGTGGAAATTTTAAAAATATGAAATATATTTGCTTATTTATTCTTGTGGTTTAGAACTTTAAATAATAACAATTAATACATTCTTAGTGGGGGGAAATCAAATGATACAGAAAATTATAATGCAAAAGTCATGCTTCCTTCCCATGTGGTCTCAGTCTGATACATGTCATTAGAGATCTTCCTTCAGGCCCATAGAAAATAGTTATATATGCTAAGCCCAGTGGAACTTGCCTATAATCCCAGCTACTCAGGAGGCTATGGAAGGAGGATCACAAGTTCAAGGCCAGCCTGGGCAACTTTATTGAAACTCTGTCTCAAAAGAAAAAATAAAAAGGGTTAGGGATAGGGGAATATAGCTCAGTGGTAGAGTACCCAAGATTCAATCCCCAGTACTGAGGGATAACATATATAATTATATAATATATATAATTATATAATTATTATATAATATATAATTATTATATAATATATATAATTATATATAATTATTATATAATAATAATTATATATAATTATATAATATAATTATTATATATATAATTATATATATAATTATTTTTTTTCCAGTTGTTGATGGACCTTTATTTTATTCATTTATTTTTATGTGGTGCTGAGAATTAAACCCAGTACCTAATACATGCAAGGCAAATGCTCTACTGTTGAGCCATAACCCCAGCCCCCCAAATATAGATAATTTCTAAATAAACAGTTGATACATATGGTTCTATAGCCTTTCACTTAATTTATGATGACATGAGGTAGCTTTTTGCATTGAAACTATTAAAATGTTTATTTCAAAAGTAATATACATTCTCTATAGAAAATTTAGAAAAAGGTAAATATATATAGAAAAGGTTAATTTTTTTTTTTTTTTTTTTTTCTCAAACATCAAGAGATAATCTTTAATGCAGGGCTGGGGATGTGGCTCAAGCAGTAGCACGCTTGCCTGGCATGCGTGTGGCCCGGGTTCGGTACTCAGCACCACATACAAACAAAAATGTTGTGTCCACCAAAAATTGAAAAATAAATGTTAAAAATTCTCTCTCTCTCTCTCTCTCAAAAAAAAAATCTTTAATACATGTTTTTTTTTAATATTTTTGTTAGTTATAGGTGGAAAAAATACCTTTATTTTATTTGTTTATTTTTATGTGGTTCTGACGATTGAACCCAGTGTCTCACACATGCTAGGTAAGTGCTCTACCACTGAGCCACAACCCTGGCCCCAATGCATATTTTTTTTTAATTGGCATCACTTTTTTTTCTACTGTAAACTTTTTTTCATTTACCATCATATAGTACTGATGTCTTATTTTTAAACATTATATAGATTTGCCTCCTAGTCGGGTATGTTGGTCATCTATTCTGATCACCCTGTTGATGTTTCATTTTCTTTTTCATTGCATTCTAACCTGATTTTATTTCATTAATGACAAAGATTAAACCCTTTGAGATATACCCATTTATACTTTCAAATTGGTAGTTTAATTCTCAGAACTTTTGGGGGATATACAAAAAAATTGTTCGTGATATTTGTCCCTAGAAAAGGGGATCTTATTTTTTATTTAAAATTTAGCTTATGTGTCATTTATGTAATTAAAGGGGGGAAAGTATTTGCTTTTATTTATAGGTATCGCCTGCCTATGTTGACAACCTAGAGTAAGTTCTCTTTTACATCATGCCACTTCAAATGACAGCTGTTATTGTTGTACATAAATATTTTGAACATGTCACTGAGAACATTGTTCAACAAAGTTAAAATATTGCTGGGCATGATAGACCATGCCAGTAATCCCAACTACTCTAGAGGCTGAAGCAGGAGGATCACAAATTCCAGGTAGCCCTGGGTAATTTATTGAACCCCTGTCTCAAAATAAAAGTAAAAAATGTACAGGTACCAGACATGGTGGCACACACCTATAATCCTTGTAATTTGGGAGGGTGAGGCAGGAGGATCACAAGTCCAAGGCCAGCCTCAGCAATTTAGCAAGACCCTGTCTTAAAATAAAAACAGCTGGGAATGTGACTTAGTAGTTAAGCACCCTGGACTCAATCCCCCACCCAAAAAAGGGTAGGGGATAGTGGAAGTAGCTCAGTTGTAGAGATTACTTTCCTAGCATGCAAGAGGACCTGAGCTCAATCCCCAGTACCGCCAAAAAAAACTAATTTAAAATACTGTTATTTTGTACCAGTGAAGTCATTTTCAGATCAAAATAGAACTGTAGCCTAAAATGCTGTTTATTAAAATTTTTCTTTTGTGTAGAATAACAAAAAAAATTCTACTTCATAATTTCTAAGATCTTTGTTTATAGAATCGTCATATAAAGTATGTTGTTTTATTTTTACCTAATAGAATTAAAACAAGCCTCAGAAAGTAAGCTTTTAGAAATACAGACAGAAAAGAACAAGCAGAAAGAAGATCTGGACAATGTGGAAAATTCAGACAAGATAAAGGCCATGCAAAAAAACCTACAGAAAGAGATACAAATTACTACAGTTATTCAACATGTGTTCCAGGTAACATTTATATAAATTAGGAGAGAAGGTGTAAATAATATTTTTATAGTATTGACTTATTTAGTTTTTGATCCTAATAAATAATTCAGCACTAGAGCTGAGGATGGTCAATAACTCTGGATCATTGAGCCATAGTTTTTCAAAGAAAAACAACCAGAATTTTTATTGAATATGACCCTAATTAATGCCTCTTATCTACCACAAAAATATTGTCAACTTTTTAGAGAGTCTTGAAACATTTCAAGGGCTGAGCACTAGGTCTTTTATCTCTTTTGAAAATAAGGCTTATTACTTGTGGGTAAGTTATTGCCTTTCACCATACTAGTACAAAGTGAACTCTGAACCACATCCATAGTCTTTTTCCTCCAGTCTAGGATAGCATTACAAGTATCCTTAACAAGTAAAAGCTTATGCATTGTAATTTTTGTCTAGCATTATAGGAATCAAGGCAGCCCTACTGAAAATAGGAATAAAGACACAAGAATATACTACCATTTTTCCTCATGATCACAGAGCTACATACCAAATAATGTTCAATACATAAGACAGTGAAAAGATTTTTTTTTTAATTTTATTAAATTTTTAAAAGTACCTATAACTTAAAAAAAAATTTTTTTTTTCTTATTATAGAACCTCATTTTAGGAAGTAAAGCTAACTGGGCAGAGGATTCTGCCCTCAAGGAAACTGTTCTACAACTTGAGAAGAATCTCACCATGATCTAATTAAATATCTGTTTGGCAGATTTCAAGTGAAATATATTTCAGTGTTTTTGAAAACATTCTAATGCTGCAATTTTTTTAGCTTGAATTAACCCTATATTATGGAATCTGTTTTATATGTGATTATTAAAGTGACAGACATATTCTTTTTTTAAAATATTTATATTTAGTTATAACAATATCTTGATTTTATTTTTATGTGATGCTGAGGATCAAACCCAGTGCCTCATGCATGGTAGGCAAGCACTCTACCTCTGAGCCACAACCCCAGCCTGTGACAGACATATTCTAAAGGTGTCCAAAAATCTTAGCTTTGGGAAAGAAGACATTTAGTCCAATTCTGTTTAATGTGGACATTTTCAACATTCTTGATAGTCTCACTTCTTATTTGGAATACTTAGGTTCATTTATACATGTAGTTTTCACACAGTCCCGGCAAGTATTCTACCTCTGAGCCACAACCCCAAGTCATATGCATTTGTTTATCAACCAAAATAGTAGAAAAAAGTATAAGTGTTAACAGTTGTTGCCGCAGTCTGGCTGGGCACAAATCACGAGCCACTCACAGCTTTGTAGATTCAAACAGCAATTCTTTATTCCCGATCTCACACCGGCCTTCTACAAACATGCTCTGGGGAAATCCACATTCTCTGCCCAAATCCACACCTCCACTGGGCTTCTGTCTCCCAAATATATTCTGAATCCCGTGAGAACTCAAGGGGAACTCAGGCAGCAGGATACGCCCTATTCTAAACGGGGAACGCCCTAAACTCAGATTATCCTAAACTGGGAACACCCTAAACACGGATCCGCCCTGGTCCTTGAGCAAGGTCACCTTACATGCAATGTCACTGCAAAATGTCCTATTTCCACGAGTCCTTCCACTAAAGAAACATGGGGGTACGCTGGCAAGGAAATTGTCATACCTACTTGGCTGATGGCTCCCAGCATCTCCCCACTTCTGATTAATTAAACAACAAGTAATGTGGCTTAAGGACTGTGCCTGGTGGGTTGTCCAATTCAACATATGGTTCTAATTCGTCTTTGGAAAACTGACCTTTAGGCGTCAGCCTCCTGTCTTAGGTTGATACCACTGCAACTGGATCATACCCGTCACTGACTACCAGTCCAGCATATAGCCATACTTGTGGATAGGTCTATGCACCAGTGGGGGGATGAGGTTCTTTGCCTCACCTCTGTTGGCCCCCAAATTTGGCCTTGGTGCCAGTGGGGGAGTGAGGTTATGATTATTTGTAGTAGGATTTTTTTTAAGACTTGACTCCTTCTGGGCTGGGGTTGTAGCTCAGTAGTAGAGCGCTTGCTTCATACACATGAGGCCCTGGGTTCGATCCTCTGCCCCACATAAAAATAAAGACATTGTGACAATCTACAACTAAAAAAAAAAAAAAGACTTGGGGATGGGGTTGGGCTCAGTGGTAGAGTGCTCGCCTAGCATGCATGAGGCACTGGGTTCGATCCTCAACACCACATAAATGTAAAATAAAGATATTGTGTCCACATAAAACTTAAAAATAAATATTTTTAAAAAAGACTTGACTCCTTCATTTATTTGTATTTGTTTGGTTTTGGTGGTGCTGGGGATTAAACCCAGGACCTTGTGGATGCTAAGCAAGCACTCTAGCAACTGAGTTATCCCCAGCCCTGTAGTAGGATTTTAAAACAAATATTTTTTGTCGTAGATGGACACAATACCTTTATTTTATTTATTTATGTGGTGATGCTGAGGATTGAACCCAGTGCCCCACACATGTGAGGCAAGCACTCTACCACTGAGCTACAACCTCAACCCATGTAGATTTTGATTTTCCTATCTCCCTCTCTTCCCCCACTTCTCTCTCTCCTTTTTTTTTTTTTAAATTATTATTGTTACTTTTTGTTTTTTGATATTAGGGATTGTTTAGTTTTTATTTTTATTTATTTATTTATTTTGGTACTGAGAATTGATCCAGGTTTGCTTTTACCACTGAGCTATATCCCCAGCCCATTCTTATTTTGAGACAAGGTCTTGTTAAGTTGCTTAGGGCCTCACTAAATTACTTAGGCAGGCCTTGGACTTGCAATCCTCCTGCCTGAGTTTCCCAAGTCATTTTTATTTTTTGTACTGAGGATTGAACCCAGAGGTGCTCAACCATTGAGCCACATCCCCAGCCCTATTTTATATTTTATTTAGAGATAGGTTCTCACGGAGTTGCTTAACACCTCACTAAGTTGCTGAGTCTGGCTTTGATCCTCCTGACTCAGCCTCCCGAGCCTCTGGGATTATAGGCATGCATCACGGCACCTGCACATTTTTTATTTTGAGAAAAGATCTTACTAAATTGTTGAGCTCCTCCTGCCTTAGCCTCCCAAGTTGCTGGTGTGTGCCACTAAGCCCAGTCTCTCTTTTGGTATTTCTCTTTTCTCTTTTACCTCTCTCTCTCTTTTTTTTTTTTTTTTTTTGTTGTTGTTGTTGTTGTTGTTGTTGTAATTGCTGCTGGTTTTGTTTGCTTGTTTGGTTGTTTTTTGACAACACTAGAGATAGAACCCAGGGCCTCAAGCATGCTAGGCAAGATCTTTACCATTGAGCTACATCTGCAGGCCTTACATTTCTCTATTTAGCATATGCATTACCTTTAAAAATGAAATTTCAAAACTAAATGTTGCTTTGCTTTACTAATTAAAAAGTTGTGCTGAGCACTATGGTTTGTACCTGTAATCCCAGCAACTAGGGAGACAGAGGCAGGAGGGTTGCAAGTTCCAGCTTTACAACTTAGCAAGCCCCTGAGCAACTTAGCAAGACTTTGGCTCAGTGGTTAAACACTCCTGGGTTCAATTCCTATTACCCTGCCCCCCCAAAATAGAACTTTTTGTAGCATTTAGAAAACTTATGTTCTTTTATTGATTCAGAGCTGTTTATCATTTTTTACAGACAACATAGTGTTCTTGAAGGTATTTATACTTAAGAAGGTATATTCATTGGGCTAGGGATATAGCTCAGTTGGTAGAGTGCTTGTCTTGGATGCACAAAGCCCTGGGTTTAATCCCCAGCACACAAAATAAAAGGGGTGGTGGTATATTCGTTGAATAATAGCATTTTAAATCTGTTCTTTGGATTAATAATCAAAATAGATTTGCCTAAATTCATTCTTAATACTCTTCCTTTTCTTTGGAATATTTACAGTTTTACTTCATTTGTTTTAATAAATCATAATTTATGTGTTTTATTCTTTTTTAAGATTTTTTATTTTTTGGAAGTAGTTGGAAACAATACCTTTATTTTATTTATCTATTTTTATGTAGTGCTGAGGATTAAACCCAGGGCCTCACATGTGGTAGATGAGCTCTTGCCGTAGTCCGGCTGCAGCAAACTGCGGGGGGTGGGGTGACGACGAACAACTTGTGTACATTGATACAGCAGGAGTAGGAGCCGTTTATTGTAGGACTGGAGGGGTATTTATACATTTCACACAGCTTATCTTAATTAACATAAACTAGATACAGCAGTCAATCAATCAGGAATCTTCACACTTAATGGCTCGCTGGCGTTACTTCACAAACCACTCCCTCTGGCAAAATACCAGGCGCCATCCAGACTTGTTTACAGACTCTTAACATTTGTCAGGTGCCATCCTGACTTGTTTACAGACCCTAACAAGCTCTCTACCACTGAGCCACCATCCCAGCCCCATGTGTTTTATTCTTTTTGCCACAATATTATCTTCATAAATTATTGTAAAGAAAGTTACATTTTTTATACAAAAACATTTTGGGAAATGCCTTTTTGATCCAAAACAGCATTAAATAAATCATAGATACTATATTAATAAATCCCAATCCACAAGGTGTGGTAGCAAAAACCTGTAATCCCAGGGACTACAGAGACTGAGGTAGGAGGATCACAAGTTTGAGACTAGTCTCAGCAAGTAAGCAAAACCCAAGCAATTTAGGGAGAGACCCTGTCCTGTCTCAAAATAAAAAGGGCTGGGATGGGGGTAGGGACTGTGGCTCAGTAGTAGAGTGCTTGCCTAGTGCGGATGAGGTACTGGGTTCGATCCTCAACACCACGTAAAAATAAAGGGCTGGGATTGTGGCTCAGAAGTAGAGCACTTGCCTAGCATACATGAGGCACTCAGTTCGATCCTTAGCACCACATAAAAATAAAAAATATATTGTGTCCACCTACAGCTAAAAAAATACTTTTAAAAGGTGTGAGGGGGGAGCTAAGTTAGATCTAAATATTTTATTAAATATAATTTCACTTTTTTATCAAGAAAATAAGTTGGACTGGATACTCATCTTTTTGAGTTCTTCTGATAGATTTACAGGAAAAGGATGCATGGAACAAGAAGTATAAAAAGAAGTCAAAGTCCAGGTAAGATAGGGACATTGCTAGGCTTGGTTGTGCAAGCCTGTAATCTCAGTGATCTGGGAGGCTGAGGCTGGAGGATCAAAAGTTCAAGGCCAGCCTCAGCAATTTAGCAAGACTATATGAAAAATGAATAAGGAAATGTAGCTCAGTGGTAAAACACTGGGTTTGATCCCCAGTACCATAAATGGGGAGGGCATTAAAAGGACACAATAGATTAAGGGTGTAGCTCAGTGGTCTAATATGTGGTTAGCATGCACAAGGCCCTGGGTTCAATCCCCAGTATTCTCCTCCCCCAAAAGAGGGACACAATACAAGAGATAGGATAAGGTGTATGTTTCATGTCCTTGTAAACAAATAATAGCATTGAGGATGCAGACAAAAATCATGAGACCTAAGTAGGCTGAGTAAACAAATGATCTGATGACAGCCTCAGGAGGCTGACTGGAACTGAGGAACAAGAAATGAAGATACTATTGTGCCTTAGGTATGAGGTATGCCCCAAAGCTCATGTGTGAAACAACACAAGAATTTTCAGAAGTGAAATTTTGTTATGAAAGGTGTAACCTAATCTGTGAATTAATCCACAGATATGGGTCAACTGGACCAGAACACAAAATTTAATACTGTCAAGACCCCAAGGATTGGTCACTGCTACTGTGACTTCTAGAAGCCCAGAGAAAGTATCCTACCCTCAGCTAAATGCTATAGTAGTGGTAAGGGAAGGGAATAAGAAACAAGGAAATGGGCATGCTGGAATAGATGTATTTTCTGAGATCAGAAAATCCAATTACAAAATGGGAAGAGACACTAAGAGCAAATAATCATCTAAGATAATGCAGTGTTGCAGACACATACCTGGCTTATCTGTCTTGCAGCCATTCTTTTTTGGATGTTGACCCATTTTCCCAGCCTGATGGTCTGGAATTTTCTGAGAATTTTGTCAGGCCAACTTGAAAGCAGAGACTCCAGGAAAGCCAGGGTTGATGAATGTTTGTGCCATCTCGCTTTCTTAGTGAGGTTGCATGCCTGGCGTTCTGAGAGCCAAGTTCTACCCAATACCATGTTTTCATTTTATAGTTTTGTGCTTTTGTGCATCTGCTCCCTGCCATGCTTGTTTTCCCAAAGCTTTTTTCTTTTTCAGCTCTGATTCTTTTTTCTTTTTCCTCTTTTCTGCCTCAAGTAGAATCCATCGCTTCTCCACCCTACTCCACTTTCCCCCAACATGTCATGTACCTCTAGTTGCCCAGGTCTTGGAGGTGAATAGTTCTGGAGATTTACCTTTCTAGCAAGTTCTCCAAGTAACTTTGCCACCGATATTGTGGAAGACCTTTGCTTTTGTGGCTTAAGTAAGCTTGTCTGCCCCCTTTCGATGGCTTTTTCAAGTTGTATGCACTACCATTTAGTATCTAGATAGATCTGGGAAGATGACAGAGCTAAACTACGAGGATTTCCTATAGCAACCCTGCCTTGATTAGGGCTATGAAACCCAATTTCTTTTTCTTTTTCTAAGTTTCAATGAACCTTTATTTTATTTATTTATATGCAGGGCTGAGAATTAAACCCAGTGCCTCACACATGCTAGGCAAGAGCTCTACCATTGCACTATGACCCCAGCCCTAAAACCCAACTTTTGACCTCATTTCTGGCTCTAAATAGACTATCCTATCCTCGGACTGGAAGGGAATTATCAATATAAAAGTGTGGCACAGCTTCTGCAATTGTGGCTTACAGTCTTGGCTTACAGTTCTTTTGGGTGGGGAGATACCAGGGATTGAACTCAGAGGCACTTGACCACTGAGCCACATCTCCAGCCCTATTGTATTTTATTTAGAGATAGGGTCTCACTGAATTGCTCAGCACCTCACCATTGCTAAGACTAGCTTTGAACTTTTGTGATCCTCCTGCCTCAGCATCCTGAGCTGCTGGGATTACAGGCGTGAGCCACCATGCCCAGCTGTGACTTAACAGTCTTGAACATACATATTAAGGAGAACCTGCAATAATTGCCTCTCCAGAGCCTCAATTGCAAAAAAGCAGATCCTGAACACTGCCCCAAGAGTGATGTTGACCCCTCTGATCTCCTCCTCCCTTGCCCCATGTTTCTTCCTATCCTACCCCCATAAGTATAGAGGAGAGATCTCAAGACTAGCAAGCAGTGTTCTAACTATGGAGCAGCTTTCCTAATGCAGACTTGGGCAGAGCTGAAGTCCACAAGGCACTTCAGTTTTCCAGCAAGTTAGCCTAATTTCAGCAACTTGAAATGTTGAAATTTGCCTGTCAGCACTGAGACTTCCTGAAACCAAAACCTCTTGCACCAAGGGGTTCTTAATATCAGGGCTTTAAGGTAAGTCTGGCTGTTTTATCTCAGCAGTTTTTTTTTTTTTTTTTTTTAAGGACATCTGAGGGCATTGTTGGTTTGTGCCTTACATCCGTGAAAATCTATCCCCCACCCCTAGAAATAGGGCCAAAGAGGCTGTACTAAACCCTAACCCTTTTTCCTTCAGGGCAGAGGACTTATTTCTGTCCTCAAGCTCTCCAACTGATCTGATTTGGAACCTAAGATTCCACTGAGATTGTTTGGATTCTTAGTCCAGAAATACTTTTTGATTTGTCTTCTCACAGATTTATCACCTGTTTTCTGGTTTTATTTTAGAACGTAGGGAAAAAACCAGAAGAATTTGGATGGATGGTGCTTGAAATTTTAGCCTCTACTGATAATTCACAAGAAGAAAAAAAATGTAAAAGGCAAACAATGTTAAGGATGTATCTGTTACATTCTTAAATGTGTTTGTCTTGTAATCCTCACAGAGACCCTCTCAAGTAGGATACTGGTGGAAACTCTTTGCTTTTACTTTTTTTCTTGAGGCACTTTGTTTATTAAGTGCATGTAAAAATAGTTTCCACCAAGAAAGCATTCTGATTTTTAGCCAATTTAGGCACTATAACTATGTAACACACTAAGCCTTGCACTTAAATGAGAGGTTGTCCTTCACAGCTGGCATTGTGGAAGAGATGCTTCCATTTCTCCAGGAGCTTCTGAAATGCCTCTTTGAAGGTGGTTCTTGGTCAGTTCACAGTCTTATAGCTCAGCCTCATTGCTGAGGCAGGAGGCTAGGGATGACAAGATGTTGGAATATATCAAGATGTCAGTGGGGATCACAGAAACAGGTACCTGCTTAAGTCACCATCACCATAAGAACTGCCCTGGCTCCATAGGACCACCCACATCACCACAGAAACAGCCATAGCAACAAGTTCTGTAGAGGGCTTATCACCATAACAAATCCTGCCCCAAGTTCTGTATTCCAATTAGGTGAAAATAAAATAGCCAACCAGAAAAATGGGGCAGGGTTTCTAGTCGGGTCTGTGGGAAGGGGATATATGACAACTCAGACACTGGGGCCTTAGCTACTCTCTCTCAATCAGCCTGCTGCACTTTACAGAGTGTAATTTCACTTTCAATAAATCTATACTGTCTGCTATCTCCATGTGTCTCGTGAATTCTTTGTGATGCCTAACCCTGACATCATATTCAACCCTCCTCTGGTAACGATTGGCAAGCCATCCAGGAGGTAAGATGTCATGCCCATTTACTCCTGTTGCTCATTTTATTTTCACCTAATTAGAATATAGGACTTGTCACAGGAATCACTGTGGTGATGAATCCTTCACAGGACTTGTAGCAGGCAATCTCATGATAACATGAGTGATGCAAGCAACTACATGGTTCTGTGGCCTGGCCAACATCAGGGTGTCCTAACACCACCTCCCTGACCCAGCTTTCTCCAGACTTTCTATCAGACTCTGAAAGTACCACTTTCAGATGGAGGGGCAATTGACCCTCTCCTCAGGGAAGATCAGAATGCACCTCCTGGGAACTCTTCAGCCTGTAAGGGTGGAGATACTGTGACTTTACTGGAACCTCTGGTATCAGCCTCTCTTGCTATGTGCCTACACTGGCTCCTCAGGATTCTTTGTGTGCATTTATGCATGGATTTCCTTTTAATGTGTTTATGCCTCCTACAATTTTCTTTCTTATGCACTAGAACATGGGCCTAACCAGGAGAGCAATTACTGTCCCTTTTATTAATTAAATTTGACCAAAAAAAAAAAAAAAGTGGGAGCATGATTTGGATTGCTGGAATATGGCCACCCAGTCCCTGGCTGATAAAGTAGGCTGAGTGCTCCTTAGCCGAATTTCATTGGACTCAAAAATACAAGGGGGTTAGGGTTGTGGATCATTGGTAGAACATTTGTCTCACATGTGTGGGGCATTGGGTTCTATCCTCAGCACCACATAAATAAATAAAATAAAGCTATGGTGCCCATCTACAACTAAAAAGAAGGCTTTAAAAAAATAGTTACAAGGATGTCCAAAGTCAGGCACTACATCCAGGAGTCTTACAAATTATTGTTGGTCACCTCCTTTGGGGAAAAATTCTACCTCGCCCCAAGGTTAAGAAAGCACCCAGAGGGCTGGGGTTGTGGCTCAGTGGTAAAGTGCTTGCCTAACACTTGTGAAGCACTGGGTTTAATCCTCAACACCACATAAAAATAAATAAAGCTATTGAGTCCATATGCAGCTAAAAGGAAAAAAAAAAAAAGCACCCTAGAGAAAACAAACTGGGACTTACCCTCCTGGGCCTCTGTGCTGGTTTCTCATCCTTCACCCCAGCCTAACCAGGAGAGCAATTACTGTCCCTTTTATTACTTAAATTTGACCAAAAAAAAAAAAAAAGACACTGGGGCCTTAGCTACTTAGGCTTCATGTGACTCCTTGTTTTTTGCAATCAATTCTTTGCTACCATGGCAGTCTACAAAGGCATCCATCGTCTCAGTGAGCAAATTAGGAGCCAAAAGGGACTCAAAGGATTAGAGAAAGAATATGCTCTAGGGAACATTCAACAATTTACTACTGTGCACTCTTAAGGGCTAAATATGTCTGGCCACCTAAGCCAGGATCCGCAGGGGATGCCACAGGGATACCTAAATCAGAGATACCTCATTCCTCTGAGGGATGCTTTGGATGGAATTTGGATGGAATCTAGTCCCAAGATCCTTAGGGTTTCCTCTTTCACAGATAACTATGGAAGGAAATACCTGTATAGCACATGAGTCCCCTCGTGGCAGTATTCTCAGCCTCTGGGACTCCTTCTGCTTTGATAACCTGAAGAAATAAAAAGATGCCTCGCAGGGCTGGGGATGTGGCTCAAGTGGTAGCGCGCTTGCCTGGCATGCGTGCGGCCTGGGTTCGATCCTAGCACCACGTACAAACAAAGATGCTGTGTTCGCCAAGTACTAAAAAATAAATATTAAAAAAATTCTCTCTCTCTCTCTCTCTCTCTCTCTCTCCCTCTCTATCTCACTCTTTCTTTAAAAAAAAAAAAATGCCTCACCTTCTATTATAATACTATCTGGCCCCAATATGAATTAGGAGACTCAGAACAGTGGCCCATTAACAGTAGTCAAAACCATAATACTCAGGTGCAGTGGCACACACAATCCAGCAGCTTGGGAGGCTGAGGCAGGAGAATTGTGAGTTCAAAGCCAGCCTTAGCAACTCAAGGAGACCCTGTGTCTAAATAAAATATTAAAAAGGTCTGGGGATGTGGCATAGTGGTTAAACACCCCTGAGTTCAATCGTTGGTACAAAAATATAATGCTATCCTTTAACTGGATCTGTTTTACAAAAGACAAGGAAAATGGTCAGAAATCCCATACATCCAATCCTTCATGGTTTTATACACAAACTCTTTACTATTTAAAGACAAAAATCTTCCAAATCACAAGAGAAGCCTCTGCTTCCAATCCAGACATCAACCCATTACTGAGTTACATGTCTGTCTCTCAGGGGGAAACACCAACAAACCCCTCCATACCAACCACCAGAGGAAGTAATTCACCAGCCCCCACCTCTCCAAATATTCTGAGCCCACAATGTACTCATAGTGGGCCCACCTATTCAAGTACCACACAAGGATTCCTACCTCTTAGGGAAGTGGCTGGGGCTGAAGGGACAGTAAGAGTACAGGTCCCCTTCTTGGTCACTAACATCCAACAATGTAAAGAAGGGTTGACCCAGTTATTCCACTACTTAGTATATACCCAAAGGAGTTAAAATCAGCATACTACAGTGATGCAGACACATCAATATTTATAGATCCTCAATTCACAGTAACCTAATCTAGTTTGGAACCAAACTAGATGCCCTTTAACAGATGAATGGATAAAGAAAATATGGTACATATACACAATAGAATATTATTCAGCCATAAAGAAGGATGAAATTATGTCATTGCCAGTAAAAGGATGGAACTAGAGACTATCATACTAAGTGAAATAAGCCAATCCCCCTCCCCCCTAAAAAAAGGCCAAATGTTATGATAAGCAGATGCTAACATACAATAAGGGAGTTGGGGGAGAGAATAGAAGTTCATTGGATTAAACAAAGGGGAATGAAGGGAAGGGAGGGAAAATGGGAATAGGAAAGACAGTAGAATGAATCAGACATGATTTTCCTATGTGCATTATTAATACATGACCAATGTAACTCCACAACATATACAACCATAAGAAGTTAGCCAGATGCAGTGGCGCACACCTGTAATCCCAGTGGCTTGGGAGGCTGAGACAGGAGGATCAAGGGTTCAAAGCCAGCCTCAGCAATGGCGAGGCACTTAGCAACTCAGTGAGACCCTGTCTCTAGATAAAATACAAAATAGAGCTGGAGATGTGGTTCAGTAGTTGGCTCAGTGGCTGAGTGCTTCTGAGTTCAATCCCCAGTACCAAAAATAAATAAATAAATAAATAGGAAGTTATACTCTAAGTATGCATAATATGTCAAAACCTACTCTACTGTCAGGTGTATCTAAAAAGAATTTTTAAAAAAGAAAGACTAGTAAAATATGTTGAGAACTCAGAAAAGTTTGTTTCAAACTCTAACTATGGTTTTTGACTTAATCCTGGAAGGACATTCAATTTATTTTATCAGTTGTGCTTTACCAGAGAGAGAGAGAGAAATTATTGAAAGGACACTACTCCAGGAATGCTGATGAAATCTTTGCCTTTACCCCAACCAAAATCACCCTGGGGATGAAACTGTCCCAGTTAATGACCCCAACTGGGTCTACAATAACCCAACAGGTATGATGAGAAAGACACAGATAATAAGAGCCCTCTTGACAGGAATTAAAAAAAAAAGCATTAGCAAGCCTGTTAATAGTGATGTTATGAAATATTACCCAGGAAAGACAAAATCCAGTTGCCTTTTATGAGGAAACTTCCTAAAATATACCAATAAAGACCCCACCTCTAGTGAAGAAGCTACTTTAATAAGTCAGCATATCACCAGTTAGCTCCAGATATTAGACGAAAACTCCAGATGGGATCCCAGACTAATAGAAAAAAATCTATTACATTCTGCCTTTGTTTTTCAACAACATAGAGTTAAAAAGGACCAGACTAAGGAAAGACTACAAGCCAAAGCATGGCAGCAATAATTGACAATGTTCTGGCAACCCATAAAACATCTTGAGGAAACTCAAGAGGCCCTATGAAAGACCTCTTGCTTTAAGTGCAAAGGTACTGGGTCAAAGATTGCCCCAAACCACTGCCTGGTCTTCGTCACGTATGTGAAAACTCCCCAGTGCTAGGAGTGGTGGAGCATGCCCGTTATCCCAGCAACTAAGGAGGCTGAGACAAGAGATCACAAACTCAAGGCCAGCCTTAGCAACTTAGTGAGACCTTGACTAAAACTGAAAAAATAAGAAAAAGGGCTAGGGACATAGCTCAGTGGTAATACACCCCTAGGTTCAGTCCCCAGTACCAAATGGACAGAATGCCTTTATTTTATTTGTTTATTTTTATGTGGAAAAAACAAAACAAAACAAAACAAAAACTCCCCAGATGACCCCTGGAACTGGAGGATTGACTGCCCTCATTCCAAAAGGGAGACCTGGCCAGTCAAGACTTGCTGTGCTGATTGCACAGATGAAGCCCATGAGCAACTGAGGATGCCTGGGGCCATTGCCAAGGCACCCACCAAAGGATATAATTATCAACTCTAAGGAGCCCCAGATGACCTTGGATGTCATGGGTAAGCCAAATCAATTCCTTTTAGGTATGGGGCCACTTATTTGGTTCTAACGATTTTTACAGGAAAGGATTCCTCCCAAACCACTCTGGTGGTAGGCATAGACAGATAAAACAAAACTAATTTCTTTACTCCCCTTACACCATATCAGTTGGGTCAGAAACTCTTCATGCAAGAGTTCCAGTAATTCCTAGTACCCAATTCCTCTCCTGAGAGAGATATTATGAAAAAATTGAGAAATATTTTACAACTGGGATACAGACCCCAAGCTAGAGATAGCATTCCCATGCTGGGTGCCATTGACTTACAAGTAAATCCATTGGTTTGGTATAACAGGAAACTGAGCTTCCACAGAGCCTACAGAGTAAAATGAGCCTTTGTGTTCCAAGACAAAGAATTGAGAATTGCCAAAGCTCTCTGGGAATTAAGTATCACCTACATTCTACTTGGAGACCCCAATCATCAGGAAAGGTAGAGAGGGCTGACCAAACTCTAAAATGTACCTTGGCTAAACTCTTGTCAGGAGACTTCTGGAACCTGGGTAACTGTATTACCTATTGATCTCAAAGAAAAAAAAAAAAAAAAAAAAAAAATCTGGAAGGCACCCAGAACAAACATAAGCTTCTATGAAATGCTCTATGGGTGTCCTTTCCTATCCAGAGACCTGTGGCAGATCCTGAGGCAGCCCAACTCATCAAATATCTCATAGATTTAGGACAATTTCAATTTCAATTTTAGCCATACAGATGATAGGAAATCATTCCCTTCCAGGATTCCCACTGCAACCCCTGTCCCCTGTCCTCTATTCATGCTGCATCCAGGAGAGAGACAGATCCCTGAAAGACTAGTTATAACAAATGGAAGGGACCTTACCAAGTAATCCTGACCATCCTGAAAACTGTTAAGGTCAGACAAATCAGAAACGGGATATATTTCTCAAGAGTAAAGTCTGATCCTGCTCCTCCTAAATTTGAACCAGATTTTTAAAAGACTTAGGAGGGGGGCTGGGGCTGTAGCTCAGTGGCAGAGCACTTACCTAACAGGTGTGATGCACTGGGTTCGATCCTTAGCATCACATAAAAATAAACAAATAAGGGGCTGGGGATGTAGCTCAAGCAATAGCGCATTCGCCTGGCATGTGTGCAGCCCAGGTTCGATTCTCAGCACCACAAAGATGTTGTGTCCGCCCAAAACCAAAAAATAAATAAATAAATAAATAAATAAATAAACAAACAAGTAAAATAAAGGCATTCTGTCTATCTACAAGTATTTAAAAAAAAAAAGACTTGGGAGACCTGGGTCCAGAGAGCCAATTAAGGACCTTAAACTACTCCTCAGGAGACAGCCACTTAAGGACTAGATGAATATATTAATAACTCACGTAATAACTATTTTATCTGTAAACAAACTTGTTCATTATCTCCACAGTGCTTACATGTAAAACCTTCTAACCAAGGTGCAAGGATTCTGATCTTGGGACTGATTTCATCCTATGGCCAGTAATTAACCCAGGTTAGCCTCTGGGAGAATCTTTGGATACAACATACCTGTTTAAAACTTTAAGCCTTACCTGACATCTTTTAAATCAACATAACTCCAGGATGGCCAAGGACTGCTGGATATACCTGTCCCTCAGCTCCAAAAGTAATACCATTTCAGTATATGCCAGACTATGGGCAAACAGCACAGAAACTCTCCACCCTCAATATCAAGGTGGCTGTCCATTTCTGTTAATGACCTTAGACAATTTATATAACATAAAAAAAAAATCACAGATATCACTGAAAACACAATGACTAGATGGACAGATCAATTCCTCCAGTCCTATCAAAATAACCTCACTAAGATCTCATTTTGCCTGCCAATATGGGGGCCTATTACAGCCCAGATGAGACTCAATTTCAGGCAACTCTCTGTATCCAAAGGAAGCAGATCCCTGGATACAACTTGGGGTAATTAAAAGACCACTTTTACAACCACACTTTTATAAATGCTCCCTCAAATGACCACACCAATTATGCATTAGTCCAATATACCACCTTTAGACAACCATTATGGTTCTCATGGAAACCATCCTTGAAAAAAGACAAAAGAATTAAATAAAAATTCAGGATACTGTCAAAACAGATACTCTGCTTGCCCAAGAATCTTCCCTTGGGAGACTTGCTGTAACCCCACCCTTCAGAATGCTTACTAATACTCAATAACAAAAACTTAACTAAATGGATTCTCATGGATATAAAAAAGTTTTCTACATTAGGGAAAATAAGACCTTGGGGACAGTCCCACACCAGTCCCATGGTTCCTTCCAGCCTCTGACAAGGGCTACATTAGCCAGAGCCCTATCCATATGGGAATTTGAAAACAAAAAACTAACCCTTATGTTCACTATTGAAACTAGTTTCTCTAAGGAGACACCAAGAATATTTCCTCCTGTGTGGAACAAATTTTTATTTGTAATTACTGGCCAACTAGACAGGGACATGCACACTAGTATATCTAGCTCTAAACACAGATGTAGCCCATAATAATAAATTTCTAATCATGCCTTTAACAGCACCCATTAGACACAAAGGGTCTATACATCTAATTCCTCTCCTGGTGGGACTGGGAATAACCACTTGGAGTGGGGCTTGGGATAGGAGGATCGTTCACCTCCATCTCCTATTTTCAGGGGTTGTCTAAAGATCTCTCTGGTAGTGTAGAGGAAATAGCAAAAAGCTTAACCACTCTCCAGAACTAGATTGATTCATTAGCAGCAGTCACTCTCCAAAATCGGAAAGGATTAGATCTATGATTTGCCAACAGGAGGTGGGGGGACTCTCTCTTCCTGGAGGAAGAATGCTGCTTTTATGCAAACAAATCTGGGGTAGTTACAGATTCAAATAAATTAGCATACAAATGGGGTTGTGCCTCCAATCAGATTCCCGGGAAGGGGATGTATGACTACTCGCTCAAACCCTGGGGCTTTAAGCCATTCTCTTATTCCACTGCTCTACTTTATGGAGTGCAATTTCACTTTCAATTAATCTATGCTCTGCCTGCTACCTCTGTGCATTTTACTCAAGTCTTTTTTCAAGATGCCAAGAACTGACTCCACCCTCCTCCAGTAACATTGCCAGCCCTCATCTGAGATCCAAGATAGTACTATCCAGTTTACTTATCAGACCTGCCTTTAGATATCTTTGATTTGTTTCAAAACTAATTGCTTTGCTCTCAAGGAATATGTTCCAGACCACAGGCTCCATAGATGTCCCCAAAAGGACTATTCCTTGCTGCATGGTGGTGCAGTGGCAATAGTGTTGGACTTACTGGAATTTTCCAGCAGGCTGATTCGGTATCAACACCCAATTGACTAGATACATTCTTGGCTGTCTTTTTAACAAGTTTGATAGGCATACCTCATGCCCGTTCATTATGGAGTGCTCCTCATTCACTGAAGTTAAGCCTGGATTTTAAGGCTTTGTGTTTCCTGAGCCAGTGGGTAGTGTTGCTGATAAAAGGAAGATGGATTTTCAGGCTTTGGGTTCTGCAAGAGTGCACACTAAAGTTTGGGTTGTAGCCCACTGGCAAGCATGGAAGTCTCTGAAAAATGTAATGCAAAAGGGGAAAAGAGGAATGTGAAGCTTTTGTACTAAACGAGAGTAGGAGTATCTGGAGCCCAGTCAGTGGGCCCAATGTGGACAATCACAAAGCTTTTCCTCTTGGAAGAGCATCACTGAAAGGGATATTCCACCTCCATGGTACACTCTGATGGGTACTGCCAACTAGAGATTTAACCCCTTGGATGGAAAGAAGACCATCACCATGGGGGTGGTGAGTACCCAACATGCTGTGTGCTTGGCCAGACCTAGGAATGGCAGGGTAGTGGATCCCCAGTTGATTCACAAATTCAAATGAATCTTTTGTATGTAAAAAGAGGAATAAGAATGCCAGGAACAGTGGCACATGCCAGTAATCCCAGCAACACAGGAGGCTGGGAAGAAGTGAGAAGTGGCAATTTTTAAAAAAATATATTTTTTAGTTGTCAATGTACCTTTATTTTATTTATTTGTAGGTGGTGCTGAGAATCGAACCCAGTGCCTCACACATGCTAGGCAAGCGCTCTACTACTGAGCTACAACCCCAGCCCACACCTTCAGCCCTTTTTCATTTTTGAGACAGGGTCTCATTAAATTGCCCAGGCTGGGGACTGGGGTTGTGGCTCAGTGGTAGAATGCTTGCCTAGCATGTGTGAGGCACTGGGTTCGATTTTTAGCACTGCATACAAATAAATAAAAATGAAGATCCATTGACAACTAAAAAAAAAAAAAAAAAGGCTGGGGGTGTTTCTTTTCAGTGGTAAAGCATCCCTTGGTTCAGTCCCTGGTACCCATTAATCCCCATTAGCCATTAGAAAAATTCAAATTAAAACTACAATGAGCTATCATAACACACCTATTGGTAAGGCTAAAATAAAGTGTCAACAACAAATGCTGATGAGGGTATGGAAAAATTAGATCACTTATACATTGCTGATAGAAATGTCTGTTAGCCTTTGTTATGGTTAAGATATTAGGTATCCTCCCCAAAACTCATGTATGAGACAATGGAAAAAAAAAGTTTAGAGATGAAACTGAAAGACCCACCGATTCCCTGTCCAAGAAAGACGCACGAGGCACTGGCTGCAAACGCAAGAGGTTTATTCAGACACAGACGCCTGCGGGTGCTCAGCAAAACCTCAGCCGGAGCTTTGGTGAACTGGCACACCGGGCTTTGGGGTACAGGTCTTTTATAGGATAATGGGGCAGGTTTCGCGCGCACGGGAAGTGACAGGTTTCTTATTGGTTATTTTGAACCCAACATATAGATTACCTAAAGGGCAAAGTTGTTTTTCACTTTATGTTCCTGGATAAACCTCATGACAGTTACATATTAACACTCTGGTTTTTCTGTTCCTGCTTATCATTATCAGTTCCTGTTTGTTCAGGCATGCCTTGGGATCTGCTTTTCTGTTCTTCCTCAACCATCCTGTCCCCTCACAATAGACTACCCTTAACTGATTAACAGAGAGACCTCTCTTTACGTGGGTTAGCAACACGCCCTGATGGTTTCACAATGGGGCCTGGGGTTTCTGGGCTGGGGTCTTTCAAAACTATTAAATTATAAGATGTATAACCTAACCAGTGCATTGATCCCTTGATAGGGATTAATTTGGTAGTAACCATAGGCAAGTAGACTGTGGCTGGAGGAGGTGGGTCTTTGGGGGAGTGCCTTTGGATATATACTTTGTCTTCTTTGAGCAGAGCTCTCTCTCTGTTTCTTGGTGGCCACGTCCTGACCTGCTTTCCTCCACCACACACTTCCACCATGACGTTCTGCCTCACCTAGAGCCCTGAGGAATGGCACCAGCTATCTATGGACTGAGACCTCTGAAACCATGAGCCCCAAAATAAACTTTTCCTTCTAGTTGTTCTTCGTTAGCACGAAAGGAACCGCGTCAGATGCAAACTTCATGGATCAGTATAGCTTTTATTCAGGAACAGAGTGACACCCCTGATAGACTTACTTTCCTGGTGGAAAATGAGCCCCTGGTCAAAGAGGAGGGGTTGTGCTTATATAGATTACACTGAGAGGTAACTCAATGAACATGTCAGTTTGGGCTATCTTTACTGGGCCAGATGGAGGGTTTGGGGTCAGTGATCAGTATCTGGGAAAGAATTTTAGGGAGGAGTCAATATTGTGGCTTCTTCCCAGAGACTGTCATTTCAGACTTGATAGATATCTCCTCTCGGCCTGTCTTGTCACTGGGAAAGAATGTATTAGGAAGGATCAGTGTATGCCTTGTTCCTCATTCCCTCTCCCTGGGTTACATTATTTTGGGGTTTGTCATTTTCCATATCCAACATTATTGTCAGGTCTTTTGGTCACAGCAGCAAAAAGCTGACTAAAACAAAAATTGTACCAAGAAGTGAGGGTGTTGCTGGGACTAACCTGAACATGTAGTTCCGAAACTTGTAGAGTTTGGGGAATTTATGGGAAGAATTGTTGAAAGTTTAGCAATGCATGCTAGAAAAGCTTTAGTATGTTGTAAATGGACCTTACTGGGCAATTCTGGTGGAGTACAGAAGAACAGAATGCCGAAAGGACTGTGGATAGTAAAAACTGAGCTTATGAGGTTTCAGAGAAGAAGAAAGGCTCTATTGGGAATTGGACTAGAGGCCATTCATGTTATGCTCTGGCTAAGAAGTTGTCTACATTTTGCCCATTTCTTTGAGGATAAACTTAAAGGCGGCCAACTTCTTACTCTGGTAGAAGAAATTTCTTGGCAATAGAGTATTCAAGTGGTGACATGGATATTGCTGGCAGCTTTTAGCCACCTTTATTATGATAACCAAAGGCAGAAAGAAGAGCAGAATATTTGAAAAACTTGGAGTTTGGCCAGAAACCTGAATTAAACTGGAACTGAGGAAGTTGTGGTGTTTTGTTTGTTTGTTTGTTTGCTTGTTTGTTTCGGTATCAAGGATTGAAACTGGATGCTTAATCACTCAGCCACATCCCCATTTCTTTCTTTCTTTCTTGTTTTTTAGGTGTAACTGGGCACAATGCCTTTATTTACTTATTTTTATGTGGTACTGAGGCTCAAATCCAGGGCCTCACACATGTCAGATGAGTGCTCTACCACTGAGCCACAACCCCAGCCCTCCCCACTCCTTTTTATTTTTTGAGACAGGGTCTTGCTAAGTTAAAGGGCCTTGCTAAATTGCTGAGGCTGGTTTGGAACTTGTGATCCCTCTGTATCAGCCTCTGAGTCCCTGGAGTTACAGTCTTGCACCACTGTCAGCAGGAAGGTGTGGTTGTTAAAAACATTACAGCCATCTAAGAAATGCTGTTTAGTACCCTACCCAGAAACTGTAGGAAAGTTGGCTTGAGGGCAACTCCTATAAGACTACAGCCATCTTAGGCTCAACAGTATAAAAGTAAAATTTCCTTTAAGAGACCATGGGGGCATCCTGCTTGCACAGACTGTCCTAGGAAGGTTTTTTGTTATCGTTGTTTGTTTTTATCATGCTGAGCCACCCAGGTACTCAAGAGACTGCTGCAGCTGTGGTCCCTGGAGGTTTGGCTACTGCTAGAAATGGTGGCAGAATCTGGCATCAAGCATATTGTGCTGGAGTTAGGGGGTCATGGAAGCCACCAGTGAGATTTCAAAGGAAGGCCTGGGAAGCCAGGCAAAGTGCAGCAAGATCAGTCTCTGTGGGCTGCCCTGACAGGGTGATGCATGGAGATGTGAAGACAAAGTTAAAGTTGCAGTGGAGACTCTCAAGATTAAGAGATACCAGTACCATGAATGCTGTTGAGGAAAGCTGCAGGAATTGAGCCAAGACAGAGGCCACGTGGGTTGCAACCAGCAATGCCATAGGGGCAGACCTACACAGCTCTTTGGGGAGAACATCGTACGTAATGCCATGTGTTCCAGATATTGGACCTGGAACTACAGGACTTGTTTGCTCAGTTGGATTTTAGTCTTACTTTGGTCCCATTCCTTCTTCCTATGCCCCTATTTCTTCACATATATGGGATATATGTAACTAGATTTGATTTTTACAGGGGCTCATGCTGAGAGTTTGCCTTAAGTTTCAGAGGAGACTTCAGATTTGGACTTTTGATCAATCCTGGAACTGTTGAGACTATGGGGACTCTTGGAAATGGACTAAATATATTTTGCATTGTGAGATGAGTATGAGTTTTTGGAGACCAGTAGGTAGAATGTTATGTTTAGATATTAGGTATCCCCCAAAGGCTCAGTGCAAGAAAGTTCAGAGACAAATGATTGAGTTATTAGAAGTTTAATCTAATCAGAGCATTAATCCCCTGATAGGAATTAATTTGGTTGTAACTGTTAGGCAACTTAGGTGCAGCTGGGGGAGTTGGATGCCTGGGGATGTACCTTTGGGATGTATATTTTGTCCTTACTGAGCTGAGAGCTCTCTCTTTCTCTGCTTCCTGGTGTCATGTCCCCACCTGCTTTCTTCCACCACACACTTGGGACTCTTCTAGGGCTCAGAGCAATGGAGCTGGCTGCCTATGGACTGAGACTTATGAAACCATAAGCACCAAATAAAGTTTTCCTCCTCCCAAATTGTTCTTGTGAGATCTTTTGGTCACAGCAGGAAAAACAAAACAAAACAAACACCCCACTGACTAAATCAGCTTTCAAAATACCTGAAGTAGTCACTTATAAAGTGAAAAGTTTCATTTGGCTCACAGTTTTGGAGGTTTCAGTCCATGATTACTTGGCCCTGTTGTTTGGCAGCATATGGTGGTAAAGCAAAATTGCTCTGCTCATGTCTGGAAAGCAAAAGAAGGAAGGGGCTGAGGTCCCACTATTCCTTTAAAAAATATGCCCCAAGTGACCTGACCTATATATCTCTCATTAGGTCTCACCTCATAAAGATTTCATTGCTTGCCAAAAGTAACACACTGGGCACAAAGCCTTTGTCATGAAATAATCATTCTAACTATTTACTCATGGAAGGACTTCTGTGTTGTTTTCAGTTTGGGCTATAAATGTATAAATAAATTTATACTCATGTACAGGTATAAAAAGTATTTATTTCTCTGGAATAAATGACAAGGAGTGCAATTCCAGGGACCCTTAAGATACAAATGGAAGCAGAATATAAAATGACATAGACACTCTGGAAAAGTGCCTTTGTTTATTTCACAGTGCTGAGGATCAAACCCAGGGCCTCACATAAGTAAGCACTTTACCACTGAGCTAAATTCCTAGCCTGGAAAATAGTTCTTACAAAACTAAAAATGCAACTACCATATGCCCCTAGAATTGTACTTTTGGTCACTTATCCCAGAGAAATAAATATTGTGTTATATCACCACATTAATGTTAATGACAGATTTATTTCTAATAACCTCAGTTGAAAACAACACTGATGTCTTTCCACGAATAAAAGGTTAGAATGATGTATCTATATCATGCAGTACTACTCAACAATAAAAAGAACAAATTATTGATATATGCTACAAACTGGATGAATCTCCAGGGAATTATAAGAATGAAAAAAAAGTAGGGGCTGGGGATGTGGCTCAAGCCGCAGCGCACTCGCCTGATATTCGTGCGGCCCGGATTCGATTCTCAGCACCACATACAAAGAAAGATGTTGTGTCCACCGAAAACTAAAAAATAAATATTAAAAAATTCTCTCTCTCTCTTTAAAAAAAAAAAAAAGAAAAAAAGTAAATAAAACCAATTTCAAAGGTTTCATACTATATAATTCTATTTGTAACACCACTGAAATGACAAAAAAGTATAAAATACAGAACAGGTTAGTGATTTCCAGGAGTCGTGAGGGAAGAGGGATAAGAGAGAAGTGGGTATAGTTGTTATTAGGAGGTAAGGGAACTGTTTTGCATCTTGACTGTATCAATGCCAATATCATAGTTGTGATAATGTAGTATAGTTTTGAAAAATGTTTACCACTGGGTGAAACTGGGAAAATTATCCAGGTGATTTTTATTTCTTTCAACTGCATGTGAATCTACAATTATCTCAAAATAAAAATAATAATTGAAAAAAAATCTCATCTTTCTCATTTGGGGGTCTAGAAGCAAACAACTGATCAAACCTGCAAATTCTGCATTTTTGAATGCAAGCTATTTCCTTTTATGTCTGCTTGCTTGCAAAATGGCCAATACTTTCCTGAATTTATCTCTTTAGTAATGTCTTGGCAAACACAGCCACCACTCCTAACAACCAACCCCCCTACTTTTCTTCTTAACCTAGTGCCACATGATTTTCCCTCCTAAGTTACCACAACAGGTGGTTTTGCCAAGTGAAATGATAAACTTTAAAAATAATTACCTTTCTCCCATTGCCTCACCACCCTATGGTACATACTGTAAGTTTGTGTTGTAGCAGTTTCACACTTGCAGAGAAATTCCACATTAGGACAATCAACCCTAGCTGATGAAACACACAACTTTTAGAAACCTCAGTTTAACATAAAAAAGGTTTGTTTCTCCTTCTTCTTTTCTTCTTCTTCATCCTCCTCCTCACCCCAATACTGGTGATGGGCCAAGGGGCTATCTACCACTGAGCTACATTCCCAATCCCTTTTATTTTTTGAGACAGAGTTCTCCAAGTTGCCCACCCTGGCCTTGAATTTCCAATTCTTATTCTTCAGCCTCCTGAGTCACTGGGATTACAGGCATGTGTCACCAGAACTGGCTTCTTCTTTTGACATGGGGTTTTGCTATATTTCCCAGGATGACCTAAAACTCCTGGGCTCAACTGATCTTCCTAACTCAGTCTCCAGGGTTGCTGGGATTGAAGATGTGCACTTCCTCTTCCAACTACTTTCTTTCTTTCTCTTTGTTTTTTTTGTTTTTGAACCCAGGGGCACTTAACCACTGAGCCACATTCCCAGCACCTCCCCCCCCCCTTTTTAATTAGTTCTAATTAGTTATACATGACAGCAGAATGCATTTTGGTTTATTGTACACAAATGGAGCACAGATTTTCATTTCTCTGGTAGTACACGATATAGAGTTGCACCATATGTGCAGTCATATATGTACCTAGGGTAATGATGTCCATCTCATTCCATCACCTTTCCTACCTCCATGTCTCCCCCTTTACCCTCCCCTTTGTCCAGTCAAATTTCCTCCCTTCTTCCCATGCCCCTCCCACATTATGAATAAGTATCCACTTATCAGGAAGAACATTCATTTGGTCTTTGGTTTTTTGAGATTGGCTTACTTTGCTTAGCATGATATTCTCCAACTCCATCTATTTACCTGAAAATGACATAATTTTATTCTCTTTTAAAGCTGAGTAATATTCCATATATATATATATATATATATATAGAGAGAGAGAGAGAGAGAGAGAGAGAGAGAGAGAGAGAGATAAAGAAACTGTGATATATATATAGTTTCTTTATCCATTCACCTATTGAAGGGCATCTAGGTTGGTTCCACAGTTTAGCTATTGTGAATTGAGCTGCTATAAACATTGATGCAGCTGCGTCACTATAGTGTGCTGATTTTTTTTTTTTTTTTTTTTTTTAAACCAGGGATTGAACTCAGGGGGTGGGGCACTTGACCTCTGAGCCACATCCCCAGTTCCATTTTGTATTTTATTTAGAGACAGGTCTCACTGAGTTGCTTAAGACCTCACTAAATTGCTAAAAGGCTGGGTTTGAATTCCCAATCCTCCTGACCCAGCCTCCTGAGTTGCTGGGATTACAGGCATGTGCCACCATGCCTGGCTTTTTTTTGTTTTTATCCAGGGTCTCACTAAATTACTTAGGGCCTCACCAAGTTGCTGAGGCTGACCTCGAACTTGAGAATCTTCTGCCTTGGCCTCCTGAGCTGCTAGGATTATAGACATGAGCCACTTTGCCCTGTTCTTCTAGCAACTTTCGCTTCTTATTTACACAAAAGCCTGAATAGTTGCACAAATCAGTTCCAACTTGAAGCCTCACCATCTGGATTCCTTACCACAGTCCCAAAATTACTGCAATAGGGAATAGAGAAGGTCACAACTCTTACTTACTACTTCAGCCTGAAAGTTACACATCTTGCTTTTCTTCTGGAACTGCTGGTAAGAACTAGCTGTATGATCTCACAACCTAACCTGGATTGAGGCTAGGATGTTTAGTGAGCACCAATAATCTCTATTACACCTGGATATCCTGGTTCCCTCTGTAGATACAAATACTAATATGCTTATTTTTACTCCTTTCTTTAAAAAAAAATATTTATTTATTTAGTTTAATTGTAGTTGGACACACAATACCTTTATTTATTTATTTTTATGTGGTGCTGAGGATCGAACCAAGGGCCTCTCACATACTAGGCAAGAACTCTACTGTTGAGCCACAACCCCAGCCCCTCCTTTCTTTTTTTTTTTTTAATATATATATTTTTTAGTTGTAGGTGAACACAATACCTTTATTTTGTTTTTATGTGGTGCTGAGGATCAAACCCAGTGCGTCATGTGTGCCAGGCAAGTGCTCTACCTCAGAGTCACAACCCCAGCCCCTTTATTACTCCTTTCTTATATAAAAGGTAAGATATTATATGCACTGTTCTGCACCTTGCTTTTTTCACTAATCTATATCTGAGAGAATTTCCTCCTCCTCCTTTTCCTCCTCCCTCTTTCTTTTTCTTGTTTCTAGCTCTCTCTTTTCACAGTTACACAATATCACATAGTGGGGATATTCTGTTGTTTAGCCAATTCCTTCTCTCTCTCTCTTTTTTTTTTTTTTTTTCTGGTACCAGGGATTGAACCCAAGGGCGGTCAACCACCACTGAGCCTCATCCCCAGCCCTTTATATATATTTTTTATATTTATTTTTTTTAGTTGTAGTTGGACACAATATCTTTATTTTTATGTGGTGCTGAGAATCGAACCCAGGGCTTTGCACATGCTAGGGCGAGTACTCTACCACTGAACCACAACCCCAGGCCCTATATATATTTTTTAATATTTTTATTTTTTAGTTGTAGTTGGACACAATACCTTTATTTTATTTATTTATTTATTTTGATGTGGTGCTAAGGATCGAACCTAGAGTCTCGCATATGCTAAGCAAGCACTCTACCGCTGAGCCACAACCTCAGTCCCCTTTTTATATTTTTATTTAGAGACAGGGTCTTGCTAAACTGCTTAGGGCCTTGCTAAATTGCTAAGGCTTGCTTTGAACTTGTGATCCTCCTGCCTTACCCTTCCCAGCCACTGGGATTACAGGCATGCACCACAAACCCTGGCTCCCCAATTCCTAAAATTTATGGCTTGCTGGGTTTCTGTTCTCAAGACTAAAAGGCTCGGGGGCTCACTCTAGTTAAACTGGGCTAACTAAGCTGCACGAAATAACCACACAAGAGACACAAATACCTTTTTCTTTGGGGTTGCTGTGATAGCTCCTCTGACCTTAAGGGTCCACAGAAAGAGAGAGAGAGCTGACTCCTTTTATTGAGGAGAAGCTATTCAAATGAGGCAAGGGGTCAGGTTTTAGGGGGCTGAGTCTATCTTCATGATGTCCACTGTCAGCAGGTTGACTGACACCTGGGTAGGCCACACCCAAGGGCACAGTAAGAGGAGGGGACACACACAGGGCACTTCCATGGAAGATTCTATCCTAAACAGGGCAAGGGGTTATATTACAAAGGAACAGGTGAGCATATCTTCACCCATGGGGCTGTAGCAAGACACACCCATTTCTGTGACTGAGCACCTCAGCACCCAGCTGGGGAGTGTAACTCAGTCACCCGTAAGGTTGGCTTCCCACAATGGCTTCCAATTCTTTCTAATACAAAGAATGTTTAGATAGGGCAAAGGGGAGGGAGGAGAAAGGAAGGGGCATGGGATAGGAAAGACAGCGGAATGAGATGGACATCATTATCCCAAGTGCATGTATGAAGACACGAATGGTGTGACTCTACTTTGTATACAACCAGAGACATGAAAAATTGTGCTCTTGGAGCTGGGGTTGTGGTTCAGTGGTAGATCGCTTGCCTAGTACAGGAGAGGTGCTGGGTTTGATCCTCAGCACCACAAAAAAATAAATGAATAAAATAAGGGTATGTGTCCAACTAAAAAATAAATATTAAAAAAAAGGAAAATTGTGCTCTATATTTGTACTATGAATTGAAATGCATTCTTCTGTCATATATAACAAATTAGAATAAAAAAATTTAAAAACATAACAAAACAAATAATGTTGCAATAGATAATCTTTTTGAATAGATTCTTAGAAATGTGGATACCAGGTGAAAGGATAAATTATTAGTAATTTTACAATTTAAAATTACCAAATTATATATAATATATATAATCTCCATACAGATTATGTTATCTTTTTTTCCCACCAAAGATGTGTGTGCCTCTTTCCTCATCATCATATGTATATTTGCCAACTTGACAGAAGATAAAAACATTTCAGTATAGTTTAACTTTATCTTAGAATAAGAAAAATTAAATGTTTTAAACTTTTTTTTCCCCCCAGTACTGGGGATTTAACCTTGTGGTGCTCTACAATGGAGTTATATCTCCAGCCCTTTTTATTTTTCATTTTGAGACAGGGTTTCCCTAAACTGGCCTTGAACTTGAGATCCTCCTGCCTTAGCCTCCCTAGTAGCTGGAATTACAGGCCCAAACAATCAGGCCTAGCCTCTCAATGTTTTTAAAGGGTTGTTTTTATTTTTTTCTGCAAGCTTCCTATTAATGTCCTTTGCCTGTTAGAGAATTGTTATCAGTCCAATTTTAGCATCTGTGCTATTAAACAAATTTTGAAAAATTTTAAGTAGGTTTACGGGCTTCTCCACAGACATGCTAATCAGAAGTGCCCACCCCGCCCAAAAAATATATATATATATATCCTTTCTTTTCTCTCTTTTAATCAGTACGTGGTATTGAACCCAGGAGCACTTTACCCCTGAACTACATTTTCCAGCCCTTTTATTTTATTGGTAGTGGGGATTAAACTCATAGGCGCTTTACCATTAACCTATATCCCCAACCATTTTTATTAATATTTTTGTTTTAATTTTCCTTTCTTATTTAATATTTAATAATGTATTTATTTATTTTTTTGTACCAGGGATTAAACCCATGTGCATTTAACCACTGAGCCACATCTGCAACCCTTTTAATTTTTTATTTTGAGACAGGGCCAAGTTAAATTGCTAAGGCTGACTTTGAACTTGTGATCCTCCTGCCTCAGCCTCCTAAACCACTCCACTGGGATTACAGGTGTGTGCCACCATGCCTGACTTTGTTTTTATACAAGGTCTCAGTAAGTAATTTAGGGATTCACCAAATTGCTGACCTTGAATTTGCAATCTTACAGCCTCAGCCTCTGGAGTTGCTGAGATTACAGGCATGTGTGTCTGGTCAAGCCCTTTTATTTTCTTCTCTGAGACAGGATCTAGCTAAATTGCCTAGGCTGGTCTCCAATTGGGATCCTCCAGCCTTTGGCCTCCTGAATAGCTGGGATTATAGGTGTGAGCCACCTCACCTGTTGCTAAATATTTAGAGTGATCAATTTGTTTTGACAAGGTAGGTTAATGATAGATTCCTAAATGAGTGGCTTTTAGAAATATAAATTACTACAGCCTGTAATCCCAAAAAGATTCTGGGCATGTAGCTTGGTGTTAGAGGGCCCTTGAATTTAATCCCTAATACTACAAAAAAAGATGAAAAAAAATTTTACAGCAGTTTGAGGTTATATTACTACAAAGTTAAGGAGCTACAACATGTTGTGTATTAAAATAGTGATGTAAGCATTAATTAATATAGAATTTAATGTTAATTTTGGAGTAATGATATAACTGTTTTAAGTTTAAAAAATAATAATTAGACCCTGGATTTAAGAGTTTTCTAACATGAAGCAGAGGCAGCAGTTCATTATCAGGAATAATGAATTAGAGAAACTAGGAACAGATTAAAATTAAACGTTGCAAATCAGCGAGGGAGTATGGTGTGGCCTTTATTAAAAGAAAATTGATCATTCTGAGCTTGCCTATAAACCCAAATTTTGTCAAGTTTGTTCATTTTAGGAAACTAAAACAGCCTGTATTACTTATAAGCTTTCCAATTAAATTTTAAACTATATCGAAATTAAAAACTGGCTATCTTTGCCCAGCGCAGTGGTGCACACCTGTAATCCCAGCAGCTCAGGAGCTGAGGCAGGATTATGAGTTCAAAATCAGCCTCAGTAATTTAGGGAGGCCCTAAGCAATTTAGCAGACCCTGTCTCTAAATAAAATACAAAAAAGAGCCGGGGAGGTGGCTCAGAGGTTAAGAGCTCCTCGGTTCAATCCCTGGTACAAAAAAAACAAAAAAACTCCAAAAAACCTGGCGATCCGGGAAGGGAATAATGCTTGATAACTCAAGCGGCTGAACCAAATAAACGCATCACAAATCCTCCATTGCAAAACAACAATAGGAATGGAGAATAAGGTTCAGGCCCAGCGCGGGAAGAGGAGCGGGGCGGAGTCAGGCGCAGAGGGGTGGAGCTATCCACAGAGCCGAGGAGGACCTTGCCCGCGAGCCTTTGGCTCCTCCCCGTGACGCCACAGGCAGGCCCCGCCCCCAGATGCCCAGGACTCCCCGGTACCACTGCTGTTTGCTTGCGCCCCGGAAGCTGCCCCTTCTCGGGGGTCATGATGGGCAGCAAAATGGCGTCTGCCAGCAGGGTCGTTCAGGTAAAGAGACTCGGTAGTTTTTTCTCACGTTGGGCAGAGAGATGGTGCAGATGTGGCAATGGCGCGAGGGAGGAAAGGCGGTGGCACAGGATGCGTGCTGACCGCGGCCCTGAATAGGGGCATGGCTGCGCCCGGGGTGTATGAGAAAGGGAGCTTAAGCCCATTGCGTCGGGCAGTTAAGCCAGGGTCCGGAGCTGAGGGTTCGAGCCTGGCAGTGGGAGAGCGACATCTCCGCAGATAGGTACGTACTGGTCTGGGGTCCCTGGACTCCTCCGCCAGGTCCTCCCTAGCCTTAGTTTGCGGGCTACGCTGCCCTCCAATAGCCTGGCCAATCGCGGTTTAGTATTGTCTGTACTGGCCCCAGTGGGCCAATCCGGAGTAAGGCGATAGCGGAGCGTTAAAGGAAGCGAACGCCGGATCTGACCCAGTGTCCCTTCAAGGTCTTGGGAATGTCAGGATAACTGGCTCTTACAGCCGCTGCCTCTCCTGGGGCCGGTTCAGCCCACCTTCTTCAGACATCTGTCTACAGGCTGAATGGGGAAATAGAAAAATATTTTCCTTAACTTTATTACTAGTATATATTTTAGTGTTATTTCCCAAACCTTTTTTTCCTGCTTAGATAGGCAGCTGAAGTAACATTGTTAATCCACCTATGACCTACTAACTCTTGACACCTTTTCCTTTGCTTCTCCATCTTAAATAGGAGAGGTAAATTTGGTATATAAATAGGCACGACCTTTTGTAAATTGGGTTATGTGGTCTTTTTCCAACCCTAGAAGCATGTTATAGTGATTAGCTTTTGTCTTTGATATGAGAGGTACATTTCCCTTTACATTAATTAGTACATCTCTTAAAAGACCTTTTCCTGAAGTTCCAGAAGTTGTCTGAAAGATAATTCTAGATTCCAGTCTTTGGTTCCATTGCAATAAATGATGCTCACTTATTTATTCAGTGGGTGGTTACTGAGCATTAACTAATTAAAGATTCTCTAAAGACAGAAATCTGACAAAGGACTACATAACCATAATATCAATAATAAATATGTAACCCAATTTAAAATGGGTCAGGGAGTTGATACTGCATAATAAAACAGTCAAATGAGCAATAAACATGTGAAAGGTGCTCAGTAATTCATACTTGCCAGCAAAATACAAATTAGGAGGTACTGTACATCCACCAAAGTGGCTTAAATTTATTTCTTCATTGCTTGGGATTGAACCCAGGACCTCATGTATGCTAAGCACTTGCTCTTGTCTCTAAATTACATCTGTAGCCCTTGCAACTAAAATTTAAAAGACTGACAATACCAAATGGTGATGTGAACTGGAAGTACTGAAATCCTTATACATTGCTGGTGGATGTGTGAAATGGTACAGCCACTATGGAGAACTGTTAGTCTTTAAAAAACATTTCTCTATGACTCAGCAAGTACACTTATAGATTTATTACCCAAAAGAAGTGAATGCATATACCTACAAAAAGACTTGTATGGACTGCAGCTGTATCTCAGTGATAGAGCACTTGCTTAGCATGTTTCAGGCCCTGGTTTCAATCCCCAGTACTGTAAACAGAAAACAAGAAAACATAAAATTCTGATAGAAAGTTAATAGCAGGGCTGGGGTTATAGCTCAGTGGAAGAGCACTTGCCTAGCATGCGTGAGGCACTGGGTTTGATTCTTACCACCACATAAAAATAAGTAAATAAAATAAAGGCCCATCAACAACTAATAAAAATATTTTTTAAGAAGTTAATAGCAGGTTTATTTATATTAGGTCCCAAATCAGAAACAAGGATCACATGATATGACAGAAAATTTTACATGTGTTAATGTGCTTTCTGTCATTCATTATAACTTCAGTTAGGAATTTCAGTCCATGATCAATTGGGACTGTGGTAACATTTTGTATATGTGTAATATAATATCAAAACCAGGAAACTGACATCAGTACAGTTAACATAGCTTATTTAATCGTATTTATATGGATTCATTTGTGCTCTTGAGTAGAGTTCTACGCAATTTTGTTTTTGTTTTTTACATTAAGATATTAGATCCGTTTTATTTATTTTTTTCATTCAAATAAAACATTTAATTTGAAGGACTAGTTGTACTTATTGGGGGAAAAACTCTGCATCTGTAATGGCTAGAGATAGCCAGAGACTTGAGCTTCATTCCATAGTAGAGAGCAACACTAGAGAAAATGGTCATATGAGAGGTTTTTAAAATCAGCTTGTGGAGTGGGGAAAGCTGTTTAGAGAAGAGTGATGTTTGAGCTGTCTTAAGGGATTATAGTGGTCGTAATGATAGACATGGAAGTGGAATGGGGAAGAGAATTCCTGAGAAAGGATGTAAGCTTCAGATGAAATGGGCATGGAGATAGCATGATAAATTAGGGAAATGAGAAGTACTTGAGAATATATGGAAGGACAAGTACATCAGACAGTGGCTGGGAATGAAACCGAGGTAAGGAGAGGCCAGTTTCTGATAGACCTTGTGAGTGCTAAGAGTTTGAACTTTTGGGCTGGGGTTGTGGCTCAGTGGTGGAGTGCTCGCTCGCCTAGCATGTGTGAGGCACTTGGTTCAATCCTCAGCACCACATAAAAATGAAATAAAGATATTGTGTGCTCCTACAACTACAAAATTAATATATACAAAAAATAAATAAATAGAGGTATTGTGTCCATGTACAACTAGAAATATTTTTTTAAAAAGTGTGAGCTTTATCGTGAAAATTGTGAAACATTTTTCTTTTTTTCTTTTGAGACAAGAGAGAGAGAATTTTTTAAAATATTTATTCTTTGATTTTCGGTGGACACAATATCTTTGTATGTGGTACCGAGGATCAAACCGGGGCCGCACACATGCCAGGCGAGCGGGCTACTGCTTGAGCCACATCCCCAGCTCCGTGAAACATTTTTCAAACTTAAACTAGGGGAGTGACAGTAAATAGAATATTTTAAGAATCTTAGCTATTCAAGGAGAAAAATTGTTAGAGAAGCATTTTAACAATGCAGGTAAACATGCTTTTATGGTGGTGACTTTTCAGGCTGGCCCCAACACTTTATTTACTTCTGTACCCATATAAAAGTTATATAGCAAATATATACAAATATATTGCAGATAAACATACTTCAGTCTCAGTAACATAACAATTTGCATATTACATTAGTTGAAAAAAATAGTACTCTGTTCATTAGATTTTTTAGCACTGTATATTCAGGAGGTTTCATATTGATAGGCTCATTTGAGGTCCTCTATAACACTATCTGTAATTTAAGGTATGAGAATACCAGTTAGAAAAACATTATTCTAAAAATAAGTATTTTGATAGGTAAAGAAAAAAGACAGAAAGCTATCAAATATTTTAATCTGTTGTATATGGATTTGGAGGTTATAGACAGTATTTTCTCCTTTGTGCTTTTCTTCATTTTTCCCAAAATTAAAAAAAAAAAAAATTGGGGAGGGATACTGGGGTGGGGATTTATCCTCAGTCCTATTTTGTATTTTAGAGACAGGGTCTCACTGAGTTGCTTAGTGCCTTGCTTTTGCTGAGGCTGGCTTTGAACTCACGAACCTCCTGTCTCAGCCAAAATTTTTATACAGATTGTGTTACTTTGGTAGTCAGAACAGGTGTTTTTAAAATGACCTAGTTTTCAATACAATTGCTTTCTATCCTATTTTAAACTGTTACGTATTAACATAGTAGAGAAACCACACTCCATACAGATTAGGAAACTTCCAATTCTTTTCTTATCAATATATAAGTCACAGAACACAAAATCCATGCCGTCCTATTCATGGTGGTTTTGAGGTCGGTTGTTAATACATTAAAAAATCTTGTACTGGACACAGTGGCACACACCTGTAATCCCAGCAACTTTGAGAGGCCGAGGAAAGAGGATTTCAAGTTCAAAACCAGCCTCAGCAATTTAGTAAGGTCCTAAACAACTTAGTGAGATCCTATCTCAAAGTACAAAATAAAAAGGAATTGGATGGAGGGTTGGGGCTGTAGTTCAGTGGTAGAATGCTTGCCTAACGTGTGAGGCACTGGATTAGATCCTTAGCATCACATGAAAATAAAAAAAAAAAAAATAAAGAAGTTCTGTCCATCTACAACTACAAAAAAAAAAAAAAAAGGAAAGAAAGAATAGGGATGTAGTTTAGTGATTAAAGTACACATGGGTTCAGTCCCCAGTACCAAAAAAGGAAAAAAAAAAACCAAAATCTGTGATGGTTAGGTATCCCAGTGACATGCCTGTAATTCCAGCTACTCTAGAAGCTGAGGCAGGAGGATCACAAATTTGACACCAGCTTGGGCAATTTAGCTGGACCCTGTCTCAAAATAAAGTTGAGCTGGGCGTGGTGGTTCACGCCTGTAATCCCAGCAGCTCAGGAGGCTGAGGCAGGAAGAGCACAAGTTCAAAGCCAGCCTCTGCAACTTAGTGAGGCCTGAGGCAACTCAGTGAGAACTTGTCTCTAAATAAAATACAAAAAAGGGCTGGGGATGTAGCTCAGTGGTTAAGCCTGGGTTCAATCTTTAGTGCCAAAAAAAAAAAAAAAAAAAAAAACAAGTAAAAAAGGCTGAAATGTAGCTCAGTGGTACAGTGGTAGAGGGCTTGCCTTGCTATGCAAGACGCCCTGAGTTTAATCCCTAGTACAGAAAAAAGAATGTATAAACTACAAAGTTATGAATAACTGATAAATTAATAATTCATAGATCAGTTTCCTTGGTTGGGGAAAAATACAATTTAAAGATGGTGTCAAGTAGTAATTTATTTTAACAAACGTATCAGGATTAGTATAGATCATTGCTTTTACAGTTAATGAGGTTATTTTTTGTCATGCATTTTATTTTTCCTTTAGGTAGTCAAGCCACATACTCCATTAATAAGATTTCCTGACAGAAGAGACAATCCTAAACTCAGTGGTAAGTGATATTCTATTTAGATTTTTTAAAAAAAGTATGCATATTTAGAAATGATATTCTATTATAAGCATTATTTCTTTTTTTTCTTCTCTCTCTCTTTTTTTTTTTTTTTTTTTGGCACCAGTGTGCTTAACCACTGAGCAACATCGCCAGCCAATTTTTTTATATCTTATTTATTTTTTTGGTATTAGGGAGTAAACTCAGGTACTCAACCACTGAGCCACATCCCCAGCCCTGTTGTGTATTTTATTTAGAGATAGGGTCTCACTGAGTTGCTTAGCATCTTGCTGTTGCTGAGGTTGGCTTTGAACTCAGCATTCTCTTGTCTCAGCCTCCCGATTCTGGGATTACAGGCATATGCCTGGCTTTATATTTTATTTTGAGACAGGGTCTTGCTAAATTGCCTAGGGCCTCACTGAGTTGCTAAGTCTGGCTATGAACTTGTGATCCTCCTGCCTCAGCCTCCCAAGCCACTGGGATTACAGGTGTAAACAACCACGCCCAGGTATAAGCATTATGTCTTTCTTTCTTTCTTTCTTTTTTTTTAAAGAGAGAGAGAGAGAGGAGAGAGAGAGAGAATCTTTTAATATTTTTTAGTTTTTGGCGGACACAACATCTTTGTTTGTATGTGGTGCTGAGGATCGAACCCGGGCTGCATGCATGCCAGGCGAGCGCGCTACTGCTTGAGCCACATCCCCAGCCCCTAAGCATTATTTCTTATTCATTCATTCATTCATTCATTGGTAATGGGGATTGAACCTGAAGCAATTTACCACTTATTACCTCGATAGTCCTTTTAATTAATTAATTAAGTTACTTAGTTAGATTTGTTTTGTTTTCGTTATGAGTGATAGAAAACTTCATCTCAATAGTGGTTTATTTCATTTTTTCTCTTTCCACATGTTTTATTGGTACATTATAGTTGTACATAATGATAGGATTTGTTACATATTTGTACATATACACCATTTAACAATATAATTTGGATATTATCAATCCTAAGCACTTCTTCCATTTGTCCCCCACAGTCCTTTTTATTTTGAGACAGTGTCTTGCTGATTTGCTGAGGGTTTCACCAAATTGCTGAGACTGGCATCAAACTTGCAACCTTCCTGCCTCAGCCTCCCAGGTCTCTGAGATTACAGCATGTACTGCTGAAATACTACTGGCCTGGCAATAATTCTAATTTTATTTTATTTTATTTTTTTTAAAGAGAGAGAGAGAGAATTTTAATATTTATTTTTTAGTTTTCGGCAGACGCAACATCTTTGTTGCTATGTGGTGCTGAGGATCGAACCCGGGCTGCACGCATACCAGGCGAGCACGTTACCGCTTGAGCCACATCCCCAGCCCCAATAATTCTAATTTTAAAATCAGACTATTTACTGTAGCTTAGGTCAGATTGGTACCCTAGGTAGCATGCAAGTAGAAATGAACTTTTTATTATCCCCATTTAAAAAGGTAGTGGCTCAGCCAGGTGTGGTGGCACCCAGCTGTAATCTCAGTGATTCTGAAGCAGAAGAACAAGCTCAGCAATTTAGTGAGACCCTGTCTCAAAAAAAAAAGGGGGGGAGTGGGGTACTGAGCATGTATCTCAGTGGTAGAGTACCCTGGGTTAAATTCCCAGTACCACACACAAAAAAGGTAGTGACTATTCAATAGAGGATGTCTTTGAATTTTTTTTTTAATAATATTATTGTACTTTTTATATGTTTATTTTATTTATTTTTATGTGGTGCTGAGGATAGAACTCAGTGCCTCACGTATGCTAGGCAAGTGCTCTTCCACTGGGCTACTACCCTGTCTTTGAATTTTTAATGATACACATTGAGTGTATATGAGGAATTTTTGTCCTATCTTTCTTTTATTTATTTATTTGTTTATTTTGGTACTAGAGACTGAACCCAGGGGTAATTTACCACTAAGCTATATCCCCACTTTAAAAAAAAAAATATTTATTTGTTTTTAATTTAAAATTTATTTATTTATTTATTTTTTTTGATACTGGAAATTGAACCCAGGAACACTTAACCACTGAGCCACATCCCCAGCCACTTTTTTTTTTTTAATATTTATTTTTTAGTTGTAGTTGGACACAATACCTTTATTTTGTTTATTTATTTTTATATGGTGCCCGAGGATCAAACCCAGGGCCTTGCATATGCTAGGTGAACACTCTGCCCCTGAGCCACACCCCCAGCCGCCCCATCCCCAACCACTTTTTGTATTTTATTTAGAGACAGGGTCTCACTGAGTTGCTTAGGGCCTCATTGCTGAGGCTGGCTTAGAATTTGTAATCCTCCTACCCCAGCCTCCCTAGTTGCTGGAATAATAGGCATGTGCCACCTTGCCTGACTTACTTTTATTTTTTATTTTTAGACAGGGTCCCATTAAGTTATTAAGGGTCTTATTAAATTGCTGAGGCTGGCCTCAAACTTGTGATCCTACTGTCTATATCCTCCCAGGTCCCTGGGATTACAGGTGTGTGCCACTGCACCTTCTTCCATCTTTTGGGAAGATTTGCCTCTGCTTATATTTATAGAGATTATGAGGAATAGTAACCATTCTTATATTTATCTCCCAGCTAACCAGCTTTTCTTTCATTTACTCCTTTACCTGTTCATTCAGTCAGTAACTGTTTCTTGGATTGCCTGAACCCTTAGCAGTTACTGACTATAATATAACGACCTTTATAAATTAGAGAAGATTCTGAAATTCTTCCTTTTTTTGAGGGGCGGGGTAGTGCTGGGGATTGAACCTAGGGCCTTAATGCATGTGAGGCAAACACTCTACCAATTGAGCTACATCCCTAGCCTGCCTTCTGTTTTTTATTTTACTAAATCCTATGTGTCTCTCTTGATACTTGATCTTTAATTCCAGAAGAATTTCAATAGTTATCATAGGGATTTAAAAATTTATTTTAACTATTGAAAAATTAAGATGTTGAAAAAAGTATTCTCATTTACTAACTTTGTTATTCCCCATTATAAGACATTACCTGTAAACTTCACCATGTGTGGCCTTTAAGAGATTACATGACAAAAACTTAAGTAATGTAAGTCACCCACAATGGTTGAACACCTCTAACAAGAAACTATTATTTTACAAACTTTATGTTCGTTTTAGTAATTCGCTTACTTAAAGCTACCTGCTTTCTAGGTAAAATGATACATGCCACCACCTTGGAAGCTCTAGCCAGAGATGGAGCTCAGTAGTTTGAGGACAGCCTGTTTAGTAATGTAGTGAGACACCTTCACAAAAATTAAAAAATAAATAAATAAATAAAATAAAAAAAGGGCTGGGACTGTAGCCAATCTCCAAGTTGTACGTAGCATGTACAACTCCCTGGGTTCCATCCCCAGCACTGAAAACAAAAACTACCTCTTTATATCTTTTGAAAAGAATGTTGATTTTAAGAATGAATTGATCATTCAATAGAAGATAACTCAAAATAATACATTGCAACACCTGGATAATTTCTCTAATTAGGTTCTGTGTCTTTCAGTAACAGAAGGTTTGAGATCAGCGGGGCTGCCATCTCACTCACCTGTAATTTCACAACATTCTAAGGGGAATAAATCACCTGATTTGCTGATGCATCACGGTCCACCAGACACTGCAGAAATAATAAAAACATTACCTCAGAAATACAGAAGGAAACCTGTATCTCAAGAAGAAATGGAATTTATCCAAGTACGTTGTTGCTCTATCATAAGACTGCAAAACACCATTAACATATCAGCTTTGGAATTTCATTTGTTGATTTCTATGCTCTTCCCATTGTCTTGCCAAGTGTGTCATAGCTAAGACAGATGGGGATGTAGGCCCGAGTGTAAAAACAAACCATCATTGGAGCCCTTAAGAAATCTGCAGGTTATGTTACTGATAAAAACCACATAAATAAAAGCTTCTTGGTGTCCTCAAAAATTCTTCAGAGAAGAGCCTCTTAGACAAGAAATGTGGGGACAATTGAAGTAGGTCAACCTTGAGTCCCTTCCAGATCTGAAATCATAACAATAAATATAAGGGTGTAGAGTTATGAAAAACCTGAAATTTGCTTAAAATTTGTATAAATTAGTTTGAATAGTAGCCATGAAAACATTTCCTGTGTCAATTTAACATCTGACCTAACCTTATTGCTTTATGTTTTCCATTTCAGCGTGGAGGTCCAGAATAATCATTGTGGCTGCTGTTTGTCATCAGACAAAAGAATTATCTTTACAGTAAAGGACTTCCAAGACAAATGAAAAACTGTATATTAATCTTAATAAATATTCTGCAAAAAAATGAAGTACAGAAAATTTAAATGAATACTTTTAATTCCTAATTTATATATCTTGGTAAGCTTCTCTACAAGTTTACCTAATTGTTTATATACATTATACTTATTAAAGTATACATTTTGAAATGTTAGCCTATTAATTTACTCTTGATTATCAAGTATTACCAGTAATGAACTATTATTAAAAGCACACAGTGTCTAGTAAACTACTACAGGTTTTCCATGATTTCACTTTTATTTCTGTTTCTATTTAGATATGGAAAGAATTCATGAGGCAGAATTACTGCTTTAGGGTAGTGATTTTCCTGAAATGAGAATCAGTGAAATAATGTTTTCATTACATAGTCTTAATTCTTGAACTTCACCTTTTTTTTTTTTTTATTCACAGGATTACTGGAGTATAAGTGGCTTAATAAGCATATCCTACTCCAAATGATAAAAATGTAGCCAAGGGCTAGAGATATAGCTCAGTTGGTAGAGTGCTTGCCTCAAATGCACAAGGACCTGGGTTCAATCCCCAGCACCATGGGGGGGGGGAAATATATATATATATATATATATATATATATATATATATATATATCCCCAAGATAGCTGGGTACAGTGATGTACACATGTAATCCCAGCAGCTCAGGGGGCTGAGGCAGGAAGATCAAGAGTTCAAAGTCAACCTCAGCAATTTAGCAATTTAAGCAATTCAGTGAGACCTTGTCTTTAAATAAAATACAATAAAGGGTTTTGGGATGTGGCTCAAGTGGTTAAGTGCCCCTGGGTTCAATCCCCAGTACCAAAAAAAAAAAAAATGTAGCCAAGATAAAACTGGGATTAAGACTAGGGAGATTAGTGAGGCCCTAAATAATTTATTGAAACCCTATCTCAAAATTAAAAAGGGGGGATGGGGTAGCTTGGAATGTAATTCAGTGGTAAAGCACCCCTTGTCTCTAGTACCAAAGGCAAAAGAAAAAATAGCCCCCAAAACAGATTAGGGAGATAATGCACAAGATTAATTATAACATTCAGACAAAATCACAGTATAAAATGGAAAATAAGAGATAAAGCTGAAGATAGCATAGGAATAAATATTTCACTAGAAATTTAAATTTATTATGTTTGGTGAGATAGTAAGAAAGTCTTGATCTTTAATTTCCTGTTTTGGTTGTGATCATGTGTGTAAATTCTGATAACCATTAACTTTTTCCAAACTAATGTCTGAAAGCCTCATAAAATTAACCCAAATATTTACCTTATCAAGGCAACCTATGAAGCTTTCATAGGGTCTTCCTATGTCAAGGGTATGTATATTATGAAAGTAAAGCCTCCCAGAGCTAAATAAATCCCTTCCATACCTGTAATGATTTCAAGAATGCTTTAAAGAAGTCATCCTTAATAGTAACGTTGGCTCATGAGCAAGACAGTGGGATTATTATTGAGTATATTTCTATTATTTGCCCAACTACTGTGGGTTAGCCTTTACTTTCTGTGTTTCTCTTGTAAATTCTGTACTGTGGCCTAGTATAAGTGTTGCCCAACACAAATAATGACAAGAGGTTTGGGTTTGATGTTAGCAATAAGCTATTCTGTTAACTTGTGAAAAATACATGATTTACCATTATTTTGATTTAAAAGTATTAGCACCTCTCTCTGCCGTAACTTTCTGATTTCAGTAAAAGAAAGTCTTTGGCCATTTATTTTGCTTTCAGAAACCAGTGGATTCAGGTAATGAAGAGTAGTTTGGGTTACTTCTGTGGGTCAATTAGGGCCAAATACTGCAACTGGGGTGTATATGTGAAGTCAGTATTCACTATAGCTGTTGCCATTTAAGCCAAAGGAAAAAATAGTGCTTTTATAGGATTTGTGAGTACAGATATTACATAAAAGGCATGTCAGTGGGTATTGCTGCTACAGGATGAACTCCCAAGAAGGACATTGTTATAGAAAGAATTCTAGCTAGTCTTAAAGTCAAATAGCCTGTATTTTCACATAGAGTTTAAGTACTTAAATGTATGTAACCATCAGCAAATTGCTTAATTTGTCCAAGTATCAGCTTTCCTCTCCAGTACTATGCAATGTGATAGGTAAGATCAAATTAATTAGCTATCACTTTATAGTCAATCACCTCAAAAATCAAGTGGCTAAAAACAATAATAATTAATAATTAATTCATGGTTTTTCTTGGTCAGGAATTGAGAAGCAGCTTCCTTGGGCAGTTCTGACTGTTTTCCATGAGGCTTCCATCAGATATTATCTGGAGCTGCAGTAATTTGAAAGTGTGGCTGGAGCTTGATCACCTCTAAGGTGGCTTACTCATGGCAAGCAGATTGATGCTGACTGTTGATAGGAGACCTCAGTTCCTTTTCACATAGGCCTCTCCAAAGAACTGCCTGAATAAATTTAATGATGTGACTGCCCTTCCCCAGAACAAATGAATTAAGTACCCAAGTGAGAAGCAGTAATGCCTTTTATGATCTCGTCTCAGAAATCATAACCCACATTCTGCCATATTCAATTAATCACTCAGGACAGCTTGTTTAGTTGTGGGAGCAGTACATTAATGCCAGAAGGCAGGGTTGGGGCTGTGGCTCAGAAGTAGAGTGCTCACCTACCATGCATGAGGCACTGGGTTCGATCCCCAGCACCACATACAAATATGTGTCCACCTATGTCTAAAAAATAAATATTAAAAAAAAATGCCAGAAGGCAAAGATCATTATGACCTTGAAATCTGGCTAAATCACATGTGTAGAAGTACTTTTTTAAAATATTAATTTAAAAAAATATTTTTAGTTGTAGATGGGCACAATACCTTTATTTTTATATATTTTTAAAATTTTTATGTGGTGCTGAGGATTGAACCCAGCACCTCACACGGGCTAGGCAAGCGCTGTATCATTAAACCTCAATCTCAGCCTCTTTTATTAATTTGTTTTTATATGGTGCTGAGGATCGAACCCAGTGCCTCACAAATGATAGGCAAGTACTCTACTACTGAGCTACAACCCCAGCCTATAGAAGTACTTTGTAAACTAAAATGCTATGCAGATATTTAATGGTTTTATATACACAACCTTATTTCTATAGAATATCATTTAACTGCTTTAGTTACCTTATTCGAAAATGTTCTAAGCTAGTCACTTAGTGTTTCAATGTGTGCTTAGCATGTGGGAGGCCCTTGGCTTTATTTATTTTTATTTTTTTGATACCAGGGATTTAACCTAGGGGTACTTAAACACCGAGCCACAGCCACAGACCATTTATTTTTTTTTCAGACAGGGTCTTGCTAAGTTACAGAGACTAGCCTCAAACTTGCAATCCTTCTGCTTCAGCCTCCCAAGTCACTGGGATTACAGACATGTGCCAGCATGCCCGTCAAAGCCTTGCATTTTATAAATAAATAAGTCTGAAGATATCAGCCAGTAAATGGATGGAACTGAATACTATCATGGTAATTGAAATAAGTCAATCTCAAAAAAACAAAGTCTGAATGTTTTCTCTAATATGGGGAAGCTAATCCAAAATAGAAAGAGGGATTAAAAAATAGAATAAGGATCAATGGAGTAAATGAAGGGGAATGAAAGGGAGGACAAATGGGATAGGGAAAGAACAGTGGAATGAATCTGACCTAACTTTCCTATGTACATTTATGAATATACCATAGTGAATCTCACCATCATGTATATCCACAAGATACTAATTTAAAAAAAAAAAAGTCTACAAATAAGAAAGATCAGTGGTAAAGGGAAAGGAACAGAGGGGTAAAGAGGGGAGGTTAAGGGGAAGTACTGGGGAATGAATTCGAACAAATTATATTCCATGCTTTTAATAATTATGTCACAATGAACCCTAATGTTATGTATAAGTAAAAAGCCAATAAAATAAAAATTAAATAATAAAAGGGCTTAGTGATCATGTGCCCCTGGGTTTAATCTCTAGTACCTATGCTGCCCCCTGCAAAAAAAAAAAAGTGGTAAAAATGGTATGTTTTCTGCAATGTATGAGACCCAAGTAGTGAGTAGTGACAAAAGGCTGAAAGATAATAATAGTAATGGTGAACATAAACCGGCTTTACAAATGTGAAGTCATTTAAGTCTTGCAGTAATCCTGTTACAGAGGAGGAAACTAGCTTCAGATTAAGTTCAGATAATTTGCTTAAGTCATACATCTAGTGACTGAATACTGGTGGGTTAGTATTCAAAATCAGGCAGTCTGGTTCAAGAGCAAAAACTGAAATATGCTACACTAATTTTGTCTAGATTACTGGCCTTAGAATTCTGCCATCTTCAACATATCTTTGAAAATTAGTATTCTCAACTCTTAGAAACATCTAATGTAAAGAAAAGGGATAACATTTGAGCTGGGGACATAGCTCGAATGCACAAAGCTCTGGGTTCAATCCCCAGGACCACACATAAACTAAAAAGAAAAAAAGAGGAAAAGGGGTAACATTTCCATGTTGACAGCTGTTTCAGCTCAGACTATTGGAATCTGCCACCCTGCCTTCCTAACTATATCTAGCTTGTCAGCAAATCCCTATTGCCTGGAAGCTAAACTGGTACTCCCCTAGTAGAGCCCTCTGGATTACAGCAATAATTCACCAGCAGTCTTTCTTGCCCCTCTAAATCTAGAGGTACAGTCTCCCAAAACAGCCAGAATCAAACTTTATTTTGTGGTACTGGGGATTGAACCCAGCCGTGCAAGATTATTTATTTATTTAGTAACTATTTATTTATGATAGAGTCTTGATAAATTGCAAGACGCTAGCCTCGAATTTGAGATCTCTCTGCTTCGGTCTCTCCGAGTAGCTGGGATTACAGGCTTGCGCCACCATTCCAAAACATAGTCTGATTACATCACTTGGCTGCTCAATTCCTCCAGTGCCTTTTCAATAAGGTCCTTATACCACCCTATTTAAAACTGCAACGCCCCCATCACTCTCCCCATTCTCTCTTATACTTATAGCACTTATCATTGTGCATTATAACACTCGACTTTTTTTTTTTTTTTATCTCCTCCCTTTAGAAGATGGGGATTTTTGTTTTGCTACCTGCTGATTACAGCTAATTCCCCCCACCCCTCCGGGGGCGGGTACTATGGATTGAAATCAGGGAACTCTACCATTGAGCCACATCTCCAGCATTTTGTATTTTATTTAGAGACAGGGTTTCACTGAGTTGCTTAGCGCCTTGCTTTTGCTGAGGCTGGCTTTGAATTCGGGATCCTCCTGCCTCAGCCTCTCAAGCTGCTGGGATTACTGGCCTACGCCATCGCACCGGTCACATTACTCGCTTAGTTACTATACCTAAACTTTCTCCTCCTTTCATTTAACCCTCACAACCGCCTATGTTGTAGTCGATTTTCCATTTTAGAGTAGAGGACCAGAAGCTGTTTCAGTACCGTTGGATTTTGTTTCCCTGAGCCTGTTTCTTCATAATGGGACTGATTTAGTTGTTGATTAGCTTTTAAGAATTTGGCACTCATCTTAACAAGAGATTTCAAGGTTTGGCGTCCATGGCAACCGTGGCGCCAGGACGCGCTCGAGCATGAACTAGAAAGCGAGATCAGGTAAAGGTCTAGTCTTCCATAATCATGCACGCCCACCAAATCCTGAATTCCGTATCAGAACGTTGACCTGTCCTTGGTAGTGAAAAAAAATATCCAAGTTAAAACGGTAATAGGATGATAAAACAGTCACTGAAAACACTCCGCTTTCCGCACCAACAGGAATCACATGACCAGGGAAGGTGAAGGCAACAGTCCCGGGTTAACTTAGCTTTGTTAGGGGCTGGCTGTGCCCGGGCCCCTTTAACGGCAACACCGCTCACCCCGGAAGTGGGGGCGGAGCTAATAGGCCTCAGCGCCCAGCGAACGGAAGTGGCTGTTGGACGCTTTCAGGTAGCTTTAAATTCCTGCTGTCTTGAACGCTTGTCCCTTTCCACCCGAGTCAGGCTTTGAGCGCCTGATGGCTTTAGACGTGAAGTCTCGAGCAAAGCGCTATGAGAAACTGGACTTCCTTGGGGAGGGACAGGTGAGGCTCTGGGTCTGGATTGGGAGGACCCCGAGCGGGGAGCATCGCGGCGCCTCACAGCTTTGCAGGTTTTCTTGTGGAAGCCACAGGACTGGCCTGGCTGTTCGTTCTTCTTGGGTGGGGGCAGGCAGCGCACACTCTCCTGTTGCTCATTGATCCTATCGACATCCTGGAAGTGAACCCTGAGGCGCGGTCCCTCTGAAGAACTGGCTGGTGCGGGACTCGGATTGCCCGACCACATTCCAAGCCGCCGCGAGTCCTTTCAGAACCCTGGGTTCTTTAGTTCCCCAAATGTAAAAAAAGAAAAAAAAAAAAAAGGCAAACAAACTTAACGTTATTCCCGTTTTTCTTTATAGTTTGCTACGGTTTATAAGGCCAGAGATAAGAACACCAACCAAATAGTCGCCATTAAGAAAGTAAGTTGTCTTTTATGTTGTTTTTTTCCTTCAAGTCTCCTTCAAGGTGTCTGTATTATGAATTGATTGGTGGCCATTTTACTACTCTTAATGGTACTCTGAAAAATCAGAAGTTACTCATGTTATTTCCAGAGAAAATAGCATTAATTAGTGCCTTGTGTTCCAAGGAGGGAACTATGGAATTGAACCAGTCTTTGTTCCACTAATTTAAATTAAAGTGAAACGAAGAGGAAGCTGTATATTATTTTTGCTGCATGAACTCGGATGTTGACTAAAGGGGCAGGTACTGCCCATCTGTTCAGTCTTCAAAAGTTTCTTTTTAGGTCACAGTTCTGCCCTATCTGCATCCACATTCTGTGTGCATATTTATAGTTTCTTTGTACAGATTTACATGAAAGGTTTTCAGTAGCATTAACAACACGAATGTAGCCAGCTGCAGTGACCCATGTCTTTAATCCCAGAGACTTGGGAGGCTGAGGCAGGAGGATGTAATTTCCACACTAACCTCAGCAACCCTGTCTCAAAATAAAAATAAAGAAGGCCGGGGGTGGCAGCTCAGTGGTTCAATTCCCAGTACCAGAAAACAAACAAAAAACCTAATGTGGTGCATTTTCTAAAAGGACTTAAGCTGCTTTTAAACTTAGATTCATTTAAAAGACTTATTCATAAGTAGCTAACATTTCTGTATGCTAGGCACTTTGACCTACACTTTTTTCACTTACCCCTCCAAACAGCTTGTAAAATAGTTAAAAGAATTCCTATTTTGCACTCAGAAATTGAGACTGAGAAAGGTTAGTTAAGTGACTTGTCAAGAATACAAAGCTAGTAATTGCTGAAGTTAGGATTTGAATTCAGGTGTCCTGATGTGAGCCAGGTTGGTTGCTTTTCCTCATGCTATTGCAATTGATAACACTTTTAAGGAGAGACTGTCTCACCTGTCTCAGGGCCTGGTAGTGGAGTAAGTTACCTCTTTGTGCCTTTGTTCCTGTTGCTACTTTGAATTTGTTCTTCAAAAACCCTAACTTCTTTGAAGTGTATCATCAGGCTTTCATTTCCAGCCTCCCCCACACTCTTATTCACTTAATACCTGGCTTTCTTTTTTTATCTTAGTTATTCCTGCCATCCTTATGTTTGCTGTATTATTATTTACTTTTCTAATATCCTTGTTTTCCAGCTTATGTTTTGTGATCCATCATTATGGCCACTCCCTTGCAAAATCCTCAACTCTTCTGACTCCCTTGTCATCTTTCAGTTCTAGTGCTTTGTTCCCCATCTCGGCAACATTGATCTTTCTGTTCCTCGGACCCCTAAAATTCATTTCATTCCCAAGATTATTGCATTTGCTTTGCCTTCTGGTTGTTTCTTTATAGAACTTGATGTGGCTGATTGCTTTTTAAGGTTTCACTCAGATGTGTACTCCTCATAGAGGCCTTCTGTGTTCATTCCAGATAAAATAGGTATGCATCCTTCCTTCTTTGTTGTCTTTGCATTTGTTCCTTCTCATCTTCATGATATTTATCAAAATTGAAATTCTCTTACCTGAATTTATTGTCTGTTTAATTCCATTCACATTATAGCTAGGACTATGGCAAGCATATTATAGGCAACTCTTTATGGGGCTGGGATTGTGCTTGACGATAAGAGCATTGGCCTAGCACATGTGAGGTGCTGGGTTCAATTCTCAGGCCCTTATAAAATAAAGGTATTGTGTCCATCTACCACTTAAAAAAAAAAACAAAAGGTATCGAATTAGCTGGGTGTGGTGGTGTGTGTTTATGTTCCTAACACAGGGGAGGTGGAGACGGAGGCAGGGGGATCACCTGAGTCCAGGAGTTTGAGGCTAACCTGTGGAACATGGCAAGAGCCTGTCTCAGAAACAAAAAGGATATTGACTTGACTGGTACTGTTGGCGTATTGAGTTCTGTAGTTTTCTGAAAGTCCAAGTGTGTGTGTGTGTGTGTGTGTGTGTGTGTGTGTTTAAATATCTTTAGTTGTAGATGGACACAGTACCTGTATTTTATTTATTTTTATGTGGTGCTGAGGATCGAACTTGGCGCCTAACACGTTAGGCAAGTACTCTACCACTGAGCTACAGCCCCAGCCCTCAAGTGTTTTCTGTTGCTTGTTTTTAGTGTTAATTAGGACTTAAAATCCAGCCTTTTTCTCTGTGGTAGTCTTTTTCCCCCTTAAAGATAGTTTAAATTATATTTAGTTTTTTATTAAATTATTTATTCTAATTTATTATATATGATGGCAGAATGCAGTTCATTTCATATTACACATAGAGCACAATTTTTCAAGTCATTGGTTGTACACAAAGTATTTTCATACCATTCGTGTCTTCATACATGTACTTATATATTTAGTTTTTATTTTATTTCAAATGATATATTTTTATGGTTTTAAAGTCAGTTAATAGGCCAAGGCTTTTAACATGCCTAACTCCTCTACCCCTGGTTTTCATTCTTCAGAGCAACCACTTTCTTTTTATTTTTTGGTACCAGGGATAGAACTCAAGGGCACTTGACCACTGAGCCACATCCAGAGCTCAAATTTTGTATTTTATTTAGAGATGATCTCAACTGAGTTCCTTAGTGCCTTGCCATTGCTGAGGCTGACTTTAAACTTGAAATCCTCCTGTCTCAGCCTCCTGAGCTGCTGGGATTACAGGCATGCGTGTCCATTTAAAAAAAATAATATACATAGGTGTTTTTTTTTTTTTTTTTTTTTTTGAGTGTTGTGTGTGTGTTTTGTTTGTTTCCCCAATTTTAGGCATTATTTTTACTTTCTACTATGAATATGGAGGATTTGGTGCTTTGGACCTTCCTGTTCCAACACTCCTAATTTCTATTCCCATTCTTTTGTTAAAATGCATATTTAAGTTTACAAAAAAAGAAATCATTAAAGAAGCTACCCTTTACCCTTCTTTACCCTTTTACCTAATGGATCTTGGACTTTTAAAAATCATTGATCTTTCTCATTCTTTTAAAAAGATCATATTGGGGCTAGAAGTATAGCTTAGGGGTAGAACAGTGCTCATTATGCCCTAGTGGGTTCAATCCTCAGGACCAAAAAAAGATCATATTGAATTTGTTTCCCATATTTCCTAATTTAGTAAGTCCCCTAGTGAGCATTTTGGGTCAGCTTTCTTTTTTCAGTATTGGTCCAAAATAGATGTATGTCAGTTCAATATATAATGTTTGCATGCTTTTAAGCTATACATATATATATACACACATAGACCTACACATATTTATTTATTTATTTATTTTAAAGAGAGAGAGAGAGAGAGGAGAGACAGAGAGAGAGAATTTTTTTTTTTTTTAATATTTATTTTTTGGTTATCGGCGGATACAACATCTTTGTTTGTATGTGGTGCTGGGGATCGAACCAGGGCCGCACGCATGCCAGGCGAGCGCGCTACCACTTGAGCCACATCCCCAGCCCCTACACATATTTATTTAATATATATTCTTTTATAATTGTTTTCTGAATCAATATCATGAAATTTTCTATATTGATATATATATATATAGATCATGGTTTATTCATACTCATTGATTAGATTCCATTATATGTAACTCTACAGATTTTTTTTTTCTTTGTGGTTCTGGGGAATGAACCCTGGGCACTATACCACTAAAGCTATATTCCCAGCCCTATTTTGTATTTGATTTAGAGATAGGGTCTCAACTGAGTTGCTTAGTGCCTCGCTAAGTTGTTGAGGCTGGCTTTGAACTCAACGATCCTGTGTCTCAGCCTCCCAAGCCACTGGGATTATAGGCATGCACCACCAAGCCCGGCAGTCTTTTTTTTATTTTGAGGCAGAATCTTGCTAAATTGCTGAACCTGGCTTCAAACTTTCTTTTATTTTTAAAAATTTGTTCTTATTTATACATGATAGTAGAATGTATTTTGACACATTATACATATGTGGAGTATAACTTCTCATTCTTCTGGTTTCCTGTTTGTATATGATGAGGCCTCAAACTTTCTACCCTTCTGCCTCATCCTCCCAAGAGGCTGGGATTACAAAGGTGTGCTATACTGAAAAATTTCAAACTCTGTTGATAATAGCCCTTTTATTGACAGTCTGGTTTGTTTGTTTGTTTGTTTTTTTGGTACCAGGAATCAAACCCAAGGGTGCTTATTAACCATTAAGCCACGTCCCCAGCCCTTTAATTTTTTTTTTTTTTTTTGGAGACAGGTTCTCAATAGGTTGCTTACAAGCCTTGCCAAATTGCTGAGGCTGGCTTTGAAACTGTGATCATACTGCCTCAGCCTTCTGAGCTGCTGGGATTACAGGTGTGTGCCACCATACTTGGCTCTATGAATAGTCTTTATGAATCATCTTGTATGCATATTTTAGCTTCTCTAGAGAATGTATCTATATTTGAGACCTTTTTTTTTTTTTTTGAGAGAGAGAGAGGGAGGGAGGAAAGAGAGAATTTCAATATTTATTTTTCAGTTTTTGGCGTACACAACATCTTTGTATGTGGTGCTGAGGATCGAACCTGGGCTGCACGCACTCCAGGCGAGCGCGCTACCGCTTGAGCCACATCCCCAGCCCCTTTGAGACCAATTATGAATTTTTGTTTCAGAATATTAGCAACATCATCTTCACCAGATAAGGTCAAGTTGCTCTCTGACATGTCTGGATTAAATTTACCTTCCACCATACTTTCAACATATTTGTATTGTCATTCATTAAGACATTTTGTCATTTAGATGAGTTGAAAATGGAATGTTTGTTGTTTCAGTTAATGTTTTTTTGTTTACTAGTGAGTTTCATCTTAGAATTTTTGACTTAGGTTTTTTCTCCTGTTTGTTTTTCTTTGGGATGCTTATGGTGTGTGTGTGTGTGTGTTAGTTACTGGGGATTGAACTCAAGAGCCCTCACAAATGCCAGGCAAACCTCTGTGCTCTGTCTGTATTACATCCTCAGCACAGGTTGCTTAAATTTTTTTCTTTGTGTTAATTTGTTAAAATTTATTATATATTCTGAATATTGATCCTTAGAAATATACATTGCAGTTAACATCTTCCAGTTTTTAGCTAAGCTTTAGTTTATTTAAGGTTTTTTTTGTTTTGTTTTGTTTTTTAAACTGAGGGTTGAACTCAGGAACACTCGACCACTGAGCCACATCCTCAGCCCTTTTTTGTATTTTATTTAGAGATAGGGTCTCATTGAGTTATTTAGCACCTTACTTTTTGCTGAGACTGGCTTTGAACTCAAGATCATCCTGCCTCAGCCCTCTTGAGCTGTGGGGATTATAGGCAGGCATCACCGAATCGGGCTACTTGTGGTATCTTTTAAGGTATTTAAGTTAACATGGTTGAATTTGTCAGTTTTTTTCCTTTGTAGGTTCCCTTTTTGTGTAATCTTCTATTTCCTATATAAGAACATTCCTACAAGGAATTTTCCTATGGAATTTTAAAGTATTCATTTTAACATTTAGGTCTTTATTCCATCTGTAACTTCTCTGTATTATGTGATGGGGGGATCTAATATTTTCCCCCAGCTATCCTAACACTATTGATTGCCTGTTCTTTTACCCCATACACTTGTTATGCCAAATTCCAGTATATACTTGGATCCATTTCTAAGCGTGCTATTTTGTTCTATTGACTGATTTTTCCCCCATTATCTGCTGAAGTACTACAGTATTTTTAATTATTTTTACTTTATAATAAGTCTTGAAAATTTTAAAGTCTCACACATGTTGTTTTTTCTTCAAAATTGTCTTGACTACTGTATAATCTAATTGGGAAATTTGAAATAGGAAAATTTGTATAGGAATTAGGTATTAGGTGCTTCTGTGCCAATATTGTTAATTATGTTAGGTTTGAAAATGGCTTTATGGTTATATAAGAATGTCCATGTTTTAGAGTTGTTTATTTAATTGTATAAGGGTAAAATGACATAAAGACTTGGATTTACTTTTAAGTATTTTAGCCAGCAAAAGAGGAAAGGATGCATGAATGAAGTAAATGTAGCAAAATATTAGTTATTTTTGAATCTGGATGATGAAGTAGAAAACTTCATGAGATTAGTTTTTAAAATGTTTAATAGTTTAGGGCTGTGGCTCAGTGGTAGAGCACTTGCCTAGCATGTGTGAGGCACTGGATTTGATTCTCAGCACTGCATGTATATAAATAAATAAATAAAATAAAGTTCCATCAACAACTAATAAAAAAAATTTTTTTTTAAGTGTTTAATAAGGGCTGGGGTTGTGGCTCAGTGGTAGAGTACTTGCCTAGCATGTGTGAGGCACTGGGTTCAATCCCCGGCACCACATAAAAACAAAAACAAATAAATAAAGGTATTGTGTCCATCTACAACTAAAAAAATTTTTTTAAAAAAAGTTGTTTATTAATAAACCAAGAGAGATTAAAAAAAGTGTTTAATAGGTTAAGTGTTTAGTCTGCATAATTATCTAATTTTAATATTTGTGTTTGTGTTTTCTAAATTAGATCAAACTTGGACATAGATCAGAAGCTAAAGATGGTAAGTATTTCAAATAATCTGACAAATTAGGAAATGTTCTTACTCTTTCTTAGGAAATAAGCAAATTATTATTAAGATTTAGCAATGGTATTAGATAGAGTTTTTGTAGTGTTCCTCCCAAAATAAAGATAGACTTAGGACAGAGAGAGGACATTTGATGATTTTCACTATTTGAGTGTTCTGAGGAACATTCAAATACTTAAGTAAATGGAAGGCAGCAAGTTGCCTTGTCTTGCTGTCCTCATCACTGTTTTAGGTATTAGAAGCATTGTTTTTTCTATTTCTGAGCTTCTAATTACTTTGAAAATTGAGGGGTTGGGGATGTGCCTCAGTGATAGAGCACTTACTCACATGTATTGGAGCATTGGGTTTGATACTCGGCATCATATATGAATAAATAAAATAAATAAAGGCATCGTGTTCATCTACAACTAAAAATTTTAAAAAATTAAGGCTACATCTTCATGGAAATACACAAAGTTCACTACAAAATGCATACACAGAGAAGATTTTTTATGTTTCTATGTTGATCTTTATATTGCATAGGTATCTTTAAAATTTTTCTAATTATACATAACAGAATGCATTTTAACACATCATACATAAATGGAGTATAACTTCTCATTTGTCTGTACATGATTTAGAGTTACACAGGTCATGTATTGTATATGCACAGAGGATAATAATGTCTGATTCATTCTACTGTTATTCCTACCTCCATGCCCCTTTTGTTCTCTTCACTCCCCTTTGTCTAGTCCAAAATACCTTTATTCTTCCCCTTCCCCACTTATTGTGAATTAGCATCTGCATGTCAGAGAAAACATTTGGCCTTTTGTTCTTGGCTTATTTCATTTAACATATTATTCTCTAGTTCCATCTATTGACTGGCAAATGCCATAATTTTATTATTCTTTAAGGCTGAATAATATTCCATTGTGTATATATACCACAGTTTCCTTACCCCTACCTCTGTTGAAGGACATCAGGTTGGTTCCATATTTTAGCTATTGTAAATTGAGATGCTATAAATGTTGATGTGGCTGCGTCAATGTAGTATGCTGATTTTAAATCCTTTGGGTATAAACCTAGGAGTGGGATGACTAGGTCATGATGGTAACATTCCAAGTTTTCTGAGGAATCTCCACACTGCTTTCCATAGTGCGCCGATTTGCAGTCCCATCAGTAAGAGCGTACCTTCCTCCCCTACATCTTTGTCAACATTTATTGCTTGTATTCTTGATGATTGCCATTCTGACTAGAGTGAGATGGAATCTCAGTGTCATTTTGATTTGCATTTCTCTAATTGGTAGAAATGTTGAACGTTTTTTCATATATTGATCAATTGTATTTCTTCTGTGAGGTGTGTATTCAGTTCCTTTGCCCACTTATTAATAGAGTTATTTGTTTTTTGGTGTTAAGTTTTTTGCGTTCTTTGTATATCTTGGTGATTAATGCTCTATCTGAGATGCTGCGGTAGATTTTTTCCTATTCAATATGCTCTTCATGTTTTTGATTGTTTCTTTGCTGTGAAGAAGCTTTTTATTTATTGATTCTCTTATTTTTAATGTATTATTTTAGTTGTAGGTGGACACAATACCTTTATTTTATTTTTATGTGGTGTTGAGGATTGAACCCAGTGCCTCACACGTGCTAGACAAGGTCTATACCACTAGCCCCCCATTTATTGATTCTTGATTTTGCTTATTGTGCTTTAGGAGTCTTGTTAAAGAAGTTATTTCTTAAGCCAACATGGTGAAGATTTGGGCCTGCTTTTTCTTTTGTTAGGTGAAGGTCTGTCTCTGTTCTAGTGCCTAAGTCTTTTGATCTACTGTTGAGTTGATTTTTGTGCAGGGTGAGAGATAGGGGTTTAATTTCATTTTACTACATGTGGATTCCCAGTTTTCCCAGAACCATTTGTTGAAGAGGCTATCAAAAAGATTTATTTCTTAGTCATCACAAAATAGTTCTTATTAAAACACGTGCCTATAATCCCAGCTACTGTGAGACTGAAGGAATAGGATCACAAGTTCAAGGACAGCCTGAGCAAACCGTTTCTCAAAATGAAAAGGGTTAGAAATGTACCTCAGGGGGCTGGGGATGTGGCTCAAATGGTAGTGTGCTTGCCTGGCATGCGTGCGGCCCGGGTTCGATCCTCAGCATCACATAGCAACAAAGATGTTGTGTCCGCCGAAAACTAGAAAATAAATATTAAAAAATTCTCTCTCTCTCTTTCTCTCTAAAAAAAAAAAAAAAAAAAGAGGGGGAAATTAATTAAAAAAAAAAAGAAAGAAAGAAAGAAAGAAATGTACCTCAGTAGCAGAGCTGTCTTTTGCGGGGGCTACCAGGGATTAATATCAGGGACATTTTACCAACTGAGCCACATCCCCAGACCTATTTTGTATTTTGTTTAGAGACAGGGTCACACTGAGTTGCTTAATGCCTCACTTTTTTTTGATGAGGCTGGCTTTGAACTCAAAATCCTCGTGTCTCAGCCTCCTGAGCTGCTGGGATTACAGGCATGCACCACCACACCTGGCCTCAGTAGTAGAGCTCTTACCTAGCTTGTATAAGGCCCTGGGTTCAATTCCTAGGACTACAAAGAAAAAAAGGAGGTAGGGGCAGCACCAGATCTTTATTTTGAATTATATCCTTTGTGTTAGAAAAGATACTGTCTTATCATTTGTTTGCTTTTAGCACAAATAATCTGCCCTTAATATTTGTAGGGAAGAGAAAAGAACCTAATTATCACATATATGCTACACACTAATATATGTACTTTGTCTAATGGTCTTCAGATTTGATATGTTACATATAATGCAGATACTTTTTTTTTTTTTTTTTTTTAACTACTCATCACAGTCTGTGTTAAGCAACTTTAAAAAGTAAAACTCAAGGCTGGGGTTGTGGCTCAGTGGTAGAGCGCTTGCGTACTAGCATGTGTGAGGCACTGGGTTTGATTCTCAGCACCACATATAAAAAGATAAATGAAATAAAGTTCCATCAACAACTAAAAAAAATTTAAAAATAATAAAAATTGTTGTCATAAAATTTGTCAGAATTGCCTTTATTTTTCTGTGTAATGTTTGTTTCTATTTTCTGAGATGACCATCCTTTCTTAAAAAACATATTTGTAGGATGGTTGGAGATTTGAGAATCATTGCTCATTTTTTGCTTTGCCTTTTTCCATAGGTATAAATAGAACAGCCCTAAGAGAGATAAAATTATTACAGGAGCTAAGTCATCCAAATATAATTGGTGTGAGTATGATCTGAGTTATTTAATATTTGGGACCCTGCCCTTTTTTAATATGGTAGATATTGATTTTTTTTTTTTTTTTTTGGTGGTACTGGGAATTGAACCCAGGGCCTTGAGCATGCAAGGCAAGTACTCTACAAAATGAGCTATGTTCCCAGCCCCAGATATTGATTTTGATTGAAGGATTAGTAAGATGAGTTGTTCTAGATGAGACTTGAAAAAAGCTTTAAAGTTTCTCTGTTTGAAATGTGTTTTCTATCCTAATTGTATAGGAAATGTCTTAAAAATCATACTACTGATAAAATAAATCAAATATCAAAAAAAATGTTGATATAGGTTCATTTTGCCAGAAATAATTTTGAATTTAATTTAAATTTAATTTAATATATAAAGAACACTAGCAATTTGTCCTGTGTAAGACCTTGAACAAGTTTCTTTTAAACCACATTCTGGGCTGGGACTGTACCTCAATGGGAGACAACTTGCGTAGCATGTCTGAGGCTCTGGGTTTGATTCCCAGCACTGCAAAATACTAATACTAATACTAATGTATAGTCCCTACCTCATAAGTTTGTTGCAAGACTACCTGTTTGAATACATGTATCTGGATTAGTGCCTGCCATGGAGAATGTACTCATTCACTTAATGGTAGTTACTGCTATTTCAAGGATTTTTTCCCCCTCTTTTTTTCTTTCTTTTTTTTGTAGAATAGAGATTGAAGGAACTTGGCACATGCTAGGCAACTGCTCTACCAGTACATCATATCCCCCTAGAGGATTATTATTAATTTTTTTAAGATTGGTCTCATGTTTCAAGACTGGTCTTAAACCCCTGGACTCAAGTGATCCTCCTGCCTCTGCCTCTTGAGAGCTGGGAATGCAGCACATGCCACTGTACCTGGCATGGATTTTTTGTTTTTAAGCATTCTGCTTGGGAATTTTTTTTTTTTTTTTTTTTTTTTTTTTTTTAAGAGAGAAAAAGAGAGAGAGATTTTTTTTTTAGTATTTTTTTTTTTTTTAGTTTTCGGCGGACACAACATCTTTGTTTCTATGTGGTGCTGAGGATCGAACTCAGGCCGCACGCATGCCAGGCGAGCGCGCTACCGCTTGAGCCACATCCCCAGCCCGGGAATTTTTTTTTTTTAATTGATGACTGAGGTATAGTTTTCTTTTTTCTTTTTTTTTTTTTTTCTTTTTTAATATTTATTTTTTAGTTTTCGGCGGACACAACATCTTTGTATGTGGTGCTGAGGATCGAACCAGGGCCGCACACATGCCAGGCGAGCGCGCTACCGCTTGAGCCACATCCCCAGCCCCTATAGTTTTCATTAATTTATTTCTTATTAACTCCCCAAATCTAGGAGGAAAGCTTTTAAGTATTTAATAGTTTTTACAAAAGTAGTTTAGGGACTCAAGTGTAGCTCAGAGGTAGAGTATTTGCCTAGCATGTGCAAGGTCTAAGGTTCAATCCCCAACACTGTAAAAAGAAAAACATAGGCAACTGGGGTGTGGCTCAGTGGTAGAGCGCTTGCTTTCCATGTGTGAGGTATTGGGTTCAATCCTCAGCACCACATAAAAGTAATTAAACAAAGATACTGCATCCATGTATAACTAAAAAATATTTTTAAAAGTAAAATATAAATTTAAAAAAATAGTTTAATATTTTTGTTTCTCAAAATACTAATTCCTTTAGGGGCTGGAGTTGTGGCTCAGTGGCGGAGTGCTTGCCTAGCATGTATGAGGCACTGGGTTTGATTCTCAGCACAGCGTCTCAATAAATAAAATAAAGGTCCATTGACATCTTAAAAAAATTAAAAAAAAATACTAATTCCTTTAATACTATTCATAAAAGGACAAATGTTAAATTTAATATAATAATTTGAGCTTTATAGGATTTAAAAAAAATTAACCTTAGTTAGTATAATACTGTCATACAAGTATATGAAATAGAGAATCACATTTTAACTTTTAAATTTTTTTGCTTTGCAGCTCCTTGATGCTTTTGGACATAAATCAAATATTAGCCTTGTTTTTGATTTTATGGAAACTGATCTAGAGGTAAGATTAAGATTCTTAGACAATATTTTTCTCCAGTTTATCGAAGAAGAACCTAAATGTTTATTAGACCATTAATAGACTAGAGGAGTGGGGTTGTGGCTCAGTGCAGAGTGTTTGCCTCGCACGTATAAGGCTCCAGGTTCAATCCTCAGCACCACATAAAAAAATAAACAAACAAAATAAAGGGGCTGAGATTGTGGCTCAGTGGTAGAGTGCTTGCCTTGCACTCATGAGGTCCTGGGTTCAATCCTCAGCACCACATAAAAATAAATAAATAAAAATAAAGATATTGTATCCACCTACAATTAAAAAAAAACTTAAAAAAAAAAACAAAATAAAGATATTGTGTCTATGTTAAAAAAAATAGACTAGTATTTTAAAAAATGCTTAATTTTATTGAACTATAGATGGACTTTGAAATCAAAAGGATCTCTCAGTTCTTTTCTTATGGTTGGCTGTTTTCACAGTGCTAAATGCAGAAATTTGGATTTCATTAGTTATTTTTGTCTACTAATTTCCCTATAGATTATTACATTGTTTTTAGAGAAATTAGCATTAAACTTGTGATAATTTTGAGCTTTTCCCCAATATTTTTAGATTAAAGCCATATTTTTGAAAGCCAAGTTTTTTTTTAAAAATATAAAATCTCATATAATTTTCATTAATCATAGTGAAGAAACTATGATTAAGAAACTATTCAAGAAACTGGAAACAGTTTGGTAATTTCTTATGTACTTAAATACATATTTACTAAACAAGTCAAAAGACAAAAAAGGATTTCATATAACAGTATCAAGTAGTAAAAGAAACACTGAATATGCAAACTGGTGTGGTTGGGGCTCTATTACTGTAGATGTGTCCATCTACAACTAAAAAAAAATTTAAAAAAATATATATATATATACACAAACTGGTGACAAAGTATAGCCTGTGGTGATAGATCTTTCTGTCATAAATGTCACTAATATTGTGATTGCTACCGCTAACTAATTGTTATTTAGCAGTACCACTGCTATGTATGTAAGAGAAACATATACATTGCCAACACAGAAATTACTTGGTATACAACTATTTAGCTTTATTCCTAATCACAAAACTGGAAACAAATCCAATGTCCTCTAGTGAATGTATAGTTTGTTGTAGCCTATGTAATGGAACACTACCCAGGAATAAAAAGGAACTGATAAATATAGGAATAAACTGACTTTTGGCACAGCTTGCAAATAATGCCATCTGAACAGAGTTTTACATTGTTTCAATTGTCTTTTTTTCCCTGAGTTTTCTTCATTTTTTGGCATACTTAATAATGGAGGTTCAAGCAGTCAGCTTATATCCTTAGAATCTAATAATCCCTGAAGTAAGAAAGTGCTTTTGTTCCCCCCACCCTTTCCTGCCTCTCTATTTTTTTTAACTCATTTTTCTTAATTGATGCATTATAGTTGTACATGCTGATGAAATTTGTTGTTCCATATTCATACATACACATAATACACAATATAACAATATAATTTGGCCATTATCACTCCTCAGCAGTTTTCCTCTCCCTCCCTCTCCACTTCTCTCCTCTTGATCCCTTTCCTCTCTGGATCTCCCATTGATTTTCATGAGATCTGCCTCTATCTTTCTTTACCTTTTTGTTTCTCTCTTTACCTTTGGGCTTTGTTCTCTTCGATTTTAGCATAAATAAGTACTTCACTTGGTTGATTGGTCAGTCTTAGATCATGCATCCTTCCCTGAGGCAGACAGTCTCTTGGCCAGGAGGCTGCAGTGTGGTAATAACCATGACTGCATCAAGTGCCTGCCTCTGAATGCCTCAGATGGTGGGGGAGGGTCAGTATTTTCTTAACCATATGGAGTGAGCTGGGAAGAGGCGGTGTCCTAAAGCACTACTGAATACAGAAGAAAGATCAAGCAAAAATCACAGCTGACTGCCCCTTTTATACAAAATTGTAGCATATGAAGCATTATTTTCTTCCCAAACTAGAGATGCTCTTTAATCATATAACTAGAAATTCTGACAGTACCTTCAAAGGAGATTTGGATAATCTGTCTTGGAGACTGTTCTATATGGATGTAATCATTTTAATTCTGTTATTTTTTTATATGGTAGAGTTCATTTGGAATGATGACGTGTGCCTGTATGTATATCTGCTTTATAGGTTATAATAAAGGATAATAGTCTTGTGCTGACACCATCACATATTAAAGCCTATATGTTGATGACTCTTCAAGGGTTAGAATATTTACATCAACACTGGATTCTACATAGGGTAAGGTTTTTAATATTGTTTCTTTAAATTGGTCAAGTTTTATGTGTACATTTTAGTGTATAATGGTCTGAATGTGTAAATTGTTGCACAAAATAAAGATATAGCTGAACCATTTTATTCCAGCTTCTTCTACTATGTGTTCCTTCAATTGCAGCAAATGGTGCTGTGTGTACTTCAGATTTCTATGTGAAATTTAGAATTGGAAGAGAACCAGTACATTTTATTTTTTTTTAGATAAAGAGCTAGATTGCTAAATTACCTAAGTGTTTTTTTTTTTTTTTTTTTTAGGGTCAGCAGCTGATAACTGATGGGATGTTAGAACTTATGTCTTTGGGCTTTAAGTCTAGTATTCTTTGTGCTATACTGTTAAAGGGAAAAACATAGTGAGAGTCTGGATTAATTTATACAATGCTAAAATGCCTTTTAAGAATCATATTTCTAGTGGCTCTAAAATTTATAGAAGTTATGAAATAAAATTTATGAAATTGAATCATTTTTAGGAACATTTAGCTGTTGGAACATTCGCTGATGATTTATCTAGGTAGGATGGGTTCACCATGTGATGCCCTGCAATCCATATAGACTCCGAGAGAGTTCCCACCAGCAAGAAGGCTCTCACCAGATGTGGACCCTTGACCTTAGATTTCCTAGCCTTTTAGAACTGAGTGGCAGAGCCCTTGGTACAGTAATAGCAAGATGAATAAATAAATAACTGAGAAAAAGCAAGCAAGAAAGAGTGGCCTTGGAGACAGAGACTCTGTGGCAGCAGATGCTGAAATGTAAGTGTTTGTAAGGAGAAAAGGACACAAGAATAACCAAGTCAGGGGCTGTGGACATAGCTCAGTTGGTAGAGTGCTTGCCTCACATGCACAGGCCCCGGGTTTAATCCCCAGCACCAAAACAACAACAACAACAAAAAAAACCCAAAGTCATGGCTGGGCTGTAGCTTAGTAGTAGAGTGCTTGCCTAGCATGGGTGAGGCACTGGGTTCTATTCTCAGCACCATGTAAAAATAAATAAAGTTATCCCTCAGTATCCATGGGGGACTGTTATCAAAATTCCCATGGATAGGGCTGGGATTGTGGCTCATCGGTAGAGCACTTGCCTAGCACATGCAAGGCCCTGAGTTTGATCCTCAGCACCACATAAAAATATAAAATGGAGATTTTTGTGTCCAACTACTGCTAAAAAATAAATATTAAAAAAAAAAAATTCTGGGCTGGGATTGTGGCTCAGCTGTAGAGTGCTTGCCTAGCACAGGCGGGACCTGGGTTTGATCCTCAGCTACCACATAAAAATAAAGGCATTGTATTAAAAAAAAAAAAAAAGTTTAAAAAAAACAATCCCATGGATACTAAAATCCAGGGGTGCCCAAGTCCCTTCTATAAAATAGAGTCGTATTTGCATATAACCTATGAAATCCTTATGTATACTTTAAATCATCTCTAGATTACATAGCATTTATTAGGTATTTATAAGTAAATAGTACAGACATTATAAGTAAATAGTACATACAAAGGTCTAACTATATAGTAACTGATTATTGGTTGGTTGAATTGTGGATGCAGAACTGGTAGAGGATAACAAAAAAAAGTCCTTGGCTTTTCCCTCAAATTTAGAAAGTAATCCATTAAGAGTAAGGTTATATACTTCGTATTTAAATCACATTAACTAAAAATATCTTTTGGATATCAAATTCTTTTCAAATCAGGAAAAAAATTTTTCAGTGCAAAACATTATAAAGCCTAAATTCTGAAAAGGGGGGGGGGGAGGAAAACCATCATTGGGAATGTCCTAAATATAGCTTCGTGTCTCAGTGTGATCAATATTATGTATATGCTTCTCCACCTGCTATAAAAGGTAGAGAGTAATAAGAGAAATTTTGTGTCCCTTTGTTTTTGTCTGTTTCTCTTTTAAAGGTATCATTATTTGTGTTATATATTCTTCATTTTTCTGCTGTAATCATTAAAGTTCTATATAAGTAATTGTTATTTATAATACACTCCTAGTGTCATAAAAACAATTGTCCTCATTTTGTAAATAGAAAAACTGAAGCATAATGAGTTTATTTCTCAAGAAATTTCAATGAGGGACCAGGAAATGTACTACCAGGATAGTTGTAAAGAAACTATTTCCTATGGCTAATTTCACTTGAAAATAAAATTTCCTGGGTTTTTTTTGTCTCAAAAAAAGAAAAAATCATCTAGATAGATGTTCTTGGGTACATAGGAACTAGTAGTTAAAAATTACATATTCTTATCTTAAATTTGGAAATTTTTTTAGGTTATTACTCATAGTTCTTTTGCATAGATTTTGGAAAATATGTTCTTCAGTTTTTTTCTAAATGTTTAATGCTTTTATTTTCTAAAGTTCACATCTATTATTGTTATTAAATTCACAGTTGCAGTGATTTATTGGGTGCTTACTATGAACCAGTGATTATACTAGACCCTTTACAGAAAATATTAAATTTAGTCTTCACAGTTACTCTATGAATTACTTGAATTGGTGCTTAGTCAAATTAAATACCTTACCCAAAATCTCACTAAGTAATATAATAAATCTTACTTTGCTTTGGGACTTTACATTTGTGGAAAAAAAAATTGACATTTGTTTAAAATTTGAGAATTACCCTGTTTTCTGTGTTTAAAGATAAGCCAACTAAATATATCACTATGGTATTCTTCCCAACCCTGCTTATTTGTTTGTTTAAAACCTCCATGATATAGGATCTGAAACCAAACAATTTGTTGCTAGATGAAAATGGAGTTCTAAAACTGGCAGATTTTGGCCTGGCCAAATCGTTTGGGAGCCCCAATAGAGCTTATACACATCAGGTTGTAACCAGGTAAGAATCCTTTAAATAATTGAAAGTTTATGCTATTATTGGTTATTGGTCACAAATGAGCATTAGTTGGCCTCTCTGAAATATCTTGGCAGAGTTCAGGAATCATTGTTGGTGTCTTCTTAAAAATGCATCCCTTTTTTATTATATGTTTTAATACAATGAATAAAATAGCTCTTTTTTAAAATGAAATTGAATTAACTTAATTCTCAGATATTTACCTTATAACTTGTTTTTGTGATGTAGGAATTGAACCCAGAGCCTTGCACATCCTAGGGAAACACTCTACCACAGAGCTTCGTCCCCAGCACCTTTAGTAACTTTTGAGAACAATTTATGCTTCTTCTACATTTTAGTTAGATAATCTGAAACTCGAGTGGCCTTTTTGTTTATTATATTGTCATTCTTGGTTCTGTAATCTTCTGTGTGAATGAAAGTTCTCTACACCAAGCATCAATATTTATTTATTAATTTAATTTTTTTATGGTTCTGGGGATTGCAACCTGGGTTGCTCAGCTTCTGAACTACATTCCCAGTCCTTTTTATTTTGTGAGTGTCCTGCTAAATTACCAAAATTGGCCTTACATTTGTAATCTTCCTGCCTCAGCCTCCTGAGTAGCTGGGATTACAGGCATATGCCACCACACTTGGCTTGCAGGAGAACTCTTCTTGAAAATTGGCAGGTGTGTATGGTATCTTGTTGTTATGATGAAGAACTGGTTTTAGAAATGGGCAAGGAGTCTTGTGTGGTGGCATATGCCTGTAATCACAGCAGTGCAGGAGGCTGAGACAGGAAAATTGCAAGTTCAAGGCCAGCCTTAGCAACTTAGTGAGACCCTGTTTGAAAATAAAAAGGGCTGGGGATGTAGGTGAATAGTAAATTGCCCCCGGGTTAAATCCCTAGTACCCACCCCAGCCCCCCCCCCAAAAAAAAAAGAAAGAAAACTTAAAAAACAAGCCAGGATAGTTCATGTCTAAGAAATGTCTTTAGTAATTCCGTTCTCAAATGAACATTATTTCTTTTTGTCCTTCAGATGGTATCGGGCCCCTGAGTTACTATTTGGAGCTAGAATGTACGGGGTAGGTGTGGATATGTGGGCTGTTGGCTGTATTTTAGCAGAGTTGCTTCTAAGGGTAAGTCTTAAATTAATGTACATATTTCAGTATTGTTTGTGTAGAAATCATCTTCCCATCATTATCCTTGCAACAGAAAGTCTAGAAACCAACTAAATATTTTTTTTAAAAATCCTCAGCTGGATGCAGTGGGGCCCACCTATAACCCCAGCTACTCAGATAGGATCCTGAATTTGAGAATTTGAGACTTGCCTCAGCAACTTAGCAAGATCCTGTCTTTAAAAAAAAAAAAAAATAGGCTAGGATTATAGCTCAGTGGTTGAGTGCTTGCCTCACACGGGGCACTAGGTTTAATCCTCAGCACCACATACATACATACATACAGCAAAGATATTGTATCTATCTACAACTAAAAAATATTTTTTAAAAAGCCTCTTCCAAATACAACCTTTTTATTAATGCTTACTTGAGATGAGAAGACCTCTATTTAGAATAAGAGTCTTATTATAGTTATATTTCAGAACACAGAAATTAACTTGTAATATGTCAGTATTTCTGTATTGACTAAAGGTGTTAGAATAAACTTTTGTCCTCCTGGAAGGTTTTTTTTGGGAGCTATTTAGAGTACACTTTAGAAATATATCAACTACTGTAGCCGCCATTACAAAGAACTTTTTTTTAGTCCTCCCCCCACAATTTTAGTCCATATTTTATTAGTGTATTATAATTATATATTCATACTTGTGCACACTATAACAATATAATTTGGTCAATGTCATTTCCTGATGCTTTCCCCCTCCCTCCCCTCCTCTTACCTGCTGTTCCATTTCCTCTGTTCTACTGATCTCCCTTTGATTTTCTTGAGATACCCACCCCCACCTTTCATTTCTTTTTTCCTCTCTAGCTTCCATATAGCAGAGAAATCATGACTTTTGATTTTTGAGTTTGCTTACTTCCATTAACCTAATAGTCTCAAATTCATCCATTTTCCTAAAAATGACATAATTTTACTTTTCTTTATGATTGACTAAACTTCATTATGTATATATAACACATTTTTATTATCCATTTATTTGTTGATAAACATCTAGGATGGCTCAAGAACTTGTGTGAAATCATTATTTTCATTCTGTTCAAACAGATGTGGTGACCCTATAACATTTCTCTGACACCATCTTACAATAAAATATTCTCTTATGCTCACTAGAGAAAGAAATGCAAACTTGGAAACTCTTCTCTCACCATAGCATTTAGTTCCCAAGGAAGACTAGCTCTTCTGAAAGATGAAAGAAAATGATTATTCAGGGATCCGGAAGCTGGGTGATTTATCTTCATATTCCAACATCTGCTTACTCAAGTGTTTGAAGAAATGTGAAGCCATAATTAGATAGCTTTTTTATTTCCTTAAATACAAAAAATAGCTTGTGTACACAAAGAAAAAAAGCTATACTAAACTAAAAAGGTGTTTAACAATGTAGGCATTGGGTTATAGCCCAGTTGTAGAGCACTTGCCTAGACTGCTCCAGATCCTGAGTTTGATCCCTAGTACCAGAGGTGGGAATGGGGTTTTCCACCAGTCTGTTTATGGGGACCCTAACCTGAAAACCTTATTACCTCACAAAATCCTCACCTCCAAATAATCATATGAGTTTGGGGATGAAGTTTCAGAGGGACATTCAAACCATATCACTGCTCCTGCCCAGCGTTTTAAGAGTATATCATACCACAAAGCACTGACCCAGGAAAGATCAAAATTCTACTGAAGGCACACCACTATAAGAGAAAAAAAATAAGTCACACCATCGTAAGTCAGGGCCTATATTCCCAGAGACGAATAACATCTTACATAGAAAACAAAGGATTAGGGTAAAGAATGACGTCAGCTTTCTAAACAGCATTAGAATCTGCAAAACTAACCATGTTTTGAGGGGAAATGATTTTCAACATAGAATTTTATTTTTATTCATATTTTCAGTTAACTATGAGAATAAATAAAATTTATTAAAAATTTATAAAATTTATGCACCACATGTGGTATATGCCTGTGATCTCAGCAGCTCGCTAGGCTGAGGCAGGCGGATCGTGAGTTCAAAGCCAGCCTCAGCAAAAAAAAGTGAGGCACTAAGCAACTAAGTAAGATCCTGTCTCTAAACAAAAGACAAAAAAGGGCTGGGGATGTGGCTCAGTGATCAAGTGCCCCTAAGTTTAATCCCCAGTACCCACCCCCCCACAAAAAAATTCATATTCCATTCCATTCTTTTTTTTTTTAGAGAGAGGTGAGAGAGAGAGACAGAGAGAATTTTTAATATTTATTTTTTAGTTATCGGCGGACACAACATCTTTGTATGTGGTGCTGAGGATCGAACCTGGGCCGCACACATGCCAGGCGAGCGCGCTACCGCTTGAGCCACATCCCCAGCCCCTCCTTTCCATTCTTAACAAAGTTTTTGGAAAATGGGGTCTACTATAAATGAGAATAAACCAAGAAAAGGGTATGGGATCCAGGGAACATGAGAATCAACATTTTTAAAAAAGCTAATAAACTCTGCTGAATACTGAAGTTCTGAGAAAACAGGTATGAATGAACACAGGCCCAGAGAATACTAGTCTAGATTGGAATTGGTGAGATGAGAGCTTAGCAGAGGAGGTCTCCAGAAAGAAGGAAATTAAAAAAAATAAAACTGGTGGATTACAATGTTTAATCATGTAGGTTTGATATTTAGTATGATATTGGATAACTGGAATCTTAGCCTTCGTACTAAGAAAGATGCCAAAGAGAGGGCCACAGGAGTTGGAGGAGCGGGGCTTGGAAACCATTGCCTCTAGGATAACCAAATTGTACAAGAATGGAAACTGTGTGAACAAAAATAGTCACAAAAGAGAGGGGGGTTATGGTCAAAGGACCAGTTTTTATTGTAAGTCTCTAGTACTAGTTAGGTTTTAACAAGGTTTATGTATAAATTTAATACAAATACAATATAAAAGACACAAAGCTCGCCAGGTGTGATGGTGCCTACCTATAATCCCAGTGACTTGGGAGGCTAAGGTAGGAGGATTGCAAGTTCAAGGCCAGCCTCAGTAACTTAGTGAGACCCTATCTCAAAATTAAAAATAAAAATAGCTGGGTTCAATCCCCAGTATCAAAAAAGCCCCCAAACCAGCTGTTACAGTTGGTTGATGAGTATATTCAGAGTCATTTTACTACTCTGTTTTTGCATATTTGAAAATATGCATACTAAACAGTCTTTTGTCCAAGAAGGAAGAGGTGCCATGGAACTAGAACTTAAGCTTTGTGGCTTTTTTGTTTTGTGGCAAAAAATGGAGTGTGGGAATATATTGGTAAGATAAAATCTGCCATATGTTAAAAACTATTAAGAGGCCAGGCACAGTGGTACATAGTGGTGCACTGGAGCTTCCCACCTTAGATATCATATAACATTTTTCATATGTTATTGCAGTGTTTTCCTCTAGAAGGTAAGAATTCTTTATCATAACCACAATACCATTGAGATCTGAAGAGAGTGAACAATAATTCTTTAATAATAATTCCTTGATCAAATACCCAGTCTGGTATTGGAGATTTCCCCAATTTTTTCTCATTAATGTCTTGTTCAAATTGGGATTGAAAAATCTATTGGGGATGGGAATGTAGCTCAGTTGGTAGAGTGCTTGCCTTGCATGCACAAGGCCTTGGGTTCAATCCCCAGCATCACACACACAAAAAAAAGGCAAAAACAAAATCCTTATATTTGGCAGCTCATTTTGGTTTTGAGTCTTTTGGGAGGTGGGGTTGGGAAAGGTTTGCAGTGCTGGGAATTGAACCCAGGACCTCATGTATGCTAGGCAAGTGCTATACCACCCCGTATCCTATGCAGCTCATTTTAATGTAAATTTTTTACGTCATACAAAAATACAGCCATCCTTAAAATTGCAAGCTTGTCTACAATTTGCAGATCACATTGGACATGAGAATACATGTCCTTATAGGGGACAAGATAATTCCGAGATATTAAAAGAAAATATGAGTTTATTCAAAAGTACTTTTAATGTTATTTAATACAGTTTGTGTAAATATGACATACAGGATGGTAGTTTTGTATAATTTATAAATAAAGTGGGTGGAACAATGCAAAGCAAGCAAAGTACTAGGTTGGGGACTAGTCTACAAGTTTTTGCTACTACTTGTCTGGGTTATTTGAAAAGCAAAATGCAAGCTGGGTGCAATGGCACACGCCTGTAATCCCAGTGGCTCAGGAGGCTGAAGGCAGTTCAAAGCCAGCCTTAGCAAAAGCTAGGTGCTTGCTAAGCAACTCAGTGAGACACTGTCTCGAAATAAAATACAAATAGGGATAGGGATATAGCTCAGTGGTTGAGTGCCCCTGAATTTAATTCCTGGTACACGCCCCACACCCCCCCACCCAAAAAAAAAAAAAAAACAGAATGAATTTTAGCTTTGGTGGATAATCTTCAGCATATGGAAAATGAATGTGGAACATTTATTTTTCTTTTCACTTCTTGATTTAGTTTAAAGTTATGAGTTAAAATGACTTATTTCTTTCTTCCCTCTTTCTGGCCTATACCTTAATTAGGAAACCTCATAATTCTCCTCTTATCAGGGAAGTTAATATAAAGAATTATTAACTATGACAGGAAATTAGAGTAACAAGGGATTAAATGGTAAGAAATAAAACTAATTCTACAGTTTTAGGAGCTCATCGCTACCACTCTAGGGCTGAGATCTAGATGTTATTGAAGGGAGCCAAAAATTTGTTTTGGATCTGTACTGGTAAAACTTACTAGAAATCTGCTTTCTAGAATGTGCTGGAAATCTGTGCTCCAGGATGCTGACAAAGGCTGTTCAGATAAAAAATGTCTCTCTGGAAGCACTCTGCTAGGTGACTGTTGGCCTCCTATACCACTGTAGCTGAGCACTGGAGAGACTGCTCATATCTCACGCTGAAAAGGCCTGATGATAAAGAACCTGAGGATACTGCAGTGGTCAACTGAGCATGCAAACAGAAACCAGGAAACAAAACTTGTTCTTTCACTTAAGGTCTCCAGCATTCTCTTTTGACAAAACTTCAGTGTCCATTGATGAAAGGAAGATATTTTAAGGTTCCAGATCTATTTACATAGAGAAAGCAAAAGGTTCCAGATCTATTTACATAGAGAACTGAAAAAGCAATAAGTTGATAATTGGTGCCTGGGATGTTATTGTGGGCTTCCTTTTTTTCCCTCCTCAGTACTGGGGGTTGAACCTAGGGGCGCTTTATCACTGACCTGTGTCCCTAGCCCTTTTTATTTTTAATTTTGAGACAGGCTCTCACCAGGTTGCTTCGGGTTTCAGTAAGTTGTTGAAACTGGCCTTGAAATTGTGATCCTCCTGCCTCATCATCCCAAATCACTGGGATTACAGGTATTAGCCACTGAGCCTGACGCTTGTGTTTGTTTTTGCTGGTAGGAGTACACAGTGACAAAGAATATGAAGACCTGGCTTTTAATCTCTTGTCTTCACAGTGAATCTATAAACTTTGTCAAAGCCATGAAAAATACTGGAGGCCAATGTATTCATAGAGTAGAGCATTAAATGCCTTTTTTCTTTTATATATATTTACATAGATATTTGAGAAAAATGAATTAGAAAATAAGGTCTATGGGGGCTAGGGGTATAGCTTAGTTGGTCTCGCAAGTCCAAGGTCCTGGGTTCAATCCCCAGCACTAAAAAAAAAAAAAAATACAAGGTCCATGTATAGCAGAGATTTTTGATTGTTTATTAACTTACTAGTTTTGAGTTTTTGGTGCCAGGGAATGATCCTAGAGAGACTTAACCAGTGAGCCACATTCCATCCCTTTTTATTTTTTGAGACAGGGTCTCACTAAGTTGCTTAGGGCCTATTAACTTGCTGAGGCTGGCTTTGAATTTGCGATTCTCCTGCCTTAGCCTCCCAAGTTGTGGGATTACGGGTATATGCCACTGAGCCCAGCTAGCTCAAGTTTTAACTTGTAATTGTTTGTCTGATATATCTCTTCAGATAAAGAATTTGTTAAATTGTTTAAATAAGATTGGAATATTTTTTTCCCTCCCAGCTTTTTTGTCTGCCCTAGAATAGTTTTCTTCTTCAACTTAGATATTTCTCTTGCTAACTCGTATTCATCCTTCACCTATCACTGCCGCTTTCCTAGAAATCCTTCCCTGACCCATCTTGAATGGTCTAGGTGCTATTCCTCTGTCACCTAAGATAATATACTCTCACTCAACACATTGTAAATAAATGCCTGTTTACTTACATCAACAGTGTTCATCACCTTCACTGCAGGGGCAATTTTAATCCTTTGTTGTTGTGTTTAGGGTACAGCACAGAGCCTGTTGCATGGTAAAAATTTATTAAAAATTTATGTAGTGATTAAAATGGATACTGAAGGTACTATTTACTTTTGCAAATGTGGGCAGGATCTAATGCCACATACATTATATCTCAGTCTACATTTTTTAATATTACAGAGATTTTTACAATTTTTATTATTAAATTTATAGTATTGTTTGTATTAAAAACTATCACAAACCACCTTGAAATATCTCTTGCTTTTTCTCAGGTTCCTTTTTTGCCGGGAGATTCAGATCTCGACCAACTGACAAGAATATTCGAAACTTTAGGCACACCAACTGAGGAACAGTGGCCTGTAAGCCCTTATGAGTTTTTTTTAACTATAGTTAGGGTTCTATAAGTTTTTTTAGTTGTCATATGCTTCATGTATGTTCTGTCTTGTGATTATTGAAGAAATATATTAAATATCTTAGTTTACTTGTGATAGCCTCATTACGAAATTACAAATGATTAAAAAGTTTATAAAGGAATACGTTAAAATTATGGCATACCTTTCAACCTCTGTTATACATATAGCCCTTCTCTCGAGTAATTCCTTCTTAGGTTATCACTGTTATATTTGGTATAAAGCTATGCTGAGTTTGTATACCCACAAGTACAAACATATACAATAGGGTTGCATTTTATCTCATTTTTTAAAAAAAATTAGGGGCTGGGGATGTAGATCATTGGTAGAATACATGCTCAGCATGCCTAAGACCCTGGGTTTAATCTCCTGCTCCAAAAAAGTGATCCTACTTCAGATTTTTGTCTTACAACTAACTTGACTCCTTTTGTTCAAATGAAATAAAATACTTATCATTAATCTTTCCCTTTTTTAATTTAATTTTTTAAAAATATTCTTTTAGTTGTATATGGACACAATACCTTTATTTTTATTTATTTTTATGTGGTGCTGAGGATTGAACTCAGTGCCTCATACATGCTAGGCAAGTGCTTTACCACTGAGCTACAACCCCAGCCCAAGGGCATACCTTCCCTTTTTAATGGCTGAAATATTCTCCTTTATGGCTATTTCATTTTACTTAACTAATGTCTTCATGCATTTAGGTATATTTATATGAAGTATTATTAGTGCAATTAAGATGTTTCAATATTATGATTATTTTATTTCATTACATCGTCTTCAAAAAAATATATAAAGTTGGGTGCAGTGATGTACACCTGTAGTCCCAGCTACTCGGGAAGCTGAGGCAGGAGGATCATGAGCCCAAGAGTTCAAGGACAGCTCCCGGGTCTCAATAGATAAAAATCTATCATAAAATTTATACCGATTTGAGCTGTGAAGTTTTATATTATAGTTTAACAGTACATTTTCATTTATTTTTTAAATAAAAAAATTATATAACTTTTGCTATTTCCTCACATTCTTGCTGCATGTCCTGAGGGATAAATAAATGCTAGAAATGAGAAAATTTTAATCATATTTCTTATAGTTAAAATTGTAATGAAAATTATCTGAAACTATTATTGAAGGAGGTTCTTTGTAATTTTTTTTAAAAAATATTTATTTATTTATTTATTTTTCGGCGGACACAACATCTTTGTATGTGGTGCTGAGGATTGAACCCAGGCCGCACGCATGCCAGGCGAGCGTGCTACCGCTTGAGCCACATCCCCAGCCCTAAGGAGTTTCATAAGTACTGTTATTTCCTCAATTTCCTAATTGGAAAGTTCAATATATGTTCTAATTATAAAACATTCCCTAAAGGTCATCATTTATTGAGACCTTACTATATGTCATTCATGGTGGGCATTTCATAAATCATATTTAATCTACCCAATAATAGTATAAATCAGATAGTTGAAACTTAGTGAAATTAAGTAATTTACCAATTTGGCATGGTGGTGTGTGCGTATAATTCCAGTGGCTCTAGAGCCTGAAGCAGGAGGATTACAAGTGCAAAGCCAGCCTCAAAAACTTAGCAGACCCTGTCTCACAATAAAAAAATTTTTTTAAAGAGCTAGGGATGTGGCTCAACGGTTAGGTGCCCTTGGGTTCAATCTCAGTACAAAAAAAAAAAAGTAATTTACCCAAGGTCACAGTGAGTATCAGAATTAGGACTTTAATCTGGATCTATCTGACTCCACAACTACTGTTCATAATATGAGTTCTCTGCTTTTCTACTTTTCTGCTGTGATTTTCTACATAGTATTTGATTACCAATGTCTCCTTTGTTTTTATTTTTTAATTCTTTTTGTAGTTGTAGATGGACAGCATGCCTTTATTTATTTATTTTTATGTGGGACTAAGGATTGAACCCTGTGCCTCACACATGCTAGGCAAGTGCTCTACCACTGAGCTACAGTCCCAGCCCCTTTTTTAAAATTTTCAAACTTTTTTTTTTTTCTTTTTGGTCGTACAAAGGATTGAACCCAGGGACATTCTACCAATACATTCCAGAATAAGATATAAAAATTTCTTACTTTGAGGCAGGGTCTTGCTAAATTGCCAAAGCTGACCTTGAACTGGAAATCCTCCTGCCTCAGCCTTTCAAGTAACTGGGCTTTAGGTATGTGCCACTGGGCCTGGCTAATATGTGGACTTCTGGATCATCTTTTGTGTTCCATTGATCTGTTTATCTCTGTTTATACCACAGTCTTAATTAAATAAATTAGATATTCTTAAAGTCAGATAGAATGATCCCACCCACTCTATTCTTTTCTAGAATTATTTCAGCTACTCTAATTCTTTTGCGTTTTTCTATAAGTTTTAGAATAATTAGTTTACATCTATATTAATTTTATCGATTGTGATTAACAATTGCATTAAGCCTATATCCATTTCAGAATTGATGTCCTAGATATGTTGAATCTTCCATTGTACAAAAATAAGGTTTCTCAAACAATTTAGAACTCTTTTATTTCATCAGCATTGTGTAGCTTTGAGTACAAGAATCTATATCTGTTTTGTTCCTTTTCATGTAAGTATTTCATTTTTCTTTTTGGTGATTGATATTATGTTTTTAATTTTTGTGTCTACATGTTCATTGTTAGTGTATAGAAGAATGTTTGATCTTATATTCTGTAGCCTTGTTCTACAATTTTTTTCTTTCTAATAGTGGGTATTTTACCACTTAGCTATGTTCCTAACTCTTTTAATTTTTTGAGACAAGGTCTTTCTAAGTTCCTGAGGCTGGCCTTGAACTTGTAATCCTTCTGACTCAGGTTCCTAAGCAGCTGGGATTATAGGCATGTGCCACCATGTTCAGTGTTTTGTTTTCTACAAATAGATTTCTTGGGATTTTTTTATGTAGACCGTCATATCATCTGCAAATATGAGTTTTATCTCATCTATGTACCTTTTAGTCCTTTACTTAAATTTGAATTATAAAATATTTTTACAGGACATGTGTAGTCTTCCCGATTATGTGACATTTAAGAGTTTTCCTGGAATCCCATTGCAACACATCTTCATTGCAGCAGGAGACGACTTGCTGGATCTCATACAAGGCTTATTCTTATTTAATCCGTGTACTCGAATTACAGCCACACAGGTATTTTTAACAATTTTTCTTTATATTAGGAGATATAAAGATAGTGTTAGCATGATAAAATAAAATTTGAATTTTGTAAAATTTCTAACATTTTTTAAATATCAGAAGGATGTGTTTTGCTTTGTTTTAAGGAATAATAAACTTTATGTCTTTTCCTCCAAACACTATTTGGAGGCATCAAATTGGATTATGCACACACAACTATAGGAGAGTTTATACTTATTTAGAAACATAGATATATCTATTCTTAGAATTGGTTTTAAGTAATTTATCTGCAGAGGAAAAAAACCCATGGCTTTTGTAACTGTTAAGAAATGGCAGGGGGGCTGGGGATATGGCTCAAGCGGTAGTGCGCTTGCCTGGCATGCATGCGGCCCTGGTTCGATCCTCAGCACCACATACAAAGAAAGATGTTGTGTTCGCTGAAAACTAAAAAATAAAAAAATATTAAAAAAAAAAGAAAAAGAAAAAGAAATGGTAGGGCTGGTGTTGTGGTTCAGTTGGTAGAGCGCTTTGCCTAGCATGCGTAAGGTACTAAGTGCAATCCTCAGCACCACATAAAAATAAAATAAAGGTATTGTGTCCATCTACTTTGAAAAATATTTTTTAAAAATAAATGGTATATAATAGTTGAATTCTTATGTATTAATTTAAACTTTATTGCCGCAGTCTCTGGCTGGGCACAAATCACGAGTCTCCACACAGCTTGTAGATTCAAACAGCAATTCTTTATTCCCGAACTCACACCAGCCGTCTACAAACACGTTCTGGGGGAATCCACGTTCTCTGCCCAAATCCACTTCGCATGGGCTTCTGTCTCCCAAAATATACTGTCTGACCCTAAGCACTCAAGAGGAACTCAGCAGCAGGATACGCCCTATTCTAAAGGGGAACACCCTAATCTCCTATTATGCTAAACTGCCCTATTCTAAAGGGGGAACACCCTAATCTCCTATTATGCTAAACCGCCCTATTCTAAAGGGGGAACACCCTAAACACGGATCCTGCCCTGGTCCTTGAGCAAGGTCACCTTTCAGAAGTCCTTCCACTAGACAGCATGGGAGTAAGCTGGCAAGGAATTTGTCATACCTACTTGGCTGATGGCTCCCAGCACTTTATGGCAAGCCTCATACTGAAAGTGGTTCTTTTAGTGCCCACCTCCCATCCTCAACCTCAATAAATTACAATCCAGATAGTTAATCTGGTTATTTTCAATCAGAAAGCATTAATGGGAAGGAAGGGTATAGTCAGATACAATGGTATGCTTGCAAGAAATTGAAAGATATTTTAAATTTAACCTAAACAATTGAGAGTTGTTTAAAAGAAATGAGAATGAACAATTTGGAAGACCAATATCTGCTCTTAAAAGAAGGGAGGGGGAAAAATTGGAGAAATAACAATAAACAAACAATGAGTAAAGTTATCCAATACAAAAATATAAGATCTATAGATCTTATATAGTAAAAATACTTTTCTTTGTTTTATGAACACACACAGTAAGGGCTGGGTATGTAGCTCAATGGTAGAGCTCTTACCTAGCATGTGACCATGGTTTCAATATCTAATACTGGGGTGGGAAAAAAACAAATATAGGCACACCAAAAAGGGTAATCACAAGTCACAAACACTTAATTGGGTAGAGCAGTGCAAAAATGCAATAATATAATGATTTGACCTTATAAAGGAAGAGACTAAAATAATAATAATAAAAAAAAGCATCACAAGTCTTCAAATCACATTAGACTACCAAATCATTGTTTAATGCATTTACTTTTATAAATAAACCTCCTTCCTTCCCCTCCCTCCATTCTTCCCCACCTCTCTCGGTGTTTGGGATTGAACCCAGAAATGTTTTACCACTGAGCTACATTCCCAACCCTTTTTATTTTTTATTTTGAGACAGGGTCTTGCTAAGTTGCTTAGAACCTGACTAAATTGTTGAGGTTGGCTTTGAACTTGTGATCCTCCTGACTCAGCCTCCCAAGTTGTGGGATTATGAGCATGCACCACTGTGCCCTGGTAATAAATAAACCTTCTCTTTTTAACAGTACGTGATACTTTAGTATATACATACTGGATATTTTACCATTAGAATTTCTCTTCTAATTTTAAAGAAGTAAACTTATTGATGCCATTTTACTCTTATGTTTTATTTACATCAGAAGAGACTAGGTACAGTTATCTAGAAAGTTATTTTCATTAGTAGTGGGTTTTTTAAAGATAGACACACTATCTTTACTTCATTTATTTATTTTTATGTGGTACTGAGGATTGAACCCAGTGTCTCACATATGCGAGGCAAGCGCTGTACGGTTGAGTCAGCCCCATTAATAGTATTTTTACAGAAAAGTACTAGTCACAATAATGAATTTGGGTGGGATTTGGTTAGATTGGGTTGTATTTTGATATATATGTGTTTTCCTATGCTGTAGTTTGAACTGTACATGCTAAGTACATTTTCTACAACTGAGCTATAACCCCCAGCCCAACAGAACCCTTAAAAATGGGTTTTAGGGGTTGGGGATTTAGCTAAATGGCAGAGCACTTGCCTAGGATGCACAAGGAACTGAGTTCAGTCCTTGGTCCTGGGAGTTCTGAAGGGGCAGGGAATGAGGCAAAAGTGGGTTTTTATCTCATGGATGTCTGTATTAGTTAAAATTATATGCTCTTTTTTTCCTAGATCTCTGCTTAGTCCAAAATTAGTTTAATTTCCTTATAGAACTGCTGTGACTTGGAAGTAATACTTTTAGAAATGCAAGTTTTTAAAAGCCTTACTTTTAAGAATTTGTATGATTTAGAATTTGAATATATGTGGATGTTGTAACCAACTTGAAGTTCTCTTTGAGCAAGTGCATTTTGAACTATATATATTTCATAATGTTTAGAGAACCAAAATGGATAATATCTTACTAGTGTCAGCATTCAGTTGTGGAATATTAGAAGTGAGCCCTTTTTTTGTTTGTTTTTTCTTTAAATATTTTTGGTTGGATTTGTTTTTTGTTTTTTGTTTTTTTTTTTTTTTGATACCAAGGATTGAACTCAGGGGCACTTGACCACTGAGCCACATTCCCAGCCCTAGTTTGTATTTTATTAGAGATAAGGTCTCACTGAGTTGCTTAGCGCCTGGCTAAATTGGTGAGGCTGGCTTTGAACTCATGCTCCTCCTGCCTCCGCCTCCCAAGATGCTGGGATTACAGGTGTATGCCACTGTGCCTGACCTTATTTTTAGTTGTTAATGGACACTTTATTTTTTTATGTGGTGCTGAGGATCAAACCCTGTGCCTCACACATACTAGGCAAGCAGTCTACCATTCAGCTATGGGGAGTCTTTTTCTTTTCTTTTTTTTTCTTTTCTTGTCTTTCTTTCTTTCTTAATATTTAGTTGTATATAAACAGTTTCTTTACTGTTAAGTTGAAAGGATATCGTTTATTGAATATTTTTTTAAATGTGAAATTAATGTACGTTTGATTATAAAATTTTGCATTAGGTTACCACAGATTTACATACAACTATAAACTGAAAAAATATTGGAAAGTTTTCATGTGATACTAACAAAGAAACTCTTTCCTTTATCATAAGAAAATAAACTTTTAGAAGCTAAAGCTAGCTTTACAGTCATGCAAAATACTGACACTTTAAGCAGAAAGTAACATTTTTCTATACTTGGCCTGTATTTTAATTCTGTCCAGTAGAACCAAAACCTCCTGAACCCCTTTCAGTATCATTCAACACTAGAACTTCTTCTATATCTGGAAAAAAAATCCGTTCACAAATGTGCTGTGCTATTTGATCACCCTTTTTTACTTCAAACTTCTCTTTGCCAAAATTAAATAACACAACACCAACATTTTTTCTATAATCTTCATCTATGACACCAGCTCCTACATCTATGAAATATTTTGCAGCCAACCCAGAATGTGGAGCTATTCTTCCATAGCACCCAGAAGGAAGAGCTATCTCAATGTTTTCACAAGGGCTTTCTCCATAGATGGTACTTTATAATCATAGGCATTGTACAGATCATAGCCTGCGGCCCACGCGGTCCCCCAGGTCGGGGCTGTGGCGTGCTCCGATAGACCTACAAAGCGGAGTCGCAAGCCGCCCTCCTCCGCAGGCCGGGCCTTTTGTTGGGGGAGATGGGGGTTACTTCTTTAGAACAGGGCATGGCAGTACTGGAGGGCAAGGGAAGACAAGAGACCAGAGAAGAGAGTGAGGGATTCTTTATTTTTATGTAATGCTGGGGATTGAACCCAGTGCCTCCCACATGCAAGGCAAGCACTTTACCACTGAGCTATAACCTCAGCCCCGCCAGTCTTTTTCTTAAAGTAACGAAATTAATAATCTTAGAATGCTAGATTTTTACTTGTAGTGATTTATTTGCATGTCCAAATACTTTATTTTAATTGTACTTTGTTTTGGGAATAAGGATTATCACATAGTATTTTTTTTTTTTAATAAATGTATTTTTAGTTGTCGGTGGACACAATACCTTTATTTTATTTTTATGTGGTGCTGAGGATCCAACCCAGTGCCTCAAGTGTGCCAGGTGAGCGCTCTACCACTGAGCCACAGGCACAGCCCAATCACATAGTAGTTTTTAATGCCCCCTGCAATTTTGGGGCATTAATTTTTTGAGCATTTGTAGATTTTCCTGCACACAGTCCAGATATTCACTTAAAAATCTTACTTTGGTATCTTTGAAAAGGCATTGAAAACTAAGTACTTCAGTAATCGTCCAGGACCAACCCCTGGATGTCAGCTGCCAAGACCAAATTGTCCTGTGGAAACTTTAAAGGAACAGTCAAACCCAGCCATGGCAACAAAACGGAAAAGAACTGAGGCCTTGGAACAAGGTAAATATTCCCATTTTTGCAAGAAATTGAATGAATTCAGAGAACTCCAAAGAGCTCATATATAGCTAGTGACTGAAGGAAAGCTAAGAATTGTAGCTTATGAGGTATTAACTTTAATTTTTTGTACTGGGGATTGAACCCAGGGGTGCTTTTCCACTGAGCTGCTTCCATGATTCTTATTTTATATTTTGAGACAGGGTCTTGCTAATTTGCTGAGGGTTGAAGTTGAGGCTGGCTTCAACTTCAGATCTACCTGCCAAGTAGCAGGAATTACAGCTGTATACTACTGTGCCAGGGTTGGCTATTTTTTTAAGTTGCATTAAATAGACAAAATGTGCTATTAACTGTTTGTTTAGTATACCTCAGAGTTATGAGATCTATCTGTGAGTTCCTTCCTCCTTTCACGCATTCATAAGTATAAACTATGCTTAATGTTTAAGTGCCAATAAGTTAAATAATGGGAGTTGGAATGCAGGGACTGGTTAAAATTACTACAAGACTAACTGTGAACACTTTTTTTTTTTTTTGCTTTCTAGGAGGATTGCCCAAGAAGTTAATTTTTTAGTTACAGAGATTTCCAGGATGATATTCTGTTACTGGAGGAAATAGTTCAAAAAGCAAATAATGGAAAAATAATAAATATTAAGTAAATACTGTAGAAGTGAATTTGTAAATATTCTACAGATGTAAAATATGTAAAACTGTCAGTTATTTTTATTAAATGTATTTTAAAATAAAAGAATTAATTCTAGTTTTTCTGAGTGCAGAAATGAGATAAGTTTGGTTCTTTGAAATGCAGAATTGAAAACACATGAGTGAGGGCTGGGGTTGTGGCTCAGAGCAATCACTTAGCATGCTTGAGGCACTGGGTTTGATCCTCACTACCTCATAAAGTAAAACAAAGACATTGTGTCCAACTGTAACTAAAAAAATAAATATTAAAAGAAAACACATTGGTGAAACCTGAAGAGTGCATGTAGTAATATGAATAACTATGTATGGCAATCTTTAGGATCTCAAAATTATATGTGAATGACAGTCTGTATCTCATATTGAATTTTTTTACTTGAAACTTTAATTTTTTCTATAATTATATATATATGTATATCTCTTGTGTGTGTGTGTATATATATATATGGAGTTGATTTAATTGTCATGTATGCAACAGTATTTACCCATGCTCTATATATGGACTGTAGTATTTTTCCACTGTTATAAAGAAAATTACCATAAGGGCTGGGGATATAGGTCAGTTGGTGGATTGCTTGCCTCGCATGCACAAGGCCCTGGGTTCAATCCCCAGCATCACCAAAAAAAAAAAAAAAACCATAAATACAGTAGTTTAAAATAACATAACACAGATTTATATCCCAAAGTTTTGAGGTCAATCTGGCATGGCTTAGCTATTTTTGCTTAGGATATCAGAAGGTGAAAGCCAAGATATTTGTCAGGTGGGCTATAACTTGGAGGCTGTAGGGGTAGGAAACTTTATCATTTTTGTAGGGTCTCAACTGCGTTCCAGAATAAGATTGACATAGATAAATAGGGAAAAGCATAGAAATGTAATAGAAGACTTACTTGGCATGGGAGCCCTCATTTAAAAAAAGGGTGTGGTGGTGCATGCTTGTAATCCCAGCAGTTTGGGAGGCTAAGGTGGGAGAATTGTGAATTCAAAGCCAGCCTCAGCAACAGTGAGACCCTGTCTCTAAATAAAATACAAAATAGGGCTGGAGATGTGGCTCAGTGGCTGAGTGCCCCTGAGTTCAATTTGTGAGACCAAAACCACAAAAATATGTAACCAAAGTTTTTTTTTTTTTTGTACAGAATTCCTTCAGCCTCAACTTTTCTTGTCTTTGATGCTAAGATTTGCATATTTCATATGGGAATTTCTTCTCTTTGTTTTTTCTTTTAAGAAACAGTATGAAAGAGTAATCTTATTGCACCTGCTGTTTTTCAGGTCCCTTTAACTTAGTATGCCAGAGGTCTTTTTGTTTTGTTTTGTTTTTTAAAACTCCTTTAAACTCTAGGTGAGAATTTGTTATGAAGTTCATGCAGTTCTTACGGTTCTAATTCTGGTGCTCTGCTGGCCCAGGCTTTTGGTAGCTGCCAACCTGTGGCTTCTCTCAGCTTCTTTTTTTTTTTTTTTTTTTTTTTTAATTTTTTTAATATTTATTTTTTTTAGTTATCTGCGGACACAACATCTTTGTATGTGGTGCTGAGGATCGAACCCGAGCCGCACGCATGCCAGGCGAGCACGCTACCGCTTGAGCCACATCCCCAGCCCCATTCTCTCAGCTTCTTAAGGCCACTCATATGCCTTATCATATGGCACTCACCATCACAATTCAGCAAGGGCATCACATGCCCCTTTAAAGGGCTTGTCTGATTTCCTCATATACTACCTAAAGAGAAAACTGCTTTAAAAAATAACAATAATAAACCCCTGATTGAGTTATCCATATATTAAACTTACTAAGGAGTTTAATTACCCCTTCAAAGCACTACCTAGATTATTTTTGAATAATCGGAATACGAATCTTGAGAAACCCATTTTTAGAATTCTGCCACATGGACATTTAGGTCATTTTCAGTTTTTCAAAGTTAATAGAAAAGGCAATATTCTTATGCATATACATAAATATCTCTAATGTACATATTTAGAATTATAATTGTGAGGTCATAAAGTATATACATTTCAATTAATTATATTGCCATATTTCTTCAAGTAATTATCAGTTTGTTACATCTACACCAGGCAGACTGAAAACCATGCCTCAAAACAGTCTGGAAGGGAGAAAGAAGGTCTTTTTTTTCACTCCTATTCCCAATGATCACATTCATAGACACTTAGCTGCCCTGTATATCTACGTTGCATCATCTGGCCGCTATGCAGCCATTCAGGAGTCAAGAATCCCATACGCATTGTTTCATCCAAGACAGGAAAAGTCAAACTTAGAGTTAATGGGCTGGCTCCAAAGCTGTACTGAGTAAGTTGATTGACAACTGCAACAAAATTGTAAGTATTCCCTTGAAAGAGTGGTACATGGCACTTACAGAAAAGCACACAGCTAAGAGAAGAGCCTAGGAAATAATAGGTCAAAGGAGTCTGAGGACATTTTGCTTTTATTTATTTGCTACATCTTAGGGATCACACTATATAAACACATAACTCCATTACATAGTTATGCTATAACTTATATAAATTTTTTTGATACTGGGGATTGAACTCAGGGGCACTTGACCTCTGAGCTACATTTCCAGTCCTAGTTTGTATTTTATTTAGAGACAGGGTCTCACTGAGTTGCCTAGCTCCTTGCTTTGAACTCTTGATTATCCTGCCTCCGACTCCAGAGCTGCTGGGATTATAGGCATGCACCACCGAGCCCGGCTAACTTACATAAACATTTTTGTATTGATAAACCTTTGTACTATTTAGAATCATTTGTTCTTGCAAGCAGAGAAGCAGTTAATAGCCATTTAATATATTAGAACCAGGAGTGGCGCACACCTGTAATCCCAATGACCAAAGAGGCTGAGGCAGGGTGGATTATAAATTTGAGGCCAGCCTTAGCAATTTAGGGAGAACCTGTCTCAAAAAGGACTAGGCGTGTGGCTCAGTAGTAAAGTGTACATGTTTCCATCCCCATTGCTACGTAAAGAAGAAAGGTATCTATACAAGACTAAATACAAAAAAGAAATTCCTGTATATGATAAAATCCTAGCTGAATCAATTATGAGCTTCATAGAATTTTTTTCAGTATTGCTTATTTTTCATTTGTGGAGTAGTTCTTTGGAGATATGTGTAGGTATACTTCACTGTTTTCATTAGCTGTATAGATACATATTACCCTGTGAACAAACATTTGGGGCAGGTATTTAGGTCCCCCCCCATTTTTTTTAACTTGTACAAATAATGCTGTGATGAAAATCCTTGAAGTGGCAGTTGTATGTTTTTGTTTTTATTTTTTATTTTATCCCCATGCTAGGGATGGAACACAGGGCCTCATACATGCTAGGCAAGTGCTATGTCACTAAGTCACATATCCAGACCCAGGCCAGTTTTGTTTGTGAGACATTGTCTCAGTTGCTCACACCGACGTAAAAATAAGATCATAATCCAAAAGCTTGGGAACTACTATGTAATTTCAAGTCACTGTTTTCCTTATAAAGTAAATGATAAGTATTATTAAACAAGATTGATTATATGAGACTGGGGTTGTGGCTCAGTGGTGGAGCACTTACCTCACATGTGTGAGGCACTGGATTTGATTCTCAACACCACATATAAATGAATAAAGGACTACATAAATAAATGAATAAAATAAAGGTCCATGAACCTCTAAAAAAATAAAATCGGCCTATTCACACTTTAAAAAAAAAAAAAAAAGATTGATTACATGGCTGTTTGAGGTGGCACACACCAGTATTCCAAGCTACTTCCGATGCTTAAGCAGGAGAATCTCAAGTTTGAGCCCAGCTTCAGCAACCTAACAAGACTTTATCTCAAAATACATAAAAAAGGGTTGGGGATGTAGCCCAGTGGTAGTGTGTCCCTCAAAAAAAAAAAAAAATATATATATATATATATATATATATGATAATATAGAGAAAAGGAAACATTGGAATATCAAGTATTTTTTCTTTTTCACTTTTTCTTTTATTGGTGCATTATAGGTGTACATAATATTGGGATTTGTTTGTAACGTGTATGCACACAACATAACAGTATAGTTTGGCCAAAATCATTCCCCATTATTTCTCTTTTTTCACCTCTGTTTCCTTCCCCCTCATCCCTTTAGTTTACTGATCTCTCTTTGATTTTCATGAGACCATCCATTTTCCTTTTTTCTCACTAGCTCCTACATATGAGAGAAAAAACATACAACCCTTTCTGAGTTTCATTTATTTCACTTAATATTATGTTTTCAAGTTCTATCTATTTTCCTGCAAATAACATTATTTCATTCATCTTTATGGTTGAATAAAACTCCATTGTGTGTGTGTGTGTGTATATCACATTTTCTTTATCCATTTGTCCATTGATGGACACGTAGGCTGGTTTCATGGTTTGACTGTTGTGAATTGTGCTGCTATAAACGTGAGTATGCTTGTATCACTGTAGTATAATTAATTCTTTAGGATATATATGCAGTGGTATAGCTGGGTTATTTGGTGGTTCCATTTGTAGTCTTAAGAAAGCTCCATACTTATTTCCATAGTGGTTATATTAATTTAAAAATCCCACTTACTGTATAAAATTATTCCTTTTTCTCTATCCTCTCCAGCTTTTATTGTTTGTACTTTTTGTTTTTTATTTAATTTTTTTTTTTTTTTTTTTTTTTTTTAGGTACCAGGGATTGAACTCAGGGGCACTCAACCACTGAGCCACATCCCAGCCCTAGTTTGTATTTTAGAGACGGGGTCTCACTGAGTTGCTTAGAGCCTTGTCATTGCTGAGGCTGGCTTTGAACTCGGGATCCTCCTGTCTCAGCTTCCTGAGCCACTGGAATTATAAGTGTGTGCCACCACGCCTGGCTCACATTTTTAATTGTGTATTACAGGCGTATATACTGATGGGATTTGTTGTTACATATATGTATGCATTATAACCATATAACTTGGCCAGTATCACTTCCCAGTACTTCCTCTCTCCCCACCTCCCATCCATTGGTCTCTTTACTGATTTCCATGAGATCTGCCCCCAACTTTCTTTTCCCTTTTCCTCTCTAGCTTCTGCATGAGAAAACATACAACTCTTTACCTTCTGAGTTTGACTTATTTCACTTAACATATGGTCTCTAGTTCCACTTATTTTCCTGCAAATGACAATTTCAGGATATATAAATAATAAATATATATACTATATATAATAATATATATATTATATATATATATATAAAATATTTTTTAGTTGTAGTTGGACACAATACCTTTATTTCACTTATTTTTATGTGGTGCTGAGGATCGAACCCAGGGTCCCACACGTGTGAGGAGAGTGCTCTACCAATAAACCACAACCCCAGCCCCACATTGTGTATATATTTATCTATTTATCTGTTGATGGACACCTAAGCTGGTTCCATAGTTTGGCTCTTGTGAAGTGTGCTGCTGTAAACATGAGTATGCCTATATTACTGTACTATGATGACTTTAAATTCTTGAGGATAAATACCATGGAGTGGTATAGCTGAGTCATGGTGGTTCCATTCCTAGCCTTTTGAGGAAACCCTTACTGCTTTCCATAGCAGTTGTTATTATTCTGTGTATTCTTGAGAACTGCCATTCTGACTAGTATGAGTTTTGATTTGCATTTCCCTAATTGGTAATGATGTTGAATATTTTTTTCGTGTATATATTGGCGATTTGTATTTCTTCTTTTGAGAAGTGTTTGTTGAGTTCATTTGCCCATTTATTGATTGCGTTATTTGATTTTTTGGTGTTTAGTCTTTTGAGTTATTTATATACTCTGACTATTAATCCTCTGTTAGAAAAATAGGCAAGGTTTTCCCCTATTTTGTTGGTTCTCTTCACATTCTTGTTTTGTTTGCTATGCAGAAACTGTTAATTTGATACCATCCCATTTATTACCCCTAAGCATTATTTCCTGAGCTTTAGGGTTACCATTGAATAAGTGGTTGCCTGTGCTATATATTGGAGTATTGAAATGTTTTCTTCTAGGAGTTGGTTAGTTTTTGTTCTAATTCCTACTTCTTTTGATTCATTTGAATTGACTTTTGTACAGGACGAGAGAGGATCTAATCTCATTTTTCTACACATGGATATCAGTTTTCCAAGCATCCTTTGTTGAAAAAATTGTCTATTCTCCAGTGTATGTTTTTGGCATTTTCATCAAGGATCAGATGCCTGTAGATGTGTAGGTTTACTTGAGTATCTTCTGTACCATTGGACTATGTGTCTGTTTTTATGTGAGTACCATGCAGTTTTTGATTCCCAAGTATTTTATTGGTTTTTTTTTTTTTTTTTGAGGCTATTGTGAATTGGGTAGTTTTCCTAATTTCTCTTCCAGTGGCTTCATTGCTTATGTATATAAATGCATTTGGTTTATGGGTAATGATTTTATATCCTGCTGAATTCATTTATTCTAGAAGTTTTATGGTATTAGGCATAGGGTCTTTTTTCCAGTGCTTAAGTCTTTGATCCACTTTGAGTTGATTTTATGCAGGGTGAGAGTGAGAGAGGTTTAATTTCATTTTGTTTCATATAGATTTCCAGTTTTCCCAGCCCCATTTGTTGAATGGGCTATCTTTTCTCTAGTGTATGTTTTCGATACCTGTGTCTAGTATAAGAAAACCATATTTATGAGGTTTGTCTCTGTCTTCTATTTTGTACCTTTGGTCTACATTTCTATTTTGGTGTTAATATTATGCTGTTTTGTTATTATTGCTCTATAGCATAGTTTACGGTCTGGTATTGTGATGTCTCCTGCTTCACTCTTCTTGTTAAGGATGGCTTTGACTTATTCTGGGTCTCTTATTTTTCCAAATGAATTTCATGATTGCTTTTTCTAGTTCTATGAAGAATGTCATTGGGATTTTAATAGGAATTGCATTAAATCTGTATAACAGTTTTAGTAGTATGGCCATTTTGACAATGTTAATTCTGCCTATCCAAGAGCATGTGAGATCTTTCCATCTTCTAAGGTCTTCTTCAGTTTCTTTCTTTAGTGTTCTGAAATTTTCATTGTAGAGGTCTTTCACCTCTTTTGTTAGATTGATTCCAAAGTATTTTATTTTATTTTTTTTACCATGCAATTTTTGTTACTACAACCCTGTAGTATAATTTTTTTTTAAAAGAGAGAGGGAGAGAGAGAGAATTTTTAATATTTATTTTTTAGTTTTCGGCAGACACAACATCTTTGTTTGTATGTGGTGTTGAGGATCGAACCCGGGCTGCACGCATGCCAGGCGAGCGCGCTACCGCTTGAGCCACATCCCCAGCCCCCTGTAGTATAATTTGAAGTCAGGTATTGTAATACCTCTAGCACTGCTTTTTTGCCTTAGAATTGCTTTGGTTATTCTGGGTTTTTTATTCTTCCAAATGTATTTTAGAACTATTTTTTCTAGTTCTGTGAAGAATATTATTGGTATTTTTATGGGGATTGAATTGAATCTGTAAATTGCTTTTGGTATAATAGCCATTTTAATAATAATAATTCTGCCAATCCATGAATATGGAAGGTCTTTCCATTGTGTGTCTTCTTCAGCTTATTTCTCAAGTGTTCAATAGATTTCATTGGAGATATCTTTCACCTCCTTAGATTTATTCCTAGTTTATTTTTTGAGACTATTGTGGAAAGGATTGTTTTTCAGATTTCTTTCTCTGTAGATTCATTACAGGTGTATAGGAAAGCTATTTATTTTCATACATGATTTTGTCACCTGCTCCTTTAGCTTTAGCTATCTTCTGAAGCTTTTTGGCTCCTAAATATAGAATCCTTTCTTTTGCCAAAGTGGTAATCTAAATACTTATTTTGAATTTAGGAGACATCTGTGAAGACACCTTTTCTTAATCCTTCATGTTTTCTCATCTCTGACTATTATGCTGTTGCTTCAAAGGTAAGTTACATAAATATATTTACATGATTCTTTATTTTATCTTTGTTCTAAAACAGTAACCAGTGATTTCAAATAGATTATGACATCCATAACCTAAATCCAAACTTCTGAGTTTTTTTTTTTGTTGTTGGTGCTGGGATTGAACCCAGGGTCTTGTGCATGCTAGGCAAGCACTCTACCAACTGAGCAATATCTCCAGCCCTCAAATCCAAACTTCTGAGTCATTCAGACTAAACTAGGAAATAAAACTTTCAGCTTTTTTTTTTTTTTTTTTTGGTACCAGGAGTTGAACTCAGGGGCACTCAGCCACTGAGCCACTTCACCAGCCCTATTTGTATTTTATTTAAAGACAGGGTCTCAATGAGTTGCTTAGTACCTTGCTTTTGCTGAGGCTGGCTTTGAACTCGAGATTCTCCTGCCTCAGCCTCCAGAGCCACTGGGATTACAGATGCACACCATTGCACCCAGCAGCTTTTTGCTTTTTAAAAAAGTATTCTCTCAGGCTGGGGCTGTGGCTCAGCTGTAGCGCACTTGCCTGGCATGTGTGAGGCACTGGGTTTGATTCTCAGCACCACATAAAATAAAGGACTATCAACAACTAAAAAATAAAAATTAAAAAAAAAAGTATTCTCTCTCTTTTTTTTAAAATTGCTTTTATTTTTTAAATACATGACAGCGGAATGCAAAAGTATTCTTTTTTATTCTCACAGTTTCCTAATGCAGTACAGTCATGTATCACTTGAGAGGGATATATTCTGGGAAATACTCAGGAAGTTCCATCTGTTGCAAACATCATAGAATGCTTATACAAACTAATACAACTCTAAGTATCATTAGGCCAATGTCAACTTACAGAACTCCTGTGGCATATGCAGTCTATCAGTGACTAAGATGTGGTATGTGACACCTCACTATTAATAAAATACCTATGACTAGAAAATTGCCCTGTGTATGCCATTTTTCAGTGATCTCAATAAACTGACATTCAGGTCATGATTTATGTAAAATCACATGACAGCTAAAAGCCTAAACCTTAGAATTCATCTTTGCTCAGGCCCTGATTAGATGTGTCACCTGAAGCAGCTTCAGATCCTTCAAATTCTTTCCTGAACCATCAACTCTACCTCACAGGATGTCTTGAGAGGGATAGCTATTAAGCATCTTGTAGATTTGGTGATAGATCTGTATAGGGTTGTTTAAAAAATGTTACCACTCTGGGTTTGGGGTTATATCTCAGTGGTAGAGCACTTGCCTAGTATGTGTGAGGCACTGGGTTCAATCCTCAGCACCACATAAAAATAAATAACTAAAATAAAGGTATTATGTCCATCTACAACTAAAAAAGAAAAAAGAAAAAAAAATGTTACCACTTTGACAAAGAAGCTTTGAAAATAGCAATGACTTCTGCCAGAGTCCTACCATCATAACATACATTATTAAGTTGTTGACTTAGCCAATCTTAGATCCCCTATAATCAATCAAACTACTTAAATACTATTGATAATTATTGTACTAATAACTACTTTCTATGTAAGTATAAGTAAGTAATTTTTGGTTTTCTCCCAAATAATTTGTTTACAAGACATTGGTAAACACTGAAAACTTCATAAAATTTAATAATGTAACTTTATAAATAAAACATCAACATAGAATAGTAGTAAATTTCTTATAGAAAATATAGAAAAAGTTTGATTAAGCTACCTCTTAACATTGAAAACACAATTTATTGCTCAAGATGTAGAAACATGTATACAATTCTCTTTCAGAGCCTTTTTTTGTGGTGTTAGGGATTGAACCCAAGGTCTGTACATGGCAGGCAAGTACTCTACCACTGAACTACATCCCCAGCCTCCAAGTCTCTTGATTTGGAAATCTCTCAGTTCTAATTCCAACGGGTTCATCTTCAAGAAATACCTGATGGTAAAGAATGGGCTCTCTTAAGAGTTCTTGTGTTATTTGGATCTAGTTGAGGTTGCTGAATTGAACAAATGCAGCCCACAGAATTAATAATTTGGACACTTGAATGTACAGGATCATGTAAAAGAGAGAATTCTGATGTTTTAGGCCAGAGGTTTTTGAGTAGAAAATTCTCTTTCATCAGATTTTTGTTTTTATTGTCTTTTGAGGCAGTGTCTTTTTCTTCCAGTGCCCGAGCAAGCATGTAACTAACTTTTCTTTGATGAGCCAGTGCTTCTTCTTTATCATTTAACTGCATGCAGGGAAATCAAAAATATAATGGTTAGTCAATAAGTCAGAATATAATCAGAAAAAGGAGTGTCCATATTTTATCAAAATATTCAACTCTAAATCTGTCCAGTCAATCTGTATAAGTTGTCACCTGATGCCTAAGTATTATGCTACATTTGAGGATTGTTTTCAAAAAGAAAAACAGAAGACAGTATTACTTCTTTTTTTTTTTTTGGTACTGGGGATTGAACTCAGGGGCATTCAACCAGTAAGCCACATCCCCAGTCCTATTTTGTATTTTATTTAGAGACAGGGTCTTGCTGAGTTGCTTAGAGCCTCACTGTTGCTGAGGCTGGCTGTGAACTCGCAATCCTCCTGCTTCAGCCTCCCTAGCTATTGGAATTATAGGTGTGTGCCACCGTGACCAGCCAAAATAGTATTACTTCTATTGAAAATTTTATGTCATCTAGATCCAGGAGAAATGTGTGTATGTGTGTGTGTGTGTGTGTGTGTGTGTGTGTGTGTGTGTCTGTACAATATATCAACATTTATTTCAAAAATAATATTGTTATTCATAAATTGTTTTTATAGATTTATATGCAAATGAGTATTAAAAGTCCTTAGAGTTAAAGTATGTTTAAAAACACCTCAGTCACTCAACATCTTATCTGCAATGGGGATAACAATAATTTCAGGGTTTTGGTAAAGATTAAAAAATACCGTATGTGAGGAAGTGCCTTGAACCTTAAGTGATATTTGTGCCTTATCGTGATATTTACATGTAAATGCAGGCGACTGAGCTGGCTGAAGGAGGGAGTTTCAGAGGTGGAGCTTTAAACATGAGTAAGAGAAATGGAAAGAGCATGAGTTAAGGAGATGGTCACATGAATTTGGAGAATGCTATCCTAAAATAGGAAAAGGGCATAAAAGAAAAGTATAGAGAGATGAAGTGCTGAATTAGTAAGAGGCAGAAGAGACTGGCTTAACCACAACTTCTTATAAAAAGAAAGCAAAGGTTACTAACCAGATCTATTAGCATCCTAAAAACTGCTTGAGGATCATCCTGGTCTTCAGTTCTCTTAGAACTGTTTTCTGAAGGCAACATACCCAACAGTTTCTGCCCTAAGGTCTTCTTACTCCTTTGTGATGAATCTCCTAAAGAACATGAAAACACAGCTGAGACAAAAATGTGTTCATTGAAGTATTTCCAGTAAGGAGATAACTGTGAACCAACACTAATTTCTAAATCAGTCCACACATTGTCCTCTTCAAGAGGCCACTGGGACATGTGAGTCTCCTGAAAAAGATAATGTAGTGGAAGGAGCATGGACCTGAGAACCAGGAGGGCATCTGCAGGTGTCAGGGCCACCACTGAAAAACCCAGGGCCTGCCCTGCCTTTTTATAGCATAGTTGCTCTTTAGCACCAGCTGTTGGCTGTGAGAGAATGCAGTCCATGTCAGAGTAGCCAGAATCACAGATTGAATGGCAAATCTCTCAATGTTAAATATCAGCCACTAACCACATGATTTGAAAAAACAATGCAGACCCAACAAAAATGTCTGTAGACCCCAGAGGCCTCTGAACCATGCTAACGCTGGAGCCAAAAAGACCTGAGCTCAAATCCTTGTTTAGCCAACTTACTAATGGTAAGTTTTGTGAGCTTCATATTCTTCACCTCTAAAATGAAAATAATATTACCTACTTCTGAGGTTCCTGTGCCATAAATGATTTTTTTTTAATATTTTTAGTTATAGATGGACACAATACCTTTATTTTATTTTTATTTTATTTTATTTTATTTTTTAGTTATCGGCGGACACAACATCTTTGTTTGTATGTGGTGCTGAGGATCGAACCCGGGCCGCACGCATGCCAGGTGAGCGCTCTACCGCTTGAGCCACATCCCCAGCCCCGATTTTATTTTTATTTTGATGCCACTTAAAAATGACAATAACTCCGTGAGACTCTTGTCTCTAATAAAATACAAAAATTGGGCTGGGGATGTGGCTTAGTGGTTGAGTGCCCCAGAGTTCAATCCCTGGTACCCACCCCCCCTAAAAAAAGTAAAAGGAAAAAAATGGCTGAAGGAGCCACATGGATGGGAGAAGGATTAAAGATTGAGTTGATTATCAATGTCCAGTGACTGATAATGGAGCCTCCATAAAACTCCCAAAGGACTGGGTTTGAGAAACTTGTGGATAGCTGAATATGTGTGCAGGCTCCTGATGGGTAGCATGTCCCAGAAGGGTACAGACATTCTGTGCCCCTCCCCACATGCCCTATGCATCTCTTCCTTCTGGCTGTTCATCTGTATCTTTGTAATATCCCTTTTATTAAATCTTATTTATTTATTTTTTTGGTGGAGTTCTTTTTTTTTTTTTTTTTTTTTTGTCTTTTTTGGAACTGGGGGTCAAACCCAGGGCTTTGCGAATGCAAGGCAGACACTTTGCCATTGAGCTACATCCCAGCCCTCCTTTTTTTTTTTAATATTTATTTTTTAGTTTTAGGTTGGCACAATGTCTTTAATTTATATTTATGTGGTGTTGAAGATTGAACCTATGCATGCTAGGCAAGCGTTCTACCACTGAGCCACAACCCTAGCGCCTGTAATATCCTTTATAATTAACCACTAAATGTGTTTCTTAGAGTTCTATGAGCCATCTTAGCAAACTAATTGAATCCATAGAGGTGGTCATAAGGAATCCAATTCACTGAGAAATATTAGTTAATAACCTACTTTTATTGACTGGCCTCTGAATGGGGGCAAACTCATGAGACTTGAGCCTTTACACTGTGGAATCTGACGTTAGTAGATACAGTCAGGGTTGAGTTATACTGCAGGACCTGTTGGGTGATGTCCAAGGGAGAACCAATTGCTTAGTGTGTGGGGACATCCCCAACACTTTTGGTGTCAACTGCTGTACTGAGTGGTGTGTGAAACATTTTGATTTTTCCTACTTCTTACATTAAGCAGAATTCTGGAATATAAAATAGGCACATACTCAAGTGCTGAATGAATATGACTCCACCTCTTAAGAAAATCCCAATTTTGTCTATGAAGCAACATCCTAATGGCCCAACCTCCCCGCAGAGTTGGGTCCATTGTTGCAGGTGACAGCGTAACAGGCTTTCCTAAGATTCCTTTTGTCCTGCTTTCTCCTTTTCTTCTCTCTCCCTCAATATTCCTTTTCCAAAAGAATAAACAAGTAATTAACATCCGATTTCCAAAGGAATCTGACTTCACTTAACCCAGAACACCATAGCTGTCTACACTTTGAAAATCATGCTCTTATCAAGGGCCTAGCTGAGAAGAAAGGTGTCTGAGGAAGAAAGATCACTCTCAACAGTTATCCATGGTGGAACTAAAATTCTTTATGTTTTCTGTTGATGCCTAGCTAGAAGTCTAAATACATGGACCATGTCAGCTTTTTTCCCCTAGCAAAATCACCTACCCTGAGTTAAACATTAAGTAGACCTTCAACTTTTATAAAGGAATTATTATAGAAAATAGACATAGATATTAATTTTGTATTTATTATAAATTATTGTAGCCAGGTGCGGAGGCACATGCCTAAAATCCCAGCAACTCAGGAGGCTGCCCAGGACCATTGTAAGTTCAAGGCTGGCCTCAGCAAGATCCTGTGTCTAAATAAGAAATATAAAAAGGAGAATAAAGCTCAGTGGTAAAGTAACTCAGGATCAATCCCCAGTACCAAAAATAAATAATTGTTGAGGATTTAGCTTTTATATTTGCTCAGTGGACTCTGAAAGCCTCATGTCAGTGACGCTTTTGGAATCTAATTTCAGGACAATGTGACTGCCTTTTTTGGAAATGAGAGTTGTGGGATATTCTATTTTCCCTGTAGCCCTAACTTCTACCTGATGAACACTCTTAAAGATATAGCTTTTATGATTTTCTTTTCTGTCTTTCGTAGTTCTAACTACTTATCTTCTCATTATCCTTACAAGCCACTTACCTTTTCATCAAAGAAGAAGGGGTAAAGTTTAACTAGTGAAGCTACAATTCACAATAGTTGACTTATATGGTATTACTTATGTATACTGATGGAAAAATATTTCAAGCGAAATTGATATCTACTATTAAATTTTTTTATTTTTATTTTTTTGATATGGGGGCACTCTACCATTGACCTTCATCCCTAACCCTTTTTATATTTTGAGACAGGGACTTGCTAAGTTGCTAAGGCTGGCCTCAAATATGTGATGCTCATGCCTGAGCTTCCAGAGCATCTGGGAGTATAGGGGTGCAACACCTTATCCTACTCAATTTTTAAATAAATCACAAACAACTACATGTGAAATTTCAATTCTATTCATCTACTCTGGATTAACTGTGTTTCATCAACTTTGATTATAACCCAAAACAACTGAATTTACACCTCATTATTTATGGTCATTAGGATTCATAGTTACCATCCTCTTTAAGGTGCTTCCAATTTATCTGTTTCGTTGCTTTTTTACACATTTTATCCATTTGTGTCAATCTTAGTGCCTGGTCATTTTTTCTCATTAATTGTTGCTCAAATGCAATTCTGAATGCATCTGCCATTGTGTAAGCTTCTTCTTTACTCTTCTGCAAAAGTTCCAACTGGTTTTGAAAGAAAGTTCAGGAAGTGTCAGAGGCAAAACCAAAATAGTTTTTGCCTGTACTGAATGTTGAATCAAATTAACATATGCAGTCTCCCTGTCTGATACTGATCTATTGCTGGTATTGATTTAGTTTACCTGCTTAAACTAAAATTACCACTTGCTGATTCTAGAGCCTACTATGATCTGGATTATCAGTAGTTTCCCCCTTGGCGCCTTTCAACTATTTGCTAATCCAGTTCTTGGAATTTTCTACCCTTGACAAGCTCTATGAGTGTACTACCCAAATCCCAGGAGGAAGGACCCAACTAGAATTAGAAGGCAAGATGTCAAAGGCTGCATTTTAATTTGGCGTTGGGCCACAGCAAACACCACTGAACACCTCTGGAATACCTCCCAGAGCTTATCACAACTGTGATACATGTAAATGTATACTTTTCTTAGTGAATTGTTAATGTTTAGCTGTTAGCTTGCCCATGTTTTCTAAAGGCTCTGAATTCCATTCCTTAAAAAAGTAGTAAAACATTTTAAAAATTATGGGTCATGTACAAGATTTATAATAAAAGCCCAATTATAACAACTATCATTTCATTAAGTGGCACACTCATGGCACTGTGCTAAACATAATATTTCCATTTCCTCTTCTCGCTACAACCCTCTAAGGTAGTTACCACCCTCTGTTTAAAATAGAGAAAACTGAGACATCCTGCCCACATTGCAAATAACTGGAGCTAAGGTGCACCCCTAAGTCTGGCTGGCACAAAGTCTATACCTGGTTGCTTTTCAAGTAATCTCCACATTTATCTCCCTATTAATCAGTGTTACTGTTACTAATTCCTAGAGATATTAAGCATAAATACAACTTTTCCTTCTATTTTATAGTAATTTTAAGACCATATATAATTGAGAAAAATACAAATTTAGGAAACATTAACTATTGCCTTAGGCAAATGACTACGTGGCTTCAAATATCATACCAAGTACTATTTATATTAGAATCAAGTAAACAAAATCTCATTTATAAATTAATGCTGTCATATAAAGCTAACTATAAGTTCCACAGCCAAAGGCTACTACTGCATATACCTCCATTTATTGTATTAATGGAAAAAGAATCAAAGCTTCTGCTATTGTGATAATGCAATACCTCGTTTTTGAGCTGAAGAACCAGTTTATGAGTGGATGCTGCCATTCTGGCACAAGAACAGGGGCTCCCTCCAGGACCATGACAAAGGCAGGCTCCAAGGATTGCAAGCTTAAAACCCAAAAGCATTACCCATGTTACTAAGTGTCACACTGTTTTAGCTGCACACAATGCAGGGCACCCCCACATACCCACACATACTACTATTCAAGCATCTGATCCAGAATCAAAGGGAGAAAAAAACAGGAGCCTATTCAAGATTGTAACAGAAGATTTCCTGAATTTTTTCTCAGTTGATTTTATATTCCTTTCTGCTATACAGGTTGAGTATACCATATCTGAAATGCTTGGGACCAGAAATTTTTCAGAATTATGGATTTTTTTGGAATTTGGAATATTTGAATATACATAATGAGCTATTTTGAGGACAGGATCCAGTTCTAAACCAAGAAATTCATTTATTTTTTATGTACACTTTAGACATAGCCTGTGGGTAATTTTTTTAAAAAAATTTTTTAGTTGTTAATGGACCTTTATTTTATTTATTTATGTGCAGTGCTGAGGATTGAACCCAGTGCCTCAGACATGCTAGGCAAGCGCTCTACCACTGAGCACAACCCCAGCCCATCTGTGGGTAATCTTATACAATTATATTTTTCATGCACCTTCATTCTAACTGCCAGTTCCCTCTGAGGAGACTGCATACTCAGAAATGTTACATGAAGCTGGGCGTGGTGGTGCACATCTGTAATCCCAGCAGGAGGATCCAAGTTCAAAGCCACCCTCAGAAACTTGGAGAGACCTTGTCTCAAAAAATAAAAAGGGCTGGTTAATGTGGCTCAGTGGTAAAGTGCTCCCAGGTTCAATCCCCACTTAAAAAAAAAAAAAAAAATATGAGCTCAGGACCTTTGAACCTCACTAGCCAAACACCCACACTAGAACCATTAGCAGATCTTCATTCTGATCCTGGGTCAACCACAGGCTATATCGTCACCTTGGGAAAGTAAATGAACTTGTCTAAGTTTTAGACTGATAATACCCACTTTGTAGCCTTCAGAGACAACTATAAAGATGAGATAAAATAATGTGTGAAAGTTCTCACATTGTAAGCCCTTGCCCAGGAGTGAGACACTACTTAACACAGCTTCTGCTGCAGTTGTAAAAATAAGAAATAAATGAGGTGAGAAGCAGGTAGCACATCCCTAATGTCCAAGAATGTCATGCCTGAAGGTCATGGTAGCAGCAAGGCGTGAAAAACTGACCTCTGCAAATCCTTGGGCCTCTCTCACCTTTAGTCTCAAATTGCTAAGTACAGTGCCATCTTTGAACAGGTACCAAGAAAGAGGAAAATAGAAAATCTCCTTCCCACTTGTTCAACTTCCTTATATACATACCTACCTCAAGACCTGACACATCTGTAAAGTCATTTTTATCCCGGCACATGTTTTCCTGAGCCATCTTCTGCTGTTTTATATCAAGTATGGCGAGGGCCTCCAAGTATTGTTTATTCAAAACTAGGAAAGCCATACAGGAGAATGTTAGTTATGAATCTAGCCTCATCTAATCTGGCTACACCAGATTAGATATAGTCATTTCTTCTGAGCTACATATATACAACTGACGGATTTTGGACTCCGTCCAAAAAACCTACTGATTGAATAGCAAGTATCATGTGAAATAACATACAATACTAGAAAAAAATTTTTTGGACCAGGGATTAAACTCAGGGGTGCTTAACCACTGAACCACTTCCCCAGTCCTTTCTATATTTTATGTTGAGACAGGGTCTCACTAAGTTGCTTAGGGCCTTGCTAAGTGGCTGAGACTGGCTTTGAACTTGCCATCCTCCTGCCTCAGTCTCCCAAATTGCTGGGATTACAGGAATGCACCACCACACCCAGAAAAAAAAAGTTATTTTTAATACCAAAGCATCTTAACTTTGAATCCCAAATTTGCTCCTTGTTGGCTCTGGGAAAATTTGTAGGATTTTAAAAAAGGGAACATGTAAAGGCAAATTATTCAGAAACTGCAGATAGTAGGAGAAATGGATGATGAGATCTCATATATTGTATTCATGTTGAATGTACCAGCTGCCACACTTTACCAGATTTTTCCCTATTAAAAGTTTTCATGGGCTGGGGTTGTGGTTCAGCGGTAGAGTGCTCGCCTAGCACATGTGAGGCCCTGGGCTGGATCCTCAGCACCACATAAAAATAAATAAAATAAAGGTATTGTGTCCAAGTACAACTAAAAAATAAATATTAAAAAAAGTTTTCATAAGAGGCTCTCAAACTACACATTTAGAACATGAGGGATCCTGCTATCTGCTGGAGAGCAGAAAATAGTACCTTTCCCCCTCATGCTATTGGGTAGGGGCAGGGAAGTAGGAGAGGTTGTGAGTAAAGCAGCTTCTATACTGACCTAATCTAACACAGGCCACAGCTTTATGGGTTCAACTGCCTGAAACACCATCTGTGTGTGCAGATCTCAACTGGAGATGTTCATACACCTCTGTCACACACGACAGAGAGGCCTCTCAGTCCTGGGGGATGATTTAGAGCTTGTTTTGACACCTTCAAGCCACCACTTAGTTTCTGCTAAGGGAGAATTAACATCTCTGAAAAATTTGCAAAAAGTTGGTACCACTTTAATGCTCTTCTAATTTTCTTTATATAATGGATATATATTTTTCTATATGTGCATACATTTGTGTGTGTGTGTGTGTATTTTTTTTTCTAGTTGGGTTCCTCAAGCATCATGCTCTACTGTTTTACTTTACACTAAAACTAAATAAAAATAAGGAGTAAGGAGAAACGGTTTAATGGGTAGAAGGTTTTTTTTTGTGTGTGTGTGTGTATAGTGCTGAGGATTGAACCCAGGGCCTTGTGCATGCAAGGTAAGCACTCTACCAATTGAGCTCTATTCCCAGCTCTAATGGTTACAAGCTTTTACTTTGGAGAGCTCCAATGTTTTGGAAATAGAAGTGGTTTGGCTACACAGTATTGCCAGTTCCACTGAATTTCTCTTTTAATATAATAAATTTTATGTTGGGTGGATTTTGAGCTGATAAAATTTTAAATTTAAGAAACCTCAATGATGCATTTCTTCCTTTGATTATCCTTAAAACATATTACTTAAAAATACTAGCATTTTGTTTCTATTATGTGTTCTTACTACATAATACCCTACACAAACTAATCTTTTTTAATATTTTTGAGTTATAGATGGACACAATATCTTTATTTTGTTTATTCATTTTATGTGGTGCTAAGGATTGAACCCAGTGCCTCACCTGTGCAAGGCAAGTACTCTGCCACTGAGCCATAACCTCAGCCCTGCAAAACTAATCTTTAAACATAATATTTTAAAAGAATCATCAGAAGACCACACTTTACTTACTTGCTTGTTCAGACTTTAGCATTTTAATTTCTTCTGTTTTCAGTTTCAGATTCTCTTTGAGAACTGCATTTTCACAGTTTAGTCTGGAAAAAAGCACCCTTCAAATAACTAAAACATTATCACTTCCTGAATGAGAATAATTTTTTTTCTATAATTAGAACATAAAAACCTAAATATAATTTTTTTCTACTTTAAAGGGCTGGGGATGTAGCTCAGTGGTAGAGCACTTGCCTCGCATGTCTGAGACTCTGGGTTCAGTCCTCAGTATTGAAGAAAAAAGGAGTTTAAAATATATTTTTAAATTTTGAGATAGGGTCTTGCTAAGTTGCTGAGGCTGGCCTTGATTCTCTTACCTCAGCCTCTCAAGTACCTAGGATTATAAGCATGTGTCACCATACCCTGTCATATACATTTAAAAAAAATAGAAAGGCAGAAAAGTAACAAAAAATAAGGAACCATTAAGCAGTAAGAATTTTATAATATTTACAGTTAGCTTAAAGAAGAAAGCCTAAACTACATTTGAATTAATGCATTTTAAAGATTCTTTTTTTTTTTTTCTGATGCCAGGGATTAAATTCAGGAGCACTCAACCACTAAGCCACATCCCCAGCCCTATTTTGCATTTTATTTTGAGACAGGATCTCACTAAATTGCTTAGGGATTTGCTAAGTTGCTGAGGCTGGCCTCAAACTTGCAATCCTCCTGCCTCAGCCTCCCTAGTCACTGGGAGGTGTGTACCACCATGCCCAGCAGTGCATTTTGAGGCCCTGGCTGTGATCCTCAGTGTTGTAAAGAATAAAATATTATACAAACCTTTCATATTTTTGGGTCCAAGATTCCTCTATATTTTTAAATCTATTCTGATCAAATTCTATTTCCCACTGCAAGGCATTTATTTCCTAGGGAAAGAAAATAGCACTTTCATGGAAAATTACTACAAATATATCATTTCATTTAATCATTTCACAGAAATGGTTTAAAAAGAAAAAATGATCATTCAAAAGAGTCTTTGACATTTGTAAAAGACATTTGGTATGCCTCTTTAGCACTCAAAGAAATTTTGCTTACTTAAAATTCATTTAATATAAAAAATTTTCAAATTGTTTGAGTTAAAAATTTGCTGGACTGCACACAGATTTCTCAGTGCCTACCCCTGCCCCATGCAGACCCTATATGCAAAATTCACTCCTGGAATCTCAGCCTAAATGGCCCTATCAGGTGTGCAACAGACACAGAAAAGTGATCATCTAGAATGATCCCTAGTGACTTTTATTGTGGTCGTTTATTATTATTGCCAGAAAGATGCAGACCCTGACAAGGAAGTAGAGGAATAAAAAAAGGGAAGAAAAATAGAAAGCAATTTGGCAGGCTTCCAACTACCATAAATGGAGAAATAAAAGAAACTAACTTTTTACTCATGTGACAATCTGTTTTAGATTGCTCCCAAAGGGAAGACTATCAGAGATTGAAGCATACCTGGAGAGTATGCACAAATGGCATATCCAAAGTATGGTGAGTTTAAGAAAATCCTATTTAAATCTTATTGGATTGAATAAGTCTATGCTAAAAATGCAAATACCTTCTCCAAGGATTTCTTTTGCTCCATAGTTTTTTGAAGCATTGCCTGGGTATGACTTGTGGCTTTGCCAAATACTGCCTATAGAAAATAAAAATAGCATGAGTATAAATCAAATTTCTTATTTTTAAAAAAAATTTTTTTGCAGTTGTAGATGAACAGCATGTTTTTATTTTATTTGTTTATTTTTATGTGGTGCTGAGGATCAAACCCAGTTCCTCCTACATGTGCAAGGCAAGCACTCTGCCACTGAGCTACAGCCCCAGCCCTCTTTATTTTTTTTTAAGTTTTTATTTTATTTATTTATTTTTATGTGATGCTGAGGATTGAACCCAGTGCCTCACACAGACTAGGCAAGTGTTCTATCCCTGAGCTACATCCCCTTTTTATTTTTTGTTTTGAGACAGGGTCTCACTAAGTTGCCCAGATTGATCTCAACCTTTCATTCATCCTGCCTCAGCCTTCCAAGTAACTGGGTTATAGGCATGCACTGCCATACCAGGCTAAACTAAATTACAGTCACTCTGATATGCACAATGAAGTATAATATTTTATACACAATGAATGTGAACTTCATTAACTCTTAAGAGTTTCACACTGACAGTCTCCCCCTACCCTACCCCAGTTCTGGAGTGTGAACCCAGGGATAGTATACTACTGAGTCATATCTGTGGCCATTTTTCTTTTTTATTTTAAGACAGGAGATAGCTAAGTTGTATAAGACCTCACTAAGTTGTCTAGGCTGGCCTTGATTCTCCTGCCTCAGGAGGCAGTGGCACATGCCTATGAATTACAGGCATGTGCCACTGTGCCTGGCTCATATTGACAAAGTTTTGTGGAACATTTGATATCTCAAATGTCAGAAGAGTTTGATTTGATTCTTTCCCAATAAATGTGGGAATGAATGAATGAATACACACAGAAACTGTACACAGCAGTATTATTCATCATAGTTAAAAAGAAACAGCCCACATATTCATCAACCAGTAAATGTATAAATAAAATGTGGTATGACTGTACAATATTTTTGTTTGTTTGTTGTATTGGGGATTGAACCAAACTGAGGATTGCTTAACCTCTGAGCCATATCCCCAGCCCTTTATTTTTCATTTTGAAACAGGGTCTCACTAAGTTGCTGAGGCTGGCCTTGAACTTGTGATCTTCCTTCCTCAGTCTTCTGAGTCACTGGGAATACTAAGGCAGGTGCCACCACACCTGGCCTCACAGTGGAATTTTATTTGGCAATACAAAGGAAGAAAGTATTGATACATACTAAAACATGCATTTACTTCAAAAACATGCTAACTAGAAGAATCCAAATGCCAGTGAATCCAGTTACCATATTGTATGGTTGTATTTGTATGAAATAGAAAAAGACAAATTTGTAAGATGATTATTGATCATCTAGGACTATGAGTTGGAATGGGGAATGCCTGCTAGTGGATACAGGATTCCTTTTTTGAATGTCTGAAATGTTCTTAAATTAGACTGTAGTGATGGTTGCACAACTCCCAAGTTAGTAAAAATAAATTGTATTGCATTCTTAAAACAAGTGAAATTCTTAGTGTGAAAATTATAAAACTATGGAAAAATCTATACCTAAAAAAACTACAACACAGCTATATTAAGTACTTCTCAGTTTTTTTGTTTGGTTTGGGTTGGTTTGGTTGGTTTGGTTTTGGTGCTGGGAATCAGCCTGCTCTTGTTTTAAGTGTCAAAAATATATCACTTATTATTAGAATATATAATTGATAAAAGTTTAAAACTAACTTCTTACCATGCTTTGAAGAATTTTCAGTGCTTCCTCTTTACCTTCAAGTTGTCTTTGAGATGCCTCAAGTTCAGTTTTTAAAATTTCTACTTCCTGAGGACAAAAATAAAATTAGTCTTTCTATCTGCAAGACATATAACCCCCAAATTGTCAATTTGACTAGTTCACATTTACCCACAATACAAAGCACCTACAAACAAGGATCTAAATCCCTCTAGACTTTGTAAATGAACTATTCAGGCTAAAGCTGAGAACCCAACTATCAAGCATCACTGGTAACAATAAGCCCAAATTTTTTGCTTTTACTGACTTTGGCCACATACTTAATAACATGAAAAAAAATGTTTAGGCCACATAAAATAAGCACATGATGGCTATCTATTCAGCTACAGTAGCTGTTGTGGTCTGAACTGTGTCCTTGAAAAGGATATGTTCAAGTTCTAACCCTAATACCATGACTATGACCTTATCTGGAAAGGCGGTCTTAGCAGATATGTTTTTTAAAAAACTTTTAGACAAATGAAACTTAACAGTTTAATTGATCAAGGTATGAGATACAAGTTGGCCAGAAGAGGTTGAGAGACCTACTCTTCAAGTTGGGCAGGCAACATTTATAGACAGAAAATGGAAATGAAGTAAAGAAAAGTCTTGATTGGTGGTTATGTCTCAAGCCTTTGCCTTATTTGGGCAGGGTACAGTCAGCAGGCAACATGTAATTGGCTGAAGCTCAGCTGCACTGATTGGCTGGGACTCAGTTGGTTATTACAAAAATATACTTTGAAATGAGGCTTTCTATTTGTTTACATAGTTTCATTTAACAAATGTAATCAAGTTAGGATGAGGTTATACTAGATTAGGATGGGAACCAATCTGATCACTGGTGTCTTTATGAAATGAGGAAAAGCTCTGAACACAGACACATGGTGGAGAGCAATATGAGAGTCAGAGGCAGAGAATGGATTTATGGAGCTATAGGCCAAGGACTGCAACAACCACCAGAAGCCAGGAAGAGACAAAGAAGCATTTTCTTCTAGAAACTTTGGGAAGAAGAGAGTCTGCTAAAACCTTGAATCCAGGCTTCAAACCTCCAGAACTGAGAGACATTTCATTTCTATTGTTTAAAGCCATCAGCTTGTGGTACTTTGTCACAGCAGACCTAGAGAACTTAAAGACAGCCGCTTTCATAAGAGTTTAACACTCTCTCTGTTTCTGTCTCTCTCTCTCACACACACACACACATTAAAGTAGGCTGGCTTCCCAGGGGACAGGCACCCTGTTATTTTATAAACCCCTGTGCCCACCAAGTTGGGGCATTCCTCAGATCACCTGAGAGAATCTCTTGACTTCTGACTTCAAGGAGGTTAAATTAAGACTGATTATTTCAAACCTCACATATAAGGAAAGCAGTTGGAAGTGATAATAATTATTATTTTTATTAGTATATTATTATAATTATGTGATGCTGGGGATTAAACCTAAGGCCTCGCACATGCTAGATAAGTATTCTATTACCGAGCTATACCTGAATCCCTGTGATATTATTTTCTCAAAGAGGAGATTAGAGAAATTCAAAGGGAGAACTGGTAGACATGTATATAAGTGGCCTTTTTAAGAGATGCACACAGGGTTGGGGTTGTGGCTCAGTGGTAGAGTGCTCGCTTAGCATGCATGAGGCACTTGGGTTTGATCCTCAGAACCACATAAAAATAAAGATATTGTGTCCACCTAAAACTAAAAAAAAATAATAATAAAAAAGAGATGGGGGGATGGGGATGTGACTCGTCACATGCATGAGGCACTGGTTCAATTCTCAGCACCACATAAAAATAAAATAAAGATATTGTGTCCACCTAAAACTAAAAAATAAATTTTAAAAAATTAAAAAAAAAAAAAAGAGAGAGAGAAACTCAGAAGAGGCTGATGGAAAGTATGCACTCAAGGAAAAAAACTGCGGGTATAACTGTGTGGTAGAGTACTTACTGGGTATAGGTGAGGCCCTGGATTCAATTCCCAGCACAAAAAAAAAAAAAAAAAGAAAGAAAAGAAAAATATCTGGAAAGCCAATATTGGCCTTCCATACAATTTTTGTACTAACAGAATATCTATCAGCAGACTTTATTTACATGAGAATTTTTATATTAGACCAGAGTACCTACCCCTAAAGTTTCATGAAGACGTTGCCTTAAATCTTCATTTGACAATTCTGAATTAAAACCTATTAGAAAAAAAAGACACAAAACTGGAATATTTCTTTAGTTAAATACAGGACATTTATTTACAAATATTAAGTACAGTTTTTTTTTTCATAAAGGAAGAAGACTGGGATTAACCAAATAATGATGAAAGTATGTAGCCTCAGTGGTACAATACAGGCCTTGAGGATGAGGAGTAGCCCCACCCAAGCTGCAACATTCCTTATGAACCACATTTCTTAAATTACAGTTGTTTCTCAATATTGAGGGGAGTTGGTTCAGAACCCCCTAAGATACCAAAATCTGTGGATGCCCAAACCCTTATATAAAATTAGTATTTGCATATAACCCATGCACATCCTCCTATATCCTTTAAATCAAAAAAAAATTTTTTTCCTGGTACTCGGGATCAAACCCAGGTGTGCTTTATCACTGAGTCACATGAGTCTCCAGCCCTTGTTTAAATTTTGAGACAGGGTCTCACTAAATGGCCAAATGGCCAAGTCTGACCTTGAACTTGCTATCCTCCTGCCTCAGCTTCCTGAGTGGCTGGGGTTACAGGTGTGTGCCATATTTATATAGTTGTTATACTTACTGGGCTTTTATTTGTATGGTTTTTATCATTGTATTGTTACTTTTTTTTTTTTTTTTTTTGGTACTAGAGATTGAATCCAGGGGTGCTTAACCATTTTCAGACAGGGTCTCACTAAGTTGAGTAGGGCCTCACTAAATTGCTGGGCTGGCCTTGAACTTTCGATCAAAGCCTCCAAGTCACTGGGATTACAGGCATGTGCAACTGGGGCCCTGTGTGTATTGTTACTTTTTATTGATATTACTTTTTATATCTGCAGTTGAGGGAATGGGAAGATGTGCCACCCGTGAATTAGGAGGGCTAAAGGTATTTTTATGCTGTTTTAATTTAAATATGTTCAACTTTTATGGGGAAAGTTTCAGGAGAGAAAATTTTACAACCTGGATTATAAAAAATTCAGCCGGACAGCAGGGAGTGCCCTGGTACAGGCATAGACCTGATTATGAACTTTATTCCTTTTCTAATCTAAAGCATAATTTCTTTTTGGTTAGGATAAATTAAGATTTAGTTTGTTTTGACAATTTTTGAGACTTCAGGATATCCAAAAATAATTGGAAGCATCTATCTTCTGCCTGGAACCTGATTTGCTCCCCTTCAGAGAAGCCTTCCCATCCCTGGCCTGAAACAGCAGTACCCTACTTCCCCAATCACTCACTATCTTTTAACTTACCACCGAGTGATATTATGCATTTGTTGATTTTTAGGTTTATTTTCTCTCTTTTTGTAGAATGTGAAATACATATTAGTGCCCTTGCCAGCTGTGTTCACTCATATTATTGCTAGAACCGAGACCTGTTCCTGGTACCTAATGGTACCCAAGAAGTATTTGTTGACAAAGGAAAAAAAAATAAAAGTACATCATGAAAAAACAAAGTAGTTAATAATTTATTGATTACTAACAAAAATATTATTAAAGTAGAATAACTATTGCATATTTTGTATAATAGTTGGAAATATAAATGTCAGTTACTTTTGTACCAATTCAAGGTAAGAATGAATTTTTTAAAATCTACTATGGTTACCTATTTTCATGCATTGGAAGGGTGACAGCACTCACAGGGAAAGGAGAGAAACTGAGCATTCTTACCAGTGCTGCTTTGTTGTCTGTAACTGGAAATCCTGGACCCTTGAAGGCAGGTGTCTTGCAAGTTCTTTTGCTTGAAATAGTGAAAAATGGCTCCACTTCTCTCTTTCCCCTTTCTTAGAAATGGAGGAGGGCTAAAGTTCTTTCCATCTGATCTTTTTCTAGATGTAAGTAAATGTGAAACTTCCACTTCGTAAATTCCACCAGGTCTTCTTCCGAGGCCATATCCTAGATCACCTTCTGTCATGTCATCCTCTTCTGTTCCCCAGAACTGCACCTCTGACTCACTCGATGATCTCACCACCTTGCTCATTAGCTTAATACTGTCTTTATCATAAGGAAAAACAGTAATTAAAAATCAGGGCTGGGGTTGTGGCTTAGTGGTAGGGTGCCTGCCTCAAACACTGCATATAAATGAATTAATTGAATAAGGTCCATCAACAACTAAGTATATATATATGTGTGTGTGTGTGTGTGTGTGTGTGTGTGCTGGGAGCCATCAGCCAAGTAGGTATGACAAATTCCTTGCCAGCTTACTCCCATGCTGTCTAGTGGAAGGACTTCTGAAAGATGACCTTGCTCAAGGACCAGGGCAGGATCCGTGTTTAGGGTGTTCCCCCTTTAGAATAGGGCGGTTTAGCATAATAGGAGATTAGGGTGTTCCCCCTTTAGAATAGGGCAGTTTAGCATAATAGGAGATTAGGGTGTTCCCCCTTTAGAATAGGGCGTATCCTGCTGCTGAGTTCCTCTTGAGTTCTTAGGGTCAGACAGTATATTTGGGAGACAGAAGCCCATGCGGAGAGGATTTGGGCAGAGTAGTGGATTTGGGAGAAGTGGATTTGGGCAGAGAACGTGGATTCCCCCAGAGCGTGTTTGTAGACGGCCGGTGTGAGTTCGGGAATAAAGAATTGCTGTTTGAATCTACAAGCTGTGTGGAGACTCGTGATTTGTGCCCAGCCAGAGACTGCGGCATGTGTGTATGTATGTGTGTATATATATATATATATACATATATATATATACATATATATATGTATATATATATATGTATGTATATATATATATAGCAGTCAGGAGATCCAGCAGTATCCCACTTCCAGGTATTTACCAACACATTTGGAAATCATTATGTCAAAGAGATGTCTACACTTCCAGTTTACTGCAGCACTGTTCACAATAGCCACCTTATGGAATCAAACTAAGTGTCCATTAAGGGAAGAATGAATGAAGAAAATGTTCTCTCTCTCTCTCTCTCTCTGTGTGTCTCACACACACACACACACACCATTCAACTTTAATTTCTGTATTGTTCGAATTTTAATATATTTGCCACTGATGTAAGCACATTGTTCAACCTCTAAAAAGACATTTTTATAGCTGGGCACAGTGGTGCACACCTGTGATCCCAGCGACTTGGAAGGCTGAGGCAGGAGGATCATGAATTCCAAGGCATTAAGGAACTCAGTGAGACCCTGTCTTTAAATAAAATACGAAATAGGGCTGAGGATGTGGTTCAATGGTTAAGTGCCCCTGGGTTCAACCCCTGTTACCAAAAAAAAAAAAAAAAAAAAAATTGTATTTGTTATAGCATGAACAGAATTGGATAGCATTATAATAAGGAAATAAGCAAGGCATAGAAAAGAAAACACCACATAATCTCACCTATATGTGGAATTTAAAATAGAACACAAAGAAGCAGGGAGTAGAAGAATGGTGGTTACTGGAGGTTAGAGGGTGGGGCAAATGAGGAATTGATGGTCAAAGGGGACAAAGCTTCAGTGAGATAGGAAATGCCAAGTAAATTCTCTTTGAGATATACTGCACAGTGTGGTGGATATATCAAATAACAGTCTATGGAGCTGGGGTCATGGCTTACTGGTAGAGCGCTCGCTTAGCACATGTGAGGCCCTGGGTTTAATTCTCAGCACCACATAAAAATAAATAAAAGGTATTGTGTCCAACTACAATTAAAAAATAAATATTTTTTTTTAAAAATAACAATGTATGGGACATTTCAAAATCACTAAATTTCAAATGTTCTCATCTCAAAAAACAAGGTTTGAAGTAACGGATATTTCAATTAATTTAATTAATCCACATCATATTTATTAATCCTAAAATCAGATTGTGCCACCTAAATATATACAACTATAATTTGCCAATTTATGATTAAAATTAGAGCAGACAGCTCTCTTTGCTTCTTGGCTGCCATGAACTGAGCAGCTTTTCTCCTCCATGCCCTTCCACCATGATGTTCTGCCTCACCTTGGGACTAGAGCTATGGAGTCAGTGGATCATGCACTAAACCTCTGAAACCAAGTAAACCTAAGGAACTTATCCATATTTAAGCCATCAACAAGAAGTTGAGGGATTTAAACTCCAGCTGAAAGTGCCACATTATATTCCAGAACATCAGGAGCCTCCATACACCTTTCTGGTTTCATGAGGTACCAACCAAATAACGTCCCTTGCACCTTAACCACATGCTGTCAAGACTAGCTTTGCCTTGTCAGGGATCCAGACTGGATTTAAGGACTTGTCATTGAGTGGATAATGGGAAAATGCTGTCTCATCAGAACAGGAGACCCCAAATCAAAGCTTGCCTCGCTGAAAAGGACCAGCTGGAAGAAACCCAGCAGTTGGCACAGGGCCTGGCACATGGAACTACTCAAGTGATGAGACTTATATGAAAACACCATGCTTGACCTGTTTGCCTAAGGAGCAATATTTGGATTATTTTCTGTTTCTGGCTGCCACATATACAGCTACTATGACTTTCTCAGGTTTTTATATGAATGAATTTCAGGTTCCTATGCTACTCCAGAGCAACAGGTGGCATCCTTTCTCTTTAGAAAGAATGGCATTGTAGGGCAGGGCTTCTTTTACTTTAAGGAAGACAAAAGAATCTTTTTACAGGTGCAAAAGAATTTATCTTCAGTAAAATTCAGAAAAAAACTAAAACAAGTTTGGTGTAAAAATTTTTCTGTATTTAGTGAATTGTAACGTAACTTGGTATGTAAATAGACCATTACCTGTTCTTCTAACAAGTAGCCAAGACTCAGCCAATCACAGTCAGCCAACTGTTCAAACCAGGTTCAAATAAAGCAAATGCCAAACTTTAACCAATTGAGTAATTTCTACCTTCACTTTCTACTTTCTGTATGTCACTTCCTTTTTTTTTTTTTCTGCCTATAAACATAACATGCATGGTAGGGCAGAACATTCAGAACCATTTTTGGTCCAGACTGCTGTGCAATTCTAGAATCACAAAAGCAAATTAAGATATGTAAAACTAGATTTGTTTTAAACTAGATTTGTTGTAATTTTTCTTTTATCATAACATAACAAAACAAAAACAACTCTCAGTATAATCAAGTAGGGTCTTTCTTTTCTTTTTCTTTTAGTACATCCCCAGCCCTTTACTTTTTCTTTTTTTTTTTTTTTGGGGGGGGGTGCAGGATGGGGTGGGGGGTGCCAGGGATTGAACTCAGGGACACCCAACCACTGAGCCACATCCCCAGTCCTATTTTGTATTTTATTTAGAGACAGGGTGTCACTGAGTTACTTAGCACCTCCATGTTGCTGAAGCTGGATTTGAACTCTGGATCCTCTTTCCTCAGCCTCCTGAGCCGCTCGGATTATACATGTGCACCACCATGCCCAGCGTCCCCCAGCCTTTTTTATTTTTTGTTTTTAGACAAGGTCTAACAAAATTGCTTAGGGCCTTGCTAATGTGCTGAGGCTGCCCTCGAATTTGCCATTCTCCTGCCTCAGCCTCCTGAGTTATTGAGATTACAGTTGGGCACCGCTGTATCCAGCTTCAAGTAAAGCTTTAAATGGGAAATTTTTTTCTTTTTATAATACAAGACATAAATATCCAAGGATTTAATTAACATACAAATGCCCCTTACAATCCAATCAGAAGTATCTAACATTTCAGCTAGGCCTGGTGGTGCACACCTGTAATCCCAGCAGCTCTGGAGGCTGAGGCAGGAAGACCCCAAGTTCAAATGCAGCCTCAAAATTTAAGGACACCCTGTCTCAAATTATAAATAAGGAAAGTGGGAGCTGGGGATATGACTTAGTGGTATAACACCCTTAAATTCAATCACTGGTATCATAAAAAAGAACAAAAGAGGTACTTATCATTTCAGGACTTTTTAGATAAGAAGATCCAACCCCTCATTTCAAACATTGTGGTGTACTGCAGGAAAGCTGGAGAGGCTTTTACTGACTCCAGTAACCCAGTGATGAGGAAACAGCAGATTAGCCTTTGCTAAGGACACAGAATGCTCTTGAGATAGAGGTTTATAAAGGAAATGTTGCCATTTACACAAGCCTCAAGCAGTACAAAATTCAGAAGTCTCAGCCCGTGTCACAGTACACGCTTATAATCCCAGCAGCTAGGAAGGCTGAGGCAGGAGGATCGCAAGTTCAAAACCAGCCTCAGCAATTTAGCAAGGCCCTAAGCAACTTGGCAATATCCTGTCTCAAAATAAAAAATAAAAAAGGGCTGGGAGGGCTGGGGTTGTGGCTCAGTGGTACAGCGCTCGCCTAGCATGGGTGAGGCCCTGGGTTTGATCCTCAACACCACACAAAAATAAATAAATAGGGTTGGGGTTATGGCTTAGTGGTAGAGCGCTTACCTAGCATGTGTGAGGCACTGGGTTTGATTTTTCAGCACCATATATAAACAAATAAATAAATAAAGGTCCATTAATTACTAATAAAAATTTTTAAAAAATAATAAATAAATAAAAATAAAGGCATTGTGTCCACCTACAACTAAAAAAAGGGGGGTGGGGGTTGCTGGGGATGTGGATCAGTGGTTAAGTGCATGGGTTCAATCTCTGATACAAAAACGAAAAATTCAGAAGTCTCTGAAAAATAACTAAGTCATTCCCAATGACTAAGTGTCTTCTAATGACTAAGACTATCTCGTGTTAGAGAACATTTCCTATCTTCTGCCCTTGTCCCTCTTGGCCCAGCATCTACATTAGGTGTTCCTGCCACTTGTGGTTTCTGATTTAGCTCCACTTAGTCCATCTTTTATTTCAGTACAGACACCCTTAGTACAGGTTTTGTATCTGGGACAGTGAATAGATGAGAAGGTAGGTGTCCCTCTTGCTTTTCTCCCTTCCTTTCTCAACTTGTGCAACAGCTATGTTCAATACATTCCACTATTTGGTAATTCGATGTGAATACAAACTGAAGTCTTGAGATGGCCAAAGGCCCTGCTCTCATCTCTTATCCCATCCCCTGGAGGTTAGGATGGCCTCCCTTTGGTTCTTGAATGGACCCAGGCACTCCTGCACCTCAGAGCTCCAAGTTTCCTCTGTCTGGAGTGCTAGTCGCCTAGATATTTGCACAGTTGTTCCTCTCTTTGGGTCTTTACTTCAGAGTCACCTTCTCAGTGGGGCCTTTCTTGGCATCTAAAATCGCAGCTCCACTTCACTATTCTACTTCTCTTTTTTATTTTCCACCTTAGCACCGAGGACCTTCTAACATACTCTTTCATATTTTATTTAATTTTCAAATTATATTAATAAAATTGGGGCCAATAAAAAAAGGGAAGCTACTACAAAGATTGAGTGAAGCAGAGGGTGACTCCTTATGATCTGCTTCTCAATAGTTACATGCCCCGAAATGTGAGGGCACCTGAACATTTTCCTTCTCCATAGCCCAAACCTGCTCCAAACGACTTCACGTAGAATGTAAGTTCTGTAAGATGAGCAATTTCTGTCTGTTTAGTTCACACTGTATTCAGTATCTAACCCAGGATCTGAAACATAATCCATGCTCTGTAAAGACTTGTTTAATAAATGAGTAAAAAAAGGAAGAAAAAAAAAAAAAACCCTGAAATACTTGCCTCAAGGACAGGAAGAGAAAACTGTCACCTCCACAAAGCTGTGCCTAGTCACTGAGGGAGTACTGCCTGCACTGCTTCCTAGAAGAAAGTAAATCCTGGCAACAAGGCTATAGGGAAGTCACCATCACTGAGCCCTCCTGGTCAGACCACCACAGTCACCTACCTGGTCACAGTGGGGCAGCTGAAGAGGCTCCAAACACTCCTTCCAGTGTAGAGTGCAATTAAGACAGGCTTTCACCACCAGGGATTTCAAAACAGCTGCTTTGCTGTAGTGGTTTAGAAATATTTCATCCTTTTCTCAAATCTTGTTAAAAAAAAAACAAAAAACCTGGGGCCCAGCTTCACATCAGTGAAAAGAAAAAAGTAATGAATAAGAAGGGAGAATAAAACCTTTGTTGGGGATAGAAACAAACACACTTGATAATGTTGTTAAAGCAACATTCAACACTGCCTATTGGATTCGTTTTCCAAATTTTTATAGAATCGTCTTGGTTCTTTTCTGTGGTGATTTCCTTAAAAAGCAGATCTGTCAGATAGGCATGGAAGCACACATCTATAAACCCAGTTACTCAGAGGCTGAGGCAGGAGGACTGCTAGTTCCAGACCCATGGCCAGCTCAGGCAATTTAGTGAGACCCTATCTAAAAATCAAAAAGTAAAAATAAAAAGGGGTGGGAATGTGGCTCAAGTGGTAGTGCGCTTGCCTAGCGTGCATGAGGCACTGAGTTCGATTCTCAGCACCACATAAAAATAAAATAAAGATATTGTGTCCACCTAAAACTAAAAAATAAATATTTAAAAAAATAAAATAAAGATATTGTGTCCACCTAAAAATAAAAAATTAAAAAAGGGGGTGGGGATGTGGCTCAGTGGTAAACACCCCCAGGTTCTGGAAAAATCCAAGTACAGGGGGAAAAAAAATCTATTCTAACTTGCCAAGGTAAATAAGAAATTATTCACTGAATTAAAGAATAATCACTTGGAAGGCAGTCTTACTCCTATTTATAGATTATTGCTTATTATGTGCAACCTCAGATCTATGTTAAGAATGGTGTGGTCATGATAAGGCGATCAGCAACAAAGACAGAATTGGTCAATACAAGGGGTAAAAACAGTAAGAGGGAAAGAGTAAGCAATCCACAGGGTGTCTAAGAATATTTTTTAGTGTTTCACATATATTAAGGTGTCATGGGTATACCTTCCTGCTATTCAGAGCTGAATATAATGATTTTTCCCATGCTCCAATGTCCTACTTTGGGGGAGGAGAGGTTGGTACAGGAAATGAACCCAACCAGTGAGCTATACCATGGGCCCTTTTTTATTTTTGATAATTTAGGAATTGAACCCAGGGATGTTTAACCACTGATCCACATCCCCAGCCCCTTTTATTTTTCATTTTGAGACAGGGTCTTGCTTAGTTGCTTAGGACCTCGCTCAGTTGCTGAGGCTGGCTTTGAACTTAATATCCTCCTGCTTAAGAGGCTGAGCCTCTTAAGTTGCTGTGACTGGGATTGAAGGTATGTATCACCATACCTGGCCTCAGCCCCTTTTAAAATTTTACTTTCAGGGGCTGGGGATGTGGCTCAAGCGGTAGCACGCTCGCCTGGCATGCGTGCGGCCAGGGTTCAATCCTCAGCACCACATACAAACGAAGATGTTGTGTACGCCAAAAACTAAAAAATAAATATTAAAATTCTTTCTCTCTCTCTACCTCTTTAAAAAAAAAAAAAATTTACTTTCAGACAAGGTTTCACTAAGTTGGCCTCTCCTAATTAGCTGCAATTACGGGTGTGCACCACCATACCTGGCTCCCCTATTATTATTATTATTATTATTATTTTTTGTACTGGGGATTGAACCCTTGGGCACTCTACTCTGCCCTTTTTATTTTTTATTTTGAGACAGAGTCTTACTAAGTTGATAAGGCTGGCCTCCAACTTGCGATCTTCTTGCCTCAGCCTCCCAAAGGTCAGGATTATAGGTGTGCGCCACTGTGCCCAGATCCCGTTTTTTTTTTTTTTAGTTGTAGATAGATGGACACAATATCTCTATTTATTTTTATGTGGTGCTGAGGACTGAACCCAGTGCCTTACACTTGTGAGGCAAGCACTCTACTGAGCCACAGCCCAGTCCCACATAATGTTTTTTAAAAATGTAACTTTGAGGACTGTTGGCTGTGTACTATCTTACATTTTATAAGCTTATAGTATTAATATGTAATACAGTAAAACAATCGAACTTCATTTTTGGGACAGATTACTTCTAAGAAAAAGAAAATATTTAGAATTATCAAGCTTCAGGCTGGAGATGTGGCTCAAGTGGTAGCGCACTCGCCTGGCACACGCGAGGCACTGGGTTCGATCCTCAGCACCACATAAAAATAAAAATAAAGATGTTGTACCCACCTAAAAACTAAAAAGATAAATAATAATAATGATAATAATAATAATAAAGAATTATCAAGCTTCTAGTCGGTTTAATGTGTTAAATTTAGGCTCCTTTTGGCACCACTGCAATCAGGTACAGTTGGCATGGTGGCATGATTCTGCAGTCCAGCTACTCAGGAGGCTGAGATGGGAAGAGTGCTCAGGTTCAGGAGCTCAAGACCAACCTGGGCTACAAAGCCAGACCCATCTCAGAAAGGAAAAAAAAAAAAAGAATTTGAATATTAGTTTCTCTATTTATTAAATGAGTGGATGAAATAGGATTTTTTGTTTGTTTGTTTCTTTAGAGCTCTGTTTCTGTATCAGCATTTTCCATAGGATGCTCCATGGAACACTAATAATCTGGACTATTAGGTGTTGCTAAGAATAGAAGGGTCCTTTTGGTTTTACTGAGGGATGTAATTTTCCTATTCAGGCATATAGGGCTTCCCCCGAAATAAAAAGGTAAGCAGTGGTAGAACCAAGACTATAAATTTTATCTGGCTCCTTACCCAGTCCTCTGGCCACTAGCAAAAGGATGCAGATTGGATTAAAGGCTCTTAGCAGTCTTTCTACTTTTTTGGAAAAATGACCAGCGGCTTCCTAATTGTTAAATCCAAGATTAAGTTTCATTCCTCAGCCTCTTCCACCTCTACAAAAGCTGTGATATTTTAACTCATCATGCCCAGGTTCCTGGAACACCAGGGCTCCTCAACCCTAAAAGAAATTAGATACTTCCCTTTTGTCCCCGATTGCCTCCTATCTGCCAGCTCAGACTCCTTTTCCTCTTCCACTCCCTTCAATATGTTTGGCTTGCACTTTTAACACTCTTAAATAAACATTTTCAGTTGGATATCCTGCCAGCAACTCAAACATAGCTTGTTCAAAAAGAACCATTATCCTTCCTACCCCCATCCCAGGTCTCCTCCTGAGTACTCTATTTCTCCAAAGGCATCAATCATGCTCATCCATGTTATCATGGTTCTCACATACCTTTTAGTTGCCATGTTCTCTAGATCCAAAAATGAAAACAAAACAAAACAACAACAAAAACAACTTTCCCAAAACCTACCATAATTTTATACATTAACTTCACTGCCCTGGCTGAACTTTTCAGTACTTCTCCTGGACTAAACCAATAGTTCCTACTTGATCTACCCTTAGCCATCCTACACAGCTTCCAAGTCAATAATGCTCTAGCACAGATCTAATGACATTCTTCTCTTGCCCTAAAACATTCCATGGCTCCTATGGCATATATAATTAAAGTTAGTGCCACCTGTTTTCTACTAGACTCATTATCACAATTTCACCTATCAGTGTTCCTCAAGGGTACTCTATACTTCCATGTAAGGAATGCATCTGCTCCCAGGTTCCCCCTCAGCTGGATCACCTCCAAGCCTCTGATGGTGCCATTTTCTACCCCAGACATGGGTTCTCCTCTCAGGCCCTCCTCAGTTCAGGACAATACTCCGGACAGTAGCCTTCTTGGCTCCATAGGCCAGATGTGATTTCTACTCTCTCTGACACCCCCCAGCTCTATACTGCCCCTTTTTAATAATCCTTACTTCCTAGCTGTCCTTGGGTTTTACTGCACATGCAACTGAACATCCTTTGGTGCAGGAAGTATCTCCTTTTTTTTTTTTGTACAAAACAAATTTAGGGGTTGGCCTTGTGGCTCAGTGTCAGAGGCTTGCCTAGCACGTATGAGGCACTGGGTTGGATCCTCAGCATCACATAAAAATAAATAAAAACAAAACAGATTTATTCAGCTTTCACTGTTTCTGTGACCAAAATACCCAACAAGAACAACTTAGAGGAGGAAAAGTTTATTTGCGGTTCAGGTTTCTCAGTCCATAGATGGCTGACTTCACTGCTCTGAGTCAGAGGTGAGTCAGTACATCACTGAGAAGGATCCAGGGGAGGAAAGCTCCTCAGCATGGCCAGATCAAGAAGTAGGGGTGTGGAGGGGCTGCAGGGAGGATATACTCTTCCAGGTGATGACCCAGTGACCCACCTCCTTCAGCCATGCTCCACCTGCCTAAAGTTACCACCCAGTTAGTCCACTCAAACTAGGATGGACTGCTTATAGGTTACACCTCTCAAAACTCAATCATTTCATATTCCTGCATTAATATAGGAGCTTTTGGGGACACCTCATATACAAGCCATAACAAAGATATTTACTGGATGGAAGTGAAAGAGAAGACAGACTCCTGTCCAGAAAGCTTGTACCAGAAGGATCTACACCCACTAGCCTGACAACACTGCATTGGCAAACAAATTGGTCAAACAGACACCTACTTCCTGTCAAGCTTGACAAAGAACTAACTTGAACCCTCTTTAGTGAAAAAATGGGACTGCTTCTCTACACTGCAGCATTTCATTATTGATTTCTTTAAACAATACTTTTAGATTTATAGTAAATTGCAAGGATACTATTGAGAACTCCTCTATATCTTTTACCCCAAATCCTCCAATGCTAGCGTTAGGGTAGGGTACACTTATGAAAACTGAGAAACGAACATCTGGTACATGCTATTAACTAAACCACAAGCTTTATTAGGATTTCCTCAGTTTTTCTACTGGGAACTTGTTCTGTTTCAGAATACTACATAGGATCTAGTACGAAGTAGTCTTAAGATTCAAAAGTAACAGATTAAAAACAAAAAAGAGGAAAAAAGCGGAAACAGGATCTTTGAAATCTATTATTCTTTCAATGCCAGATTAGGCCATTGACCTGGAACCAGGGGAAAAGGAGTCAGTTTGCCAGTTTGTGCGCTACCTGCGAAGTTTCTACAAATCTGCGCCCCTCTCCCGACCCTCCCTACTCCGGTCATCAGCAGCCCGCCGCCCGCGAGGCAACCTCCCCCCCCCCCCCCCCCCCGCGGTCGCGAGGATCGCCCCCCTCCCCAGGTGCGCTCACCGCGCGCCGCCCGGCCGGGTTGCGGGCGCCGCCGCCGCGCGTCCCCTTGTCACGTGACAGTGTGGGCGCAGCCACACACCGGAAAAGCCAAAACCGAAGTTTCCCTGCTTCGCCAGGAGCAGTCGATCCGACCCGCAGCCTGCGGTCTCTGCGTAACCGATGCTGATCTTTCCACATCCAACTCCAACTCCAACTCCAAAGCCCACTATGGGTAACGGACATACAAATAGTAGCTTGAGATTTAGAACAGGTCGAGGCGTGAGTCAAAAGTGAAATTACACGGCTCAAGCGTTAAGTCGCCAGGAGTCCGGCGGGGGGAAAAGATGGCATCTGAGCTGAGTAGAGGCGGAGTTTGAAAAGCAGGCGGAGGGCCGGGTAGGTCAAAGGAACTGCGGTAGCAAAGGTGTGGCAGTGGGAAGGATCTGAGGGAATGGCCCCGTGAGCCTAGAGAGCTGCTATCGGGAACGACCTATTTCAGTTGCTTTTTGTGTAATTCCTAACACCCAACACGCTGTGGGAAATGGACAGACTTTGCAGTGGTCCAAAAATGTGTCTGGATTTAAAAATTACACTGATTTAGAATTAAGGACTACTAACAAACTTTTTCCTGCCGTAATAACCCTCTTTACCTTTATCCAGGTAAACCTACATTGCCCTTAATTATTCGCTCCCCTAAAATGAACATATTATGTACATTGTAAACCAGACTTAGAATTGAACTTTTCCTGGGAGACATTCTCTCACTACAGTGATTAGTATAATCTTGCACATAAATAACAGGCAGTTTATTAAAAGTGAACTGACGTGGGGCTGGGGTTGTGGCTCAGCGGTAGTGCACTCACCTACCACATGCAAGGTGCTGGGTTTGATCCTCAGCACCACATAAAACTAATAAAGCAAAGGTATTGTGTTCAACTACAACTAAAAAGATATTTTTTTAAAAAAAATGAACTGACGAAATGTCAAAATTTGCATAGTACATCTTAAATTTACAGCTTATCTCCGGGATATTTACTCAATAAACTTGCTCAAATGTAAGAAGCATATGTATTGGGTGAAAACAGCAGGCAAGGATGGTCAATATTTTATAACTTCCAAATATCTTAAATGAAAAAAGTGTGCATTCTATGCTACTGTATTCTTTTTTCTTATTTTTTTTTTTTTTTTTTGATCCTGGGGATCGAACTCAGGGTCTCTTATCACTGAGCTACACTCCCAGCCCCCCTACTTTTTATTTTATATATTTTAAGTTATTGACAATGGACCTTTATTTATATGTACTGCTGAGAATTGAACCCAGCGCCTCACACATGTCAAGCAAGTGCTCTATCACTGAGCCACAACTGCAACCCTTACTGTATTTTTTAAAGAAGGGCTGGAGATGGGATTGTGGCTCAGTGGTACAGCACTTGCCTAGCATGTGTGAGGCACAGGGTTAATCCTCAGCACCTCATATAAATACATAAAATAAAGGTCATCTACAACTACAAAAGTATTGAAAAAGGGGGAGGAGGGTCCTGGAGACATGGCTCAGTGGTAGATCACTTGCCTGGCATGTGTGTAGCCCTGGGTTCAATCCCTAGCATGGGAAGAGGGAAGTATATGCACAGTGCTTTATAGGCATAAAATCTCTGAATTCAGACACACAGGAAATTTCCTAAAGAGATGTGACCTGGGGGACCCAAGGATGGGTGGCTTGGGAGGGAAATCTACCTTCTAGTATATTGTTTTGTACCTTCTGAATTTTGTAAAGAGTACAAGTATTACTACTTCCAATCTTTAATGCTTTATTTTTTAATAAATCATCTGCATTTTCTTCTATAATAAGCATAAAGAATATCAACTCCTTTGGTCATATTTATTATTTAGTAACTAAAGCATTAAATGACAATTTTTACTTTTAATATTATATTCATATTAGACATTGTTTAGCTTTCATGTGGAGAAAAAGAGACCCAGGCACAAACCTTTACATTATGCACCTGCTAGGCCTGCAACATGATTTTAATATTATTTAATAATAATTTTAATAATATGTGGACAATTTGTATGAAGTGGATAGAGAAAGGTGTCAATAAGAGTGACTGTAAAGTGGCCAGTCAAGTGTTATGATCTTTGACCCACTGCTCAATCCATTTGAGGATCTGATTTATATTATCTTCTAGATCTTCTGGTTTATTGCTGGACAGTTGATGCACAATTTCTTCTTTGTAGGATGCTATGGCTTCTTCATAAAGAACTTGAAAAATCTCACACTGAATGTTATCTTTTAATTTCTTCTCACCATAACCCCTAGAAGGCAAAGAAAGGTTAAGCAAACTAAAGGAATTAACCATAGTTTTAAGAACATACCAGAAAGTGGACACTTTTTTGAATACATAAAAATAATTTCTCATAGCCGCATGCCTGTAATCCCAGCTCAGGAGGCTGAGGCAAGAGGACTGAGTTCAAAGCCAGCCTCAGCAAAAGCTGGGCGCTAGTCAACTCAGTGAGACCCTGTCTCTTAAAAAAAAATACAAAATAGGGTTAGGCATGTGGCTCAGTGATTGAGCGCCCTTGAGTTCAATCCTGGGACCCCCCAATACCTCCCCCCAAAAATTTCTCTACAATTTTTTCACCTAAGGAAAAGGACTAGTACCTGTAAATTTGATACTCTTTTTTGATATGAGGGCTAAAATAAGTATACTTGATGAGACCAACATTTTGGTTTGCAATTAAACAGATGAGTACCTACTGACCTCAAGCCAGACTCTCAAGTATGAGATAAATGACTATTAACAATGGTCCTAGATTTCCAAAAGGATTAAGACAAAACAAACAGATGGCATATATAAAATGAAATATATTATAAATACCATATACTAATTGTATACTTGATCATCAAATGTGTGTGGAATTTACCAATTCAAATGGTATTGGACTGGGTGTGATGGTACACATTGTAATCCTAGTGACTAGGAGACTGAGGCAGTTCAAGGCCATCCTCAGCAATTTAGTGAGGCCCTAAGTCTCAAAATAAAAAATAAAAAGGGCTGGTGATGTAGTTCAGTGATAAAGCATCACTGGACTCAATCCTTGGTACCAACAAACAAAACAAAACAAAGATACTGAAAAAATGAACTTATGTAACCTTTAGGTAAAAATGTAAATAAGCCAATTAAATAGCTAGTTAAAAAATTCAAACCTGAATTAGTTAGCTATTATAACAATCAAAATTAAATAGAGCTCCATAGAGATGTTTAAAAAATTTGGAGGGGTTAGGGTTGTAGCACTTGTGAGCACTTGCCTCGAATGCGTGAGGCACTGGGTTCCATCCTCAGCACATGAAAAGATGCTCAACATTTTTAGCTATCAAGGATGTACAAACCAAAACCACAATGAACACTATTATATTGGCAAGACTACAGTTTAAAAAAAAACCCAGATTTTGGTAAGAATATGCAGAAATTGTTGGAACCTTCATATATAACTAGGGTTAATATAAAATGGTTCAGAAACTTTGGAAAATAATCTGGTCATTCTTCAAAAGGTTAATTATAGAGTTACCATATTACCTATCAAGTCAATTCTTAGTTCTATATCTAGGAGAAATGGACACATAATGTTGACACAAAAAAATGTGCACAAACCAAGTGTGGGTGCATCTATGTAATTCTAACTAGGGAGGCCAAGGGAGGCCTTGGCAAGTTCAAGAACAGCGTGGGCAATTTAGCAAGACCCTGTCTCAAAAAATAAAAATGGCTGGAGATGTAGCTTAGTGGTAAAAGTATTTCTGGGTTCAATTCCTAGGACCAGGAAAAAAAACAAAAGTACATACATGTTCATAGCAATTATAATAGTCAACTTAAATGTCCATCATCTGATCCACTGAAATATTAAAATATATTCATTTGATAATAAAATGAAATACAGAACCCACCCTTTTTGTTATCTTGAGACAGGGTCTCATTAAGTTGGTTAGGGTCATGCTAAATTATGATTCTCAAATTTCTGGGATTATAGGTGTGTGCCACCACACCCTATGATTTTTACACTTTAAATAAGTGAATTGTATGGTGTGTGAAATTATATCTCAAAGCTAGATTTTGTTTGCTGGTTTTCTTGGTGCTTGACTAGACTGATCTTGGGCATTTTAATCACTGGGCTACATCCCAACTGAGTCCAGGGTCCTGCTAAATTGTTGAAGCTGGTCTCAAACTTGTAATCTTCTTGCCTTGGTCTCCAGAATAGCTGGGACTATAAGTGCCACCATGTCTAGCACTATTAGTTTTTTTTTAAAAAAGGTTGATAAACTTTATAACTTTTTCAATTGTTAAAAAACAAAAACACAGCCGGGGTTGTGGCTCAGTGATAGAGCGCTTGCCTAGCATGTGTGAGGCACTGGGTTCGATCTCTGGCACCACGTACAAAATAAGCAAATAAAATAAAGGTATTGTGTCCATCTATAACAGTTTTTAATGAAAATGTTCAATGGTTTTAATTGAAAGATACACATGTATCATATGACCTCTATTACTTCTCAAAGAATTTTCTTTAAATTGTTTTGTGTGTGTGTGTATGCTAGGGATTAAACCACATGCTAAGTACATACTCTACCACTGAGCTATACCCCCCCAAGTCCCAATACTCATGGTTTTTCACTGCTTTTAAGGTCTAGCCTCAACCAACTTTCCCTATATATTTGCTATTGCAGTTCATTGAGCAAGTATTTTAACAAGTATCACATCCCAAATAATGGTCAGTCAGGGTTGACTGGAGTCAGTGAGAACTATAGATTCTGAACTTGACTTCAGGTAAAATTTTAGAGTTTTTGTTTGAGACCGCCCTGTAACTTCCTCTGGATTCCCATATGCCCACAGCTTGGCTGAAAAGATGGTAGATGCCAGCTATTCAGGAAGCTAAGGCAGTAAGATGGCCAAGCTTGAAGCCAGCTCAGGCAACTTAGTGAGACCCTGTCTCAAAACAAACTTTCTGAAAGGTAGCTCAGTGGCAAAGTGCTTGCCTACCATGTGCAAGGAACTGGGTTTGATCCCCAATATCCACCCTCACACACAAAAATGGAAAAAAGATTTCTCTAAATATTCCTTTTTCTGGTTTAATCTGATGCTCTATTAGTGGAATTAACTCAAATATAAAGATTATGAAATGTTGATTTGTGATGTGTTTCATAAGCTCTCCCATTCCTGATGTGGAAATAATTTGAATGGCTAATGTTCAAGCAAAGAACATCATTGGCTTAGCTCTCTTCCTTGGAAGGATTGTATCAAGGAAAAAAAAGCATGGTTAAATGGGTTTCCCACATATTTTATTCAATCAAATTGTCAGCTAAGATATGTAATTTACTCAGAAAGCACTTACCTGTCTTACAAATGTATCCATCTGTCTTAGATTCCAAATGACAGTACTACATAGATTTGGTGAGACCAAATAAAGTGGCCACATCTTCAAGTAAAAACTTTTTTCATGATAATTTCTACCAATTTCAGGAATTCAAATAAAAGCTTATATTATACTTTAAGAAGTAGATGTTTCCTTTCTTACCTTGTTTCAAGTCTTTTGTACAATACACTGTTATCTGTTCTCAACACAAAAACTATGTGAAACCAGCGTTCAGGGAAGAAATCACAACCATGGTAATCAACAATAGTTCCACCTTCTCTCATTTGGTTTTCTAACTCATCAACTACCTGTAAGATATGTTTAAAAAAAAAAAAGAGAGAGAAGATAAACACTTCCTAAGAAAAATAAGAACAACTTTCCTTTTAAATTAAATAAGTGCATACTTGGAAAGTCATACTTACTCTATCTTCATCTAAAATGGGACAATCATACTCTTCATCATAGCCATTATATAACTGCCCTAAAAGAGATTTACATCAGCTTATTAAAAATTTCTCCCGCCACACTAGAGATTGAACTCAAGAGTACACTACCAGTGAGCTACATCCCCAGTCCTTTTTTATTTTTATTTTGAGACAGGGTCTCAAAAGTTGCCCAGGCTGACCTTGAATTTGCAATCCTCCTGCCTCAACCTTCCCAGTCACTGGAATTACAGATGTGCACCAGAGTGCCAAGTTTACCATGCAGTAATCTGGAATAAATGCTAAGGTTCCTTCATATTTTAATTCCTTGGCTCTCAAAGGCTTCTGAACTCTTTAAAAATATATGCTATCTAAAATAGACATTTATACCAACATTAACTTTAGGAATTGATGTCTTTATACTATAATGTGGAAATGCAAAATTTCTTAAACAATTTTAATGTATTTTAATGAAGAAGTATAGTCCAAACTTTTAAACATTCATTTCCAAAACCATTTATCAAATACATGTACCAGTGACTAAAGAGATAATGAAGTATACAGTGAACAAAATAAACAAAACACATTTCCCTCAAATAGTTCACAATAGAATGGGAGAGAACAGACGAGTCACCTGGAAATCATGCTAAAAGAGGAAAAACTTAAAGCTACTACAAAACATTTCAGTTGAAAGCTAAATTTATAGTTGTCTGTACACAGAATCTTAATATAGTCAAGATCAAAAAGCTCGATTAAATTACTTAAAATTAGAAAATTAAATCAATTTATCAAAGTTCAATGTTTATTTTAAAAATTGTTATATATATTATTTGTAGAAAATTGTGGGGCCAGTTTTAGGATAATTCCTACCTTAAAAGACCTTTCTAGATTTTTTTCTAATATAAATTTTTAGTTGTAGATGGACACAATATATTTATTTTTATGTGGCGCTGAGGATCAAACCCAGCACCTCATACATGACAGGCAAGTGCTGTACTACTGAGCTACAACTCCAGCAACTCTAGATTTTATTAAACTATAAAATCATGTTTTAACTATCCTAGAACTTATACTCACTCTCAAGTAGAAGGTATTCTTTAATCATATTGGAATACTAGATTCTTTATTTTCCTGCTGCTGCCAATACCTCCTTTGGAAGCATATTTAACCCCATTTGCCTCAATTCAACAAGCTTATGACTGTAATTAGTTTCAGTTAGAAGTCAAATTTATAGTTTGGCTATTATGAACAATTAAGTTTTTTGTAAGGCATCTACTGGTAGAGAATTACATGTATAAAGACATGGATGTTAAAAATACCCGTGGATTTGAGAATAGTAGTATATTGTGGGTACATTGAAGTGGAAATAAGAGAGTGGCTACAGGTAAGACTGAAGGTAAACTGTAGTGCTTGTAAGTATTATGTAAATAAAAAGTTTAAATCATGCCATTTTCTACTACCCAAGGAAATCAATGAATAGTATAAGAAAAGAGACACTGAGGAGATTTAATAGGAAATTCTAGGCACAGTACCAATGATGGTGGGGATGGGACAAGGGTACTCATAGATGTCTCAAGAGAAACTATCAGATTTAGAGACTAAGTAGATCTGTGTGGAAGCAGGAATCAGGAGTGGACAATAAGAGTCAAGCACTTCAGAGCATGTGTTTTAAACATACTAACTTGAAGGTGTGTGCCTGGGAACTATCCGGATGGTTATGTCTAATTAGTGTCTAGAAATTGGACTGTTTTCATTATAAACCTGAATTATCAATATAAGAGAGTTGCTAGTCCTAAGTGAATGGGATTACCAGTGGGAGGGAGAGGAGAGGCCAATGGAGGAGTTAACTTTAAAAGCTTCTGGTGGTAGCAATAGGGAAGTTAGATTCAGAGGGAGTTAAGAGCAGGGATTTATCATCTTTTCTGTAAAGGGCAAGAGGCTTTGCAGGGCTTCTTTAGCTTGAGTCATACAAATAGAGCAGTAACTTGTCCACTCCTGGGTTAGAGATAAAAGATTATAAGCATTGGGCCCGAGGCTGTAGGTTGTACAACATGGATCCAGTGTCACCATATAACTTTGCCTAGACATAACCCTGGGATTAGGAATAGGCTATGTACACTGATTAAACCGATGGCAAGAAAATTAGATGCTTATATGACCAAAATAACTGCATATGAGAAAAGACAACAAGTAAGGAGGAATCAGAATGGGAGAACAAGAAAAACATTCTTAGCCATCTCTGCTGCTCCACAGGCTGAGGCAGGACTGCTTGAGTCCAGTCTCTCAAGAAAGAACTTGTCCCCTTAAAAAAAAAAAAAGGCAAGGAATGTAGCTCAAGGGTAGAATACTTGCCTAATACATGCAAGGTACTGGGTTCAATCCCTGGTAAACACCCCCACCCCAAGCATTTTTATAGTAACATAGGTAGGATTCCCAGAAGTTTTAAGAAGCTTAATTCCCCAGTTAATTTTTCCTGCCATGGTTCCAAATGGAGTAAGGATTCAAACAATAGAGCAGTTCAACATTATTATGGGGGTGATAAGTTCTCACAATGTTTTTTTAAGCCTTGTTTCTTGACAGTAGGGTCTCTCCATCTATATACAACAGATATTTTGAGCCTGTTAACTCTGCTAGGATGTGGGAGACAGGGATATCAAGTGAACTGTAGGGTTTAGCAGAATACCTGGCCTCTACGCACTGGAGGTTAAGTAACAAACCCTCATCTTCCTTCCCCAAGTTGTGATAACCAATACCCTACAGTATCTTTAAAAATCCTAAAGGGAAAAACCACACCTCCCCTTAAGAACCAAAGCTTTATATATGATTGCCTAGTTTTTCTTAATATATACCACTTTAAAAAGGTGGGGCGGGAGGCTGTAGGAATAGCTCAGTGGTAGAATGCTTTTCTAGCATACACAAAAGCCCTGGTTTGATTCTTGATGACATAACTGAAAAAATAAAAAACTAAAGTATGAAAGTGAGGGCAAGCTGGGCACACATGTAATCCCAGCTACTCCAGACTAAGGAAAAAGGATAGCGAGTCTGAGGCCAGCCTAAGCTATTTAGCAAAACCCAGTTTTAAAATAAAATAGGACTGGGTTTATAGTTCAGTGGTAGAGCTGCCCTTGGGTTCAAACCCTAGTACCACCAAAAATAAATTCTAAGTTTTAAAAACTATAATCTAGATACGAGACCTGAATGAAAAATATGTCATTGGCTTACAGTACCAAGAATATGACAAAACTGAGTTGAGAAAAGGGGTAAGAAAAAAATCGAACTTCTTGAAAAATGGGGGGAAAAACTGGAAGATGCCAAGGGTCCTTAAGAAAAGGAAGGGGCTGGGGTTTTGGCTCAGTAGAGTGCTCGCCTACCACGTACAAGGCCCTGAGTTCGATTCTCAGCACCACATAATATAGCTAAAAGGGTAAAGGATGGGGGGAGCCTGGAAATTGGGCAACTGAGGAACATAATTCAAGCAAATAAGGACTGAGATTTGAAGCCAGCCTCAGCAACTTGGCAAGACTGTAGGCAACCTAATGAGACCCCGTCTTTAAATAAAAAACAAGAAGGGGGGGCCTAGGGATGTGATTCAGAGGTTAAGCACCCTTGGGTTCAATCTCCAATACAAAAATAAATAAAAAATCAGTCACTGTGAATAAAAATCCTGCCCAAGAGGTCTCTCCAAAGGAATCATAGGAACACTTCAGCAATCTGAGATAACACATCTTATAAGGATGACTTACACAACAGAGATTACAATTTAAACATCTGAAGACACTACAGGTGACACTTTAGTTGTAGTAACGAACAGACTAACTGGAAGCTGTTGTAACCCTTATTCCTTATGCCAATGAGGGAGAAAATGCTTGCAAAAACACAATTGCCAATTGCCAAACAAATCAATTAACAACTTTATTTTTTACATATAAAGGCTGATGAAAAACCATTACTGGTCCTATTAAAGAATCCAACATTGCAATTAAGAATAAGAACTATTATTTACTCATTAAATACTACTTAAGTTTTCTAACACACAACTTGAAAACATCCAGCATGCTTCTTTAATTTCAGTACAATGGATTTAAGACCAAGTTTACAGGTTACATGCATCAAAGCCAGATTACAAATTATCATAGTCATCATCATCATCATCGTCATCGTCATCATCATCATCACGTTTTCTTTTCAATGCATTTGATGATTCATTGGCAGTATTTTGTGAGGATACCATATTAGTAGTAATAAGAATGTTTTTGGACCCAATTAATGATGGATTAATCAGAACATTCTGAACTGCTGATGTTGCAGGAATTGAGGCTTTTACAGCAGGGGACTGTGAAGTAGGCATCTGTACTGTAAACCTTTGCCCTGTTAGAGACATTGGAGTCCCTACCTTAGTTGAAACAGACATGGTTTGTGGGGTTGGTGTGCCTAGTGTGGGAGTACTTGGTCTGCTAGTAACTGAACCAACACTTAACCGTGGTACTGTTATTCTTCCTGCAGAAGTAGATGCTTTCTTTTGTAAAGACTTGAGCCTATAGTTTGGAGCTGTTAGGCAATATCTATCAGGAGGCAATCTAGGACCCGAATATGGCTTGATCAATGGCAAAGGGGTTTGATTTCTTTGCCTTGCAATATCTAATAAAAAATCTCTCGGGGGAGGAGAGGTAAAAGACTGGTCAGCTCGACACTGGATTGCCAATCGCACATCATCTGCATCAACAGTAGCTTTCTTAGCATGGCTTGAATAAATTTTAGCATCATCTAGAATTGTGGTCACATATCGGAAGGCAAATTCCAACATCTGATTTATAACTCTTGGCTCATATTCTGTAATCCCCATATCCTTCAGGATTTGTGCCATCATCTGTGCATCTTTCGGCATGCTCTTGGGAGAAGCCATCTTGCCAGACTCCATGATATCCGGTGATCAAACTTTAGATCATTTGAAAAAAATATGCACATTAGATCAAACCAAAATACTTTAGCAGCAACTGTTAGGAACTTAAAATTTTTTGAAAATGTTAAAAATTTAAAACTACACTCAAAATTTAAAACATGTTACATTATTTTAATGAAGCATACTTAAAGTTTGCTTTACTTAAATGTACTGAGATCCTACTCTGTATAAACTGCAGAATACAAAAAGATGAAGACACAAATATGTGAGTGATAAAAGATTAGGGGAAAACAGGGTAAATCAAGTAAAAACATGCACCATTGTGGGAATATACATAGTCACACAGGCATGCAACTAAATATCACAGGACAGTCACACTTTACTGGTGAATTAAAAATAATCTGTCCTTCCAGTGAGAGCAATATATTCACTATCATATACATATGCTTACCACAATCCAAACCTTTGTCTGCTCAACTCAAAACATTCTTCCTCATATTCAGATTTCATTTAGATCTAATCTTATATTCAGATTTCATCTAAGTCCAATTATTACTGTTTACAGGATTGCTAGAAATTTTGTGGGAGGGAAGGGAAATAGTCAAACAGGGCATAGCTTTGAACACTTAATGTTTTTTATTTATGTGCATTCCCAAAACGGCACATATTTCTTAACAATAGTTTCCTTCTATTTTTTGTACACTCAACACCTAGTGGTACTAACACTTCACTTACTATTAAAAAAAAAAAAAAAAAAAAACTAACACCAAAATGTCCCTTACCTTCTTGAGCTAAATCACCCACATTAATGTATTTCAGTCCTGATCTTGAGGCAAGTTCTTTGCCTAGTGTAGTTTTTCCAACCCCTGGAGTACCTGTAAGACAAGCCACAGAAAAATACTGTTCATGAAATACTAGACTTCAGCTGCCTTCTGCCCTAAAAGTTCTTAATAACTGATATTAAAATTCCCCTAATTAGCAATCCTATGTAAAGATACACCATGACCTAATTATGATTTCTCAGAGATGACCATATGTGAGAATCTCACTTGATGTACTTGGCATAGGTTTGAGCGATTCTTATACCAAAATTCTGCCTGCCACCAACATGGAGCTGCCCAGAATAAAACCAGTCATCTCCAATATATTACCATTGTTATTTGCTTTAATAATAAAAATAGGAGGGCTGGGGATGTGGCTCAAGCGGTAGCGCGCTCGCCTGGCATGCGTGCGGCCCCGGGTACGATCCTCAGCACCACATACAAACAAAGATGTTGTGTCCGCCGAAAACTAAAAAATAAATATTAAAAAAAAAAAGTAAATAAAAATAAAAATAGGAGCAAGAAATCATTCATGGAAAAATTTTAAGTGGTATGAAGGACGTCTCATTATCACTGAGGACTCCCTTTATTCTTCCCTAGAAAGAACCATTATAAACCAATTTCTTACATTATCGTTGCAAAAGTCGTATACAGATATGTATTATACATTGCTCTTTACCTTCCCCTTCTATATTGAATTCAATTATATTCTAAGATAAGTGCATAATTTTCAGCTCCTCAGGTTTAATGCCTCTGAAATGATTAAATCTGAGCATTGTAATTAAAGGGATAAATCAAGTCTCCATATGCTTAAAGACAACATGATTGAACTCTGGCTCAACGTATTTTCAATAAAATGCAAGCCAGACTTTTAAAAAATATGGCTTAAAAAGCAATGACACTATGTCTGACCCATGCAAATTTGACGTTGTAAAATCTTCCCCTTAAGGAACTTTTTTTTTTTGGTACTAGGGATTGAACCCAGAGCCTTTAATCACTAAGCCGCATACTCAGGCCCTTTTGTTTTACTTTGAGACAAAGTCTCACTAAATTGCTGAGGCTGGCTTTGAACTGGGGAATCTTCCTGCTCAGCTTCCCAAATCGCTGGGAATTACAGGGTTTGCGCCACCACATCCGGGACCTTTCAGGAATCTTAAAAGCTAAATATTCACTGATTGAATGGTTAATCTGCGGCACTCAGAAACTGGCAAGACTCGTATCCCACCAACAAGTTTACCAATTGCTAAATGATAAAACTTTATGATGGGGTTGTAGCTCAGTGGTAAAGCGCTTGCCTAGCATTTCTGAGGCACTGGGTTCAGTTCTCAGCACCACATATAACAAAATAAAAATCCATCCACAACTAAAATATATATATTAAACTTTATTGCTTTATTTTCACAAAGATACTTCAACTTTTGTATATGCTGCGATAACATATACAACCATTAGATCTTTGCGTATGGTCCTATTATCTGTTAGGACTTAATGAGTATTCTTAGAGTTAAATAATAAGCAAAGATATTGTTTAAAGTTACGACGCTGCATTTCAGTTCTCTTTACTGATAATATGCACCCTGAGAATACCGAGAAGAACCCCACACGCACACCTACACGAAAAACGACCAGAGACGTTCAGGAGACACCATTTTTAACATTAAAAAAAAAACAAAAACAAAAAAAACTCCGATACTAACTCAACAAAACATACACAGTAAATTAGTCACACCACTCCACAAACATCTGAATTCATTTACCAAATCGAATCTGAGGAGTGTTTGAGAAAAGAGTCAACCCAGGAAGGCCTACGGAACAAGCCACCCACCATTAGTACATCTACGAAGGCCAGATACTCTTACATGACCTCAATAAAAACCCAGACCCAACCCTGCCAAAGAACCGACAATCCATTTCACAGAAAACAAACAAACAAACAAACAAAACACCAACCAAAAGCCAAAAAACAGATTCGAAAAGACGAAGCAGCCCGCAAGACGAGGAGCCGAATCCGTCTACCTCTCTCCACCTCACCGAGGAGCAACTGGCCAACGGAATTAACGTTCCGTGTTCCCTCCCCCCTCCCGCAACGGTCGCGAGGACCCGGTCCTCAGGCCCCAACGACCGCCACGCCACGCCACGAGGCCCTCAACTTGCCCGGTCTGGAACACTTGCAGTCCAGAGCAAAGGCCAACCTTGCCTGCCCCGCCGCCCAGCCCCTTCCCGGCTGCGCGCGCTAACCGGTGAGCAGAATGTTCGGTAACAACATAGTCCTCCACAGCAACCACACAAGCGCCGAGGCTCACGCGCTCAGCGCACTAGGGAGAGGAGCCGGAAGCGGGAGGCAGCTGCAAGCGCCGGGAGCCTTGGGGTCCTCGAGGCCCCGCGCAGCGTTGTCGACTCACCTCCGCAACCCAGCCACTGACCATTATTTACCTGGCCTTTTATGACACGTTTCCATTGCATGATCGCATTCAGAGGCACAACTCCGGTCTGCATTTCGGGTCAGGCATTATGTTGGGTGCCTAAGTCACTTACTCCCCTGGTGGCCCCTCCCTTCGGGCTGCGTCGCAGAAGCGTCGGGCAGTCTGGAAGGTCCCCAGGAGGCGGGACCTCCAAAAGGCTGGGTGCTGAGCCGGGAAAGGAACTGGAGGCTACTCTTCCACCTGGAGCAGAGTCTGGGCTCCTCGGTTCCTTTCCGCCCAGGAGGGGATGCAGCTCCCGGAAAGTAAGACCGCCGCGGCTGCGGCTGTGTTTCTTATATGTCCTAGAGACTCGAGGCCATCTCTGCCTTCACGCCTGCTCGGCCTCTCGTCGCTCCTCCTCCTGAACCGCCCATCCCATTTGGGGATTAGAAGGATGGGGGTGCCGAGCCCTGACCTGGAGCGGAACTTGCGAGTCCGGCTCGTCGCTGGTTGCTGAGTTTTCTGGGAGTGAATGTCCGATCGTTTTGCCCTCTATGTAGTGTGTGAGGTGGTGATAGATTTGCTAGAAATAGTCTTGAAGGTCTCTTCTACCTGTGAAGTCTGTTTTAAAAACCTGACATCGTCAGGGACAGTTACCTCTTTTTAAAGGAGGTGATTGTCTTCTTTTTTTCAAAGAGGAGACTCCTGACCTTAAAAAGTCCGCGTCTTCTATTTCGACCTGCCAACTGTGTTTACAAATAAATTTTTTTCATCAACATAATTTTTTGAAACTTTACAATCTAATCGGGAACTGTTTAGGTGTGCGAGGTGAACAATTTGTTTTCTGGTATGTGGAAGTGTTTTACTTTATAGTTTGTGTGTGCCTCCAAACCACAAAATAGTTAAGCACATCTTCGAATGTACGGGTTTGTAGGCTTAAAAATTTCCTAGCTAATTTACTCAATTCACTAGTTTATAGAAGCATTAAGGGATTAGGAAAGTTGAAAAACACCAAGAAATTCTATAATTACATGTTCAAATAATGAAGACAGTAGTAGAAATTATTTGCAGTAGGATTTAAATTAGTTGTCCAAACTGAGTGATAGCCTGAATTCATTGTATTTTCTTTTTTTGAAATTTGGGAATGAACTGATTTGAAGTGGAAAAATCTTCAATTTTCAGCATAAAATTGCTCAAATAGGATTGTCTTATTTTTCTTTATGACAAAAGTAGGTGCACAAATATGTGGTTTTCTGTTTAATATGTCACTGAGTTCACATGAAAAATTTTATAACAGCACAAATAGTTATTTGATACAGTCACAGTCATTATTGAAACTTATTTTAGCATTTTGATCTTATGCATTTACTACATTATCTCACTAGTTGTTGGTCTTAAAGGTTATTATGTTGATTATATCAGTATAAAATGACTACTATAAGTCTATATTTACAGTTCTTTTTTTCTTTTTTGATTTGAGGTGTTTTTCTCCCCTGCCCAGGTGAATTATACTTTAATGCACTACAGGTTGTATACTACGGATGGAAACTATTAAAGTTTATAATGTCAAAAACTTTTCTTAGACCAAAGGTATCTTCCACAAAGGTATGAAACACTAAAATAGCCATATAAAAATTGCCTAAAAAGAATTACAAATTTTTTATACGTTCTTAATGATTTAACATTGATATAAAGTAATGGTGCCCAGTGTTTGTTGTAGTTAGTGATCTAAATAGTCTAGTCATAAGTTGTGAAACTGTACACTACAACCACAAACTTAATTTTGAAAAAGTTTTTAGAATCCCAGTCACAAGAAAAAGGCTGAAAACTTTTTAAGGAAAGAGCATAAGTGGGAAAGATAAATGAGTGGTATTGGTGTTACCACTTTAACCACAGGCTCTGCCTCATGTGGTTCTGTATGTCAGTTCTCAGCAAAATTGTTTGGGTGTGAATGGGGGGTCAGACAATATCATGTTCAATCAAGGTAGCAATTTCCCTATTGGTGGCTCTAATTTTTTTCTGATCTTAAATAAATGAGGCTGTGTCCCCCCTCCCCCACTCCAGTTGATGGGAGTCCACCTTGTGTAAAAAATAAAACTTTAAAATATAAAGAATAAATCAGAATTGCTATAAAAGGTTTTATTATAACAAAGAATTGTTTTCATATACTTTTAAATATAGTGGAAAGGCAAAATGATACTATCAGAGATAGTCTTTTGACTAGGAGGAAATATGTTGGGTTACTGTGATTTAATTTGTTTTTCCAGTGGTCTTTCTTCTTTACCCACTGCTGTTAATATTCCTAACCCTCTGTCTTCAAAGAAGAGTGAAATGTAGGGGATGTAGCTCAGTGGTAGAGGGGTTGCCTAGCATGTGTAAGTCCCTGGGTGTATTCCCAGCACCATCAAAAAAAAAAAAAAAAAAAGACCGAAGAGTGACCTAGCATTCATAAAACACTCATAAGCACCAAATTGCTTCCCCTGAGCCTACTTTTACTCTAGCTTCTGGTTCTTTTTCTTCTAGAGAGTAGCATTATCTAGTAGACAGCTCAAATTGTAGCTATATCAGTAAAACCTTTTTAATGCTCCAGAATACTTTTAGGTTAAAACTTTTTATTTTTTTAAATATATTTTAGTTGTTGATGGACCTTTATTTTATTTATTAATTTCTATGTGGTGCTGAGAATCGAACCCAGTGCCTCACACATGCTAGGCAAGCGCTCTACCACTGAGCCACAACCTCAGCCCTAGATTAAAATTTTTTAATTCGACATCTTTATATGCACTTAACAAGGATTTTAAGGTCAGTCTGGTAATATATACCTGTAATCCCAGTGACTTGGGAGGCTGAGGCAAGAGAATCACAAGTTCTACGCCAGCCTCAGCAATGTGGCAAGGACCTAAGCAATGTAGCAAGACCCTGTCTGAAATTTAAAAATAAAAGGCTTGGGATGTGACTCAATGTTTAAGCACCCCTGGGTTCAATCCTTGGTATTAAAAAAAAAAAAAAGATTTTAAAGAAAAGGAAATTATGGAGAGAAATCAGAGAGGTCAGCAGTTTTTATAGACAAGAAGAACATGAAATAGAATTTACTGATTTTCCTGTTCTATTATTCTAGAACTCTTTTTTTTTTAATTTTTTTTAGTTGTCAATAGACATTTGTTTTATTTATTCATATGTGGTGCTGAGACTCGAATCCAGTGCCTGACACATGCTAGGCAAGTGCTCTGCCACTGAACCACAACCTCAGCCCCCCGGTATTCTTTTCTTCATGGGTATTTCTATTACAGATCTCATCTTCCTTGGAAAGCCTGTCTCACTTTAAAAAATTTTAGTGGCTTCATGCACTGAATAAAAATAGTGCTGTTATAATTGTAAATGTTAGTATTAGAATCTTCACCTTTGTCTTTTTTTTTTAATTTTAATATTTATTTGTAGCTGGACACATACCTTGATTTTATTTATTTATTTTTGAGGCGCTGAGGATCAAACCCAGGGCCTTGCATGTTCTAGGTGAGCACTCTACCACTGAGCCACAACCCCAGCCCTATTTTTGCAGTCTTAAGGTTGATATGTATTATTTGGATTATGAAATGGTTCTTAGTTTTTTAATATATTAACCTGTCAGGCAGAAGTGTTATTCTTCTTACTGCTATGTCTAGTTAAAATAATATTAATTATTTTGTTCTGCTTTTTTTTAATAGGTCATTTTAGTATTTATGTTTCAGTCATCCAAGAGTTAAGAAAAATCATTCTTTATCCTGGAAAGATTAAAATTTATATATGATGTTTTATTTCTATTAATTGTCTATTAATGTAACAGCAAGTTATGTAAAAATAATTTGTGAGATTTTTATTTTTTAATTTATGAATATTTTCTTTTTAGAGTAGTTCAATTATATAGGGAATAGATTGAAAAATGTAATAATGGTTAACATAGGGGTTTTTTTGTTTTTTTTTTTTTCAGGTAATAGACTGGGTAGACCCAGCATTTGATGATTTTTCAGAGAATACAGTTGTCTCTACTGCAACACCTTTAGGTGTGAATAACTCAAGTCATAGAAGAAAATATGTGCCTCCTGCATTAGAAAGTAGCAGATTTGCAGCTAGAAAAAGAGGAAAGCTCTCTTCCTCAGAACAGATTTTTGGTCTAGAAAACTCAAAAGAATATCTTTCTGAAAATGAACCATGGGTGGATAAATATAAGCCAGAAACTCAGGTACTAAATAGCATACAAAGATGTCTACATAATTTAATTTCAGGGTGGATGGGAAGGAGAGGAATGTCCATTTTCAAATTTTTAGTTATAAGAAACTAAGTGAAGTAAGGAGAAAAAAACAAATTTCTAGATTATTTTTAATGTTCTAAGGCATTTTATCAGCAGTAATACTCTATCTATTCCCTACCTTAAATATATTTCTGGATTTTCAAAAGTTTTATAATTGCAGACTTATCCAAAATTATACAGTGATAGCAGTATAAGGTTAGAATTTTTTCCAGAATAATCTAAAAATTCAAGTATAGTCCAAAAGACTCTATTCCAATATAGAATGTTAATGTTTTACATTTTTTTTTTCACTAAAAATGTTTAGGTTAATAGACTCTATTCCAATATAGCATGTTAATGTTTTACATTTTTTTTTCACTAAAAATGTTTAGGTTAATAGGTGCTGATATACCAAAAAATCAATGAGTTAGAAAAAATTTTTTAACTGAAATTTTTATCTTAGCATGAGCTTGCTGTGCATAAAAAGAAAATTGAAGAAGTTGAAACCTGGTTAAAAGCTGAAGTGTTGGAAAGACAATCAAAACAGGTAATTAAATAAGAAATGTATTTTAAAATATTTTAACATTAAAACTGAGGCAGGAGGATCACAAATTCATGGCCAGCCTTGGCAACTTAGCAAAATCCTATCTCAAAATGAGAAATAAAGAAGGACTGGGAGTGTAGCTCAGTACTAAAGCTCCCCTGGGTTCAGTCCTCCCCTCCACCGAGCTGAAAAGGATGGGGGAAGGGAATTAACGTCAAATGTTTCTCTGACTTAACAATATGTCGCAAAAAATTAATCTTTCCTGGTGTTGTGGTGATGCCTGTAGTCCAAGAGACTTGGGAGGCTGAGGCAGAGGATTGCAAGTTTCAGGTCAGCCTCAGCAACTTAGTGAGGACCTAAGCAACTTAGTGAGATTCTGTCTCAAAAAAGGATTAGAGAAGTGCCTCAGTGATTAAGCAACCATTGGTTCAATCCTGATACCAAAAACAAAACAAAAACAAAAAGCAAAAGAAGTTAGTCTTTTATGATAATTTTATTTAGGTAAAATCAGACAACCTCCAATAGAGAGTTTCCTGACTTAGGAAATAAAGGTCCTAAGACTCAGATACTTGGAGTTTCCCCCTTGATTTGTACCACCTTTTCCTTCTACTGTCCTATCATCAGCAATAAGGCACAGTAAGCTGATTGGGGTTCTAGTATCTTTAGCATAACAGGTTGTCTCACTAAAGTTGCAGGCAAGGTCTGGGGATGTGGCTCAAGCCGTAGCGCGCTCGCCTGGCATGCCTGCGCCCTGGGTTCGAACCTCAGCACCACATACAAACAAAGATTTTGTGTCCACCGAAAACTAAAAAATAAATATTAAAATTCTCTCTCTCTTTAAAAAAAAAATATATAACTTTAAAAAAAAAAGTTGCAGGCAAATTACATACTAATCTTCATCCTAAATATAGCCTAAAACTGTCTTATTCATTTTAGACTGATAGTTTTTGTTTCACTTCCTATTTCTAAAATTATGCTCAGCCCTGGCAAAGTAAAATATTCTCTCCTTCTCTCAGTCTCTTTTTAAACCTTGTGACTCTTCAGACAAAGAAAAATAGAAGTACTCATATATCCATAACATACCCACCATTTTCTCCTGTAAGCATTTTATAGTAAATTATGAATATTGTGACATTCAATCAGACTCATAGATACTTCAGTATGCTTCTCTTTAGAAATTTACTAATTATACGTATTATTATTGTGTTTAACAAAATTAACTTTAATGTGCTAATGTTATCTAATAATAAGTTCATATTCACATTCATTTGTTTCGAAAATTCATTTTATCAGTTTGTTTCAATTAGGATCTAATCAAGGACCACACATTGTGTTTGATTATTATATCCCTTAGGTTTATTTTATTTTATTTTTTGGATTTATCTTCTCTTTTTCTCTAAGACATTGACTTAATTGAAGAGACCCAGCGTCGTGCAAGTGGTACATACCTGTAATTCAGCTTCTCAGGAAGTGAGGTAAAAGATTATAAGGTTGAGGCCAGCCTCAGCAACTTAGCAAGACTTTGCCTCAAAAAGAAAAATAAAAATGGCTGGGGATGTAGCTCAGTAAAGTGCCCTTAGGTTCAATTTCCAGTATTGCAAAATAAAAAAAGAGAGAGAGAGAGAATGAGGCCTGTATGTTGATGGAGGCCTCACATTCTGAATTTGTCAGGTTGTTTCCTTCTGATGATGGTGAACTTTTTCTGTCCTGTGTCTGCATTTCCTGTAACCTAAAATTTTTTTTGTTTTTGTTTTTTGGTACTGGGGCACTGAGTCACATCCCCAGCCCTTTTTATATTTCTAATTTAGAGACAGGGTCTTGCTAAGTTGCTTAGAACCTCACACAGTTGCTGACGATGACTTTGAACTCATGATTATCTTAACCTCAGCCTCCCAAATCCCTGGGATTACAGGAATGTGTTCCTGCACCTGGTTTAGCATCTATTTTTGATCCTTACCTGAATCACTTATTTAATTAGGGTTTTGAATGGTTGTTTTCTAATAATTCTGTTATTTCTGGAATTAATAATAGGCATTTTTCTTTTTTGTTAATTAGCAAGCATTTTTCTTTGAAAGAAAACTTTGCCGTTACTAGCTAGGACTAGTTACTTTGAAATACAGTTTCAACTGAAAAAGCAAGATGAATTCTTAATCTTTTCCTTGAATGTTTTTTTGGTACCAGGGATTGAACTCAGGGGCACTCAACCACATCCCCAGCCCTATTTTGTATTTTATTTATTTGTAATATTTTTGTAGGTGTTGATGGACCTTTTTTTATTTATATGCGGTGCTGAAAATCGAACCCAGTGCCTCACACATAGAAGGCATGTGCCACTAAGCCACAACCCCAGCCCTTGTATTTATTTATTTAGAGTTACTGAGTTGTTCAAAGCCTTGCTTTTGCTTTGGCTGGCTTTGAACTCATGATCCTTCTGCCTTAGCCTCCTGAGCCGCTGGGATTACATGCCTGCACCACTGCACCTGGCATGTAATTTTTTAGTAGGCTTTATTTATTTTTTTTTTTAGAGCAATTTTAGATTCATAGCAAAATTGAGCAGAAGATAAGAGATTTTTCAAATATCCTTTGCCCCCAAATGTGCATAACCACACTTGTTATCAACATCTCCACCAGATTGGTACATTTGTTAATATTGATGAACTTGCATTAATGTGTCACTGACAGCCAAAGTCCATTGTTTGCATCAGGGTTTCCTTTAAATTTTCAACTTTGAGATGAAGGAGTGGTATTTTAGATGCTTTGATGAGAACAGATCCTTCTTTCTTGAGTCAAGCTCCTTTCTGTCTGGCATGTGGCTCTAACTGTATGGTTTAGGGTAAGATAATGGATTTGAAGAGATGATGGAATGCGATGGACATCATTACCCTAAGTACATCAACCATATGTCTGACTGCACATATGGTGTGACACTACATTGTGTACAATCAGAGAAATGAAAAGTTGTGCTGCAATTGTGTACAATGAATCAAAATGCATTCTTCTGTCATATATACCTAATTGAAATAAATATATAAAATTTTAAAAACCTAAATAAAGAAAAAGATAATGTATTTGAGGTGGATTTTCAGTGTCAGCCTTTGATATCTCAGAAATCTCACTCATCTCTCTCAGTACAGATTCTTAGGTAGTTACTCTGACTTATCTCTTATATCAAAGGTTTGTCTTATTGATTTGTTTTTGATCTGTACCCAAGCTAGTAGTTTATATTTTTTATTGTCCACAGTGTTTTCTCACTTAGTAATATTTTTTTTAGTATAAACGTTATCATGTCTTGAGTCTAGGAAGGTGTTACTATTATGCTACCATTTGGACAAACTTAGGTGTGTACATATAGAAGTATTGGGGGAAGTATTCCTCTACAATTCTAAAATCTCCCCCACCAAGATGTTGGATTTTAACCAATCATATACTTTTCATTTTACAAATGTTTCAATGATTTAGTAATTAAAAGACATTTAAAAAAAAAAAGTTGGGGAGCTGCACATGCCAATTTGAGGCCATATTCAGCAGGTTAGCAAGACAGTTTCAGATTAAAAAATAAGTGGACACAGTGATGCATACCTGTAGTCTCCACAGCTCGGAAGCTGAGGCAGGAAGGAACCCAAATCTGGGTTCAAACAAAACCAAGCAACTTATCGAATCCCTATCTCAAAATAAAAAGGTTGGGATGCAGCTCAGTGGTAAAAGCACCTGGCTTTGAACTTTTGATCTTCCTTCCTCATCCTCCCAAGTAATTAGGATTACTGACATACGTCACCACACCAGCTATTACAGTGTTTTAATAAAGATGAGCTGGGCATGTTGGTGCTTACCTGTAAGCCCACTGACTGAGAAGGCTGAGGCAGGAGGATGGAAAGTTCCAAGCCAGTCTCAGTAATGTGGCAAGGCTCTAAGCAATGTAGCCGGACCTTGTCTCAAAATAAAAAGGGCAAGGGATATGGCTCAGTGGTTAAGCACCCCTGGGTTCAATCCCCAGTAACAGAAGAGATGACCTTCTATTTATATTACTGTCAACAAAACATCTGTCACGTGGCTCTAACTACTGTGCTATAAAACAGACACTTAGCTGTCATACGTGAAAAAAAAGTTTATCTTCAAATGTATGGGCTTCCTTTTTTTTTTTTTTAACTGATTTGCTTGACAGTATAGTAATTTCTCATTATTTGAAGTAGTCAGAAGTTCATTCATTAGAATACATTAGAAGACTAAACTGCCGTTCCTAAGAAAATTTCAGAATTGGGAGGCTGTAAACTTTTGGTCACATTTTTGTCAACATATCAGTTTTATATGCCTTATTTAATTTATATTTCTGTTTGATTAACACTGAACTCTCATGGCCAGTAACCGTATAACTCATGTACTGCCATATTTAAAAGTGGGACTGGCTGTCTTCTAGATTCAAGTACACAGACCCCTACACTGGATAATAAAGGTAAATGGATGAGCAAGTATTACAACCCATCATTGCATATAGGAAATCTTTCCCCTCATACATTTTTAGCTGTAACCTTGTAATCAAATTTACTGTATAAAGCTGGGTGCTGTTGTACACCTAAAATACTAGCAACTAGGGAAACTAGGGCAGGAGGATTCCAAGTTCAAGATCAGCCTCAGCAGTTTAGCAAGGTCTTAAGCAGCTTAGCAAGACCCTGTTTCAAAATAAAAAATAAAAAGGTCTGGGGCTGTAGCTCAGTGGTAAAGTGCCCATGGATTCAATCTTCAGTACTAAAAAGTAGATAAATTTTGCTGTATGTGTTAATGATATTAAGACCCACAAACTCTATGTCTGGTAAATATGTTTTTGTTGTTGTTGTTGTTGTTTGGTTTGAACCCAGAGATGTTTTACACTGAACTGTATCCCCAATCCCCCCTCCACTTTTTGAGGGTGGGGGCAGTCTCTAAATTGCTGAAGCTGGTCTCAAACTTGCCTCATCCTCCCAAGTTGCTATGATTATAGGTGTGCACCACGATGCCCTGCTAATATGCATTTTAATATACATTTTTTAAAAGAAACTAATATCCAAAGTCTCTCAAAAAAGAATGTTTTGCTTTTATAATATTAAATTATGTTCTGTTGCAAATTTATGTATTAAGATTGGTTTTTATGAGTTCAGGAACCTCTAAAAGTCATTGTTTCAGGCTTTGCTGCCTTAATTTAGCAAAAGTTTGGTGGTTTTAACTTGGCTACAGAACAGTCCATGAGAAGAATGTAATTTAAGAACTGAGGTATTATGAGAAAAAGGGGTTTGTTATTTAGGAATTAACATTCTCTAATTTTATGTAAAACTTGTTTAACTGTGAAATTTAGTATACTTCTATCAGATGTTCAATAAATATTTGTAAAAGTAATAAATAATATTCAGAAGGAATATTCAAAATTAATATTGTAGCATTCTAGTGATTTGCATGCTTTGCTTTTGTCTTTTTGTTCTGTTTTTTTCTTTTTGTGGTTCTAGTAATCAAACCCCAGGCTCATGCATGTTAGGCAATCACTCTGTTCAACTACACCCTGTTCTTCATGATTTTGTTTTTGTTTTTGGTACTGGGGATTAAAATCAGGCGCTCTTGTATGAAATATGATATGTCAAAAGCTTTGTAATGTTTTGAACAACCAATTAAAAAAAAAAATCATGCGCTCTTAACCATTGAGCCATATCCCCAGCCCTTTTTATATTTTATTTAGAGAAGGCTCTGCTCAGTTGGTTAGGGCTTTGCTAAGTTGTTGAGGCTGGCTTTGAACTTTATATCCTCCTGTCTCAGCCTCCCGAGCTGCTGGGATTACAGGCATGCTCCACATGATTTTGGTGGTTTATTTATTTTTTTAATATTTCAGTTATAGGTGGACACAGTACCTTTATTTTATGTGGGTGCTGAGAATCAAACCCAGTGCCTCATGCAGGCTTAGTGAGCACTCTACCTCTGAGCCACAATGCCAGCCCTAATTTTGGTTTTTAATTAATGTTTGTATTTGGTTTTAGGGTGGATCTATTTTATTAATAACAGGTCCTCCTGGATGTGGAAAGACAACAACTATAAAAATACTGTCAAAAGAACATGGTATTCAAGTTCAAGAATGGATTAATCCAGTTTTACCAGACTTCCAAAAGGATGATTTCAAGGACATATTTAATTTTGGTAAGGTTTGTTGTGAAGACATTGTAATAGCAGGGGAAACTTATGCTTAATGGAGCTTTCAAATGAAGCTAAATGGGTGCATTTTTCCCATACTTTCCAGTTTCCAAGGGAAGTAATCTCAGCAATAGAAAGGAAAGGTGCTCTTAGGAGAGAATGGCATTCCTTGAGGATTAAATCTTAACTGTTTTGTTAGGTAACAAACTCTTATATTTTAATGTTTATGGAGATTATATAGTGTAAGTTCTTTTCATTTGTTTAAAAGGAAATCAGGCTTTAAGATCCGTTAGCCAAAACTGAAATCAATTTCTATGCATGTATAGTTTGTTGGGATGAACCCAACTACTATGTAAAACTATAAAGTTCTTAAATGTATACACACACACACACACACACATATACATACGTGTGTGTGTGTGTGTTTATGTGTGTGTGTATACATACGTGTATAGCCAAGCCTGTAATCTCAGCAATTCAGGAAGGCTAAGGAGGAGTATTGCAAATTGGAGACCAGCCTTAGCAATTTAATGAGATCCTGTCTCAAATAAAAAGGACTGCAGATATAGTTAAGTGCTCCTGGGTTCAATCCCCAGTACAAAGAAAAAAGATTTGTTAAAGGAATATGCCTATATGTGTTAAAGGAATATAGCTTAGATTAGTAAATACTTGTGAGAATCAAATTAAATCAAAACATAAGGCAAAGAGGGTCTTTGAATTTTGAAGGAGGATTTAAGACAAACATCAAAAAAATAATCATTATAACATTTTAAAGCTATAAAATAGCATTATAACTTTACACACAAGTTTATATACTCTTTTTTTTTTTTTTTTTTTTGTACCAGAGATTGAACCCAGGGGTACTTACCCACTAAGCCACATCCCCTGCCCTTATTTTTTATCTTGCTAAGTTGCCTAGGGCCTCACTAAGTAGCTGAGGCTGGCTTTGAACTTTTCAATCCCTGCCCCAGCCTCCATGACTGGTAGGATAACAGGCATATGCCACCAAGCCTGACGAGCACTATCATTTTAATCTTTTGTAGTTTTGCTTATACTATAAAAGGTTTAACTGGGGGTAGCCATAATCTCTTAAACCATTAAGAAATAAAATGGGTTGTTTAGAAAGACATTTTAATGTAGAGTATTCCTCAAAAATCTCTTCTCCAGGCTCTTCTTTAATATGCTCTATGTATACCATATTTGGCAAATACAACTTTTTGTTGCAAGTACCCCATGTTCCTGGAATTTTTGCTGCTTTCCAAATAGTAACATTACTTTTGACAGATAAATCTTTATTTAAAGTCTTCTATGTGAAACATACCTTAAGAGACATTTTGTCCCTAAGTTGACAAATCAGCCATCCTGTTTTTGTTGTTAAACCTTTATTATCAACAATAATTATAATCTTGCATTCATTTCAAGGTCTTTTTTTAATATTTTTTAGTTATAGTTGGACACAATACCTTTATTTTATTTATTTATTAATGCTTGTGTGGTGCTAAGGATCTAACCCAGGGCCTCGCACGTGCCAGGCGAGCTCTCTGCCCCTGAGCCACAACCACAGCCCCCATTTCAAGAGTCTTAATTGTGTCATCCAAAGTCAGAGATATTTTTACCAATTGTATAAATTTTATACTGACAACTGTTTAAAGTCAGCTAACCCCGATACATCATTGATACAGAGAATTTACTGTTGTCAGTATTGATCCTTGTCTTTTGAAATGAATATGCTATTTTAAATTAGAACAATTTTACAGTATTGGAGACTGTTTCATTATAAAATAATCTTAACATATTGTGGGCTACATCATGTATATGGAAATAAATTTATACATGGGTGTATATATGTGTATAATATTAGTGTATAATTTGTTGAAAATTGAAGTGATAAATGTGTTTTCTTTCAGAATCAAACTTCCATTCATTTCCATATCAATCTCAGATAGCAGTGTTCAGAGAGTTTCTACTAAGAGCAACAAAATATAACAAATTACAAATGCTTGGAGATGATTTGAGAACTGATAAGAAGATAATTCTGGTTGAAGTAAGGAGACCTTTTAAAACCCTGTCATAGCTATTTAGTAAACAATTGTGAGATATTTCTTAAGTGTTAACATTAACTCCCTACGTAGTATCAATAATAGTTGCTTTGTGATTACCAAAACATAAAGGCTTTTTCAGTAAACTTAAATAACATAGCTGTAGGTTAACAATAGAGTAGCTTTAAATTAATAGACTTTACAAATGTAATAGCCTAAGTATAGAAAAAACAAAGGAAATATTTGGAAAATCATTTCTCACCGTACTGTAGTTGCTAAAGTGACCCTGAGAACTTTGATCTGAAAATTGAGGTATTTGTTAGTACGTTTTACTATTTAGGCTAACAGCTATTTTATGTGTTTCATAATTTATTTGAAAATTATGGTTAAAATACATTGGATAAATAAAATTTCTTCTTATCTTGATAAATATAAATCTGAAAATAAGTATGCAGTGAAATACTAATACTAATATTGGTCTTATATTTTTAATAGGATTTACCTAACCAGTTTTATCGAGACTCTCACACTTTACATGAAGTTCTAAGGTAAATATTAGTGAAATACAGTATTCTGTATTTGCATTGTGGTTTGGGATTAATGAATGTAGTGTTCAGCTAGCATGTATGATGCCTTGGGTTCAATCCATACCATTAAAGCAGGAGGGTGGGTAATTAAGTAAGTCATTATATGTCAAGTGGCTTAAATGTCAACATTGTTGGTTTTTGTTATTTTAGGAAGTATGTACAGATTGGCCGGTGTCCTCTTATATTTATAATCTCTGACAGTGCCAGTGGAGATAATAATCATAGGTTACTCTTTCCCAAAGAAATTCAAGAAGAGTGTTCTATCGCAAACATTAGGTGAGAAATAAATTTCTGCTTATAATGTTTACATACATGTTATATTTTGAAATCAATCATTTAACACCATCTTTCTTTATAAAACTTTACAGTTTCAACCCTGTGGCACCAACAATTATGATGAAATTTCTTAACCGAATTGTGACTATAGAAGCTAATAAGGTAATTCTCTGATTATAATTCTCTGATTAATATTACATTGTAGCTACAGAAAGCCCCACTTATATAACATGTAAACTAGAGGAGTTAGAGAGGTGGTTTTGCTTTTTAGGATTCAAAAATTTTATAAGGCATTTCATGTTAGCAAATGTAAGAAATATCAATTAAAAAGCTCTCTAACCTTTTTCTACAATTTTCCTTTTGCTTGTCTTATGGCTCTGAATTGTTATCATCAAGAAAGTATTTTCAGGAATCTAGATATCTTAATCATCAACATTTCATTTCTACTATTGTCCCCTTGTCATTTAAAAACACACATACAAGCTGGGTGTGGTGTTGCACACCTACACTCCCAGCAGCTCAGGAGACTGAGGCAGGAGGATATCAAGTTCAAAGCTAACCTCAGCAAAAGTGAGGCACTAAACAATTCAGTAAGACCCTTCTCTAAATAAAATTCAAAATAGGGCTGGGAATATGGCTCAGTGGTTAAGTGCCCCTGAGTTCAATCCCTGGAACCAATAAATAAATAAATAAATAAATAAAAAGCCACATATAGAGGCTGGGGTTGTCGTCTAGTGGTAGAGCACATGCCTAGGATGTGTGAGGCACTGGGTTCAATTCTCAGCACCACATAAAAAATAAATAAATAAAATAAAGTTAAACACAAACATACATTTTTTAAAAATTGTGGCAATGAGACATACCATAGGCTCAGGACATAACTCAGTAGTAGAGAGCTTACATAGCATGCACAAGGACTCAGTTCAATCTCCAGCATTGCAAAAATAAAAATTTTAAAAGTGAAATAATGGTTTATCATCTTAACCATGTAAGAGTATACAGTTCAGTAAGTAATGTTAATAGTATTTACATTATTGTAAAATAGCTGTTGTCACTTTTGATACATCATATTTTCTGTCTTCCAAGTTGCGATGATATTAAAATAAATTGATGGAACTTCTTCCAGCCACATGGTTCTAGGTTGTCTTACTGCCACAAATCACCCGGATCTTGCATGACACATAGTTTTTGTTGCAATTACAAGAAGTGAGGGAAATGACCGAGGAAGAGGTTGTTTTGAGGGTTAAACATTTTAATGAATAAATAACAACTGTTAGGACTATGTGTATGGCAATTGCCAAGCATATGTGAGGACCTGTGTTCAATCCCCAGAATCACACACAAAAAAAGGGTATATTGTATAGTCGAAAGAGATGCCATATTTTGTTATGTAATTAACTCTAAATAATTGATGTCAAAGAATGTTAGAACCAGTATAGTTTTGATGTCATCCTTGTTACTTTATGTCACAGAAGCAATAATAAATGCACTAGTCAAGTCCTTCAAGCATATATAAGATCATATGTTATGATATTGCCTTAGGCTCTCCAAGAATGATAATGTAGTATAGGCATTTGTAAAGAACGGTTTAATCTCTCATGTCTTTTACCTTAATTATATTAAAAGTGTTGGCATCTTAACGTGATTTTAGTCACATTTGTATGTTTGTAATAATTAACATTCATGGGATTTTCTTTAGCCTCTAAGGATTGTGATTTCAAGTTGCATTTTCTTTTTGGCAAATAATCCATATCTAGATTTTTTGGGGGAGGTGGGGTTATTAGAAATTGAAGGAGCACTTTACCACTGAGCTATATCCTCACCCCTTTTTTTATTATTTTGAGAGAGGGTTTCACTAAATTGCTGAGGGTCTTGCTAAGTTGCTGAGGCTGCCTTTGAACTTGTCATCCTTCTGCCTAAGCCTCCCTGGGATTACAGGCGTGCATCACTGTGCCCAGCTATATTTAGAAATATTTACAAACAAATACCGTCTCAAAACAGTGTTTTACCAAGGACTTTTGGTTTTCTGTTTTTTTTAATTTTGGTTCTGGGGATTGAATCCAAGCCCCTGTTCATGCTAAAACACGTTCTACCACTGAGCTACCTCGTAGCCCTCAAAACAGTTTTTTTTTTTGGTGGGGGGGAGTGATAGAGTACTGTGGATTTAACCCAAGGGTACTTAAACACTGAACTACATCTCTAGCCTTTTTTTTTTTTTTTTTTTTTTTTTTTAATTCTGAGATAGGGTCTCACCTAAATTGCTGAGACTGCCTTGGATTGTAATCCTCCTGCTTCAGCCTCTCAAGTCACTGGGATTACAGGCTTATATCATGGCACCCGTTCAGCAAAATGATTTTTGATTAGATGTATTAATAACAAAAGTAAAAGTTAATTTGGAACAGGAATTCACAGCAAAGAGAAAGAAAGTTTTGTAAATGAACAATGAAGGGAAAGACTGACTATCTAAATATAGCATAATCTGAAACTATAGATATTATGACTGTGTCATATTGGCACAATAATAAAATAGAAGAATGAAAAGGGAAGACAGCACAGACATAGATCTACATGTGTAAATGGGAATTTTCTATATAATGTAGGTAGCATTTTAAGTCTCTGGGGAAAGTAGACTTTAAGTCAAAAAATGGTGTTAAAACCAGTGGATATACATAGATAAAACCATAAAGTTGTATTTTTACTTCATATTATACACATAAGAAATTTATAGGTGAATTAAATGTTTAAATACAGAAATCAATATTAGAAGAATGTAAGGAAAAATATTGAGTTTGGAGAGGGGAAAGAAATAAAATCCCTAAAATCATAAAGAATAATTGATGTAAGATTTACTTTAAAAAATGTAAAACTTAGGAAATAACAGAAGGCATTAACAAAGTTAAATGAAACAAATTTAAAACATAGTCATGAGCACATAAGAAAATATTTGCAATTTATAAAACAAATTAAACTGTAGTTGGCCATAGTGACACACTCCTGTAGTCCCAACCACTTAGATGGCTTTGTAGACGATCACTTGAGCCCACAAGTTTGAGAAGAGCTTAAGTTTGGAAAGATACTAACTAAATGTTAACACTTAAGATAAAGTTTGGGATTTGAGGAGACTTTTTCATAAGGAACTCTTGCAACAGTTTGGTTAGTAAATTTTAAAATAAAATTACACATTGAAGGATTGTAGTATAGTATTATTTTTCTACTATAATCAGTTGTTACAGTATCCAAAGTGGGATAAGTAATGAAGGATCGCATAAGTCATTTGTCAATAAACCATTAGGGATTTCTGAAGAAGGAGAGGTAGGTAAAAGTTTCTTGCCTTATAATTGCACTACAAGTATATGGTAAACTGATATAAACATATATAGATATATATTTAGATTTTCATACGTATCTGAAAAATAGACATATATCTGAAACAGCCTTATTTATGTATGTGTGCATGTGTACATGTGTACATATAGTGAGAAAACAAGAACTTAGAAATATAACCTGGTCAAAGTAAAAACAGAAACAATATTTAATACTCCTAGAATTTTATCTTAACCTATGCTAAGTTGAAACACTAGTGTTTACACATGGAGATATTTTTGCCATTTAAGTTTGAAAGAATATAATTCACCTCCATTAACTTTACAATTTTTTTTTCTTTTAAGAAAAAGTCTTTTTAAATTTTAATTTTCTCATTTTAGAACGGAGGAAAAATTATTGTCCCCAATAAAACTTCTCTAGAATTGCTTTGTCAAGGATGTTCTGGTGATATCAGAAGTGCAATAAACAGCCTCCAGTTTTCTTCTTCAAAAGGTAACTATAAAAGATACATTTGTATAGCATTAGATAGATGAATGACTTTCTCTTAATTATTCATGAAATGAAATCAAACTAATCTTTTTCTTCCTTTTTTAAAATTTGTATTTATTTATTTTTGCTGTTCTGGAGATCACATTCAGGATGTTGGACATGCTAGGCAAATGCCCTACAATTGAGCAATAATCCCAACCTAAATTAAACATATTTTAACTTATAATTGATATACAGTAATTCCCTTTACCTGTGGTTTAAGTTATATATGGTTGACTGCAGTCTCAACATACTAAATTAAAAATCCCAGAAGTAAACAATTCACAAGTTTTAAATTTTGCACCATTCTAAATAATCCAATGAAATCTTTTACTGTCTTACCCAGTAAGTGAATCTTCCCTTTGTCCATTGTTTCCACAGTTTATACACTGCCTGATAGTCAGGAGCCATCTTGGTTATCAAATCAACTATCATGGCATCACAATTCAGGCAACTTATTTTACTTAATAATGGCCCCAAAGTGCAAGAGTAGTGATGCTGGCAGTTCATGTATGCCAAAGAGAAATCATAAAGTGCTAGCTTTTAAGTGAGAAGTTGAAAGTTCTTGTCTTAATGAGGAAAGAAAAAAAATTGTATGCTGGGATTGCTAAGATCTATTGATACGAAGGAATCTTTTACCCCTGAAAATATGAAAGGGAAAAGAAATTTGTGCTAGTTTTGTTGTCACACCTCAAACTTATAAAAGTTGCATATGGCCACAGTACATGATAAATACTTAAGTTGAAAAGGCATTAAATTTGTGTATGTTATATATGTCGGAAAAAACAGTACATGGAGCATTGTACTATCTGAAATTTTAGGCATCCATTGAGGTTCTTAGAACATATCTCCAGTAAGAGGGGATTATACCTATCTACACTTTTATTGATACAGTGACTTAAAATTTTATGCATACACACATGAATATACACCCCTTTATGAATATATCATTGTTTACATATGTACCTCTGAAGCTTGGTGCAAAGAACTTAGGTCTGTTTGAGACAAACCTGGATTCATTTATATGATTTGCTACTTTGCCTTTTAAAATTATTTAAAGTCACTTATTAGGGAAAATCCTCTTTCTGTCACTTAACAAGTGGATAGGCCTACCAAGTATGATGGCATGCGCTTGTAATCCCAGCAATTTGGGAGGCTGAGATAGGAGGATCAAAATTTGAAGGTCAGCCTTAGCAACAGTTGGGTAGGCCTGTGTGAGTAACTTCATTTTTTGTGCCTCTATTTTCTCACCTTTTATATAAGAACCTATCTCATGGGGTTGTATAAAGAGTAAGTGAAGTGCCAGGTGTGGTGGCGCATGCCTGTAATCCCAGTGGCTCCAGAAGTTGAGGCAGGAGATCGCAAGCCAGCCTCAGAAATTTAGTAAGGGGCTAAGCAACTCAGTGAGACCCTGACTCTAAAGAAGAGGATCTAACACAGTTCACGTATTTTATAATTATTGTCTATTAGAAAAACAAAGGGCTGGGGGTATGGCTCAGTGGCTAAGTACCCCTGTGTTCTATCCCCAGTACCAAAAATAAATAAATAAATAAGTTAAGTAAGCTGGGTACACTAGCACAGGCCTATAATCCCACCTATTCAGGAGGCTGAGGCAGGACTACCACACAAATTCAAAGCCAGACTCAACAATTTAGTGAGACCATGTTTCAAAATAAAAAATAAAAAGGACCAGGACTATAGCTCATTGGTGGAGCATCCCTGGATTCAGTTCCCAGTACCACAAATAATTAAACATTTTTTTAAAATAAAATCAGAATTTCACATATTTCTATGGAAAAAACAAAACAAACATGCTTAAGTTTAGTGCTGGAATCTATGAGGTAGAAAAATTAACATGAACCAATTTGGAGTCCTAACGTTACTGCTCTGGGCTCAGAAGTTTTAAAGTGAAGAATATAATTTTTGAGTAGATCAAGAAGTATCTGAGCAATTCCATGGTTTTTCCAATTTAATTCTCTCATCAGCCTAATGAAATAAATACTACGATTTGAATCCGGACTTCTTGGGTTCTCATTATTCACTGTTGACCTTAAGACAGTTACTTAAATTCTTTATATTCAGTTCTTTAACTGTTATAATTATTCCTCCCTCATAGAATTGTTGTGAGGATTAAATAGTGTATATCATGCACCAAAGGCGGTAAGGTATATATAACACATGAGAAACCAAGATGATACTAATGCATTAACGTGTCATTATGTATGTGAAAATTTGCAATAGGCATCATGAGTTTTTTTTTCTTTTGGTGCTGGAGATTATGAGATAATTTTAAATAACCTTTTTTTTTTCCATTTTCTTTTTTCTTTTAATATATTTTATTTTTTAGTTGTAGATGGACACAATATGTTTATTTATTTACTTTTTTTTTAAATATTAATTTTTTTAGTTGTAGTTGGACACAATACCTTTATTTGGTTTATTTTTATGTGGTGCTAAGGATCGAACCCAGGGCCTTGCACGTGCTAGGCGAGTGCTCTGCCACTGAGCCACAACCCCATCCCATTTATTTACTTTTTTATGTGGTGCTGAGGATTGAACCCAGTGCCTCACACATGCAAGGCAAGCACTCAACCACTGAGCCATAACCCCAGCCCCCTTTTTTTTCCATTTTTACTAGCATCCCAAAGAGGACTCTGACACAGTTCATGTATTTTATAATTGTCTATTAAAAAAAAACATTTTAATTGGAGTTAACTGAAATGTTCTTAACTTTAATTTCATATTTTGATTTCATTTTAAGTATTGTCACTTTGGTGTATATTATTTAGGAGAGAGCAATTTGTGGCCAAGGAAAAAAGGAGTATCATTAAAATCAGATGCTGCGCTGTCAAAATCAAAGCGAGTCAAAAAACCTGATAGGGTTTTTGAAAATCAAGAGATTCAAGCTATTGGTGGAAAAGATGCTTCTCTTTTTCTCTTCAGAGCTTTGGGGAAAATTCTGTATTGTAAAAGTAAGAAATTTTGTGCATTTTTTTTTTTATTGGATATTAGTCTCAAAATGGAAATAACACATTTTTTTAAAAATGCCATGTATTTGTTTTGTTACAAGAGCCAGGGCTAGGTTAGATACTGTCTGGCAAGGCTTAAGACATAGCAGGAAAGTACATTTTACTATATGAAGTGTTTTCTGACTATAAACAGGATTAAATGTAATCCCAGTGACTTTGAAGGCTGAAGCAGGAGGATCCCAAGTTGGAGGCCAGCTTCAGCAACTTAGTGAGGCCCTGTCTCAAAAAATAGAAAGGCTGGGATATAGCTCAGTAGTGGAACACCTCTGGATTAAATTCCCAGTTCCACAAAAACAAAACAAAGCAACAACAACAAAAAACCTAATGTCGGCCATATTCATGTCTTTAAATTATTAAAATTATAGTTTGTTAAAGGTAAGACATCAGTCCATCTAGAGTTTGAGTGGCAAGAATTGCTATTCAGAGTTCTCCTAGCATTAGGCTGTAGGCAAGAGGGTCTTAGGCAATAGCCAGGTAACTTAAGGTTTCTTTTGCTTCTCTTAAATTTCTCTACTTTTCAATAACTTGCTGACCCCCAACCAGAAGTGTTCATTGCCATCTTCTCCCTTTTTGATGCCTTCTGGCTCTTACCCCATCTATCCCTGTTGCTCATTCCTATCCTCCCAAATTATCCCTCCTTTGAATGAAATCTCAAATTCCTGTTCTTTATGTAGCCAATATCAGTTTATAGTCATATAATTCTGAAGGAAGAAATTAGGATTTCTTTGTGGAAACCTTCATGCCACATAGGGAAAATGAAATGGCCATCACTTAGGTGGCAGTAGAGATTTTCCTGTGTCCTGGATCCTCTCACCTCTGTATCTTAGTGACCATTCTCACCTGATTCTTTTCCTTTCACCCATTTTTTTTTTTTTCTACAGTGTTTGATTATGACCTCTCTTGCTTTAGGGAACTGGATTACTGTTCTCCCAGGCAGAGAGCAGCATCTTTGTACATAGTAAATAAAATGTGTAAAGAGTTTTTATACTGAATAAGAGTTTTTTTTTTTTTTTAATCTTATTTTTTCTTGGAGTGAGGTTCTTTTTTTTTTTGTCTTTTTTGGAACTGGGGGTCGAACCCAGGGCTTTTCGAATGCAAGGCAGACGCTTTGCCACTGAGCTACATCCCAGCCCTGAATAAGAGTTTTATATTGAAATGAATCAAAGGAAGAAAGCAGTCAGAGCTAGAAAGGTAAAATGAGAAGTGCTTTGAGAAAGTGGAATGTTTTAGGCTTGGAAAAGCATAATCCAGGCATTGGAATTTCAAATTTAGTTCTTATTAATAGTAATACCATTGGCAAACTTCCAGTTATTTTGTTGTTTTTAATTTTTAATAGCTTGTTCAGTATTTTGGCATTATGTGTCTGAAGTCTTGAAAATCTTCAAATAAAAGATGCTAATTGTAAAAATGGCATTATTTTAAATAATTACAGAAATTTTTTTTATAGGAGCACCTTTAACAGAATTGGACTCACCTCAGTTGCCATCTCATTTATCAGAGCATGAGCGGGATACATTACTTATTCAACCCGAAGTAAGGTCTTTATGACACTTAGTACTGTTTACCAAGCATATATTACATATGTGCATATATACAATGATATTTTGATCAAAATTATGTATATGTTTCTGCTTCTTTTTATAGGAAGTAGTAGAAATGTCTCACATGCCAGGAGAGTTATTTAATTTATATCTGCACCAAAACTACATAGATTTCTTCATGGAAGTAGATGATCTTGTGAGAGCCAGTGAATTTCTCAGTTTTGCAGATGTCCTCAGTGGTGACTGGAATGTAAGACCATTTGACCTAAATGTTTATGTTTGTATTTCCTTAGAACTGAGAAAAGAAAGTTGTCTTTTATCCTTAATTATTTGACATAATTTTCTGACTCCTTAATTATTATGCTAAAATGAATTAATCCAATCCAGTGTTTACAAAGAAGCCTCAGTAAGTTATCTGATTTTTCTGTTGATAATATAGCACTAATTTTTTCTGAAGTTATTTTCTGATTTCAAAATTAATATATATATACTTAATAATTAATAACCATTGGAAATTATAAAGACAAGGACTGTACATCTTGTTCTACTGTTCATTTAAAAATTTAAAAAAATATTTGAAATACAAATTATTATAAATACAAATTATTATAAAATTTTTATTAACTGGAGGTTGGCTTAATGTAGAGCATGTACTTTGCATGCACAAGGTTCTGGTTTCAATTCCCAGCATCAAAATTGTTTATTTGTTTGTGATTAGGGTCTTGCTACATTGAACAGGCTAGTCTCAAACTCCTGGCCTCAAGTGAACCTCCTGCCTCAGTAAGCTAGGATTACAGGCATGCGCCATAATGCTCAGCGTCTATGTTTTTTTCTACTATCTTTACCTACCCTGATCAGTATAGCAGTCACTAGCCACATTCAGTTCCTCAGTCACAATAGCCACATAGTTCTAGTATTTGATAGCTGCATGTGACTAGTAGCTACTGTATTGAACAACCCTACTACAGACTATTTCCATCATTATAGAAATTATTCTGGCCAACACTGTTTTAATATGTTAATATTTCTTTGTTATAAATATTGAAATGACATTAATAACTATAGATTTCATTACTCGGCATTTTAGTGTGTGTGGTTTTTGTTTGTTTCCTCTAGGTACTGGGGATTAAACTCAATGGCAGTCTACCTCTAAGCTACATCCCTAACCCTTTTTATGTTTTATTTTGAGACAGGGTCTATGAAACTTGGGATCCTCCTGCTTCAGTCTCCTGATTAGCTGGGGTTACAGGCATGTGCCCCCATGCCTGTCTCATTTACTTAACTTTTTTATAATTCTTTAGAAATATTTTTTGTTTACTACATAATATTTATGAGGTTCAATGTATACAGTTCATGTATACAGTTGATAGTAATCAACTCAAGGTAATAAATATATATATCATCATCTTAAACTTCTGTCATTTTTTTTTAACTTTTTTGTAGTTGTAGATGGACAGAATGCCTTTATTTTATTTGTTTTTTTTTTGTTTTTTTATTTTTTAGTTCTTAGCGGACACAACATCTTTGAATGTGGTGCTGAGGATCGAACCCGGGCCGCACGCATGCCAGGCGAGCGCGCTACCACTTGAGCCACATCCCCAGCCCCTTTATTTGTTTTTTAATTTTTATGTGGTGCTGAGGATTGAACCCAGTGTCTCATTAGGCAAGTGCTGTGCCACTGAGCTATAACCCCAGCCCTGACATTTTTTTTTTTAGAGGGAGAGAGAGAGAATTTTAATATTTATTTTTTACTATTTGGCGGACACAACATCTTTGTATGTGGTGCTGAGGATCGAACCCGGGCCGCACACATGCCAGGCGAGCGCGCTACCGCTTGAGCCACATCCCCAGCCCCATTTTTTTTTTTTTTAATATTTATTTTTTTAGTTTTAGTTGGACACAATACCTTTATTTATTTATTTTTATGTGGTGCTGAGAATCGAACCCAGTGCCTCACATGTGCTAGGCAAGCACTTTACCGCTGAGCCACAACCCTAGCCCTCTGTCATTTTTTATATCTTCATATAATTGCTTCTTTTTTATTTTGAAAATTTCTAACATATAGGTAAGTTGGAAGAATAGTACATTGAAGACCTGCACACCCTTGCTGGCTGTGATGGCACACACCTGTAATCCAGCTACTCAGGAGGCTGAGGTAGCAGTATCACAAGTTCCAGGCCAGCCTTGGCAATTTAGTGAGATCCTGTCTCAAAATAAAAAATAGAAGGCTGAAGGTGTAAGTCAGTGGTAAAGCACCCTCTGGATTCAATCCCTGATACCAGAAAAAAAAAAAAAAAAAAAAGAAAGGTTGTATATTTCTAACTTTGTAAGGGTGCGAGGGATTGAACTCAGGGACACTCAACCACTGAGCTACATCCCCAGTCCTATTTTATGTTTAATTTAGAGACAAGGTCTCACTGAGTTGCTTAGTGCCTTGCCCATTGCTGAGGCTAGCGTTGAACTCATGATCCTCTTACCTCAACCTCCTGAGCTGCTGGGATTACAGGCCTGCACCACTGCACCTGGCTTATATTTAAATTTTTGTTCACTAGTTTTTTTATGTTTTGCAACACTTGCTTAATCTCTATGTATTTACACATTTGTTATTGACTGAATAATTGGAAAGTAATTGCAAACATGACACTTAATACTTAAAGCATTAATAAAGATACTGTTCTATAACATCAAATCTAAGAAAGTTAACATTAATTTATTGTCCCCAGTTGCCTCAGAAATGTATTTAAAGGGCTGGGGTTGTAGCTCAGTGGTAGAATGTTTGCCTAGTATGTGAGAGGCACTGGCTTTGATTCTCAGCACTGCATATAAATAAATATGATAAAGGTCCATCAACAATCTTAAAAAAATTTAAAAATACCTTGTTCTTAAAAGAAAAAAAAAAAGTGTGTACAGTTGTTTACCTCACCCCTATCCAAGACCCAAGCAGAGTTCTTCCACTGCATTTGGTTTTTTGTCAAAGTTGAATTTGCTTTAAATAATTTTGTAGCACTATTATTTTTAGGGCTGCAGTACTGTTGGGAAAAGTGAACACATAGTAACCAAATATTTAAGTTAATTTTTATGTATGCCTTAGTAGTATGAGTAATACTATTTTGTAGTCAGGTATTGTGGCACAAGCCTGTAATCCTAGAGACTCAGGAGGCTGAGACAGGAGGATCATAAGTTCAAAGCCGCCTCAGTAGTTTTGCAAGGCCCTAACCAATTAAGTGAGACCCTGTCTCAAAACAAGAAAAATAAAAAGGGATGGTGATGTGGTACAGTGAGTAAGTACCCCTGGGTTCAATTCCCAATACCTAATAACAACAACAATAATAATAATAATAAAATATTATTATTACACTATTTTGTAAATCTCATATATTTTATATCTTGTCTCATTTATTAGACACGCTCTTTACTCAGGGAATATAGTACATCTGTAGCTACAAGAGGTGTGATGCATTCCAACAAAGCCCGAGGATTTGCTCATTGCCAAGGAGGAGGATCGAGTTTTCGACCCTTACACAAACCTCAGTGGTTTCTAATATTTAAAAAGGTAAAAATAAAGTAAAATTTTAAAGTATACTTTGAATGAAAGTGAACTTTATTGCATGTGAACTAAGATATAAATATACATGTATATGTATATATATGACTTTTTTTTAATATTTATTTTTTAAGTGTAGATGGACACAACACAATGCCTTTATTTTTATGTGGAACTGAGGATCGAACCCAGGTCCCGCCCATGTTAGGCGAGTTGCTCTGTCACTGAGCCACAATCCCAGCCCCGACTGTTTTGTTTTTTAAAGTGAAAAACTAAAAAGGTTTTATTTTAGTAAAATAACAGTTGCTGAAGCCTGCGGTTTTCTTGGAATGATTATAAAAATGTAAAAGGGACCATTTTCTTTAAGGTCTTTTTTTAAATTTTTTTTAAAATATCAAAATTTGAAAGCACAAATTTTACTGAAATCAAAGTTTAGTTACATCCTTGTTTAGTTAAAACCTAGGATATACATTTCAATTAGAAGAAATAAGTTTGAGGTCTGTTGTACACCGTAGTGACTACTAGTTACTCATGATGTACATTCATTCATCACTTAACTACACAGACACATTCTGAGAACTTTTAACATTGGTGGAGCATGTTCAAGAACTGAATCGTTGGGGCTGGGGTTGTGGCTCAGTGGTAGAGCCCTTGCCTGGTATGTGTGGGGCACTGGGTTCAATTCTCAGCACCACATATAAATAAATTAAATAAAAGGTCCACCAACAAGTAAAAAAATTAAAAAAAAAAAAAAAAACTACATTGTCAAACAGGTTCATGATTATATCAACATCATCAAGTGTTCTTATATAAGCCTATATTATATAGGTCAGTCACTTAGACATGGCCTCTTGATACAGTCAGAATGATTGATAAACACGATGTGTGAGGTTGTTGCTGATGTAACATAATATTAGATAATGCTAGGAAAAATCTTAAAGGATTCCTTCTAGATAAACTCTCAAAAATATGTTTGTGGTATGTAAACTCACACAGTATGTGATATAATAAACCGTTTATTTGGAACACGTAACTATATTTTTAAATTTCATTTTCCTATCATTTTTTTTTTCCAAACAGTATCGGGAAAACTGCATGGCAGCAAAAGCACTTTTTTCTGACTTCTGCCTACCAGCTTTATGCCTCCAAACTCAGCTGTTGCCATATCTTGCTCTGCTAACCATTCCAATGAGAAATCAAGGTACTAAGAGGTTTTCCTTTTTCCCAAGAAGTAGTGTTTATGCCACTTTCTTTTTGTGAGTCAATTTATGGTTATATATTAGTAAGATGAGTTTTTTTCCTTTTCTTTACTTTTTGATCCATAATTAATATATGCCTTATGTTTAAAAAAATTGGGGAGGGGATATAGCTCAGTTGGTAGAGTGCTTGCCTTGCATGCACAAGGCCCAGCAGCACCAAATATATATATATGCCCAGCTGTAATCCCAGCAACTCAGAAGGCTGAGGCAGGAGGATGGCAAGTTTGGGGCCAACCTGGACAACTTAGGGAGACTCTGTCTCCAAATGAAAAGTAAAAATGGGCTGGGGATGTAGCTCAGTAATAGAGCCTAGGCTCTGGGTTCAATCCCTCTAGTACCAATTACTTGTTTACAGACCCTAACAAACTATAATAAACAAAAATATGTAAGTACATAAAGTAAAAATTGAAAGTACGTTACCTTTAAGGTTACCTACCTTAGATTAGTGTGAAGTCGCCCCAAGTTTTTTTCTGTGCTTATAGAAATAGGTAGAATGAGACAAATTAATTGACTTCTATCACTTACCATGGATAGTATTTCATATTTTATAAGTTAATTTCAAAGTATTAATGCTGAAATATACTGAAATTAATATATTTTTCAAGATTTAAAAGTTTATTTAACCTTATTGATGAATATTTTGTGTGACTTCAGTATTACAAATGGTGTTCATTATAATATATTTTCAAGTTTTGAAATTATAAATAATTCTACAGACAGACAGTACATGCTTGGACAGGTTGTATTTCTTCTGAGATTTACTTTTCTGTGAACTTTACCAGTTTTTCTATCAGTTTCTCTCTTGCTTTCTACAGTTCTGGGAATTGGACCCACTCTACCACTGAGCTACATCCCCCACTCTTTTTGTTTGTTTATTTGTTTTAGAGACAAGGTCTTGCTAGGTTCTTCAGGCTCGCTCAAATTTAGATCCTTTTGCCTTACCTCCTGAGTAGCTGGGCATTATAGACATTTTTTGCACCGGTCCAGCTGTTGTTTCTCTTTTTAATATGTATTTTAAGGGCCACATTTCATTAACAGTCACATGGTGCTAACCTTCAATTTAGAGCAGAGGACACTGAAAATGTTAGTAACCTACCATATACCTCTTCAAACTTCTTAGAAATTGTAAAGATAAGAATTTACCTTTTGGGTGATCCAAAGAAAGAACAAAAATATCATCACCTTTAACACAAGAAACTAATTTTGTAGCTTTTGAGAATATTGATACTTAACATTTTTAAATGTTGTGTATTCACAGGCAAAAGTGTTGAGCAGAGGACATGATTAATCTATAGGTCAGGATCCAGAAGTTTCCTTCTTATTGCCAATATTTTTTTAAAGAATACACTATTTTTTTTAACTTTATTTCAAAGTAATTTCCAACCTAGAAAAAGATGCAAAAATAGTACAAAAAATTTTTATCCATTTGCCTTACATACAGTCTTTTTCTTTCTCTGTACACATAAGCACACATATTCAAATTTTTTTTTTTTATCAAGTTTGAGTAAGTTTGTAATGTGCATCTAGAAAACAAGGACATTCTATATAGCCACACTATGCAAATCAAAATCAGGAAATTAATGTTGATACACTTCTACTATTTAGTTTATAGACCCCTTTTAAATTCTGCCAATTTACCAGATAATGTATTTTATAAAATAAATTTGTTTTCCTTTTTCTCCTTTCTTGTTCATAGTCCAATGCACAATCACATGATGCCTTTAGATATTTAAGTGCCACATCTCTTTAGTCTCCTTTGATCTGGAATAGTTCCTTAGTCTTTATTTGTCCATGACATTTTAGAAGCATGTAGGACAGTAACTACATACACTATCCCTCAATTTGATGATTTCTCTTGACTGGATTTCAGGATGTGTATTTTGGGCAGGAATACCATAGATGTTATTCTTTCTTCTCAGTGTATCATGTCAGGAGAATAAATATAGTTTTATAATTTGGTAAGATGGTAACTCACATTTTCCAGTGTAAAGTTAAGTATTTTTGTGAAGAGATACTTTGAAACTGTGTAAAGACCCCAATTCTCAGCTGGGTGAAGTGGCAGACACCTGCATTCCCCTCAGTTTGGGAAGCTGAGAAGGTGGATCAGAGTTCAAAGCCAGCCTCAGGAGCTTAGCAAGGCTCTAAGCAACTTGAGACCCTGTCTTTTTGAGACCCTGTCTCTAATAAAATATAAAAAGGGCTGGGGATGTGGCTCAGTGGTTAAGTGTCCCTGGGTTCAATCTCTGCTATCAAAAAAAAAAAAGACCCCATTTCTCATTAAAATTTCACCCGTTAGTTACAGCATCCTCTGATAATGAAATTTTGAATCTGGGATGATTTGACACATTTTTTAAATGCTATTATTCCTCCTACATTTGTGTTGGTGAATTGTATTATAAGGTATAACTTTGCTTTTCCCCCCTTTTTATTTACTTATTTGATAGGCTATATATTGTTAGTATGGACTCTTGATTCTTATTTCTTCAGTTGTAATTTCTTGCTATCATTAATTATTTTGACCTCAGGTTGTCCAGATTAGACTAATGGGCTTTGCTTTAAACTAATTCTACCTTTTGATGTATCCCCAATACTCTATTTTAATGTTTCAATTTCTGAAACAAATCATTCCAGATTCCTTGCATACTTTCTCTGCACCAGTTCTGGAAATCAGGATTTTAGTGAGCTCTGTGTCCTTTCAGTGAAATGATATTTATGAGAAAGGATCTGAGCACACCTAGTATGATCATTGTTATTAGAATATCATTGTTTCTAGACCAGTCCAATGAAATAAAGCTAGGCAATGTGTGTGGAAAACATAAGTTCACAGCGGTACATTCAGTTTCAGTCTAATATCAGTTTATTCTGATGTTTTTCCTTTCCATATTTGTATCTTCCTTTTTTTGTTTTGCTTTTAGTACTGGGAACCCGGGGGCACTCTATCACCGAGCTACATTTCCAACCTGTTTTATTTTTGTTGTTGTTGTAGTTGTTATTATTATTTTTTTATTATTATTATTATTTTGGTACTGGGAATTGATCCCAGGGACGCTTAACCATTGAGCCACATCCCCAGCCCTTTTTTATATTTTATTTAGAGACAGGGTCTTGCTGAATTGCTTAGGGCCTCACTAAGTTGCTGAGGCTGGCTTTGAATTTGCAATTCTCCTGCTTTAGCTGAGCCACTGGGATTACAGGCCTGCACCTCCAAACCCAGCTCCTGTTTTATTTCTTGAGACAGGGTCTCTGAAACTGAAGCTGGCCTCAAACATGCAATTCTCCTGTCTCAGCTTCCCAAGTAGCTGAGTATATAGGCATATCCCACCATGCCCAGCTTGTACCTTCCTTTTGAATATTTAAAAAATCTGTCTTCCATTTTTTAAATGTATGTATTTTTTTATTATTTACTCAGTTTCTCTATATTGTGTAGTGGATTTTGAAAAGATATCTAAGAACCTTCATAATGTTAGATTTGAAAACTTTATAAGGATTATAAAATTTTGTGGTGGATATGTCTTGGCTTTTCTTTTTTACTGGGAATTGAACCTAGAAGCATTTTACTACTTAGCCATGTCCTTTTTTTATTTTTTATTTTGAGACAGTTAAGTTGCTCTGAGAATTTGTTCATTTTTCTTCATTCTGTTTTCTAGTCTGCTGGTTCAGGTCTACTCTAGTGAATTTGAAATTTTGGTTATTGTACTTTTCAGGTCCAGAACTTTTTTAAAAAGTATATTTTTAGTTGTAGATGGATACAATACCTTTATTTTATTTATTTATTTTTATGTGGTGCTGAGGATTGAACCCAGTGCCTCACACATGCTAGGCGAGTGCTGTTCCTCTGAGCCACAACCCCAGCCTGTTGATGAAACATTCTTGTTATAGTTTTCTTTACTTCTTTAGGCATGATTTCTTTCTTTGAACATATTTATAATGACTCCTCCAAGTCTTTTTCTATTAAATTTATGTCTGGGACCTCTCAAAGGCAATTTCTTTTGCCTGCTTTTTCATGTGTATGGGTCACGCTTTCTGGTTCTTTACATGTCTAATCATTTTTTGTTGAAAACTCAGACATTTTACACATACACTGCATCAACTCTAGACTCTTGATTCTCCTCCTTCATTTGGGGGTTTGTTTTTAATTGTTATGTGCTTATTTGTTTTGTGACTTGGCTAAACTGTTTAATGAAATCTATCTTCTGCAGATGAAGCCGTTGATACTTCTTAGAGAGCCCTGTTTTGGGTGTGTTCATTCAGTCACCTACTTATGGTAGGCTGGTTTTGGCAAGGCTTTGTCTCTTGATGTTTCTTTACAGCTGTGTGCCTTAGCTGGTATCACTTTCATCTGTTTGGCTACATTAATTACTGACTGATTGCTCCGTTGTTTTCAACAGTGCCCCCAAATTTCTCCAGTCTGATCCCATTGTGATTGGGGATAAGTAGGTTTTTTGAGGCTCATCTCCAAGGTTTGTTCTGATTCCAGGAAAGCTCTTAGCTATCTCTTTTCCTAGTTCTTTCTGATGAATCAATTGGCTTATGTTTAGCATGCTGCTCTTAATTAAGAGGAGCTGGTATCAAGAGTACCCTTACAGGTTGGGGTTGTGGCTCAGTGGTAAAGTGCTTATCTAGCATGTGTGAGGCACTGGGTTCGATCTTCAGCACCACATTAAAATAAAGTTATTATGTCCATCTACAATTAAAAAAAAAAAAAGGTTTGAACTTTCCCATGCAGTGTTTCAAATAAAACCAGTTTCTTTGAGGAGAACTTCAGAGCTCTCTTTTTCTATGAACTGCCTTTCCCCCTGAGCCACTATACTGGTTGAGTGGTCACCTTCAGACCTCTGATCATCTTAGTGTGAACACTGCTCTACTAATACACTGGGGCCCAGAAGATTGCAGTTGGGTGAGGGTGCAGTGCACCTGGGGTAGATCTCATAACCTCTGGGTGGGGTTATGAGTGTCTAATGAGTGTCTCTACACTCATTAGAAGGGAGCTCTGCAAGCTCAGCTGCACCCATGTAGGACAAAATTTCCCTCAAGCTGAACTAGGGGTGGGAAAGGGTGGGGAAAGATAGTGATTCAAATGCTGCAGACATTCTCCTGTAAGATTTTTTTGAATATCTTAATTTGCTGTATGTTTTTAGGACAACTTCCAGAGACTGTAAATGATTTTTTTTTTTTTTTTTTTTTTTTTTTTTTTTAGAGAGAGAGAGAGAGAGAGAAAGAATTTTTTAATATTTATTATTTAGTTTTCGGCGGACACATCTTTGTATGTGGTGCTGAGGATCGAACCCAGGCCGCATGCATGCCAGGCGAGCACGCTACCGCTTGAGCCACATCCCCAGGCCCTGTAAATGATTTTTAAAAGATAATTTTTCACCAGTTTTGCTTACTCACTGGGGGATGGGTATACAAGAACTCAGGTAGTCATCCTAGAAATCTTCTGTGTCATTTTTTTTAAATATTCACCTGTGATAAAATATATGTAACATGAAATTTATCGTCATAACTCTTTTTATATAGTCCAGTAGTAGTATGGATTTTCATTTTATTCTACAACGAATTTCCAGAACTTTTTCATCTTGCAAAACTGACATTCTATAACCATTAAATGTTTATTTCCCACTTCTCCATTCTCCTAGTCCCTTTCTGTCTCTATGAATTAGACTATCTAGGTACTTCCCATACGTGGAATCATACAATATTTGTCCTATGTGACTGACTTATTTCACTTAGAGTAATGTCATCAAGGTTCTTCCTTGGAGTGGTGTGCATCATAATTTACCTTCTTTTTTAAGGATGAATAATATTCCATTGTATGTATTTGCCACATTTTGGTTATTTCTCTGTTGATGGACATTTGAGTTTGACTATAGATTGAACATATCTAATCTGAAGTGCTCCAAAATTTGAAACTTTTAAAGAACCAACATGATTCATCGTGGAAAATTCTACATCTGACCTCATATGACTGCATTAAAAATATTGCATAAAATTACCTTTAGGCTATGTGTATAAGGTATATATGAAACAAATGAATTTTCTGTTTAGACTTGGATCCCATCCCTAAGATATCTCATTATGTATATACAAACACTCCAGAGTCCAAAATCTAAAATACTTCTTTTGGTCCCAAGCATTTTGAATAAGGGTTATTCAACCTGTATCGTGAGTAATATTGCTATGAACAGGAATATACAAATATTTCTCTGAGACTCTGCTTTCAGTTCTTTTGGGTATATGCCCATAAATTTTTGGAATTTCTGGATCATATAATAATTTTATTTGTTTTTTGGATACTGGGTATTAAACCTAGAGACATTTTATCACTGAGCCACATCCCCAGTCCCTTTTTTTAGTTTTCATTTTGAGACAGGATCTGAGTAAGTTACTGAGGCTGGACTTAAACTTGTGATCCTCCTGCCTCCTGAGTTGCTGAGATTATAGGCATGCCCCACCATGCCAAACAATGATTTACTTAGGAGCTGTTTGTGGTTTTGGTTTGTGATTTCCTAAAGAATAGTCATGTTCAACCTCTTTGCATATACCTATTGGCTATTCATACATTTTCCTTTGGAAACTGTTTAAAACTTTTTTTTTTTTGTAACAATATGGTTGCTTCTAGAGGTCATGTGCAGTGAAAAAAACAGAGAGACTAATATACATAATCTCGTTTATACTTGGAGTAAAAGAGTCCAATTCATGGAAACAGTAAAATATTGGTTACCCAGAGCTGAGGGGTGGGGAGATTGGGGAGATATTGATCAAAAGACAAAAACTTTTAGTTAAGAGGAATAAGTCATGAGACCTGTTGTACATCGTGACTACGGTTAATAATGTATTTTTAAAAAATATTTTAGTTGTAGATGGACACAATATCTTTATTTTATTTGTTTGTATTTGTTATGTGGTGCTGAGGATTGAACCCAGTGCCTCATCTGTGCTGGGCAAGCACTCTAACACTGAGCTACAACTCCAGCCCTAATAATGTATTTTTGAAATTCCTAAGAGTATTTTTAAGTGTTCTCACCAAAAAAGTAAGTATCTGAGATAATACATATGTTAAATTAATTCCTATTTGTCAATTAAAAAATAAATAAAAGAATGATGATGTTTTAAAAATTTTTTTAAAATATCTGTTTTCAGCTCAGATTTCTTTTATCCAAGATATTGGAAGACTTCCTCTGAAGCAACACTTTAGAAGGTAAGAAGAGCTGTTACTGAAATATCCACTGAATATACTCAACATACATAAATAAAAGTTATGTGTCAGATACAAAAATACATATATTACATCCAGTGATTAAAGACCTTTTAATTACACTGTTGATCCTTCATTTTATTCAACATCATATGTTCACCCTTTCCTGATAGAATATATCAGAATAGTGAGACCCTATATCAAAATAAAAAGGGCTGGGGCTGTAGCTCAGTGGTAAAGTGCCCCCTGGGTTCAATCCCCAATATTGCCCCCCAAAAAGGACCAGCTCTCTTTGCTGTCTCCATCCTGAGATCAAGACATAAAAATAGAGGGAGGATAAGTATTTTCTATTGTCCTTTGCTTCTAAAATATAAGTAAATGCATTGAAATCTTTACTATTTAATTATCGATTCAACTATGTGATCTGACTTGGAGGCAGGATTTGTTGATGTTCTGAATTACAGTGACTAGTACTGTTATCTTTATGTTCTCATATTTAATATCTTGATTCATATTGATAATATTTACTATTTATTAAATATTAACATTTAACTTAATATTTAATAGCTGCATGATTTCCTGTAATTTAACACATACCTTATTTTGTATATTTAGCTCCTTTTCAACTTTTGTTATCATAGCCTTGTAAATAACCCTTTCTGCACATCAAATATTATTTACTTGGATGAACTCCTAGAAATGAAATGCTGTGTCAATAGGTCTGTTCCTTTTTGAGGCTTTTGGTCTCTGTTCCCAGATTGCTGGCAAGAATATTTTGTCAATTTTATACCTACTTTCATGGTATTAGTATGTTCTTTTTCTTTAAACTATTCATCAACTGGGTTTTATTACTTTATTGTTATTTTATTTGATTGATTGCAGTACTGTGGATTGAACCTAGGGGCACTCTACCACTAAAGCAACATCATCAGCCTTTTCTTTTCTAAGCATTCTTTCTTCCTTTATTTATTTTTTGGGGTGCTAATGATCAAACCCAGGGCCTCACATGTACTAGGCAAGCACTCTCCCACTGAGCACCCCTCCCCCTGCAGCCTTTCTTTTTTCTTTTTTTCTTTGTTTGAGACAGGTCTTGCTAAATTGCTAAGACTGATCTTGAACTTGTGATTCTCCTGCCTTAACCTCCCTAGTGGCTAGGATTACAGGCTAGAAATTACAGGCATGCTTCACTGAACCTTGCTTGGGTTTTATCCCTTCAAAAGTGTCTTTGCTAGCAGGGCACATTGGTACATGTCTGTAATCCCAGCTGCACTAGAGGCTGAGGCAGGAGGATTACAAGTGCATGCCAGCCTGGGCAACTTGGTGAGATCTGGTCTCAAAGCAAAAATAAATAGGGCTAGGATTGTAACTCAGTAGTAAAATTGCTGAGCCTGTGCAAGGACCTAGGTTCAACCCCCAGTATGGCGAAAGAAAAAAAAAAATCTTACTATTTTAAGTTCTGTTTTAAAATTTACAAAGTTAGAGCAATTTGTTTAGTAACATTTGTATTTCTTTAATAAGTTTTCTATTTGTGCCCATTTTTGGTGGTGGTTTTTTTTGTTTGTTTGTTTTGTGTTTGTTTTTTTTTCATTTTAATCTGTAGGAACTCTTTACTGAAGACATTAACCCTCTTTGCATTGCTAGTTTTATTCAGTTGTTCACCTTGTGGTTGGGCTGCCATCCCACTCCCACCCTAACCCCCACCTCTGAATGGGGATGGAACTCAGAGGCACTTTATCATGATCTACATTTCCAGCCCTTTTAATTTTTTGAGACAGGGTCTTACTAGGTTTCCCAGGGGCTGATCTCAAACTTGAGATACTCCTGCCTCAGCCTTCTGTATAGCTGAGATTACAGGTGTGTAGTATGGTACCCAGCTTGGTTTTGGTTTTTAAACTAAAGGGACTGGCTAAACAGTGTACACAGTGAAGATAAATGAAGGACCAGAGGAGGTGGTTTCAGAATCATCACACTCATACTATAAAGTAATCCCCTCCTTGTATACAATTAATATCTGCACTATGAATCTGACAGATTGAAAATGGAAGCCCTGATGGACAGAGAGCATGGATTGATAGACCCTGACACTGGAAATGAAGCACAACTTAATGGAGCACAGACTACAGAGGAAAATCAGGGTGAACCCACTCAGACTGCTGAACCAGAAATTCTTCCTTTGAGTCAGAATAGTGGGAGTGAACTGCCTGCTAGCCAGCCTCAACCTTTTTCCTCCCAAGTGGACATGGAAGAAGAAGATATAATAATAGAAGATTATGAGAGTGATGGAACATAGAAATCAGCCTTGACAGATTCAAGTAGTACTTGAACAGAGTTAATATACTTTTCTGGTGAATTATAGACAATTTAATTATTATTATAGTATTTCATCACAAGCAACTTGACTCTTCTGTCATCTTGAATTAAATAGAAAATCAAACCTTCAAGTACTCTTCTTAACTTTTTCTTTCTCTAGTATTTATTTAGTCTTGTGAATGGGTTAGGGGAAGGAGATCAGTGTGTATTGTTTGAACATTATGCCAAATATCAGAAAATGTGAAGGAATCATCCAGAAATCAAAACCTTATGTTGTAAATATGAATCACAAAATAGTATAAGATGCAACTGAGTGTAAATAAACTTTGTGCCTTATTTACAGTTTATTGTCTCTAGCTTCTCAGATACTGTTTTTTATATGTTGTACAGTATAATATTTTAGAAACTTTTTGGAAATATTTACATAATTTATATCGAAATTAAAATGTTGGATTTCATTCGTTTCTCTTATTTTTTTAACATTGTTTACTTAACTACCATGTGTCCTAAGGCACTGTGCACTCATCCTTCATCCATTATCAAACCTTTTAAAAGGTAGGGAAGGGGACGCTGGCCACTTTGCTCTGAGACTTCCCGGAAGAGGTTGCTTAATTACCTTCTCAAATCGTGATTCCCAGTGGTAGCCGGGAGTTAACCCCGCTGCGAGGTGCCGGGTGGGGGGCACCTAGCAGCTGGGCTCACCGCGAGAGTCCGGGCTGACAAAGCCGGGCGGGGCGAAGCTTGCTCGGCCCACCCCGGCCCCGCCTCAGAGCCCGATCCCGGTTTCGGTGCCCCAGGCGGCGCGCGCTCTTCCCGGCTGCTGCGCAGGTGAGTGGGGCGCAGGGTGGAGCCGCGTGACCCGAACGAGACGGAAGGGCCCGGCGGCCTCTACAGGTGCGCGGGGCGGAAGAGCCCTCAGCCCCTCTGGGCGCCCCCCACACGCCCCCGGAGCTCCCCGGCTGCCGCGCTCTCAGTTCAGGCCCGCGATACCCGGCGACGCAGGCTGGATCCGCGGCGGGGACGCATCGGCGGGAGGGCGGGGAGGACCCGGTCCCGCGGGGTTCCGCACCGCAGGTGCTGCCGGCCTTCCGGCTCGCGGCGGTCGCCCCCACTGGAGTTCGGGCTGTCTTGACCTGGGACGTCTGGCGCGACTTAGTTCCGGTCACTTTGGGGCCGAATCCCGAAAGAGTGTATTTTCAGGAGGAACCCAAAAGGGGGACGCTTCCAGGGGGTGGGTAGAGCGATGGACAGTAGACTCTGGGACCCGGTGCCCAAAGGCTCCGGGGGTGGGGGGAGATGCTCTGTCCCTGGCAGCCCGCAGGGGCCTCCCCTGCTCCCCCATCCCCACGAGGCCCAGAAATACCTGAAATCGATCCTTTTCTTGGGCCCAGCAAAATTTGAAAGCCAGGAAAGGCGGTGATTCTGGGAATGTAAAAGTAACCTGGTGTGATTCCCTTGACACGTCGCCGAGGGAACCATTTCTCTTCACCACCGTTGTGACTTGCCTAAGATCTGTTCCAGCAGAACTGATAGTCTGGGTCCTGGTCCCGAATTAAACAAAGACCGGCTCCGCCTAAGCGAGCTGAGGACTCTCACACCCTGAAGGCATAAGGTATATCCAGATATTTAACATGAGAGAAAATACGGCTGACTTTTCCCTTTTAAGATAAGATATTTTGCTTTTCTACAATTCAAATTTAAAATTGATGCTTTTTATTTAAGCATTGATAAAGTGGTCTGACTCAAATAAGCCACTTTTCTCAGGTGAAGTTCAGTGAGATTAAGCTCCTGTAGGTTCATATATATCATAGATATTGAGCGGCCTTATGTAAAACTTGCCCAAGTTACTTGTTGTGTTTTTGTATGTTTTTTAGGAATGTATTTTAAAAACTACACTAGTAGAGAAAAAAGAAATACTGTGCATTTCATTTCCTTTTTTGCTGTGCTGAGAATGGAACCTAGACAGCCTAGCAGGCACTTTACCAACGAATTACATCCCAGCAGTTCTATGCATTTCTTGAATTTAAATATTTTTAGATAATAAAGAGTCTTCTCAGAGAAGTCCTGAAATTCTCTCTGTGAGTAGATTGCCTCCCTGACAGCCCTGCATTGCTAACAAGCATCTGAAACTCTTTTCATCCTGCTCTTCTCCAGAGATAGAAAAATGAAGAATTTGCAGTTAAACGGATGTCTGGCATTTGTTTCAGTGTAATCTACTGACAGAATAGGATGGGGGAATATAGATGAAACAAAATTGGCCATAGCTGGGTAATTGTTGGAGCTAATTGATGTCTATACAAAGGTTCATAATACTATTCTTTCCACTTTTTATTAAGTTTGAAAATTCCTATAATACCTTAATTCCCTGAACCTAATATTTTACCTTTTCTCAGACTCCATCCAACATGGTCCATTGGATTATTTCAGTGGCTTTCTAGCTGGTCTCCCAGTTTACTTTCTGGTGTATTTTCTGAACACATCATCCAAGTGATCTTGTTAAAACAAATCAGATCGAGTCACTCTTCTACTTAGAATTCTCTAATGACTTCTCGTCTCACTCCCAGTAAAGCCAAAGTCTGTTCCAGTGGTTTTCAAGACCCTACGTGACGAGATGGACTCAGTTCTACTCCACACACTCTCACTCTGCTGCTGCCATGCTGGCCTCCCTGCCTTCATAGTTCTTACACTTGTTAGGTGTTCCTGCTAAAGGGTTTTTGCAGTAGTCATTTTATCTGCCCAGGAGCACTCTTCTTGATACCTGCCTAGCTTCCTCCTTTACCTTTAGTTCTGTATTGAACTATCATACTCTCTATGAAGACTTCCCAGGCCATTCCATTTAAAACCATAACACTGTCCACAGTGCACTCCTGGCCCCCCTTTTAAACTTGTTTCCTTAGCATACTACATATTTTACTTATTTATCACCTGTCACCCCCCATTAGAATTCTGTGTCCATACAGGCAAAGACTTTATCCTACTTTGTTCACTGACAGACCAGCATGCCTGATGCATGGCAGGTGCTTAGTAAATATTTGTTGAATAACAGGTCTCCATTTTATAAAGTAAAATGAAACAAAGCCTAGGAATATCTAAAATTTTCAGCATCTTAAAGGTGTGGTTATCCATTTTAATTTTGAGAACTTCATTGTGCAAATACAATACCATGTGTCTAATAACTCTTCAAGAAATATTTAGAAACAATTCAAGGGAGAAAGAAATTCAATGTACCTTAAACCTAGTAGTTACTTTAACAAATGGTTTCCTTCTTTTTGTGTATGTGTCCTGGTCATTGATTTCATGAAAGAAATCAACAAACTTGGTAAAAGTACTTTTTCAGTTAGATTGAATATTTCGTAAGTTTTTCTTACGTGACAGCAAATCACTTATAGATAATTGTTCTGGAAAGAATGATATTCCTAGTCACTGATGCTGCTATTTTGTACCTCTGGGAACTTTAACCTTTGGCAATTTTTACCTCTAAGAACCTTTAAAATCTAGTATCAAGCGGGGCATGGTAGCACACACCTGTCATCCCAGTTACTCTCGAGGCTGAGGCAGGAGTACTGCAAGTTCAAGACCAGCCTGGGCAATTTAGCAAGACCCTGTCTCAAAATAAAAAAGAAAAAGAGCTGGGAATTTTGCTTGGTGGCAAAGCACCCCGGGTTCAATCCTCAGTACCACAATAATATAAAATGAAATCTAGTATCAAGTGTTACTGTTTTAGAGGGGACAAGTCTTCTAAATGACTTCCTTGTTTTAGGAAGGAAAGGAGCTGTGTTTTAACAGACTGCTTCTCTTTGGACATTCCAAAGCAGGTATGAGTTAATGAAAATGATTACATTGCTGACCCATCAAACTTTGGTATGCTTAGACTCTTAAATATTTTGCTTTAGATGTCTGAAGGAAGGACTCTACTTGGGATTGTGTTAGCATTATGCAATGTTAAAGTTTTTCATTTTTGTTTTTTATATTTTACTGTTTATAGGGTTTTTAGATAAATTAGACACACACACCCACACATATATGTGCCACCATGCTTGGCTAAAATTTCATTATGTAAAATTCAGAGTTAATAGTTAAAATTTTGATTGTACTTAAAATGGCATAAAGTAGTAACTTGGTATTCTTGAGTTATCTAATTGTTACATATACCTAAAATATACATGCTTATTTTTTATTTTTATATGTCATAATAATTAGATATAATTGTGTTGGTCTCCTGAATACATTTTGCTACAAAGTAAATAAAATCAGCATCATGGAAAGAATAAATAACTAAGCATAAGTAAAAACTATAATCTTTGTCTCAGGTGTGAAAGTCACAAATGTCGTCAAATGATGGAAGATCCAGGATTCGGGAGAGGGGCTACAATGAGGTCCCAGGGGACTTGCCTCATCAAGATGGCACTGTAAGAACCCTCCAGACTCTTCACGACAGTGAGCTGGCTGTAAGCGCTGATCCTTTGCCACCTCCCCCTCTCCCATTACAGCCACCGTTCGGCCCAGACTTCTACTCAAGTGACACTGAGGAACCAGCCATTGCACCAGACCTCAAGCCTGTACGACGCTTTGTCCCTGACTCCTGGAAGAACTTCTTCAGGGGAAAGAAAAAGGACCCAGAATGGGATAAGTCAGTGTCTGATATCAGATACATCTCCGATGGGGTGAAATGTTCACCTCCTGCCTCTCCATCAAGATGCAACCATCGTTCTCCCCCCAGCTCCTACAAAGATCCATCTGGAGGGTCAGAAGGCACTTTTAATTCCCCAAAAGAGTCTGATGGGATGTTTCCCCAGGATCCCTATGCATCTCTGGACCGACACACACAGACAGCTCGAACTTACAGTGAGAAGGTGGAGGAGTACAACCTGAGGTATTCCTACATGAAGTCTTGGGCAGGTCTGCTGAGAATTCTGGGTGTGGTGGAGCTGCTTCTGGGGGCCGGAGTCTTCGCATGTGTCACAGCTTACATTCACAAGGACAACGAGTGGTATAACTTGTTTGGATATTCACAGCCATATGGCATGGGAGGCGTTGGTGGCCTGGGCAGTATGTATGGGGGCTATTACTACAGTGGCCCCAAGACCCCTTTTGTACTGGTGGTTGCTGGATTAGCTTGGATTGCTACCATTATTGTTCTGGTTCTTGGCATGTCCATGTATTACCGAACTATTCTTTTGGACTCTAATTGGTGGCCCCTAACTGAATTTGGAATTAATGTTGCCTTGTTTATCTTGTACATGGCGGCAGCCATAGTCTATGTGAATGATACCAACCGAGGTGGACTTTGCTACTATCCATTATTTAATACTCCAATAAATGCAGTGTTCTGCCGAGTAGAAGGAGGACAAATAGCAGCAATGATCTTCCTCTTTGTCACCATGATTGTCTATCTTATCAGTGCTTTGGTTTGCCTAAAGCTCTGGAGGCATGAGGCAGCTCGAAGACACAGGGAATATATGGAACAGCAGGAGGTAAGTGATTTTACAATCCCTCATTTCTTATTGTTTTGTTTTATTTTGTTTTCTATAATTTGCTCCCTTGTTAAAAATACATGATAGTTGGAACAGAGGCTTTTATCAACATCCACCTACCTACCTCTCTCTTTCTCCCCCACCAACCTCCACCCCTACATATATATGTATTCATGTATCTGAGGTTGGAAAATCCTACCTCATGTCTGACGTCTGACTTGCTTTGACTGAGATAAGCCATTCTGGAGTTGCTTGTTGTTGCAAGTAGACACCAGATGTGTAATAGAAAGTTTGTCATCTGTGTTATTATGGCTGTGTGATGCTAAAGAGGAAAACAGCTACTGGGACAACTACTGAATTTCAGTAAAGAAAAATAACATACCTGTACAATAAGTGTCTCATCATTAAAATAACTTTGAGAACTCTTTTTTTGGATACTGAGTATTGAGCCCAGAGGCGCTTTGCCACTGAGTTATATTTCCAGCCTTTTCATTTTTTGAGAAAGTGTCTCACTAAATTGCAGAGGCTGGCCTTGAATTCACGATCTTCCTGCCTCAGAATTCTGAGTTCCTAGGGTTATAGGCTTGAGTCACTACACCTAGTTTAAAAACAATTTTGATTCTTTGATATGGTAAAATTTAGCCAGGAACAGTGGCACATGCCTATAATCCTAGGGACCCTGTCTCAAAATAAAAAGGGCTGTGGATGTAGCTCAGTGGTAGTGCATCCTTGGGTTCAATCCCTAGTATTGCAAAAATCAATAAATAAAAATGCGTAATTTTTTTCAGTTGCAGGAGGAAAAGTATTCATTTAAGTGTTATAATTAATTTCTTCCAATGAGTTAAATAATGCCAAATAAGAATATGGAAAACCACATTTTTTTTTTAAATATTGAGAGGTTGAATTCTAGTGAATATACCCTGAAAACTTGCCTATTGGTTTTAATAATTCATTCTTACTGTGGGTTAAACTATTAAAATTAAAAGCTCTATGCTTGTTTTTATTTCTTGAATTTAACTAATTAAATGTAATGAGAACACTGAGGATAAAAATAATGAGAATGATGAGAAAAAATAATAATACCTGGAGGGGATAAGATTATGTAGCATCCCTATTTAAAATTATTTTAGTTTAATAGTAGCAAAAGTGTTAAAGTATATTCTGCTAGCTTCATTATACCCTCAAATAAACTGATGTTTGCCTATCTTCTTAAGATATATAAGCAATAGGGGCTGGGGTTATAGCTCAGCGGTAGAGCGCGTGCCTTGCACATGTGAGGCACTGGGTTCAATCCTCAGCACCACATAAAAATAAATAAAATAAGTAAAGATATTGTGTCCATCTTTAAAAATATCGTCAAAAAAAGAGATATGAGCAATAGATTTTTCTGTGCCACTGAAAATATCAATATTTACCTTAAAATTTTTCTTAATTTTAAATTAACTGTATTATGAATTTTTCCTTTCCTATTTTTCCCAAAACTTCCTAGATAGTATATAATTGTACATGGTATAAATAAAAATTAAATCCTGTCCTCATAATAACACACATTGACATGTATTTTGTTTTTAATCTTTTGTAAATCTAATATAGAACAATTGTAAATAGTTTTATAATAAGAACCTACATGTTATAAAGAACCTCAAAGTTTCAGTGTGATTCATAATTTATTATTACAGAAGACGTTCATCTTTCTAGAATCCTACTTAGATTCAAATCATTTCTAAAAATTTATTTTGGCACTCTAAGCATATTTCTTAAATTTATATCTCTCTGTACAAATAAAGAATTTAAAATTCTAATCAGTGTGAAATCCAGATAGTGAGACTCTTCTACATAATTTTATGCTAGTTTAATAAGTTATTAAATTTTAACATTTCAAAGTTCTGCATTAATGATTATCATTATTAGCATGATACTTTATTTTGCCTTTCTCAACAAACATTTATTTCTATAAGATTTTTCATAACACTTGATTAGACCTGAGTTACCTCTGTTGTTGTATTGTTATAACTTCCTAAAGGTTAGAAAATGTTAGTATTCTTGAATTTTTTCTATTAATTTTATATGATAAACATGTTAGCTCTTTGATCATTCAAGGTAATAGTAGCCAGGAATAAATAAAATGTCAAGTTAATTCAAGCAATTTACCTAATTCAAGCAATCCCCTTATGTCCAAGTCTTCTCTATGCTCCTGATTGACAGGGAACTACAATTATCCATCCTCTGATGGCTGCGGTTATAGCTAAACTCTACCACTGAGCTATAACCCCAGCCCCTATTGCTTATATCTCTTAAGAAGATAGGAAAACATCAGTTTATTTCAGGGTATAATGAAGTTAACAGAACATACTTTAACACTTTTTGCTACTGTTAAACTAAAATAATTTTAAATAGGGATGCTACATAATCTTATCCCCTCCAGGTATTTTTATGGATCTACTGATCCATAAAAATCTAGGCGCATGAGTAAGAGGAACATCCATTAAGTAGAGGATCAATCTCTGCATACTTGAAATTAGGCTGTAAATCCAAGTGGATGAAAATATTTGTAAAGTAACTTAACACACCTTTGAAAAATCATTTTTCACTTTTTGTTCCAGATAAATGAGCCATCATTGCCATCGAAAAGAAAAATGGTGAGAAGAAAGTTTACTTCATGTTTTGCTTTCTCTAGATTTGTTATATATACTTTTCTCTTGTGTCTGTTTATCTACATAGTAGCAACATCCATTTGTGAAAGTAAAGCTGTTACAATGAGTTCATGAGAAGACTTCCAATTTTTCCTAATACTAAAAGAAAAAATGACTCTGAGCTATCCCTTTTAATTTTGTTAAATGGAAGTTTATATAAGTGAACATAGCTGGTTTTCCTTAAAATTTAATTTTTTTATATGAAAGTAATTTTCCTAATTTGTTTTTCCTTTAGCTGTACTGAGGATTGAACCCAAGGCTTTGGGTTAGGCCATAGAATGCCAGGCATACACTGAGCTAAAAGACCTTTTTTAAATTTTTTTAGTTTGAGACACAGCCTTGCTAAGTTGCTGAGGCTGTCCATGAACTTGCAATCCTCAGGTGTGCACTACCATGTCCAACTCTTCATTTGTCTTTTAAATTATTTGCTATTCTTTTTTTATCCTTCTCATCTTGTTTTCAGATGTCAAATATTTATAGTGTTAGGGTGTTCTTATTCCATACTTTACTAGCTGTGTGACTAGTTACTAGTTATAGCATTTTTTTTTTTTTTGTACCAAGGATTGAATCAGGGGTACTTAACCACCAAACCACATTCCTAAATATTTTTATATTTGATTTTGAGACGGGGTCTTGGTAAGTTGCTTAGGGCCTCATTAAGTTGCTGAAGCTGCTTTGAACTCCCAATCCTCCACCTCAGCTTTCTGGAATTACAGGCATGTACACACCTGACTGTAGCAAGTTTTTGAACCCTTTCATGCTTCTGTTTCTTTTCTTTTTTTGTTTTTTTTAGTTGTAGATGGACACAATATCTTTATTTTATTTTATTTTTTTGGTGCTGAGGACCGAACCCAGTGCCTTCCACATGTGAGGTGAGCACTCTACCACTGAGCTACAGCCCTACCCTCTATTTCTTCATGTGTAAAACTGGAATAATAATTATAATTTCTACCTCATAGTTTGCTGGGAGGATTCTGTGAGATGCCATTGTCATAAATATTTACGTATATGTGAATAATAATTTTTTTCTGAACCTAGGATTGCTCTACCTGTGTGATACATTCCTAGCCCTTTATTTTATTTTACTTTATTTTATTTTTTGAGACAAGGTCTCAATAAGTTGCCAACATTGGTCTCAAATTTGTGATCCTCCTGCCTCAGTCTCCTGAGTCTCTGGAATTATAGGCACGAGCCACTGTACCCAGCATAGTATATTTTAATAATCACAATTTTACCCTTATTGAAAAGTTCCTTTTCAAGATATTGGGCATTATTTCTAAGCAATAAGAATCAGCCTTTGGATTTGTTTGAAAGGGGTAATATTCTCTTAGTTCAAAATTCGAAAGTGTCTATTAACAGTCTTCTCTTACTTCTGTACACAGCTTTCTAGTTCTTCTGCCAGTTGGGGGAGGGGGCTGGAGTTTTTATCAATGTCTTGTGTTCCTTTCAGAAATGAACAGGATATATATATCTCACAAGTCTATACATAGTTACTCTGTTTCCACCTTTTACACACATGGTAGGATGCTATGTACTATTAGGTCCCTTATTTACTTCTCTTAATACTTTCTAAGATATTTTCTTTCTTTAATATTTATTTTTTAGTTGTAGTTGGACACAATACCTTTATTTTATTGATTTATATGTGGTGCTGAGGATGGAACCCAGGGCCCTGAATGTGCTAGGCAAGCTATCTACCACTGAGCCACAACCCCAGCCCCCTAAGATATTTTCTTATTAATACATAAATAGTTTCTGCTCCCCGCCCCCACTGAGCCACAACCCCAGCCCCCTAAGATATTTTCTTATTAATACATAAATAGTTTCTGCTCCCCGCCCTCATACTAGGGATTGAATCCCGGGGTACTTTTCCACTGAGCTACATCCCAGCCCAAGGATATGCCTTCCCATTTTGATTGCCAGATTGTCCTATTAAGGTTTCTTTTTTTGTTGTTGTTGTTGGATGGTTGGTTGGTTTTTGTTTTGGGGTGGTTGTTTTTGCAGTGCTGGGGATTGAACCTATGGAGGTTTTAACCAGCTTTCATTTCCAGCACTGCAGGTTTCCTCACCTTGTTATATAGTATGTTAGGAAGTTTGTTGACATTTGTCAAAATGATATGTGAAAAATGGTATTTCTTTGAATCAGTTGAATCAGGAATGAGATTGTGCATTTTTCATATGTTATATTTACATTTTCAAGTTATTGATGAATCTGTTCATATTCTGTTCATTTTTTCCTCTAAGTTGCTAATTTTCACAAATCTTTTAAGTGAATACTTTTTTTTTGTGGGGCAGGGATAGTACTGGGGATTGAGCCTGGGATGCTTTACCACTGAATTATATCTCCAATCCTTTCTTCTTCTTTTTTTTTTTTAATTTTGAGATAGTGTCTTATTAAATTTCTGAGGGGTTTGCTGAGTTGCTGAGACTGGTCTCAAACTTATGAACCTCCTACCTTATTCTCATGAGCCTGTGTAAGTGAATACATTTTGAAGATACCTTATGAACTGGGCACAGTGGCTTATATTTGTACTGTCAGCCCAATGGGAGATGGAGGCAGGAGAAACCTGAGTTCAAGGCCAGCCTATACAACATGGACAACATAGCAAAACCCTATTTCAGAAAATAAAAAATATATATATTCTTCATAATATCTCTTTTAACTTGTAACTTTATTCTTGACATTGTGACACACAAACAATTTGAAAATGTTTTATTCACATTGAAATAAGGGATTTATAAAGAAGATGTACAATCTGTCCAAGGGATCATGATTAATACATCAATGTCATCATTAATTCATTCACTGAACAAACATGTGCCATTTTGGCTATGTACTCATGAAAATGAACATTAAAAAGCCCATTTTCAGAGGCTGGGGTTGTGGTTCAGCGGTCGAGCACTTAGCACATATGAGGTCCTGGGTTCGATTGATCCTCAGCACTACATAAAAATGAAGTAAAATAAAGGTATGTGAATTGTGTGTGGGGGGGTGGGGATTAAACCTTGGACCTTGCATGCTAGGGAAGCACTCTACCTTGGAATGATGTCCATAAAGGGGTGTGTGTGTGTGTGTGTGTGTATATATTTTTTTTTTCAAATATATATATATTTCAAAGGGCTTGCAAATCTAGTGGAAAAGAAAAACAGAAAAATGATTAGCAGTGTGTGATGTGTGTATATATGTAAATGAGAGAGATGGAGATCTTTTAAGGACCATAAAATTAAATAGTTGGCTTACAGATTGGTGCTTCAGCTTATAGATGATAATGTCTCAAATTCAACATTAGTAGGTGGTCAAAGCATCCTTTGGGTTATATAATTAGTCATATTTTTTAAAGAATCAATTGTATTAAACAATTTCTGACACATTGAATTATCTGAATTATAGTTATTATGGCTTAACAACCTTGCTGGGATTTTTCTGGATAGCCATAGATGTTTAGAAATCAAGTTGACCAGTCTGGAATGACCAGGTGTACAGCAAGTGAGGCTGGCATTAGCTGGTTTATGGAAGATTACAGCACTCCTCTTTCGTGGGGCAGCATAGACCTAGTGCTACAAGCATATATATACTTTAAATATTGGGTATAGAATTACAGTGATTCTATTTTGAGTGAGTTTCTTTTGGTTGTTTTTTATCATGCTTTGTCATAAATTCTCATTCTCAAAGTATTTTAGTTAATTTTTTATTTAGTCAAAAAAAATTTTTGAGAGTGGGTCTCACCAGTAGCCCAGGCTGGTCTCAAACTCCTGGGCTCAAGTGATCCTCTTGCCTCAGCCTCTCCCAGAGCTAGTGTTAGAGACTTGTACTAGCTTGTATTTTTTTGATATTTATTGCTTGCTCTGAGGATATCCATTTCAATTAGACTTGTTCTTATTCCATGACGTAGTATTAATTAGAGCAAGTTAAATGAGGGAAGGTACTTGAAAGCTATGAAATATATGTGTTGTACACCCTGAAACTGATAATACTGGTTGCCTTTTAGGGAGAGCAGTTGGGTAACTGGGAAGATGAGAGAGGAAGACTTAGTTTTCATTATGTTCCCTTTTAGACCTTTGAATTATATACCATGTGTACAGATTGTCAATTTAAAAATAAAATGTAAAACTTTTTAAAAGTCAAATTAAGGGTTAAGGACATCATTCCAAGGAAGAGTGCTTCCCTAGCATGCAAGGTCCAAGGTTTAATCCACACACACACACACACACACAATTCAGATATAGGAAATTATTTTATAAAAGATGACAACCTGGGCTGGGGATATAGCTTAGTGGTAAAGCACAGGTATGCATGAGTTCCCAGGTTTAATCACCAGCATCACAAACATAAATAGTAGATAAATAAATAAGCAAAACATACTTTTGAATAGAAGAGTTTGTTAGCTTTGGAGGGTTAAAGTTATATATTTTGTGAATGTTATATATTTTGTCCAGCACCAGGCTGGACAGGGCTGTCTCATTGGGATATAGTGAAAATGTAGCGGTAGTTGTCATTTTTGCCCAGGGTAGAATTTATGGGCTTCCTGGTCAATTTCTCTGAGGTGGATGATGGGATTTACTAATGGAATTGAGTGCAGAACAGAGTCAACCCCAAATGCCAGCACAAATTGGAGAAAGTTGCCCCAGAAGATAGTACAGTCAGTATTATTGTTTGGTAAGAACGTATGAGTGCGGGCTGGGGCTGAGTACTTGCCTAGCATGTGTGAGGCACTGAATTCAATCCTCAGTACCAAATAAATAAATAAATAAATATGTCCATCTACAACTAAAAAATAAATAATTGGGCTGGGGTTGTGGCTCAGTGGTAGAGAGCTTGCCTAGCATGTCTGAGGCACTGGGTTTGATTCTCAGCACCATGTATAAATAAATAAAGTCCATTGATAACTTAAAAATATATATATATTAAAAATAAATAAATAAACAAAAAACAAATGTCCAGCCGGGCATAGTGGCACACCTCTGTAATCTCAGAGGTTTGGGAGGCTTAGGCAGGAGGATTGGAAGTTCAAAGCCAGCCTCAGCAAAAGCGAGACACTCAGTGAGACCCTATCTCTAAATCAAATATAAAATAGGGCTGGGGATGTGGCTCAGTGGTTGAGCCCACTGAGTTCAATCCTCAGTACTTCCCCACCCCCCAAAAAAGAATATGCAGGTGGCACAGGATTAGGATGCTCTGTCAGAGAGTTCTAACCCTAGAACTCTTTCAGGCTGCCCTGGGAGGTTAGCATATGGCATGTTGAGGTGTGTTACAGGGCTCCCGATTCTGAGAGGTACTTGAATGGTCAGGAATAACCTTAGTAGATGCTGGAACTTCCAGTCCCACAACTCTTTTGGAAATCATATGAATACAATTAGCTTCCTCTGCTATTTCAAAATATGGGAATTAAGCTGGACATGGTAGAACACGCCTGTAATTTCAGCTACTCTAGAGGCTGCAGCGGGAGAACTACAATCGAAGCCAGCCTGGGCAACTTGACTCTGTCTCAAAATAAAATTTTTAAAGAGGAGCCAGGCACAGTGGCGCACAGTGTGCGCCCTAACCCTAACCCTAACCCTAATCCTAATCCTAACCCTAGCCCCAGCAGCTTGAGAGGCTGAGGTAAGAGGATCGCAAATTCAAAGCCAGTCTTAGCAATTTAGTGAGGCCCTAAGCAACTGAGTGAGACCCTGTCTCAAAATAAAAAATAAAAAGGGCTAGGGATGTGGCTTGGTGGTTAAGTGCACCTGGGTTCAATCCCAATACCAAAAAACAAACAAAAAAACACAAGGAGGTCTACTGTATAGCTCACTGGTAGAAAGCACAGGCCTCGAAAGTACGAAGCCCTGAGTTTGATCCCCAGTACTGGGGAAAATTAAAAAAGATATAAGAGCTAAATCCAAAAAGCATCCTTTTAACGGTATCTTTTCCTGGAGATAGATCTCAATGGATGAACAGATTTAGTTATATTCTAGAGATAGACCTCAGTGATCTCATTATTTAGTTGATGACTCTCTATTGGATTTGCCCATGAGATACCTGATAGAAAGGACAATATCTCCAGTTTTCTTTGGGTATGATTTTTACCTGCTTCCTTCCTAAATCAGCAGGGAAAAATCCAAGACTAGCCTGGGAGAGTCAGTGGCATGTGATGAAGAGGAAATGAACTGTAGAATTAGATATCTGAATTATAGTGTCAGAGCAGCTACTTAGTAACTCTGTAATCCTGTGGAAATTACTTACCTTCTCTGAACTTCTATTTTCTTTCCCTTGTTTAGACTATATACTAGGTCACCCCTTATTATTTTGTACGTTAACAAATATAATTTTTAAAAAGCTAAGGTCATTTGGAAATGAATTAATATACAGACATAAAAGATCAAATAGAGACAGCAGCAAATTCTAGTAAACCCTCAGTACTGAGTAGGTATTTCAAGCTGGAAAAGTCAAAAATCTAATCTGGGCCTTTAGGATGGGGGTATGGGTTTAGAGTGGAGGCTTTATATTGTTACATTATACCCTCTAAGGGGAAAAGAATTAGAAATCTGACAAATGCACAGAAAAGCAAATTCACTGGCTTTCCCTGTTTATAACTTTAAAGGATATATTCAGCCTATTTTTTAATTTGAAAAGCTTAATAATAATATCCATAGCATTACTTGTCCTGTTGCTTAATTATTTCGTATTATATCACAATAAAGCATTTCTGATATTTGCTGACGAAACTGAAATTGGTTAGAAGCAAAGAAAGGTCACATTAAAACTGGGGCTGCAGGCCCTTTCTCTCTCCTCCCTTGGATGTTTGTAATTAGGAGCACTATTTAAGAGTGTCCCATCCAAGGGCTGGAGTCTAATATTTCCCACCCATGAAAGCCTAGAGGTTTTAATTCTTTGTCTGATGTTTCGATTTCTTTCCAGTTGAGTTCTCCACACTGATGATCAATGAGATTTTCCCAAAACAACAACAACAACAACAACAACCACAAAATGTTAAGATACCAAATTTTAAAAAATATTAAAGCAGACAACATAGTCTATCTGGAAATTCAACTTCTTAAAAACTCTCTTTTCATATTAAAAGGTAAATCTGAGAATTAGAGATGGGCAAGTAAGGTAAATGATAGTTCTTGCTTAACTTTTTTTTTTAATCTAGAAACAAATTAATTATGGCTTCTCCTACCCATTGTGACTACCTGGGCAGAATTCATGACTTTGACCAGGAAATCTGAGATTAATGCCCAGGGCCATGTTCCATAGTTGCTTCCTCAGCCAGCACCAGAGAACTAGATCATCAAATGTTTAGAAGCTAAGCTAAAGAAAGATGCCACAAAATGGAAATCCATTTTCTCAAGCCAAAAAAGTGTCCCTTGATGTTTAATACCATGATTCATTTTCAAGATTAAACAGAGGAATTCATTAGGATGAAGAAATGGCACCCTAAAAAAGAAAAAAAAAAAATGAAGAAAAAAGAAATGGCACCCTAACACAAAACACAGCAGAATGAATACTAACCTCAAAATGTGTTCCCTAAAATATCCTGTACCCACTTGCATTTTTGCTTCTTTGGGCCCAAGTGGCTTAGCATGTTTTCTGCCTTGAGATGATCTGGTTTCCCTTCCACCCAGTGCTGTGGTGTGGAGCTTCTCCTTTCTGTAATCTCCCTTGGGCTGGTTAACAACCTCCAAAGCTGATCCAGTCCCAGGGGTGTGCTATTTGGTGAGTTAAGAGCTGGTGGTTTTTCAAATGAGCTAATGTTAAGCCAAACCTCAAAGCTAGTCTAAAGTAGGGAAGTCAGAAAACAAAGGACTTAAAAAACTGCCTGGCAAGATGGAGAGCAAGGTTTCAAAATCCTGTTTTGTATTTTGTTTGCACTGAAACAGGGCCCCTCCCCAGCCACTCAACTCAGCAAGTGTTTTTCAAAGGCTTAAGGGGTTAACAGAGGGAAAGAAGTAACTGCACCAAAGAAGAATCATGATCCCAAGCATGCTCTGACCTTCCCCTAGTAGTAGAGCATTGCCTGCTCTGTTCCTCTCAAATTCCCCAGTGCTTCTGGAACTTTGGATGTCAACAATACACATTTAAATAAGCAGGTTTCTTGAGGTTATTATTTTTTTATGTTTAATGCACTATGGGCTAGGAATATGGCTCAGTGATAGAGCACTACCCTAGCTCTTGCTGGAGTCCCTGGGTTTGATCTCCAGCACTGCAAAAAAAAAAAAAAAAAGGGTAGCAATGAGAATGTTGCTCAGCGGCAAACTGGTGGCCTTGCATTTGGAAAGCCCTGAGTTCCATCCCCAGTACCAAAAAAAAAAAGAAGAAAAAAGAAAAGAAAAAAAAAAAAAAAAGAAAGAAAGAAAAAGAAGAACCCCACCTAAATAAAAGAAAGGTTGGAGTGGATAGCAATGAACCAAATAGTTCTGTTTTTTTTTTTTTTTAAACTTGTTTTGTTTTGGGGCCTGGGGATGTGGCTCAAGCGGTAGCGCGCTCGCCTGGCATGCGTGCGGCCCAGGTTCGATCCTCAGCACCACATACAAACAAAGATGTTGTGTCCGCCGATAACTAAAAAAAAATAAATATTAAAAAAAAAAAAAAAACTTGTTTTGTTTTATTTTTGTACTTTTAAGTGGACAGTATACCTTTATTTTATTTGTTTATTTTTATGTGATGCTAAGGATTGAACCCAGTGTTTCACACGTTCTAGGCAAGCACTCTGCCACTGAACTATAGCCCCAGCTCTAGTTCTGAGTTTTAATTATGGCTTCTACTTAATTTACTTGACTCTCTCTTAAACTCACCTCTTTAGGTATAAAATGGAAACCTCTCTTCTGTCATCCACCAGCCTTTCTTGTCCAATGGAACCTCTGAATAGTCTTTTCCAAACCCCAGAGATGAACATCCTCCTTTGCCTGCACATTCGGGGTGGATTCTGCTGGTTCTTCCAATTTCCCTTCTCTTAGCTATATCAGCCTTTAAAACCTGTCCCCTAATACTTCTCTGGGCCATTTCATCTTGCATTTTCTTTCTTTTTTCCTTAAATGGTGGGGATTTTTTGTTTTTGTTGTTATTGTTGTTTGTTTGTTTGTTTTTCTTTTTTTGTTAACTAAAGGGTAACTTACTTCACCATCTCCAGAATCCAGAACTCTCATAGCCCCTTTCAGGAATCACAGTTTAAGGACACTTAGGCAAGTTAGAAACATAGGCTGCCTTTATTCTGTGGTTCCAGGAACATTTCCCTTACATTTAAAAATACTGAGGATCATCAAGGTGTGGTGGCGTATGCCTGGAATTCCCATGGACTTAGGAGACTGAGACAGGAGTATTACAAATTCAAGGCCAGCCTGGGCAATTTAGCAAGAACTAGTCTCAAAATGAAAAAAAAAGGGTGTGAGAGGGCTGGATATATAACTTAGGGTAGAGTGTCCTGGGTTTTATCCCCAGTACTGGGAAATTTTTTTTTAATTAATTTTTTTAAAGTACATAGGATCAGAAAGAGTTTCTTTTTAAAATAATAAAAATGGTATAACTCATTTCTATTCCTTCTTCTCAGTAGCTAGTTTTTTTGCCGCCAGGGATGCTGGGGATTTAACCCAGGGGCAATTTACCGCTAAGCTGTGTCCCCAGCCCTTTCTATTTTTTATTTTGAAACAGAGTCTCACTAAGTGCTTAGTTTGCTGATCAAAGATGTGATCCTTCTGCCTCAGCCTCCCAAGAGTTCTGGATTACAGGTGTGCACCACCGCACCCAGCTGAATTTCTTATTTTGAATTATTTTAAAAATTATTTTATAATTACTTTATGAATCCTAAATAAGTAAGTACTTAAGACCTCTAATGCCTCATTTTATCATCTACCTTTAACATATACACATTGGAGCTGGAGGATGTTTTACCTATTATATATACCATTTTCCAAATGTGAGTCCCCTTAGCTATTACAAAAACAGTCAGCACACCCTATGACTATAAAACATTTAATTCTAGGGCTGGGGCTGGGGCTCAGTGGTAGAGCGCTTGCCTAGCATGTGTGAAGCACTTGGTTTGATCCTCAGCATGACATAATTTAATTCTAAAGTGAAACATTTAATTCTAAAGTGAAATGCTAATTAGGATTTCTATTTTTCATCTTCCTACCCTCTCCCTATTGTCCCCTAAGAATAAATTCAGGTGGTTTTGCTTTCCTACTCCTGTGTATATATCATTCCTGTTTTTCTCCCAACCTGCAGTGTGAAATGGCCACCAGTGACAGACAGAGAGACCCAGAAGTTAATTTCAAAGACTTGAGAACAACAAAAATGAAACCTGAATTGCTGAGTGGACACATCCCTGCGGGCCATATTCCTAAACCTATTGTGATGCCTGACTACATGGCGTGAGTATCTACTCCGAATTCTTCAGGGTAGAAGTTGAGGAGTCCCATTTGGGCCTTTCATTTTTTTACATGTCTCCACATTAATGCTCTGCTTGAAATCATTGATGTGAATAGTTGAACTGAAGGTACAGTATAGTCAATGAAGAATAAGCTAAGCTAATTTCCCCTACATCCTGTTTTAGTGATAAAGTTGTAACTTTGGTTTGTTTTTTCTTCAGAAAATACCCTGTGATTCAAACAGATGATGAACGGGAACGCTATAAAGCTGTGTTCCAAGACCAGTTTTCAGAGTACAAAGAGCTATCTGCAGAAGTTCAAGCCGTCTTGAGGAAATTTGATGAGCTAGATGCAGTAATGAGCAGGTTGCCACATCATTCAGAAAACCGACAGGTCAGTGTCTGCAACTGCCTAGGAAGACCACTGAAGTTTAGAGGAGAAATAAAATCTGACCATTTAAAAAATCTGGAACTCTCTGGGCTGGGGTTGTGGCTCAGTGGTAGAGTGCTTGCCTAGCATGTGTGAAGTACTGGGTTTGATCCTCAGCACCACATTAAAATAAATATGTAAAATAAAGGTATTGTGTCTATCTACAACTAAAAAAAAAAAAACTTAAAAAAAATGTGGAACTCTCTATGTCTGCTATCTCTTCTAGGAAAGTATTTTAAATTTTCAGGATAACTAGTTAAGCTGGGTGCAGTGGTGCACACCTGTCCTAGCAACTTCAAAGACTGAGGCAGGAGGGCAGATAGCAAGTTAAGGTCGTCCAGGGGAATTTAGCAAGATACTGCCTTAAAATAAAATAATAAACTGACTGGAGGCATAGCTAAGTGATATAGCATACATGAGGCTCCTGGGTTCAATTCCCACTACCACAAAAAAAGAAAAAAAGTTACTAGTTAAGATTACCATTCGGGGCTGGGGATGTGGCTCAAGGGGTAGTGTGCTCGCCTGGCATGCCTGCGGCTCGGGTTTGATCCTCAGCACCACATACAAATAGGGATATTGTGTCCGCCGAAAACTTAAAAAAAAAAAAAAAAAAAAAAGATTCTTTTCTTAAAAAAAAAAATGATTATCATTCAAGGGAATGAGGGTATATAGCTCAATGGAAGAGTCTGTGCTTTGTATATGGTCTTGGGATTAATCTCCAGCACTAAAGAAAAAGAAATTGCCATACAAATTGCATGAGTTAATGCCTTTTCCTTTACTTATTAAATTTACTTATTAATTATTTGCCTACTTAAGTAAAATATAAATGTGCCTAAAATACATACTCACTCACAGTCCCAAAGAAGAGCGGCACACTCAAATTGGGATGAGGGGAGGAAGGGTATAAGGAACCACCAGTGTAGTGCATTTCCCTGCCAGGCCAACCAAGGGTTTCCAACCCAGGCTTAGGGCACAGAGAGCAGATCCGAAGCTGCAGATGTGAGCTGCTAGGTACACTATCAGAGTGATCTCTGTGACTATGGCAGAGGGCCAGTGGGACTGAAGCTTTCTGATTGATTGATTGATTGATTGATTGGTACTAGGGATTGAACCCAGGGATGCTTTACCAGTGAGCCACATCCCCAGCCTTTTGTTTTTTATTTTAAGACAGGATCTTACTAAGTTGTTGAGTTTAGCCTTGAACTTGTGATCCTGTTGCCTCAGGCCTCCAAAGACACCAGGATTTCAATGTGCACCTTTTATATCTCTGATTCAAGAATGCCTTGTAATCAGTGACAATTTAGCAAGGCCCTGCTTAAAAAAAAAAAAAAAAAAGAGGAAAAAAAGGCCAGGAGCAGTGACACACGCCTATAATCCGCCTATAAGCGGCTCTGGAGGCTGAGACAGGAGGATCTGGAGTTCAAAGCCAGCTTTAGCAAAAGTGAGGCACTAAGGAACTCAGTGAGACCCTGTCTCTAAGTCAAATACAAAATAAAACCGGGGATGTGGTTCAGTGGTCTAGTGCCCCTGAATTCAATCCCCACTATGGAAGAAGAAAAAACTGAGGAATATAGCTCAGTGGTAAGATGTTCCTGAGTTCAATCCCCAATACAAAAAAAAAAAAAGAAAGCAGTGATACAATATATTACACTTTATGTCTGTCATTTCCACTTGTTAACTATTATGAATAATGCTGCTGAGCACATTTGTGTTTGGTTTTTTTTTTTTATGGAGAAAATATATTCTAGTCTATTGCTTAAATTTTTTTATGGTATTAAGGATTGAACCCAGGAACATTTTACCACTGAGCTATATCCTCAGGCTCTTTAAATTTTGAGACAGGTTCTCACTAAGTTGCTTAGGACCTTCCTAAGTTGATAAGACTGGCCTTGAACTTGTTATTCTCCTTCCTCTGCTTCCCAAGTTGCTGGAACTACAGTATATGCCATTGTATCCAGCTTTGTATGATTAAAATTTTTTTAAATGTCAAATGCATTTATGCTTGTGAATATACCATGTGTATATACACATGTATACATATAAAATTTTCACCTGAGAACCCCAGTTAATTGGGCATCTTTGTTTTGACTGTAGACTTGCCGCAGTCCGGCTGCAGCAAACTAACCAGGGGGTGACGAGCAACTTGTGTACATTGATACAGCAGGAGTGGGAGCCCTTTATTGTAGGACAGGAGTGGTATTTATACATTCCACACAGCTTATCTTAATTAGCATAAAATAGATACAGCAGTCAACCAATAAGGAATCTCCACACTTAATGGCTTGCTTTTGTTACTTCACAAACCACTCCCTCTGGCATTTTGCCAGGCGCCATCCAGACTTGTTTACAGACCCTAACATTTCTCTGGCAAACTGCCAGGCGCCATCTTGACTTGTTTACAGACTCTAACATAGACTTGTAAGTATATATTTAAATTACTCATAATTATGAGCTGTCTAAACCAAATGTGTACTGTAGTGACCTTTTCCCAGTTCTGAAGTGATGGAGTAGTGCTGAGACACTAGTACCATGAAGCAGGAGAAATCTAGCAAATCGAGGATCAGTTAGTACCATTTGGAAAACAAGTTAGGTTCACAAGTCTGAGAAGAGTGACCAAGTTTAAAGGCCATCAGAACGCAGGAAGAGCTGGGAATGGTAGTACAAACCTGTAGTCCCAGCTATACAGAAGGCTGAGGCAGGAGGGTCCAATTAAGCCAGGAGTTCAAGGGCAACAGGCTAAGACCCCTTCCCTTTCATACCCAAAGAAGAGGAATGTAAGGAAGAACAAGCAGACCCTGGTGGATCAGCACAGTTGGGAAGAGAAGGCTAAATGAGAGAAATCCTGAAAACCCTGATTGCCACTGTAGCCTTTGAGCAGAAACCCAGTGGTCTCAGCATGTGTACTTTGTAGGAATGCCAAGAGTTCCAGCATATAGGACTACAGTTAGGGGATCCATGGGTTCTGGTTAGAGTGGGGCTGAGAGACTGTCATACCATGATGTGCCTACATAATTAATAAAATAGTCATTACCCCTGATTTTCAATATGACATAGCAAGAAAGTAATAAAGCTGACAGGCTCATGGATATAATCTGTGTCTTCTCTGGACTTTATCTAAAGTAGATTCATTACTTGTATCAGAAAAGTTAACTTTTCATACACCACAGGCTGAGCTTTGTCTTGGCAACAGTCTGCAAGGCTCATTCATTTTCCCACCAGGTTCCTAGGGAAGCTTGGGAGGCATTTCAAAACCCCATGGGCTTATTTAAAAGCACAGGTTCTCTCACATACCTGGTTGTGCACCCTTTAAAAATAAAACAATCACAAGATTTTTCTGAGACTGTAAAGTAGGAATATTGTTCCAAATAATTCCTCTGGTCCTCACCAGCTCATGAATTCAGTGTCTGTGGCAGGTTAGAGTGAGTTTTACCACTCTTGTCTCTTCCTGCATCTCCAGTACAGCTCCCCAACCCTGGAAGCTAATTTAATCCTGGCCCAGGAACTATTATTGTACATTACCACTGAGTTACCAAGTTCATTTTCACTGCTGGCAAGTAATCAAAACACAAACAATACTCATGGTCTCAGAATATAAAAGATATTGAAGAATTAAAATATACTGGGAAAAGAATATGGGTAAGTGATACAAAATTGTCTCAAGAGAAATTTTAGGACTATAAATTATTATACTTTTTATTAGATTTGTTGTGTCTGGTAACCTCTATGCATAGTTTTACATAAAAAAATGAAAGCATTGCTCTAGTAATGCCTTTTGAGCATTTAGTGTTCCCAAAGGGGACATCCTTTGGGAAGATTCAACCCCATAACACATTTTATATTTACTACATGTATTTATAGTAAATATAAAACTTAGAATAAAGTTAGAAGGAACCTTATATTAGCTATTTTCAAAAGTTAAATAGTCTCAATCTCTTAATCGCACCACCAGTTTCTTGAAAGGGAACTTTCCAAAGAAGATGAAAATGATAATAATAGCTAATGTGATTATTCATAAGCATCATTTCAAATAAGTGAACCTTCTCACAGCCCTTTGAGCTGTTTACAATTATGATTTCTACTTTTCCAATCAGGAAACTAAATCTTGGGATAAACAGCTTGCCCAGGGTCACACAGCTGGCAGAAGATGGCACTAGGAGTAGGGTCTGGTTTTATGCAGTCAGTACCCTTTCTGTCTTGTTCATCCCTGAATCCCAGTGCCTCTCTGGCAGATAATAAGCCCTCAAACATTTTCTCTGTGAATATTGTCATAATAATTTCAGGCAAAAATTGTTTTCTAATTTCCAGTGTGTTCTGAGATATGATTTGAGTAAATGCAAATGTTTTAACTCAAATATACAATATATTATTTTTAGGAACATGAAAGAATTTCAAGAATCCATGAAGAGTTTAAGAAAAAAAAGAATGTGAGTAAAACAGTTTTCTTCTTCAGAGTGTATTCTTACCTGGATACACTGGTGGTAATTGACAAACTAGATTATTTTTTTTTAATTTTTTTTTATTTTTATTGGTTGTTCAAAACCTTACAAATCTCTTGACATATCATATTCATACATTAGCATACATTAGCTTCAAGTGATTTATGAACTCCCATTTTTACCCCAGATACAGATTGCAGAATCACATCGGTTACACATCCCCATTTTTACATAATGCCATACTAGTAACTGTTGTATTCTGCTACCTTTCCTATCCTCTACTATCCCCCCTCCCCTCCCCTCCCATCTTCTCTCTCTACCCCATCTACTGTAATTCATTTCTCACCTTGTTTATTTTCCCATTCCATTCACAACCTCTTATATGTAATTTAGTATAACAATGAGGGTCTCCCTCCATTTCCATGCAATTCCCCTTTTCTCTCCCTTTCCTATTTTTGCTAAAGTACAGTAGTACTTCCTTATCCATGGTTTTAACCACAGTCAACCATATTCCCAAAAAATTAAATAGAAAAATGCCAGAAATAAACAATTAGTAAATTTTAAATTGTGCACCATTCCAAGTAGCCTGATAAAATCTCACTCTCTCTCCAGCTTGCCCTGGCTGTGAATCATCCCTTTGTCCAGCACATCCACATTGTACTCACCACCCAAGTTGCTTAGGAGCTTCCCAGTTATCAGATTGATTGTCAAGATACCATATACTTGTATTAAAGTAATAAGATTTCTTAATAATGACCTAGAGCACAGGAGTAGAGATGGTGGCAATTTTACTACAGCATGTTGTTATACTTGTTCTGTTTTATAAGTTGTTGTTAGTATCTAATTTATAAATTAAACTTTATCAGAGTTTAATTTTTAATTTTTCTGATTGTAGATTATAGAGATAAAGATATATAGAGATTATAGATATGTATATACACACATACATAGAGAGAGGGGAGTTTGCTGTATTTCGTTTTTATATGTCTTAAGATGCTACTTGTTAAGTACTGTGGGTGCTACAAAAGGTGTTTTCTTGTAATCCCAGGCCTGAATACATTCTGCCCTGTCAGTTTCGCAGCTTAGGAAAGTGGGGACTGACCTATAACTCTTTACCACCCACATTTTCTTCAAAATGATTATTTTATATCTTTTTATGTCCACCCTTTACTTAATCTAATAAACCAATTAGAAACTGGAAAGACCTTATTAATCTTTCCCATACTTATTAATTACTTTTTATTATACTTCAAATTATTGAAGCTGCCTCAGCTCTTTATACTTCCCACTTGATTTTGCTATAAAATTGAAGTGGCTTTAATTAAACACAGTCTTTTTTTTTTTTTTTTTAAGTAAGAAATTAACTGCTGTTCTGATTAGGGAGGTTTAAAAATCTTCTGCAAGTTATTCTGTGTTGGACCATTTTCTGGGATAATGGATTTTTGTGTTCATTGCTGAGAAAGCCAAATGCTAAAATAATAGCAATTTTTCTTTTATAGGATCCTTCATTTCTGGAAAAAAAAGAACGCTGTGAATACCTCAAGAATAAACTCTCTCACATAAAGCAAAGAATTCAAGAATATGATAAAGTAATGAATTGGGATATAAATGGTTATTCTTAAACCTTATCTGAAACAACTTTTTTATAACAAATTTACTATTTATTTACTGCTTTTTTAATGCTAGTCTCTGTGGTAGAGAAGAAAGTGCCTCTTCAATCTGATCCTCATTGGCCTAACTGGCATGCAATGTTAATCAGTATGATTTGCTCAAACATTTCAGAGCAGTTTCAGCTCATTGGGAGACTGAGGCAGGATGATTTTTAAGTTCAAGGCCAACTTGGGCAATGTCTTGAGACCCTGTCTCAAAAATAAAATTAAAAAAGATCTGGGGATGTAGCTCAGTGAAAGAGACCCTGGGTTCACTCCCCAGTACTGGGGGGAAAAATCAAATCTACTAAGGGCCTTCACTGAGATGGGAGAAATCCTGTATTCATCTGTGTACAGTTCCATATTTGTTTGTCATTAAAATATGTTGTAGAGCCAGGCATGGTAGTGCACGCCTATAATCCCAGCGGCTTTTGAGTCTGAGACAAGAAAATCACTAGTTTTCAAAGCCAGCTTCAGCAACTGTGAGACCCTAAGCAACTCAGTGGGACCCTGTCTCTAAATAAAATTCAAAATAGGGCTGGGGATGTGGCTCAGTGGTCGAGTGCCCCTGAGTTCAATCCCTAGTACCAAAAAAAAAAAAAAAAAAGTATTGTAACTTAGAGATCATATCTTTGTTGTATGATGAGCAAGTAGACTCTCCTCCTGGTGCTGCTTTTTCCTATACTCAGGCAGGTTCCTATAATTTTTCTAGGACAAATTTCCTAAGAGAAATTCTTAAAAGATTCTTCCTAAGGAAAAATGGATGATACCTTTTCACAGGTGTCATTTTTTCCCTTGAAAGAGAGTTGATTCCCAGATCGACATTGTCAGGCTCTGTGATTTGGGGCAAGTTGCTTGACCTCTCTGTACTTGTTTCCTCTTCTATAAAATTAGACTAAAATAGTACCTACCTCATAGATTGGTAATGAGGATTAAATGTATTCACAGTTGTAAAGGGTTTAGAACAAGCCTCTTGACAATAAGCACTACATTAGGGTTGTGAATTCTGTAGGAGTGTTTATAAAGTGAATAAACTGCATAGACTGAGTCTCAAAAAGAGGTCCATGGTGAGCAAACCCAGCCAACTGACTAAAGGCCACGTGTCTCATGGTTTTCTTTTTGTCCTGTTAACCCTTATCCACACATGAACTTAGGCAGATGCTTCTCCATGGTTCTGTGGCCCATCGGGGTCCACCACAGCCTCCCTGTCTTCAATCAGTGTTACTCTGCATGACTCCATGTCCCCACAGCCCAGTGGGAGCAGCAGGACTCTGTGAATGTTGTTCCCCTTACGTCCCCTTTGACATCCATCCGAATGCCCCTGATATTATATTGCTTGTTCTAGTGTTTATTGTTAATGTTTCATTCCTTAGTTCCCAGAATGCTTAGGCTGTGCTGTTTCTGAAGATGTAACACCTAAGGAAGTGTGAGACCAAGAGAGCCTCTGACTAGAGCAACCTCGCCTTCTGTGTCATGTTCTGGGGCCCCACGTTAGCATTCTACTTTAAGAAGGGTTTCAGTGCTTTTATTTTAAAAAAGTAAAATATTACCATTTTGGTATACTGTAAATGATTAGATTAATATTGAAACTAAATGTTAAGGAAATTCAACTTTGTGAAACTTTATTTTACAATTGTGTTAATCTTCAAAATAAATGCTATAACACTAATTTTTAAAAATTTTTACATTAATAACTAGGTATATTAAAATTTCAATTACCTGTTATATTTTTGTGTTCTTTATTTTGTATTTGTTCTTTTTTGAAATAAGTGACAGTACAGTGTATTTTAACATGTAACATATATGGAGTATAACTTTGCATCCTTGTGGTCATACATAATGTGGGGTTACCTTGGTGGTGTATTCATACATGAACATAGGAAAATTATGTCTGATTCATTCTACTGTCTATCCTAGTCTCATCCTCCCTCCCTTCCCTTTATTCCCCTTTGTGTAATCCCATGAACTTATATTCTTCCCTCTATCACCCCTTATGTGCGGTAGCGGCCGCGTAACAGAGAAAATATTCAGTCTTTGGTTTTTTGGGATTGGCTTATTTCACTAAGCATGATATTCTCCAGTTCCGTCCGTTTACCAGCAAATGCCATAATTTTATTCTTCTTTGTGGCTGAAAAGTATTTCATTGTGTATATATACCACATTTTCTTTATCCATTCATCTGTTTAAGGGTACCTAGGTTGGTTCCATAGCTTAGCTATTGTGAATTGAGCTGCTACAAACAATGATGTGGCTGTGTCACTATAGTATGCTGCTGTTAAATCTTGGCTATACAGTGAGTAGTGAGATAATTGGGTCAAATGGTTGTTCCATTCCAAGTTTTCTGAGAAGTCTGCACACTCTGTGTGCTTTTATTGTTTGCTTTACTTGAATTCCTGTTTTCACTGTACACGTTCTTAAAAATATTTTCACCAATCAGAAAAAAAAAAAAAAACTGGAAAATCATTGAAAACTCACAGGCTATGACATTCGGGTGATTGGCCTTTTCCCCATGCCCCAATATTTACAAAATTCAAAGTCAAGGCCACTGTATTGGTTTCCTAAGGTGGACTTAACAAAGTACCACAAACTAAGTGGCTTAAAACAACAGAAGTTTGTTGTCTCAGTTCTGCAGGCCAGAAGTCTGAGTGAGATCAAGGTGTACACAAAGCTATGCTCCCTCTAAAACCTGCAAGGTGATCCTTCCATGCCCTTTCTTGCCTCTGACAGTCTTTAACATTACTTGGCTGGTAGGTGCATCTCTCCAACTCTCCAATCTCATGTGGTCTTCTCCCAGTGTCTTTATAGCTGTCATTTTATAAGAACATCAGTTATATTGGATTAGAGGCCTTATCTTAACTGATTGCATCTACAAGGGTTTATATTTCCAAATAAAGTCACACTCTGAAGTAACAGAGACTCCGGCATACCTTTTTTTGAGGGGACACAGTTGAACCCATAATAGCCACTTTTGATAAGTTGTGGGATTCAGAAGAAAAAATACTTCCCTGTCATTTTTTCCCCTTCTATCCAATTCTATCATGCATTTTATTTTATTTTTTTTATATCTTTATTTGTTGATTTATTTTTATGTGGTGCTGAGGATCGAACCCAGGGTCTCCCACATGCGAGGCCAGTGCTCTACCACTGAGCCAGAACCCCAGCCCCCTATCATGCATTTTAAATGGAAACAATATGAGGCTATATCAGTGTATCTAAAACTTGAAAATAGTATTCTTTACTCACCCAGTTATGGTTCATATATTTCATTGTGCCAGATGTTGTTTTACTGATTTTTATTTTGTTTTGTGGTGTTGGTGATCAAAGCCAGGGCCTTGCACACTCTGGGCAAGCACTACCACTGAGCCACACCCCAGCCCCAGATGCTGTTTTAGCATTGAAAATGTAGTAATCAACAAAACAGAGATCTTAGGGCTGGGGTTGTGGCTCATGGTAGAGTGCTAGCCTAGCATGTGTGAGGCCCTGGGTTCAATCTTTAACACCACATATAAACAAATAAAATAGAGGTCTATTGACAACCAAAAAAATATTAAAAGAAAAAAAATAAAGGAAAACAAAAAAAGAGATCTTAGCCAGGTGCGGTGGCACATGCCTCCCAGCAGCTTGGGAGGCTGAGGCAGGAGGATTGAGAGTTCAGAGCCAGCCTCAGCAAAAGCAAAGTGCTAAACAACTCAGTGAAACCCTGTCTCTGATTCAAATATAAAATAGGGCTGGAGATGTGGCTCAGTGGTTGAGTGCCCCTGAGTTCAATCCCCAGTACCAAAAACAAAAAACAGATCTTAATGGTTGATAATGAAGTGAGTATTGTTACGTGCATTTCTAGAAAGTTTGTATAGTGATCCTAATGTTGAGATGCACCAAAGTTCAAAAGATACATAACATAGACCTGTGCAGTAGCAAGCACCTGTAATCCCAGCTACCTGAGAAGTTGAGGTAGGAAGATTGCTTGAACCCAGGAGTTCCAGGGTAACCTGGGCAACATAGCAAGATGCTGTCTCAAAAATGTTTATACTATCATTGGGCTGGGGGATATAGAGTTTACCTAGCATGCATAAGACCTGGATTTGATCCCCAGCACTGGAAAGAAAAAAAAAATTGTACAAAAATTTTTTAAATAAAATCTAATGACTCTAAAAACTTGGAAAATAGAAAATAAAGATGTCTACCACTATGAATTCCACTCCCTGGTAATTTCCATACATATAATCATTTTTAAATTCTCTATTTATTGCTATCAGCTAGGTATGATGGTACATGCTGGCAGTCTCAGCTACTTGAGAGGCTGAGGCAAGAGGATTGCAGGTTCTATGCCAACCTCAGTCACTTAACAAGACCCTGTCTCAAAAAAGAAAATAAATTTGGGATGTAACTCAGAGCACCACTGGGTTCAATCTCCAGTACCACCAAAAAAAAAAAAAAATATATATATATATATATATATATATATATACACACACACACACACACACACACGCATATATGTAAATGACAGATTCTAAAATATGACAATATTTTGTCTGAACAAAAACCAGATGAGTGCATTCTACACAGTTCCTTTTTTGTAAAGCTTCAAAACAGACAAAATTAAAGTGATTTGTCAGAATAGAGGCTACTTTAGGAGAGTAAGACTAAACTGGGAAGGGGCATGAGGTTTGAAAATGTTCTGTGTGCAGCTCTAGATGGTAGTATCACCAATAATAGTCCATTTTGTATTTCTATAACAAAATACCTGAGGCTGGAACTTTATAAGTAAAGTGGTTCATTTAGCTCAAGGTTCTGGTGGCTGGAAAGTTCATCAGCATGGTACTGGGATCCTGATGAGACTCCCTCTGGCAGCATCCCATCATAGTAGAGAAGTAGAAAGTGAGACCCATGTGAAAAGAGACTTAGCACATGGGGTGAACTCTTTTTATAGCAAGCTAGTCTTACAAGAACTAAATCACTTGTGGAGATTAGCATTAATACTTTCCAAGAGCAAAGCCCCATAACCCAACCACCTTGCTGTAGGCCCCACCTCTTAAAGGTTCTACCACCTCAACACTGCCACACTGAGGACCAAACTTCCAGTACACAAATTTTGCAGGGAAAAACCACACCAAACCATAGCCATGAGTGTATTTATTCATTTATTTATTTATTTAGTGGTGCTGGGGATCGAACTAAAAGTATACATATTTAAATAGTTATTGAACGCTCGCTACCCTTGAGATGTGTACACTTTAGGTGTTTTACATATGTCTGTCATGTCTATTATATATTACTAAAAAAGTTATTTAAAAATCTAATCAGTGAGAATAAAATTTCTCTGAGATGAGTATTGGCTGGGAAGGGACATAAAGGAGATTTCCAGGTGTTGTACCTTGATTTGGTTGGTTAAACATGCATACATACATACGTAAAAATTCATAAAATGCTTAAAATGAGTGCCTTTACTATACACATATTATGCTTCGATTTTAACAATTATATCTTTGAAGAAAAGTATGTTGCCAGTTTTAAAAACTTTAAGTAAATTTAGAAGCATAATCCTTTCGTAAATTGGGAACTGCCTGTAGTGTGTAGTGATCTTTGTAGAACAGTGACACAGTTAAAGCAAGGGCAAAACAATCTTGCTCCTGTTGGTTTCTTGAATCATGTTTGAAACTCAAGCCTGTGTGTGACCTTGAACCAAACCCCACAACCGGGATGGGAGATGATAACCATTCTCTTCCTCTTTTCCTCTGTCAGCAATTCTAAAACAGAAAGCCTACAGATAAATGGACCTGTTTAAACACTTTTATTCTAACATTGCATTCATGCCTATGAATTCTCCCTGCGTACAGAGCATGACGCTGAAGAATGGGTGATAAGTGAGGAAAATGCTCTTTGTTGGCAATGTGGGAGAAATAGCAGCTCTTCCCTATTTAAAACCTGTTTGTGGGTTGGGGGTGTAACTCAGTGGTAGAGCATTTGCCTAGCATGTTCATGCCCCTGGATTCAATCCCCAGTACCACAAAAAACAAAGCAAAGCAAAAAAAAAAAAAAAAAAAAAAAAAACTTGTTTGTGACCAGTAAACCTGCCAGTGTTGTTAATATTCAAGGGTACTCTGGGGATTGTTATTGCCCAAGGGCAAACCCAAATTAAATCATGGGAAAAAGCTATTCAGAATCACCACCCCATGTATTTGGAAGGTGCCTACCAAGTGACTCAGCCACCCAGATGCAACAGGGTGGTGGAAATGGTCATTGCTATTCACATAAAAAAACACTCTGCTGCTGTTACTTAATTGCTAGTGATATCCAGGATTTTCTTAGAAACCCTCAGGATTAAGGGTTTGAAAGTAGAGAACATGAAGAGATTACACATTACAAGAATGTTTGTAATCATTGATGTCAACATGGTGTATGTCCAGGAGTAATTCATGAATCATTTCTGGAGTGTCTTTGTTTCCCTGCAGTTTATTTCTTGATTTTTATCTTTTCTTATGGTGAGAACTGAGGATCAAAGTGCCAAAATTCCTATCTTTGCGATGTTCCCACCAGCAACGTATAAGCGTTCCAATTTCTCCACATCCTGGCCAGTATTTCTTTTTTCCTCTCTCCATCCTTCCCTCTATTTATCTCCTTTATAATAATAGCCATCCTAATAGATATTATTTGGTATCTAATTATGGTTTTGATTTGTATTTTTCTAATGATCAGAGATGTTGAGAATCTTTTCCTGTGTTTATTGGCTGTGTATCCATCTTCTCTGAAGAAATATTTATTCAAGTCCATTGAGCTGGATTGTTTGGTGGTTTTGTTTTATTTTGTTTTTAGTTGTAGATGGACACAATACCTTTATTTATTTATTTATTTACAGTTGTAGATGGACAGGGTACATTTATTTATTTATTTCTATGTGGTACTAAGGATCAAACCCAGTGCCTCACATGTGCCAGTCTAGTGTTCTACCACTGAGCTACAACCCCAGCCCTATTTATTTATTTTTATGTGGTTCTAAGGATTGAACCCAGTGCCTCATATGTGCTAGACAAGTGCTCTATCACTGAGCTACAACCCCAGCCCCATTTGATGTAGTTTTGAACTTAGTTAAATCCATCTGTAACAATGGGGGAAAGGCTTTACCTCTTGTTGCTCCACCAAAAATTTGGGAGTCAGGTTGGCATGAAAAAATAGGTTTATTCAAAGCCAACTTTGAAGAATACAGAAGAGATCTATCTCTTCAAGTCTCCATCTTGTTGGGGGTGAGAAACAGGGGTGTTGAGGGTGGGCACAGGAGGATCAGGGAATGCAAAAAGCTATCATAAGAGAAGAGGAAGCCCAGTAGGACAATAAGATAGAAAATATACCTATGCAAATTTAGTGAGCCAGAGAACACATTAGTCTCAGCTTCCTTGGCATCTGTCCTCAGCAGGAAGTATAGGATGCAGAAAAGCAGTTATCCGGAAGTTGCTTTTCATTTCAAAGGGGGTCTGTTTCACATCTGTTTGGGATTTGATGCTGGAATTTGCTTAGGTCAACAGATGTTATGGCTGGACTGCCAGTTGGACTGGCCAGATTAGTTAAGGACAGTTATTTTAGGTTATTTTAACAACAACAAAAAAAAAAAAAGAAAGAAAGAAAGAAAGAAAGAAAAAGAAAAAAGAAAGAAAGAAAAGAAGAAAAGAAAAAAGAAAATAAATAAAAAGAAAAAAGAGCCCAGTGTGCTGGCACATGCTTGTAGTACCAGCTACTCATTAGGCTGAGGCAGGAGGATCCCTGGATACCAGGGATGGGCAATACCAGCCTGGGCAACGTACCAAAATCCTGTCTCAAAAATAAGTTAATGCTGACTCATAATGGCAATGCGGGGGGGAGCATGGGAGGAATGGAAGAACTTTAGATAGAGCAAAGGAGAGGGAGGGGAAGGAAGGGAGAAGGGGATAAGAATGATAGTGGAATGAGTTAGACATCATTACCCTAAGAACATGTATGAAGACACGAATGGTGTGAAAATACTTTGTATATAATCAGTGTCTTAAAAAATTGTGCTCTATATGTGTAACATGAAATGAATTACATTCTGCTATCGTGTATAACAAATTAGAATAAATAAATAATTTAATTTAAAAAATAAAATTAATAAATAAATTTTAAAAAAAACAAAGGCATAAAAATCAAGCAATAAAAGTCAAAACTTCTTTCAGTACTGTTTTGTGACTACTCCTGCTGCTGGCCACCCTTCTGCAAGTCCAGGGTGGGAAAAGGAAGGGACTAGTTCCACAGACAGTTTTGGCTGGCTGGGTGGGGAGCAGGGCGTGGAGTGTTCTGGTGAGTGATTCGGAGACCTACCAGATCAAAAGATTCCAAAGAACATGAAATGTAGAATATGTACTCAGTGAAAATATTCCCAGACATGGGGATGAAATGAGTACATTTAGAGAGTAGGTTCAGAGACATGGAGAGAATGGGAATTTAGATATTAATATTGAATGAGAAAAATACGAAAGACAGTTTTCAGAAATAAACATATGAGGCCGGGGTATTAAAATGAAAACAATTCAATTATGTTTTTCATCACCACAGCTGGTTTCAGGAACACTATTTTATGGGAATATTGCACCTGGCAGAGTTGTTTTAAGAGGCAGTCCAAATATTTACTTTCATGCTTTGACCTTTGCTTTCTTTGTGGTCTAGTTTAACTGAGCCTCTTAGAAGACAAGAAACTAGCTTAGGAATTTTGAGATAGTTACATAAATATACAAATAACTGAAACGCCCTGATAACAAAAATTGAATTTTTCAAAATAGCAACAAGATTGATTATATCTAATTTTTAAGATGATTTTTAAATCTGGGGCCTGGGGGTATAGCTCAGTGATAGAGCACATGCTTAGCATATGTGAAGCCCTGGGTTCAATCCCCAGCATCACAATAAAGGAAAAGGTTTTTATATAACTATTTCATTATAATTATTCAACATATAACTATCCCAAATAAGAGGATTGAAAGCTTTGTTTAAAATTCTACCCAAACCAGTTAATAAACCCTCTAAATAATAGAAATAAATAAATAACTTTTAAATTTCTGGATTTTATAAATCTATAAAACAACTTCTTCAAAACAGACCTAATTCATCATAGATCTTAAAAATCATATATATATGAAAATCATATATATATATATATATATATATGTATATGATTTTTACCAAATTCAATTTAATAGAGAGAAGTGGGTTTTTGTTTGTTTCCTTATCCAAAATTGGAAGAGGACAAAGGGTAAATATTATCTTATTCAATTTTTGCCTGCAGAAGCTGAGATTTAGGAAAAGGTTTATAAATGTATGTTTTGGTTCCACTTAAAAAACCCAAACTTTCTTATTTTGCCTACCTTTAAAGCCTGACTCTTCTTTTCCAAGGGGCTGAGCTCGTGCAAATTGGAGGGTATGGCCCACTGGTTCAAAGGGTGTTGTTGGAAGGGTGTTACTTCCCTTTCTTTACATGTTGTAAAAACTGTGGACAGCTAAATCCAGTCCCCAAGGATAGGGGAGGATGTGGCGTCACTACTCTTAGTAGCTTTGGGATAAGACCAAAGAAATTGGAAATGCTAGATTAAGTTTATTATTATTTTTAATCCTGGAGGTGGAGAGGGAAAGAGCCTGTGGCTCTGATTTGCAACTCTGCATTTCTAAAGGCCTGAGACCTGCCACCCAGCAGCATTCCCTACCTGCCTCATAAAAATCTTGGTTTTACTGTCCACTGGTATATAGCAACCAACTCTGCCATTCCTCTTCTTGGCCCACTCTGAGAGACCCTTTCTAGGAGTGACTATCATAGTGCTAGTCAGTACCTAAAAAGGAGGGTGCAGAGGTCTCAGAGAAACTCCATGTTCCCTTAAGTTAAAAGTTGAGGTAGTAACCAGGTATTTCACATGTGTCTGTAATCCCAGCTACTTCAGAGGCTGAGGCAGAAGGATTGCAAGTTCAAAACCAGCCTCAGCATCATGGGGATCATGAGGATACCCATTTCTTTTTAAGATTTTTTTTTACTTTTCTCTATTCAGGGGATTGAACCCAGCGGTACTCTATAATTGAACTACTTGTTTTTTTTTTTTTTTTTTTTTTGAGACAGGGTTTCTCTAAGCCTGGAATTTGTGATCCTCCTGTATCAGCCTCCACAGTAGCTGTGATTATAGGTGTGTGCCATGCCCAGCAAGAACCTATCTCTTAAAAAAAAAAAAAGCCAAACAAAAGAAACTGGTGTGGGGTTGGATCTACTGTTTTTCCTGAAGTTCTTTTCTAGACTTTGGAATTGCCTCCCAGTGAAAAGTCTGTAAATTATAATAGCCATGCCAGGGGAGCCCCACCCAACCAAATAAAACATTCATTAAAAAAGAAACAAAGAACCTCTTGGTTTCCTCTCTGCCAGAACCTCTGCATATCTTTCACTCTCCCCAACATCCAACTTGTGACAAGCTTTTACTTCCTAAGTAGCTCTCACAACTCTTGTCCCCATGATGCCTTCTAATCATTTATTCAACAAATTCATTAACCACCTAGTTATGGTGTGGAACTTAAATATCTCCATGGGGTCACATAGTAAAGGTTGTGGCACTATTGGGAGGTGGTTGAACTTTTGAGAAGTAGAATCTCATAGGAAGGAGTTAGATCATTGGGGATGTACCCTTTAAGGGGATATTGGGACCCCAGCTTCTTTCTTTCTTCCTGTTTTCCAACTGCCATGAGGTTAGCAGATCTGCTCCACCATGCATTCTGCCCCATGACATTCTGCCTCACAACAGGCCACAGAACAACAGAGTCAAGAGATCATGGACTAAAACCTCTGAAACTATGAGCCAAATAAATCTTTTCTCTGTTTAAGTTGATTATCAGGTATTTTGTCATAGCAATGAAAAGTTAACACATCTACCTTATGTCGGGTACTATGTTTGCTACTGGGTTTACAGCAGCAAAACAAACATAGTGGAAAACCCAGTGGTGTTTACAGTCTGAGTTATGCCTCCCAATCAAACCAAACTAAGCCAAGTAGGCTAATCTCTCCTGCAGCATCCCTTGCCTACTTGCTTGCAGTATATACACTTCTTCCCATTTTATAGCTAAAGACACTGAGGGCTGGAATAATTATGTAACGTTCTCAAGGTCACAGAGTTAATGATGGGGTAGAAATTTATTTATCATTCAAAAAGTATTGTCTACCACATGTCAGGCACGGGATACAATGGTGAACAGAAAAGACACAGTCCCTGCTGTCCTGCAGCCTATGTTCTAGTAAAAGAGACAAATAAAACATAAGGAAGACATCAGATAGTAATTGTGATGGCACAGAGAATAGTTGGATGGCTACTTAAAATTGGGTGATCAAAGCTGTGCACAGTGGTCCACACTTGTAATCCCAGCAACTCAGGAGGCTGAGGCAGGAGGATTGCAAGTTCAAGACCAACCTAGGCAATTTAGTGAAACTCTGTCTCAAAATTAAATTTTGAAAAGGGCTGGGGATATAACTCAGTGATAAGCACTTGTCTAGGAAGTGAGAGGCCCTGGGTTCAATCCCCAGTACCACAAAAAAATAAAAATAGAAATAAAAATTTTCAAAAACTGATGATCAGGGAAGGCCCCCTTTAAGTTTCTGGAGCCTCTGTAAATTCACATTATTTTTTGTTTTTGTTTTGAGTCTAGGGATTGCAAATATGTTAAGTGCCCAAGCTCTACCACTGAGCTCTGTCCCTAGCCCCAGTATCTTGTACTCTCTACCTCTGTCCATCTTTCCAGAGTGACTAAGACAAAAGCCTTTAGGAGGGTCAGACTAGTCTTCAGGAAAACAGGGAAGAGAGGATGATAGGTGTATTAGTTTCCTAGGGCTGTATGAACAAAGTACATACCACAAACTGGGTGGCCGAAAACAACAGAAATCTATTGTCCTACAGTACTAGAAACTAGAAATCCAAGGTCAAGGTGTCAGCAGGTCCACACTCCCTCAGAAACCTTTCCTTGGCCCCTCCTATTTGTGGTTTGTAGAAATCTGCAGCATTCCTTGGCTTGCAACAGAAGCACAGCCATCTCTGCCTCTGTGTTTCTTCTCCCCTTCTTTAACAACCCCAATCATGTGGGATTAATAAACCAACCTACTCCAGTATGACTTCATTTTAAAGTAACTAAGCATATCTAAAATTGCATTATTTCCAAATAGGCCACATTTCAAGGTACCGATTTCAACTTTTATTTTGGGAGTACACAATGCAACTCCTAACATGGTGCATAGATCGTCCTCACTATTCAACCATCTTTGTATTTGAAGCAGAGAACTCTTACCTTCCAGTGGGTGAAAGTATCCAATAAGGTGGAGGATGGTAGGTAGAGGTCTAGGAGGTACTACTAGGAGGAGAACTCAAATCTGGCAAAGGAGTAGATCAGGATCTAACCTCAGGCAAGGCCTTGAGTTCCCTAGACTGGATTAGAAAGGTTCTATAGGTGGCTTTACCTAGCCATCTGTTACCTGGGGGAAAAAATGTGGAGATACCCAAGATTTGAGAGGAATAACTCACTGTTACACTCTCAACTCTTTATAGGCTCACTTATAAATTTAACACTATCCCTATGAAAATATTAATCTCGATAAATTGATTCTAAAGTTCATGTGAAAAAAAAAAGTAATCAAACAAGAATAACCACCAAAAATTCTGTATAATGAGGATATTTAGATCTAGGAGAAATTAAATTATAATAAAGTTGGTAGAGCACATGAGTGAGGTCCATTCAATACTCAGCACCAAAAAATAAAAATAAATAACCCAGGCATTACGGGAGGCTGAGGCAGGAGGGTCAGAAAATCAAATCCAGCTTGGGTAACTTAGTGAGACCCTTTTTTAAAATTAAAAATTAGGCTGGGAGCAATGGCACATGACTGTAATCCTAGTGGTTCAGGAGTCTGAGGCAGGAGGATAGCAAGTTCAAAGCCAGTCTCAGCAAGGCCCTGTCTCAAAAGAAAAAATAAAAAGGGCTGAGGGATAGGGCTCAGTGGTCGAGGGCTTGCCTAGATGTGTGAGACCCTTGGTTTGATACCTAGTATAAAAGGAAAAAAAAAAAAAAAAGGGAAGAGAGATAGCCTAAACAGCATGGTACTGGCTCTGATAAGGGATACCCAGGATGCATATCACAATATAGCAGAGGATCTCATGGTGTGACCGTGTGCGGAAAAGTATGAAACAGGAAGCCCAAGAGATTCAGGGTCCAGGTTTGCTCTGCTTTGCTTTTTTTTTTTTCTTCCTTTTCTTTTGTTTGTTTTTTTAAACAATCTACTCTAGCAATAATTTACCAGCACCCTGTGAGAACCATATTAATTCCTTCCAAGAGCAGCACCCCCTTGAGCTAAATACCTTGCACTAGGCCCCACCTCTAAAGGTCCACCACCCAACACTACCATAGTGGGGACCAGTTTTCTACCATGTGAACCTTTGGGGGACACACTCATACCATATCCAAATCATAACACTCACCAACACTTATTACACTTGTATTCTATTTCTCCATTTGTTGCTTTAATAATAGCCATCCAAATAATTGTGAAATATTACCTCATAGTGGCTTTGAATTACATTCCCTTAATGATTAAATATCATTAGATGTTAAATATCTGTTTATGAACATATAGCCAGTTTGTTTATTTTCTTTGAAGAAATGTCTGTTCGAGTCTTTTGCCTATTTTGAATTGGCTTTTTTTTTATTGTTGTTGAACTGAAATTCTTTTCTTCTCATATTCTGTGTATTGTTGCCTTTTTTTGGGTAGTGTCCTTGTTTGCACAAAATTTTTTAACTTTGATGAAGTCCAATTACCTTTTTTTTTTCTTTTGTTGACTGAGCTTTTGATGTCATATCCAAGAAATCCAAATCCCAAGTCATGAAGCTTTCCCATGTTTTATATAGTTTTTGCTCTCACATTTAGGGCATGGTCCATTTTGAGTTAATTTTTATATGTGTTAGTAGGGATTCTTGAGATAAACAGAACCAATAGGATAGATAAGAGATAGAGATAAATTGACATATATAATAGATATTAGACATATATATCTATATATCTAACATATGTATAATATAAAATAGGCATATAATAGATATATATGTGCATATATATTTATTATACATTTATATATATTTATTATTATGGGAATTGGTTAATGTAATTCTGAAGACCAAGGAGTCCCAAACTACAAGATCTATGAGTTGAAGGACCAGGGAAGCCAGTGGTATAATTCAGTCTGAATTTGAAGGCCAGAGAATCTGGAGCTCTGATGTATGAGTGCAGGAGAAGAAGAATGTCCCAGATAAGAGGACAAGTTTGACCAGGTGCAGTGGCACACGCCTGTAATCCCAGCCATCCAGCAGTTCCTGAGGGCTGATGGGGGAGGACTGCAAGTTCAAGTCTAGCCTTAGCAACTTAGCAAAGCCCTAAGGAGCTAAGTGAGACTGTGTCTCAAAATAAGAGATTAAAAAGGACTGGGGATGTCACTCAGTAGTTAAGTACCCTGGGGTTCAATACCCAGTCCAACAACAACAACAAAACTGAATTTGCCCTTCCTCTTGCTTTTTGTCCTATGTTCTATTCAGGCTCTTCAACAGGATGGATGATACCCATCCACATTGGTGAGGGCAGATCTGCTCAGATTTACACAGTCTACTGATTCAAATGCTAATCTCTTTTGGAACACCCTCACAGACGTACCCAGAAAGATTGCTTTACCAGCTCTCTGGATATCCCAATCAAGTTGACACATTAGCCATCCCATGGCATAAGGTAAGAGCCCACTTCATTTTCTTGCATGTGTATCCCCAGTTTTCATAATATCATTTGTTGAAAAGATTATCCTTTTTCCATTGAATAGTCTTGGTACTTTTGTGGAAAATAGCATCTTCTTTTTCATATATTTTTAGTCATAGATGGACACAATACCTTTATTTTATTTATTTATTTAAAAATTTAATAATATCTTTGTTTTATTTATTTTTATGTGGTGCTGAGGATCAAATGCAGTGCCTCACACATACTAGGCAAGCCCTCTACCACTGAGCTTCAACCCCAGCCTGCAACACATTTTTTTTTTAAAGAGAGAGGGAGGAGGGGAGAGAGAGAGAGAGAGAGAGAGAGAGAGAGAGAGAGAGAGAGAGAGAGAATTTTAACATTTATTTTTTTAGTTCTTGGCGGACACAACATCCTTCTTTGTATGTGGTGCTGAGGATCGAACCCGGCCGCACGCATGCCAGGCAAGCGCGCTACCGCTTGAGCCACATCCCCAGCCCCTGCAACACATTTTTAATAAAGCAATAAATATGTTGTCAATACCATATCATAATACAATACCACAATGTAAACCAGGGATATAATTTATGCACTTTTTCTCAGAAACAAATTGAGGTAGATATGTTACTGGATACATAATATACAATCACTTGGGGTTTTTTGTTTGTTTGTTTTTGTTACTGGGTATTGAACCCAGGAGTGTTCTACCACTGAGTTACATCCCTAGACCCTTTAATTTTTTATTTTGGACAGAGTTTCAGTATTTTGCCCAGGCTGATCTCAAAATTGCAATTCTGGGCTGGGGATGTGGCTCAAGCGGTAGCGTGATCGCCTGGCATGCCTGTGGCCCAGGTTCAGTCCTCAGCACCACATACAAAAAAAACCAAAGATGTTGTGTCCACCGAAAACTTAAAAAAAAAAAAAAAAAATTGCAATTCTCCTGCCTCAGCCTCCCAAAGAGGTGGAATTACAGATGTGGGCCAATGTGCCCAGCAATCACTTGGTATTTACTTAATAAGAAAAGAATATGAGATTGCCCACATGGTTCTATATTGTAAAAATGCCTTATAAATTTAAAAATAACTTAGTATGTTTCATTACAAATACTTGGATTCCATGTTAAAAATGATATAAAGAGCAGAAATTCATGGGATGCACATAATCAATGAAATGTCATAATGTAAACATAGTTTTAGGTAATTACATAGACACTTAATGTATCAATATTATTAAACCAAGGGGCTGGGGATGTAGCTCAGGCATATAGCAATGCCTAGTATGTAGGTGAGGCCTTGCACTCAATTTTCAACGCAGCAGAAGAAAAAAAATAAATCAAGCCATACACATTTTAAAGTCTGTTTCTTTGACAATGCAAAGAATAATAATGCAAATAAGCATCTTAAAACTCTTATAACAGCTTAAAGGAAACACCAAATTGGTAATAGGGAAGTTAAACTAATAATAATTGACATTTATAAAGGAAAGACTAAACCAACCTAATCCCTAAAGACCAACCTGGGTCAACATTGATAATGCACCAAAGTCTTCTAGCTGGAAAATTGAGGAATTCCAACTATCTGAGTGTTTGTACAGGAGTAGTTTTGAAATGTTCCTAGAAACTCAACTTTGCAGAACAATCTTGTATCAATTCCTGTGTAAATTTGAGTGAAGGCCTAATACTCTAATTTGTGAATCACAAAAACATGTATGCTTAATAACTCCTGTAGAAAGTTATTAATTGTCCTTTGTCTTATATAGAAATTTATTCCTGAACAATGAAAAGGAAAAAGAACCCCTGCATTTGTCTATAGGAATCAAGGAAAGGCCTGCCCATTTGGGATTCATGGGTCTCCCCTTGGGAGGTGAACTGGGAGAACATAAAGGTAACCCTGCAAAGGATGAAGGAGCCCAGCTCTGAGATTCTGACACCTGGGTATCTGATGTGGGCAGGGGGAGCAGAAATAGAAGAGAGGAGAGCTGACTCCAGAGATCTTTCCAGAAAGATGAAAGTGGCCTACATTTTCTCAGTAAAAGCCGAGCTGTTTTCAGCCAAGCATGAAAGAATGTGAGAGCTAAGGCAGCTTGAGATTTATGAAGTGCTCTTTAGAATTCCAAAGAAGTTTGAGGAATAGTTTCAGCCCTTCAGGAATTTTCCACAGCATTGGGGATAGGGATCTACTTATATTTAAATAACAATTCAAGGGATACTATCCTTTCATATTTATATAGTCATCTCTCAGGATTGACAGCCCTTACAATGCCCTGAGTTCTGGGGATGGAGAGTTTGGAGAGGGTAAGATAAGTGCAGTGGTCAGATTATTTAGCTCAGTTGGTAAAGTGCTTGCTTCGAATGTACAAAGCCACGGGTTCAATCCCCAGCAGCACCCAAAAAAAAAAAAAAAAAATGTAACCCTGATCTACATTTTTCTAAAGAAGTGTGTCACTTCTAAGTAGGTAAGATTGGCTGGAGGAAAGTCCTCACAACAGCAGAAACCTAGATTAAAGAGGACATAGCAATCTAAACATCAGTGTACTTACAATTTAGAACCCTTGAGAATTTTGGCATCAGGAAAGTGCCCAGTTTGGGAAAGATGCATTCAATAGCAATTTCAATAATCAATCTCAAGACAGGCTATTGATGCAGGCCTATAATCCCAGCAATTTGGGGAGTTGAAGGAAGAGGATTGAAAGATGGAGAATTTAATGAGACCTGGGCAATTTAATGATACCCTGTCTCAAAACAAAATATTAAAAGGACTAGGGATATGCTCAGAGATAGAGCACTTACCTAGCATGTACAAGGTCCTTGGTTCAACCCCTAGTGTTGGGGGGAATAATCAAGAATAAGCTTCTAATTTTCCTCCAATCCATCTTTCCATAGTCACCAGGATCTTCTATATTAACACAGTTTCTTTTGTGCAACTTCCTTCAAAATCTCCCTCTCCATGCCTACACCAGGAAATCTAAAATCCCACTGATATAGGACTCTGCATTGTTGACCTTGTACATTGTACCTCAGACTTTGTCTCAGTGATGTAAGGGTGGGACAGTATAAGAGACTGTTCACTTCAGAAGCAGGCAAATAGCAGGTGCATTGTCCATAGCAAACTTGAACACATATATAAAACTGATTAAAACCTGCCTGTTTTTTTTTTTTTTTTTTTGTGTGTGTGTGTGTGTGTGTGTGTGTGTGTGTGTGCGCGCGAGCGCGCGCGCGGGGTGTGGTGTGTGTGGGGGGGGCACTGAAGTTTGAACCTCGGGCACTTAACTACTAAGCCACATCCCCAGCCCTATTTTGTATTTTACTTAGAGACAGGGTCTCACTGAATTGCTTAGTACTTCACTTTTGCTGAGGCTGTCTTTGAACTCGAGATCCTTCTGCCTCAGCCTCCTGAACCATTAGGATTACAGGTGCCTGCCACCGCGCCCAGCAAAAACCTGCCTGTTCCCTTGTTCAGTGCTGGGGACTGAATACAGGGCCTTGCCCATGGGAAATAAGTGCTCTACCTCTTAGTTACATCCCCAGCCCCTGCTTGCTTTTTTTTTTTTTTTTTTGTAATGCTTTTTTAGTTGTCAGTGGACCTTTATTTATATGTGGTGCCGAGAATCAAACCCAGTGCCTCACACATGCTTGGCAAGCACTCTCCACTGAACCACAGCTCCAGCTCCCTGCTTGCTCTTTATTATCACCATGTAACAATGACTTTGAATTCAGTCAGTGACTCCTCCTCTAAGTTCTACACAATTTCTATGATTATTGTGGAATTTTAATAATATATTTGTGTATGTATTATATATACATATGTATTTATTTTTATTTTTTTTAGTTGTAGGTGGACACAATGCCTTTTTAAAAATTTATTTATTTTTATGTGGTGCTGAGGATTGAACCCAATGCCTCACCCGCACTAGGCGAGTGCTCTACCACTGAGCCACAACCCCAGCCCCAAATATGTATTAGATATGCATGAATATGTGCATACATGTATGTATATATTATATATACATAAACATATATGTATTGTATGTGTGTGTGTATATATATATGTGTGTGTGTGTGTGTGTGTGTGTGTGTGTTTCTAAGGAACACATTTAATTATTTATCCTTAATGAGCATTGTATTTTACATGGAATTTAATTCTAAGAGCTTAATTATAGAACTGCCCATCTGACACATGTAAACTCGGCTATTTATATTCTTTTAGAAAATAAAGTTGTAAAGGCAATTGAGCTTCCTAGGCTGCTTATATACATTTAAACAAACATTTAAGAAGTAGATTTTGAATAATCAAGGATATTACCATGTTTGTAAAGACAAAAATACAAATTTCTTCAATTCTGTCACTTTATGTGACCACTGAAATTTTTCATTTTCATTCACTAAAATTTTTCAATTTAAAAACATTGAAGGACTGGGGATGTGGCTCAAGCGGTAGCGTACTCGTCTGGCATTCGGGCGGCCCGGGTTCAATCCTCAGCACCACATACCAACAAAGATGTTGTGTCTGCCATAACTAAAAAATAAATAAATAAATAAATATTTTTAAAAAAATCATTGAAATTAGGAGCTGGACTGAAAAATGACAAAATCATGGCATTTGCAGGGAAATGGATGGTATTAGAGCAGATTATGCTAAGTGAAGCCAGCCAATCCCTGAAAAACAAATGCCAAATGTCTTCTTTGATATAAGGAAGGCAACTAAGAACAGAGCAGGGAGGAAGTGCATGACAAGATCACCATTAAACAGGGACTAGAGGTGGGAGGGAAAGGGAGAGAGAAGGGAAATTGCATGGTAATGGAAGGAGACCCTCATTGTTATACAAAATTACATATAAGAGGAAGTGAGGGGAAAGGGGAAAAAAAAAACAAGAGAGAAATGAATTACAGTAGATGGGGTAGAGAGAGAAGATGAGAGGGGAGGGGAGGGGAGGGGAGGGGGGATAGTAGAGGATAGGAAGGGCAGCAGAATACAACATACACTAGTATGGAAGTATGTAAAAAAGCGGATGTGTAACAGATGTGATTCTGCAATCTCTATACGGGGTAAAAATGGGAGTTCATAATCCGCTTGAATCAAATGTATGAAATATGATATGCTAAGAGCTATGTAATGTTTTGAACAACTAATAATAATAATTTAAAAAAAGATTTAAAAAAAAAGAAAAGAAATTAGGAGCTGGGGATGTGGCTCAGTGGCAGAGCGCTTGCCTAGCATGTGTGAGGCACTGGTTTGGTTCTCAGCACCACATAAAAATAAATAAATAAACATATTGTGTCCATCAATAACTAAAAATTAAAACAAACAAACAAATAAACATTGAGGGCTGGGGTTGTAGCTCAGCGGTAGAGCGCTAGCCTAGCACGTGTGAGTTTGATCCTCAGCACCACATAAAAATAAGTAAATAAATAAAGGTATTGTGTCCAACTGCACCTAAAAAATAAATATTTAAAATAAATAAATAAATAAAAACATTGAAATTATACAAGCTGTGAGAAGTAATATTTGATAAATGCAATCATTTTTTAGATAAGGAAATTAAGCCTCAGAAAGTTAAATAAATCAATCAATCATTTATCAAGTTCATACATAAAATGATTTACTGAATTTGAATAATGTCTTTAAAATAAAAATGTATCCTTTTAAATTTTTTTCTAAATTAGCAGAGCATGATAGCCCATACTTCTAATCCCAGTGACTCAGGAGGCTATGGCAGGAAGATGGCAACTTGGTGAGTCCCTGTTTCAAAATAAAAAGTGCTATGGAGTTGTGGCTCAATGGGTTCAATTTAAAAAACAAAAACAAACAAACAAACAAACAAAAAACAAAAAAACAAAACAAAAAAAAACCCAACTTCTCATATAAAGGAGAGTTTGTTAGAAAAAGATGATCAGGTTGGATGGGAATGTAACTCAGTGTGATAAAGCACTTGTCTATCAAGCATAAAGTCCATGGTTCAATATCCAACATCAGAAAAAAGAAAAAAAAAATGAAATAAGGCCTTAGCTAATTCTCCTTGGACATAGATGTTAGCAAAAAAAATAAAAAAATAAAAAATAAATAAACTTTGTTGTCTTAATACACTAAGATTTGTGTAGGGTTTTGTTACTTCAGCATAACCTAGCCCATGGTAACCAAATCTCCTTGATTGGCTTAGTTTTTTGGACATGGATATTTTAGTCTATGTCAATGAAGGTTTATAGAAATGTCTATTTGGTAAAAGAAGCACAAGAAATTAATCTTACTAAGTATCATTCCATTTTCTGCTGCTAAAACAGAATTCTTGAGACTGGGTAATCTATAAAGTACAGAGGTTTATTTCTTACACTCTGAAGGCTGAAAAATCCAATATTAAGTTTCCAGCATCTGGGGAGAGCCCTCCTGATGTATCATGACATGGCAAGAGGCATCACATGCAAGACAGCAAATGTGAAAACTCAGGTCTTTCTGCCCCTTCCCCTTCCTCCTCTTCCTCTTCCTTCTCCTCTTCTCCTTCTCTTTCTTCTAATTTTTAAAAATATTTTTAGTTTTAGATGGACACAATACCTTTATTTTATTTATTTATTTTTATGTGGTGTTGAAACTTGAACCCAGTGCCTCACACATGGTAGGCAAGCACTCTACCACTGAGCTACAACCCCTGCCCCAGTTTTATGGCTTCTTATGAGTTCTTCCGTAAGCAAAAGAGTGTCAGAGAGTGAGGACTACTTCCATTATTAGTGCAGTAGGGAAGGGAGCCATTTGAGTCCAAAATTCTTACTTTGACTACCGAGTTTGTTTTTCACCAACTCGTTGAACTTAAACAAATTGCTTAACTTTCTGAGGCTTAATTTCCTTATCTAAAAAATGGAGGTGATGGTAATTTCTACCATGAAGTGTTGTATATAAAATGATTGACATTCTTCCTGGCACAAAAGGAATCCTATTTAGTGGACATTTATTTACTAAGTGCCTACACTTTCTATATATCAGGATGACTCTAGTTCAATGCAACAACAACAACAAAACAAGTTTAGGGGATGGGGTGGAGCTCAGTGGGAGAGCACTTGCCCAGAGGCTCTGGGTTCAATCCCCAGCACCACAAAAACAAACAAACAAAAACACTAAGCAAAGTAAAAAACAAAACAAAACAAAACCCTAAGTTTAAAGTAGCTTAAGTAATAAGATGATGTATTTCTCACATAACTGGAAGTACAGAGTGGGTTCTAGACCCTGGTTTTCTTCAGTTCTCTTGGCTCTTCCCCTCTTGGGTGTGGATTTGATCCTGTGGCTGGAAGACAGCTGCCCACAGCATTGAAGCAGCATGTCCAGCCATGAGCTGATGTGTGAATTTCTGAATCCATTACTGGCCAGGGGTCCAGGTAGCCAGTAAACCCTAGCCGGAGCTAAGAATAGGGTCAGCCTCTCTGGAAGCATCTAGTTGCAAGGGGAGACCCTGTTTCAAAATAAAAATAAAAAGCGCTAAGGTGTTGTGACATAAAATTAGGATTTGGTGGAGCAAGAAGAAAGGGGTGAAGGAAACTGAGAGGGATTCAATTATATTCAATATTTATGCACCCTGCATGGGGTATTTGATGTGGACAAAAGGATCTCACAGCTTGGTGCAGGAGGCAGGTTATCTAAATCAGCACAGGGCTGTGATGACATGGGTTTGTGGGACATAAAGACAAGCTTTTGAATCTCAGTTTTATTCACTTTCGAGGTGTATCATTTGGGGCAAGTTTTGAACATTTCTAGACTCGGTTTCCTTGTCCACAGAATAACAACTTCATAAAACATCTGTGGCACACAGTATTAAATAAATAGTATCTTCTATTTATTTTCTCTCACTGTACAAAGTCTACTGGAGCCCAGTAAGGAAGCAATTCATCTGCTTGCAGCATCAGACCAGATTTCTGGATCACAAGCATCAAAAGAAGTTTCTAGATGACAATAGTTGGTAAAAGAATATCTAATTATTTTGGTTAAAAGGCTGTATTTTAAGTTTACTCCATTTCCATCAAAACAGCCAAACGTCTCTACTTGCAAGTCTTAAAGCCTAAAGCAACTTGAATTCTTTCAAGTGCTACTATGATGACCTAATATTTCACTTAACTTCTCTTGTATGGAAAGGAACAAATAGTTGATATTCATCTTCATTGTTTTATGTGAGTTGGTTTCCTGTTATTTTTTTTTCTCTGTCTAGGGGAAGGGAGTAAAGGAAACTTCCTTGTTAACCTCCAGCTGCAAGGAACATGAAAAAATAAACAGAGGGCAAGAACAGAGTTTCTCATTAATATTATGAGCAGAATTTGACTCCAATATACTTAAGAATAGCATTAAAGCATTGAATGCTCTTAACTTACTCAACTGAATTAACAGAAGAGCATCTGTTAATCCAGAAAGAGGATGAATCCAGTGAAGATGACACCTTCACAGAGCATTCAGTCCGCAAGAAGGGACCTGTCCTGAGTCAGCTATGCCATTAACATAGGTGGACACATTTGTGTCTTTCCCCAATGTCAGAATTTATTGAAGAGTAATAATTAAACTCAGAAGTTATATCACTTTTCCTCAGTTGCAATTTACCAAATACTTGTGGGTCACTAGGCAATCACAAGTTCTTTTCTTCCTATCTTAATTACTAGTCTCTATAGCAGTCACATGTCACACTTTACACAATGACATATATAGATTAAAGAAAGGCTAAGAAAGAGTTAAGGTGGTCACAGAGTTTTAAGAGGCTGCACGTACAGCAAAAACAGAGAACAGAGTCACTGCTGGTGGTCAGATAAGATTATGAACAGCCCTTCAGGGTTCAGAGTTGTCAGAGCTTGGGTCTGGAAGAAAGGCAGTTTAGAAGTAGACCATATCAAGAAGGGAGATCAAAGCCAGGCAGGCATGGTGGTGCACACCTGTAATCTCAGTGACTTGGGAGGCTGAGTTAGGAGGATTGCAGGTTCAATGCCAGCCTCAGCAACTTACTAAGGCTGTAAGCAACTTAATAAGACCCTGTCTCAAAATTAAAAATTGAAAAAGGGCTGGGATGTGGATCAGTGGTTAAGCACCCCTGGGTACCAAAAAACAAACAACAACAACAAAAATCTTTCGACCTCACGACCTTATGAAAGGTGAGTATGTGCTTCTCCTTTAATGTGTTTCAGTTGAGGAGGTTACAACTGGAACAGCTGATGAGCTCATGGGACTAGTTTTTCTGATATGCGTTTGATACACTTATGCATCCAGGTGCTCCTGATTTAATCTGATAAGCTCACAGGTGGTTATTTTTTATTAGCATAATTTATTTTTACCAGTTTGTGCCTTACAGTTATGCTTCGCAGATGGTGATTATTTACTTGTACAAATGTGTTGTGGAGTCATTCTACCCTAGCATTTGTACTGGAAATGGAGTAACTCATGGCAAACTACTACTTTACAAAATAGAGAAACTCAAAACTAGGCACATCCTGAAAACTGCTGATCTCTATTCATTATGGAGCACTCAGAGCAGGGCACAGTTAATTCTCCACAGACCCACACAGGCTATATAATTTGAATTAGAAAATTATTTCATGGCAGGCAGTCAAGAGATTTAAATTGTTTTTGGAGTATGTGCAGGATTGGGAGAAATTCCTCAAAGAAGAGAAAGCTAGATTAAGCTAGGCATGGTAGTGTATGCCTTTAATCCCACCAATTTGGGAGGCTGAGGGCAGGAGGATCTCAAGTTTAAGGCAGTCTCAGCAATTTAATGAGATCCTGAGTCAAAATAAAATAATGAAAAGGACTGGGGATGTAGCTCAGTGACAGAGAATTGCTGTGTTTAATCCTCAGCATTATTTAAAAACATAATAAAAAAGGAGTTGGGGGGCTGGGATTGTGGCTCAAATGTAGAACACTTACCTAGTATGTGTGAGGCACTGGGTTCAATTCTCAGCACTGCATATAAATAAATAAAATAAAGGTCCATTGACAACTAAAAAATGTTTCAAAAAAAAAAAAAAAAGATTTGGGGAGTAGCTCAAGGGTAGAACATTTACCAAGCAAAGGTGGGGCCCTGGGTTCATTCCTTGTATTGGAAAAACAAACAAACAAACAAAACAGGAAGAGAGAGAGAGAGAGAGAGAGAGGAGGAGAGAGAGGGAGGGAGGGAGGGAATTTCTCAGCTCAGTCTTGATGTATTGGCAATATTTTAGGATAGTATCATCCAGACACCAAGGTGGAAAGGGAACATTCCAGGCAGAGGAATTATTGTGAACAAAGGGCAAGTCCCAGAGACAAGAGTGGGAGGAACACAAAGGTGGCCTCCGGAGAGGTTTCTCTTAGTCAGAGGGGGAAATGCCCTTATCTCCAGCACTTATCTAACCTGTTATTATTTTTCTATTTGAGTGTATAGCTCATCTCCTAGACTACATGAGGGAAAACTGTGCTATGATTGTTTTCCTACAACACTTATTCACCCTAGTAAATAAGTAACACATGTATTATACAGACGAAGGGATTGGTTAACCCATTAAAGCCAAAATAGAAACAAAATGTATCCTCAGAATGAACTTATGTCATAAAAAGTAAACATTTTAATGAATTAGAATGTATTCTACGTTCTTTTTTTTAAAAAAAATTTTTAGTTGTTGATGGAGCCATATTTTACTTATTTATTTATATGTAGTGCTGAGTATGGAACCCAGGGCCTCACACATACCAGGCAAGCTTTCTACCACTGAATCATTTAACCCTAGTACCAGTATTGTACTTTCTTTCTTTCTTTCTTTCTTTTTTTTTTTTTTTGGTTTATTTTATTTTATTTAGTTGTAGATGAACATAAAACCTTTATTTTATTTATTTATTTTAATGTGGTGCTGAGGATCGAACCCAGTGCCTCACATGTGGTAGGCAAGTGCTCTACCACTGAGCTAAAACCCCAGTCCACACTTTCTTTCTCTCACACAATTAATTACTTCCTTTGGTAGTAGTAGAATTTTTTTTTTTTCTGTTGTTGTTTTGTTTTTGGTGCTGGGGATCAAACCCAGGGCCTCAAGCATGCTAGGCAAATGCTTTACCACTGAGCTACATCCTCAGCAGAAAATAATCATTATGCAACAACCAGTGCAATAAAGGAGTCAGGAAAGGATCCACAATGGAAACTAAAAGCTTTCATTGGATGAAAGGATCATGGATGCAAAGTTGGATCAACATATAAAAATCTAGCCGGGTGCAGTGGTGCACACCTGTAATCCCAGAAGAAGACAAGGATGTCCTCTTTCATCACTTCCATTCACTATAGTCCTTGAAACTCTGACCAGAGAAATTAGGCAGAAGAAAGAGATTAAAGGGATACAAACAGGAGAAGAACTCAAACTATTTGCCAAAGACATGATTCTATATTTAGAAGACCCCCCCCAAAAAAAACTCCCCCAGAAAACTTCTAGAGCTCATTAATAAATTTAGCAACATAGTATATATAAAATTAACACCCGTAAATCAACTGCATTCTTATACATCACTGATGAAACAACTGAAAGAGAAATTAGGAAAACTATTCCATTCGCAATAGCCTGAAAAAAATAAATTATTTGGGAATCAACCTAACAAAAGAGGTGAAAGGCCTTTACAATGAAAACTACAGAACACCAAAGAAAGATATTGAAGAAGACCTTAGAAGATGGAACGTTCTCCCACGTTCTTGGATAGACAGAATTAATACTATCAAAATGGACATACTACCAAAGTGTTATACAGATTTAATGCATCTCCTATTGAAATTCTAATGATGTTCTTCATAGAAATAGAAAAAGCCGTTATGAAATTCATTTGGAAAAATAAGAGGCCCAGAATAGCCAAAGCAATACTTAATAAGAAAAGTGACACAGGAGGCATCACAATACGAGGCTTAAACTATACTACAGAGCCATAGTAACAAGAATGCTATGGTATTGGCACCAAAACAGACACATAGAACTATAGTACAGAATAGAAGACACAGAGACAAACCCATATAATATATACAGTGATCTCATATTAGACAAAGGTGCCAAAAACACACGTTGGGGAAAAGATAGCCTCTTCAATAAATGGTACTGGAAATCCATATTCAGCAAAATGAAATTAAACCCCTCTCTCTCACTCTACACAAAATTCAACTCAAAATGGATCAAGGACCTAGGCATTAGAATAGAGACCCTGTGCCTAATAGAAGAAAAACTAGGCCTAACTTTCCATGATGTTGACTTAGGAACAGACTTCCTCAACAAGCTCAAAAGCACAAGAAGTAAAATTAAAAAATCAATAAATGGGTGGGGCATGGTGGCGCATGCCTCTAATCCTAGTGGCTCTGGAGGCTAAGGCAGGAGGACCTTGAGTTCAAAGCCAGCCTCAGCAAAATTGAGGGGCTAAGCAACTCAGTGAGACCCTGCCTCTAAATAAAATACAAAATAGGGCTGAGGATGTGACTCAGTGGTCAAGTGCCTCTGAGTTCAATTCCTGGTGCCAAGAAAAAAAAAATCAATAAATGGAATGGTATCAAACTAAAAAGCTTCTTCACAGCAAAGGAAACATTCAAGAATGTAAAGAGAGAGGCTATAGAATGGGAGAAAAGCTTGGTCACCTGTACCTCAGATAGAGCATTAATCTCCAGGATATACAAAAAACTAAAAGTGGTAACACCAAAAAAACAAATAACCGTGACTAAAGTTGAGGCTTAGTGGTAGAGCGCTTGCCTAGCATGGGTGAGGCACTGGGTTCTATTCTCAGCACTGCATATAAATAAATAAACGAATAAAATTAAAGTCCATCAACATCTAAAAAAAAAAAAAGATTTAAAAAAGCACACACAAATAACCCAATCAGTAAATGGGTAAAGGAACTGAACAGGCACTTCACAGAAGAAGAAATATGATCCATCAACAAATATATGAAAAAAATGTGAACATCTCTTGCAATAAGAGAAATGCAAATTAAAACTACACTGAGATATCATCTCACTCCAGTCAGAATGGCCATTATCAAGAATACAAGGCACAATAAATGATGGCGAGCATGTTTTTGAAAAGATACACTCATATATTGCTGGTGAGACTACAAGTTAGTCCAACCACTCTGGAAAGCAGTATGGAGATTTCTTAGAAAACTGTGAATAGAACTACCACTTGACCCAGCTATCCCACTCCTTGGTCTATACCCAAAGGACTTAAATACAGCATATAACCTGATAGTGGTTTTGTTGATTTTTTGCCCTATGAACTCCTCATCACCAATGTAGTATTTTTGGTAATCAAAAATGTTTCTTCTAAATATTCTGATGAGGCAGGAAAGCTACAAATTCAGACTGTGAGATATGCAACAAGAAAACTGGATCAAATTCTTAGAAAATGGCAATGTCTTGAAAGTAAAAAATGACAATGGATACCATCTACTTGGAGGCTGAGACAGGATAATCTCAAGTTTGAGACCAGCCTTGGCAATTATTAAGACAGTGTCTCAAAATAAAAATAAAGAAGACTGAGAATGTAGCCTAGTAGTAAAGTGCCCTGAGTATAATCCCAAGTATCAAAACAATGACAACAACAAGAATGGGATTGCTCTAGATTTAAGGAGACTAGAGGGCTGGGTTGTGGCTCAGTGATAGAGCACTTGCCTAGCCTGTGAGGCACTGGGTTTGATTCTCAGCAACATATATAAAATAACATAAAGGCCCATTAACAACTAAAAATATATTATTTAAAAAAAAAAGATTTAAGAAAACTTTGAGACATGACAATGAAATACAATAAATGACCCTTGAATGGTTTCTGGATTTTGGGACAATTAGAACAATGTGACTATATCTTGCAAATTATATAAAATTTTGTATTGTTCATTTTTTTTTTAATTTTTGTTTTTGAGACAGTGTGTTGCCCAAACTGTCCTCAAATTTGTGATCCTCCTGCTTTATTCTCTTGAGTCATTGGGGTTATAGGTGTACACCCCCACACCTCATTTTTTATTTACTTTTTCTATTGTGGTATTGGGGATTGAACTCAGGACCTTGAGAATGTTCAAGTGTATTACACCCCCAGTCCATCCATACCTGATCTTAATGTTCACTCTTTTTTTTTGGGGGGGGGGCGGGGAGGGTGGTACCAACCTCTGAGCCACATCCCTAGCCCAATTTTGTATTTTATTAGAGATAGGGTCTCACTGAGTTGTTTAGTGCCTTGTTTTTGCTAAGGCTGGCTTTGAACTTGTGATCCTCCTGTTTCAGCCTCCTGAGCCATTGAGATTACAGGTGATCACTACCGCGCCTGGCTTAATGTTCACTTTTGAGGGTATGTTAATGGTACTGTGCTTATGCAGAAGAATATCTTGGTTCTTAGGGGATGTCTATACATATATGTAAAGTATTTAATATAAAGTATCATCATATCTAAAAATTACTTTTTCGAGGCTGGGGTATGGCTCAGTAGTAGAACACTTGTCAAGCATGTGTAAGTCTCTGGGTTTCATTCCCAGCAAAACACACACACACACACACACACACCTTTAAAAAGTTTGACCCCCCCCTCCAAAAAAAAAAAAAAAAAACAAAACCCCAAACATTAGCAAAAAGCAGTATTCTATGTATACATTTCCTATACAATGTGTGTAGGAGTGAGAAAGTAAATATGGGCAACAATAACAATTGCATTTAAGTGAAGATATAGATCACTATACTACTTTTCTATAGATTTGAAATTCTCAACATGATAAGTTGGAAAAAAAATTAGAACAACATTTTTTTTCTAGTTGTCAGAAAGAATACATGCCTATGATAATGGTGGAACTTCCCCTACCATCTCCCTTTCTAGTCCTTTTGGATCTTGTCCTTGAGCCTCTCAGGTGCAAAGGCCAGCCTTTTCAATTAAAATTCCTATAGGAAGAGGAAGAGGAGTCTTTCACCATTCTCTAGATGTTATCAGCTGCCTTTCAGTTCACCTTGGCTCTCTTTCTCAAATTTAATCCTTTCTTTTTTTTTATTTTTCGTTTGTATGTGGTGCTGAGGATCGAACCCGGGTCGCACGCATGCTAGGCAAGCGAGCTACCGCCTGAGCCACATCCCCAGTCTAAATTTAATCCTTTCTATTCAAGAAGAAGCCACACACTTTAAAGGCAAGATGCTCAAGTGTTACTAAAAAATTACGTAAAAAATTCCAGGAAAATAGGGGCTGGGGATGTGGCTCAGTGGTAGGGCACTTGCCTGGCATGCATCAGGCCCTGGGTTTGGTTCCCAGTACCAAAAAAAAAAAAAAAAAAAGAAATGGAAAATACTAGATGGACACTCTAAATTCCCCAAAATTCAGGGTCTATAGGTGTAGCTTAGTAGTAGAGCACATGCCTAGCAGGTACAAGGCCCTGGGTTTGATCCCCAGCATTGAAAAAACAAAAACAAAAACAACCCTCATCATTATGACATGATTAAACCCTTCAAGGGCTGGGGTTGTGGCTCAAGCGGTAGCGCGCTTGCCTGGCATGCATGTGACCCAGGTTCGATCCTCAGCACCACATACAAACAAAGATGTTGTGTGTGCCGATAACTAAAAAATAAATATATAAAAACAAAACAAAACAAAACAAAAACCCTTCAAGGCCATCTTCAGTGAAACTTAGCAGCACAACATTCAGGACAGACCTCTGTCGTCCTCAGAGAGTTCTCCCACACTCTCCTCTTCCCTTCCTACTGGCCTCCCACAAGTACTTTGAATCTCCAGTGTAGTCCTAGGTCCAGCCTTAGTATGTTCTTTGTCCAGTTCTTTGCATGGCTGACTCCTCCTTCTCATCATTAAAGCCTCAGCTCAAATGTTACCTCTTTAGAGCAGCTGCATATGATCACCCTGCCCAAGGCAACTTCTCTCCAACCTGCTTCTCTAAGCCCTCTCTGTCCCTTTACCTATTTTGTTTTCTCAAGTCACTCATCACTGTCTTGTTCATTTTCAGTCTAATTATCTTTGTTGGATGTCTTCCTTCAACTAGAGTACAAACTTCCATAAGGGACCCACGGTATCTCTAAGGGTTAGAATAAGTAGTAGGCATTGAATATATAGCTGTTGTGCTGGAGATTGAATCCAGGGCCTCATGCATGCCAAACACCTGTTCTACTACAGAGATACACCTCCGGCCCACTGAGTAAATATTTTGTGTCTGAATAAATATTCACTTTAATCTACAATTTCTATATGTGCCACTTAGACCAGACCCTAGTTGATCACCATCATTTCAGAAGCGAAGTGAATTTGTCTTTGCAGGTTCCTAAAGTTTCTCCTGAAGAATTTCCAAACAGGGATCAAGGGGGGTAAGCTCATTGTCAGAACTTTTGCCTGGAATACAGAGAAGAGAGTGGGGGCAGGAGGAGAATATCTGCAACTAAAACTTGAAAAACTGCCATTTGGAAGCCTCTGTAATGAATAAAAGAATTGTCTCTCATAACCAACAGAATGAAAAAAAACATTTGCCATCTGCTTAAAATGTATTGGTTTCATACTTATCCAATTTAAGTGTTTCTAGAGTTTGGGATTGCTAATGCTAAATTACAAGATTATTCTTATTACTTTTTTAAGTTTGGGAACCAACTTGAGCTGGATGTAGTGGTACACACCTGTAATCCTAGTGACCTGGGAGGCTGAGGCAGGAGGATCACAAGTTCAAAGCCAGCCTCAGAAATTTAGTAAGGCCCTAAGCAACTTAGGGAGACCCTGTCTGAAAATAAAAAAATAAAAAGGATTGGGGATCTAGTGCCTCTGGTTACAAAACAAAACACCAAAACCCAGAAAACTAAAAACAAAACAAAAAAGGGCTCTATTGTGTTAAAATTAGATATGAGAACACAGTATTTGGTTAATGTTTACTTTTTCCTCTTTCCTTTTTTGAGTTTAAAAGATTCAGGAAGGTCAGGTCCTGAAAAACCTTTGGAGGCGAATTTTCCACTGCAATGGATGACTGATACAATTAAGAATAAAATCATCTCCAGATCTCTTTCTCTACATCATGCATGTAATTGTGACAATATTCAGTCCCACACCAAACTCCTTAGTCCATTCTCAGAGGATGATTTCTACTTGTTGTAGGAACAAACGAGGCAAGGCACCGAAGATAGCAGGAAACAGTTTTATTTGGCTGCAGCCAGGTTCAGAGGGCACAGCTTTTGCTCTAATCAATTAATCCCCTGAACCCCGAGTCCAGGTAGTTTCAGAATTTTATACCCAGCATGGAAGGGGAGGGGCTCAGAAGTTCACAGTCTGTAGAAAGTTCACATAAAAGCAGCTTTTTCTTTCATTGTTTTTGGGCATGTTAACCCTTCAAGGACAACGCCTGAGAAGGGGAGAGCGGCTTCTCCCGTTTCTTTCCTCCCTCTTCCAACTGTGGAACCCAAGTGGTAACTTCTCTTCTCTTAGGAATGTAGGCATCTCTGTGAAGCCCAGCTCAAGGCCAGAGGTCTTGTTTACACATTTCTACAAACTACTATACTGGATACATTTGTGAAAAAGTAGTGAGGGGGTGTCCAGCACCTGGAGTGCTGATTTCTTCCTGGCTGCTGGTCAAGTAAAACAGGGCAACACGAAAATAGGACGTTTATCTACATTGAATCCTTTTGCAGAGACTCTTTTGCTGACAGTCCTAAAATCAGCCATGGTGAAGATTTCTGGAGAAGCCCAGTTAAGACTTTACTGTGGAGAAAGGGGGTGCCATTACATACTTATTCTGATCCTATGAAGCTGTTTTCTGAAGGTATTGGAGGAATGTTCTTCAACAAAAAAAAAAAAACGCCTGCACACAGATCACCAACCACTGTATTTTTTTTTTCCTTTTTTGATACTAAAAATTGAACCCAGGGGCTTCCTGCATGCTGAGCAAGTACTCTGCCACTGAGCTATATCCCCATCCCCTGACCAACCATCTTCTAAAAATATCTCTAAACCCTAATCTTTAAAAGTTTCTTATTATAAAACAAAAATTTTGGTATGGTGGTACACACTTGTCATCCCAGCAACACGGGAGGCTGAAGCAGGAGGACTGCAAGTTCAAGGCCAGTCTCAGCCACTTAGTGAGGCCCTAAGTTTTTTAATGAGGCCCTGCCTCAAAATTTTTTTAAATATTTATTTTTTTAGTTGTAGTTGGACAGACTACCTTTATTTTATTTATTTATTTTTATGTAGTGCTGAGGATCAAACCCAGGGCCTCACACGTGCTAGGCGAATGCTCTACCACTGAGCCTAACCCCAGCATCACCACCCCATACCCCTATCTCAAAATTTAAAAATAAAAATAAAAAGGGCCAGGGATGTGCCTCAGTGGTTAAGCTCCTCTGGGTTCAATCCCAGGTACCCCAAACAAACATAGAATTTCTACACAAGAATGTATGAAACATCTATGAACAGTTTAATAAATTATTATAGGTCTAACAACCATAAATTATTACAGGTCTAATCAGGGGAAGAAACAGAATATTGCTTAATCATGGAATATTGCCTATAAACAGTAAATAGCCCTAAAACAGAACAAAACTGTTAAGAATATTAGTTTAGGAATCAGATGACCTGAGTTTCAATCCTGACTTTATAACTCAGCAGATAACTTGAGTAAATTATTGAAACTGTCTGAGCTTTAGTTTTCTACTCTGTGAAATGGGGGAGATAATTAGTACAACATTATGAGATTATTGTAAAGTAAAAAATAATTAAAAAGTAGCTAGACACAGAGGTGCACACCTGTGATCCCAACTCAGGAGGCTGAGGCAGGAGGATCACAAATTTGAGGCCAGTCTCAGCAACTTAGTGAGGCCCTATCGCTAAATAAAATAAAAAATAAAAAGGGCTGGGGATGTGGCGCAGGAAAAAAAAAAAAAAAAGAAACCCCACAAAACATAGCACAGTGTGTGGCACATGTTTATCCCTGAGCCGACAATGACTATCTATTATTTCATTTGTTGAAGTTCCTGTTCAGGTACTGATGCTCTTTGTTTAACTGTGATTCCTCCCAGGAGGATCTTACTTAATACATAGGAATTGAAGAGTTTGAGATTTACTCATCTCATATAATCACCGTCTTAGAAATTTCCTTCCTGATAATTTCCCCATAAATTCTTCTATAAACATGTCTAAAGAAACTGTCCTAAGAGGACCAGGAGCCTCCCTCATGATTGCTGAGGATAATAGAGGCCTCTCAGGGCAGGTCCTCAGCAACTCCAAACTGAGTTGCCCTTAAACAAATACCAGTCATTGAATTCATTCACTAAGCTGGTGCCATAGGGTGGAAATATTTTAATCTCCTTTCTTTTTTCCTCTAAACCCTGGAAATAGCAATCTAAGCCTTGAAATGCTATTAAGGAATGTGCTGGTTTCACAATGGCGGGAGGCTAGCTGAGTGATGGAGCAGACTTTACAGGAACATTGGTTTTGGGAATCAGGGTGATACTCACTCATTCAGCAAATAGTTATGGAATGCCTTGGTGATAGGAACTGTCACAAATCGAAACAGCAATGACTAGTTAAATTTATTGAGACTATTTCATGGCCCAACATGCAGTCTGTCTTGGGAAATGTTCCACATGTATCCCAACAATTTTATAATGAAGATTTATAAAGAAATTTAGTGGAGAAAACTTTGGTTTACATAATTTACTTTCCTAGTTACTAAGTGGCAACACTGAGATTTGAATACAGATTTCTGACACCAGGAAATGTGCTCTTTTTTTTTAATATTTATTTTTTATTTTTTAGTTGTAGTTGGATACAACCTTTATTTTTTTTATTTATTTTTATGTGGTGCTGAGGATAAAACCCAGGGCCTCGCACGTGCTAGGCAATTGCTCTACAGCTGAGCCACAACCCCAGCCCCAGGAAGTGTGCTCTAACTTTATTCTTTAAAGAGGGAAAAAATAAAATTTTATTTTAATCTTATTCATTTGACTGAAGGTAAAAATCAACAATTTTTAAATCACAGGTCTTTTGAAATTATATTTACTTCATTTCTGAGTAATATGGATTTTGATCATATAGTTCTTCAAGACTGGATAATACTACTGTGAGTTACCAAGAAGCAGAGTTCGGTTACAAAAAATTTTGCTATAATTTATGATTTTGTAATATGATTAAATTGAGCTTGACATCCATTTAGGATGCATTTTTTTGGCTATTGAGGAAACTTATGTGTAAGTTTTTTGGCTGAATTTTCTTTCTAGATACTTTCAACTTCTACCTAATATGCTTCATATTAGGCAATCATGAAAAGAACAGAGCTTTTAGATGGTTCAATGTCATAGCCATTGTTAGAAAAATTAATCTGAATTGAATAAAAAATGATATACAATATTTCAACAGAAATTTAGTTTCCCTGCCTCTTACAGATCACTTAAACAGGTTCATTTTTGCTTATGTAAAATATTTCCAGATGAGTAATTTATGAATGGGACCATTTAGATTATGTGAAGTTCTGAATCATGTGTTATAGTGTTAGCGGGGCTATGCTGAAGACATAGTACCAAATTGTTCAGTAACATTCATAAAATGGAAAAATAGACATTAGAAGTCTTATACTTTATCAACTCATGCCCTTTTTAAAAAATATATATTTTTTAGTTGTAGATGAACACACAATATCTTTATTTATTTTATTTTTATGTGGTGCTGAGGATCAAACCCAGTGCCTCACATATGCAAGGCAAGTGCTTTACCACTGAGCTACAGCCCCAGCCTTCAACTCATGCCCTTTTTATAAAATTATAAAATATTATTTCAGTTAGTATAAATGGAAATACCAAACAAAATTACCCTTAAAAAATTTAGTTGCCATATAAAGTTGTCTTTTTAAAAATAAAAAAGATCAACCTTTGCAAATTTTATGTAGTTCAACTTAAATCCATTATTCCATATGCATGAATTCAGCAGTAATTAGAAAGTAAGTTTCATTAAAATAAGGGTTTTTGTTTTTTGTTCACTACTATGCAGAAAGTAAGCACTTAGAAAATATTTAGCTGGTGGTACAGCTAGTGGTAAAACACGTCCTTACCATGTGCAGGGCCCTGGGTTTTAGTACTGGGTTCCTAGTACTGGAAAAGACAGGAAGACAGAGTTTGGCACAGTGGCACACACCTGTAATCCCAGTGACTAGGGAAACTGAGTAAAAGGTTCACATTTTTTAAAAACATGCCTTTATTTTATTTATTTTTATGTGGCAGTAAGGATTGAACCCAGTGCCTCACATGTGTCAGGCAAGCCCTCTGACACTGAGCTACAGCCCCAGCCCAGGAGGATCACAAATTTGATGTCAGTTGTGGCAACGTGGTAAGACCCTGTCTCAAAATAAAAATAAAAAAGAGCTGGGGGTGTAACTCACTGATGGAACACCAGGTGATTAATCCACTGGGTTTAAAATTCCAGTACCACAAAAAGAAGAAGAAAAAAGGGAAGAAAGAAAGTTGTTGAATGAATGATTTAGAAAGTCAAGTAAATGTAAGAACTAACCTTCCCCCCAGTACCATGTGTCTTTGAACTTAGGTTTAGTGTAGTAATAAGAAAATTAATCTGGCATGCATGTTACTCTATTAAAATGATAAAAAGTTGAGTTTAAAAACTAATTTACTCAATAGAATTGAAAACAGGTCCACATAAAACTTGTATATGAATGCTCATAACAGCCCCAAAGAGAAACAACTCCCAGTGCCATCAACTGATGAATGAATTAAAAAAGTGCTATATCCATGAATGGAATGTCATTCAGTTATAAAAGGAGTGAAGCACTGATGTGTGCTACATCATGGATGAAACTGGAGAACCATTTGCTAAATGAAAGTGGCCAGACACAAAGGTCTTATATTATATTACCCATGCATATAACATATCCAGAATAGGCAAATCAATAGAGACTGAAAGTATACTAGTGGTTGATAGGAGCTGATGGGGAAGATGAGGAAATGGGGAGTGGCTACTATTGGGTATTGGTTTCTTTCTTTTTTTTTAGTGATGAGAATGTTCTGTAACTAGAGCATGGTAGTAATGGGATATAAAATCTTGTGAATATATAAAAGCCACTGAATTGTATGTAGTTCTTTTTTTTTTTTTTTTTTTAGAGAGAGAGAGAGAGAGAATTTTTTTAAATATTTATTTTATTTTTTTAAATTTTCGGCAGACACAACATCTTTGTATGTGGTGCTGAGGATAGAACCTGGGCCAAACACATGCCAGGCGAGTGCGCTACCACTTGAGCCACATCCCCAGCCCTGTATGTAGCTCTTTCTCTCTCTCTCATTCCTGGGAGTTGAACCCAGAGACACTTTACCACTGAGCCATATCCCCAGCCCTTTTCATTAGTTATTTTGAGAAAGGGTCTTTCTAAATTACTGAAGCTGGCCTTGAATTTTCAATCTTCCTGCCTCAGTTTTCCTAGTTACTGAGATTACAGGAGTGCGCCACCACATCCAGATGCTGTAAACTTTAAAAGGGTGAACTTTTTGGTATGCGGAAAAAAAAAAAAAAAAAAATATATATATATATATATACACACACACACACACACACACACACACACACGTGGCTGGGGGTTGAACCCATACTAAACAACACTACCACTCTGCTACACTCTAGCACCTATATTTTTCTTTCTTTCTTTTTTTCTTTACTTTTTTTTGTAGTTGTAGATTGGCCTTTATTTTGCTTATTTTTATGTGGTGCTGAGGACCAACCAGTGCCTCACATGTGTAAAGCAAGTGCTCTGCCACTGAGCTATAGCCCCAGCCCCTATATTTCTTTGAAAGTGAAAAAAACTGCCAGGCATGGTGGTACACCCCTGTAATTCCAGTGACTGGGAAGTTTCAGGCAGGAGGATGGCAAGTTTGAGGCTAGCCTTGGCAATTTAGCAAAGCCCTAACAATTCAGGGAGACCCTGTCTCAAATTACAAAAAAAATTAAAAAAATAAAAATAAAAGGTTGGGGACACAGTAGTAGTAGAGTCCTTGCCAAGAACTCAAAAGTTCAATCCCCAGTACTATAACAACAAAAAACATTATAAAACAATAGACATGTGCTTACCAATCTGAGAGTATTAGGAAATGTTCCCTAGTTTAATTATAAACCAAGTTGGAATGTTTGGAGATTTCAATAATCTAACAACAAATATTAAGAGGATTAACCTGACTTCCCCAGGGTTAATATCAATTTAAGCTGCATCATTAAAAACACTACACAGTAATATTGAAGTAATTGTAGCAATGACTTTGTGAAAAAAAGAAACCAATTAGATTAGTTATCTATGTAGGCTGTTAAAATATTTTGTATTTATATAATGCTCTTACTTCCTGAAGCATTGAATTGTGCCTTAAGCCCTAAGAGCTAATGTATGGGAAAGTCACAGTTTTAACCACTTAAAGACAGAGAAGTGGGTGGGATTGGAAAGAAATTTATTAGCAATGCTGACATTCCAGATTGGAAGACAAAAAGAAGGAGGATTTAAGAAATTGAAATTCTAGTCTTCAATGCAGATTTGAAGTAATTCAGTTTGCAAGAACTAAAATTACTATAGACGGGAGCACAATTTTAAGAAAAATACAGCATACATACATATGTTAAAGTCTACATCGTTAACTCTAGATTATGACTAAGAAAAAGAACTTAGCAAACAGAACTAAGATTTTATTATTATTTCAGCCAAAAAATATTGCAATAGTTTAAATCCCCTTTAGACCTTCAGTCACACCACAATTATATTCGGGGCGGGGGTGGGGAAGAGGCTCTTGACCTGGTGATATGTAAAATGCCATATGCCCTTTGTTCCTGTTTAATTGAGGATTGACTGACACCAATATATACAGTAATTCACCTTCATTTCAACACTATGAGTAATGTTCCTTTTTTAAATTCACAGGTTCAAGAATCGGTCCTAAATTAATGCAAAGTTTTCGAGAAAAATTCGTTCTTTCGCTGGAGCGACGCATTTGTCTACTGTTTTCTAACTAACGTTTAATTAGATTTTGGGAGCAGTTAAGTTCGAGGACTTGCCTTTCTGGTCAAAGTGCTGGGCACCCTAGGACCCTCTTTCAGTAGGAAAACAGTCACCTCCAGACCTTACACCCCGTCTCCCCGACAAACACTCCACCGTCTATCAGCAGCAGGCGGAGCTCAGAGAACGCCCCCAAGTGTGCCAGGACTACTCCTTGCCTGGAACCCCTTCTCCGCCCCCACTCCTTCGGACTAAAACTCGACTAAAACTCGACGCTATTCCTTTAACTCCGCGTGCTGCAAGAGTGTGCGGAGACCGGCCTGGCCCTCCCGCCTCCTCCTCCACCGCTCCCTTCCCCCTCCCATCCGAGTTTCAGGTGAATGGGTCAAGGAGGGAGGAGGCCGGCCACACCACACCTTCTCGATAGCGTCCACCTCCCACTCCCTCCTTCCTCCGGCAGAGGAGCTGGAGTCCGGGGAAAGCCGACTCGAGCGCTTTGGAGCTAGCTGGCCAAGGACGCAGCAGGTGGGACGCGCGGGCTCAGGGGTGCGGGCCTCCGGCACACCCGCCTGGCGTTGGTGCGCATGCCTCGGGGCCGGGCGACTGGGGTGAGGGGAAGGAGGAGGAAGGCTGAGTCCCCCGCTCGGTCTCTGGCTGCCTGCTGGCTGCCCACTTGGAGTCAGGTGTTCCCGCCAGGTGAGCGCTTCTCGGCTCCTGCGGCCCGATGTGGGTCGGGCCTGGCTGAGGTGAGTGGGTGAGAGTTGGGTGTGGCGCCAGGGGCTCGCGGTGCTGCCGAGGATCCCCGCGAGGGAGTCTCGGTGCCTTGGGCTGGTAGAGGAGGATCTGGGGAGGACGCTTGGTGCTGGTTTCGGTGGTGGTTTCGCCTTGGGCTGGGGCTCGCGGGAATCTGAGAGGCTCGGGTCGGCAAAGAAAGCGGCGCCAGGGAACTTGGGAGACTGTTTCCCCGGACGAGGGGCGACTTGGAGCGGCAGGTCAGTCTTATTCGCCTGAAAGGCTTGAAGCTACCAGTGCCCAAGCAACTTTCCGCTTTTATGGAGACGGGAGATTCGGGAACTACGAGAATGCTGCGCTCAGCTCAGGGTGCTACAGTTCTGTAAGGTCCTCAAAGGCGCTCGGCGCCCTGCTCCTCGGGTCCTAAGCCCGGGAGCGGGAGTGAGTGGGCCACTTGATGACCCTGCCGGCTTAGATCCCCGGGACCTTACACTATTTCCGCCCCACCCCATCCTTTGGGGTATCCCGGGGAGAGCGGGTGGCTGGGTTTACTCTGAAATATTCCTGGAGTCAAGGTGTGGGTCACACCGGCTGTTTTGAATCCACTTAGTGGGAGCTGGTTGAACCCGTGTCGATTTAAGCCGGGGGGTGGGGTGGGGAGTTAATTTCGAGTGAGGCTGGACTTCGAGGGAAGCTACTCGAGCTTTAGATTCTCACCAGTGACCAAAAGGCTGCTGCCAGGTGGGCAAATCTGCCCCGGGGGCAGTACCTGCTGGACGAGCACTCACTGGGCCGGCAGCTCCTGAGTTCCGCAGGGCGCACGGTCACGGGGACCCGAGGCCGGCCGCGGACTTTCGAGACCTCCTTAGGCGGGGCCAGCCCCGCGCTCGGCCAGTGACTTGTTGCCTTCGTCGGAGGAAGTATGCTGAGAGCAAGTGGATAGGGGGCCAAAATGGCCTCTACATCTTGACTCTGGGCGCAACCCTGAGCCCCTGAACCCGAGGAGAAGCCGCGGGATCCGCAGGCCAGCCCAGGACCCACTGGGCGCACTGCCCACCTGGGGAATTATCTAGGGCGGGGAGAAGGCAACCTTCCAGGCAGGTTAATGTGTGGCCCTCAAGCACAACAGGTGTATTATTGGGATCCCTGGAAAAGAGAAATACTTCCAGTAAGGACTGCTTGTAATCCTGCTGAAGTTGAAAGCTAGTTTTTTTCTAGACAGAAGTAGGTTTCTCAAACTACATTTCTCCAAGTGTAAAACAATAGTTCCTTCGTGTGGTACTTAGGAATCTTTATTTTCTCCCTCTGATGTTTTAAAATAGGCATTTAAATAGTGGAGCCACACGAATAGGTTTTTCTTCAAGAAAGTGGCGCTTTTTTTTGGGGGGGGGGGGTGTTTTCATTTACTTAATTAGGTGTTTCTTTTGTTAGGCGAAGGAGAGGATAGAGTGGTAGGTGATGTGGGTTCTTTACCTTAAGGTAGGTTTCTGGCTAATTAGGGAAGAGGTAGTGCCTCTCTGTGAGTCTGTGTACTAAAGGCAGATCCCATTAGAACTGCATTTTAAAGGAGGTAAACTTTTGTAGAGGAAACCTGTTACAAATGGGCTGCTTTGAAAACTGCTTCAGCTAATCAGGTAAGGTATTTTTAGAATTGACTACTGTTGGCCCGGTTTGTTTTCCGAATCCTGTTTCATGTAAAGGTAAATTTCTTATACTTTCTTCTAAAGATAATGTTGGAATTACTGCATTTTCAGTATGATAAAAGATTACTTTTAGGGCTGGGTGTATAGCTCAGTGGTTGAGTGTTTTCCCCAGCATACATGAGCCTTGGGTTAGATTCCCAGCAAGAGGTCCAGGGAGGGAAGGGTTGTTTTTAACCATATAAAGGATATCTTTGACCTTTCCAGGGACCTCCCAGAGGGATATCTTTTTCCAGTTGCATTTTAAGGCTTACTTGATTAGAATATTTAGAAGATTATTTCCTTCCAAATAACTGTTTTTTGGGTAAGGGGATGAACTCAACCACTGAGCCACACCACCAGCCCTATTTTGTATTTTATTTAGAGACAGTGCCTCTCTTTTGCTGAGGTTGCCTTTGAACTCTCAATCTTTCTGTCTCAGCCTCCCCAACCTATTGGGAAATTACTGTTAATGGAAGTATTAGAGTAAAAAAACTATGCAGGTTTTTGTGGTAACTTTGTTTCAGGCTCTGGGCTTCCAGCTGTTACCTAATACTACTACATTTTTTTTGGGGGGGGATACTTAACCACTGAACCACATCCCAGCTCTATTTATTTATTATTTTAATACTTTTATTGCTTGAGTACATATACACATTTATGCCATCAGGGCAGATGCTGTGGATGACTCATATTTCCAATTTAGGGGAAGAACCTGCTTGGTCTTATAATATCGAGCCAATCGGTGAATTTGGCTCTATCAGAATTAGGTGGAATTTAGCATTCTTATTCTTTCTGTTCCTCTTAAGATGATTTTGAACAGCAACTGCTTTCTTAATTACATGGTAGAGATCCTCAGGAACATCAGGAGCAAGTCCTTTGGATTTAATGATTCTCAAAGATTTTATTGCCAGTCACAAAACGTACTTGTGTAACACTCATGTTTGTGAGTCCCTCAGAATCTCCTCGATTTATGGGGGGAGTCAGACCTTTCTTGGACAGTTTGTAAATCTGCTCCTTCACATCATTAGATGGCAACTTCAATCAGGTGGGGTTGCTGGGGTGAAAGGGCAGAGCTGACTGGGACAGCATGCATGCATGTTGGGAGCATCCTGGAGCATACATACTACCCATGATGGCAGCAGTCAGGCAGCAAAAAACCTAATTTTTTATTTTGAGACAGGGTTTCACTAAGTTGTTTAGGGCCTTACTAAATTACTGTGGCTGGCTTTGAACTTTTTTTTTTTTTTTTAAAGAGAGAGAGAGAGAATTTTTTAATATTTATTTTTTTAGTTTTCGTCGGACACAACATCTTTGTTTGTATATGGTGCTGAGGATTGAACCCCTGGGCCGCAGGCATGCCAGGCGAGCGCGCTACGGCTTGAGCCACATCCCCAGCCCTGGCTTTGAACTCTTGATTCTACTGCCTCAGCCTGCCAAGCTACTTGGATTAGTGCTTCTACCATTGACGGTGGTGCCAATCACTTAGGGATTTTACTGAAGTACATATTCTGATTAATAGGTTGGAATGGGTACTGGGATTCTGCCTTGTTCCCAGGTGGTACCCATTCTGTTGTGTGTTTGCTCAGAAAGTAAGCACTTAACTACTTTAACTGACCTGAATTTGATAAAATGTATTTATTAGGGTATTAGTTTATCGGTGGGTTGAAAATTCTGGACTATGGATTTTATTAATCAAATTTTGACTGAGCACTTCTTTGTGCTAGAAACTAGTCCTACAAATCAGGGATAAGTGATGGTCAAGACAGATATGAGTCTCACAACAAGTGCTTGTGAGACTCATATCTGTCTCACCTTGTGTTCCAGGGAGGTGGAGATGGTGGCAATAGAGAGAAAGAGGCAGACAGAGACAGGGAGGGAGAGAATGAATAATGGTTTTAGGTGTGGGGGAAAATTTGGGCTAAATATAAAGCAAGTTTGGTGTGACCTGGACAGCATTTCTGAGGTTACATTTGAACTGAGACTTGAATATGAGAGCTGTCTAGACAGGAACTTGCAAGATCAATGCCCTCCTCGATTGACTCCTTCATTCTAGGCGGAGTCTTAAAATATGTGGGTTTTTTAAAAGAATCACCTTGGAAACCTTATTAAAAATGCAATTCTGACACAAAGCTAGGCTATTTCAAAATCAGCCAGATTTCACATTTTTTTAAAAAAAATATTTATTTTTAGTTTTAGGTGGACACAATATTTTATTTTTACGTGATGCCAAAGATCGAACCCAGTGCCTCACACATGCTAGGGGAGTGCACTACTTGAGCCACATCCCCAGCTTAGATTTCACATTTTTTAAAAGACAATTTGTTAATGATGTCCTATAATCCAGATGGAATCATTTAACATCAGGTACAATTTAAATTTTTTTTTTTTTTTTGTACTGAGAATTGAACTCAGAGGTATTTTACCACTGAGCTACAGTTCCTTCTCAGTTCCTCCTAACCCCAGACACAGGGTCTCCCTGAGTTGCTGAGGCTTTTGCTAAATTGTTGAGACTGGCTTAGCCTCCTGAGTCACTGGGATTACCGGTGTGTGCACTGTGCCCTGCCCAATTTAAACTTTTTTATTTATTTATATGTGATGCTGAGAATTGAACCCATTACCCTGATCTTTAGATAGTTTTCTTTAAAGAATAATTTGAGGGCATAGCATTTTGAGACTACCTTCCTCCCCCCGCAAGTGGCTCACTTTATCACTAAACTACATCCCCAGCCATTTTTAAAATTTTTGTTTTGAGACAGGGTCTCAAAAAATTGCCCAACCTGGCCTCAAACTTGTGATTCATCCTCCTGAGTAGTTTGGGATTACAGGTGCACCACTGCACCCAGCTCTTCTCTTGCTTTTTTAATTTTTTAGTTGTAGATGGACATAATACCTTTAATTAATTAATTTTTGAACTTTTTTTTTTTTTTAGACATTGATGGACCTTTATTTTATTCATTTATTTATATGTGGTGCTGAGAATGGAATCCAGTGCCTCACACATGCAAGGCAAGTGCTCTACCACTGAGCCACAGCCTCAGCCCTCTTGGCTTGTTTTTTTGCCCCTGCCTCTAAAATAGCTTTCTCATTTTGTCTCTTTCACAATCTAGACACATTAGTAGAGGTGATCAGTGGGCAAGTGGGCAAGTCCAGTGGCCTTTTCACTTGTTTTATTTTTTCCTTCACTCAATACATACCTAGTGTTGCTATGCTGGAATTCTTCTCCTTTAGCTGTTTCTGTAAACCACAGTTGCAGACTTTGCCTTGTAAGAGACACCCCCCCCCCCAAACCCAGTTTAGGCTCCAAAAAATAACACCAAATAACATGTTTTGCATACGTGGCATGAATGTAAATCATTATTTGTTATTCTTGGAAGAGGGATGGAGTCAGGGTGAAAGAGAGACTTCCTAACATTGAAAAGAAATCTGCCCCTGTGGTTTTGGCTTGTTTTTGTTTTTAACCATTTCTAGAACTACAAAGACAGCTCTTAAGATATTTCAGGGCTGCCAGAGTGATTCTTCTAATGTCAAGTTCTCCAGGCCAAACATTTCCTGTTTTTCTAATTATTTCCAATCAGACATGTTTCATTTTTTAAAATTATATATTTTTAAAAGATTCCTAACAATCTTAGTTACCCTCCTGGAGAGTTACCTAGTTTACAACTTAAACGGATTTCAAATTTTGTTTGTTTTATTTAATAACTGTAGCATTCCTAGATCTGAGCATTATTTCTGTGAGTGCTCCTAAAATTCAGGATAATTTTGTAACTTTTGTTGTAGTGTTCACTAAGGAAATGCACTTTTCAAATGAACATCTGTTAAGCCAGGTCCCCTTTATCCTGTATTATATAGTCTTGATTTTTTTGAATTGAGTTTGCTTTGTTTTTGGTGCTGGGGATGGAATTCAGGACCTTACATGTCCTAGGCAAGCACTGTATCACTGAGCTACACTCCTAACACTGTTTTTGGTGGCTTTGGGAATCAAACCCAGGGCGCTGCACATGTTAGCAAGCATTTTGCCATTGAACTATAACCCCAGCCCTGAATTTCCCTTTTTGTATTAGTATTCATGCCTCCAAATACCTACTGCCTAAACCCTTAAGTTTCTCACCTGAAAAATAACTGCCTTACTATGAATGCATTTGCTTCTTTTCTTTAATACCTTATCTTACTTATCCTAGCCCAATGGTCAGGATTATGACCCACTTTGACAGAGGAGGTAGGTCCCTGAAGCTCAAAGAAGATAAGGAACTTGTTTCAGGTTGTGAACCAGTAAATAGGGGCTGTTAAAACTACTAAGTTTGCTACAACTCTGACTTTATGGAGATGTTGCTTAATGTTGATGGGTCCCTAATCAGTGTGTTAGTTATTCCTGTTCAGTGTTTGATCAGCTGCAAATCTGAATAAGTTTGTCTGGCTGACCTTGTCTGTGGTCACCACTATAGACCTCCCTTCAGGTAAGCATAAATGGCCCATTCTTTTGTACTAAGTAGATGCTATTATTTAGCCCCTTGGGAATCTGCCCAATACACAAGCATGTATTCAAGATTCCCAGGATTCTTTCTCTCTCTGTGTTTCCTTCATCTACTAGTCTGGTAACCTCCAAAAAAGAAACAAAGGTGTGGCATGACTTGTTCTTAATGAGCTTTCTAAAATTATTTGTTTCACAACCTAAAATCTCTGTTATTAGAGGAGACATGACGAATAAACTCTGAATCCAGGAAATAGTGGTTTGAAAAGGAATTTTGTTTGAATTTCTGACAACTTCAGCTTAATCTGAATTAATTTAGAATTTTCAAAATCTACCTACCACTGAGCCTGGAATTTGGGGGATAGTCTTGAATGACTGAGTTGTAGGTATAGAAGGGATAAGATTCATCTAAGGTCAATATTTACTATTTTACATTCAGCTTCTAAAATAGGCTACCATATTTAATGTTTAAATTCAGTTTTTTATAAAGTCCTTTTTCTGAACACTAATTGTGAAGAAAATTAGACTTTTACCTTTCATAGCACCATAATATTTTGGCCTAATACTCAATTATATGTGTATGTTCACCATTAGAATATGAAGAAATTTATTTGGGTGTTACATATGGTTTGTATATTTTTCTATATGTTGTACTTCAGGAAAGTGGAGTTGTTTTTTGTTTTTGATATTGGGAATTAAATCCAGGATATGGCTCTGTGGTTAAACACCCCTGGGTTTTAAATTTTGATCCTCCTGCCTCAGCTTCCCGAATTGCTGGGATTACAGGTGTGTAGCATCATACCCTGCTATTGTTATGGATTCTAAAAAACAGTGCTTAAAGAATTTGAATTGATTTATTCTTCCCAATAAAGTCATGTACAATTGCACATACTTTATTTGAAAAGGAAAAAATATTACACTTTAATATACTCAGAGTATAGATCTTGCTCAAGTGTCATTTGAGGATAATGCCTTAGAAAATTCATTTGATCTGATACTTATTATTTTCAATCTTGAAAGCACAAGAAGCTTTGCAGGTAAAAATGTCCATGGTCCAATCTGACTCATTAAACATTCAACAAATATTTGTATAACTATCATGTGTTAGTCATGTTTTAATCAGTGAAACAGGCAAAAATTCCTGCTCATGGAATTTACCTTCTGGTGGATCTCAGAATTCCCTATTCTGTAATTACTGGTGTCCCCTGGAAATAACTTTTTTTTTTTTTTGTACCTGGGATTGAACCCAGGGATGTTTAAGCACAGAGCCATATCCTCAGTCCTCCCTGTCCTTTTTAAAATGTTTTATTTAGAGACAGGGTCTCACTAAGTTTCTTAGGGCCTCATTAAGTTGCTGAGGCTGGCTTTGAACTTGCAATCCTCCTGCCTCAACCTCCCAACATCACTGGGATTACAGGTCTGAGTCACCGTGTCCTGCCTCCTGGAAAGAATTGATTGCTGCTATATTAAGGAATATAACTTACTGCTTATACCTGAGAGGCATGAAGTGCTATAGCTAATGTGCTGTATACCTTCTGGGGTTTGCAGCACTGGATTTTCTAAAAAGAAACCTCAAGCTTTTTGGATTTGGGGATTGTGTGTTTACCTCATCATATTGAGGTAAGAGTAGCTAGTCTTTCCAGGACAGCTCTTAGTGCCCATGGATTCACCTGGGACCTAGGCAGAAGATATCTAGTCTTACTGCCTCAAGGACATACTACCAGTTGTCTACACCACCCAAAAGTTAGCATATCACAAATGGAACTCATTTTTAAATGCTGTGGTAGTGGAAAGCCCATGAGATCTTGTGGGTTCAAGTCACATCTAAATGACTCACTGCCTTCCTCTGGACTTTAGCATAATTACTTCACATCTCTTTCTGACCCTTTCTGCATCTATATGTAAAGTGGCTAGTCAGGGTTGTTTTAAGGGTGAAATGAGAATTTCATGTAGAGTGCCTGGCACATTGGTACTTATGTGATATGTTTGTTTTTTTCCTTCTCTTAGCTCCTAAGTCCTTCATTACCTTTCCTGGGTTTGCTATAGCTGGTCCAGGTGCTCCTTTTAACTCTGGCCTCTTTGTTCTAACTTATTAATTTCTCCTCTGAAGAGAATCTTGAATGGGCTCCCTATTTCCTACTTGAATGAGGTGGCAAACTCCTATCAGACTTTGACTCCTTTTTCTCACCAGAGCCTTATTTTAAGAGGTTAATCATGCTAACATGTTCCCACCTGGTTTCTTCTCTTCTACAAAACCATCCACAGTCATGTCAGTATCTACCCAGGCTTGGTGTCCTTCCTTCTTTCCAGGATCCCATTTTCTGGATCTTTAAGTATTTTATATTTATACCTGTACTGTATCTTATCATGTATTTCAGCCCTGAATAATTCCTGAAGTGATGACTATTTTGTGTGTGTGACTTAAGGAGAACGGTATCCCAAACTTAACTTTCACATTCTTCTCTGTATATTTAGGCACTTAATAAATATGTGTTGATTGAGTGAAATTCCTTGCAGATGTTTAGGGATTTGTGCTCTGAGGAGTTTTAGAACAATCTTTCTGCTTTTTTCTTAGAAAAAGACTTTTTTTTAATGGTACTGGGGATTGAATCCAGGGGTGCTCTATCACTGAGCCACATGCGCAGCCCATTTTATTTTATTTTATTTTTTATATTTTGAGACAGGGTCTAGCTAAGTTGTTTAGGGCCTTGCTAAATTGCTAAGGCTGGTCTTGAACTTGAGATTCTCCTGCCTTAACCTCCTGAGTTGCTGGGATTATAGGCATGCACCACTACACCCAACAAGATGGGGTCTTGATAAATTGATCAGGCTGGCCTCACGCTCTTGAATGGCTGAGATTACAGGCCTGCACTGCCACACCCAGCTAAAGGCAAACTTTTTAATCAATTAGATTATGCTTTAATTTATACTGAGGGGCTAGACTATGTGTACTTTCATATGCATTTGTTTTAATAAGCTTTCAAAAGTAATATGAAATAATTTACTTTTGAGAAATTTTCTTTACAGTTCCTTGTTCTTTGAGGTGACTACTTTAAAAATATTTTCACTTATGTTATAAAAGGCTAATTTATGAAATTTTCATTACTGTAATAGAACTTGGGATTTAAGGATGCTTGTGTCCTTTGGATGCGCAGAGCATAATGCTATGAGGAATACCAGGGCAAATAGTTCTTATACTCAGTGATTACATAGTGTAAAAGTGGCAGTGTAGCATGAATGGTTGCTTTGGGTTGGAGTCAGATTTTCTTCATGATGCAGGAAAACTAACCTCAATAGTAATGACATTGCCCTATTGTCTTTGTTTAGATTGGCTGATCTTGGGAGCTACAGGGAATTGCTCATCCTAAAGCAGGTGACCAGTGACATCAGCCATGTCATCCAGGCCTTTTGAAAGTCCGCCTCCTTATAGACCTGATGAATTGTAAGTAAATCATTTTTTAGATTTTTCATTTTAGTAAGGTCTGACACATGTGAAAAAAAAATGTGTATGTTGAAACTTTGATCTATTAAATGTTCTTTTTTTTTGATACCGGGGATTGAATCCAGGGGTGCTTAACCGCTAAGCCACATTCCCAGCCCTTTTTATTTTTCATTTTGAGACAAGGTCTCAGTAAGTTGCTTAGGGCCTTGCTAAGTTGCTGAGGCTAGCTTTGAATTTATGATGCTCCTCCCTCAGCCTCCTGAGTCACTAGGATTACTGGAATGCACAACACGTGGATATTAAATGTTCTTAAAAATTAAACAATATGTGCACTTGTATTTAACTATAGGGCTGGGATTGTGGCTCAGAGGGAGAGCGCTTGCCACACATACTTGAGGCACTGGGTTCAATCCTCAGCACCACATTAAAAAAAAAATAAAGATATTGTGTTTACCTATAACTAAAAATAAATAAATAAATAAATAAACTGTACCAGGAACACAGAGTGAAAAGTATATTTCTCTTTTAATCTTAAGTTCTAGCATGACAGCTTCTTTCTCCAGAAGCAACTACTGTCACCCATTTTTTTCTTCCTCCTTAATTCTTTCTTCTTTTTTGGGGGGGGGTATGGGGGTTGAACCTAGGGGTGCTCTATCACTGAATTTTTAAATCTTGAGAAAAGAGTTTTGCTAAGTTGCCCTTGATGGCCTCAAATTTGTGATCCTCCTGCCTTAGCCTTCTCAGTAGCTGCAATTACAGATGTGTACCACCACACCTGGCTCCTAACACCCATTTTTAATGTTTGCCTAAGGATTGTCTAGGTTTATATTTGTGTGTATACATTTATTCCTTTTTGTTTTTTACACATGATATGAAACTTCAATATTAACAACTATTTAAATGGCTATTGGGAACATATTACAATTTTTAAAAATTTATTGAGATATAACTCATGCACCATAGAATTTGCCAATTTAGAATAGACGGTTCACTGGTTTTTAGTATATTCATAAACTTAAAAAACAATCACCACAATTAATTTTAGAACATTTTATCATCTTCCAAACCTTCCTGTTAGCTCACACTTCCCGTACTCCAGTCCTATGCAACCACCACCTACTTTTTGTCTCTGTATTTGTCTACTCTGGATATTTCATGTAAATGGAATCATATGATAAATGACCTCTTGTAACTGGCTTCCTCACTTAGCATAATGTTTTCCATATTGTGAACTTTAAAAATGATTCCTGCCTTTATATAAAACAAGTCAATTTGAGGGTTCTTGGGTCCTTGGTCATTTGGGGATTTATCAGTGGATTATATTTTAAATTTGACATCATAACAGGAAAAAACACATTTCTCCTGTACTCTTACAACACAATCATTAGAGAATGCCTGTATAACCTCTGGTCATCAAAATGTGTGGGGATTGTTCCTCACTAGCATCAACTGTAGGCACCAGCTGGGTGTTCTCCAATTCAGCTCTGAACCTATCTACCTGGAGACAGCGTAGATTACAGATTGAGGGCACAGTCCTAGTATACTGCCTCCCACTTCCGATGTGTCTTAGGCACACTTAATGGCCTATGGTCTGACTGACCTGCTATCAATTGGGGTTCCCACAACCCCCTCCTTGGGTTTGATTAATTTACTTGAGTGACTCACAGAACTCAGGGAAACCCTTACTCTTACTCGTGAACACCAGATAAACAGATACATAGGGTGAATTATGGGAGAGGGTATGATGCTTTCACTACCTCTCCAGGCATGTCTCCTTCAGAAACTCCCACATGTTCAGCTTCTGGGAGCTCTCTGAACTCAGTCCTTTTGGATTTTTATGGAGGCTTCATTGTGTGGGCTCAATTGATTAAGTCATTGTCATTGATGATTAGTTTAACCTTCAGCCCCCTTTTCCTTCTCTACTGGTAGGGAGTGGGGCTAAAAAATACAACATACAATCATGCCTCTAGGGCTGGGGATGTGGCTCAAGCGGTAGCGCACTCGCCTGGCATGTGTGTGGCCCGGGTTCGATCCTCAGCACCACATACAAAACAAAGATGTTATGTCCGCCGATAACTAAAAAATAAATATTAAAATTCTCTCTCTCTCTCCCTCCCTCTCTCCCTCTCTCACTCTCTCTTTAAAAAAAAAAACAAAAAAAAAACAATCATGCCTCTGTTTTAATGTGACCAGCCCTGACCCTGACAGCTACCTAGGAGCTGTCAGCCATGCGTCATCTCATTAGCATACAAAAAACACTTATTATTTTGTAAATTCTAAGGAATTAGGAGTTGTATGCCAGGAAACAAGGAATGGAACCAAATATATATATTTCACAATATCACATGTGGGTTGTTTTCCTGTTCCGCAGACTCCTTACTGTTACTTGAACATGGTAGGGACACAGTTTTTTATGATCATGAAGTCCTTAAGATATACTGGAGAAGGGTTGGAGAGTAGCTCATTGGTGGAATGCTTATCTAGCATGTGTTTGCCTAGCATGTGTGGGGACCTGGGTTTGATCTCCAATACAGTAAGTAAGTAAATAAGTAAGTAAATAAATAAATGTAGGAGGATATTGTAATTGAGTAGTGCTTCATTTACCAAATATTTATTTTGTGTTGCTTTTGCAAATGGTGGTGGACTATAACATACACATGGAAAGAGGCACAGAACATATATATGAGAAGATGAATAAAAACAAGCAAACATCCCTACAGTCATCACCCAGGTCCAGAAACAGAACACCTCAAATGTTTTCTGGGGTTTTCTCCTTTTCACTTATTAATTCTGAAAATTAATAAAGAAAAATAATAACTTTCTTTATTATTTTACCCCTAATATATACCAGACAGTTAGTTTAGTTTTACTTATTTTAAAATGTCATATGAATATAATAATGCTGTATTATTTTCTCTCATTTCTTTCAGCCATTACCTGTAAGATTTGTTCACATAGATGCATATATTCATAGTTCATCATTTTTTGCATCATAATAGCACTATAGAAATAAAATGCAATTAGCTAGGCATGGTGGTGCATGCCTGTAGTCCCAGCAACTCAGGAGGCTGAGGCAGAAGGATCCCAAGTTCAAAGCTAGCTTCAGCAATTTAGCAAGGCCTTGAGCAACTTAGCCAGATCCTGTCTCAGTGGTTAGGCACCTCTGTATTCAATCCTTGGTACCAGAAAAAAAGTGTGTGTGTGGAAAGATTACTTTTAATAATACATTTTCCTTAATCCAGTGTATTTAAAATGTTTAAATAAGTGATTGACATTAAAAAATGATTTAGGAGGGGCTGAGGTTATAGCTCAGTGGTAGAGCGCTAGCCTAGCACATGTAAGGTACTGGGTTTGATTCTCAGCACCACATAAAAACAAATAAAAGTTTGTGTCCATCTATAACTAAAAAATTAAAAAAAAATGATTCATGAGCCATGCATAGTGGCACATGCCTATAATCCCAGTGACTTGTGGGACTGAGTCAGGAGGATTGCACGTTCAAGGCCAGTCTGGGTAGATTAGTGAGATTCTGTCTCAAAATGAAAAACAAGGCTAGGGATTTATTTCAGTGGTATAGCACCCCTGGGTTCAATCCTCGGTAGTGCACACACGCATCAAAAGATTCATAGGATATTATACGTTCTTCTTTCATACTATGTCTTTGAAATCCACTGTGTATTTTACATATCTAATAGTACTTCTTAGTTTGGACTAGCATTACTCAAGTGCTTGATAGACCCTTGAGGCTAGGAGAGGCCCTGTTGGACAGCATAGCTCTGTAGGATTCCATCATATGGAAATATCACAATTTATTCATTCCACTGTAGGTGAACATTTGGGCTTTTTCCAGTTTGGGTTTACCATAAGCAGTGCTACTGTGAACTTTTATACTGTTTGTGAAAGTGTAATCACAACAGTCACTTTGGAAAACAGTTTGACATTGTCTAGTCAAGTTAAAAATGCACAAAGATGTATTTCTGGATATATGCCATAGAAAAATAAGTGATTTTTGTACCAGAATACATATTCAAGGATGTTCAGAGCTATACTGTTCACAATACCCCACACAGAAACAATCCAAATGTTTAAGTAGAATGGATTATAGAATTTTTCTCCTGGCATTTTCAAAGACCAACTTATCAGTGCCCCTCTCTAGTTTTGCCATATCATTTTTGTTCTCATTCCCATATACTCAGATTTTTTTCAAATTATCATGGGTAGCAGCAGCTGGTAGGAAGATGTCTTACTTTGGGGAGTAGAAGGTGGTTTGTGGGGATGGTTAAAACCAAAAGAGGCTGACATCAGTGTCGAATTGAGTTTTGCCTCCCAGGCTTATAGTTCTTAAGATTCAGTGTAGCCACACTTTAGTGTGTCTGTCACAGTGAGCCTATTTATGGTTAAATTACTGAGATGTCCAGAGTATTTTGTATAAAGAGAGATTCTAGATCCTCTTAGGCATTACTCTGATGAGCTCTCGCTGCATAGTTACTTTGTTTTGTGACCCTTGCCATAACTATAGATTGTATAGTGATTTGCTCAATGTCTTACTCTCTTGACACACTGAACTGTGGAGTGAGAGTATCCTGTTCAGTTTTGTGACTCCATTGCCCAGAACAGTGCCCAGCACAAGTCAGCCTGACAGCTCCAGTAAACAGTTATTAACTGAATGAAAGAATGAATGTGTTTTCTTTTTTCTCTTTTCTTTTTTTTTTTTTTTTGAGAGAGAGAGAGAGAGAGATTGATTTAATATTTATTTTATTTTTTGGCAGACACAACATCTTTGTTTGCATGTGGTGCTGATGATCGAACCCAGGCCGCACGCATGCCAGGCGAGCGTGCTACCACTTGAGCCACATCCCCAGCCCCTGAATGTGTTTTCTTAACTAGGAGAATGAGGCTGCCAGGAATTACCAGAATAGGCCAGTGTAGTTGTTATGTTTGATTGCACCTGTCCTGTGCCACACAGGCAAAAAAGGTTGATATCATTGTTCTAAAAGTGTCTGGGTCTCAACCCTAGGGATTACAATTTATGGTGTGTACCATCTGAGATGTTTTTTTTCCCTGCAGTGCTGGGTATTGAACTCAGTGCCTTGAACTTGCTAGGCAAGTGCTCTAGTATATGAGAATGAGAACAAAAATGATTGAGTTAACATCCCCTGCCCATCATCTGAGAGTTTTACATTTTCTAGGTGATCCTAAGATGGAGCAAATTTTGAGATCCTCTGCTCTGTAGTATATACAGAGTAGTCATTCTCCAGGTATGTTTCCAAGGCTGGTAACATCTGTACCAGTTGGAAACTTGTTTTATCTCAGAACTGCAGAATTAGTAACTCAGGCTAGAACCAAGAATCTTTTAACTGGGCCTGTGGTTATAGCTCAGAGTGCTTGCATAGCATGTATGAATAACTAGGTTCGATCCTCAGCACCACATCAAAATAAATAAATAAAGATATTGTGTTCAATTACAACTGGGAAAAAAAATCTTTTAACAATCCTTTTCAGCTGATTCAGTGGGCCATAATAATAGTTTCATTTACCAATGGTTTGTTTAAATTATTCCAAGTGCTTTGTATATTCTTTGTGCTTACACTAAAAAATGCTTAATAAAGTTCTTTTCATATGTATTTCAGTAAACCGAATCATTATGCACCAAGCAATGACATATATGGTGGAGAAATGCATGTTCGGCCAATGCTCTCTCAGCCTGCGTATTCTTTTTACCCAGAAGATGAAATTCTTCACTTCTACAAATGGACATCTCCTCCAGGAGTGATTCGTATTCTGTCTATGCTCATTATTGTGATGTGTATTGCTATATTTGCCTGTGTTGCCTCCACACTTGCCTGGGACAGAGGCTATGGAACTGGCTTACTAGGAGGTGGTTTTGGCTACCCTTATGGAGGAAGTAGCTTTGGTGGCTACGGAGGCAGCTATGGCTATGGTTATGGCTACGGTTATGGCTATGGAGGAGGCTATACGGATCCAAGAGCGGCCAAGGGCTTCCTGTTGGCCATGGCTGCCTTTTGTTTCATTGCCTCATTGGCAATATTTGTTACCAGTGTTATAAGATCTGAAATATCCAGAACAAGAGGATATTACTTGACTGTGATAATAGTGAGTGCTATCCTAGGTATCCTGGTGTTTATTGCCACAATTGTCTATATAATGGGAGTCAACCCAACTGCCCAGGCTTCTGGATCTTTATATAGTTCACAAATATATGCCCTCTGCAACCAGTTCTATACACCTGCAGTTACTGGAGTCTATGTGGATCAGTATTTGTATCACTACTGTGTGGTGGATCCCCAGGAGGTATGAATAATGTTTTGTTTGTCCCTATCCACTTGGGTCAAAGGGCTTCAACTTGAAATATGTAATAGAGTCACTTTGGGAATGTTTTAAAAATATTGACTTTGGTCAGGTGTGGTAGTGCATGCCTGTAATCCCAGCAACTTTAGAGACTGAGGCAGGAGGATCACAAATTGGAGGCCAGCCATAGCAACTTAGTGAGACCCTCAGCAGCTTAGCAAGACTTTGTCTCAAAATGAAAAACGAAAAGGATTGGGGATGTAGCTCAGTGGTAAAGTGCCCCTGAGTTCAATCCCCAGTACCTGCCCTTCCCCACCCCCAAAACAATTGATGCCAAGGCTCTTCTTCTAATTATATCAGAATGTGGTGGAAATACTGGGTGTCATTATTAATATATAATTAAGATACTGTATAACTCTACCCATTTGAAGAACAGTTCACTGGTTTGTAGTCTATTCAGAGGATTGTGCAACTATTGCCACAGTCAATTTTAGAATAATTTCACTATCTCAAAAAGAGTTCCTGGGGTTAAGTTGTAGAGCACTTGCCTAGCATGCTTGAGGCACTGGGTTTGATCCTCAGCACCACATAAAAATAAAATATTGTGTCCACTTATAACTAAAAAAAAAAAAAAATAAAAGTCCCTAGTACCCAATAGCAGTTAGTTTTCATTTTTCTAACCCTTCTGGTCAATCACTAATTTGTCTATTTTCTGTGTATTTAATATATTCTCACAATATGTGGTCTTTTGTGATTGGCTTCTTTCACTTAGCATGATGTCTTAAAAGTTTGCCTTGTTTTTAGCATGTGTGAGTCTTACATTACCTTTTATTGTAATCCAGTATATGTACATGTCACATTCTGTTTATCCTTTGTTGATAATGATTCAGGCTTTTTTCTCACTGGCTGTTACAAATAATGTTTTGAATGTTGGTGTTCAAGTTTTGATGTGACCTGTATTTGAATATCTCTTGGGTTGGACGTAAATCTAAGGGTAGAATTAGTAAGTCACATGGTGATTCTGTTTAACCTATTGAGGAACTACCAGATTTTTCTAAAGAGGTTGCATCATTTTATATTCACACCAGAAAGGTGTAAGGGTTCAGATTTCTCCATTTTCTTACCAACTCTTGTTATTGTCAGTCTGTCTGATTCTAGCCCGTACTAATAGATGTCCTTGTGGTTTTCATTTGTATTTCATTGATAGCTAAGTCGTTGAGTATCTTTTCATGTACTTATTGGCCATTTCTTTATGATCTTTGGAGAAATGGCTATTCAGAATATTTACTCATTTTTAAATTTGACTTTTTTTTGAAGTTGAACCCTGGGCCTCACTCATGCTACACAAGAACTTTGTCACTGAACTACATCCCCAGCCCAAATTGGACTTCTAAAAATTCTTATATATTTGGATGTGTCGCTTATATCCACATGTAAATATTATCTCATTTTGTTATTCTTTTTCTATTTTCTTTTTTGTGTCTTTTGCATAATAGCTTTTATTTTTGTTTTGTGGTACTGGGGATTAAACCCAGGGCCTTGTGCATGCTAGGCAAGTGTTCTGCCATAAGGCTACATCCTCAAGCCCAAGTTTTCAGTTTTAATGAGGTTTAATTTATTCAGTTTTTTTTTTTCTATTGCTTGTGCTTTTGATGTTATATCTGAGAATGTTTGCCTAATTCAAGATCACAAAAACTTCTGTGTTTTCAGAGTTGTATAATTAACTCTTACAATTAGGGCTGTGATCCATTTTGAGTTAATGATGTAAAGAAAGGATTCAAAATTCTTTGCATATAACTATCCAGTTTTCATAATATTTATTGAAAGTACTGTTTCTTCATTAAATGTTATTCATAAATTGTCAAAGAAAAAAGAAAAGAATTTATCCTATGATCTGGGGATATAGATCAGTGGTATAGTTTGCCAAGAAGGCACAAGGCCCTTACTTCCATCCCTAGCACCGAAAAACAAACAAACCAACCTTGTAGATGTGAACATTTATTTCTGGAGTCTTAGTTGATTTGGTTCATCTATATGTCTATCCTTATGCCACTACCACACTGCCTTGATTACTTTATCATTAATTTTATAGTAAGTTTTGAAATTATGAAGTGGGAGTACCAGACTTTATTTTTTAAGATTGTTTTGGCTAGATTCTGGGTTCCTCTCACATTACCATATGAATTTTTAGGACCAATCTCTATCAGTTTCTGCAAAAAATTCTGCTAGGATTTGGAAGAGTTGTGTTGAATTTGTAGATTGATCATTGGGAATTTTGTCATCTTTATAATGATAAGTCTTCCAGTCCACGAACATAGAATGTTTCTCCGTTTACATAAATTCCCTTCAGTTTTTTTTTAAGTGTTTTGTAGTTTTCAGAGTCTCCCTAGATCAAATTTACTGGTGAGGTTGAGAACCCTGCTGTTCAGTAACAATGAATCATCCTAATTACATTAGTATCTGAAATGTTTCCCGAGTTACTCATCTCTTTTTTCTATTTTCTTTTTTTCCTCCTTACACTATCTTAGGAATTCCCATTCTTTTACCCGAGTCATTCTTTTAGGGTTAGACTTTCTCCAGTAACGGTCTATCTTTATTTTGAAGACTGAATGTTTTCTCTGCAAATATAGTATTTCTGAATGTTTGTTGCTGCCATTCAGACCTAGCTCTGGAATTGGTACTCCTGTCTTACCACATTCCCATCCCTCTATTTGAAACCTATATTCTTTGAAAAAGGATGTCCCTGTCAGATGGGTAGCTGAAAGGTGAGCCTCTATTACCCTTGAGTAGATATCCAGGACAGAGACTTGGTACCTGCCTCAACCTCAAGTGACTCCCGTCCAACACACCACTTAATATAGTTATCAGATACAGAAAGAACCATCCAGAATAGGAAGTTTTTTGTCACAAGGCCCTTTCTAGTACGTATATGAGACTCTGAAAACAGGAATCTGTCAGACCTAAGGAACCTTTAATTCAAGGCTCAAATTTATGGTTTGATTAGATTCATGTCTTTTTGGTACTGGGAATTGAACCCAGGGGCATTTAAATACTGAACCATATCCCCAGCCCTTTATATTTTTTATTTTGAGACAGGGTCTCGCTGAGTTGCTTAGGGCCTTCCTAAATTGCTGAGGCTGGCTTTGAACTCTCAATCTTCCTGCCTCAACTTCTTGAGTAGCTGGGATTACAGGTGTGTGCCACTGCGCTTGGCAGGATCCATGTCTTGATCATTTATGGGTATACAGATCCTCTATGCACTAAAATTTACATTCTGTGTAAAAATAATTTGCCAAACGTGTTATGAACAGGATTGTAAGCACAATTGGGTACTTAAAGCTACTTTTGAGATTAGCATTTTCCAGCCCTTTAGAAGTATATTTGTAACTCCTTTTACTGGCCATCCTCAAAACTGTCTATAAAAACACATTCCCGGGGCTGGGGCTGGGGCTGAGCGGTGAAGCGCTTGCCTAGCATGTGCGAGGTGCTGGGCTCGATCCTCAGCACCACATAAAAATAGATAAATAAAGGTATTGTGTCCGACTACAACTAAAAAGAAATTTAAAAACAACAACAACAACAACAAAAAATTCCCTACATGGGCAATCTTTAGAACTAGTTTTCTACAGCTCTAAACTAGGGTGATGAGAATACCTAGCTTTAAGCCATTTTGTCCATTGTCCCAGATGTGAAACACCTACAAAAATTTAAATATAAATATAATTAATCATATTAATTAATATTAAGCATAAGAACTATAATAGAATAATGTTAATATATAAATTGTAATTAATTTTAATCTGATTAATTAATGTAATAATATGTATCAGCTTTAGATTATGATTTCCAACTTATTTCAATGCACTTTTGTCAATTTTGTTAAAACTGTCACTGAATTGAAAACTTGGGACTGAATGGGTTAAGTACATTCTGAGGATTTTGTCAAGTAGTGCATGCCCATGCTTTACCAGTTAGCCTAGTGGGTGTGGGTTAGTTTTGCTTCAGCATTGTATCCATTAAGCCATGAATATTTAGTAGGTCCTAGGGTAGATAAGGATTTTAACTTGTAGAGGGCAGATTGTAATTAATTAAGCAATAAAAATTAATTTGCAATGTCTTCAAATCCCTTTTTAGGCTATTGCCATTGTGCTAGGATTCATGATTATTGTGGCTTTTGCTTTAATAATTTTCTTTGCTGTGAAAACTCGAAGAAAGATGGACCGGTATGACAAGTCCAATATTTTGTGGGACAAAGAACACATTTATGAGGAGCAGCCACCCAATGTGGAAGAATGGGTAAGTGTAAAGGAAAAAAACAAAACAAAACTTTGAATCTTTTATTAACCCCCAGGTTTCTGACTCTAAATTTTGGGTATTTGGTTAAACTGTGTGCTTAGAATTGTTGTCTGTGTATATTGCAAAAGTTGTTGCTTTCCATTTTACTCAGAACTGTGAAAGGATGGGATAAATGGCAACTGTTTTACTAGAAGGTAAAAATCAGCTGGGTGCAGTGGCCCATGTTTGTAATCCCAGCAGCTCTGCAGGCTAAGATAGGATCTCTCAAAGCCAGCCTCAGCAACATTGAGACACTAAGCAACTCAGTGAGACTTAGTCTTTAATAAAATACAAAATTGGGCTGGGAATGGGCTCAGTGGTTGAGTACCCCTGAGTTCAATCCCTGGTACCCTACTTCCCCCCTCTCCCCCAAAAAAGGTTTTCATTTTCAAGGAACAGGTCTAGTATCTGAAAAGAAGTGACTTCTAAAGAAATCATGTAGAAAGAGCTTGATCTTTGCAAAAGAAAGACAATGTCTTCCTCCTACCCCCTTTTTGTTTCTCTGCTTATCACTTTGAAGGAAATAATATCACCCTGGGTGCTGTCTTAAGTCAAGATTGGCAAGGATGTTTTGGAATAGTAGCAGTTGGCTACTACCACACCTGGGGTGGAACCCCAGGGCCTCGAACATGCTAGGCAAGTGCCCCACTACTGAGCTGCATCTCCAGTCCAGTTGGGAGGATTTTAAACTTTCTACATGAATAGAAGCATGACAAACCACAGTGACTAATTCTATACTGATAGTTATCTATGAAATACTTCTGTTCCACAAAGAGAGATTAAAGACTTGTTTTTTGTTTTGTTTTATTTGGAGATTGAACCCAGGGCCTTGAACATGCTAGGCAGGTGAACTACTACTGAGCTGTACTGCTGGCCCTGTTTTTTTTTTTTTTTTCTTTCTTTTAGCTTTACTGGTGAATTCTACCATTTATTTAATTAAAAATTAACAGTTATTCGTAAACTCTTCCAAAATGGAAAGAAGGTAACACTTTACACTTCATTCTATGAAGTCACTGTTACCCATAGCCAGATTAAGACAGTACAAGAAATTACATACCAGTTCTGTCCTAATAGATACAGATGCAAACATATATCTATCTGTATCATTTCCTGACAAAATCTTTGCAAATTAGAAAGGGTTTATATAACATGCTGCCAGCCCTATTTTAAAGTTTTATTTTCAGACAGGGGCTTGCTAAGTTGCCCAGTCTGACCTGGAACTTGATGTTCTTCGGTGTAGGTGGTATTTCAGGCATGTCCTACTGGTGTTCTAGTTTTAGTATATACTAGTAATCCTACCAGCTTTACTGAAAGCCCAGAAAGTCCCTTGGTCCAAAAATATCTGCCAAATGAGTAACTGAACTATTTAATGAAGGTGCCTAAACAAAATAAAACAAAAAGCAAACAAAACAAAAAATAAAGCAAAAAACAGGAAAGCCAGATGAGTGTGGCATGTGTTTGCCACCTGGATGAAGGTCACTGTGTCCAGGAAAGCCCTCCTTCATTCCCCTTTTAAGGGTGAAGTGTGAGGATGAGTTTTCTTGCCATCTTTTGTTTCAGACAAGGCCATCTATAGATGGAGTAGGACAGTCTGATGTGAACTATGAAGTAAGTGTTTCACTCAGAGTTTCTGGGTGTGTCTATTTTCACTGGCTGTTGTATTTGTTTACTTAAGGTTTCGAGAGAGACCAAAAAAATAAATAAATAAATAAATAAATAAATCCTGACTCAAGGGAGACCAGTGCCAGTAATATTAGAGTCCCAGTGAACTTTGTCCTCTCACCTGAGCTTACTGTCATGAAACTTTAATTAGTTCTATCTGCTTTTGATAATGAGGCAAAAGATGGCCGTAGTAACTCATGGCGATGATGATGACAAACTGAAGAAAATGACTCTTAAAAAGACATTATTTTCGGGCTGGGGTTGTGGCTCAGCAGTATGTGAGCTAGCATGTGTGAGGAAACTGGGTTCGATCCTCAGCACCACATAAAAATAAATAAGTAAGTAAGTAAATAAATAAAAAGTAGTGTGTCCAACTACAACTAAAAAAATTTTTTTTTTTAAAAAGGCATTATTTTCAAGCTGGGAATGGTTAACATACCTGTAATCCTATGACTCTGGAGGCTGAGACAGGAGGATTGCAGTTTGAGGCGAGCATGCAGCATTTTAGAGAGACCTGGTCTTGGGAGTAGGGGGTGTGGAAGGACTCAGGTTTGTAGCTCAGTGGTAGAGCATCTCTGGGTTAATTCCTGGTGCCACACAAGAAAGAAAGATAGCAAGAGAGAGGTGGCAGGAGGGAGGGAGGTAGGAAGGAAGGGAAGAAGGAAGGAAGAAAATTATTTTTGAGGAGATAGTGTTTTTATTTTTAATTTAATCTAGTTATTTTTTTTGTGTGTGGCACTGAGGATGGAACCTAGTACTTCACACATGCTAGGCAAGTGTTCTACCACTGATCCACAACCGCAGCCTGAGATAATGTTGACCTTGATTTAAACAGTGTCCTTGTAGTGAAATATCACATATAGTACCCAATAAATATGAATGATTTTTTTTTTATGTATTACTTAAAATTTTTTTGAAAACAGCATCATTTTTTTTTTCTTCCTTTTTTTGGTATCAGGGATTGAAATCAAGGCACTGAACCACTGAGTAACATCCCTAGCCCTTTTAAGATTTTTTTATTTTTAGACAGGATCTCTCACTGAGTTGCTTAGGGCTTTGCTAAGTTGCCGAGACTGGCCTTGAACTTGTGGTCCTCCTGCTTCAGCCTCCCTAGTTGCTGGGATTACAGGTGTGCACCACCATGCCTGGCTAAGGCATCTTTTTTATACGACTTCCTCTGAATTCCTGGAAATTTGATAGTTTATGAGTTGTTTCTTGAAAGCTTCATTGTTCTGTCTGTAACATTTTTTTTAAACATTTATTTTTTAGTTGTAGTTGGACATAATACCTTTATTTTACTTATTTATTTTTATGTGGAGCTGAGGATCAAACCTAGGGCCTCACACATGGTAGGTGAGTGCTCTACTGCTGAGCTACAACCCCAGTCCTGTAACATGTTTTTCATTTCTTGAAACTTAATAACCTGTTGAAGAACAGATATATGACTTCCCAAATTTATGTTTTTTGTGATAACCTAATATTAGGCAGATTCTTTATTTTTTCCCTCTTCTTTCAGTTTGCCTTTAGAAACTCTATTTGAAATAAGTGATTTGGAGATGGTTGTAGCCATCTATTCTCCCCTTGGCTGCCCGAGTTCTTGTTGCTGAACTCAATATCAAGTTCCCCTTCTTTAATTTCAACATCACAGGAGGCCCATTATTTTTTCTTTTTTTTACATTCTCTTCCCTGCCCCCCGCCATTATTCTTAATTTCTCTGCTTTTCTACACCTTTCTGCTGAACTTGGTTTCACTGTGGTCATGGGCTGTCCCACTGCAAATGTAACCCTACATCTGAAATCTGTGATTGTGGAGTGCATCAGTGATTTTCTTCTTTTTAGAAATTAGTATCATCAAAATAATCTAGAATTTCTGGGTGTGATGGTGCATGCCTGTCATCCCAGCAACTCAGGAAGCTGAGGCAGGAAGATCACAAGTTCAAGGCCAACCTTAGCAATTTAGAGAGGTCCCAAGAACTTAACAAGATCCTGTCTCAAAAAATAAAAAGGGCTGGTGATGTGGCTGGTTAAGTGCCCCTGGGTTCAATCCCTGGTATCCCCCCACCCCCAACCAAAACCAAAAAAATCTAGAATTAACTACTTATGCTGTGTGCAGAGTAAAACTTTGGTTCTAGGCATGTGTGAGGTCCTGAGTACAGTTCCTAGAATACACCACCCACCCTACACCATGCACACACACACACAAATTTGTGGAATGCTAAGGCAAGAGACTCTGCACATAGTTAATCATGGTTGATTGTTGAGGGAGAAGAAAGAATTAATGGAGAGCTGGGCACAGTAATGCACACCTGTAATCCCAATGACTAGGGAGGCTGAGGCAGAGGATTGCAAGTTTGAAGCCAGCTTTAGCAATTTAGCAAGGCCCTCTCTCAAAATAAAAAGGATTTAACTTGGGCTGGGGATATAGCTCAGCTGGTGGAGTGCTAGCCTTGCATGCACAAGGCCCTGGGTTCAATCCCCAGCACTACCCCCCAAAAATTTAACTCAGTGGTAAAGTTTAGTCCCCAATACCAAAACAAAAAGAAAAGCTAAAGTAACAAGGAGCTTCTCAGTGTTAGTTTACTTTCTCCTTACAAGTTGGGATAGGTCCAGAAATGTACTACCATATTAAATATTGCCTTTCTTCTGGACTTTTAATGGTTTTAAGATCACCTCTCCTTCCCCAGCAAAGACATGTCAAAAGCTGAGATTTCAGAGTTTTAAACAGGTTTTAGCCCTTTTGTAATATCTGAGAAAACTTGCAATTTCCTTATTTCCTGCCCCAGTGTGCATAACACAATGGTTTCTCTGCAGGGATTTTTAGTTGTTTTCCCCCACTCCCTTTTTTGGGTACTTTGTTTTTGTATAAACAGGCCATGTTTGCACACTGTTTGTTAACCTGGTCTTTTATAGGCACTCATAAATGCCTACCAATTCAGTTGTCTTTTAAGTCTTCTAAGGTTCTTTTAAAATTATGAATCTTTATTTTTTGTTATGCCCTTAAACCCCAGATCTATTTATTTTCCCCAGATTTAAAAAAATGTGTTTTAGGGGCTGGAGGTGTAGTTTAGTTGAAGAGCTCTGGCTAAGCATGTGTGAAGACTTGGGTTCGATCCCCAATTCCAATAAATATGATTGTAAGTATGGAGGGTTTTTTTGTTTTGTTTTTGTTTTTGTTTGTTTTTGGTGCTGGGGATTGAACCCAGGGCTTCATACATACAAGGCAAGTACTCTATCACTAAGCCACATCCCAGCCCCTAAAATATACAGAATAAAATTAAAAATAAGGGGCTGGGGATGTAACTCATTGGTAGAGTGCTTGCCCAGCATGTGTGATTCAATCCCCAGGATGGCCTCCCACTGTACCCCGCCCCCCCGCCTCCCCAAAAAAAGAAAAGAGAAAGAAAATATAGCAGAATGGTAATTAGAGGGAATAGAATTTTTCTTATACTCCATTATATGATCAAAATTCTGTATACTTGGCCTGGGGATGTGAAATTTATGTTCCTGCATGTTTGCTAGTAGCATTCTATTACAGACATGTATTTGGCCAACCCATGTTGTTGCTTAGTAGGTTTTTTCAGTTTCAGCTATATTGACTAATGGCTTTTGCTGTGGTTTGTAAGAAGTTGTTAGTATAAAAGCAATACTAGTTTATTGTGACATAATGAAATAAGAAAAAATGAGGGAAAAAAATGAAAAGTGTTCTCCCTCTTTTTCAGTTTTCTGCTGGGGCCTTTCTTAACAGATAGATTTGTATCCTTCTAGATTGTTTCTTTTCTTGTAAAATTATTGACTTAATACGTTCTGAGACCTTGTTCTACCAATTCAGTCATTCTGAAAGAAGGTTCTAATTGATGTTGGGTGGCTTCCCCCTACCTCTAACTCTAGGTGTCTAATCACATATACAAATTCAGTATAGTAGAGCAGAGGGGCTCTAGACCAGAGCCAAACTGCCTGGGTTATGATCTACCTTGCCAGTTACTTTTGGGAGACTTGACAAGGTTTTTCATGTCTCTGCCTCAGCTTTCATCTCTAGAATGTGTTGTTGGAGGTAGCTGGGATCTACCTGGTGTCACCATTGTCTGATCTCTATTTTGTAACATTCCATAACAGTTTATCCATTCTCTTGTTGATGAACTTTGGGATTACTAAAAACTGCATTGCCAGGCACGTTGCTTGCCTATTATGAGGAGGGTTCTCTGTTTAATCCCCAGCATTGCTAAGTAAATAAATAATTTTTTTCTTTTTGGTACTGGGAATTGAACCTAGGGGATTTAACTACTGAGCCACATCCTCAGTCGTTTTTTAATTTTTTGAGACTGTTTTGCTAAGTTGCTTAGGGCCTTGCTAAAATGCGGAGGCTGGCTTTGAACTTGTGATTCTCCTGCCTCAGCCTCCTGAGTTACCATTGTCTTAATTGTATCATGGAGGTGTTTATAACAGCAGAACCCTGGGGTAGGCACAGTATGCCCCTTGTAGTTCATGCTACTCTAGAAGCTAGGGCAGGAGGATCTCTTGAATGCAGGATGCAGAGGCCAGCCTGGGCAAGATCCCATTTAAAAAAAAAGAAAAAAAGTACAAACCCTTTACACTGAGTGAACATGCTCATAATTGCCTAGGTTGTTTTGTTACCAGGCCAAAAACTAAGCTTTGCCTGATTTGTGCATCAGTAGGCAAAGAATAGCCTTCATTTGTAGCTATTAGTTCTTAAATAGCCTAATGGGATTGTTAATACTCCCCTTTTTTTCCATTCTTGGTGGATAACGCTGTCTTTTTTACTTCTAATGGATGTACTTTTTTTTTTTTTTTTTTTTTTGGTAGTGTTGGGGATTAAATTTAGGGCCTCACATGTGTTAGGCAAGGCTGTAGTACTGAGCTACACTACCAGCTCATTTGTGATATTTTTAACCAAAAAATATGTCAAGGAAGTTTGTTTGGAGAGAGTGCCTAATATAGGAGCAATAGCACTGATGCCGGTACTTGTTGCAAGCTGATTAAACTCTATGGATCTCAGTTTCCTTATATTAGCCCATGTTATTCTTTTTTTTTTTTTCCTTTTTAATATTTATTTTTTAGTTTTCGGTGGACACAACATCTTTGTTTGTATGTGGTGCTGAGGATCGAACCCGGGCCGCACGCATGCCAGGCGAGCGTGCTACCGCTTGAGCCACATCCCCAGCCCTAGCCAGTGTTATTCTGTCTGCCTCTCAAGACTAATGTGAGCTGCATCTGAGAAAATGGATACAAACAGTGAAATTATCCTGTCTGTCTGACGGGGATACTGAAAGGAAAATAGCTGACCTTACAAAAAGAATTTTGATGTCACTTTAATGGACATTCTCGCCAGGCACAGTGGCACATGCCTGTAATCCAGTGGCTAAGGAGGCTGAGGCAGGAGGATTGTGAGTTCACAGCCAGCCTTAGCAACTTATCCAGGCCCTAAGCAACTCAGTGAGACCCCATCTCTAAATAAAATATAAAAAAGGACTGAGGATGTGGTTCTGTGGTTAAGCACCTATGGGTTCAATCCCTGGTACCATAAATAAATAAATAGACATTCTTCTAGTTACAGGTGGCAGAAATATAACTTGAATTTACTTAGGTGAAAAAGAGGAATTTATGTGCAAGATTTTGAAATCCTAGAAAGAGTTGAAACGACTTAGCCTTAGAAGACAGGAATGGTGACTGTTTCAGGAATAACTAAAGGGATTTGCTTTCTCACCTTGACTTTCTTTCTGCCTGGGTAGTCTTTATTTTCTCTCAGGGAACACAAGCAGGAAGCAGCCAATTAGCACTCTAGAATTTTCATGTTGGTGCTTCATCTGACACTGGCCTGGGAAGGGACCTTGAATCATTTGGGTCAGAGTCATGTGGATTTGGTGACCATCCTTACACTGGTCCACTGTGGCCAGGGTTCCCCTCACATAGCCTGGCATATGGTCTTCCCAAAGTTAACTGTATGGAATGAGGAAATGACTTCTAGAAAAAGGTGCTGTGTAAACCTCATGTACTATAAATATGTTGCATGAATTAACTGTAGTTGTCCCTTGTTTTTGATAATCTGGTCATCTGACCAAGTTTACATTCAAAGTGCAAATTGAACAGTTAAAAATGAGTTTCTGAGGGGCCGGGGTTGTGCCTCAGTGGTAGAGCACTTGCCTAGCATGTATGAGGCACTGGGTTCAATCCCTGCCACCACATATAAATAAACAAATAGAGGTATAAAAAAATAATAAAATGAGTTTCTGAGCCAGGCACAATGGCACACACCTGTAATCCCAGTGTCTCTGGAGGCTAAGGCAGGAGGATCACAAGTTCAAAGCCGCAATCAATAATGTAGTAAGACCCTAAGCAACTTAGTGAGGCCCTGTTTCAGGGGAATAAAAAATAAATAAATAAAAATCCTTTTCTGTCTGCTTGAGCTGGGTTTCTTATAAGGTCAAGGGACTATGGTCTAAGCAGTTGAGAATATCAGATGTGGGACTGTTCAGCTATGGGTGCCAGAATTGAGTTGGGAGGGACTAACACCTCTGAGTCCATGGAGATGAGTAATTCATATATATGTGTGTGTGTGCATGTATATGTATATATGTGTATATGTATATATGTGTATATGTATATATGTGTGTGTATATATATATATATATATATCTATCTATCATTCCATGTATGTATACCTTTATTTTATTTATTTTTATGTGGTATTGAGGATCAAATCCAGTGCCTCACATGTGCTAGGTAAGCATTCTACCACTGACCACAACCTCAGCCCTGAATAATTCATATTAATCTTTCTGTTCGAATTCCTTTGCCACATCTTTTTAGAGCTTAAATATATAGAAACTGGCGCCTGGCTTTGGAAAAACATATATCTTTACAGTCAATATTAAGGACTGATTATAAAACTTATGTGCTTGAGATTAGTTTTTATTGATACCTACAGTATTCTGGTAAAGTCATAATTGAAAAAGCAGTATGGAGATTCCTGGGAAAGCTGGGAATGGAACCACCATTTGACCCAGCTATTGCCCTTCTCGGACTATTCCCTGAAGACCTCAAAAGAGCGTACTACAGGGATACTGCCACATCGATGTTCATAGCAGCACAATTCACAATAGCTAGACTGTGGAACCAACCCCGATGCCCCTCAATAGATGAATGGATAAAAAAAAATGTGGCATTTATACACAATGGAGTACTATGCAGCACTAAGAAATGACAAAATCATGGAATTTGCAGGGAAATGGATGGCATTAGAGCAGATGATGCTAAGTGAAGCTAGCCAATCCCTAAAAAACAAATGCCAAATGTCTTCTTTGATATAATGAGAGCAATCAAGAACAGAGCAGAGAGGAAGAGCAGGAGGAAAAGATTAACATTAAGCAGAGTCATGAAGTGGGAGGGAAAGGGAGAGAAAAGGGAAATTGCATGGAAATGGAAGGAGACCCTCATTGTTATACAAAATCACATATAAGAGTTTGTGAGGGGAATGGGAAAAAAATAAGGAGAGAAATGAATTACAGTAGATGGGGTAGAGAGAGAAGATGGGAGGGGAGGGGAGGGGGGATAGTAGAAGATAGGAAAGGTAGCAGAATACAACAGTTACTATTATGGTATTATGTAAAAATGTGGATGTGTAACCGATGTGATTCTGCAATCTTTGTAATGTTTTGAATAACCAATAAAAAAAATAGATTAAAAAAAAAAAAGAAAGTTAAGAGCTTCAGTTTTAGGTGTGCCTAATTTAGTAGCAGTAAAGTAAAAGAAAGGATCTGAGGGATGGGCTGTAGCTCAGTGGTACAGCGCTTGCCTAGCATGTGTGAGGCACTAGGTTCCATCCTCAGCAACACACAACACAAAAAAGAGGATCTAAGAGTGAGATTGGGGTGAGGTCATCTGATTTGCCTCTCTGAACTCACACAAAGGAAGCCGGAGATCTGAGTAGACTCACTACAGTAGTAAGATAACAGCTAGCCAGTGGTGACAGATGAGTTTAGACTCTGTTTACTCACTGCCTTTTCCAATGTAGGACATCAGGTTGACTTGGGTTTGAGCTTCACAACTTAATATTTTTGGCAGAAAAGCTAAAAGTAAAACAAAAATCACAAGTGTACAGATGCGACAGGATCTCTGCTAAGCAACTTGGATCTTGTCATTTGTGGTCAGCCTACATAGGATAGCTTTTGGTTTCTTTGACTTCTGATGAAGGTTTTACTTTACTCCAGGGCAGTTTTGGCTGTTCATTTAATAGATTACTTTCCTGAAAATGGGAAAAATAAATGTTCCATCCATAAATATGCAAGTAAAGAACAGGGCCAGCATGTAATATATTCACAGTCAATAAATTTTAGCTATAATAGTAATTGTTGGTATTTGCAGTGATGAACTTGAATAAGTGAGCTTGGGTAAAAGTTTCCAAAATGTAACTACATACATATAACATTGGTTGGAGTTTAACTTACTCTTACCCATTTGGCTACAAGCTTACATTAAGAATAAGTGTTTTCCTCAAAGGTATAGGCAGGTTGTGCATGTTATCTCCCCCTGCATACAGATGCACACAGGGAGAGAGATGTTAATGGTCCAGCTACAGAGTGGTTTGGGTAATTAGCATCAGACTTCTAATGAAACTTGTATAGATGTTTTTCTTTCTTTTTTTAAAAATTAATTATGTTTTATTTATATATGACAATGGAATGCATTACAATTCTTATTACACATATAGAGCACAATTTTTCATATCTGGTTGCATCCAAAGTATATTCGCACCAATTTGTGTCTTCATACATGTACTTTGGATAATAATGTCCATCACATTCCACCAATAGATGTTTTTCAACTTGTACAGGCATTCTTTAATATATAGGCAAGATTACATTGTTATCTGTGGCCTCCAATAAACAAAATGGACCAGAGTGGAAGCCTCCTGTTCACTTTCAAAACCACCCAGGTGGATTATAGTAGGCACTGACTGTTCTAGCACCACTATGAATGGAGAGAGATGCGAGAGCAGTTCAGGGTTTCCTGAGAGCCAGTTTATTGAAGGAGAATGAGCTTGGGCTGGAGCTTTCTGAAAGCAGGAATTTCCAGTACCAAGAGGTAGCACTTCTAAGCTTAACTATGTGTATAGGTACAATGATCTAAACACAGATCACTTGTTTGCCAGATGGAGAAGAATTGTGTCTGTATCTGTGGCTCTGAAAACTTTGCCAACATTAGAATCCCCCCGAAGAGCTTGTTACAGAGCTTGATGGAGTGTCTTTGTTTTGTTGGGCTGGGGTGGGTCTGACTGAGCTGGTGATGGTGCTGTTGCTGGTCTAGGGAGCATATTCTTTAAAACCACTGTTCCTGGAGTCCAGCTGCGCTCTTGCATTGCATGAGTTGTTGTATGCTGAGTTGTTGTATGCATGAAGCCTTTTTACATGATGGTATACTTTGTATACCAGACTGGAGTAAACTAAAGGGGGTTTGGAACTGCAGGTGATATCTGCTTGGGCTCTAAGGACTTCATGGCTTTCTGCATACCTGTTGAGGTGTGGCATGAGGCACAAGTGTATTAAACTAGAGTACATTCTTCTCCAGGATTTCCATGTCTGTAGCAAGGGGCCTCGAATAAGATAATTGAGGTTTGTTCTGTGAGTATAAGGTTTCTCCACCTCACTTATTTCCCAAGCTCTAAAACCCTATCGACTCTTCAGAATTCATTGTGGCTTTACATATATTACTTTTTCTTTGGCCAGCATGCAGTTGGGGGCAGCATGCTTCAAAGTCCTCACTATCATCTGAGCAAACTAACTTAATCAGACTTGCTCAAACATGGTCCATGATCTTTGACACTAGTACATGTGGGAGCATTTGCTTTCTAGTGGCCAGAGGTGGAAAAAGAGACTAAGAGAATTTTCCCCATTCAATTTTGAGGCTTTTATTGGGGGTGAGCATCTGCAGGTGTAAAGCACCAGAAAACAGGAAAAACAAGTTGGACGACTTGCATTGAGCCCTTGTAGTACAAGGGCCTGTGGCTGATGGAAGTGGGATGGGCTGGTTGTAAAACTGGAGATGATACTTTGAGATTAACCTTTTCTTCCATATTCCCAAGGTATTTCTCCACTTAGCAGGCAGGAAAGCCTTTCTGTTAACCTCTTGAGGGTAGTCTTCCTGTACTCTGAACCCAACAAAGGCACCTGGTGACAAAGCATCTACCCTATTCATAGCAACTGTGTGTGGACAGCTGCTTTCACATAATTAGATAAATAGGGGTTTCTCAGGGTGCAGCAAGGAATTTAAGGCAAATAATAATAATAATAATACTCTTTGTTACAGAAAGTAGAAAACCTAGCTACAGGGGCTTCCTTGTGCCATGATTTAATTCTGAAGTGGAAGTTCATTTTGCCAGAAAGAGCTGGGCTTTGGAGTTGGATAGACCAGGGTTAAAATTCCTCTCTACCATATCACCTTCTCTGTGACCTTCAAGTTAATTTAACCTTAGTGGCTCTATTTCCCATCAGAATGCTGATAATCCTATCTCACTGGGCAATTGTGATGAATAAACAAATTAGCCTTTGCCTGGCACATGGTAGATACTCAACAGAGAAATTTTCCTTTACTTCTTAGAAGTGGATGGTTCGTCTCATTACCAGACCAGCTGAGTGTACCTCTAGCCAGACTCTTTATTTATTTATTTTGCTACTAGTGATTGAACCTAGGGGTGCTTAACCATTGAGTTAATCCCCAGCTCTTTTTATTTTTTATTTTGAGACAAAGTCTGGCTAAGTTGCTTAGGGCCTCAGTTAATTGCTGAGGCTGGCTTTGAATTTGAGATCCTCCTGTCTCAGCCTCCCAAATTACCAGGATCACAGGCATGCACCACCAGCCTGGGCTAATGGCAGCTTTTTGCTTTTACTAATTCCAAGTGAAAGGAAGTTAATTTCAATAGGGGTGAGTGTTTCTTCCAAACTTTGTTTTGCTAGAGAAAGTCTTTTTTTCAAAGTGACCTAAAACTTTCTTGACCTTTTTACCTCCTCTTCTGAATTCAGAGAGTCAGGTGGGGGAAGGGGGTCACCTATGATTCTATAGCTTCCTCTTGGGTCCTGTGAGGAAGGCAGAAGACTGGTAGGTGTCTGGAGAGCATCGAGCTCTCTAAAGCAGAACTGTCCTCTTTGTTTTCCTTTGGCAGCCTACTGGGATTTACATGTTTTCAGTAACTCTCCAAGGAGGTTAGAGTAGTATTAGATGTTGTTACAAAGATTTTTTTCCCCACACATGACAAAGTCAGAACCCTCTTAATAAGTGTAATTAAATTTTGAGTGACAATTGCTCTTATTATAATTACCTCATATGTAGATATTCTGAAAACATATTCGTCTAATTTTGACATTTCAAAGGTGCTTAGTTCTTTTTTGGTTGGAATATGAGTCTTAGTAAATCTTCCCCTTAAATTAGTGGTTAATACTCCTCAAACATGGCCAGCTTGAGTGCTTGTCCTTTTTTGAATTTACTCTCGAGTGAATCTGAGGCATTCTTTGGTTGGCTTGATGTATTCTCCCCCACTCTTCCACTCCCACAGTCCCAGCATATCTGTCTTTGTTGCCTTTGTAAAGTTTAAATGTGGAGTGGGGAGAGTGGCGCCAGGAACTCCTGAAGCAGATCCCAGCAGAGGGGCTAGCTGGGTTCTGCCGAGTGGATTTCCACACGCCTGTGGAAGCTTTCAGCACTGGAGTCTCTTCCAGGCTTGAAGACTCTTCTGTAGGAGGCTGAGGTCAGCCTGTGGCTCCCCCTGCTTCAGAGCAGAAAGTTCATCATTTGGCTTTGGGGAGAACTGACTCAAACTTTTCTTCACCCTTCATGCTCAGTTTAAGACAACCTTTTAAAATTTAATTTTCATCCTTCTGTCTTAATTTCTTAAGGCTATACAAGTTACTTAATGGAAAATGTTCATCATTTACTATGCAGAATGAAGCCTAGTTATTTTTCTCAGGTTCTAAATCTTTAAGGATTTACTGCAAGGACTGGAGATGTGATCAGTTGTAATGTTTGCCTAGCATGTTGAAATCCTGTGTTCTATCCTAGATGGGGAATGTGAGTGTTACTGGGACAATTAGAATGGTAATTCTTTCTTCTTCTTCTTTTTTTTTTTCCTTTAAAGAACCACCATTTTGTCAGCTGGGGATCCTGTCAATAATAACAATGAAACTCAGGAATGCTTTATCTCTTATAGGAAATACAGGCTGGGACTCCTTCCATAAATTACTAATACCTAATCACTCTGCATTGGCCTCCCTATTTGCTTCTACTGTCCTCCAAAAGCAATAGTATTAGGTTTATATTCACTTTGCATTCAGACCATGAAGTGGGAGAGAGGAAAAGTAATATTTTAGTTTGGGGAGTAAAGCATTAAAAAGGAAAAAATATTTATCTTCCTCCTGTTCTTATAAATACATTTTGCCTCTGTATCATTCTTAAACTCCTTTTGAGAAGAAAGGCTGCTGATTATTTCTTTGAATCTAGGCATTGTGCAGAGCTTTGGAGACTCGAAGAGGGAAGTAGGAGACTGGCCATATGACCAATTTTACTAGATCTAGGTCCTTGGGAAAGTTGTCCATCTCCCTGAGCCAGAACTTCCTCATTTCTGAAAAAGGAGTAATACCTGTAAAGTTGTGCCTAGTAAATGACCTGTCAGTTTAGTATTGTAAGCAGTCACAGTGGTGGCTAAGAACACTCCATTGTCTACTAAAGTTAGAGATAAGTGAACAAGCCATTGCTGTGAGCAAGCGATTGTTTGGCACTTGCTCTGGTGGGAGGTTTGTAGGCACAGGTGTGGGGAGATTGGACAGGTTAGTGCCTCACCCAGCAGGAACTTGATTTGAAGGCTTATAGGAAGTGTTGGCACTTGAGCCAAGTCTTAAAGCCCAGTGAATGCAGAGCTGGCAAAGAAAGGGGGAAGGGCAGCCCAGGTGCTAAGAAGTCTCTAAAAGGACCCCTGCCTGCCCATTCTCTTAAAAGTTGCCGCTAGAGGGGAAGCCAGGACCTGAAGTGGAAAATGGATTTTTAAGAAAAGGAAGTCTCTTTAAGTTGTGAAGACTTGAATTAAGAATGGGCCTTTGGCTTGGAATATTTGCCTGTGGAGCTTGGTGTTGTGTTCTGTTAGAAGGAATTCAGTGGGAGCCAGGAATGGTTCCCATCTGGTCCCCCCTGTGGTGGGATCTGAGTACACTCCTTGGAAACCCACCCACTGGTTTGGCATTTACTGCCAAATTCCACTTTCAGAGGGAAATGATCCCATTCCTTTCTGACTCTGAGTATTAAATAGTCTAGAAAACCTCTGTGTACTTTGAGGAGTGGATAACATCTTTGGGTATGTGATGTTGCAATGATATGAGAGGTACTTACCCTTGTTTTAATGCTTTGAAGAGTGGAAAGCCTAAGAAGTGTGTGTGTGTGTGTGTGTGTGTGTGTGTGTGTGTTTTGCAGAGAAATACACTACATTGAAGCTGAACCTAATTGCAAAGGTTTATAATAGCAAAATAATTCAATTATACACCTGCTGTTTCCTGAAAGTTGTTAAGCAAATTCTTTGATTGGGCTCAATGGCCTTAATTCTAGAATCTAGCATTAGGAGTCTGCGCTGTGTTCAGAAGGCATTGTGGTAAATGAGATACCCCTGAGGCACCCTGTCATGTCATTTAATCATCAACTTCCTCCAGAATCACTGGCATTACAGGCGTGTGCCACCATGCCCACACAAATCTCTTCTTCAAAGAACTGTCTCGGAAATAATTTTGAGTTGCTTAATTTCTTCTGTGTTTTAACATTCCGTGTTTAGGGATGAATGGATTAAGAGCTGGTGTCCTTTGTCCTAGATCAGTGATTTTCCAAGTGCAGTGTTCAGACTGCAGCAACAGGATTACCCAGAGAACTTGTTAGAAATGCAGATTTTCCTTGCCCTGACTCAGAACTAGCCTTGATAGACAAGCTTGGTTTTCCTAATGTGGAGGTGGGGTGAGGTGGAACAATGACCATGGATAATTATTCTACCTAATTATATCCAGATAAAAATCAGGCAGGATTTTTCCTACTTCATAATGCATTCAGGTCTTATTCAAACTAACAATTGCACTTTATGTATTTATGAAAAATACTGAATTGATTGTTAATGCTGATAACAAAACAACAATCCTTACAAGTTTTTAATGACCCAAATAAATATTAGAAATTTTATGTATATGATAATTTTGTTTCCCCTTTAAATTACAGGGTATAGTAATAACTATATTTCTTGGGGCTGTTTTTTAGGTTAAAAACGTGTCTGCAGGCACACAAGACATACCTCCACCCCCATCTGACTATGTGGAGAGAGTGGATAGTTCCATGGTGTACTCTTCCAATGACAAAGTGAATGGCAAACGGTCATATCCAGAGTCTTCCTATAAGTCAACACCACCGTAAGTTGACTCTCCCTTACTTTGATAGAATGGGTCTACAAATGAGTATTAGCATATATTGAAAATTAATTTTTTTGTGCTACCTTCCTTCAAAAATATCCAACAGTACTCATAAAAACCAGACACTGATCTTTCTTTTGTATTACAATGATCTTTGCTTTATTTGTAGAGACCTAAATATGACTTGGAAGATTTGGATGGGGAGGATGAGGTCCTTTTCCTCTTCTAAGTTGAAAATGTGTTTTTTTATTTGCTGATTTAATTCAGCACCTACATTGTGGTCTTCACTCTAGAAATGTGGTTCTGTATGCTCTTGCTACTATTTCTAATTGTGAAGTTTAGGGGAGGGTGGAAAGAAGTTATTAAGTATAATGCTAAGTATAATTCTCAGTTTCTCTTTTTGACAATAATTATTAAATCTCTTGAATAGAAGGGAAAAATTGAATGTCGATTAACCCTATCCACATACATGTTTATTAAACTAGAAAGTTTCATTTGAATTCAGATTTCTGGTGTATTAATCATTTTTCATTGTTGTAACAAAATACCTTAAGCACGATACCTTTATAAAGAAAAGAGGTTATTTAGCCCACAGTTCTGAAAGATCAAGGGGATGACACTGACATCAGCTTAACTCTAGTGAGATCACTCTTGGTGTTCTAAAGACTTTCCAGTAGGCTTAACCCCTCATAAAGTTTCCACATTACATAGCATCGCCACAATAAGGACCAAGCCTCTAATACGTGGGTCTTTGGAAGACACACTTAAACCATATATCCACACCACAGCATCTGATTTCTCATTTACCATGCTGAGTCCTTCATGTTGCTGGGACAAGGTTTAGATATGCTTCATAATTATGGTGACAACTCTGAAATATCACATATATCATGAACATTATTCTAAGAGTTGTAGAATTGATGTTGATCATGTATTGTTTGTTTCTTTTCCTTCACTGATACTGTGTGTCTTCTGAAAAGGAGGATTCTTGTGCATCTGTTTTCAGTAATTATCTTGAATAGCTGTACAATACTGAGCCAAGTGCTCTTGGGTATATGAAGTCTGTGTTCTCACAGACATTGCAAAACAAAGGTGGAAGAAAGTGCCTGACTACACTGAGAGGCCAAAATAAGAACAGCAAAGGCATGTGAAGGGTATGTATGGGAATAAGGATTAATTCAAATCTACAAAAGGGTCAACCAACCTCCAGACCTGGTGATCCAGTAAGGTTGAGAATATCTGAGTGAAGAAGGTAGCTGGGAAGTACAGGGCTGGTTATCTCATCTGCATTGTATGTATTTAGACTTAATATGACTTATACTAAAAGTAGGTTTAAAGGTTATTTAGTCTATACATATTCTATGATTCTTTTTTTTTTTTTTTTTGTGGTGGTAGTGGTGCTAGGGATTGAACTCAGGGCCTTGTGCATACTAGACAAGCACTCTACCAACTGAGCTATACCCCCAACCCCATCCATAATTCTGAATTTATATATACTTCTCTTGCTAAGTATTTTGTTTTTAGCCTTCATGCTAAAAACAGGTACGTTACTGCGTAGTGTTTTAAAGGGTATAGGAAAAGGAGAGGTGGAAAACTTTCAAGGTCAAAGATTTATAATATTAGTAACTAATATCATAAAATTATGGCCAAGACACTTGCTTTATATGTTTTTTCCCTTTTTTTCATTTTATTTGCCCTTTACCTTCTTCCCTCTCTGTTCCCTACCCGTCAAGTAGATCCACTGCATTCAAAAAGTTTTATCTTCTACCCCAAAGCAAGAAGCACAGAAGCTAATTCTTGGCAGAGTATCTGGGAACTTGTTAATCATTGACTCAGGGAGAAAGTCACATTTTCTCTCTACTAGGACTAGCATTAACATAGCATACAAAACCTTGATACCTGAATACATTTACAGAGAAAAAATAAATACCACCTCCACCCCCAACTACACATACATTCTCCAAAGCTTTAGGGTTCTGCAAGAAATTAAGTGAGATTAGAAATCTCAGACTCTGATAACAATGAGAAATCACCTGGAAAATGGTAAGCCTGGAAGATAAAGCTCAAAATTGTGACTTCTGTAAGTTGGAAGCAGTAGGAAGGAAGAAAAACAATTTTCTTTTGACATTTTTAATAGTTGGTTTGGATAGCCAGACTTATATTCAGAAAGTCTCGGCCCCTTTCTTTGATCTTTTCATTTTTTTTTTTCTTGCCCTTCTACCACAAAGGAAGATGACTTTGTACTTGTTGCTTAGAAGTAGTTTATGTTTGCCCCAGCTTTTGGTATTTTATTCTTGTGTTAGGCTTGTTTTCATGCTGGTGGCAGGAACAGTATATGCAATTCCATTTCTCATGCAAGAAGAAATAATTGCATTAGAAAAATAATAAGTATAATGGTAATCCTTCCATTCATTCTATCTGGCTTCAAGATTAACATAGCAATTTTTAAAAGAATATTTAATGAACTCTTTCATTCATTTCAATATAAAGCTTTGTGGTTTTAAGGTTTTAAATCATTTCTAGTTTTTCAAAATTTTATCTTAAAAAAGAGAATTATTATATGGTAGTATAAAATTAATATTACAAAGAGCTTATCTCTGAGAGTCAGATAAGCTACATCCTCTTCCCCACATAACATTTCATGGAACTGGAAGAACCTGTACAAAATCACCATCATCATCATTTTCCTGACAGCTTTTTATAGAGCAAGTCCCTAGCATGGGGCAGATAAACACCTCTTAAGATCAGCTTGAAATGAAATCTGAGATCCATTTTACTTAGAAGTTTAAAATCCCCCCTCCAACCCATGTCAGACCTTTAGAACTGCTGGTGTGTATCAGAGGATCCTGAGAGTGTGCCATAACGAATGCGGCAAGCTAGGCATCTGCTCAGTGCTGAGCATGTAAACTCTTGAATGCCTGTGTATGCATGCAGGTATTGCTGAGTGCTTGTTATTGCTGCCCTTTGTGGTTATGATATACTGGCCGAGCTGTAGTGTACTCAGTGGCCACTGAACACTGACCTCTGTTTTAGGGTGCCTGAAGTGGCTCAGGAGCTTCCCCTCACTTCACCCTTGGATGACTTCAGACAGCCTCGCTACAGCAGCAGTGGTAACTTAGAGACACCTTCAAAAAGGGCTCCCACTAAGGGAAGAGCAGGAAAGCCCAAGAGAACAGAGCAAGACCACTATGAGACAGACTACACGACGGGTGGAGAATCCTGTGATGAGCTGGAGGAGGACTGGATCAGGTAGAGTCCCTCTCCTCTTCCTACAGACACTGCATGTTCTGAATATCAACGTGGCCAGCCAGGTTTGGAGTTGTTGCTTCTGATACTGGGTTCCGTGGTGTGATTTTATTCTTTGCCAGTGAGGACTGGAGACAGTTTTTTGTGTTGTGTTATGTTGTGTTTTTCCTTAGTGTCTTTTTGTGATCAAGATGGAAATGGAGGCAATTGCTTGACTGTAACCATGTCTTAAACATACTTTCAACTTCCCCACAAAATGGCTGGTGAATTCCTCCAGTGTCCTCTAACAATAATTACCCAAGAGAGGTTTTTTCAAGTTAAAAAAAAAAAAAAAGTATAAAGGAATTCTGTTGTACTGATTATAAAATTCCCGCCCAGATCAGTGAGTGTGTTGTGGCTTTCCTTTAGCAATTCCCCTTAAATTAAGCTTTCATGATAAAAACCAGAGTTTCTTTTAAAGGTTAATCCAAAGAACTCGGGCAAACAGTTTTGTAAACAATTGCAGTAACAGTTTAGAGTTCTGACCAATGTTGTGGTTAACTTGTGTCACTGTTGGTTTTAGCCTATCACTAGGTACACATGGACAGAGTGCAAAACCTTTTCTTGCCCCAGTGTTCTGAGGATTGGGACACCAGGCAGAAACAGTTGTGGTGTGCTTGGTGGTTAATGAAAACACTGCTTCTCCAGGTTTTAGTAGGGGCAGGTGAGACAGGGATAGCTCGAAATCCCTTGCTCACCGGTGATTCTGGCACCTCATCTTCTCCTTCCCCCAAGAGTTTTTTGACATGCTTCAGCCATCTAGCTGTAAAATATTTGCCTAACTAAAAACTCAGAAATCCTAAATTTTTGTTTCCCTTTTGATCAAATCATTAATTTCCCCCCATGAAAAATGAAAATATTAAACTATTAGATTTAGAACTTGAAATTTCATATTAGGATAAACAATTCAGAGTATTTTCCTCAATGTGTCATGAGTTGATAGCATCATCTTCATTTGCAAGGGGTTGCGGTATATTCAGAGAGATAAGTGATGATAGAATTTGTTTTCCTGATACAGTAATGAATTGCCAGATTATTTGTCCAATGAGCATGTTTTTTTACTTTTTATTCATTTTTTAAAAAATTGTAGTTATAGATGGACAGAATGACTTCATTTTATTTGTTCATTTTTATGCGGTGCTAAGGATCAAATTCAGTGCCTCACATGTGCTAGGCAAGCACTCTGCCACTGAGCTACAGCCCCAGCCCCTCCCTATTCACTTATTTTTTGAGAAAAAGTAGAAAGAAGTTTTATTGCTTTGCTAGCGAAGGAGAAACACAGGGACTCCAGTCCCAGATACTGTGATTCTGCTCATCAGAGGGAACAGGGAACTTTTAAAGCAGTGATTCACAGGCTACATTCCAAATGTTCTCTGCCCAGAGTTATAATTCATTATTATTTGGGAGATAGTAATTTTTTAGATCCTCTGGTGCCACCCCCACATCTGAATTACTTCATTCTTGTGGTGGGGCTGTGCTCAAGGACAAATACCTCTGCCTAGGATGGGGAAGAAAGGTAATCCTTTTTTCCCTGAGATTAAGGAGCAAAAGACTAGGAGAGGGAGGAAGAGAGGCAGAGAAAGAAACATGTCCATTTAAAAAATAAGTTGCAGTAGCAGAATAGCAATGCTATATTCAAACCATAAAGTGAACCACTATTATATTTCCCCACTGTCAATTTCTAAGGAAAAATGTGCGTCAACATCTCCAAGCTTCTTTCTGCTGAGAGAGGGCAAAGTTAGGGGAAGTGACCTGAAGGCCTAGGACAGATAGGACATGGACAGTTAAGGGTATTTGGCATCAGGGTAGTCTAGAGGTCCATGGTGGCAGTTGGCAGGTGACTAGACAAGGCATACATAGGGCAGGGATCATGCAGATGGCCAAGGGTGTAACAACTTCACTGGGTTCAGATTCCTTTTTCTCGAAGTGGACCAAGATGGAGCAAATCATCTTCTAACTCCCCAGCAGTTTGCTCTCAAGAAATTCACCAGCCCCCTTGCTTCCTCCTCATGGAAGTGGGGTTGCTTGGAGTGCCAGATCTAAAAGAAAACTGGAGTAGGAGCTGCTCTCAGGTCCCATCTGTGTCCTCAATTTGTTACTGAAAACTTAGCCCTTGTCCCCCATGCCAATCCAATAATGAGGACACGATTTTGACAAAAAGAAATGTTTTATTGCTTTGCTAGCAAAGGAGAAACAAGAAATTCCTGTCCCAGGGGCTATGATTTTTTTTTTTAATATTTATTTTTTAGTTGTAGTTGGACACAACACCTTTATTTCACTTGTTTTTTATTTTATGTGGTGCTGAGGATTGAACCCAGGATCTTGCACGTGCCAGGCGAGCGCTCTATTACTGAGCCACAACCCCAGCCCCAGGGGCTGTGTTCTTGAGCATATGTTTTTACATGAGCATGTTGTTTCTTTTTTGGGGGTAATATCTACTATTATAATAAAAGAACAAAATATGCTATTTCTTTTCTTTTTTATAGAAATGTACCATTTTATTACAAAGCCTCACAAAAATTAAAATAGTATCTTAGAAAGGAAGCTAGACTATCAATCTTCACCTGTGGAACTGGGGGGGGGGGAAGACAGGGCAGTGTGAGTTTCTTGGCTCTCTTGAGGCCAGTGGGAAGGTAAGAAAACAACCAATGGCTGATTTTAGGAGTCTGAAAAGTACAGGGGGTCCCTGAAGACCCACCCATCCCTTTTCGAACACTTGGTAAGGGCATCTTTCCAAAGCTACTAAACAGACCCTTGTCATTTTAGGATTTTTCTTACAGTTACATCCCTTCCCCCCAGATCTGCACTGTAGATGGTTCAAAGAGGGATGGGGAACAAGGCAAATGCTGGAAGTTTCCTCAGCACAGCTGCCTTGGGATCAGGGCCCTGGTTCCTATCTACTCCCTGGGGACATTTATATTTAATACAAGATATGCTATTTCCACTTAGGAAAAACAAGACCAAAAAATAATTAAATAAGCTAGCCTGAAGACTGTAGGTGGTAGCAGGAAGCAGCCACTCCCAGTAAGCCACTGTGCTGCTGCATTGACCAAAATAGGCTTTGGGTTCCAGAATTTGTTTTAAGACAATAAACACAAACATTCTATTATCATGTGATTTTTGGGTTAAAAGCAAATGTGTTTTTATGACTTGGACCTTAAATTTCATAACTGATTTTCTACTTTATTTCTAAAACTTATGAGAGAAAAACCACAAGCAGTAATATAAAAAGTAACATCATTCTTTTTAAATTTTTTTTTGGTTTGTTTTTTAGTTGTTGACAGACCTTTATTTTATTTATGTATTTATATGTGGTGCTGAGAATCGAACCCAGTGCCTCACACATGCCAGGCAAGTGCACTACTGCTGAGCCAGAGCTCCAGCCCAAAAAGTAACATCATTCTTAATGGAAGATATTGTATCCCATCTCCCTCCCCCCTGCATTAAAAAAAAAAAAAAAAAAAAAGTAAACAAGGGAAGGTCATTCTCTATAGTCTACTGGCTTTATTGTCTTTGAAGGATACTGATCTTATGTCTGCTAAGGATAAATATGTAGTCATTTTCTCTCTTAATTCTTAGGGAATATCCACCCATCACTTCAGATCAACAAAGACAACTCTACAAGCGAAATTTTGACACTGGCCTGCAGGAATACAAGAGCTTACAAGCAGAACTTGACGAGGTCAATAGAGAACTCTCTCGTCTAGATAAAGAATTGGATGACTATAGAGAAGAAAGTGAAGAGTACATGGTAAATTCAAACCTGATATTTATATATTGCATAGAATTTGATTTCTAATCTATGGAGAAATAGCATCCTGTATGCTAAAGTTGATTTTTTTTTTTTTTTTTTTGCTAAAACACAATTTCATAGTTGAAATGAGTTTTGGATGACAGTTTTTCCAAATTGTTGATTGTACTAAGAATTATAAAATCGTATTATATGTACCTCTACTCCTTTCAATTTAAAAGAAAATAGCCAGATTATTTTTTTCTACTTGTAAACATAATGTATGCTTTCCGTAAAAAACTCAATACAGAGGGCTGGAGTTTTGGCTCAGAGGTAGAGTGCTTGCCTAGCACGTGTGAGGTCCTGGGTTCAATTCTCAACACCACATAAAAATAAATAAAATAAAGGTATTGTGTCCAACTACAACTAAAAACTAAATATTAAAAAAAAATATAGAGCTAAGCATGGTGGTGCATGCCTGTGATCACACCTACTTAGGAGGCTGAGGCAGAAAGGTCACAAATTCAAGGCTCCTTGGTTTCATAGTGAGACCCCATCTTGAAATAAAAAGTAAATGACTGGGATATAGTTCAGTGGTAGAATACTTGTGTGAGGTCTAGAGATTAATCCTCAGTAACTCAAGCAAACAAAAACCCCCAAATTTAATACAGGAATGTATATAGAAAAATATATCACCTTAATCCTATCTCCAAAAAATTCTTGTCACCACAATACTAGTTGTTAGCATATCCTCCTTATGAGGGACTGATGTAGGCACATATAGTCTCTAGTACAGAATCATCCTTTATCTTTCTTCCTTTCTTACTCAAGAGTAAAATAATTAACTATTTTTCCCTTGATCACCCAGTTAAGGTAGTGTTGGTCCATATAAAGTTAATTTCTTTTTGTCTCTTTTTTTCCTTCCTTCCCACCCTTCCCTTCTTCTTGCCTTCCTTCTTTCCCTCTCTCCATCCCAGAGTATTGAACTTAGGGGCAGTCTACCACTGAGCTATACCCCCAGCCATTTTTATTTTGAGACAGGGTCTCTTTATGTGGCCCAGGCTGGCCTTGAACTTTTAATCCTTCTACCTCAGCTTCCCTATTAGCTAGAATTACAGGTGTGTGCCACCACACTGAGCTTATTTTTTTTTCTTTTTAAGCTGTCTATATGGCATTTTGTATGGATACTGAAATTTATATAGATATGTCACTCTTTAAAGAGACTAGTCTGTCTCCCATCTATTTGTTAATTAATTTTATCATTGATGTGTGGATTCATGAGTATTTTTTTCATACTTTGAGTTATGATCTAGTAGAATTTATTTTGTGGTTAAATTTTTTCAGTTTTAACCACTGAGAACTCTTTCAATTGCTTCCTATGACTCTTGGATATTCTTTATCCTTGTGGCCCCTCCCCTCTCATACTAAGGGTAGAACCCAGGGTCTCATGCATACTAATGAAGTATGTTACACCCGCAGCCCCATCTTGTCCTTTTTAAAAAATATATTCTAGCATTGCTTATTTCTTGTTTTTGCTGAGCAATAGTTTGTAGTGACTCTGGAAACTGAACAGAAGGATCACAAGTTCAAGGCCAGTCTTGTCAACTTAGCAAGACCCTATCTCAAAATAAAAAAAAAAAAATGGGGAGGGGCTAGGGGTATGGCTCAGTGGTACAATGCCTTTGCATTCAGTCCCCATACCAGAAAAAGAAAAAAAAAAGTTTGTGGTTATTGTTTAAATCTACGTTTTTTTCCTTTCATATTTTTTATTAGTGCATTATAGTTATACATAATTTGGGTTCATTTTGACATAATTATGTAAGCATGGAATATAATTTGCTCTGATTCAGTCCCCAGTACTTCCCCTTTCCCTACCCTCCTCCCTCTCCCTTTTCTCCTTCTTTTACTTTACTGGTTGTCTTCTACTTTTTGGTTTTTAATTAGTGCTTTATAGATATACATAAAGGTGAAATTCATTGTGGTATATTTGTTTATGGACATAGAATAGGTTTGTTCATTTCATTCCACAGTTCCTCCCTTTTCCCATCCCTCCTCTCTCTCTCTCAATCCCCTACCTCTACTCCACTGATCTCTTCTATATTCATGGGATTCCACCCCCACATTTTTTTTCTTTTTTCTTTTTTTCAAAAGGCACACTGTGAAGTTTATTTTGTCTGCTTTCTTGCCAAGACCCAAAGAGGTTAAGTGACTTGTCTCAAGTCACACAGCAAGCAAGTGGCAGAGTTAGACCTAAACCTAGCTCTCCTGATAAGCAGCTAGTGATAGTTGAGGGCTTTGTCTTTTTCTTCCTGTTTAATACCTGAGATTCAGGGGAAAAAAAATAGTGTGCTTTTCACCTTATAATCTGGCCCCCCATGGAAGTGTGGTGGGGAGATTTAGTTCTCCATCTTTGGGGGATCAGAAAGGGTCATCTGGAACCCTTTCAGCCCTTATTTTGCTCTAGCTTCCACATATGAGACAAAAGATTTGACCCTGGAGTTTCTGCGTATGGTTTATTTCACTTGCCATGATTTCTCCAGTTCTATCCATTTACCAGCAAATTCCATAATTTCATTCTTTATAGCTGAGAAACTCCATTGTGTGTATATACTGCATTTTCTTTACCTGTTCATCTGTTGATGGACACCTAGGTTGGTTTCATAACTTGGCCTTTGTGAATTGTGCTACTATAAACATTGAAGTGGCTTTATCATTGTAGTATGCTGATTTTTAGATCTTTCGGATAACTACCGAAGAGTGGGATAGCTGGATCTTATGGTGATTCATTTCCAGTTTTTAAAAGACTCTCATTCTGATTTCCAGAGTGGCATAATTGGTAGTCCTACTAACAATGCATGAGTGCACCTTTTCCTCCACATCCTGGCCATCATTTATTATTATTTGTATTCTAGATAATTGCCATTCTGACTGAAGATAAAGTTTCAATGTAGGGTTTTTTTTTGGTACCAGGGATTGAACCCAGAGGCATTTAACCATTGAGCCACATCCTCAGCCCATTTTATTTTGAAACAGGATCTCACTAAGTTGTTGAGGCTGGCTTTGAACTTTCGGTCCTTCTGCCTCAGCCTCCCAAACTACATGGGCCACTGCACCTGGCTCAGTGTAGTTTTGATTTGTATTTCCCAAATTGCTAGAGAAGTTGACCATTTTTCATATATTTGTTGGTCATTTGTATTTCTTCTTTTGAGAAGTGTCTGTGTAGTTCCTTTGCCCTTTTATTGATTGGGTTATCCTTTTGCATGTGTGTTAAGTTTTCTGAGTTCTTTATATATTCTGGATATTAATTCCCTGAGGAACAGATGACAAAGATCTTCTCCCATTCTGTAGGCTTTCTCTTCATACTCTGGTTTCCTTTGCTGTGCAGAAGCTTTTTAATTTGATGCCATCCTACTTATTCTTGGTTTTATTTCTTATGCCTTGGGAGTCTTGTTAAGGAAGTTGGTGCCTTTGCCAACATGGAGGAGTGTTGAGCCTACATTTTCTTCTAACAGTTGCAGAGCTTCTATTCTAATTCCTAGGTCCACTTTGAGATGGCTTTTGTGCAGGATGAGAGATGGAGATCAAATTTCCTTCTTCTGCATATAGATACCCTATTTTTCCAGCATATTTATTTAAAAGGCTATCTTTTCTCCAGTCTATATTTTTGGTACCTTTGTTAATTATCAGAAAACTGTATCTATGTGGATTTATCTCTGTGTTTTCTGTTCTATCCCAGTGATCTTGTCTTTTTGGTGGCAATACTGTGCTGTTGCCTCTAGCATTGCTCTTCTTGCTTAGGTTTGCTATGGCTGTTCTGGGTCTTCCAAATGAATTTTAGAACTGTTTTTTTCTAGTGTCTTTCTTTTTTCTTAAAATATGGAATGCTTTACAAATTTGGGTGTCATCCTTATGCAGGGGCCATCCTAATCTTCTCTGTCTCACTCTAGTTTTAGTATATGTGCTGCTGAAGCGAGCGCTGTTTTTTCTAATTCTGTGAAGACTGTCATTGGTATTTTGATGGGGATTGCATTGAATCTATATAAAACTTTTGGTAGTATGGCCATTTTGACAATATTAATTCTGTCTTTCAATGAACATGGGAGGTATCTTCTAAGGCCCTCTTCAATTTCTTTCTTCAGGGTTCTGTAGTTTTCATTGTAGAGGTCTTTGACCTCCTTGGTTAGATTTGTTCTCAAATGTGTGTGTATTTCTTAGTTTGTTTTTTGAGATTATTGTGAATGGTTTTCTGGGCTCATAAAGATCTACTTTTAGGGCTTGGGTTGTGATTCAGTGATATAGAGAACTTGCCTTGCATGCATGGAGCACTGGGTTTGATCCTCAGCACTACATAAATAAATAATATAAAGGTATTGTGTCCATCACCAAACAAACAACAACAACAAAAAACTACTTTTAAATTTTTTACCTGTAAAAATAGCTACACAATTTTCAATTTTAAGGTTGTGCCATAATTTACTTAAGAGTAATCCACAGCAGCCACCACAGTGGTGCATGCCTGTAATCCCTGCAGCTTGGGAAGCTAAGGCACAAGGATTGCAAGTTCAAAGCCAGCCTTTTCTCAAAATAACTAACTAAATAAAAAAGGGGTGGGATGTGGCTAAGAGGTTGACTGCCACTGGGTTCAATCCTTCATACAAAAAAGAAAAGTAATCCTCTGCAGATAGACATTCAGTATGTCTCTTCCACCTTGGAAGGCACAGGCGATCTTTTCCAGTTTTGCATTCTTGTCTGCTGTCTAGTTAAAACAAATGCCAGAATGTGGAATGGGTGAACAATAGGGTATCTGCATTTTAACTTTCACTATAAAACTGTCCTCTAGAATTATACCAACTGCATTCCCCTAGTAATGCACTAGGGGGCTCAGTTGACCCACATCTCTCTAGTGCCTGAAAAATTAACTACCTTGTGTCTTAGGTATTACTAATTAAATACTTTCTCATCACTTCATATTTTTATTGGAATTTCATATTCATTTTATTAAATATTCTTTGCAAGTTTTCAATTAAGGCCATCTGCTTTTCCGTTTTGAAGTATTTGCTTTTATAGCTTGATTTGTCTGTTTTGTGGTTTCTATATGGTATTGTGATAAACCTTTCTCAGTTAACATTTATTGGTCACTTTTTGAATCTTTGTTGATGTGGAAGTGCTGAGATTATAAAGTCAAAATGCAGGGCTGGGGATGTGGCTCAAGCGGTAGCGCGCTCGCCTGACATGCGTGCGGCCCGGGTTCGATCCTCAGCACCACATACAAACAAAGATGTTGTGTCCGCCAAAAAATAAATAAATATTAAAATTCTCTCTCTCTAAAAAAAAAAAAAAAAAAACAAAAAAACAAAAAAAAACCAAAATGCATGTCTTCCCTCCTCACCAAAGAATTTATATACTAAGAGAAAAACTGACATGTAAATAAATTATTGTAACTGCTGTATTTACATTATGTATAGAAAGCACATTTAAGTGCTCAGAGAATAAAGTCAACTAAAGGCCTAGTGAGTTTATAGAGGAAGCATCACTGAGCTGTGTCTGTCACAAATTTTCTAGCAAGGCACATACCTATGGCACATATATGTAATCTCAGTGACTTGGGAGGCTGAGGCAGGAGGAATACAAGTTCAAGGTCAACCTCAGCAACTTAGCAAGGCCAGTCTTGAAGGAAGAAAAGAAAGAAAAGGAAAAAGGACTTGGGATGTAGCTTGGTGGTAAGGTGCCCCTCCAAAAAAGAAATTTCTAGATAGAGCTGGGCACAGAGATGTATGTCTGTGCTTCCAGCAACTTGGGAGGCTGAGGAAGGAGGAGTGCAAGTTAGCAAGAACTTGTCTCAAAATAAAATTTAAAAAGGGCTTGAGATGTAGCTTAGTGGTAAAGTGTTCTATGTACTGGAAAACAAAAAACAAAAAACGGATAGAAGGGAATGGTGTACAGTGAGTACAATGCAGGATTAGATGTCCATAAGGAAAACATCATGGTAGAAATATTGATGCATTAGCCTGCCTAATTTTTTTTTTTTTTCTTAAAAAGGAGTTGCTAATGGTGGACACCAAACTGGGAAATTAGATGAGTAAAGTTTATGGGAATCTCAGGCCAGTTTCATAGTGGGATATAACCAGATCAGATCTGCATTACAATTTAGAAGACTTTTCTGATGTCAGTGTTGCATGTGGCCTGGCATGGGGGAAAGATGAGAAGCTTCAGAACAAATTATTACCTGCCCATATGAATGGAATGCACATGAAAATAATATCAGAAACGTTTCTTCAGCTGAGCACGGTGGTGCACACCTGTAATCTCAGCTACTTGGGAGCTGAGGCAGGAGGATCATAAGTTGGAGGCCAGCCTTACTGATGCCCTGTTTTAAGTTTTAAAAATAGGGCAAGGGGTGTTGCTCAGTGGTAGAGCATCCCTAGGTTCAATCCCCAGTACTGCCACCTACCAAATGTTGTCACTAGACACCTTCCTGCTGACTATAACTTGGTAAATTTTTAAAAGCTGTAAAGCTTCATTAATTCCTTATATTCTTATCATAAACTGGTCTTTTTAGCTCCAAAGTGTGACATCAGGAATGCTATTCTTCAAATCGAAATGCCCCACTAAACACATTGCCTTGTGTTTCTCATTAATAGGCTGCTGCTGATGAATACAATAGACTGAAGCAAGTCAAGGGAGTAAGTATCCTGAATTGTAAGATTCTTTCAGGAAAATCTTTTCTATTTTTTTTTTTTTTAACCTTTAGGATGACTAAGAATACCTTCTTACGCATGCACTGGTTATTGAGAAAAAGCCTTGTAATTTTGATAGGAATACTATAACTCAGTAGTTGGAACTTTAATTTCAGTTGTTTGCTGCTACAGTCCATACTGATTTTCTGAAAACTTTTTTTTTTTTTTAAGTATACAGACAAAAGTGTTGAAATCAAAGTATACAACTTGGTAAATTTTCATACAGTGACTGCACTCCAATGCACTGGCATCCAAATCAAGAAATACATTTCCTTGTGACCTGGCAACCCCCACCCCATCTTTTTTTCCCTGATATCTTGAACTTTATATAAATAGAATAATACAGTATGTATTTTGTGTGTGGGATTTCTTTTTCTATGTTTCCAAGTTCCTTTCATATTTTGGCATGTAGTTCTGGTTCATTTATTTTTATTGCTATGCTGTGTGTTTAATGATTAAAACACAACTTGGACTTAGGATGAAACTCAATATGCATGAAGCCCAAGGTTCTATCCCCAGCATGGCAAAAAAAACCATACACACAATTTATTCATCTACTATATTGCTAATCAACATTTGAGTTCCTGATTTTTGACTTTTACAAATAAGGCAGTATGAAATATTTTTGTAAATGTGCAAACATTTAATAGGTACAAACTCAGAAGTGAAATCACAGAGTCATTGGGCATGCAGTAGAAGGCATGTGTGTATCTAGCCTTAGTAAACACTGTAAAACAGCTTTCCAGGATAGTTGTGCCATTTATATTCCCTCTGAGCAATGCAGCCCTCGTTGTTCTGTGTCCTTGCTAACACTTGGTATTATCAATCATTGACATTTTTAAGATTTTACTTTAAATTTTTTGTGAATTATGAAGCATCATGATTTTAAATAAGAGTTTTAAAATAGTATGTAGTAAACTTCTCTTATCCCCTGTTCGATAATGCCAGTTTCTTATTTCACTAATTTTTGTAGATGATCTGATAGAAAAAAGGCCAATAAGTCTTCTTGGTGATTTAATGAATTTTTAGAAATGAGCCTATGCTTTGTGAAATCCAGGTTAGAAGATAAAATTGAGTAAAGTGAATCAGCTACCTATATGGTTGGCAGTACCACCAGATACTTTAAATATATTCATTTAACACTCAGCAATTTTTTATGACTAATATTCCCTTTGTTCACCTCTGCCTTCTCAGCAGACCTATTTTAATTGTGTTGAATTCATGTGATTCATTTTTCCTCCCTTTTAGTCTGCAGATTACAAAAGAAAGAGAAATTACTGCAAACAGTTGAAGAGTAAATTGTCACACATCAAGAAGATGGTTGGAGACTATGATAGACAGAAAACTTAGAAGGCAGATGCCACAGTGCTGGAGAAATTAAGGAATATCTATCTGATATCTCTGAAATGTTCTCAGAAGGCAAATGACTTCGGACTCTTATCTAGGAAGCCAAACTCGGTGTTCATTACAAAGTTTTGGTAGCTTTAATATCATCAGTTTCATATCAGTATTGAAGCATTATAAATAACTTTTGTTAATCAACTGGGCTGAACACTCCTATTAAGGATTTTATAGTTTAAACACTGGTTCTCGTATTAAGAACAAAATAATGCTGTTTGAGGTTTTTAAACCTTAAAGGAAGGTCCTGGTATGAACTGTGTTGTGAATTTTCACACCCAAGAAAGCATCTAATCTTCCCAACAATGCTTTAGATGATTATTATTTATAATCATTTCTTTTTAAATAAGAAAACTGGGTCCCTGCAATGAAGTTTCTGAAGTGAGACTGCTTGTGTACTAGCATATGCTTTTGGTTATGTCTATTTTATGACTCCATTAATAATAAAGTCCCTGCCTTTGGAATTTTAGCTACTGTATATACTACATTCTGCCAACATCCCTATTGATTTTTTTATGTTATAAAAATGATTAAAAAGGGTTTTTTTTGTTGCTTTTTGTTACCTGTTAATTAAGATCATGTAAAATTAACAAATGTATGAAATTTAAAGATTGTAAATATATATGTGTGTGTGTGTGTATATATATATACTTTTTAAAAATGAAAGCTTAAACCTAGTGGTTAGAATTTTGTGTTTTTAAGTAGTTTTTATCTTTTATGGTTTACATGCATTTTTTGGTAATCAACTAGACCTTTTTCACTATATCAGAATGTCTCATTACATTCATAATTGAATTATAACTTGAATTATATCATACAGGAATGTTCAACTTCTGTACATATTTCATAAGGTATTAAACCTGGTATTCTCTTTTTGTAATATACAGTTTGATGTCATTAGTATGGTTAATATTAGGCTGTGGAAAACTACACTCAGGAGTTCTCCCTTGTTTTAAACTATTTTGTGTGCTGTGTTTGTTGGCAATTTCCCAATCTTTGGCTGTAAGAAGGCTAATGTGTCTGGAAATAGAATGCTATTCCATAAAACACCAAATTATTTCAAACCGTTCCTTTAAATCTCATCATTTCTTTAAAAACTTCAAATTCTTATTAGAAGTAAAATTAGTTCCTAATACTATGCTAACCAAGTTGATTGTGTTTATCCATCCCAGTTTTGATTGTTTTTCTGACAATTGAATAATCTTCAGTATGCAATTCAGGCATTGAAATTTATAATTTTCTGTGTACAATTTTGCATTAGTTTCTAAAGATAAACTTTTAAATAATGTTTTCATGGAACACTGTTTCACTTCTTCAAATTGAAGAAATTCTTATCTTCCTATATGCTACGTAATATGTTTCTATATTATACAAAAGGCATTTCCAAAGTTTTTAGATTCACATCAAATGGAAATGAGCATGAGCACATTCACTGATTTTTTTTCTTTTTATTTGGTCGGACTGGGGATTGAACCCAGAACCTCAAGCATGCAAGGCAAGCACTCTATCACTGAGCTACATCACTAGCCCACCTTCACTGATTTTTATTAAACATTTAATTATGTTCTTGGAAATCATTTTACCTTGTTTGTGAAAGCAAGTTTGTCAGTGTTCTCATAGAACAACTTTTCCACTGAACACAGAAAATGAAATAGGAAGGATTGTAAAACTGTGCCATAAAATTGGACTTTGAAATAAAATAAGAAAATAACTGTTGAAATGCAGTACGTAGCAATAAAGACCACTTCAGGAAGCCAGGATCAGAAGACTGTGGATCATGGATCCAGGGGCTCTGGCATCAGTTGGGATTAGGGTTTCTCACCCAGGCATTCTTCCTGCTTAGGCATCAGGATGGAAGTGTCTCCACTCTGGATATTTTCAAAGGCTCAGCTGGAACAATCAGAATACATACTTGATCTCCTGGGTGTTCGTGATTCTACTACACTACACCAGTCTCACTCCCCCCTTCCATCCCTACCTTTAAAATTTTTAATTCTGAGACTGGGTCTCATTAAGTTGCCAAAGCTGTCCTCACATTTTGCTTTTTCTTTTCTTACTTTTTTTTTTTTTTTTTTTGTCCTCGAACTTTCAGTCCTCTTGCCTCAGCCTCCTGAGTTGCTGGGATTACTACAGGCATGTGCCACTGTGCCTGGCGCTCTATACCACCTCTTGGGTGAAAGGAAAAATAGATGTAGAAGTACGTAATCCCTTATTTTATATTGTTAACATTTTTTCTATTGAAAAGAAATGAGCAAAATGCTTGAATAATTAGGGAAGCTTTTAGAAAATATTGTGTCAGTAAATTATTATGCCCCTTTGTAGTTAGAAAAGTGATACAGCTACATGGCCAGGATGTTTTTATATGACAGCAACAAAATGTAGAAGGGTATTTCACAGTTTTCATTTGTTGCCTGCAAAGCATCTGTTCTGTTCTTGGTTTTGCCCTTCAGCAGCTACTCAAGTTACTTAACCTTCCTGTTCTTCAGGTTTTTGAATCTGTAAAAGATATTTGTAATGACCTAATTTTAAAGGTAATATATCCTTGTCTAAAAGTAAATATGGATGGGGGCTGGGGATGTGGCTCAAGCAGTAGCGTGCTCGCCTGGCATGCGTGCGGCCCGGGTTCAATCCTCAGCACCACATACAAAGATCTTGTGTCCGCCAAAAACTAAAAAATAAATATTAAAATTCTCTCTCTCTAAAAAAATTTTTTAAAAAAGTAAATATGGAAATGGAGAGTAGCACTCAGCAATGCTAGTTTCCCTTTCTCCCCCTTTAAAACTTTGTTAATGCGAGACAACATAAAAACTGAAAAATAAGACCTTGTCATTCCAGAGGAAATGACATTAGAGTTGCCACCAAACCCTGTAGCTATCATTTTGCAGACAGGTAATTTAAATCCAGCTGTGATCTTTCTACTACAATGTAGGAAACCTGTCTTATGATTTTGAGGGAGGTAGAATGCAGACCAGGAAAATTTGGGTACCAACAAAACAATAAAGACAAAGGGATGAATATACTGATAAGAGAAGGAAAGAGATCATTGCTCATGAGGTTCCTTTCTGCTATTTCTCTCTCAGTCCCTGGCTCTTTTCTGATCCTTTGGGGGTTGCCTTGCCTCTCCATTTCTCAAGTATGAGAAATTCTAGTAACTCCATATGTATCAGTATATATCTCAAACAATTTGTCCAAAACTGAACTGTACTTACTCATGGCCTCTCAGCAATTGCAACTATACCCTTTCAGCTCAAAACTTTGGAGTTATGATCAATGACTTTTATTGATCATGATCAGGATTTTTTTTTTTATAACATCCAGTCTATCCACTTATCATGAGCTGCACTGCCATACTAAATTGGTCAAAGCCATCCTGGCCTCTCCTGAATTCTTACAATGCTCTTAGTCCTCCACCCCTTTATGATTTCAGCTGCCACTGAAGGAGGACTCAGTCACTGACATACTCCATTTTGTCCATCTCTGCCTCCATTTGCCTCCAACTTTTTTGTCTTTCTGAGCCACTCTTTGGTATTTACTTTGGATTCCAGGAACAGGTTTGATGGATAAGCATCTTTATGACAAGGAACCAACAGTACCTCCAAGCAATGCCACCACTGAGCAGATCACCCCTTGATGAGATTGCCCTTACTAAGCAGGAGCAATGCCCCATGATGGAACCAAGGCTGTGCCCGCAAAGCAGGAGCAATCATGATGGGAATTGAACTGACCCCCTCAAGCAACAATGGCTTTCCAGGAGCTTCCTAGAACCAATCCCCAAATGATCAACCAGACCATGGCCTGACCAAGGCTCTCTCCGATCCTTACCTTTGCTGTAAAATCTCAGCGTTCCTGTCAACACCTTAGGTCACTGAACATCTTTATTTGTTCTTCCCAGTGTAGCCAGGCTGATAAAAGCGCTTTTTCTTCACCACAGCTGGTCTCCTTGATTGGCATATTGGGAAGGTGACTGAGCCCAGTCTGTTTGGGCCTCTTGCCCTAAAAACTCCAATGACATCATTCCACCCACTGCCCCACTGCAACAGTCCCTAAACCACACCAGCGTGTTTCTACTCAGAGCCTTTGTGCTTGCTGTTTACTTTGTCTGGAGAGCTTTTCCCCCAGGTAATGTTAACTCCTTCCTTCCTTTGGGTTATGGCTCTCACTGAAAATTCCTCTGACCACACTGTTTCAAACTGCAACCCTTTCCCTCTATAATCTTATTTTTTCTGAATAGTACCACCACCATTTGATACATTTTTCACTCTTCTTCCTTTCCCCAGTGATTGAACCAGGATGCTTTACCACTAAGCTACATCCCCAGCCCTTTTAATTTTTTATTTTGAGGCAGGGTCTTGCTAATATTTCCAGGCTGGGCTAGACTTCGAGTGGCTGAGATTACAGGAGTATGCCCCGCGCCCATTTTTCTTAATAGTTTTCCCCCAAGTAGGAAAAAAAAAAACTCTACTGGGACAAAGATTTTTTGAGTTTTCATTACCATTTTCTCGGCTCTTAGAACTGTATCCGGCCCAAAGTAAGCGCTTAATAAAATACCGTTGCACAGCAAGGTCCTGGCCCTGCTGCCGTGATCAGAGTATTTCATCCCAACCTTTAGAAATCAACAAAATCAAACTCCTCAGAGCTCGCAACGGACGGTTGCTGTACCTCTGAACTCGCAGGAGTGAATAGTGACCGCTCTTCCCGCCTCTTTGTGAAGACCAGCTAGGAAGCAGCTAGTCCGCTCAGGGAAGAATGTTTGGCAGCCGAGTTCCCAGCCGGAACGTTTCTGCGTGACTGCAGCGTGCTGCGGAAGAACGTTGGTGGTGCTCCTTTAGGACTGGGCGGCGCTTCCGGCAGAGAATCGTGCCCGCAAGATTGGTGAGTTGGCTGGTTGAGGTTCTTGCGGCGCCTTGCCCGGGCAAGCTGTCAAGTGAGGCGGCTAGTAGGGGACTTCGGGCCCAGGTCGTGTTGAATTGCCCTGGCTGGCTCCGTATGGTAGCAGGGAGCGTGTGAAGGCGGAGGAGGATGGCTTCCGTGCCGGGAGCCGTGGGGAAGCATCGGAGCTGCGGTTTGCGGGAATGGTTCTCTCAACCTAGGGCAGAGTTTTAGCAGTTATGCTCGGTTCGAGTTGGTGACCTACCTCCATCTGTGTTCTCTAAAAAGTTACCAGCTTCTGTGCCTCAAGTTCCATATCTGAAAAACGGGGACAGTAATCTCCCTTGTCTGTCTCATCACTTGTTTGGCAGAGTAAGGTGTAAGGGAAAGCTTTACAAATTGTGATGTTTGGGGAAGCTCCCATTTGTTTGCAGCATTCCGAATTCATATTAACAGCAATCACAAGTCTAGGCTCACTTTGGGGGATATGGATTTTCTGGGGTTGGATTCCAGGAAATGGATCAGCGACATATTTAAGATGATGAACTATTGGAAATTCATAAGCCATTGGAGATCTTCCAGAGTACCTCTTTCTTCAAGATGCATAAAACTCTTCTCTATTAATAGAATGAATTCTAAACATCCAACTTACTTTTGTACATCTATAGTTTGATGGTGCTCCTTTTCTTTCTCTGATTTACCATTGCAGATATTTCTAATGAAGATGTCCTTGTACACAATGACTTTCCAGCTTCCAGTTTCTACTCACTGGTTCTCACTTTGTTTATGAATTTCAGAGAATGAATAATTATAAACAATTAAAAATAAAATGCAATTTAAATATTGATGTGATGAATGGCAGGAGCCATGTTTTCAAAAATTGGAGTTTAAAAATATTGAGAACATTATGTGATCTTTTCTGTTTTTTAGTTATAGATGGACACAATACCTTTATTTTATTTACTTATTTTTGTATAGTGCTGAGAATTGAACCCAGAGTCTCACACGTGCTAGGCAAGTGCTCTACAACTGAGCCACAACACCAACCCTTCTGGTCTTGATGTTCACAATAAATCAAGATAACACAGGATCAAAATGTTCACTTTAGTCTCTATATTATGCTCCTACATGCATCATCAAATCTACAAGGCACCAACATAGGGTACTGAAATAGCACAAATGTTAAAACTATTGTCTAGTTCTTCATGATATTAAAGTCGGTCACCAAGTTTCCTTTCAATACAAGGTCATATTGTATGTTTAATTTGTGTCCTTATGAATTATGAGCCTTAAGTGATGAACTTTCAGGATTTCTTTCAGTAACAGTGAGTGGTTTATTTATGTAGTGGGAAATATACAGAATTTTAGTTAATAACATCTGTTGCAGTAGGTGCCAGAAAAAGAAGTGAAGCCTTAGAAGCAGGCTCCATACAACTTGTCAGTAGATTTTAATTCCAAATGTCTACTTATAGGTCAGGTCTTCAGATTTTATTATTTATTTTTTTGGTACTGAGGATTGAACCCATGGGCACTTTACCACTGAGTTACATTCTCAGTCCTTTTTATTTTAAATAGGGTCTCAGTGAGTTGTTGAGAATCTTACTAAGTTGCTGAAGTTGAACCTGGAATTTGTAATCCTTCTCTTTAGACTCAGTCACTGGGATTAGTGGTGTGTGCCACCATACCTGGCAGTTATACTTTTTTTTTTTTTTTAAATAGCTTTTTATAGAAGCAGTGAATACACAGAGGATAAAGTATTGGTTATGGTCCTTATTGCAAAAAATAATCTTTGTCTCTGCCAATTTCAGAGGATATGCTATTGTCCTCAGTGTCTTGGCACTTAAAGATTCCTTGGCCTGGCATGGTAGCAAATGTCTATAGTCCCAGCTACTTGGGAGGTAGATGCATGAGGATCACAAGTTCTAGTCCAACCTCAGCAACTTGGGAAGACCCTGTCTCAAAATAAAAAGGACTGGGAATGTAGCTCAGTGGTAAAGTGCCCCTGGGTTCAACCCCCAGTACCAACCCCCACCCCCAAAATCCTTTGATCCTTTATTTATGGAGGAAGGAAATTGAACATGCACTAGGAAGAGAGATGGCATTGGGAAAGGTGGAGATAAAGGTATTAGGGATGTTTATTACTTTGTTATTGTTCATGGGTTATTGTTCATTGATTTTATCCTAAATTATGAAAGAAATTGATGTAATAAGAACATACAGAAAAGAATAAATAAGCAAAAAAATCCAATTACTCTTCATCCTATCATGCAGTTGATACCACTTGTCCCATTTATTGAATATCAGTATTTCCTTTGTTTTTTTCTTAAATATTTGAGGTCATATTGTATGTTTAATTTGTGACCTTATGAATTATGAGCTTTAAGTAATGAACTTTCATTTTTCAAAACTTTTGATTATGCCAGGTGTATGGCACATGCTTGTAATCCCAGCTACTCTGGAAGCTGAGGTAGAAGGATTGTTAGTTCAGTCATCCTGGGCAACTTAAAAGACCCTGGCTCAAAAAAAAGGTGGGGTGGGGCACTGAGACTTTAAAGCTTATCTGAGTTCAATTCTCAGTACCTAAATGAATAAGTACTTTTGATTATAAGAAAATTCAAGCCTCCTCAAAAGTGGAGAGAGAGTATATGAATTGTCATTGTCTATCACTCAGCCATAATAATTTTCAGTTGTGGTTAATCTTGTTTTAGCTACCCTTGTACCTACTTCCCATAATTCTGTGATCTTGTCCAGTAATAAATCTATAAAGCATTTCTTTTTTTTACAATTAAAAAGATTCAAGGGGCTGGGGTTGTGGCTCAGCGGTACAATGCTTGCCTCACACATGTGAAGCACTGGGTTCAATCCTCACCACCACATAAAAATAAATAAACAAAAAAGATACTTATTTCTATTGGTGCCAAGTTTATTTATAAATACTCATATTCCTTATTGGAAATAGAAAAATAAAAAAGAGTTCCATGAAGGTTTTGTACTTTCATCCTATAGCAATTGAATAGACTAGAAACTAAAATAAGATGCCCTGAATTCTCAGTTTTTTACTTTTTAAAGTTTCTCTTGAACTTTCAAATAAGTGGATGTGTTTTTGTAAATATCTTTAGAAAACTCATGATATAATTTTTTTTTACAGAATGCTGAATAATACATTTTTAAAAATATGGATGAAGAACCTGAAAGAACTAAGCGGTGGGAAGGAGGCTATGAGAGGACATGGTAAGTAGGGCATTATTGCCCTCTTTTTTCTTTTGGACATTGTCTCTTTGTCTCTCTCTCCCTCTCTTTTAATTTAGTGAACTGTATTTTACATATGCTATAATTCTCCCATTTCCAATATATAATTCAGTGATTTGTTTTAGAAAATTTACTAAGTTGTGGAGCCATTTCTAGAAACGAGTTTTGGATTTTTTTTTTTTTTTTTTTTGATACTGAGGCTCAAACCCAGAGGTGCTTAACCACTGAGCTACATCCTCAGTTCTTTTTATTTTTTAAAACAGGGTCTTGCTAAGTTGCTTAGGGCCTCGATAAGTTGTTAAGGATGGCCTCGAACTTTGTATTCCTCCTGCCTGGCTTCCTGAGCTGCCGGCATTACAGGTGAATGCCACCGCCCCCTACCCAGTTTTGGAACATTTTAACCACTCCAATAAGATCCTTCATTCCTACTTATAATTAGTTTCATTTCTACCACCTGTAAACAATCACTAATCTACTTTCTATTTCTGGATATTTCACATAAGTAATCATACAATATGTGGTGTAGTGGGTCTAGAATTCATTTAACATACTATTTCAAGGGTCATCTATGTTGTAGTTTGTATTAGTACTTCATTCCTTTTTGCTGCTGAATAGTATTCCATTATATTGTTATACCGCATTTAAAAAAATATTTTTTAAAACATTTATTTTAATATTTTTTAGCTGTTGATGGACTTTATTTTTTATTTTTATGTGGTGATGAGGATTGAACCCAGTGCCTTATGCATGCTAGGCAAGTGCTCTACCTGTGAGCCACAACCCCAGCACCTGCTGTTATACCACATTTTTGTTTATCCATTCACTAGTTGATGGACATATAGGTTGATAATAGTTTTTGGCTATTATGAATAGTGCTGCTATAAAACATGCAAAAATGTACACATCTTTTATATATGTTTCATTTCTCTAGTTAATATCTTCAGCTTATCTTTTCAAACAATTATTTCTTATAGGGAAATTCTTAAAGAAGATGAATCTGGTTCACTTAAAGCTACAATAGAAGACATTCTCTTCAAGGCAAAGAGAAAAAGGTATATAAATCCTTCTAAGTGTGTTAGAAAAGGAAAATGCATTCCATAAAGCCTTTCACCATCTATAATCATACTTAATACTTCCTTTCAGCTGTGTTTCAGAGAAACTAACTTCTTGTCTGAATAGGGAGAAAGAACTAGCAACCTAGTCTGTATCAGTTGGGAAATGGTCTTCAGGAACTATCTATAATGCTTATAATTATATTAAAAAATTAATAATTTACTTCACTAAAAGGTACATATTTGTTGGAAAGTTGTATTGAGTTTTTTGATAGTATATGGTGTTCCATTAAAATGTTTGTATAATTTTAACAGAGTATTTGAGCACCATGGACAAGTGCGACTTGGAATGGTATGTTATTAGTTTTTCCTTTACTAATATGGAATAGTTTGGATTAAAGGAACATTCTGGCTTGATAGACTAAACAATAGTAAAAGACAAACCTTATAAAAGAATATATTAAAAATATATGTACAGAATACGTGAATATTAAATGCCACTTTTATTTCTTTTTTTTTTATTAGCTATACATGACATTACAATGATCTTGGCAGTTCATACATTTGAATCAATTGGGGTATAATTTCTCATTTTTCTGATTGTACAGATTGCAGAATCACATTGGTCATACCATCACCTATATACATACAGCAATCATAATATCTATTCTGCTGCCCTTCCTAAATGCCACATTTATTTCTTACTCAAAAATGTACTTGGAAATTTTTCCTACACTTTATCCCTTTTTTTTTTGGGTAGATGCGCCACCTTTATGTGGTAGTGGATGCATCAAGGACAATGGAAGACCAAGATTTAAAGCCTAATAGACTGACATGCACTTTAAAGGTATTGTAAAATCATTTAATATACTAAATGTAGGAAATTCTAAAGGAAAAAAATTTAAGAATGTAATAAGTTTTTTTTTTGTTTTTTTTTTTTTTTAGTTAATATAAATGATAACTAAGTAGAAGTGCTATCTGGTCATTTTGGGAAATAATAAAACAAAATAGCTAATTATTTGTGTGTTTAATTTCTACCCTCCCTCCCCAAATCAGCATCTTGCTTTGTGAGTTCTCCATTTTCTTTACTGAGTCTTCATTCTCCTTTGACTTAATAGAATTTGTCTTGTCAGTTTACAAACACATTCATATCTTTCCTAATTTATAAAAGCCTACTATCAATTGTGCTTTTCTTCCCTGGCTTCATTGGATCTTTTCCTTGTTTGCATTGTTTTTAACATGTCCAAATGGGTCTTTTCTTTTGAGATGGGATCTTGCTTGGTCTTGAGCTCATAGCCTCAAGAGATTGTCCTACCTTAGCTTCACCAGTGACTGGTATTACAGGTACTTTTCACTGTGCCTGGCCTGAATCCATCTTTTAAAACCTAGCTCATTTCTATCTTATCATCCACCATTTCAAATACATGTTTTTACTATTTACTATTTTGATAGCATCTATAAGTTTAAAAATCATGAGAAGTAGGCTGAGGATATAGCTCAGAGGCAGAGAGCTTGTCTACAGTCTGCAAAGTCCTGGGTTCCATTCCTAGCAGTTCAAAAAATTAAAAATAAAATAAAACATGAGAAGTGATGCTTGATAAATAGGTTTCACCGAACATTAATGGGACATGTTCTTTGTGGTTGTTATTTTTCCCTTATGTAGTATTTCCTTTTTGTTTTCTTCAAACAGTTGTTGGAATACTTCATAGAAGAGTATTTTGATCAAAATCCTATCAGTCAGGTATGTAGACAAGTGCAAGAATTCAAATAAAAATCCAATTTTCCTGCGACATATACATATATTTTTTAAAAATAGGACTATTCTATGATTAAGAAATTCAGAGTGTGTATCCATTTCTGATACACTTATCAATGAAAAACAAAATAACTCTATAAGTTAAACAATATACAGTGAACTTATAGCTAAATTTATTTGTCAGAACACTGAGAAAAAATTTCTCCTGTTTTGCTTATTTCTTCTATAGGTACTAATTTTAGTTAAATAAATTCTTATCAAGAGGAAATAATTTTATATGAAATTAATAATCATTTTTGTTTTTATTTTGAGATTGGAATAATTGTAACTAAGAGTAAAAGAGCTGAAAAACTGACTGAACTCTCAGGTATGCATAAAACAACCTTTACAGGACTCAAGGACTTTGCTTTAATTATCCAATTTTTTTAATCCTGTTCATAGGGGTTGCCTATTAAGTAATATGAGGTTGTCCTCTGTGCTTTGTAGGTGAAACAACTTAATAATGTCACCTTCCACCCCTGTTAATCTCTTGGGATCTAAGATTAACTGTTGTTGTATTTGATTTAATTTAATTTTTTTTTTTTTTTTTTTGCTTTGCTGGGGATTGAACCCAGGTCTTTGTATATGCTAGGCAAGTGCTGGACCCCTGAACTACACCCCCAGCCAGGATGAACTATTTTACGTTGAAGTCTCCACAGTAGTGAATAATAATATTATGTTAAATGTAAATGTGTTTAAGACATGTATATTCTTATCCTGAAAATATTAAAATAACTTCATTATAACCATTCATAAAATCCACTTAATCTTTCACTTAATTTTTTGTTTTTTAATACTGAGGCTTGAAACAGGGTGCTTTACTCCTGAACTACATCCTCATTCTTTTTTTTATTTTTTATTTTGAGACAGTACCTTACTAAGTTGCTGAGGCTTGCCTCAGCCTCCTGAGTCATTGGGATTACAGGTTTGGGCCACCATACTCTACTTAATAAATTTTCGAAAAACATTTTTGTGGCAGTTGTACTTGACCTGAGTAGCACAATGTATTGTATATAGTGTAATTGAAGCAAAATCATATGAAGAGCTATTCATAGGTTTACACTTGAGTAGGCAGCAACAATTATGTCATGAAAGCTGCTCACCTACCAGTGATAATAAGACATGCTGATTTCAGAGATTTTAAATGTGGAAATATATTGGTCTTTAAAATGATGATCTATGGCCTTGTGTTGGTACACATCTGTAATCTCACCTACCTGGAAGCCTGAGGCAGAAGGATCACAGTTTTGAGGCCAACCAGAGCAGTTTTACAAGTTCTTGTCTCAAATAAAAATAAAAAAGGCTGGGGATGTAGCTTAGTGATAGAGCACTTGCCTAGCATGTACAAAGTTCTGGGTTCGGTTTCCAATTCTAGGGAGAAAAAAAAAAAAGATGAACTATGGAAATATGAAGAGTAAAAAAAGTATGCATATGCTCTTGGTTAATATTATTTAAAAATATGTGTGCTGTTGGATATAAAGAGACAATTATTTGTGTTCTGGTTTTCAATAGGAAGTGAGATTATCTACCAAATATTTTTGATAAAAGTGCAACTTGATAAATATATATATATTTTTTTTTTTTTGAAGGCAGTCGGTTATTTAATATCATAAATATGTAAATTTTAGAAAAAGTATATATTTCCGTGTTATATATACATAGCATTTTATTAAAACTAGGTTATTCTATTTTTATTTTAGGAAACCCAAGGAAACATATAACATCTTTGAAGAAAGCTGTTGATATGACCTGTCATGGAGAACCATCTCTTTATAATTCCCTAAGCATGGCTATGCAGACTCTAAAGTTAGTATTTTATATTTCTTATTTATAATTGGCTTAAAAGTTTTTTGAATCAGTTAAATTGAAATGATAATATATTAACATGGGTCTCTGTAAAGCCAGTTATGACAAAATAGTTAAGTAGGAAAAATATGTAATATCATGTATGATATTTATTTTAGTGTTAGTTAGTAATTTTTATTTTACATTTTAGTAGGTGAATTATATCTTTTTTTTTTCCTTTAGTACTGAGGATTGAACCCAGAGGTGCTTAACCACTGAACCACATCCCTAGTACTTTTTATTTTTTATTTTGAGACAGAGTCTTGCTAATTTGCTAATTTCCTGAGGCAGGACAATCAGGGCCTCACTAAATTGCTGAGGCTGGTTTCAAATTTGGCAATCCTCTTGTTTCACCCTCTTGAGTCACTGGGATTACAGGTCTGTGACAACCACAACTGGGTATACCTAATTTTTGAAGAATTTATATTAGAGCTTGGGATATAGCTTATTGGTATAGGGCTTGCCTGTCATGTATGAGGCCTTGGGTTCCATCCCTAGCACTGGGGGAGAAAAGAGAAAGAAAAATTTATATTAAAGTGTTTAAAATGCTGGGCATGGTGTTACATGCCTGTAATCCCAGTGGTTTGGGAGGCTGAGCCAGGACTATCAGGAGTGCAAAGCCAGCCTCAACAATTTAGCAAGACCCTGTCTCATAAAAAAGGCTGGGGATGTGGCTTAGGGGTCAAGTGCCCCTGAGTTCAATCTCTGGTACCAAAAAAAAAAAAGTTCAAAATATACTAAAAATTCATTACTATGCAGTGTTGAAACAAATTAGGTATTCTGTGGTCTAAATGTGTAAGCTATGTGTAATGTTCTCTCTAGATAAATCTTTTGCTAGTTTTATTTGTTGACCTAATTGGAGTATATTTTATCTTTCTTTAGACACATGCCTGGACATACAAGTAGAGAAGTCCTAATCATTTTTAGCAGCCTTACAACTTGTGATCCATCTAATATTTATGATCTAATCAAGGTAGAACCAATATATCAAAACTGAAGTTACAGCTCTAAAGAAAATTCTGTAGTGAATTTATTATTAGCTTTCAGAGCATTATTTTCCAAATACATTAATTCTTAATTATTTTTCTTCTTCCCTTAAAATCTTTTATTTTCTCGAATTTTATGAAGACCTTAAAGGCAGCTAAAATTAGAGTGTCTGTTATTGGGTTATCTGCTGAGGTTCGAGTTTGCACTGTACTTGCTCGTGAAACTGGTGGTATGTATCTATTGTCTTCAATATTTATTCATAATTACTGTCAAAGAAATAACATTAATTGGAGTGCTTTAATCTGCTTTACACCACTAAACTTATATAATTTCCTATCCCATGCCCAATATATGAACAGTCATCTGAAATATATTATTGATTCTATAAGAAATCATTTCAAAATGCAGTGAATTTTTAGTCATTATGTCAGTGTTTAGAGAAAGTATTATAACTCTTGAAAAGTTAAAATTTCACTGTAAATCTTTATAAAGATTTCATAACTTTGCTTTTACTAAATTATAATTACTGTTCTAAATTATAATTACTATTATTCCTAGAAAAGTTGATTTAGAGATATTACTTAAATAAGTTTTTAAAAAAATGATAATTTAGCTAAAAATCATTATTTTGAAAATTACATTTTCTGATGGTAAAATTTTTATAGAATTATATAGAAATTATAATTTGTTCTTATGTCTACAAAGCTGGTATTTTTTCTTTTGCTTTTCATGTTAGGCACATACCATGTTATTTTAGATGAAAGCCATTACAAAGAATTGCTAACACATCATGTTAGTCCTCCTCCTGCCAGCTCAAGTTCTGAATGCTCACTCATTCGTATGGGTATGTGTTTATTTTGTGTAATTTTAAAAATGCATATTTTGCTTCAAACTAGGCTTTCTGTTTTCATTTGTGTAAGTTAACATTTAAGAAAATAAACTTATTAATATAACAATTTTGGAAAATACAGAGAAGTAAAGAAAATTAAAACTACCCATAGTTCTTGTCACCTACACAATACTCCTGGCTTTCTTTATCATTTAGCTGGAAAGGTATGAATGTATTGTGTTTTAAAGAAAAATACTTGCATTAAGACATTTTTAAAATAAGCTACAAAATCTCTGGATTATGTTATTAAATCTATTTAATACAAGGATGGCTCACATCTGTAATCCCAGCAATTTGGGAAGCTGAGGTAGGAGGATCAAAGCCAGCCTCAGCAACTTAGTGAGACCCTGTCTCAAAAATTAAAAAGGGTTGTGGATGTGGCTCAATGGTTAAGTCCCTTGTACCAAAAACAAACAAACATAAAAAACTGTGTAATATAAATTGTGCAAAGACAGAGGATTACAGGGAAATACACTAGATTGCTCAGTCATTTTTTTCTGGAGAGATAAAATGTTTGGTTTTGGGTCATTTAAAAAAAATTGCTTTGTAGCTGGGTGTGGTGGCATATTCCTGTAATCCCAGTGGTTTAGGAGGCTGAGGCAGGAGGATTGAGAGTTCAAAGCCAGCCTCAGCAATTTAGTGAGGTCCTGTCTCTAAATTAAATACAAAAAAGGGCTGGGGATATGGTTTGGTGGTTCAGTGTTCTTGGGTTCAATCCTGTGTGTGTGTGTGTGTGTGTGTGTGTGTGTGTGTGTGTATGTGTAAAAGTTTGTTTTCCTGTGTCTTCCAAATATTTTATAATAAAGTTTGTTACCCTTTCATTGAAAAAATATGTAACTTTTTAAATATAACTTTTCTTGTTTAATATGCTTTTTAAATGTCAATGAGATGAAATGCTTTTCTACTTTATTTTTGTCCATAACTGGCCAACCTGTCTTTCCTATTTTTTTCAGTTATAATATAATATTAGTATCTACCTGTGTGTTGCAGAGACTGAATTAATACAAATAAAACATTTAGAATATTGCTTGATGTAACATTCAGTACATTTTAGATATTATAATGGGTAAGTTTGTTTGATTTACTGATATAGCTTCTTATTCCATTTTAAAATTATTGTTTGAAATTATAATTTGTTCTTCAAACTGATTTGTTAGAGTCCTTTAGGACTTTAGAGTCCTTTAATCACCTGATGCACAGGTTTTTGTAGTTAGTCATTCATCTTTACATTTTTTTTTTTTCTTTTTTTGTGACAGGATCTTGTTATATTGCTCAGGCTGGACTTGAATTTCTGGGGTCAAGGAATTCTCCTGCCTCAGTTTCCCAAGTAACTAAGAAAATTGGCATGCTCCACTGTGCCACCTTTACTTTTATGTATTTTGTTTGTTTTTTGTGATGCTGGGGATTAAACTCAGGGACTTTTGCATACTAAGCATGCGCTCTACCACTCAGCTACTCTCTTGTTGATTTTATTTGTTTTTGTATTTTTGTTTTTTTTTTTTGGTACCAGAGATTCAACCTAGGATGCTTAACCACCAAGCCACATCCCCAGCCCTTTTTTTTTTTCCAATTTTATTAGAGACTAGGTCTTGCTGAGTTGATTAGGGCCTTGCTAAGTTGCTGAAGCTGGGCTTGAACTGATGATCCTCTTGAATTGCTGGGATTACAGGCATGCACCACTCTGCCCAGCTGATTTATTTGTTTGTAGATATATTTAAAAGTTTTATGTAATGAGAACTTTTTAAAAATAATTTATAATAATGTATAATTTATAATAACTTATAATAATTTAATAGTTTCTGCATTTCCTGTTTTCAGAATTTAGTATTATATAAATAAAGCAAACTTCATGAAATTTTTTAAAAATACATACAAACTTTTTACTTGTTGATGGACATAATATCTTTCTTTATTTTTATGTGGTGCTGAGGATAGAACCCAGTGCCTCATGTGCAAGGCACGTGCTCTGCCACTGAGCCACAATCCCAGCCCCACATTCCAAAATTTTAAACATAAAAATATTTGCTTAGATAAAGTGAAAAAGAACTAGGTAATATAAGCTTGCATTGTGTTGTTAAAGTATATAAAACTTATGAACTAGTATTCTTTTTAAAAAGCAGTATAATTAGTATTAAGTTAAAAATCCAGATGTGAGCTTTAGACTCGATTTCATACACAGACAGGTTTTTCACCTATTATTTGTAGCTTGGAAATATGATCAGTGTATTATACTAAAATAAGTGTATGTTTTTAAGAGGCAGAAAAGAGACTTTTTGTACAACTTTATTTTCTGGTAGAAACATTTTTAGTTTCTAGTCCTAGAATTCTGTTCTTTGCTTGGAGAAAGAAATCAATACATTTTTTTTCTATGAAGGGTTTCCTCAGCACACCATTGCTTCTTTGTCTGATCAAGATGCAAAACCCTCTTTCAGCATGGCGTAAGTAAAGATCTATTGTCAGTGATATTTTAATATTTTAAATTCCTTCTGCTAAGTTATAAATTTTTAAATGCATCTGAGATATAGAAGATTGGCTTTATAGAAGATTACTTTATATGTTGACTTCTATAGAAGATTGCTTTCTATGTTGCCATAAAAAGGAACGACTATATGCTTCTATGGTGTGACCTTTTCAAATATATCACTAAGTTAAAAAGCAAGATAGAGAGAGGTGTGTAATATGCTACCAGTCATCTAAAAATAAGGTGGAGATGTGAATAGATATACACACTTGTTCATGTTAATAATAAAAGCAATAATAATGGAAATAGAAAGTGAAAACTAAACAATGTTTACCTTGGGCTGGGGATGTGGTTCAAGCAGTAGCGTGCTTACCTGGCATGCGCAAGGGTTCGATCCTCAGCACCACATAAAAATAAAATAAAGATGTTGTGTCCACCGAAAACTTAAAAAAAAATAAATATTAAAAAATTCTCTCTCTCTCTCTCTCTCTCTCTCTCTCTCTCTCTCTCAAGAAAAAAAAAAAAGTTTACCTTGGTGGATGTGTGTGGGAAAAGGCAAGGTCATAGAACATAGACTTTTCTGAGTATACCTTGTTTTAAATTTAGGAAAGTGAATATTCAGAGTCATAGTCAAGACCTCCTCATAAAGGAGTAACAGACTAGATTTACCCATATTTATTGTCCTCCCCACAAAACCAGACAAAATACATAAAAAAAATGGTTTTCAGACATAAGACAATAGGCAGTATAGGTAATGGTTCCTAAAAGAAAGGAAATGAGTGAGGTAGGTCCTATGCCTGCTTCAGCTTACTACCTAGAATTTCCAGGTTGTAGTGCAGAGTTTGGGCATTAAATGACAAAGTTCTGCATTTGGGGAGGCTGAGATAGCTATGATTTTGTCAGAGAGGAAAAAGTTGCACAGAAGAACTCTCTGGAGATCCCATGAGCAGAGACTTGCTCATCAGTCTTTAGCTGAGTGTTGATCAGTATATTTGTATGAGGAAAATGTTGGAAACCAGGGAAACCACTGGAAACCAGCAAATAGAACAATCCCCAGAGCTCCTACAGGGCAAAGAACAGTTCATATTCTCACCAGTTTGTGGAAAGACCTCTTTTTGTGGAAGACATTTAATAGAGTCCACAATAACAGAACCACATTAATCATAGATTAATGGCTGCTCCGGACCAGCCAAACAATGCTTAAAAGCAGGTTTTGAACAGATAAAATTATTTTCAAGTTACTTAAGTATATTGCAGAACAGAGCCCAAAATATTTAAAGTCATTAAAAAAAATCTATTTCCCAAATCAAAGTAAAATTCTTATTGTCTAGCAGCCAATCAAAAATGAAAGAAAGAAAAACTAGGTTCTGGGCCTAGTAGTACACACCTATAATCCCAGCAACTGGAAAGGCTGAGGAGGAATATAGTGATTTCCAGGCCAGCCTCAGCAACTTAGCAAGATGCTGTCTCTAAATCAAAAATAAAAAGGAATGGGTCAATGAGGCTCAATGATAGAATGGCCCTGGGTTCAATCCCCGGTACTGCAAAAACAAAAAAATGACTAGGCATAGAAGACAAAATATGACCTATAACAATGAGAAAAATTATAGACTGGAAACATAGCTAGAAAAAAACACAGTTGATAGAATTAGTAAGCAAAGATATTAAAATAGCAATTGTAAATATACTCTATAAGTTCAGGAAAGTAGAGGAGAACTTGAGAATGATAAGAGATATGAAAATATAAAAAAAGTCCAAGTCAAAATTTTAGAAATGAAGAATACATTAGATTGGATAGGATAGTTGAAAAAATACAAAGGATAAGGATTAATAACAGATTAGTCACAGTAGAGGATTAGTGAATTTAAAGACAGTCAAATGTCAAGATAAAAAAGAGAAAAAAAGACAAAAAAATGAATATAGCATTAAGTGATCTATAAGATATACTCACATATTTTCAAATAAATTTTAATAGATTATAAATTAGAATCCAGAGTTGAAGATAAAGAAAGGTAATATACTTTTTTTAGCTCCAACTTTTTCATCTTTATGTATATATCACTTTTCCAAAGTAATTTTTTTCCCCCATAGACATTTGGATAACAACACTGAGCCAGGACTTACATTAGGAGGCTATTTTTGCCCACAGTGTCGTGCCAAGTACTGTGAACTTCCTGTTGAATGTAAAATATGTGGTAAGACACCAATTATTTATTATTTGGTAAATTAATTTTAAATAACTTCCTCATCTATATTGCTGCTAAAATAAATGTAAATGTTGACTCCTGTGTTTCTGGATTTAATATGTGCTAAGAGAAATTGATTATGTTTTTCATTGAGTACCCAGTACTCTACTTCCACGAATAAACATAGCATTATGAAGAGTTTCCTGATTCTCTTTCTGGGAAAAAAAAAAAAAAAAAAAGTGTATTTTTTCAAGCTATTGCAGTAGATGTAGAAGACATTTTTCTAGTACCTACCTTTATGATATATATATATATATATATATATATATATATATATATATATATATGATATATATATGTCATATATATCATATAATTTATATTTGTATGTAGAATAAGGAATTAAAGTAACAGAATTATAGAATTTTATTTAATTTATGAGTAAGCAGATAGGCCAACAGAGGTCACATACTTAGTGACATTTGGCTTTTCAGCCATTATCTTCATGAGGTTTGGGTTATTAAACATGTCATTGTTTTATGTGTTAGGTCTTACTTTGGTTTCTGCTCCCCATTTGGCACGGTCTTACCATCATTTATTTCCTTTGGATGCTTTTCAAGAAATTCCCCTGGAAGAATTTAAAGGAGAAAGGTATATGAGTTTTAATTAACTTATTATCTGTTACAAGTACTGAGTAAATTAGTCTATATAATATTACTACTTTTAAAAAGATAGTCATATTAATCTGAGTAAGATTACTTCTAAAACAGAAAATGAGATGTAGCCTTATGACTTGACTGACTGACTCATTATTGAATAGATCTGAATCTTAATCTATTAATCTCTCTAACCTCACTTAATTGTAATAAGAATGATATATTGGTAAATCAGTTCTTTAAAAAGAAAAAGCATGTTTTTTTAGTAAAATGTTCTCATCATATCCAGTTTTTAACTACAACAGTTTAACAGTTTAACTTTCAAAATTTCTGATTACTTAATAGTTGACTATCTTGAACTCTAGCATACTAATGAAAATAAGAGGTTGGCAGAACATAATTAATCTGGAACCTGTAAGTATTTTCATTAGTGATATTTCTATGAAATCTTACTAGTAAAGACTGAAGTAAAGGTGGTCTGTTATTGAACAGTTTTAGAAAAGTAAACTGGGCATGGTGGTGCATGCCTATAATCTTATTGACTCAGGAGGCTGAGGCAGGAGGATTGCAAGTTCGTAACTAGCCTCAGCAACTTAGTAAGGCCCAAAGCGACTTAGTGAGATGCTGTCTCAAAATAAAAAGGACTGGGGATGTGGGATAGTGGTTAAGCACCTCTGAATTCAATCCCTGGTACCAAAAAAAAAAAAAAAAGAGAGACAGAGAAGTAAAGGTTTACTTTTAAGACCATCCAGTACAAGTATGAAGGCACATGTCTGTAATCTTGACTTGGTCAGTTGAGGCAGGAGGATTGCAAATTTGAGGGCAGCCTCAGTAATTTAATGAGACCCTGTTTCAGAAGAAAGGCTGGGGTGTAGCTCAGTAATAGAAGAAGGCCTCTGGGTTTAATCTCCAGTAACACACACACACACACACACACACACACACACACACACATAAAAGTAAAAATTCCAAGATTTAAAAACCACTGACTAGCAGACAATTATGTATCCATCCATCTCCTTGCTTTTACATGTAAAAAAACATTTGGAAGTCATTTCATTTTATATAAGCATATTTAGATCTTTGTATGTGTATGTGGTATTGGGGATTGATCTCATGGCCTTGTACATACTAGGCAAGTGAACTATCACTAAGCTACATCCCCAGCCCTTTTTATTTTTTCTGTATTTCTTATTGGTGCATTATGATTATACATAATAGTGGGATTTGTTGTTACATATCATGCACAAATATGACAGTATAATTAGGTTGATATCATTCCCTAGTAGCTCCTCTTTCTTTTACCTCCTCCCTTCTCTGGTCTCCCTACTGTTTACATGTGATCCTCCTGAATACCTTTTCTTTTCCTTTTCTTTCTTTCTCTTTTCTTTTTTTAATTTTTTAAAACTTTTGCTTCTACATATGAGAGAAAACATAAGGCCCTTGATTTTCTGAGTTTGGCTTATTTTACTTAATGCTCTCAGGTTCCATCCATTTTTCTACAAATGACATAATTTCGTTCAAGTTTTTTCTTTCTTTCTTATTTTATTTTATTTTGAGGAGCTTAATTCTTTCACAGAATCCTAGTTCAAAAAGCATGTGCAGGGGGCTGGGGTTGTGTGTGGTTCAGTGGTAGAGTGCTCACCTAGCATGCTTGGGGCACTGGGTTTGATCCTCAGCACCACATAAATGTAAAATAAAGATATTATGTCCACCTAAAACTATAAAACAAATATTTTTTAAAAAGTATGTGCATATATTTCAAATATTAAAAAAAGCATGTGCATATATTTAACTTTAATAAAAAACAAAATTTTAGGCTATCTAATGACCTTGGAACATACTGTGAGATTTTAAATACTGTTGATTTTTCATTACTTATTAAAAGATTCTAATTATTGAGACTTTGCTGAATTACTTTAATGAGTGAATTCTTAAAAAAAAAAAAAAAAAAGAAAGGAAGGAAGGAAGGAAGAAAGAAATTGATTCTTAAACTCTCTTTTTCAGATTTTGTTATGGATGTCAGGGGGAGTTGAAAGACCAACATGTAAGTTCATGGCTTTCTAAAAGTTAAGTAATATATGAGAAATACTGAGAAAATGGTACAATAATAAGTTTTCAATAGTTGTTGAAGATCAGGCTTTTATCAAGTTACTCTCTAAATATAATTACAGTAGGTAAATTTAGAATGGGAAAATAAATAGTAGTTTCATCATTCTGCATTTAAGCTTTGCTCTAAAGATACTTTAGTACCTTGTCTTCTGCTTTCAAGCTATATTGCATTAAGCTTGGAAGCATTTTAGATGTTTTTTCATATTATACTTTAGGTTTTGTTATAACTCATTTTGAAGTTGCCAAAGATAAAAAATTGTGCCAATGAACCACATAAAAAAAACTTAATAAAAAAAAAATATATATATATATTGTGCTAATGAGAAAATATTTTTTAAAAAGTTTAAGGACAGAGCTAGGTATGGTAGAGTGCTTCTATAGTCCCAACTACTCAGGAGACTGAAGCAAGAGGATCACTTGAGCCCAGGAGTTTGAGGCTACCCTGGGCAGTGTGGCTAGACTACATCTCAAAACAACAAAAAGAAACTTTAAAAAAAATTCTTGGCTGGAGTTGTAGCTCAGTGGTAAAATGCTTGCATAGCATGTATGAGGCACTAGGTTTGATCCTTAGTACCACATAAAGATAAATAAATAAAATAAAGGTATTGTGTTCTATCTACAACTAAAAATTTAAATATTTTTTTTTTTTTAAGAGAGAGGGAGAGAGAGAGAGAGAGAGAATTTTTAATATTTATTTTTTAGTTCTCGGCGGACATAACATCTTTGTTTGTATGTGGTGCTGAGGATCAAACCTGGGCCGCACACATGCCAGGCGAGCGTGCTACCACTTGAGCCACATCCCCAGCCCAAATTTAAATATTTTTGAATATAGCCAAATTGAATATGTAAACTTTTATATATGCAAATATATAATATAAATTGTTTCTAGCTTTAGTTTTTTTACTACTTAACCTACATGTTGACATTTAAAACTGTACTTTATAAATTATATTAAATCTTAATTAGAAGTGTTGCTTGTTTTGGGCCAAGGGCATAACTCAGTGGTTGATCTTGTACTTTGCATGCTAATAAGATGCTGGGTTTGATCTCCACCACAGAAAAATTTTTTAAAAAGTATTACTTAAAAAAAATCAATAAATTATAAAAAAGAAGAAACAAAAACGAAAAAGGAAAACAACAACAACAAAAAAAGTATCTCTTATTTATTCTACTTTCATGTTTCATAAAACGATTTTGTTCAATTTTATAGAAAGATGAGTTTTTTTCTGTCTTATGTGTCATTGACATATTCTTTAAAGTTTTAATTGAAAGGGAGATATAACTTGTAATTAGAAGTTCATTCTTAAAACTAAATGTATTAATTTTTTTTAATGTAGAACACTTTCTTTCTTTTTTTCTTCCTTTCTTCCTTTCTTCCTTCCTTTCTTTCTTTCTTTTCTTTCTCTCTTTCTGATTGAACTCAGGGGCACTTGACCGCTGAGTCACGTCCCCAGTCCTATTTTGTATAACAAAGTTCCTTTTTAAAACTTTTTGGTACTGGCGATTGGACCCAGTGGTACTTTGCCACTGAGCTACATCCTTAGCCCTTTTTATTTTTTATTTTGAGATAAAGTCTTCTTAAGTGTCTCAGACTATCATAGAATTTGTGATGCTCCTGCTTCAGCCTCCTTATTAACTAGGATTTCAGGCATGTGCCACCATGCCTGGCTCTTTCTCTGTCTCTCTTTTTTTTTTTTTTTTTGGTACCAGGGATTGAACCCAGGGACGCTTAACCACTTAGTCACATTTCCAGCCCTTTTTTAAAATTTTTAGAGACAGGGTTTTGCTGAGTTATTTAGGGCCTCACTTAGTTGCTGAGGCTGGCTTTGAACTCATGATCCTCCTGCCTCAGCTTCTCTAGCTTGTGGGATTATAGGTGCTCGCCACCATGCCCTTTTCCTCATTTCTAAGGGATGGTTTGGGGAAAAAAATAAATTGCCCCAGATTTGAGATTGCATGGTACATTGGAAGTCATAAAATAGATGGGTAAGGGAAAATATAGGGATATAAAAGAGCAAAGCAACTTGAATTTCTTCTAGCTATGCTGTACTTTAGGAAACTATAGTTTTATTCACTAAGTATTTTTTCTTTTTGCTGCAGGTCTATGTTTGTACTGTGTGCCAAAATGTTTTCTGTGTGGACTGTGATGTTTTTGTTCATGACTCTCTCCATTGTTGTCCTGGCTGTATTCATAAGATTCCAACTCCTTCAGGTATTTGATTCTAGCATGTAGTACATACTGTGTGTGCTAAAAAGAAATTTGTAACTAAATTTGTAAATAAAATGATTCTTTAGAAAAACAACTGAGAAGAAAATCTGATTTAAGGAATTTTTTGCTAAAAAAAATATTTTATAAAATTTTTTATTTGTGTACTATCACAGAAATGCCCAGAATTCAATAGTATTTTATTCAATTTGTGAATAATAATTAATAATAATAATTTGTTTTCAAGTTATTATGCATTATGGGTAAATTACTTATAATGATTACTTATAATGATTAAATTGATGTGATAATCTTGTTTTATAATTGAAGTGAATATAGAATTTTTGTGTTATAATTTCATAATTTTGTGTAAAATTGAAATAAATTAAAATTTAGTATAAGATGAAAATTAATAAGGTATGAAATTAATACATATTATGAAATGATATACTACTACATCCACTAAAGTGTTCTTTTTAGACTTAACTAAATATTTGGAAGATAATTATAAAGTTAATATGTCTGCAATTATTTGTGACTATTACCAATAGTCTTTAGGCTGAACACTCAAGCTCACAAGACTGCTGTGGTTGCTACCACTCAAAGGAATATTAAACTAGAATAGAAGCCAGGGTGTAGGGCATCATCAAATTTTTGTTAGCAGTCCAGGCACAATTTAGCAATCAGGAATCATTTAGCAATACAATTGACATTCTTAGCTTTATTAATTACATAGTAAGAGCTTGAAAGCTTAACTACAGGTGAGATTTAAATACAGCAAGGAAAAAGGTCTTATTAACTCTTTTACTCTCATATGCTTAATCTATTATTTTAAAATATTTTACTTAATAGAGTATGTCTAATTCTAATGTTTTGGTTGTTTGGTATCTGAGACTGATTTACCATATATACTTCAAGCTAATAAAACCAAAGTTGTGGTGTCTGTGGTGTCCCTGTTAGCCTCACTGATTTTCAAACCCTGGGACTACCCTTTTCAACTTTTGCATTAGGATCATCAAAGAAACTTAGGTGAGAATGTATGATAGAGTCTGTTTTAGGTTCAGTGCAGATATATCATTATAGACAGAACTTTTTTCTAGATATTTCCTGTTGAGAGTGAACAAGTCTTCCATAGCAAAGGTATGTGTATTTTATATCTGTAAATATTAGTCACTCTAGATAGTGTTTCATTATGCAATTTGTGATTTTATAAATAAGAATTCTTAGTGAAAAGTATTATTGGTAAAGATAATGTAATCTCACCCTGGAGAGTCTATTCAATAAATCTTTTGTGAAGCCTAGAAATAAGCATTTTCAGCAAGCACACACTTGAACACACAAACACACAGACATAAGGCAACCAAAGTAACAGGTGTTTCTCTCAGGATTCATATTCCTGAGCCTAGACTCAGTAGATCTTTATGTGGAAACTGTAAGGGTCTGGCGAAGCATCGGAGAAAGAGACCACCAAGAGACAGCTCATGCAATTGCAGAAGGAGATTTATTGGGGATCCATTCCATTCCAGCGCACTGGGGCTCCCGGCTCACTCAAGAAGGGAGAGCAGCCAAGAGCCCCAAGCAGAGGTCAAGCGGTGCTTAAGTACACTTTTTGGGGAGGGCAGAGGCTTTGCATACATCAGGACAAATCATCATGAGGCACTGGAAAATCAAACAACAACTCTTAAACTTGATTAGTACATTCATTGGCGAGAACAGATCGGGCGGAGGTGATTGGTCACTCCTAAGGGGGTACACATTCAAACTGATTGGTTCGGGCCCTGTATGCCTACATGACAAGCTGCACAGGGCCCTAGGCTATTAATCAGCTAAATGGCCAGTAGGGCGTTGTCTTAACTGCCTCAGGAATTTCAGGTTCTGGGTGTAGCAGAGGAACTTAACAATACCTGGTCCTTTACACTTTAACTTCAATTTCTTTTACTCTTACATTCCCCACTCCTTTTTCTGACTACTTTTAATCTTAAAAGTAATGAATCATAATTATTGAAGGGTTTCACATTTCATGAGTTGTTTTGCGTTCCCTGGAATCATTCTCAGCATGGCCTCCATTTTAGATTTCACTCGGTATTAGACCCCGATTTATCTAACTACACTGACTACCTAACTTTAAATCTGGCTTCATTTTCCCCCTCTAATTTGGGAACTCCTTACTGCTGTAAGGAAGGGGGGCGAAGAGGATCTTTCTGGCTTCTTTAGGCTGAAAAGGGACGGTGTGGGGCAAGCAGTTTGGAGTCCCCCTTTAAAAATAGGGTCTATCGAGTGGTCCATGATAAAAGTCCAATTGAGAAGTAATAGACTGGAAGGCCATTTGAGTGATGGGTGGTCTATAAGAGAAACAAGAATTCATTAGTACTGGAACCAGATTGATGCAGCAATAAATGCCATAGCACAGAATTATTGAGTATGATGACAAAGACAGAGACTAACAATGTTTTCTACCAGGAAGTACCAAGAACCAGGAGCTAAGATATGGTTTCCATGACAAAGTTGCTGAGGACATGGCTTCTATCTGAGCATGTAAATCTTTAAGGATATTTGTCACATTGCCAGAAATGTCAGGGATGTAAACACAACAATTAACATTTAGGTTTACAGATGTCCTCTCCCTTAAGATATAGTCTAATAATTTAAGGTCATCTGATCTTGCAAAATCCTTTTACTAGTATGACCTCTGTGCCTAATAGAGAAATCTTTAATTCTGTTACTTAGGGCTGGATGATCATACTAGTAAACACTATGTCTACCTGTGTAGTTTAGAAATAAAGGCCTTAAACTAAAAAACTACTCTGGCAGTTTCTTTTGATAGCTATCAGGCATTTCTGTCTGAGAATCTCTTTCATAGCCTCCAGTTTACTTATTTATGGAAGTTACATTTAACTATTATTATCATTTAAAATGTCCAGGAACAGCTGTGTTTTGGCTTTGACTGTCTTTGCTAAGTGTTTAAGATGAAGCAAGTCAAACTGACTTTTGTTTCTATCTATTGTTAACAGTCAGCTGAGTTTCCCTGGGAGTCCTCGAGGAACTTACAGCAGCTTCTCAGTTCCGCTAGTGCCATTTGCGCTGCTAGTGCCATTTACGCTAGGATGAGTCCAGGCCTTGTTTGACCATGTGGCTTCCCTCAGAAGCTTCAGGGATGTCTCCCTTGTCTGATGACCCTCCTCGTCACAGCAAATGCACTGATTGGCTTTCTGTCCTCCACTGGTCTCATTAATCTCCCTGATCGGGAAGTTATGTGGCCCAGAGTTGCAAAGCTCTTTGGAGAAGTCCCCTATTCCCTGACTCAGACTGACTCAGAGGGCAAGAGCCAAATATTGGTTCTCTTGGCCCTTTAATTTAACTTTAATTTTAAAACTTAATCTTAAACATCTAGCAAATAAGTTTTAACAGTCTTATATTAAGAGTACTGGGCTTTAATGTCTATCTCTCTATCCTGTAGGTGGTAACTCCTTATCTTAAGTTAACCCAGGTTGTGAGTTCTTAAATCAGTACCTCTGCAAATCATTAACAGGCAATCCTTAGACCATCTATAAGCAAACTACAAACTAAAATTAACTAGGGTAAAAACATTTAGTTCATATAATAGCTACCTTGAATTTCGTCAGAATATATCCCTTGTTTGAGGTCCTGGCAATCGTGACAGAAAAAACCAACTTTTGGACACAACTTTAACTGTACTGAAATCTGGTCTACTTTTTTTATGGTCTCTTTCACATGAGGTGGGACATAGAGCCTTATCTCAAGTACGGCGGGGCTCTTCATAAATCTTAAGTACTATAGTTCTGAAGCTGATCTTTGCTTTTTATACATCATTTCATAAAGCCTACATAAATTGTTGCTCAAGTTTATATGAACATTAGCTAACAAAACATAATATCACATCTAAAACATGAATTAAAGAAAGGCTGAAAGCTTTTAACCTTTTGTAGAAAAGTAGTAATGTACTTTTGTGTTTTACAACAAAATCTTCACACAGATTAGGCTCTCATTAGCTTAAAAATACATTTAAATTGTATCTCAGTGTAAAAAGTAACATAGAACTTTATATATCTTATTAATAACAAGTCCAATTATAGAACACAAATGATGTAAATAAATCTTCAACATGTTTTTCTTTTAAGCCTAAAATTACCATATGACTTTAGAACACCAGCTTGACACAATGCTCTTTTGAAGCTTTTACCTTACAGACTTGTATACCTGGAAAATATGAACATATTAATAACACCACAATTACACTGATGTTTTTATATTAACCAAATTTAGCTTTTAAAGAAATAACATAGCACAATTTTCTAAAACAACAGCACTTGTTTAACCAGCTGTTTAATTTCTTTAAGATTACTTGCTCAAAAACTTACACATATAACCAACTTACACAAACCTTCTTTATCACTTACTTAAACCCTCTTAATTACTTCACATAGACTCTCTTATCCAGAAACACATTTTCCCTCTATTAAATCCATATCTAGAGCCTTCTAGTTTTTCTTTTCTATCTGTTAACCTCCTTCTGTTCACATTTTGAAACAATACTTGTAAATTTTTGAATTTAAGCAGATTATTTTATAGACATTACAACATGTTATTAGAATCTATGGGCATATACACATATAGACATACTGACATACAACACATAACTTAAGTGTGCACACATACACGAGGCCTTGTAGCTGTTTTTTTTTTTTTTTTTTTTTAGGTGAAATCTCCATTGCAATGTTTAAAAACTCCACAGTTGATCAAAAATAGAACTGACCAGAAAACATTAACTTGCCTGTAGGATCAAAATCATGAGCTCAGAAAAAGACAGAATCTAAGAAAAAGCAAGAGTCCTAAAAAGATGACTGGCCAGTAATTAGTAAATACCATACAATTTACTTTTTGGTTTGGTCTAGTTTGAGTTCAGGTAAAAAGACACTTTTACTCTTTTTTTTTTTTTTTTCCTTGGGCCTGAGATCTGTCCCCTGCTGAGTGCTGCAGGCTTCTTTTATTTGCATATCAGCTTAAGTCCTAGCTGAGGTCTGGAAAACTGGAAAGACTGGAATTCTGAGCAGAAACCTCATGCCTAAGGCATTTTAACCATAAGTCATAATTTTCAGGTTTGGTTGTTGAAAATTATGATGTAAGTTTAGGATACAATTTACAAAATTTTATACCTTTATTTATTTTTTTTACACTAGAAAAACTTGCTCACACAAAACTGAAAATAGGATCTCTACCATCAGGAGAAATTTCTTTAGGATCATTAAGCTACTTTCTTTGTTCTGAAGTTTCTAAAGTAGTATTAAGGTACATTAAATCATCTGAAAGAAAACTACACACTACCATGTATATCTAAAATTAAGCTTTAAAAATTTTCAAGACTGTTGCTAATTAATGTCATTTTAATAAACCAGGCCAACGTCCCAGTCCAACACTTTCTTTTCCTGAATCTTACACACTGAGGGGAACAGATACCATATCATAATTTACTATCTTTGTCCAAGTTAATGCACTGGAATACCTAATGAAATTTTTTTTCAGGCTACCCAGTTCAAAATTGAAACTCTTTAATTATTTTTTTATCCTAAGTATTTAAGTTTTCTAGCATGAACTTATCTGAAATCAAACTAAACAATTGCTTAAACCCAACTTTTAACTACAAGATAGTGTAATGCTTTAGAAACCCATTGAGATACCAGATTGTTACAATAAAAAAATCATCTTTTAGATACTCATTCAGCCAAGATCATCCCCAAGAAACAATCTATAATATCAACACATTACTGCATTTATTGCCCCCCCCCCTTTTTTTTCTTTAGTAGACAGAGGTGGAGTAATCCTTAAAGTGCAGGTAAGGAAGAGGCAGTTCCCCAGAGCAAAATGGCTCTGGCAGCTGCTGGGAGTCCCTTCCCACCTTTTACTTATAGGATTAGTTCCTCTGGTTTGGTTTGACCCCAGGCACCAGGCATTCTCTATATCTCCTAACTTTTAAGTAGTCAGCACCCCAAAAAGTTCATCCTCTGCTTGCAGTTGTTTCGAGTGCTAGGCTTCCCCAAGAAAGCAGAGTGGGGACTCCTCTAAAGTCCCTTCGTGATCGCCAAAATTTATGACTGAAAGTTTGGTCCCCATCCCCAAAGCCAATTAATGCCAATTTAATAATGAGGACAGGGCTTTGAGAAGAGTTTAAGCAATTTAGGTTAAAATTTAGCTAAAGTTATCTCCACACATCTAAGGCAGATTGGAATTTGAGACTCTGCATCGGTCCAAAGTAAAACAATGCCATCACACTTAACACAGACACGGACAAATAGACACACAAAGACATAGATTTCCTTTTCAAATTGTCAAAAAATGAGAGTGGGTGCTGGCCCCAAGCCAACTGGGGTCTTCCCTTCACAACCCCAAGATTTACAATCTTGTGACTCAGGGAGAATGGAGGGAAGAGGGGGAGGAACAGAAGGTTTGAGTGATAGGATTCTGAGGGGAAGGGGCCGGAGTGGGGGCAGGGACAAGAAAAGGCCTGAAAGACAATATCTCTGACTTTGCGGATTAGAGGGAGGTGGAAGGATCCTGCTGGGGGGCCATTCAACTCCGAGGGTGGGCCATTCTGGAGCGCAGAGAATCTGCCAGGTCCAGTGTTTCACTGAAAAAGAAAGATTCTGGGCCCTTGAACGGACGTCAGTCCAATGTTCAAGAGTCAGGGACAGAGGAGTAGAATGGCCTTGTCCCATAATGAAAGTTACTCAAACAGAGACAGGGACAATACAGACGTGACATAAACACCAACACACAGTGAACGTTTAACATGAGTTCAGAAGCAAAGATTAAAAACAGAAAAAGAATTGCCAGCAAAACCAGATGGGTTGGCAGCAGAGTATACCTGATGAGGGCGCCTCTGTCCCTCTGAGGGTGCTTCTGTCCCTCCAGATGAGGGCATTTTTGTCCCTCCAGATGAGGGCATTTTTGTCCCTCCAGATGAGGGCACTTCCGTCCCTCCCTGAGCCCTCCAAGGCGTCCCTTGGGGGCGTGGCCTGTGGCTTCAGGACACATCTGTCCACCACCTCCAGGGAGAGCTCACGGTCTCCACTGGCAGCCATTCTGCCAACCCAAACCGAAAAACCGAACCTGAACAAACCAAACTTGAACAAAGAGCTCTGAGTGATCGCAAGAGAAGAAAAAGCAAGAGGCGCCTTACTTACCCCCTAAAGGAGTCCGTTGGGGTCTCCTTGTCCGGCGATGCGCATTTCCCGGCCAACGCACCAAATGTAAGGGTCCGGCGAAGCGTCGGAGAAAGAGACCACCAAGAGACAGCTCATGCAATTGCAGAAGGAGATTTATTGGGGATCCATTCCATTCCAGCGCTCTGGGGCTCCCGGCTTACTCAAGAAGGGAGAGCAGCCAAGAGCCCCGAGCAGAGGTCAAGCGGTGCTTAAGTACACTTTTTGGGGAGGGCAGAGGCTTTGCATACCTCAGGACAAATCATCATGAGGCGCGGGAAAATCAAACAACAACTCTTAAACTTGATTAGTACATTCATTGGCGAGAACAGATCGGGCCGGGGGTCACTCCTAAGGGGGTACACATTCAAACTGATTGGTTCGGGCCCTGTATGCCTATGTGACAAGCTGCAATTGTTGGGGGGTAAGTAAGCAGTCTCTATAAGGCTACAGTTCTGCTACTTATGGAATGTAGAAATTAGCTATTAATCAGCTAAATGGCCAGTAGGGTGTTGTCTTAACTGCCTCAGGAATTTCAGGTTCTGGGTGTAGCAGAGGAACTTAACAATACCTGGTCCTTTACACTTTAACTTCAATTTCTTTTACTCTTACAGAAACCAGTTTCAGCTATAGATAACCTGATAACTCTATCTTGTTTCTGTGGTGTCAACAGAGCTATCAGTGACTTATAGGAAATACCTTTAAACTGCCTCCTGGCTTAGAGGGAAGAAAAGTAAACTAGAACCATATAGAGACTCAAACCTCCCTACCTGATACAAAAGGGACCTCCAAAGTTTATTTTGACATGTTTAACATGTTCCCCTGCTGTAGGGAACAGACGAGGCAGGGCACCGAAGATAGGAGGAAACAGTTTTATTTGGCTGCAGCCAGGTTCAGAGGGTACAACTTTCACTGTAATCAATTAATCCTCTGAACTCCAAGTTCAAGTAGTTTCAGAACTTTATAGCCAGCATGTAAGGGGAGGGGCTCACAAGTTCACAGACTGCAGAAGATTACAAAAAAGCAGCTTTTTTTCCTTTCACTATTTTGGGCAATAAAACCCTTCAAGGACAACCACAACACCTGAGAAGGGGAGAGCTTCTCCCCTTTCTTTCCTCCCCCTGTCAGCTGTTACCTTGGAGCCCAATTGGTAACTTCTTTTATTTTAGATATGTAGATATCTCTGTGCAGCTCCAGCTCAAGGTCAGAGGCCTTATTAAAGGATCTTTTTATTATCACATTTTGCATTTGCAAACATACTTTTTACAAACTACTTATACTGGATAAATGTTTGTGAAAAACTAGTAAGGGGGCATTCAGCACCTGGAGTGCTGATTTCTTCCAGGCCAGTGGCCAAGTAAAATAGAGACAGGAAAATAGGAAGTTTTTCGTACATTGAACTCTTTTGTAGAGACTCTTTTGCTGATGGTCCTAAAATCAATTATGGTGAAGATTTCTGGAGAAGCCAGTTAAGATTTTCTGTGGAGGAGGAGGGTGCCACTACACCCTCATTATGGATTAAGATGAATATTTTAGTTATACTTAAGGAGGAACTTTTTTTTTTAAAAACAGTAATAAAGAAAATTCTTGGCTTGTTTAAGATTGCAGAAATGAGGACTAGGGGTGGTGCTCAGTTTAGAGCACTTGCCTAGCATGCACAAGGCCCTGGATTCAGTTTTCAGAACCATCCACACAAAAAGATTGCATAAATAGAAATGGTAATGAAGACAGTTTTAGCCTTTAATTTTTTCCTTGGAAGTCCACAATATATTATTTTAAATACTTTCAAATGTGTACATTTTTGCTTCATATTCTGTTTTATTCAGCCTGATAATCTTTGTCTTTTAAAGCTTTGAACAAATCATTAGCAGAATAACCCCATTGAGTTATTTTTAAAATACCCAACCCCATAGGAATAATGAGAGTTAATAAATTTACTGTTGTTTTAAGTCAGTAAGTGTTGGAATATTTTGTCACATAACAATAGATAACCAGAACACCCTGTCTCTGGTACCAAATTCTAAATTGTTTTCTGTTCATTAGGAGAAGCAAAACCAGAGGATACGACACTATGCAATTGTTGGGGGGTAGGTAAGCAGTCTCTATAAGGCTACAGTTCTGCTACTGATGCTGGACTTGAAATTAGCAGACCCAGCATTTTGGAAAAGAAGGATGAATGTGAAGTAAGAACAAACTGGAATCTGTCAAGACAAACTGAAACTTAAGATGCAAACTGAACACTGCATCTGTTGCTCAAACCTTCAACCTTAATGATGCAGATAAACTGCAGAATAAGTGGTGCTCTTCACATACCAATGAAGTGAACTAGCAGATTAGTGGCAATTTGGGTGAGTTGTGACAGCACCTGGCCCCACATCACCCTTTACAGGTCTGCAACAAAGTGGCTACAGCTTCATTTCTACATTCCATAAATTTCTAACTCACATAGATTTCTCCCAGAGTTAACTCTAACCGTACAGGGAAGGGAATTGTGGGAAATACAGTTCCATTTAAGTTGATACAGTACAAATGTACCACAGGACTGACTACATAAATATGGAAGCACATTTGTTGATAAGGAAAAGATACTCATAAAGTATAGTTTAGGAAGAAAAGCAGATTGTATGGCTATGCCTGTAGCTTGGTGGTATAGCATATGCTTTGCAAATGCCATGGCCATGGGTTCAATTTTCATTATTAAAAAAAAAGCAAATTATAATACTTACAATATTTTAACAGTGGTCTTCTTCACCTTTTGAAACCTTTTGAATATAGCCCTCACTGCCATGAGGCCTATTTTAAAATTTAATTGTCTTTCTTTTCCTCTTTTCTCTCTTCCCCATTCTAGCCTGGGGGCAGAGAACAGGATTACCTTTTATTCATTCTAGACCTAGTTATCTGTATTTGAGCACTTGCCCACCACAGGAACCAAGTAATTCACCCTTAGGGGATGGCACAAGATCTAAGGAATTGTTATCTCCCAAATTAACAAGTAAATAGTAATCCCCCAGCTTGGTCACCTGGAATGTAGTCTTTGAAGAATTTCTTTAAAAGCCCTTTATTTTCCTAATGGGCAGAACCACAAACTCTGGAAACTGGAGTCCTCTGTGAATCTCCTTTGCTAGCAAAGCAGTAAACTTTCTTTTTCTTTTTTCTCAAAACCATGTCCTCCTTTATTAAATTGGCATTGGGGATAAGGACCAAGCTTTTGGTAACAAAAAATCCAATTCTTGGGACTAGGGTTGTGGCTCAGTGGCAGAGTGCTTGCATAGCACATGTGAATCCCTAGGTTTGATCCTTAGCACCACATATGAAAATAAATAAAGTAAAGGCATGATATCCATCTACAACTACAAAAGAAAAAATCTAAAAAAAAGTCCAATTCTTACATTAATGATATTTGTAAATATGGAAAAAACCTGCAAGAACATTAGTAATACCAGTTTAAATATTTGTAGTTATTTTTGCTTTGATTTTTCTTATAAGCCTTTATTTTATTTTGGTATTTTTCTTATCAATATCATGGTAAATTTCATGTGTTAACTTGATTAGTCCATAGGATGCCCAGATGAAACATGCCTGAGTGTATCTGTGAGGTATCTACAAATGAGATTATCATTTAAATCAATGGATTCAGTAAAAAATGAATTACTCTTCCCAAAGTTGGGGTGTAACAGTGGTCTACTTTACCTTTTGAATATAGCCCCTGCTGTTTATTTTAAAAGGGACATTTTTTTTTTTTCTCCTCTTTCTCCCTTTCTCCAACCTTGGTTTGAAGAACAAGATTACCTTAAGTTATGTGTGCTCCACAGGAAAAAGTTGCCAGAAGAACTAGGAAGTGACTGTCTTTCAAATTAACAAGGAAATTTCAGCGCACCATCAGGATGAACCTGGGACCCCCTGAGAGGGCACACCAGGAATGTAGGCTTTGAAGAGCTTCTATATGGGGTGGGTGTGGAGCACCTGCCTAGCACACATGAGGCACTGGGTTCAATCCTCAGCACCACATAAAAATAAAATAAAGGTATCATGTCCACCTAAAACTAAAAAATAAATATTAAAAAAAAAACAACTCTCTATTTTCCCTGATGGGCAGAACCCCAGCCTCTGGGACTAGAGCTGAAAGGAAAGCGAGGAACCGGCAGACGGGCAAACAAGAAATGAAAGACTGATACAGGCAGAGATACACTCGAGAGTTTATTTGTCAGAGCTGACAGATAAAGGCACATCTCTCCATAGAAGAGACAGGCAAAACAGGCTTGGAGTTCCAGACTTTTATGGGGTAGGCTCAGAGATTAGAGCCAGGCAGGTCCTAACGTGAGGAGTTAAAGGTGGGGTTGGTATGAGGGAGTGGTGAGCCTTTCTCAGAAACGCCCTTGGGTAGGAAAGCAAAATTTTGTTTAAAATGGCAGCTGTCACTTAAGATGGCCATCCAGATGCTAAGCAAGGACCTTACAGGAGCCCCCTCTGTTTCTCCTTTGCTAACAAAGCAATAAACCTTTTTTTCCCTTTTTCTCAAAACCATGTCCTCATTATTAAATTGGCATAAATTGGCATGAATTGGCATAGGGCATAAGGACTGATCTTTTGGTAATAGGGACAAGGTCCAATCCCTTAGGACCTGAAAAGAACAGGAAGAGGAAGATGGAGGGCTTTAGCTTTTTTCTCCGCTTCATCGCTAAAGCTTGTAGTTCTCACCCCAGCTTCTACTGGTATAATGTATCTCCTATATCCCATGGGTTCTTTTTTTCTGGGCAACCCTGAAAATACATCTATCTAATTAACCTGCAATATTTACACTAATAAAGAAAAAAAAGTTTTCAGAGATGGTCTTGGAGGGCAGTGTTTATGGCTGCAGTACTCTAATCTCTGCCTCCATTGGCTTCTCCCTGTGTGTCTCCTCTATCTTCATGTGTCCTTTCCTCTTATCAAAACAGCAATGATCGTCGGATATGAGGCGCCTCTACCCATTGACCATTTTTTTTTTTCTGGTATTAGGGATGGGATGGAACTCAGAAGCACTAAACTACTGAACCACATCCCCAGTCCCTTTTTTTGTATTTTATTTAGAGACAGGTCCCTTGAGTTGCTTAGGGCCTTGCTAAGTTGCTGAGCCTGGAAGATCCTCCTCAGCTTTTTTTTCTTTCTTTTTTTTTTTTTTTAGTTGTAGATGGACACAACACAATGCCTTTATTTTTATGTGGTGCTGAGGATTGAACCCGGGTCCTGCCTGTGCTAGGGGAGCGCTCTACCGCTGAGCCACAATCCTAGCCCCGTGCCTCAGCTTCTTGAGTCACTGGGAATTCAACATGCTGGCCAGTGTGACCTCATCTTAATCACACTTCCAAATAAGGACATATTCTGACATTCTTGGAGGATACCATTCAACCTCCAGTACTCATCAATAACCTTTCTAATCAATGAGGTAATATCATGGAGAGAAGGGAGAGGATGACCTTGAGAGGAAGGGAGGGCTGTTCTCCCCTCCCATACTATCTCAGCACATCATCAGAAGGCCAGCCACAAGGCCTTTAGGCAACAACAGGAAGCCTCAAAGAGGGCTCACAAGAACCCCCATTAGAGGCCTGCCTCAGGGGCATAACACAAGGTTCTATAAGGGAAGATGACTGCCTTTGGATTACCATAGCACAGAGTCCCAGACCAAATAATGAGTTTCCAACCACTCAGAATAGCTCAACATAGAAACTTCTGTGGGTCCTGTGGGATGGGGCTACAGATAAGTATAGATGGCTGAGAAGGTGATTCTCAGGACAAGTACATCGAAAGTTTGGTTGTAAATGGCCAGAAAGCATATTTAACAAAACAGGAGTATTGATCGGAAATAACCAGTAGCTGGAAGCAGCACTCTTTTCAATGAGTAATTAAGATGATGTCACTTGATAACTACTCCAGGGAGCATCCCTCATCCAGCCAGATGTCATAAATCTGGTGTCATGGCCACAGGCTGGCCTTGGGTTCTCCCTCTGGAGCTTTGTTTTGTTAATGTGTCTCTTGTTCACAAGTTACAGCTTGCTCCTTCCACAAGTGACAAGCACAAGTGACAAGGTGGGAGAAAGTGAGGCAGAATTTTCTATGAATAGGGCTTTTGAGGTCAGCCCAAACATAATCTGGCCAGCAGCTGGCTATACCGAAAAGCAATCTCTTTCCTCTGCACAGGTGTGTACATCCATCATTCTAGAACATCAAGTTTGAAAGAGTTTTCTTCATTCCTAGAAGACATAAGAAAGGCCACAAGTCAGGTCTCTACAATCATAATGAAATTAGAAAGAAGGAAATCCCCAGATACTTCTATTGAAAAAATAACAAAAAGAATCCCACTGAATTATCTAGATATTTTCCCCCCAGGCCATGGATATATTTGATTTGTGTGAAGGGAAGATGGAAAAGGATGGGTGGTAATAAAGAGAAGGGGAAGGATTGTAATACAAAGGAGTGGATTATAAATAGGAGTGAGATGGGTCATTCTTTCAGTCAACCTTGAGCTAAAATGTGAATTCTTTTCTTTTATGTATGAATACCTGTATCACCTTGAAGACATGTCTTAAGCTAAGCTCTTTCTTCCCCTCTTTCTTCATTTGTCAAATGAGGAAAATAATGCTTCCTACCTTGTTAGATTGTTATGAAATAAAATGAGAAAATATACAGAAAACATCTTACAATGCTCAATATATAATTATTGAGCATTGTAAGATGTTTTCTGTGTGTATAATATATATATATATATATATATATATATAATGATATATAATAAATGTTGAATAAATGTTAGATCTTATATAGAGATGCAGTCATTTCTGGGACTAGAAAATGTGTTAGTGCAAAAACATGATTATCGATCAATTTAAAGTCTATGTACTTAAAAAAGTAAAATAAGCATACATAAAGCCCTGGGTTTATCTCTACTACTAGGGGAAAATAAGGAGAAAGTAAAAGTAAAGTGAGAAAGAGAAACTGAGTTACTGTGTGAGATTATTTAAGAATAAAAAACAAGAGCTGGGCATAAGCCGGGAGCATGCTTGCATTCCAGTGGCTAGGAGGTGAGACCAAGGATCTCAAGTGCAATTCTCAGCAATTTAGTAAGGCCCTAAGCAACTTAGCAAGATCCTGTGTCAAAAGAAAAATAAAAAGGGCTGGGGATGTGGCTCAGAGGTAAATCTCCTCTGGGTTTAATGCTCAGTACCAAAAAAATGTTAAGATAAAAAGTAAAATAAAAGCAGGGAAGGTACACTAGCCTACCCAGTGACTCAGGAGGCTGAGGCAGAAAGATCACAAATTTAAGGCCAGCCTGGGCAACTTGAATGAGACCCTGTCTCAAAATAAAAAATAAAAAATGTTGGAATGTAACTCAGTGTTAGATTCCAATCCCTAGTATGGCTTAAGAATAAATAAATGGAATTAAATAAAAAATAAGATGTAAGAGCTGGGGCTGAGGCGCAGCCATAGCGCACTTGCCTGGCATGTGTGAGGCACTGGGTTTGATTCTCAGCACCACATATAAGTAAATAAAGGTCTATCAACAACTAAAAAATAAAAAACATGTAAGATGATCAGGCCTAGGAGGGGTTACCCTGAATTACTTACGAAATTTGTTTGCCTACATTGGTTCAATTAATAAGTGATCAGTTCTTCATAATTTCATCATGGTTTTCATTTTTTAAGATTGTGATTTTTAAGAGAAACATTTTAAAGGTCAGAAAAATTTCTGAGAATATACATCTAGAATATTCATCTTCTGTAATTGTTGCCAAAAGCTAGGTCCTTTGTCCCCATGCCAGTCCATTAATGAGGACAGTTTTGAGGAAAAAAAAAAAAAGATTTATTGCTTGGCTAGCAAAAGAGAAACACAGAGGACTCCTGTCGCAAAAGCTGTGATTCTAACCATCCCCAAGAACAGGGGGCTTTTATAGAAGTGATTCAGAGAAATGAGATTAGGGAGGAGAGATCATAAAGGAGAAGATCAGGGAGGAGAAATTTACGGGACAGAAGATCAGGGAGAATTTTAGGGAAAAGAAGATTGAGAAAAAAAAAATGTAAGTTTCAAAGCCACAAGGATGTAGTCAAAGCATCAAGTGAACCCCTGTTACATAATGAGGGAAATAAAAGACCTAATAACATCACTGAATGTCAGTGCCTGAATGTCTCCTCCGTCCTGTCCTCACTTTTCTTTCACAACTGACTTTCTCATTGACCTATCAGTGAACCCATCCATTGTGCTTTGCATTTTAATGATTATTTTCTTCATTTCTTATATTAAAAAAAAATTCATCTTCTGACTTCCTTCCCTCCACAATGTTCTACTCTTGTTATGGATCAATATTCCAGATGTTTCTGCAATCCTGAATAGAGCACCACCATAGAATTTCCTGCTCATTCTGAGGGTTCTCATCAATGACCTGGGTGACACATTGTTCATTTATGCATGAGGGAGCACTTTCCAATTAAAGACATTGCTCTGAGACTTCCAAATTGGTTTAATTGAAAAGAAATGAGCAAGCTAAAATGCTGGGAGCCACAGCCAATTAATATGACGCATGGCATTTTTGATTGAAAGGTGATGCCAGCTAGCCATTGAGATGATATGATTATGTTAAAAATTACATTCATATGGATACCGGACTCCTGCTGCGGGACTCCTGGAGAGTTCCCATTGGTTGGGAAAGTGCAGTAGGAGGGAATTCCGGGGGAGGCGCTTGCGCTGGAGTTCCGGGAAGGAACCGGCGGAACGCCGCGTGGGTGGATCGGGAAGCTTCCCGGGCACGGACGTGCTATTGGCGGTTTTTTCAAATAAAGTTTGTTCCTGTTTGAGTGGCTCGTGATCTTGTGCCCAGCCAGACAGCGGCAACTGGTGGCCCGTACGGGGAGCGCCTGAAGCTTGGAGGTGAGTAAAATTGCTCGCCCCTGAGGAAAGGCGACAGAATGGGTGACCATTTCAAAAAACAATGTGTTCTTCTTTTGATTTATTTTGTTTTTGTTTCAAGCTGCCTATCCCTAGAATTTTCTCAGGCAAACTGGGAAAAATGGTTGGCTCAAGGCTTGAAGTTGTTTGGCCCGGAGAAAGAGAAAATTGATACAACTATTCTTTGCTCCGTTTTTGTTTCATTCTGTTTCGGTTTTGTGTTATGCTACCTTATTGGGTTGCGTTACCTTTATAGTAGATTAGAAACTAGTAAAAAACAAACCGAAAAACTGTTAAGTAAATTGTTAGAGGTCCAAACTGTGGTAGAAAACATGTCAGGTCAAGCAAAAGAGAAGGTCTCTCCAGCTAGTCAGACAGAGGAAAATTTGAAGAAAGAAAGCTTAGAGGAAAAACGACCATCAGTTGGGGAGTTACAACAGGAGGCTGCTACTAACTCCGTTCTATCACCAGAGGGCGTAACAGATGAGCGGCCCTCAACTATCGTAGTTGATGCACAAAATCCTAAGGCAAGATCCCAAAGACTAGCATGCCCTGTACTTGAGCAGGCAGGAGGGCAACGAATTCACCGCGCTTTAGATTTCAAAACAGTAAAGCAATTAAAGGAGGCTGTAACAACCTATGGCCCGCAAGCACCCTTCACCATAAGCATGGTCGAATCTATTACCAACTTAGACATGACACCAGCAGATTGGGCTAACATGTGTCGATCTGTGCTAAATGGAGGACAATATTTGTTATGGAAGGTTGCCAATGAGGAATTCTGCATGGAGACAGCTAGGCGAAATACAGCAGCCGGTTACCCTCAAAGAAATCTGGAGATGTTGTTAGGAAAGGGACCTTATGAGGGTCAACGGCAACAAATTGAATATGATCCTGGTGTATACGCACAAATTGCTGCAGATGCAGTTAGGGCATGGAAAACTTTACAGGGGCATGGAGATTTACAAGGACAGTTATCTGAGGTAATACAAGGAACTAACGAACCTTACGCTGAATTTGTAGATAGGCTTATTCAGACAGCTTCTAGAATATTTGGAGATGTAGAACAAGCAATGCCATTTATAAAACAACTGGCTTATGACCAAGCAAATCGTTGCTGCAGAGAGGTCATTAGGCCATGGAAACATGAAGATTTAAACACATATATTAAATTATGTAGAGACATTAATGAACAAGGACAAGTCTTAGCAGCAGTACAACAGGCTTTAGATGCCAGGTCAAAAACATGCTACAATTGTGATCAGACAGGACATTTTAAAAGGAATTGCCCCATAGGAGGAGGGTTTAACAAAGCTAGGTATCAAAGGAATAGAATACCAGGTATTTGCCCACGATGCCGTAGAGGGAGACATTGGGCTAATGAATGCCATTCTCAAACCACCATAGAGGGCACTCCGTTATCAAAAAACGGACAAGGATCAAGTGTTTACCCACGATATCGTGGAGAAAGGCATCAGGCTCCATTGCCAAAAAACGGACTGGAGGGCCCAATGCTCCGGGGCCCAAAACCACAAATATACGGGGCAATGGAGGAACCTAGCAGCACCATCAAGGTAGTGCCCAGGACACATTATCCATTAAATCCCTCATCAGACAAACTAGAGGGAGCGCAGGGCTGGACATCTGCGCCTCTGCAAGAGCAGTACTAACTCCAGAGATGGGAATTCAAATCATTCCCACAGGAGTAAAAGGACCTCTTCCCCAAGGAACGGTAGGCTTATTATTGGGACGCAGTTCTTCTACACTAAAAGGACTTATGATAAGTCCCGGGGTAATTGATCCCGATTATGAAGGTGAAATAAAAATTATAGCTAGTTCTCCAAGAGGTATATCAGTTATCTCACCAGGGGATAGAATAGCACAGTTACTAATAATACCCAGCCTACATGATAAATTTTCCAGTCGTACTGTAGAAAGAGGTACCAGGGGATTGGGCTCCACAGGTGTAGATTGGGCTATGCTGTCTTTAAATTTAGATTCTCGCCCCATGCTAAAACTAAATATTCAAGGACACGACTTTAATGGGCTACTGGACACAGGTGCAGACCTTAGCATCATATCTAGTCAGGAATGGCCAAAACATTGGCCATTACAACAAGCCACTCAAACGCTTCGAGGCCTAGGAGTGGCTACTAATCCCCATAGAAGTGCAATGGTATTAGATTGGAAGGATCCTGAAGGATGTGAGGGAACTATACAGCCATATGTATTGGATCATCTTCCTATAAATTTATGGGGACGAGATGTCCTAGATCAATTAGGTTTGACGTTAACAAATAACATCAATCCTAATGCGCCCACTACTAGGGCTAGACAAGGTTTTAAAAAAGAAAAAAGATTAGGAAAACAAGGACAAAATATAGCAGCACCAATTCAAATAGATCAAGGAACAGACAGACATGGGTTGGATTTTCAGAAAGGGCCACTGAGACAATAAAAATTACTTGGAAATCAGAAAGACCAGTGTGGGTTCCTCAGTGGCCCCTAACTAAAGAAAAGATACAAGTAGCCCATGATCTGGTCAAACAACAATTAGCGAAAGGACATATACAACCTTCCATATCTCCCCATAATACTCCCATTTTTGTCATTAAAAAAAAAATCTGGTAAATGGAGATTATTACAAGATTTAAGAGCCATTAATAATGAGATGGTTATTATGGGACCTGCTCAATCAGGGATTCCCCAATTGTCTGCTTTACCAAAAACCTGGTATGTTTTAGCTATAGATATTAAAGATTGTTTTTTTTCAATTCCAATTCATCCTGAGGATAGTCCACATTTTGCATTTACTATCCCTGCACTAAATCATGAAGGTCCTGATCAGAGATATGAGTGGAAAGTACTCCCTCAGGGGATGGCTAATAGTCCAACTATGTGTCAAATTTATGTTAACAAAGCAATCCAACCACTTAGAAATCAAAATCCTGAACTACAAATATTTCACTATATGGATGATATGTTATTGGCACATAAAGATAAAAACACACTGCTAGAATGTTATGCCACACTTACAAATTTATTAAAAGGTTATAATCTAGAGATAGCAATAGATAAAGTACAATTAAATCTTCCAATTAATTATCTAGGAGTCCTGTTATCCTCAACCATGGTCCGTCCACCAAAAATTCAAATACGAGTAGATCAACTCAAATCACTTAATGACTTTCAAAAGTTATTGGGAGACATAAATTGGATAAGGCCTTATCTAGGCATACCAACAGGAGAGCTAGGACCTTTATTTGATATCCTAAAAGGTCCATCAGATCCAAATTCACCCCGATTGTTAACGCCTGAAGCAAGAAAGGCATTAAAAATCATTGAAACATATATGGAAAATATGCACTTGGATAGAATTGATATAAGTTTGCCTTTATTATTTATTGTACTACCAACAAAAAATATTCCTACAGGAGTATTTTGGCAAGAAGGTCCATTATTGTGGATACATTTATCTTATTCTCCTAATACTATTCTTACTAGATATCCTGAGGCTGTAGGACAATTAATACTCAAAGGAATAAAAGCAGCAAAGGGAGTGTTTGGGATTTCTCCCAATAAAATTATTACTCCATATACTATGGATCAAATTGATGAGTTAGCCAACGAGTTAAATACTTGGGCAATAATCATGTGTAAATCTAATGTTTCATTTGATAATCACTTGCCATCTAATCCTTTGTTGTCTTTTTGGTCTAAGCATCCTGTAGTTTTTCCAAAAATGACAAGAAAGACCCCTATCATGAATGCTCCAAATATATTCACTGATGGGTCAAATAATGGTACAGCAGCAGTAGTTACCCCTGATCAAACTTTTACATTTTTAGTACCCAAACAATCAGCTCAAAAGGTAGAGCTTAATGCAGTATTACAAGCTTTTATGATGTTTAAAGATTCTGTATTTAATTTATTTTCTGATAGTCAATATGTAGTTAATGCTATAGTATCCCTTGAAGATGCAGGTAGGATTTCCCCTTCTTCTACTGTTTTCTCTTTGTTTTCCACTATACAAAGTCTAATCTGGGACAGAAAAGATCCATTCTTTATAGGACATATCAGGGCACATACAGGATTGCCTGGAGCCCTTAGTTTGGGCAATGATTTAGCAGATAAATCTACACATGACATACATATTTTCTCCACAATAGAAGAAGCTATAAATTTTCATAAAAGGTTCCATGTCAATGCTAATACTTTACAAAAACGTTTTAAAATAACTAAAGAACAAGCCAGACATATAATAAAACAATGTCAAAATTGTGTGACATTTTTACCACAAGTTAATCTTGGAGTCAATCCTAGAGGACTGATACCTAACCATATTTGGCAGATGGACGTCACACACTTGCCAGAATTTGGAAAATTAAAATATTTGCATGTTACAGTTGATACTTCTTCTGGATTTTTGATGGGCTCCCTTCATGCCGGAGAAAAAACTAAAGATGTTATAGCTCATTGCTTACAAAATTTTGCCACTGTGGGCGTTCCAAAACAGTTAAAAACAGATAACGGTCCTGGTTATGCTTCTACCTCTTTTAAACAATTCTGCTCATCATTTGGCATTACTCACATAACAGGAATTCCATACAATCCACAGGGACAAGGCATAGTTGAAAGAGCTCATCAAACTATTAAAATGTACTTATTAAAACAAAAGGAGGGAATTGGAAAGGGGTATATATCCCCCAAAGATAAACTTAAAATAACCCTCTTTACTCTAAACTTTTTAAATTTGGATTCATCAGGACTTAGTGCTGCGGAAAGGCATATGTATCCAAAAAATGTGCATAAGCCTAAAGTTCTTTGGAAAGACATTCTAACAGGACAATGGAAAGGTCCCGACCCAGTAATTGTCTGGAGTCGGGGCTCTGTTTGCGTGTTTCCACAGGGAGAACAGCAGCCGATTTGGATTCCAGAAAGACTAACCAAAACGATTGCTACAGATAGAAAAGAAGATGATTTGACTCAAATCCATAACAGCTGATATCCAGAACTCCAGCTTGGCCATTCTTACATCTGCGACAGTGATTAACCAGGATGCTTTTTTCAATATCTATTTTATTATTGCTTTTTCCCACATCATAAAGTTCTATTTTATTTTTGAGCTCATACAGACCTAGGTTGATATTTTTCTGATCAGTTTTATTTTTTGACTGTGGAGTTTTTAACATTGCAATGGAGATTTCACCTAGGTGAAACTACAAGGCCTTTACTATTGTCTTATGTGTTGTATGTTATATGTGCACACTTCTGTTTTGTGTTATATGTCTATATGTGCGTATGTCCATAGATCATATGAGGAGTGCTCATAAAAAAAAAAAAATGGATCCAAGTACATTTTATTATTCACGTAATTTTAATGGTTTAATTTAAATTGGGTAAACAGCTGTTAAAAATTATTTTAATATGTGTACAAATAAGCAGGTTAACAAATCTGTTTGTTTATTTTCATCTTTCCTTTTCATTATATTTAATAATTCTGTTCAAGATAATGTAAATTGTTCTAAAAAAAAAATGTTTTCTTAGTACCTGTTAAAATGTTACACTTTTTTTCTTTCTCTCTTTAACATCATTGTCAGAATTCCTATTTTTCATCCCAGTGCCGGTGAAGACAAAGATGAAACCAAACTACAACTTCTTCGATAATTATCACAACAAACTGTATAAACTGATACATCAATGATCTTGGGAGGAAATGGACATATTGATAGATTCCTCCACTTTGAACTGCTTACAAAACTTGCCTGGACTATGTATCACTTGTATGCACTGTGATCTATCTGTTGATACAACAAATTATGGTAATGCTGGCGTATCTTTGCTGATGTGTCACCAGTGATGCAATTTTCCCTAGGAGTCGTCAATTGATTTGGTATTGTGGCATTTCTGTATCCTCCTCCCTTCTACTAGTGATGGTCTAATTTTGGGGGCCAACAGAGGTGAGGCAAAGAACCTCACCCACCCACTGGCACCAAGGCCAAATCTGGGGGCCAACAGAGGTGAGGCAAAGAACCTCACCCCCCCACTGGTGCATAGGCCTATCCACAAGTATGGCTATATGCTGGACCGGTAGTCAGTGACGGGTATGATCCAATTGCAGTGGTATCAACCTAAGACAGGAGGCTGACGCCTAAAGGTCAGTTTTCCAATGACGGGTAAGAACCATATGTTGAATTGGACAAACCTAACAGGCACGGTCCCTAGCCACATTACTTGTTGCTTAATTAAACAGAAGGGGGGAGATGCTGGGAGCCACAGCCAATTAATATGACGCATGGCATTTTTGATTGAAAGGTGATGCCAGCTAGCCATTGAGATGATATGATTATGTTAAAAATTACATTCATATGGATACCGGACTCCTGCTGCGGGACTCCTGGAGAGTTCCCATTGGTTGGGAAAGTGCAGTAGGAGGGAATTCCGGGGGAGGCGCTTGCGCTGGAGTTCCGGGAAGGAACCGGCGGAACGCCGCGTGGGTGGATCGGGAAGCTTCCCGGGCAGGGACGTGCTATTGGCGGTTTTTTCAAATAAAGTTTGTTCCTGTTTGAGTGGCTCGTGATCTTGTGCCCAGCCAGACAGCGGCACTAAAAGCCTTTCACTTGAAATTTGATGATAGACAGAAAACCTTTGTTAACCAGGAAACTTAAGTGAAAAACATTTAATTATCATAGGCTATAAATAGAATATCACTCAGAATTTATATTACTGAAAGTCTTTCCCCCTGATGCCAATCCAATAACGAGGACATGGTTTTGAGAAAAAGGAAAAAGAAGGTTTATTGCTGTCTCAAAGGCTGTGATTCTACCCATCAGCAGGAACAGGGGGCTTTTAAAGAGGTGATTCAAAGGGTTCATTCCAAGTGTTCTCTGTTGGAGTTGTAATTCACTTGTTAGTTTGGGAAATAGCTATTTGAGATCTTCTGGTACCATCCCCAAAGTCTGGATTACTTTGTTCCTATGGTGGATGTGTACTCAAGGACAGAAAACTCTCTGCATAATGGGGAAGAAAAGTATTATTGTTTCTAGATTAGGGAGCAGGAGAGATTAGGGAAGAGCAGGGAGAGAGGAAGGGAAAGAAACATGTCCATTTGAAAAATCAGTTGCAGTGGCAGAGCAGCAAGGAATATATTCAGAGCATATGTTACAGGGACAGTTTCTCCATTAATTGGTGGCTGTTCCTTCTATGTTCTTTCTAAAAATGGCACATAATTTCTCAACCATTTTTGTACTGGACTTTTGCTTCAGAGATATTATGACTCTTGCCATCCTCAAGAGTTGGTTCTCAGGTGAGGGGACTAAAGGGATATGGGGAAGGGCTGGGGAATCTAATGGCATCCAGTAATTTGCCCTTCAGTCCTCCTGTGAGTCAGTTGAATTGTGATCACAAGACTGAAAAGAAAGAAAAAAAGGACAGAATCAATTCAGAACCTTCATTGATCAATAGAGATACAGCAACAGCTTTGCTTACCACAGATTATGGCTAAGTACAAGGAAAAGGCTTTCAGAACCACAAAAAGAAAAAGAAAATTAATAGTATTTGATGTTCGTCATGTTTCTCCAGAGTAACAGAACCAAGAGGAAACCTTTTCCTCAAGAGATCTCTAGCTACCCCTACTTCTTAAGCTATTAACTGATTAGATAAGTCCCATCATGGAGCATAACCTGCATTATTCAAAGTCAGTTGATTCAAATATTAAACTCCTCTAAAAATAACTGTGCTTGCAATATCCCAATGAATTTGGGCACGAGCACGAGCTCCACTGTGGGATCACTGAGGTCTGGATCCTGGCTCCACTCCTCTCCAACTCTGCAATTTCCTTCTTTGTGCCTCAGTTTCCCCAGCTGTAAAGTGGAGGTAGGTTTAAATGTTTTAACTCATGGGACATTTGTAAAACATTGTAAGGATCATACTAAATTTCTTTTTCTTTTTCTTTTTTTTTTAAAGAGAGAGAGAGAGAGAGAATTTTTAAAAAATATTTATTTATTTTTTAGTTCTCGGCAGACACAACATCTTTGTTTGTATGTGGTGCTGAGGATCGAACCCAGGCCGCATATATGCCAGGTGAGCGCGCTACCGCTTGAGCCACATCCCCAGCCCCCACTAAAATTCAATAAACATTAATTTTAATCTAAATTAACAATAAAGACACACATTTTCTTTATGTCTGTTGATCTTAGCAATACGTTTTATGGTTTGTTTTTGTTTTGCTTTTTAAATCTTCAGTCTTATAGAAGATTACACCAGCCTCACTCCTTCTCACTTTTACCCTAGGGTTGGCATTTCCATGTCCCTAAAGAGGCCCTTGATGCTACATTAGTTCTTCACGGGAAAGGCAAGGAGACGGAAGCATTGTGGAAGCCCGTATTCATGAGACTGGATGAGATAGGTAGATGATTGGTTTTCTCTGAAAAGATTGCAAGGCAGAGCTACTATTTTATCAACTCTTGCAAATTGGCCACCTTATTTTAATGAGTTGATGAATAAATTCTGTAGAGGTGAAGCCATTTCAAGAAAAAAAAATGCATCACCATTTAATGTTACAAAACAATTAGCTATTTTCTTTTGATATCACTTGTTTTTTTAATCTTTTTATATCATTCTGAGCTGGTCCTAGGAAAAAGGAAGGATGTACACAAATTTCTTTTGGCAGTGGGGATTGAACCCAGGATTGCTTTAACACTGATCAACATCCCCAGCTCAGCCCTTTTTATTTTTTTAATTTGAGACAGGGTTGGGTCTTCCTCTTGCTTAGGGCCTCACTAATATGCAGATGCTGGCCTTGTACTTGCAATACTCCTACCTCAGCCTCCTGAATTCCTAACATTACTGGAGTACACTACCATGCCCAGCCTAAGATTGTCTTTGACAACATCCCAACTCCATAACAAGCTTTTTGTTTTGTTTTGTTTATTTCTATGAACTTTTGGTGAGTTAGGTTTTCATTTGCACCTTGTTGCCTGTAGCTTTAATGAACATTCATCTGGATCTCTTTTTCAGCATCTCATACTTTTAATTTTACTCATGACCCTCTCCTGTATTTAAAACTTACCTGTCAAATTAAAAAAATAAAAAGGGCTGAGCTGGGGATGTAGCTCAGTGTTAAGCAACCCTGGGTTCAATCCCCACTGCCAAAAGAAATTTGTGTACATCCTTCTTTTTTCCTAGGACCAGCTCAGAATGATATAAAAAGATTTAAAAAATGAGTGATGTCAAAAGAAAATAGCTGATATCATGTCATACATAATGATTAGCTATACTGTATGTGGCCAAATTAACTATCTATGTGTAAGTTAGTTCATTGCCTAGTGTTTGAACCTATTAAACAATGAGGTACTAATTAATTCCTTGTTTAGTTCAATGTACTATTTAAGGAATGAAATAAAAAGGTTCATAAGGGTGGCCATTTCAGTAGAGAGCAGTATCTTCAATCAAATGGGCTTTTGCTCTCCCACAAATGACACAGAGGTGGCCACTGACTTGGTCTGTGTCTGTGGCCAGCTTGATTACATCAGAGCCATTAATACAGTACACAGTTGCTTACAAACCTGGGCAGGGGAGGGGAGTCAGCAGGGGGAGCCTGTCTTCTTATTGGGAACCCCCAGTATCTGATAAACCTTGTAGTTACAAAGGTCATGGTTCCTTTGGTCTAGTCCAACTTTATGTCTTAGTGTTGAAATTAAAGCTTTTCCTCAAACCCAAGATACTTTCTGTTTTCCATTTTTCAACTGCAGAGGGATTGAATGCACGGCAGTTACCAGGAGCAAGGCCCAGAGTCCAGTTTAGAGACTTTGATTTTCATTATGTGTTCAAACCCTCTACCAAGCCTTCTTTTTGTCTACCAGATTTCCTCTCCATATATGTGAGTCTTCTTTCTTAATGTAGTTTATCTTAACACACAAAGGAAAAACTTTCAAATATAAAGAGAAAAATGGATGCTAATCATTACAAATGACTCATTCAAACAAAGGCCATTCAACCTGCATATTTGAACATACAAAGGTGTGTCTCTTCTCTTTAATATTTCACTGCACACAGAAGAGTATATTCAGATATAATTTCATATGATTACCCTATAATAGGAGCTTCTTTCTCCACACAAACTGCCTGCAAGTAAATCCTGTCCACCAAATGTGTATTTTTCTTTCATGAAGATTCTGCCTTGCAGACAAGCCTAGGCAACATTATTTTCCTGTTCAAATAGCAAGAAAGGAAAATTTTCTGTTAGGAGAAATCTGGAAAAACTTTTTTTCTTTTAAATAGTTTTTTTAGTTGTAGATAGACATGATACCTTTATTTATTTATTTTGATGTGGTACTGAGGATCAACCCCAGTGCCTCACATGTGCTAGGCAAGCACTCTACCATTGAGCTATAACCCCAGCCCTGGAAAAATGTGTGTGTGTGTGCGTGTGCATGCGCTAGTGATCAAACCCAGAGCCTAACAAGTGTTAGGCAAACACTCTACCACTGAAAAAAAACTACGTTCCCAGTCGGGGAACAAAAAGGTAACATAAATGGTAAAATGAAGGACCAGAGAGATTAAATTGCCGTTATGAGCACATTTACAACCAAGTTAGTGAATGCTTTTATCCAATATGGAAGACAAAGCAACCCAGTGGGAGAGAACTGGTATAAAACTGATTCTTGTGATTATTTATACCTAGAGCATGAGCTCTGTGAACTTAAGGTTTCTTTGAACACTCAGGTGATTTGAACATGTATTTGTGTACAGACTTCTTCTTTTTTTTTGAGAGAGAGATCACCTCTCAACAGGTTTCCAAAGGGGTCCAAGATTTATGATTGTAAGGTTGTTTAAAGCATATAGAAAAATTGGATACAGCCATGTCAGTTAAAGCTTGAGGATTATGAAATCAAAGATGTGCATTTGAAGTATTTCTCTTTGGAAGAGAATCGAGTCAGGCCTGTCTGGAGAGTTATAGTAAAACTGGACAGGAAAACTAGAGAATAGCTGAGGATTGGATTTAGGCAGGCCCACAGTATAAAGTAGGACAACATTCAATTATATAGAATATTAAAAAAATATTAAAGTGGCCAAGCAAAATAAAAGTTTATTTCTCGTTCACATAAAGCTCAGTATAAAAATTCCTAGTCAGTAGGGAGCCTTGCCTGTGGTCTTCAGACAACCAGGCTCCTTGCATCCTGGCTCTGTCTTCCTGTATGGCCTTGGAGTCCCCTGTTACAACACTGTATCTAGACAATCCATAGAGGAAGAAAGAGAATGTGTGGAGTCACATGAAGGAAGGACGTCACTTCTGCCCACATTCCTTCAGTTGAACTTCAGTGACATGACCAAACCTAACTGTAAGGAAGGTTGGAAAATGTAGTCTAACTGTACACTCAAGAGGTAGAAGAAATAAGTTTTGGTGAACACATAGCAACTCTATCCTATCCACTTAAAAGAAGCAACAGTACCAGGAAGCAGCTGGGGGTGAAGAAGACACACTGCTTTTAAACAGTAGGAGAAAGTTCAATGTCATAGGCAGACAAGGTAGTCCACAGATGAGGCAGAGTAGTTAGGTTTATAGGAGTAGGAAAGTGTCCAGAAGACAGGATGGTCATAGTGACATACAACTGTTGAGAGCCAGCGGAGTCTGCATGGCCCCTGGCATTTTGCCAACAGTATTGATTGACAGGCGAGGCATTACTATCCGCCTCTGCCCCTACTTTTGAGTTCTCGCACTACTTTCGAGCTCTCGTGGGGATTTCCAGGGATTCCCCGAGAGTTCCCATTGGTTGGGGAAGTGCAGGAGGAGGGTTTTCCGGAGGAGATATTTCCGGCTGCGGGGTTCCTGGAGGAGCCGCGTGGCATTCGGGAGATTTCCCCAGGAGCGTGTGTGAGGTTTTTTCTTGCAGTTCAAAAATAAAGTTTGTTCCTGCTGCAGTGGCTCGTGATTTGTGCCCAGCCAGACTGCGGTATACAACCTATAAGCAAAGTGCTCAAGATTTTCAGGCATGGAGGCAGGAGGAATTTGGGGAATCAGTCATGAGTAGTAGAGACCTAGTGACCAACAAGTATTTAGGAAAACTAGGAGTAGGAGTGGGGGATATGAACAGGGTGAGGCAGGAGCTGGGATGGAATAACCAAGCTCTGGGAAGATCACAGACATGGGGAACAGAGCACAAGCATGGATCGTCAGGACAGGCTATTTGTGAGATGGCTCATTCATGAACAGCATGTCAGATAAGAGCTGGTTCAAGTTCCTTTTGCCCAGGTCAGCATTGGTCCTGGAGTAATACAGAGCCTCCTGACAGGAGTCAGCTGTAAGGAGAGGGATAAGGGAACAGGTAAGACCTGATGAAAATCCATCAAGTGTTACCATAACTTTCTCAGCTTCTCAGTCCAGACAACCACCCTAACTAATCCCAACTTCCTCACTAGTGTCCTGGGATGAAACAGCATTGTTGAGTCAGTTCAAACCCTCCAGGCCACAAAGCAAATGCCCATTAAGAGGATAGAGGACCTGGTGTGGTTTATTTGCTTAGAAGAAACTATCAATATGTGCATGGTTCTTGGGCTTTTCAACATATTTAAGCATTTAATCTTGACAAAAACCTTATGAAGAAAGTGCCTTTATAACCCCAGTATTACAGATTAAACACTGAGCAATAAAGGCTCTTAAATCATTAATCCAAGAAAGCAGTAGGGCTGGGATTCAAAGAGAGTTGACTCCCTATTGATGATTGTAGAAAGCCACATTTGACAAGTGTTTTTTGTGAACTTTCCCTCACTCAGTGGATGAAGACGCACCGTGAAACTCTCCCCCAGATATCTGATCTAACATTTTTGTTTTCAGAAACCTACCCCATCTTTGTGCAATAAAGACTAAGTAACCCATCCCAAGAAGAAGACATTAACAGTTTCTTGTAGTGGCCATACTCTTGAAGTAAAATATCTTAAAAATGAATGATTGCAGAAATTCAGGGCTAGAAGGAACCTCAGGGACTACTGTCCTACATGCACTAGAAAACTGTATCTTACTCAGCTTTACTTTCAGTTAAGAGCCAGAAATTTCTGACAGTGATACAACTGCTCTAGTTCTTGGGTGGCTAGAGGGACAGTGATAAAAGGGCTCAACTTAATAGGATTTTTTTTTTTTTTTAATGAATTGAGGAGTCCAGTATCTTGTGTAACTAATTAAAGATTATATAGTCATTTCATCATCCACATACCTTTCATCCATTCATTTATCTGTGTATTTAATTATTCATTTGCTATAATATAACAATATATAAAAGTAATATTTATATTTATATTAAACTTATGTTCTAAAACTCACAACATTAAAATATAACAATTTATATTATAAATCATTATGTAACAATATTGTCAAGACAATAACAATATTGTAGCATTTGTAATTTAACAATATCCAAATATAGTAATATAAAATGCAATAAAAATAATTTTATGCTATATCATTATAACCATCATAAGAAAAACAATTAATACAGAATGATTTTCTCCTACCTTAGAAAGGTCTGATGGTTAATTTCTCCCTTTTCTCAAAGACAAGGGAAGGAATGGGTTCTGAGTTTAATGTACTTCACTCTATCATGAAGGAATAAAGACTAGGTTTGAAGAAGAGAAAGAAGAATTCTAGGGAAGTCTAGAAAGGAAAAAAAAAAACAAGCATTTTTTCTAAGATCAACAGGATATACAAGGATGAGGGAAAGAGGAAGTGGAATCTGTGTCAGGGTTGGCAGCAAGGAAAAGTTGCTCAAGTAGATAGAGCACAGTGATGCATGCCTGTAATATCAGCTACTTGGGACTAAGGTAGGAGGATCACAAATTTAAAGCCAGTCCAGGCAAATTAGGAAGATTCTACCTCAAAATGTTAAAAAAAATAAATAAAAGGATTGGGTGTGTAGCTCCATAACAGAATGTCCATGGGTTCAATTCCCAGAATCACGAAGAAGATTAAGAAGGAGAAGGAAAAGAGTAGCTGGAAGCTGTGGTTCAAACCTGCAATCCCAGTAGCTCAGGAGGCCTAGGCAGGAGGATGGCAAGTTAGTGATACCCTTAGTAATTTAGCAAAACCCTGTCTCAAAATAAAATAAAATAAAATAAAAAGAATGGGGAATTTGGCTCAGTGGTAAAGCATACCCAGGTCTAATTCCCCCCCCCCCGCCCTCCAAGGAGGGGGGGTGGGGGGGGAGAGAGAGAGAGAGAGAGAGAGCGAAAGCGAAAGCGAACACATCACAGAAAGCACATCTATGAGGATTATTTGGCCCAGGAATTTTTTGGGAACTGAACCATCACCTGCAGTTCTACTTTCATTCAAGAAAATTCTCCACTGTCCATACCAGGACATGATAACTGCTCTCCCTGGGGTCCATGAGGATGTCATTCATCTGTCATCTACCTCTATCAATTGGCTAACCAACACTGTCTGTCCACTTCAGTACCCAGTGCACACAACACCACCAGGAACCCCAAGAGGGAAAAATGACTAATGTGGTCTAGACTGTGTTCCAATGGAGCAGGGGTAAGGGAGCATTCAACACCTCTGCTTGGGGGAGGGTTGCTAAATAAATGTACCTTGACTCTGTAGGAGACTTCTTTTCTCCTTCCCTTTTCTCCCTGAGATGAAGAAATATTTATTGAAATCTCTCTTATAATAATTAAAAATATTTACAAATGTAAGAAAGGAGCTAGGGGTATAGAGCACTTGCCTAGCATTCACAAGGTCCTGGGTTCAATGCCCAGCAAAAGGAAAAAAATCCCAAGTATTAGAATGCCATGTTTACCTTTGTGACATTTCAAGAGCCTCATAATGACCCCAGTGTTTCTGGAAATATATGGATTTTTCCAGGTGAGATGGCACAGGCCTGCCATTCCAGCTACTCAGGAGGCTGAGGCAAGAGGATTGAAAGTTTGAAGTCAGCCTTAGCAACTTAGCAAGGCTCTCAGCAATTTAGGGAGACTCTGTCTCAAAATAACATAAAAAAGGCTATGGATATGAATCAGTGGTTAAGCAACCCTGAGTCAATCCCTGGATAGATGAAAAAAATATATTTTATACACACACACACACACACACACACACACACACACACACACATACACACTCCTGGCCTTGCTTTAATTTAGGAGGATTCAATCTAAGGTCATATGAATAAATATTCAGTTACCAGATAGATTAAATTATTGATGTAATATCCTTAAAAGCAGAGACAGAATGTTTGTAAGCCTAACAAGTCTTTGTCATCATATGCTTATTAAATACAGCCATTAAATATATCTAAGCTGTGCATATCAGTGCATGCCTGAAATCCAGCTATATGGAGAACTGAGGCAAGAGGATCAAGAGTTTAAGGACAGTTTGGACAACATAGGAAGACAGTGTCTCAAAAAATTTGTATATCTGAATATAAAAAAGACATGAATAAATTAAGGTTTATCTCAATAGGAAAAATTAGAAGAGAATGACAAAGTTGAATATTTATGCCACTCATTAGGGTTATAGAAGATCCCAAATTGTACAGAATCAACTTAATCAATTAGTAAAATGGTTTAGATGCAACAGGGAAATGTGATGGGTAGTAAAATGACTTCTAGATAAAGACAGGTTAACTCAACCTCAATTCTGCTATATACTAGCTGTGCCACTTTGGACAAATTACTTAAGCACTCTGGGTTTCAGGTTGACTCATCTATAAGCTGGAGATTAAATAATAGCACTTCATATAGCATCCTGGGAGAATGAAAAGCAATGTGTTCAAAGTACTAAATTTGGAATCTGGCATATGGTGTGCTTGTGGTGAATATTAATTATCATTGTTTTTTTTTAAAGAGAGAGAGAGAGAGGAGAGAGAGAGAGAGAATTTTTAATATTTATTTTTTAGTTATCGGCAGATACAACATCTTTGTTTGTATGTGGTGCTGAGGATCGAACCCGGGCCGCACGCATGCCAGGCGAGCGCGCTACCACTTGAGCCACATCCCCAGCCCCAATTATCATTGTTTTTAATAAATATTTACATTGTGCTTGCTACATGCTAGGCACTGTTTTAACTTAGCAAAAAGTTATGTGCTAAGCACTATTTTAAAATTGTACAGATATTAATCCATTTGATCCTCATAACAGTCCTGTGAGACAGGTACTATCATTATCATCATTATCATCATCATCACCTCTCATAGACAAGGAAATTGAAGTCCAGAGATTAAGTAATTTAGGACAACATAGGCAGTAAGAGCCAGTAATTCAAATTCAAACAATCCACTTCCACTAACTGTGATTCCCACACACCCTATATGGCATTGGGATTGAACCCAGGGACACTGAGTCACTGAGCTACAGCAGCAGGCTTTTTTATTTTGAAGCAGAACCTCTCTAAAATGCCCAGTCTGACCTCAAACTCAGCCTCCATAATAGTTGGAATGACAGGCAAGCAACTCTGTGCCTGGCCAGAGACCATGCTGTTGACTAAATCAGGCTTCATCATCATCCTTGCTGCTGCCACATCATCATCATCATCATCATCACCATCATCACCACCACCACCACCATCCTCTTGAATCAGAAAATGAAGGTGATGCATGAGGAATTAATTTGTATGTGTTAATTGATTATTAAAGTTTTATCTACACAACAAATGGTTTCATAAAATGTGTACATCACTCATGTAAACTGAATTATATTTTAAGTAAAAATTTGGACTTGGAGATAAAATATACTTTTGGAATCATTTGGATGGTTAGCAGGACTGTTAGGTCAAAAAAGAAAAAGAAAAACAAAACAAAAAACAAAAAACCCTGGGTCTCAAAGTCAGTGTCTGTCTCTCTTCTCTCTTCTCTCTTCTCTTCTCTCTCTCTCTCTCTCTCTCTCTCTCTCTCTCTCTCTCTCGGAACTGAGGATTTAATCCAGTGGGCTTACCACTGGATTTTATCCCCAGCTCTTTTTATGTTTTATTTTGAGTCAAGGTCTCATTTAGTTGCTTTGGGCCTCACTAAATTGCTGAGGCTGGCCCGGAATTTTTGATCCTCTTGTCTCAGCCTTCCAAGTCACTGGGATTAAAAGCATGCACCATGTGCCCAGCTAAATTTGCCTAGCTTTCTTCTCCTCTTCTTATAGGATTGCTACAAAAAACATTCCATTAATAATTCCTAATAACTCTCAAGTTAATGGAATGACCAAATATAAAGCATTTACTTTTCTAAAGTAACAAAAACTTATAGAAAAGTAAGCTATGATTATCCATTTATACCCCAACAGAGGCAGAGTAGTGTTCATTTGTATGTATTATAAATGAACATGTAACATGCATGCATATCCTTGGAAAAGAATCTCAAGTCCTATATAATATTCAGTCCATGTTGGTTGCCAAATGGGGAAATGGGATTGCCACTGTGACAAGGACAAAATTTTCTTAAATCTTCTTTGTTGAGATCAAAATGATAATATGAGGAAATAGCACCAAACACAATTTGACCAGAAAGGCAATAAAGAATTCAGTGTCTGTGCATTATAGTGGCACCCACCTGTAATTCTAGCTGCTAGGGAAATTGAGCAGGAGAATAAAAAATCCTAGACTAGGCTTGGCAATTTAGTGAGACACTGTAATAAAAAGGGCTGGGATGTAGCTCAGTGGTAGAATGCTTGGCTTGCATGTTGGAGGCCCTGGTTTCGATCCCCAATACCATCACACAAATAATGATAATAATAATAATAGCAATAATAATGATAATAATAAACAACAAATAAGTAAATAAAATTTATATTTTCAAAATTCCAGGGACAGGTTTAGTAACTTATTTACAGTATTGGATATCCAAGGAACCAAAACATTGTCCAAAGTTTCTCATGGTCCACATTTTGTACCTGATACTATAATATAGAGGTTAGATGGGTGGATTCATTGTCATGCAAATTTGAAGAATGAAATCCTCAGTCACAAGGGTGAAAGCAAATTCACAGGATTTATTAGAGTATCAGGAAGAAAGCAGAGCTCCCAAAGAGGGAAGGTCCAAAGAGAGGGAGGCCAATGGGTGTCTGTTGTCTAGGGATTTTTAATGAGCTTGATCTGTTCCTATAAATGATTAGTGGGTGTAAGGTTTAGAACTCTATTTTGCCTTTTTTAGAAAACCTGGAGAAAAGTGATTTTTAAGCAGGGCGAGGGTCTGTTCCTTTTGGGGTTGGTCATGTCAAGGGACTATTAAGGAACTGTCCTTGAGCTGGGGCCACCTGGCTTCAGAAGCTTGAGTTACCCATCTCCCCACACAACCCTCCACCTTGACACTTTCCCTGGCTACTTATGGGTGGCCTCTTTCTGTCTCAATACTCTTCAGGTGATAATGGCATTAGAGGCCTGTGCTCAGCTGTGATGAGCAGCTTCCCACCCCTACTCCTAACCAGAGCGCCTTCCCTGGGAGATCCCAGGCTGTGATAAGAGGTGGGTGTGATATAGTGTGATCAGTGACATGACCATGACTGCCAGGGTGCTCTGTAAGCAAGGCCATTTGTTTGAAGAGTACGTAACCATGTTATGGCATTATGGGAGGATATGAAATTAATAATCCACATTTAATTTCATTGTGTAAATGGAATAATTATGGGATATTGTGGTTATTTAAAACACTTTGGTGTTTTTCTATGTAACAACTTTATTACATTTAAATATATGATTTCTTCTCTTTGATCTTTGTCTAAAGAATGGAAAAAAAATACTGGGAAAAAATGGTACCTTTTGATTTGGTTCTGCACCATTCCCCACCCCAGATGACCAAGTAATAAGATTCTTGGAGATGCATATTAGTGTTGTCTAGAATATGCTGGGCTTGGATTTTTTTTTAAGTAATTTTTTTCTTTTTTCTTTTTTTTTTTTTTGGTATCAGGAATTGAACTCAGGGGTACTCAACTGTTGTAGGGACAAACGAAGCAAGGCACCAAAGATAGCAGGAAACAGTTTTATTTGGCTGCCTTTGCTGTAATCAATTAATCCCCTGAACTCTGAGTTCAGGGAGTTTTAGAGTTTTATACTCAGCATGTAAGGGGAGAGGCTCAGAAGTTCACAGTATGCAGAAGTTCACATAAAAGCAGCTTTTTCTTTCACTGTTCTGGGCAAGTTAACTCTTCAAGGACAACACCTGAGAAGGGGAGAGCTTCTTCTCCCCTTTCTTTCCTCCCCCTGCCAGCTGTTACCATGGAGCCCATTTGTAACTTATCTTAAAAATGTAGACATCTCTGTGAAGCCCAGCTCAAGGCCAGAGGCCTTGTTTGCACATTTCTTCAAAGTACTATACTGATACATTTGTGAAAAACTAGTAAGGGGGTGTCCAGCACCTGGAGTGCTGCTATCTTCTGGGCCAGTGGCCAAGTAAACAGGGTGACATGAAAATAGGAAGTTTATCTACAATGGACTCTTTTTCTGACAGTCCTAAAATCAGCCATGGTGAAGAGGGCTTTTCTGTGGAGAAAGGGGGTGCCACTTCAATTCCCCCCTTTAATGATGCTCCCCATAATTTAATCCTTTAAATTTAAGAGAATCATTACCATTATCTTGGCTTAAAGTCTTATATAATGCCAAAAACTTAATTGTTGTCATCCTTTCAACAGCAGCTTCTTTAGTGGACCCAATAGTTTTAATGCACAGTGGAGCCAAACATGGGAGCAATAAACAGGTTAACAGCAGAATACCCACTATACCAGTTAAGATTTTAAATCTACCAAGAGTTGTAAACCATCTCCTCAAAGCATGTTGGGACCCAAACTTTAATGCCCTTCTAGGTATGAACTAACACATGTGCTAGTTCTCTTGTGTTGTTGGCTTGAAAGGAATTGGAGTTAAAATGTAAAGGACCAGGCTTTGTAAAGCTTCTAAGCCGCACTCAAAACCTGAAATTCATGTGGCAGTTAAAACAACTCCTGGAGAGACCAGTAAATGTATGTTGAAATCTCCCCTGACTATCTGGTTGTTCTGTAAAAACAACCCACCCTCCCAGAAAGAAACCGTGCAGTCCAGCACGTATACACCTCAGGGCTTAAACCAATCAGTTTACATATATCCCTATCTTAGTACTGACCAATCACCCCCACCCGACCTGTTCCCGCCAGTGAATGTGCTAATCATGTTTTAGAGTTGTTATTTGATTTTCCCGTGGTGTGTGATGATTTGCTAAAAGAGGCTATGATGTATGTGAAGTCCCCCCTCTCCAAAGAATGTATATATACTCTGCTTAAATTGTTCTTGGGGCTCTTTGTTCTTTGCTCCTCTGAAGTAAGCTCAGAGCCCCAGCATGCTGGACCCCCAATAAACCCTTTGCTGTTGCATGAGACAGTCTCTTGGTGGTCTTTTCCTCCGACGTTTGCCCGACCTTTTCAGGCTGTATTCTTAACTGCTTGTCTATTGTCATCCATTTGGATGTAACAATCTGAACTGTTGAACTCTCCACATATTTCTTTTCCCTCAACCAGTAGGTAATCTAATGCCAAGCGGTTTTGATAGTTAGATATTTGCATCTGGTGTGTTGTATGGCTAGGAGGTCAAAGGCTGTGGCAGTCTGATTAATAATAATTTCTAGTACAGCTTGTAAGTGAATAATTCTGTTTAACATGTAAATATGAGTTCTATAATTCCAACAGCCATTTTGTGCTCAGGTAGTGGGAGCAAAAGTGGCAATAACTCCTCTGGGGTGGCCAGTTACCTTCACACCAAGATTGGTGACCTCCTAAATCAAGTTTCTTTCCAATGGATCTCTTTTTCCTTTCCAAACAGTTACCCATCCACTGCATTCCTCTGGCAGGACAGGTCCTAAATATATGTTTTTATCACCTCTTGGTTTTAGTGGATTGTCTTGACACATGGTTCACATGATCTCCATGGTTGGAATAGGAGTAGGGCAGAACCTCTTAAGATTATCAAAAGAAACCAAACTAAATAATAGACTAACATTTTGGTTAGAATAGGTTAAACAGCATAAATTAACAAAACCAAACTAATAACACCAAACAAATCCTAGAAAACTTATATAAGCAAGATAAAAAAATATAAGTGAAATTTTGTTATCCAGAGACCAGTCAGTAGGAGTTACTGTTATCAAACCAGTAGCAAAAACCAAACAGAGAATTATGTGTATATCTAGAAGAAAGGAGTGGAAATGCATTATAGTATAAGAACTATCTCAGAGGTTGAAAGAGTTCATTAGTCTTGGTGGGAAGTTTATCTTTCACTGGGCATTGATCAGCCAGTCCCTCCTTTGTGGCTGAAACAGGGCCGTAGTCTCCTCAAGCTTCGGCTAGTCAGCTTCTGGAGTGACTGGAGCAGGGCTGTTGTCCTTCTGATCCTCAAGATTCTCTGGTGCTCCTTTTTCTTCAGGATGGTCAGCTTCAAGGGCATAGCAGCATCTGGAGAGCACTCCCAGTCCTCAGCTGCTGGCGTGAGTGTGGTGTAGTGAATCCAGGGACCCATCTCTGCAAAGTTTATTGCAGTTGGGGTGGATAAAACAATAGTGAAAGGGCCCTTCCAAAGAAGTTCGGAGGTTGAATATTTCATTCTTTGACCCAGACTCAATCTCCAGGCTTGAAGGAGCGTGCACCTGGGTCAAACTTACTGGAAATCTTTCTCTAACCCATTGGTTGAGAACCTGTAAAGATCTGAAGCTGTGGACTCAGGGTTAATTTTCCTGCCTCTCTTAAGTCTCCCTGTAGTCCCCTAATAAGAGGAGGGACTTCCCATATATTATCTCAAAAGAAAAGAATCCAGTCCTCCTAGCGGGAGTGGATCTAATCCTCAACCGTGTAATAGGGAGAAATTCATCACAATGTAAGTGAGTCTCCTGACGCAGCTTACCCAACTTAGTCTTAAAGTCCTCTTTATCCTTTGAACTTTACCAGAACTCTGCAGCCTATAGGCAGTATGTAACTTTCATCTGATATTTAAACTCTTGGTCAGTAATCATATCACTTCTGCCCAAAAGTGGCCCATTGTCTGAGCCAATAATTATTGGGACACCAAATCTGGGAATAATTTCCCAGAGAAGCATCCTGGTTATCTCCCTAGCTTTTCAGGGCAGGTGGCAAAGGCTTCCACCAGTCAGAGTGGGAACACACAAAAACCAAAAGTTACTTATAGCCTGTGAGCGTGGTAATTCAGTGAATTTTACTTCCAAGTCTTCAAAAGGTGCTCCACCTATAATTTGGATTCCTGGTGGGAGCTCTGGCCCCTGACAAGGATTGTTGTGAGCACAAACTTCACATTGTTTGCAGATCATCCAGATGTTGCTTGTGAGCCAGGGGACATAGAAATGTCAACTCAGAACTGTCTCAAATGCTGTATGTCCAACATGTTTTCCTGCGAAACTGTCTGATAAAGGCTGGGGCTAGAATCTCCGGGATGGCTATTCCGGCCATCAGAAAATCTCCACCATCCACCTGGGAGAAAATTTTCTTTTCAGTCTTAAATCACTTACTTTCATGTTGGAAGTACGTTGGCTCCCATTCTGTTAGCTAGTCGGCCAGGCAGAAGGGCAGCATTTAAACCTGGGACTGGATTTTCTTCCTGTTTCTTGCAAACAGCTAACCTGGCCTCTCTGTCAGCTCTCTGGTTGCCCTGAGAAACCACAGTGTTTCCCTTTCGATGACCTTGGCAATATATAATCACAACCTTCCTGGGAGCCCACAATGCATCCAAAAGTTTAAGAATTTCTTGCCCATATATCAGGCCCCCCCTTTTTTTCCTCTCCTGAGTTAATTAGCCTACATAAGGCCCTATGAACATGAAGGGTAGTGAACACATATTTTGAGTCTATGTAAATATCCACCCAACTCCTGCTGTCAACTGAAGTGCTTGAATCAAAGCAATAAGTTTTACTTTTTGTGCTGAAGTTTCCTGAGGCAGAGGTTCTGCCTTGACAGTGGAGTCCAGAGTAACCATTGCATATCCAGCAAAACATACCTCATCTTTTATAAAACTGCTTCCATCTGTGAAGCACTCTGCATCAGGGTCCCTGAGAGGCTGGTTTGTTAGGGCTAGTCTGCTGGAGAACACTTCATCCATGACCTCAACACATTTGTGATCAGGTTTTTCAGATCCAGTGGGCAGCAAAGTTGCTGGGTTTAGAGTTCTGACAACCTCGATGTGGATACATGGGTTTTCACATCATCATGCCCTGATATTTGACCATTCTTTCATGAGTCAACCAATAGTGTCTTTTATATTCTAACAATGTCAAAATTGAATGAGGAACTCTAACAACCAGCTCTTGTCCCATGGCCAGTTAATCAGCTTCCAACACCAGAAGAGCTGTGGCTGCAAGGGCCCATAAACAAGGTGGTCAGCCTTGGGCTACAGAATCCAGCTGTTTATACAGATAGGCCACTGGACGGTTCCATGTCCCCAGCATCTGAGTCAAAAATTCCATAGCCACTCCAGACAGATCATGGACATATAGAAAGAAAGGCTTCGTCAGGTCAGGGAGCTTTAATCCAGGTGTACTGGTGATGCTTGTTTAATGTCCTCAAAGGCCTTTTGCTTAGCTGGCCCCCATATTAAAGATCTCATTCTTCCCCCTTTGTGGCTTCATAGAGGGGTTTTGTCATAACTGAAAGTTGGGGATCCATATATACCTGAACCCAGTAGCTCCCAAGAATTCTCTAGTCTGATGGCAGGTTGAAGGGACTGGAATTGAGCAGATCTCCTGTTTCTTTTGAGGCCCAGTGGTTGTTCTGTTCTGTTGCTGAGTCAGATGGTAACCAAGGTATTTGACATTTTTCTTGATAGATATGGGCTTTTAAGTTAGATTTCAGTGCTGTCGCAAAGATGGTGTACTCAAGCCCCTGGGAGGAACTGCCATTTAGGGAAGGGAGGCATACATAGAGCCTCTGGCACTTTAAGATGCAGGAATTTTTGTGCAGGATGTTGGCTGCTAGGATTCTCCAACTCTTAAATCTAATGTAAATCTTAGCAGAGACTGATGACCTGGGACATCATTTGAGTAAAAGGCACCTATGTCAGTCTCGTGGTGGGCCGTCTGCCAAGGTTGGAAGGCAGAGGTGTGGTCCCGTGCAGGTCCCAGTGTGTGGCAGCCACGTTGTGCCCACCTAGATGTTGCTCTTTGCGTGGCTTTCTCCTCCTGCCAGGTGGGAGCCTGCTCTAATTGTATATAGTAGCTGCCCCACTTGTGTTTTTGTTCAGTATGCCTCGGTGCATGGAGCTCTGTGGCCCTTCCTGCTGGTGGCTCACAGCATGTGTCTTGGAGCCAGGGTGGCATGTCCTTTTGGAGTGAGCACCCTATGGTCCACTATTGGCTGTTAATATGAATATATTCCTGGTTCATTTGGGGGCTTGCAGCAGCTGAGCCCTCCTGAAGTGCTGGGTCCCATGCATCAGATGCATTTGTGTGTGTCTATGGGACCCCTGTCATATTCGTCAATCATCAACTTCTGAACAAGTAGGAATCAACTGAAAGGAGGGGCTGGGGCCAAAGGCTGGGGGAAAACATTCACTCCTTCTCTGTTCAAGGCTTAGCATTTGAGCATGGCAGTGGGTGCTTGTCTGCTGGGGCCACTGGAGGCTTCCTATTTTTCTGGTCATGCTTTTTTTCCTTATAAACATTTGGACCATTGGCTTTGTGCTAGTGAGACCCCCTCTTTGAGTGACCTCTGTGTTTGTGGTGAGGGCCACTGTAAAGAGATCCATGCTCCTCTTCATCTTTTTGGTCTGCCTGTCTTTGAGTCTCTGGATCTTGATTGATGAAAACTGTGGTGGCCACCTTAATCAGCTCACTGGCACACTTCTCAGAAAAGCCTTCTAGGATTGTAATTTTTGGCAAATGGCTCTCTGAGCCTGTCCCACAAAGGCTGCATTGATCACCTGTTGCTTGCGCCTGTGCATTTCTTCACTAAAAAACTTGTATTATGGCTGCTACACTTGTATGTGCCCCTCCTCCCCCGGGGCACCTCTGGGCAGAGAGAGGGGCGGCAGCAGCTGTGGCCTGGACATTTAGCTCTGAGTCAGTTGGGCACATATCTTTTGATTATTGCTCCCAGTTTCATAGGGCAGATGTAGGGCAGAGAGAAATGTTCAGGGCTATGGAGGGTGTGAGAGGGAGATGCTAGAGCAGTGGGAGGCTTATCTTAGCTCTGTTTGTCTGCAGATGTGCTCAGCTTAGGCTGGGGCTCAGGGCTGGCTCCAATTCCTTCTAACTCTTGGGCACAGACAGTGTGTTTTATTCTCTTTTTTCTTTTCTTTTAGACTTTCTATGAGGGCTTCTTGACATCTCTTTATTTTTAGACCTTCTTCTTTGTTAGGGCCCCATCCTAGGTCTGGATAATGGGCTGCATCAGATCAGTCATGGTCCAGGGTTTCTCCATGTAGGACGGAGTATGATTTTTCCAGCTTATGAGCACAGTGGAGGAGAAAGGTTGGCACACAAAACTTCTTTGTCTCCCTCGGGTATTTCCCTCTGGTCAATATGGCGGTCCTTTAGTCCCTTGGAGGGGCATCTGGAGAGTTCTCATCTGAGTTGTGGCTCTAATCTTGGGACAAATCTCCCACCTTAATCTTGGGAGGTGAAAGAGTCTTTGGTCCTACGAAGACTTTGGCTCTGAGGACGTAACAGAGTAAGGAATAGCCAGTATTGGGGGGCCATCATTTGTTGTCTCTGAGGACAAGGGGGCTTGGGGACAGTCTGTTGTCCCAGTGGTCTTGGCAAAGTTGGGTAGAGTGAAACATAAGGTGGTGGGTCCTCTTCTGGCTCATGGAGAAAACTGTCTCCCTTCTTGTCTTTCCTAGGCAAGTTTTCTGTTTAGCTGCTTTCCGCTGGGTCTTAGAGACCACTATGCTCCTGGCTAACATTAGCTTGGACTGTCCATCTAGACAGGCTCTCAACCAAGGGGGCTGTTTCTGAACTATCTCTTGCCAGCAATCAATATAAGAGAATTGGTTCAGGGGTTCCAACAACAATCAAAGGACCTCAGCAATGACTCTCTCATCTAAAGATCCTTCTGGTGGCCAGCCCACATCTTGGGTGAGCCACTCTAATTCACAGAGTATGCAACCTTTGTGGAGCAAGTTTCACCCCACAGTTATCAGGAAAACCTTCCTAAAAGTTTTTAACACACATTTCAGAAAACTCAGTTTCCTTAGTGTGCCTCCCATGTTCCACCCTGCATCGGTGTCGCACACTTAGAACAAAACACCCTTAGGGCAAGACTCGCTTTGTCCATCTCTGGCCACTCCCCTTGCGGGGACTTAGGGCCCTCTTAGCCTTGCAGGTCAGTATCAACCCCTGATCTGGAGCTTTCACCTAGACGTTGGTTGGTGAAATTCCTCCATAGACTGTATGAGGTGCCATGGAACCGCGGATCAGGACTCTGCACTTGCTTTGGCCTTCAGGTTGGGTCAGAACCCTTCCCTTTGTCCATCTCATTCACACATTTTCACACACTTTCACACAGACATGGCCAGAACAGAATTTCTATACCATCCAAATTCCAACAATTCCAAACCAAACAAAAAGGGTCTCATGGTTTCCCCCCTCTTTGCTGACCCCAACACAGACTACTCGGGTGACTCCCCAGGTCCGTTTCAGCTCCAACTACTTTGGAGGGTACTCAGGACCCAACAGAGGGTGATCAAGCCTCTCTTCCACCTGCTTAGGCCTCAAAGGGGAAGTCAGGTGGGCGGCAAAACCAAATGGACCCAGGTCCTACCTGTTCAGCTGGCAGTGCTCCAAAACCCTAATTCTGGTTCCTCCTGCCTGTGGGTTCCATTGTGCTCTGGGGTGGCAGCCCCAGGGCACTGGATGAGTGGATCATCCTTCAGGCCAGGAGTGCCCATTGGGCACTCCAATGGGACCACTGACCCCCATCACCCCAGGGAAGTCAGTCCCTAGAGACAAGAGAGGCAGAATAACCTTCCTTACCTCCTCTGTTCCATCTGGGTCCCCCAAAATGTTGTAGGGACAAATGAGGCAAGGCACCAAAGATAGCAGGAAACAGTTTTATTTGGCTGCAGCCAGGTTCAGAGGGCACAGCTTTTGCTGTAATCAATTAATCCCCTGAACCCTGAGTTCAGGGAGTTTTAGAGTTTTATACCCAGCATGTAAGGGGAGAGGCTCAGAAGTTCACAATCTGCAGAAGTTCACATAAAAGCAGCTTTTTCTTTCACTGTTCTGGGCAAGTTAACTCTTCAAGGACAACACCTGAGAAGGGGAGAGCTTCATCTCCTCTTTCTTTCCTCCCCCTGTCAGCTGTTACCATGGGCCCATTTGTAACTTATCTTAAAAATGTAGACATCTCTGTGAAGCCCAATTCTTGGCCAGAGGTCTTGTTTGCACATTTCTTCAAAGTACTATACTGGATACTTTTGTGAAAACTAGTAAGGGGTGTCCAGCACCTGGAATGCTGGTATTTTCTGGGCCAGTGGCCAAGTAAACAGGGCGACATGAAAATAGGAAGTTTATCTACATTGGACTCTTTTGCAGAGACTCTTTTGCTGACAGTCCTAAAATCAGCCATGGTGAAGAAGGCTTTTTTTTTGTGGAGAAAGAGGGTGCCCCTTCACTTTGAGCCCCTGTGTCTCCTGGTCCTCACGCAGCTCCTTCCTCCCCTTCCCCTCACACTTTCCCCTGGGACTGTGGGTCTCCTGCTCCTTGGGTTCCTCATCACCATTGGTCAGGTGGGTACCTTTCTTGGGAGACTGGCTTGGGTCCTGGCTCTACCCGCTCTGCACAAACACCCCGACCCCCCACCGTGCCCTCACATTGCCCTCCTCCTGGCCCCTTGCCAGGCCTCCTTTGACAGTTCTCTGGCCCTGCATTTTCATCTGAGCCAGGGCACATTATGGGAAACAGAGCCCCGCCCTTTGCCAGGGCCCCTTGCTCTCCCTGGGTTCTTGGTCCTACACCAAGACCAGAAACACTGTGATTCAGCATATACACTAAAGGTCATAAAACATGAACTTGTGAGCATGCACAGTGCCCTTGCTCCTTATGTAACCTGTTGGTAGTGTGCCTTCTTTGTTTGGCTTGCTATAAAAAGGACCTATGCAAATGAGTGTGAGGGGGGGCTAAAATGGAACTGGCTAGGTGTTGAAGCTGAATCTGGGACCTGGCTAATGGCTATGGCTGCCTCTAAATAAAGGATGACCAATATTCCCACCATGGCTTGCATTTTCTTTCACCTGCCAAACCCTGAATCTGTTTTCTGGGCCAGAGTCCCTGCTCAACACTTGGTATAATTAAAACCAGTTGAGTACACTGGTATTTTTTTTCTCTGAGCTAATGCTGAGACCTTGACATCTCTGAAATAGAATTAATACACACAGGTAAACATTAAGGCCTGATGTGTCTTCTACACTCTGAATACAAAATGAAAAAATGTTTCAGGTGAGATTTAAGGCAGAACTGAGCTCAAGGAAATCTTTCTCATCAATGTAAGGCAGGGGAGAAATTTTTAAAATCCCACTTTTCTGAAGATTAGAAGATTCTAACACCTGAACCCTGGATCACTGTTGGAGTGTGTGGCTTTGCTGACCTGGCTCATTTTCCCTCTGAGGCACTGTGTGGAGAGAAGGCCTTTCTGGTCTTGACAAACCATAACATAGCCAGTTCCCAGCCCTGGATACATAACATAGCCCACTAGAAATCTCAGCAAGGCAGCCTAACTACAGCCATTTTTGGCCTACCCCAACAATCCACCCCTTTAAGATTCCTCATTGTACAATCTACACAACTGAAGTCTTCTGCAATGATCCCTTAGCAAGGAGGGCAGAACCCTGTATCCATAACAATAAAAGGTACAACAACATACGACCAAAAGAAAGGCCCCATCCCTTCTGATTACTAAAAGCCATTGCCAGTTTTATCCTATATTGAGATGGCAATGAAAGTATTTCTCATTCACATCTAACTGTCAAGGGACAGTCTGGATTCACCAGGGTTGTCCAGCAAAATTCAGAGGCATTTCAATGCATACCCATCAGGCATCTCTGCTGTAGGTGTGTGTCCAGTTCACAATGGTGTTGGCAAGGACACACCTACAGAGAAAGAACAAAGCATTAGCACAGGTAAATCACATTCATCTAGGAAAATTTATGCCAGCTTTGAGTCCTGGGAAAGCACAGTGGCCACCTGTGGTGGCTTCCCTGAGTGGTGATATCACACACATACAGCTTGGTCCTATATCCCAGCAAGCTCAGTGTGCACCAAAACCAGGGAACTCATAATTGGTCAAAGGAAAAAACAAATGTGCACTTAAAAATCTGTGTCCTATCTGTGGTACATGGGCCAAGTCACAGTGGGTAGAGGGTGGGGGGCTTCATTAGTTACCCATGGCATTACAAGGAGATCACACTCCAATTCTCTTCCCCATGGGGCTAACAGGGCTACACAATGAGTATGGGAGACCTTTATTGTCCAAGTCCATGTCCCATGTAGTTTGTACCCTATTCAATCCAATTTTGGGGAGCAGGGAAGAGAACATTCCCTTGTTTCCCAAACTCAGGCTTAAGTACAACATCCTTTGTTGTCACCTGGACCTGTATTGGTGCTGTTGTGCAATGCACCAAAGCTTCCACAGGAGCTGGTCCCCTTTGCTGGGGATCCTCCTTCAGAGCTCTCACAACTACCCACAGGCACTGTGCCCACCCCTTCATGGAAGGTGTGTTGACTGCAGTCCTAAGTCCTTGCATAAGCAGGCCTTTATATCTCTCCATCAGGCCTGCAGCCTGCAGATGATATGGGATGTACAGCTGCCGTTGAATCTGTAACTGAGTTGCCCATGGCTACACATCCTGACCTGTAAAATGAGGCCCTTGGTATTTCCATTGTGATGGGCTGTTTATACAAAACTGTCAACTCCATCAGGGCACAAACTATGACACACTGATTCACTTGACAACTGGGCCAAGCAAACAACAAGATATCCACTCCTGTCAAGGCCCCTTCTGACCTCAGTAAAGGCAATGTAGTCAACCTGTTATCATGTCAAAGGGATGTGTCCCCACATTACCTGGCCATGCATGGATCCAAGGCATGGGGGATGTGGATATTTCTGAGCACAAACCACACATACCTGGCAAGCCTCTACCAGGGCATCCCACATTAAAGGCAGACCCCACTGTTTGACTACATTCCTCATAGTCTTCACACTTGCATATGGTAGGCCACTGAGTTAGTGGGAGGTGTACCTGCTCTAACCACAGCACCCTAGCCAAAGCATCTGCTTCATCATTCCATGGACTAGTCATGGGGGGCATGCCCTATATTCACCTGTTTCTGGTAGCTTACTAAAAGCCATTGCCAGTTTCAAAAGTTCTCTTACCACAGAACTTGTTCCCAATACACAACTGTCAGTACATATCATTGCGGGGAATACTTCATTTGCTATCACCATTTAGCTCAGCTCACTGGCTTTCTTGTTGTATATCTGCATCAAACCAGACAGTGTGCCTGTTTCTGACTCCACAGCCACTGCCATCCACATAGTCAGTTGTCTACAATTGGAGGCATCAGTGTACCAAACACTGTTCAGTATGGATGCCTTACCTCCAAGGAATGGGCTTGATTCTGACTCACGACATAGATAATAGGCTCTATCACTTCTCTTTTTTGGCTCCTGCCAGCTCCTAATACACTTGGGCTCTCTCTTGGCACCCTCACCCTATCTCCACTCCTGGCACACTTGGCTCTTTTCACCCTGCCAGCTCCTACCACATTTGGGCTCTCTCAGCTTCTGCCAGCTCTTCTCCACCAGGGTTAAGGCATCTCCCACTTGTGGAACATTCTGCCAGCTACATCGATTGCCCTGTGGGGCCTCTAACCCAGGAAACAGATTTGGCAGGTGGAAGAAAATGCAAGGCATGTTGGAAATATTGGTCATCCTTTATTCAGAGGCAGCCATAGTCGGTGCCCAGCTTCAGCTTCAACCTCTAGCCAGTTTCATTTTAATCCCTCCTCACACCCATTTCCATAGGCTCTTTTTATATGCAGTCCAAAGAAAGAAGGAATATAACCAACAGGTTACATGGGATGGTGGGGGTGCATGCTCACAAGTTCATATTTATGACCTTGAGTCTATACCCTAAATCTGTTTCCTGGGTCAGAGCCCGTGCACAACACCAGGGCACAGCTAACAACATGACTGTCTGCTTTGCAGCTTTGTCACCTAGCTGATGAAGTGTCTGTGGTGACAGGGCAGGAAGGAGTGGGGTCCTAACTGACTATGAGATTAGATACTGGTGTTTTAATTTCTGTTTTTCTTTTGTCTCTTTAAATTTAACCAGAGATTCCTGTATCTAAAGTACAGGTATGGGAGTGACCTTTATAGAAATATTTTATATACTCCCCCCACACATACATATTTGATTAGTTTGGTAATGAGGATAAGTAATTCCCACCCATCCTCACTAACCTAAGCATAATAATGAAAAATCCTTACTGGTCCTGGACAAAGACAATCTGATTCTGTTTGGCAACTGTGCATTAAACCATTTATTACTGGTCACCATTTTTGGATTTCAGAATTTATCTCTGGGTCCTAATGACTTTTGAGAGGCTATTTAGCTGCTAGAAGTTAAGGATATATTCCACAGTTCAGTAAAGTTCTGGGAAAGCTTACCACTTTGGTGTTTATTTACCCTGAGAAATACACTTATACGAAGAAACTTAGCTTTTCATTATTATGCTAGTACTAATTGATCACACACCACAGGAAGAACTGAGAGCAGAGGCACCACAATGTGTGTGTGTGTGTGCACGCACATGCGCACACACATACATGTGCACACACTCAGGGGTATAACTCAGTGGCACAGTGCTTGCCTATTGTGTGAGGCTCTAAGTTCAATCCCAGCACCAAGTGGGGGAAAAGTGAGTGGTGAACAAAACACCTGTATACTGAGCACAACCAGCATGTTCCCAACACAGTAAATGTTCAGTGTATGCTGCTGAATTGAAAAATCATAAAGTGCAAAAGAAAAGCAATTATTTATAGATAGATTGCTTGAGTAGTATTGGACTAATAGAGCTTGTGAGCTCAAAAACAAATTGTGAGAAGCAAGATATGGTGGTCCACACGCCTGTAGTCCCAGATACTTGGGAGGTTGAAGCAGGAGGTTGAGGCAGAAGGATCCCTTGAGTCTAGGAGTTGGAGGCCAGCTCTTTCAAGAAGATTTTTTTTTTTTTAAAAAAGGTTAATGTGAAACATTGGAGATGTGTGAGATTCTGCCTTGGTCCCACTTCCTTTCAGCTGGGGACCATGTGAACATATATAATCAGCATGGATACAGCCACTCTGCACTTGACTCTTTTATTCAGAGCACATGCTTAACTTCATAATCCTTAGACCAGCTACCTCAGATTATTTGACCAATTGATGAAAATGTCATGTATGATGAAACCTTAAATCTCCTAGGTAAGAGATTTAAGGGCATAGGAGGAGAGATCTGGGGCACAGAGAACTGGGGCACAGGAGGATTACATCTTTAATTTGGGTCTGCTGATATTTTTTCATCTTTATTGCTAAAATTTGGATAAAATCTTTGCTGAAAGCCACGGCCGAGTCTGTATGGCCCCTGGCATTTTGCCAACAGTATTGATTGATAGGCGAGGCATTACTATCTGCCTCTGCTGCTACTTTTGAGTTCTCGCACTATTTTGGAGTTCTCGTGGGGATTTCCGGGGATTCCCCGAGAGTTCTCATTGGTTGGGGAAGTGCAGGAGGAGGGATTTTCTGGCTGGGGGTTCCTGGATGAGCCTCGTGGCATTCGGGAGAATACCCCAGGAGCGTGTGTGAGGTTTTTTCTTGAAGTGGCTCGTGATTTGTGCCCAGCCAGACTGTGGCAAATCTTCAAGAAATTCTTTAAAGGAAAAATAGAGCGATATTATCCGTTAAACAAATATTAAGGAAACACTGTGTCCCAGACATGGTGCTAGGCTCATTTCCCTATGACAGTGAGTTGAAAATAGGTTCAGTCTCTCATCATTTACAGTCTAGTGGAGGAGACATCTAGACATTCATTAGAAATCACCCAAATAAAAGCACAACTGTCGAATGAGATTATCAGCATTAGAACCCCATCATTCGTTGAACAAACATTATTCAAAAGGAGCACTGTCTAAAAATGCAATGGGAATTATATTTAAAGGACAAGAGTGCTGATGATAATTAGAGAAAATAGAGTAGGGGAATTATGGCAACAGATCCTTTGATTCTACTAAGAGTGAAGTGTTTTTTAAAAGCCATAGTTCAAGACCAAGCATGGTTGTGCATACCTGTAATCCCAGCGGTTTGGGAGGTGGGGGCTTGAGGATTGCAAGTTCAAAGCCTGCCTCAGCAATTTAGCAAGTTGCTAAACAACTCAGTGAGACCCTCTCTCTAAAAAAATACAAAATAAGGCTGAGGATGTGGAATCAGTGACTGAGTGCCCCTGAGTTCAGTCCCTGGTATTCCACGCCCCCCCCCCAAAAGAAGTCATGGTTCAAATTCTCTTTTGGAGGCAACTATGATGGAATACTGTCTCATTAAGGAAATAATCTCACAGCATCTTTCCCACCATTATCCCTTGTTCAGACAGTTATGTTCACAGTAGATTGTGTGGAAACATAAGAATGTTTGGGCCAGTTTCATAGAATAATGATGTAACAATAACTAAAAGTAATATTTTATATTTACATTTTAATTAAATTTAGGTCTCAAAATTTATAACATTAAAATACTATAAGAATATTATACATTAAAATATAACAATGTACATTAATTATTATATATAAGTAAATAACAATATTGTTATGAGAAAATATTATAGTGTTTGTAATTTAACCATATCAGAATATAATAACAAGATGCTATAAAATATAAAAATTATTCTATATATAATAATAATGCTGTATATAATAGTATAATATTTTGATATTATATTATTTTAAGCATGATAAGAATAATTAATACAGAATAATTTTCCCATATCTTGGAAAGGTCTGACAGTCAATTTCTCCCTATTTTTAAAGACAGGGAAAGGAATGGGTTCTTAGACTAAGTACTTCAGTCTAATATGAAGCAACAAAGACTAGGTTTGAGGAAGAGAAAGAAGAATTTTAGGGAAGTCAAGGAAATAAAAAAAATAAGGATTTTCCCTATGACCATCAGGATACACAAGGAAGAAGGAAAGAGAAAGCTGGGGTCCAGGAAGAGTTTCATAAGGCATTAGAGCACCATGGTGTGTGTCTGTAATTTCAGCTACTCAGCAGACTAAGACAGAAGGATCACAAATTTAAGACCAGTATGGGCAAATTAGCAAGACCCTATCTCAGAATTTTTAAAAAATAATAAAAAGGGTTGGATATGTATCTCCATGGTAGAATGTCCATGGGTTCAACTATCAGTACCACCAAGAAGATGAATAAGAAGAAGGTTAAGGAGAAGGAAAAGAGTAGTTGGGAGCCATGGTTCAAACATATAATCAATCCCAGTGACTCAGGAGGCTGAGGAAGGGGGAGGGCAAGTTGGTAGGCAGCCTCAGCAATTTAGTGAGACCCTCAGAAACTTAGCAAAATCCTGTCTCAAAATAATAAATTAAAAGGACTGGGATACAGCTCAGTAGTAAAGCATTCCTGGAACTAATACCTAGTACCCCCAGTATGAAGGGAATGGAGAGAGCATCGTCAGGAAGATCTGGGTAGATGGAGAAAGCACCTCTGTGAGGATTATTTGTTTTGGGCCCAAGAACTTCTTGGGAACTGAGCCATCATCACTGGAGATGGTCCTGCTTTCATTCAGGAAAAAGTCTCCAAAGGATAACTGTCTTCCCTTGGGGTCCATGAGGATGTCATTCCTCCATCATCCATCCCTACTAGGGCTAGGAGGACTTGCAGCTAACACCATCTTCCACTCCAATACCCAATGCACTCAACACCACAGACACCATGAACCCCAAGAGGAGAAAATGACTGATGGGTCTGGACTGGGTCCCAGGGGAGCAGAAGTGGGGGAGTAGAAGTGAGGAAGCATCCAACACCTCTACTTGGGGGAGCGTTAGTGAATGAATGCCTTTGACTCTGTAGGAGACTTCTTTCATGCTGCCTTTTTCTCCCTGAAGTGGAGTAATACTTATTGAAGCATCTCTTACAACAACTAAAAATATTTACAAATAAGAAAGAAAAATTATTCAAAGCTAAGCTAGGGTTATAGTTCATTGGTAGAGCACTTGCCTAGCATTTACAAGGTCCTGGGTTCAATCCCTAGCAAAGAAAAAAAATTCAAAGTATTAGAATGCCATGACTATATGCTTACCTTTTTGATATTTCAAGAGCCTTATAATGATCTTATTGTTTGTTGAAATATATGGACTTTCCCAGGTGTGATGGTACAGGCTTGACATCCTGGTTATTCAGGAGGCTAACGAAGAAGGATTGCAAGTTTGAGGTCAGCCTTAGCAACTTGGCAAGTTCCTTAGCAATTTAGGGAGACCCTGTCTCAAAATAACATAAAAAGTGCTATGGATGTGGATTAGTGGTTGAGCATCCCTGGGTTCAATTCCTGGTACCTCTGGTTTTGCTTTAGTTCAGGAGGATTCAATCTGACATCACATGAATAAAATATTTAGTCACCAAAGTAATTGATTAAATTATTCAAGTAATCTCCTTATAAGCAGAAACAGAATTTTTGAGAATCTAAAATAATCTTTGTTATCCTTGTATGCTTATTAAAGACAACCATGATATTTTGTTTGGCATTAAATATATCTCTTGGGGCTGGGGTTGTGGTTCAGTGGCAGAGCACTTGCCTGACACGTGTGAGGCGCTGAGTTCTATTCTTAGCACCACATACAAATAAATAAAAAATAAAGGTACATCAACTATCTATCTATCTATCTATATATATATATATATATATATATATATAGAGAGAGAGAGAGAGAGAGAGAGAGAGAGAGAGGAGAGAAGAGAGAGAGAGAGAAAGAGAGAGAGAGAGAGAGAAGAGAAGAGAAGAGAAGAGAAGAGAAGAGAGAGAGAGAGAGCACTCCAGGCATGGTGGCACATGTCTGAAATCCCAGCTACACAGAAAGCCAGGCAGGAGGATTATAAATTTGAGAACAGCCTGGACAACATAGGGAGACACTGTCTTAAAAAAATGTGTATATCTTGATATGAAAATGAATAATTAAGATTATAGTTATTCATGAATAGTTACAAAAAAGTTAGAAGAGAACGACAAAGTTGAATATTTATGCAGCTCATTAGGGTTATAGAGGATCCCAAATTGTACAGAATCAACTTGATCAATTAGTAGAATGGTTTAAATACATCAGGAACATGCAGCGGGTGGTAATATAACTTCTAGATAGAGACAAGCTAACTCAGCCTCAATTCTGCTACACACTCCTGTGCCACTTTGGACAAATTACTTAAGCACTCTGGATTTCAGGTTTCCTCATCTGTAACCTGAATCTGTGTCCTTCATATGGGATCCTGGGAGAATGAAAAGCAATAATGTGTTCAAAGTGCTAAATTTGGAAACCAGCACACAATAAGTTTGCAGTGCATATTAATTATCATTGCTTGTGTAATAAACATTTACATTGTACATTCTGTTTGCTAGGCACTATTCTAATTTACTAAGAATTTATGTGCTAATCACTATTTTAAAATTGTGCAGATATTAATTCATTTGATCCTCATAACAGTCCTGTGTAATAGGTACTATCATTATCATGATCATGATCATCATCATCATCACCTTTCATAGATAGGGAATTGAAGTCCAGAGTTTCAGTAACTTGCTTGAGACAATATAATTAGTAAGAGTACAAGCCAGGAATTCAAATTCAAGCAATCTACTTCCACCAACCATGCTTCCCCCACACCCTGCCTGGCACTGGGAATGAACTCAGGGACACTGAACCACTGAGCTTCACCCTTAGGCTTTTTTATTTTGAAACAGCGGTTCTCTAAATTGCCCAATCTGTCTCAAACTCAGCCTCCATAGAAGTAGGGATGACAGAAAAGCACTTACCTTGGTGCTTGGCCAGAGACCATGCTTTTAACTAAATCAGGCTTCACCATAATCCTCGCCATCATCATTATCACCACCACCATTGTCTTGAACCATAAACTGAGGGTGATGCATGAGGCATTAATGTGAAAATATTGATTATTAAAGTTTTGTTTACACAACAAATGTTTTCATAAAGTTTGTACATCACTCATGTAGATCAAATTATATTTTAAGTAAAAATTTGGACTGGCAAATGAAAAAAACAATACATATGGAATCATTCTAGAAAGGTTAAAAAGATTGTGGGCTGGGGTTGTGGCTCAGTGGTAGAGTGCTTGCCTAGCACATGTTAGGCCCTGGGTTTGATCCTCAGCACCAGATAAAAATGAAGTAAAGATATTGTGTTCACCTACAACTAAAAAAAAAATATTAAAAAAAGATTGTTAGGTCAAACACTGTAAGAAGGGATTGGATTGTAGCTTAGCAGTACAGCACTTGCCTAGCTTGTGTGAGGCAATGGGTTCGATTCTCAGCACCACATAAAAAAATAAATAAATAAAATAAAGGTATTGTGTCTATCTACAACTAAAAATATTTTTTAAAAACTTTAAGAAAACTTGGGGCTCATTTCTTCTCTTCTCTTGCTTATTTGTTTTGATACTGAGGATTTAACCCAGGGGTCTTTTACCACTGAACTACACCCCTAGCCCTTTTGATTTTTTATTTTGAGACAGTAACAGTAAGTTGCTTGGGGCTTTTCTAAGTTTCTGGTCTTAATCTTGTGATCCTCTTGTCTCAGCCTCTCAAGTCACTGAGATTATAGGCATGTGCCACTGGGTCCGCCTTCTTTCTCTTCTTATAGGCTTGCTACAAAAATTGTTCCATTAATAATTTCTACTTGGGCTGGGCCCAGTGGTGCATGCCTGTAATCCCAGTGATTTGAAAGGCTGAGACAAGAGGATCACAAGTTTAAGACCACCGCCAGCAATTTAGCGAGGACTTGAGCAACTTAGTGAGACCCTGTCTCAAAAAAAAAAAAAAAAAAAAAAAAATTAAAGAGGGCTGGGGATGTGGCTCTGTGATTAAGCACCCCTGGGTTTAATCCCCAATACCAACAACAGCAAAAAAATTCTATTTGTTCAGAAGTTAATAGAATAACCAAATATAAAGCACTTTATAAGCTATTCTAAAATAACAAAAAACTATAAAGACATAAGCTATAATTATCTGCCACTTATACCCCAACAGAAGCAGAGCAGTGTTCATTTGTATCTATTATAAATGAACACATAGATGCATACACATTCTTGGAAAAGACCTCAGAGCCTATATAATATTCAATCCATGTTTGTTGCCATTGGAGAAGTATGATTGCCACTCTGAGAGGGACTTAAATTTTCTTGAACTTTTTTTAAACTGAGACCAAATGATGATATATAAAGAAATAGCACCAAACACAATTTAACCAGAGGAACAATAAAGAATTCAATGTCTGTGCATTGTTGTGGCACCCACTTGTAATTCCAGCTGCTAGGGAGATAAGGCAGGAGAATAAAAAATTCTAGGCTAAGCAGGGCAATTTAGTGAGACCCTGTCTCAAAATAAAAAGCTCAGTGGTAGAGTGCTTGGTTAGCATGTGGGAGGCACTGAGTTTGATCCCAAGTACCACAAAATAAATAAATAAAAAGTATCATTTCAAAAGTTCCAGAAACAGTAACTTATTTATAGTATTGGATATCTAAGGAAACAAAATATTGTACAGAATTTCTCATGATCCATATTTTGTACCTGTTACTCTTTTTAAAAAAATAGTTTTAGTTCTAGATGGACACAATATATTTTATCTATTTTTATGTGGTGCTGAGGATGGAACCCAGTGCCTCACACATACTAGGAAAGCACTCCACCACTGAGCCACAACCCCAGCCCTGCACCTGGTACTCTTCAGGTGATAATAGCATTAGAGGCCTGTGCTCAGCTGTGATGAGCAGCTTCCCACCCACACTCCTGAACAGAGGGTTTCCCTGTGGGATCCCAGGTTGTGATAAGAGGTAGATCAGTGACATGACCATGCCTACCAGGGTGTTCTTTAAGCAAAGCCATTTATCTGAAGAGTATGTCTCCATGTTATGGCATTATGGGAGGATATTAGTATGAAATTAGTTAATAATCCACATTTACATTTATTGTGTAAATAGAATGATTACTGGGATACTGTTATTTTAAATACTTCAGTGTTTTTCCATGTAACAACTATATTGCATTTAAGGGTGTGATTCATACTCTCTCTCTCTCTCTCTCAAATAGAAAAAATACTAGGAGAAAGTTGTATCTTTCGATTTGGTCCTGCACCCCCACCGCCCCAGGTTATCAAGTAATAAGATCCTGATAAATCTCTCTTAATTCTTGGACACACATGTTAGTGCTGACTAGAATAGGCACTGATTTTTTTTTTAAATAAAAATTTATCTGACCCTAATTAACAGAGTAAGGAAGACTTTATTGAGGACTATTGTGATAGGTCAATGTGTTAAGACTATTGTAGTATGGAAGGTTTTTGTTTTTGTTTTTGTATATAGCCAAGGAACAGGTTTGTGGTATTGGTGGATGGAAAATTACTATAGCAAATCAAGGGTAGGGAGGATTCTTATTAGAATTATTAAGTAGGATTTGTGCTGAAGACAGGCCAGAATGATGAGAAGTCAAGGGTGAGGAGTATGAAAAATTTGAGTAAATGTTGAGAGTGATGAAAAAGCAAGGGTAGAGAGATTCTGTCTAAACTGGGGTATGAAAATTGAGGCTTAGTTGAGAAAAGGGTTCAGAAGGACATGATTAAAGTTGATCAAGAAGAGTCTTTGTATAGATAGCATTGAAACAGACCTCCTTTGAAATGAGGAGCAATGTTCTGATAACTGATTTCTGCATCCCAAATTTTGTAACGTTCCGAAGGCAAACTGAAAAACTACCCCATGGCCAAGATGGCACCAAGAAAGCTGAAAGTGACACATTCTCTGGCTACATAGCCAAGAAACATCTGTACATATATATCTCCTGTCTTACATTTCTATAAATTGTAACCAGTTTCTTTAGGGCCTGGAGAGAAACAATCTAGCTGCTTCTCCCCAGTTTGGTCAATAGGCATAAAATTCCTATTTCCTTGCTTCCTTATTTCTTATGTATTGGGGCAGCTGATTCTTGCCAGTAGGGTTATTGGCCATGCAGTTTCCCTGGCTGACTTCTAGTAACAGCATCAATGCCTAAAGTTAAAGCAGAATCTGGCTGGGCCCTGTTGTCTACAATCCTAGTTACTCTGGAGGCTGAGGCAGGGGGATTGAAGTGGTACCCCCCTCTCTTCACAGAAAAGTCTTAACTGGGGCTGGAGATGTGGCTCAAGCGGTAGCATGCTCGCCTGGCATGCGTGCGGTCCAAGTTTGATCCTCAGCACCACATACAAACAAAGATGTTGTGTCTGCCGAATACTAAAAAATAAATATTAAAAAAATTCTCTCTCTCTCTTTGAAAAAAAAAGAAAAAAAAAGTCTTAACTGGGCTTCTCCAGAAATCTTCACCATGGCTGATTTTAGGACTGTCAGCAAAAGAGTCTCTGCAAAAGACTTCAATGTAGATAAACTTCCTATATTCTTGTTGCCCTGTTTTACTTGGCCACTGGCAGAGAAGATAGCAGCACTCCAGGTGCTGAACACCCCTTACTAGTTTTTCACAAAAATATCCAGTATAGTTCTTTGAAGAAGTGTGCAAACAAGGACTCTGGCCTTGAGCTGGGCTCAAGAAAAATCTGCTTTTATGTGAACTTCTGCAGATTGTGAACTTCTGAGCCCCTCCCCTTACACGCTGGGTATAAAATTCTGTATAAAACTCCCTGAACTCGGGGTTCAGGAGATTAATTGATTATGGCAAAAGCTGTGCCCTCTGAACCTGGCTGCAGCCAAATAAAACTGTTTCCTGCTATCTTCAGTGCCTTGCCTCATTTGACCCTACAACAAAAATACAAAACAGGGCTGGGATGTGGCTCAGTGGTGGAGTACCCCTGAATTCAATCCCTAGTACCAAAAATAAATAAATAAGAAATGAAAACAATAACCTTGTCACCAGGTTACTTACTCTGGGCCACCAGCCAAATCTCTTGCAACTCATCATTACCATGAGGGTGCCATTGTGGTGGCCCTGGGTAGGCATAAGGAAATCAAGTGGACAAATCCAGAAGCAGGAAGAGAGAGAAAGGAGAGCCTGAGGCTCAGGGCAATTTCTCAGGTCTTACTAAGCTCTGAGTTTTAGCCCAAAGCCAATCAAGTCCTCCTCCTTCTCCATCAGGTCTTTCTAGTTTCTTCTTGCTCTTTCTTCTCTCCCTAGTGTTGGGGATTTATAAGGGAGAAGACTGCTCTCCATGCCCCCTTCCACCTGGACATGCTTACTCTCTGGGGTCATCATTTCATCATCACTAGCTTTGTCTTCCTGATCCAGTTTCCTCAAGACTGAGTCCTCCCTCAGAGGAGCCAGATGGGCCGGCTCATACTGTACCCTGTTATTAGTGCTCACACTTTCTTTCACAGTGCTATGTTCCATGTCATAGTCATTAGTGCTAACATCACTCTCATCACAGGAAGCCTCTTTCTCCACCTTCACCTGCACCAGGTTGCTTCTCAGCATGTCCTATGAAGAGAAATAAGAGCTGTCCAGATTTTCAACTCCTGAAAGGCTGGACTTGACAGACAGGCCCAGCATACAGTCAACATCTGCCAAATCCGTAATGGAGGTGACAGACCTCTGGGACAAAGACTCTGTTGAGCTGCAGGGGCTGGCTACTGTTTTTCCAGCTGCTGTGGTGTGTGGCTCTGCCTCTCCGCCAGCCTGAGGGATGCCTGCTGAGTCTGAGGGCAATCGCATTGACGTTCCCAGGCTCAGCCGCCAAGTCCCTTTTGCAGGGCAGGATGTTCAATTTTTCATCTTCTCCTTCATCTTCATCACTGGGCAAGTCGTCTGCCATGTGGCTGCTGCCATCAGAGAGGCTCTCAACTTTGTCTGAACAACTTGAAGCATCTTCTTCCTTTTTGGTGCTGTCTTCCCTCCCTACTGCAGTGGGCTGGGTTATATAATGTCCAGAGATTTGGTGCTAAGGATGTATGAAATGATAGGTCATGTAAAACCCATCAACTTTGAAGCACCTGCTACCTTGGGTGCCCGCTACTTTGAGTGCTTGCTCAGTTCCCGCTGAGTTCACTCGCAATAAAGTAGTTCCTGTTTCAATCTTCAAGTTGCTTGTCACTTCTCGGTTATTTCGCCCAGCCGGACTTCGGCACCCTAGGACCTCTTTGACAACCGTATCCTTTGAAATTCCCTGGTACACTTATGATACTCACCAATCCAGCTAGGGGTGTATCTATTTTGTGGAGGAGGAAGCTCATGTAATTGGGGGAGGGTTAGAGAAATCTATTTTTAAAAGACTGAAAAACATTAAGTTACAAGAACACATGGCTAAGGGCTTTCTCAGAAGCTCTGAGGGTTCATTAACTTTATTAGACTGATTAGTTTTATAATGAACTTTCCTCCTAGTGCATCCTCTGTTAAACTACCTGAATATTCATTTCCCATCCATAGTCAGAGCCCTACATGCTTGCATTGGGAGGATGAAGGAAATGATGGGGAGGAAGAAGGCAACTATTTTAAGATCCCTCAGAATTTCCTTTCAGTTGGAAACTGTCATCAGGCTGAGCAACAATAACCCCACTTAGAAAATCCACATTCTCCGTGGGCTTCATCTGCTTCACACTGCCTCTGGCCTCCCGGTGATTTTGCATTAGCTTCCCACTAGGTGGCATCAGTAGGTCATAAACTCCGGACTGCTCTTAGGGGGAAAGCGCTAAGCTCGCCTAAAGGGGTCCTTTTTCTTTTCCTTTATCTACTGAAGGTCACTGCTGAAGCCTCCTTGGGACCCTGTGGGGAAAAAACCTGGTTGCACCAGGCATCAGGGTGGTCGACAGGTAAACTGAGGCAAATGAAACTGGAGAAAACAGCTTAAAGAGCTGCTTTTAGAGAGGAGGCAGGTGCAGGGGCAAAGCCTGCTCTGCTGCCCAAGCTTACCCCTGAAGACCCAGGGCTCTGGGACTGTCAGCACAGGTGACATAGTCCCTTCATCTCTTGGGGCCGCTGTATCCGAAAGGCGGTTTTCATCTTCTCTGGGATAGTACACCTGTGGCTGTGGTCCAGCTCCCCACTTACCTGAAGCCTTCTGCTCCTTTACTAGGGCTGCCTACATGCTTACCCAACACCTGTACTGCCAGCCATGTGTTCAGGAGGAGCCTCTCCTGCCTGGTCACAGTAAGCAGGTCAGAGGGAATGAACTCCACTAGCTTCCCAGATACCAATCGCAGTGTCTCAGCTGAACCTGCTAGAACTCATGGAATCTGTGGAAGCCTTTGGATTCACCCTTGAAAAACAAGGTGACAGCATCATCACCATTGGGGGCAAGAAGCAGATGCCAGGGTGCAGGGTCTGCTTCTCTCCAGCATATGCAGGCATACGGCAGAGCTCGAGTCACTGGTATATGAGCCAGTGGTAAATCCATATAATAACACAACCCTGTAGTAAGTGTTGGATTCAGGCTGCTGTGCTAGCATTCAGTTTTTTACTGAATCATAACTGAATTTGGGAACTTTCTTGCATATGCTGTCATTTAACCCTCAGTGGGAAGAAATCTGTAATCCTAGTGTATCAAGTGAGAAAATGTGCTCACAGGAGTTAATTAAAATTTACCCCAAATACTACAACTCTCACTCCAACCAATGTCTTAAGTTTTGAACTTTTTGGGGCTTTGGGGTTGTTTTTTGTTCTTCTTCAGTTCCCCAAATGATTCTGATGCTAGGAAGGGTTGAGAACACCACTCTGGGAAAATGTAGTGAGTTCTGAATCTCTTTACTCCCATCATGTTTGCTAACTTTCTATTTTTTTATCATTGTTTCCTGTATTCCTTTTCCCAGAAGCTCCCGCAACTCTCCTACAAGGTTAGCTTCTCTTCCTATATTCTCAAACCATCCAGGTTGGAGACAAGCCTGGAGCCAGTATAACAGTAGTTCCTGACTGCCTCCCCCACCCCAGCCCCACACATCCTCAGTAGGTTTAATTAAGTTTCCCCCACCCCAATACACACACACTGTTAAGATGGCCAAGAACTGGGAGAATGGTGCTGATCACAACTCCCAACTTGCTTTTGCATCTAAGCTCACTCCCCTCTCTGCTCTTGGTAAAGAATAAAAAGCTGCTGCAGCTGAGTTCCATCACTAAGACCACAGCCCTAATGACATCATTTAACTCCAGTGCCTCACCTCATTCCCAGCTTCCTTCCATACCTTTATTTTTGTGTTAGAAATGAGGCAATGAATGGGGAGCCAGGTAGGGTAATGTATAACAAGAGCCTGTGGATATAACATCATCCTCTGATGCCAATGCAGCCACCAGAAAAAAAGGACTTGGAAAGGGGATCCTGATCCCTTACAGGACATAAAAATTTCAAGGGATAGTGGTAGGAGAGAGAGTAAGCAGCCTGAGGGAAGAACTCTATGTGTGGAGTGTTCCACTTTTTCTTAGTAATTATCACAGTGCTGTTAAATGATTTGTTGGTGTGTATGAATGGATAAATACAGATAATCCTGATAAAAGAACTAAGTGTCTAATCTCTGCCCCTCAGCTATTTGAAAAGCACATGGTAGGCAACCCATGCTGAACATTTTGGTTTGGTTGGTTTGTGTCAAAAACTTGCAGATACAAATAAAGATATGAGTTATAGAAATTCCTTAGTCTGAAGTAAAAATAACAGATGTGAATTATGGTAAAAGACATTTATACAGATGGGCACAGTGGCACACAGGCCTGTAATCCCAGCTGCTGGAAGGAGTGAAGTAGGAGAATGGAAAGTTCTAGTCAGCCTGGAAGACACAGGCCTTGCTTCAATATTAAAAGGGAGTAGGGAGCAAGATGTGTAGCTCAGTGGCAGTGATGTGGCATCCCCTTTCTCCACAGAAAATCCCTCTTCACCATGGCTGATTTTAGGACTGTCAGCAAAAGAGGCTCTGAGAAAGAGTTCAATGTAGATAAACTTCCTATTTTCATGTCGCCCTGTTTACTTGGCCACTGACCCAGAAGATACCAGCACTCCAGGTGCTGGACATCCCCTTACTAGTTTTTCACAAACATATCCAGTATAGTAGTTTGTAGAAATGTGCAAACAAGGCCTCTGGCCTTGAGCTGGGGCTTCACAGAGATGTCTAGATTTTTAAGAAAAGTTACAACTAGGCTCATGGTAACAGCTGGCAGGGGGAAGAAAGAAAGGGGAGAAGAAGTGTCCCGTCTGGCAGGACACATCAACATGGGCAGCGAACCTAGATGGGGGGGAATGAAGGGCTCTCTTCCCAATGCTACCACAAAAATAAATTAACAAATAAATTTTTAAAAATATTGAAATTCCTTCTTAATAAAATTAGATATGTCCCCTGAAGCTTTTTACATCAAGTGAAAATATAATCACCTGAAAAATGAATCACTTCTCTTCCTATAACTTGTCCAAGGTGATCTGTGAAAATGGTTCACTATTGTCTTGATACATATAACCCCACAAAATCTTACAAATCAAGAGGTTCAAATCTTTGTGTTCACTTTTAAAACACAAAGAAATTGCCAAAGCCATCAAGGGTATGCATATACAAAGGGCCACCAAGTGTCTGAAAAGTGTCACTTTAAAGAAACAATGTGGTTTGGCATAGTAGTTCATGCCTGTAATCCCAGTAGCTCTAGAGACTGAGACGGGAGATTCCCAAGTTCAAGGTCATCCTCAACAACTTTTTGAGGGTTTATGCAACATAGTGAGACCCTGTCTCAAAATAGAAAATTTAAAAAGACCTGGGGATTAACTCAGTATTAAGTACCCTTGGTTCAGTCATCAATAATAATAAATAAATAAACAAATAAAAATGTGTGCCATTCCACTGTTAAAATGGTAGAGTTGATTGGTGTGTCTAGACCAAAGAATGGGGCTGACTTAGGGTCCATAGACCAAAAAAAAAAAAAAAAAAAAGTGCTCAATTTTGGCAGCATTCTTAAATATAGAGAGAGTAATGTTGAATTTGAGAATTTAGACATGGATTTTTTTGTCATTTAATGTATCTAAATGAGTAAAGAACCAAGATATACTGCCACTCATGGCCAGACTAACTTGTACATGAACTCCCCCTACCCCAGTGAGATGATCCTTACTGAAAAAAGAATTTTTTCCTAAACTAGAAAAAGAAAATGCACACATACATGAACACACAAAAAAGAAAAAAAAAAAAAAGAAAAACAAACAAAAAAAAAGAAAAGAAAAGAAAGAAAGAAAGAAAAAGAAAGACATCTCTAAATTGCTAAGACTGGTCTTGAACTTTAAATCTTCCTGCTGCACTCTCCTGAGCCACTCAGATTACACCTGTGCTGCATCAGACCTGGCTAAATACACATTTAAATAAAATAGAAATGGGAAGAATTGCGATTAAAAAAAGGGGGGAGGAGAGTAGATAAAAGGGAACAATTTAGGATAGAATACTCTTATTTACATTAAAAAAGGTTAAAATTGGGAGGGGGAACTATAACTATAGATAATGTGACATTAACTCCACTGATTTCTCCTTTAGACAGGACAATGATAGGAAATTTAGATATACTTTGATGCAGAAAATCTAGGCAAACATTAGAAAATTTATGATTTTAAGGGCTGAGGCTGGGGCTCAGTGAGAGAGCACTCATTAGCATGTGTGAGGCACTAGGTTTGATCCTCACCACTACATAAAAATAAATAAATTAATTAATTAAAGTAATTGTGTCCATCTATAATTAAAAAACAAAGAAAGAAAAGAAAAATTACAATTCTAAATAGCCCTAGGACTCTCCTTTTCTCAACACAACCTACTCCCCTTACTCATTTCCCTACTTAGCCAGGACTGCTTTAAAACTTAGCTTCTCCATCCAGCTCCAGGATAAATTAGCTTATGGTTTTAAGATTGTGATCTAGCACCACTGAGTCTGGTCTCTAAAACCAGGGAATCTCAGCACATATGGGGAGAATTAGCTGTGTGCAGTGACCCATTCAGGCAATCCCAGCAAATGAAGAGAATGAGGGAAGAAAAACACATGTTTGAGGCCATCCTAGGCAACATGGCCAGTTCTTGTCTCAAAACAGAAAATAAAAAGGGTTAGAAGAAGCTCAGTGGTAAAGCCTAAAATTCAGTCACCAGCACAACCAAAAAAAAAAAAAAAAAAAATGGGGTGCAGAATTGGACACAGTAATTGCTTTATTTAGTTGGTTTGTTTGTTTTTGTTTTGGATACCAGGAATTGAACTCAGGGACACTTGAGAACAGATCCACATCCCCAGCCCTATTTTTTTTTTTTTTTTTGGTATTTTATTTAGAATCAGGGTCTCACTGAGTTGCTTAGCATGTCACCCTTTCTGAGGCTGACTTTGAACTCAATATCCTCCTCCTTCAGTGTCCCAAGACACTGGGATTACAGAGGTGCATCACTATGCCCATCTTATTTGTCTATGTTTATCTGAAATAGGGAGAGAATTTTACAGTGATTTGAAACTGCCAAGGACTAGAGCCTGTCTTCCCACCCATACCCACCCATCTGTTCACTATCTAATTCAATCAAAATGAAGAAATTTCAACAATGCCTTCAGGATTAGTCCATTTGCAACTTGATTCTATCAGGTTCTTCAATCAATTTGTCATGCAAATGAATGTCCTTCGAACATGATTGGGTATGGCTTCTGGGGTCAGCTGCAAGACAGACCACTATAAAAAGGTGCAGTCCAATACCATATTGAATCATTTACTCCTTTTCCTTGACCAGGTACACACCTTGGCCTGGTAGGGAACCTGAAGCTATGGCAGTCTGTCAACCTCAGGATCCCTTACTCCTAGGAGGGCATGTCCAGAGACCAACATGCCACCAGGCCTTAACCCAGAACAGGTGTGGGCCTGGGCACTGGATAATTTTCCTGCACTGAGCCGCCACTCCTGCCAGTGCCTCCAGAGCTGCCGAGATGTGAATTTTCTGGTAAGCCAAAGCCCTCACTGGGCTTACACAGAGCAGAGAGCTGTGTCTGAGGACATGAGAGTAGTGTACTAACAGAATATGTTGTTACACTGGAGCAGAGGGTTGAGAGGGGACAAAGATGAGGTCTAGACCTGAGCATCCAGGAGCCAATGGCTGAATCTGCTCAGGAGCTCCAGTCACCTCAAGAAGAGGCAAGCACTATCATCAGTGTGGCCCAATGGGCCCTGAACATCCCAGGAGGTGTCAGTGCCTGAGCTATTGGACAGACACACACTCAGGCTGTCTCCTGGAGCTCAGGTTGTCCCTGGAAGCTGCTGAAAACTGAAACTGACATCCCAGAGGAACCCAGAATGGAAAGGAACCCCAACCTGGAGGATGCCTTGCAGTACAGTGCCCTTCAGCCAATGCCCTGGAAGGAGCTTGAGGGACTCCAGTGGCGACCCTCATACTGACCCTGTGGACTCATGCACTGGGATTGTGCCCTACATGCCTAGGAGCCTTGCAGTCTTGGCTATGCTAATCATCCCTTATTTTGTTCTTCCTCTCCTGAATAAATTAAAGGTTCTTCAATAAGAAAAAGCCTTTGTGTAATTAATTTGATAAGAAACTCTTCTTTTAGATGGACTGAGAATTCTCATAGTTTCTAATCTGATAGAATTTTTTGTGATGATTAAAGCCATTCCTTTACTCACTGATTGTCTATTGATTTTGAGGGAGTGAGTCAGGGTGGGAAGCTATATAGGTGGGTCTGGGCAAGAAGGAGACAATTACCCAGGTCAGAGCTATGGGCTGAACCCAAGGGCATCTCTGAAGATATGAGGATAGGGTGCTAACAGAATGTATATTTGGGTGGCCACTTGCTGGTGTTTCTTCAAAACTGAATGTGACCTTCTTGAACTCTGCATCAATAAGTGTCTTTTAAGTGGTCTCCAGTTACATTAACTAGGAAAGGAGACCAAATGAAATTTCTAGTCTTGGGCCTTCGAAGATGACAACCAGGGAATCCAAGACAGCAGCTCTAGGTCAGACATGTCCAGGCAGTTACAGATTCCTGCCCTGGTGGGCTGTGTCCAGTGGTGGGTATAAGGATGGCCTTAGGCCTTAGCCTAAGCAACTCCATTTTAACACTCCAGTTTGAAACCTACAGTCTCACCAGGCATGCCTACCTACAGAGCCCTGTAGTATAGCCCTCAAACACAAACTAGTCACTTCTCCCTACTCTGACAAGCTCAGAGTTGAGTCTCTCCCATGTTGCCCTCACCCTGATGAGAGCAAAAAGCAAGAAAATCAGGGTGGGGAAAACCAGACCAGATGTTTAACCCCAGAGCAAATGATGTCACTGAGAAATCTGGTGGCAGATGATGATAGGGATTGAAAGGGTGGTCAGAAGCCCCAAAATTTAGTATAAATGATGGAGCAAATGAACAGACATTCAGCCAGCTGACACTGATGCACACAAGGCTGAGAGCTTGATGAGGACCTAGACTGAAATCTCAACTCTTCTCATCTGCCTGATCCTCACAGCATTGTTCTCACAGCTCTTGACTCTACAGCAGCCTCTTAACTCTAGTGAGAAAGAACTTTTCCCTATTACTGCCTCCTCAGCCAGACATCAGCTCCACCCTAGGAGAAGCCTGCCTTGGTTCCTGATCTGATCACCACAGTGAGAGTAAGTGTGCATCTGCTGGACTTAGAGCCCAAGTCATGAGACGTTTGATTTGACACTGAGCTTAGCATGCAGAGGGAGTGTCTTTCATGAGTCTGTCATGATTAAGTGTTTTCAGTGCTTAGACTTAATCTAGAATTGTTTACTGTGAATCCATTATGTTATTGCAATGCCTAACATTAAGGATTGTCAGTTCCTTGATTAAGAACCTATAGAGGGGCTGGGGATGTGGCTCAAGTGGTAGCATGCTCGCCTGGCATGCATGGGGCGCTGGTTTCGATTCTCAACACCACATAAAAATAAAATAAAGATGTGTCCACCGAAAACTAAAAAAAGAATAAATATTTTAAAAAGGACCTATACAGACCGGAGGAGGAAGACGCCCGGAGCCAAGCCAGACGGGAGGAGGAAGTCCAGCCCCATCCGGAGTGCTAGTCTGGAGGAAGCCCATCAACCCTTAAAACCCATCAAAGGGGGTGTGGCTACCAGCATGGTTCTGCGGCTGATCCAGGTACCCGGTTTCCAACTCCCCCACCCTTAGCTGCGATAACTCAAAATATTTCCCACAAGCTTTTGGGGGTTGTAGCTATCAACACAAAACAACAACTGTACAGGCACCTGGTTTCTACCTCAGAGACTAGAGTAGGGATGATACAGGTGGAAGCTCATTTCCTTTCACACTGGCTATACCCACCACCCTGAATACAGAGGCTCAAGCTAGGAATAGACAATGCCACCTACTGGAAGCAAGGGAAACAGTGTTCTGAGAGACTTTTTTTTCTCTCTTTCTTTCTCTTTTCCACAAATTCAGCATATGTGAAACCAAGAACTGTGCATGAACAACCAAATTACCAAAGTAATATAATATAGAGGAATTGCATATACCCCACCTTGCCCCCTTTTTTTCTTTATTTCTATCTTACTTTCCTTTTCCTTCTCTTATTTCTCTTTTCTTCCTTGTTATTTTTTCTTTTTTTCATTCGTATTCTCTCTATCCCACTTTCATTCTCCTAACTTTTGCTATCTATACATAGGGTAACTGACTAAATACAGATAGGAGGTTGAGTCTATACATTCTTCCATAAATTACCAGTCTATTGGTTAGAGTTCTCCAAAGGTGCTGAGTTAGTTTAACCTCATACCTTCACTCCTTTCCCTCTAAATATAACAGCCTTCGTCTGAAATTAAGTTTTCTATATGCCACCAGATATGGTACGACTTTTATGAAACTAATGAATATATTCTTAAGTAATAATTAAAACCAATATCTATAGTCTTAGAATCTAAGTATAAATGTATTAATAATGAAAACTTGTGCTTAGATAATGTGCTGTTGATATTGGGAACTGTTAACATTGTCTTTCTCTGCAAAAGAGGGATTTTGGAGCTATACAAGAACAATACAAATATATAAGGGGAAAAACATTAGCACAACAGTTTCACAAAGCTAGAAAGAATCATGAGCAGTATGAAAAGACAAGGAAAGTAAGGACCACAAACAATACAGGTCAATTCAACATTGGGGTAATATCTGCAGCTGATGGAATGTCAGACAAAGAGTTCAGGATATACATGCTTCAGATGATCTGGAGTCTCAAGGAAGACATTATACAGCAAATTCAGATAATGAAAAATCACTTTGACAATGAATTACATAAACAAATCCAAGAAGCAAAAGATCAACTCTATAGGGAGATAGAGGATATAAAAAACAAACAAACAGAAATCCTGGAAATGCAGGAAACAATAAACCAAATTAAAAACTCAAATGAGAGTATTATCAGCAGAGTAGAACACTTAGAAGATAGAACTTCAGATAATGAAGACAAAGTTTTTCAACTTGAAAAGAACATAGACAGCTCAGTGAGAATGTTAAGAAATCATGAGCAGAACATCCAAGAATTATGGGATAACAAAAAAGAAACCAAACCTAAGAGTTATTGGGATACAAGAGGGTATAGAGGTCCAAACCAAGGGAATGAGCAATCTATTCAATGAAATAATACTAAAAAACTTCCCAGACTTAAAGAATGAAAAAGAAATCCAAATACTAGAAGCCTACAGGACACCGAATGTACAAAATCTTAAGAGATCCACACCAAGACACATAATAATGAAGATGCCCAACATACAGAATAAGGAGAGAATCTTAAAAGCCACAAGAAAGAGGAAGCAGATTACATTAGGGGTAAACCAATCAGGATAACTGCTGATCTTTCAATACAGACTCTGAAAGCTAGAAGATCCTGGAACAACATATTTCAAACGCTGAAAGAAAAAGGGTTCCAACCAAGAATCATGTATCCAGCGAAATTAAGCTTCAGAATTGAAGATGAAATAAAAATCTTCCATGATAAACAAAAGTTAAAAGAATTTGCAGCTAGAAAACCAGCTCTTCAAAACATTCTTGGCAAAACATTACAGGAAGAGGAAATGAAAAATAACAATGAAAACCAACAGTGGGAGGTAGTACAGTAAAGGAAAAACTAAGCATAGAGGAAAAACAAATCACATTAAGTAACATACATAACCAAATATGGCTGGAAATACAAACCATATCTCAATAGTAACCCTAAGGGCTGGGGATGTGGCTCAAGTGGTAGCACGCTCGCCTGGCATGCGTGCGGCCCGGGTTCGATCCTCAGCACCACATACAAACGAAGATGTTGTGTCTGCCAAAAACTAAAAAATAAATATTAAAAAAATTCTCTCTCTCTCTCCCTCTATCTCTCTCCCTCTCTCTTTAAAAAAAAAAAAAAACAGTAACCCTAATGTTAATGGCTTAAATGCACCAATCAAAAGACATAGGCTAGTAGAATGGATTAAAAAAAAAGAACCAACAATATGCTGCCTACAGGAGACTCATCTGATAGGAAAAGACATACACAGACTGAAGGTGAAAGGTTGGGAAAATCATATCACTCATATGGACCCCGGAAGCAAGCAGGGGTCTCCATACTTGTATCAAATAAAATAGACTTCAAGCCAAAGTTAATCAAAAGGGATAAACAAGGACACTACATACTGCTCAAGGGAACCATGCACCAACAAGACTTGACGATCATTAATATATATGCCCCAAACAATGGTGCAGCTACGTTCATCAAACAAACTTTTCTCAAGTTCAAGAGTCTAATAGACCACAACACAATAATCATGGGAGATTTTAACACACCTCTCTCACCACTGGACAGATCTTCCAAACAAAAGTTGAATAAAGAAACCATAGAGCTCAATAATACAATGAATAATTTAGACTTAATCGATATATACAGAATATTCCACCCAACACCAAGTGGATACACTTTCTTCTCAGCAGCACATAGATCCTTCTCAAAAATAGACCACATATTATGTCACAGGGCAAATCTTAGCAAGTACAAAGGAGTTGAGATACTACCATGCATTTTATCTGATCATAATGGAATGAAATTGGAAATCAATAATAAAATGAGAAAGAAAAAATCCTACATCACATGGAGATTAAACAATATGCTACTGAATGAACAAAAGGTTACAGAAGACATCAAAGAGGAAATTAAAAAATTCTTAGAGGTAAACAAAAACTCAGACACAACATATCGAAATCTCTGGTACACTATGAAAGCAGTACTAAGAGGAAAATTCATTTCATGGAGTTCATTCCTTAAAAGAAGGAAAAGCCAACAAATAAATGACCTCACACTACACCTCGAAGTCTTAGAAAAAGAAGAACAAATCAGCAGCAAATACAGTAGAAGGCAAGAAATAATTAAAATTAGAGCTGAAATTAATGAAATTGAAACAAAAGAAACAATCGAAAAAATTGACAAAACTAAAAGTTGGTTCTTTGAAAAAATAAATAAGATTGATAAACCACTAGCCACACTAACAAAGAGAAGAAGAGAGAGAACACAAATTACTAGATTACAGGATGAAAAAGGCAACATCACAACAGACAATTCAGAAATACAGAATATAATTAGAAATTATTTTGAAACCCTATACTCTAATAAAATAGAAGATAGTGAAGGCATCGATAAATTCCTTAAGACATATGAACTACCCAGATTGAGTCAGGAAGATATAAACAACCTAAACAGACCAATATCAAGTGAGGAAATAGAAGAAGCCATCAAAAGACTACCAACCAAGAAAAGCCCAGGACCAGATGGATATACAGCAGAGTTTTACAAGAACTTTAAAGAAGAACTAATACCAATACTCCACAATCTATTTCAGGAGATAGAAAAATAGGGAGAACTTCCAAATTCATCCTATGAGGCCAATATCACCCTGATTCCCAAACCAGATAAAGACACCTCAAAGAAAGAAAACTACAGACCAATAACCCTAATGAATTTAGATGCAAAAATCCTCAATAAAATTCTGGCAAATCGTATTCAAAAACATATCAAAAAGATCACGCACCATGATCAAGTAGGATTCATCCCTGGGATGCAAGGCTGGTTCAATATACGGAAATCAATAAATGTTATTCACCACATCAATAGACTTAAAGATAAGAACCATATGATCATCTCGATAGATGCAGAAAAAGCATTCGACAAAGTACAGCATCCCTTTATGTTCAAAACATTAGAAAAACTAGGGATAACAGTTGTAAAAGCTATATATGCTAAGCCTCGGGCTAGCATCATTCTGAATGGAGAAAAACTGAAGGCATTCCCTCTAAAATCTGGAACTAGACAGGGATGCCCTCTCTCACCACTTCTATTCAATACTGGCCATAGCAATTAGACAGACAAAAGAAATTAAAGGCATTAAGATAGGAAAAGAAGAACTTAAATTATCACTATTTGTAGATGATATGATCCTATACCTAGAAGACACAAAAGGGTCTACAAAGAAACTACTAGAGCTAATAAATGAATTCAGCAAAGTGGCAGGATATAAAATCAACATGCATAAATCAAAGGCATTTCTGTATATCAGCAACAAATCTTCTGAACTGGAAATGAGGAAAACCACCCCATTCACAATATCCTCAAAAAAATAAAAATAAAATACTTGGGAATCAACCTAACAAAAGAGGTGAAAGATTTATACAATGAAAACTACAGAACCCTAAAGAGAGAAATAGAAGAAGATTTTAGACGATGGAAAAATATACCCTGTTCATGGATAGGCAGAACTAACATCATCAAAATGGCGATATTACCAAAAGTTCTTTATAGGTTGAATGCAATGCCAATCAAAATCCCAATGGCATTTCTTGTAGAAATAGATAAAGAAATCATGAAATTCATATGGAAAAATAAAAGACCCAGAATAGCAAAAGCAATTCTAAGCAGGAAGTGTGAATCAGGAGGTGTAGCGATAACAGATTTCAAACTGTACTACAGAGCAATAGTAACAAAAACAGCGTGGTACTGGTACCAAAACAGGCAGGTGGACCAATGGTATAGAATAGAGGACACAGAAATCAATCCACAAAATTACAACTATCTTATATTTGATAAAGGGGCTAAAAGTATGCAATGGAGGAAGAATAGCATCTTCAACAAATGGTGCTGGGAAAACTGGAAATCCATATGCAACAAAATGAAACTGAATCCCCTTCTCTCGCCATGCGCAAAAGTTAACTCAAAATGGATCAAGGAGCTTGATATCAAATCAGAGACTATGCGTCTGATAGAAGAAAATGTTGGCTTCGATCCACATATTGTGGGGTTGGGCTCCAAATTCCCTAATAGGACACCCATAGCACAAGAGTTAATAACAAGAATCAACAAATGGGACTTACTTAAACTAAAAAGTTTTTTCTCAGCAAGAGAAACAATAAGAGAGGTAAACAGGGAGCCTACATCATGGGAACAAATTTTTACTCCTCACACTTCAGATAGAGTCCTAATATCCAGAGTATACAAAGAACTCAAAAAATTAAACAATAAGAAAACAAATAACCCAACCAACAAATGGGCCAAAGACCTGAACAGACACTTCTCAGAGGAGGACATACAATCAATCAACAAGTACATGAAAAAATGCTCACCATCTCTAGCAGTCAGAGAAATGAAAATCAAAACCACCCTAAGATACCATCTCACTCCAGTAAGATGGGCAGCCATTATGAAGTCAAACAACAAAAAGTGCTGGCAAGGATGTGGGGGAAAGGGTACTCTTGGGCTGGGGATGTGGCTCAAGCGGTAGTGCACTCACTTGGCATGCGTGCGGCCCGAGTTCGATCCTCAGCACCACATACAAAGATGTTGTGTCCGCCGAGAACTAAAAAAATAAGTAAATATTAAAAGAAAAAATTCTCTCTCTCTCTCCCTCTCTGTCTCTCTCTCACTCTCTCTTTAAAAAAAAAAAGAAAAGGGTACTCTTGTACATTGCTGGTGGGACTGCAAATTGGTGCGGCCAATTTGGAAAGCAGTATGGAGATTCCTGGGAAAGCTGGGAATGGAACCACCATTTGACCCAGCTATTGCCCTTCTCGGACTATTCTCTGAAGACCTTAAAAGAGTGTACTACAGGGATACTGCCACATCGATGTTCATAGCAGCACAATTCACAATAGCTAGACTGTGGAACCAACCCAGATGCCCTTCAATAGATGAATGGATAAAAAAAAAAATGTGGCATTTATACACAATGGAGTACTACGCAGCACTAAAAAATGACAAAATCATGGAATTTGCAGGGAAATGGATGGCATTAGAGCAGATTATGCTAAGTGAAGCTAGCCAATCCCTAAAAAACAAATGCCAAATGTCTTCTTTGATATAATGAGAGTAACTAAGAACAGAGCAGGGAGGAAGAGCAGGAGGAAAAGATTAACATTAAACAGAGATATGAGGTGGGAGGGAAAGGGAGAGAAAAGGGAAATTGCATGGAAATGGAAGGAGACCCTCATTGTTATACAAAATTACATATAAGAGGTTGTGAGGGGAATGGGAAAAAAAACAAGGAGAGAAATGAATTACAGTAGATGGGGTAGAGAGAGAAGATGGGAGGAGAGGGGGGATAGTAGAGGATAGGAAAGGTAGCAGAATACAACAGTTACTAATATGGCATTATGTAAAAATGTGGATGTGTAACCGATGTGATTCTGCAATCTTTGTAATGTTTTGATCAACCAATAAAAAAAAAGAAAAAAAAAAGAACCTATAGAGTAAAATTGTATTGAGGGATATGAGTGAACAAAGCATTGAAAATGGCAGAAGCACATGGACATTATTTGTTTCTCCATTAGGACTGCATAAGTTGCACCTTTTGCCCTTCACGACAGTGGGGTCACATGGCAAATATCAGTTTGCTCAGGTTGCTTTAGCCAACTATCATCAGCAGGGTGCCATGATATGTACCAGTAGTCCAAGCTACATAGGAGGCTCAGACTCAGGAGCCTTGCTTGAGCCCAGGACTTTGAAGCCACCCTGAACAACAGAGCAATATCCTGTAGCAAAAAATGAAAATAAATTACTATACACTGGGCTGAGCTTCAAGGGAAGTAAATGTCTTCATTAGGATGGACATAAACTTTTAAATTTTCCTGTTCCCTGAAATGCAGTAGGCTTTAGATTAAGGGGATTTGGATTTAGAGGGGCTTAGGTGCTAGGTCTTCCTGAACAGTGGGATTAGACCTGTTTGCTTTGTGTTTCTCCTCAGTTTAATTGTCCATGGCATGGAATAGGAGTAGAGGATCAAAGAGGAGTTAGAGTGTTTTTATGGTTCAGATATAGAGAAACATGCCATGTGATCACCCTCACTTTAAAGACTTAAAGTCTAAATCAGCTTTTCATCCTCTCCCTCTCCTTGTTGATTTTTTTGAAACTTGAGAACAACTGGAGAATTAGGCTCCATGATAAAGAAAGGCAGGAAGCTAGGTGTAGTGGCTCAGTCCTGTAGTCCCAAGGACTTAGAGTCTGAGGGAGGAGGGAAACAAGTTCAAGGTCAGCCACAGTAAATAAGCAAGTCCCTGTCTCAAAAAAAAAAAAATTGAGATGGAGGTGAGGGGTAGAGGCCTTGTTGACCATGTGTGAAGCCCTTGTTTCAATCACCAGCACCACCAAGGGGGAGAAAGAAAAAAAAAAACAACACAATGAGACACGACTATATATGCCACTGCCCAAAGTTTCCAGACCTTGGGAGATTTTATATTTTACAAAAGTAGTTGTACAAAAGGACATCTTTTCATTTTTGAGGAAGTTTCATTGTTTTCACACACACACACACACACACACACACACACACACGCCTAACCAAATAATTAGCATTGTCATAAAGTACTTTCCTTTGGTTAAATTTGCATAAAACAAAATTAGAACTCTCTAAAAGTCTTTATACACTTATGCTTTCAGTATTGATAATCATGGGAAGAAATACATAGCATAGCACATGATAAAAAATAATGCTAGCAGAATAAATTAATAGAAAAGAAAATAAAAACTGACATTAAACTGTTTTTTTTTTTTTTCTTGGTACATGGGAATGAACTTGGAATACCTTAACACTGAGTTACATCCTCTGCTGTTTTTATCTTTTAAGAGAGTCTCACTAAGTTGCTTGTGGCCTCATTAAATTACTGAGTCTAGACTGGAACTTGTGATCCTCTTGCCTCAACCTCCTCCTGAGTAGTGGAATTGCAGACATTTTAGGGACTGATAATGGTCAATTGCATAGAAGTAGTACACAAAACTGGCTGACTTTCACAATCACTAACTCTATTTCAAAATCTATGTTGAGGGCTGGGGATATGGCTCAAGCGGTAGCGCGCTTGCCTGGCATGCGTGTGGCCCGGGTTCGATCCTCAGCACCACATACAAACAAAGATGTTGTATTCACCAAAAACTAAAAATAAATAAATAAATATTTTAAAAAATTCAAGGAGGAGTAGTTTTTATCACTGGGAGTCTATGAACACACACAAAAGCATAGACTCCCTCACAAAGTTTCATCTTAAACATGCAGGACCAAGTGAATTTTGCTTTAAAGTGTGTTTATAATTTGGCCCCTCTAGAGCCAGAGCCCAGCTGCTGCTAACACAAATCCCTAGGATACCAGGCAGGTCTTACCCACCCACTAGACAAAGTAATCTAAGGCCTTACAATACTTTAGGGGCCTACAAAATTGTTTTCATTTCTTGTAAAACTGAAAGAAAACAATTAACTCTCATACCTAATATAACATCTGATACATAATATTAACATATTGTCTTAAAACCATAGTGAAGGGATATGATTTTTAATTTACTATATTCATTGGATTTCCAGTGCAGGAATGAGTCCCTGAAGCTACAAGTGTGCCTAGGGCCAAAAGTCAGGGTGGGTTCTTGCAACAGGCAGAGGGCCACAGGTTATGTTTCAATTCCACAGCCTGAGGAAGGCTAAGCCTTTGATAAGTAGCACAGGGAGAGGCCAAGTGCTTTGATCTGAGTTAGAAAATGTAGCAGGAAGAGAAGAAGGTATCTCCTGACTAGACCCCCACTTAATTGTACTATGACACCTTTATGTAACTAATCTTTAACTAACCTTAATTAATCTTTGTATGATTTAAAAGTTTGTTTTTTAATAATCTTCAGTATCTTTTGTATCAATTTCATAATTTAATAAGCTTCTTAATTGAATTACTTTGGATATCATTTGCATCCATTTTGCAGACTAAAATCTCAGTATATTTTTGTAGTTTTTGTGACTCTACAAATATTTTGCTAAAAAAGTCATTACTTAAATTTCATTTCATTAGAATAATTTCCAGGAAGACACAGAAAGAAATGAAAGTGAAAGATTGAAGGTCCTACATAAAATCTGTAAAATTGTGTAGCATCATTATGTTGGTTTAGAGATTTAAAATCTTCATGATTCCATGTCAATGGGAAGCCATGTTTTCATCACTATAAACATGTACATAGATGCAAAATCCATAGTATTCTCTCCCTCTTGGACTTATAAAGACATTTAATATGTCCTAGAACCTCTATACAATCTATTCCCTTTTGGTTTCTAAGTGTTGCCTTCTTTCTAACTAAATGGATCATTTTTATCTTGTACTATGAAAAAAACACTTTTATTTCATAGAGTTTCTTGTTTCGGGAGTGAATCTGTGGAATAAATTTTTTAAAATGGAATTCCTGTGTCAAAAAGTGTTTAAAATTGTTAGTACACATGGCTATGTTGCATATTCAAGTTTCCTACGAAACAACCAGTTTTGAAGAACGTATTTTTGCTAACTTTTTAACAACATGGTTATAATGAAATTTTCTTCTTCTGTTTTATAAAGTAGGAATCAAATCCAGGGACTCATGCATGCTAGGCAAGTGCTCCAACACTGACCTACATCCCTAGACCTGTAATAAAAATTCTTAGCACTTTTTTTTAAAGATAGATAGATAGATAGATAGAGAGATAGATAGATAGAGAGAGAGAGAGAGAGAGAGAGAGAGAGAGAGAGAGAGAGAGAGAGAGAATTGTTTTTCTAATATATTTTTTTTTTTAGTTTTCGGTGGACACAACATCTTTTATTTTATGTGGTGCTGAGGATCGAACCCAGCGCCCCGCACATGCCAGGCAAGCACGCTACTGCTTGAGCCACATCCCCAGCCCCTTTGTACTTTTTAATATGCCATATACATGTGTGTTTCTTTTACTTTTCTTATGTCTAACATTAGTGAGGCTAGCCTATCTTTCCTACTGAAGAAGCTTGTAGTATTATATATTTGTCTGAGGGAATATGAAAAGAGTTCTGTAATTTTGAGCATTTTTGTAATTAATTTTGGGTGAATGTCATTGATTATATCTAATTATCAATAATTAGTATGTAGAAAAGCATTAAGTGTCCAGTTCTCATGTACTTTGTTTCCTCTTTACCTCATTCATATCTATTTTTTTCTTCCCTATTATTCATCCCAATCTGTTGCCTTGCTGAATCTTCAATTATGATTTCAAATCTTTGACTTCATAACATCTCTTTATGGTTCCACTTAGCACCATAACAGTAAGGAACTCTGGATACCCAGAGTAATCTAAACTCTCCTTTGCAGATTCCAGGTTCATACCACCTCCAAGCCTCATTACTTTTCTGCTCTAGGAGAAACACTCATGTAATTTTAAAGGAAGAACATATCAGCAGTCAGAATTAGGTGAAACCTTGGTGAGGCGAGGACATCACTGAATACAGCTCTAGATTGCTAGAAGATAATGTAGCAGAGGGCAAGATTCAGGAAGAAGAAACTACGTAGAGGTCCAGGAATAAGCCAGTGTCTGGAGCTGCGTTGGCCATAGAAGTCACAGTAGTCATCCTGGAGCTTGGGATCCATCAAAGTTGTGTGCAGTATCTGAAAAAGAATGATAGAAAGGTGGAAGGAAAGGAGAAAGGTAGGGAGAGGGAGCCCTTATAGATGAAATAAGAACGCCAAACTATGACTATATGGAAAGAGCTCAGGGTGAAATTTCAACCCAGGAGACCAATTCCAAGTGCAAATACAAACATAAATTTCAATCCAAGGGATTAGACTTCTATATCTGGACCTAAAAACCTATGAAATATCATCTCATGTGTTGATTCAAACCCAAGCTGCTCCATTGTCTTATACACTACAGAGTGTAATGTTTCTGATGCAAATGGAAGGTATCCTTTGCTTTGAGTCTTATCAAATACAACTTATTGAATCCACTTTCTTCCCAGAGTTATATACTAAAGACATTAGCACATTTAGCAGAGCAGAATCACTTGCAATATATTCATTAGAATTACTTTATATAATTGTCCTTTTTCAGTTATTTCACTGGAGCAAAAATTTAGCTCCATTTTGATATTTTGTAAAATATCACTGAGAAACAGTACTCCAGCTCTCTGAATATTAAATTAATTGTAAAGATAAATCTTGCAATACGTGTCAGGGTAGTACAGGCTTGTAATCTCAGTGACCTAGGAGGCTGAGGCAAAAGAATTACAAATTCAAGAGAAGCTTCTGCAACTGCACTAGATCATGTGTCAAAATAAGAACCAAAAACTACTGGGGATGTATTTGTTATCTAAAAGTATTGAGGATGTATCTGATAAGGTTGTAAAAACCAGAGTACGATTTCAAGTTGAAACTTTTAAAACCCAAGAAGGCCAGCTTTAGTACAGTTCCTTGGAAGTCCCCTGGCAGCAAAATATTCTGGGTGAAGTCTTCTGGAAGATCTATGCCAATGGGTGAATACCTAGGCCCAGAGTTTGGAGGACTAGCTACTGGGGTCTGTTGAGAGGCCTCAAAGTGAGTGCAGTCAAGGGTGTAGTGGCAGCTGAGATCCAGACTGGGAGTGGCCTGCCCTCCCCTGGCTGGACTTGATCTTCTACTCTAGCTTCTTGACTCCTTTGAATCCTAACTGCCTGGACAGACTCTGAGTCCCAAGAAGAAGGTTGTAGGTGGGTTTGAAAGAAAGACAGGCAGAGGTGGCAAGGTATCAGTGCACTCCTGAAATAGCCTTGGGGGAAACAGATGATAGGGTGGCACATAAGATTATTCTCACGAGGGTTCTCAAGGCTGCTCTGTATCTGCTTGGAGATGTAGTGCTTGTAGAACATCCAATTCACAAGTGTCCTGTCTACTCGACCTGTAGCCACAAGATGCCACCAACCCACCATGCCAATAAGCAATGCAACAGTAATGAGGATGGGCCCTCTTAGATCTGGACATGGTCTCTCACCCCCCAGTGTTCTGAGCCTCCTCTTTGCCCAATCCCCAGAAGGAGTACACTACACCCAAGAATTTCACATTTTAGCACAATTATATTGAGGAAAAATAAAAGAAACATGCATAATAGCTCTGAAGCCTCCGTGGTATAGAAGCAGACTCACAAGCATTACTGTTACAGGATCTGTTCCAAAATGCTCCTCCAAACAAGGGAAATCTCAGCGCTGCTGGGCCACAAAGGTTGCAGACTCAAGCAGCCTCAGGGAGTCTTGCGCAGAAGGGCACCGATCCATTCCCAGCAGCCTTGGCTGGTCCCATGGTGACTTGCAGGGGCAGGAGAAAGAGGTCTCTTACAAGGATCACCATCAGCAGAGGTCTTGGGCTCTAGACTTTCCTCACAGGTGCACCAGGAACACGAAAAGGGAGCACCAGCTGGTGGTCGATGGTGGGGCACTGGGGGCTTGGTCTGGATTGTGGACACCCTGTCCAGGACAGGAGGCTCTGTATCCTGGAACAAGGTACCTTGTGCTCTGGGAAAGTCACTTTGTTCAGACTGTTCCCAGCAAAGATGTCCTTGCAGTGTGGAAAGCAGGTTGCAGTCAAAGTCTTGGCTGTCATAGGAGCTATCCTCTTGGTGGATATAGAAGGGCAGTAGCCAGGGCCCAGGCATCTGGTCTGCAGAATTCCAAGCCGGTAGCACATAGATGGGAAAGTGCTGCTCCTTGGCACTGTGGGCCTCACACCAGGTACCACCAAGTATGTGGGACTTAGCAGGGAGCACCTTTTGCATTTTTAATCTCCACTGGCCTCTTGGGAGTTCCAAACCACAGACTGGGAACCTCACTTTAATCCTAAAAGAAAATCTCATCACAAAACTCAATGAATTAGATCAACAACAACAACAACAATAATAAAAACCTATCATCTGTTAGTCTCTGTAATTGGGAGGCCATTTTGCTACATGTAAGTCACATTTTTTTTCTGGCTTTCTCGGGGTTGTCAGCACAATACCCAGATTCTCTCAACATGGTTTGGTTTAACCCTTTTCCTGCCTGAGCTCTTCCTGAGTGGTAGAATACTTGTGACTAAGAATACTTCCAAAAAGCAAAAATGGGAAAATGAGTTTTGAGTTTCAGATCTCATGCTAAAATCTCATTGATCTATGACCTTATACCCAATCTCATTGATCTATGACCTCATACCCAACTCCACCCAATTCATATCTTGAAAAACAAATCTCTAATATAATAAAAAGATTTGGGGCTCTTTGGAGCACATTATGTCAAGTTTCTTATGAAAGATATTCATGACCCATAGTGGAGAATTTTTAAAAAATATTTTAAAGATAGTTGTCAGTGTCTTTGTAACAACCAATAGGAGGAAGCTAGACATCAATAATAAAAAAGGGAAGTGAAAATTCACAAATTTGTAGAAAGCAAAAAACAATTCAACCAATTTTCTGATCAAAAAGAAAAGCACAACGGAGAGTAGAAAATACATTAATATAAATAACAATGACAAACACTGTACAGGAATTTATGGGATGAAGCAGGAACAGTGACCAGGAAGGTGTATTAGTCAGGGTTCTCAAGAGGAACAGAATCAACAGGAAGTATGATTATAAAAAGGGGATTTGTTAGATTGGCTTAATTGACCAGAAGCTGGGTAGTCCCCAATGGCCGTCTGTAGGCTATAGAGCTGGAGGAACCTGTAGCTGCAAAAGTGGCTGAAGCCCCAGGAAACAAGAGAAATCAATAGTGCTCTCAGGTACTGAAACAGAAGGCTTCCAGAAACTCCCTGGACAATCAATGGCAGAGCCTACTTTGGAAGAGTGAAGAAGCAAGAGTCGGATATCCTCAAGTGATGGCAGCAGCAATCAAGAACCTGTTCTAGAAGAATTGCTGTTGTATCTGGTGCAGCTGCCTTGTTCTTCCCCCTTTTATTCCATCCAAGCCACCATTTTATTGGATGGTGCTGACCACATTAGGGAGGGACTCCACTTCAGTTGGCTATCCCACATGCCAATCATTCCTAGACACACCCTCATTGACATACACAGAAGCCTCTTAATCATTGGCAACTCTTCAGCCTATCAAGTTGGATGAATGCTAACATTAACAATGCCTACTAAGGCTGAAACAAGAAGAAAACTAGAACAAATCTAAAACTATGACTGAGATTAAATCCTGCAATATGGCAGGAGCACCCCTGAGATACACTTAGAGGAAACAGAGGACAGGGTGGCACAGGAAGATCTTTTCTCAAGCTGGGTGCTCAAGGCTGCTGTGTATCTTCTTGGAGACACAGCATGTGAAACCCCTGGTATACTAGTTACCCGTCTAACCCACTTATATCTAGGAAAAGCCACTAACACACCCTGCCAATAATCAAAGCAAGAACAATGAGGGAGGGCCCTCTTAGATACAGACTTGACCCCCTTAAATCTGGACATGGTCTCTTACCACCCAGCAGTCTGAGCCTCCACTTTCCCTAACATTCCCAACAGGAGGACTATACAACAAAGAATTTCACATTTTGGCACAATTTGATTGAGAAAACATGATTCCTTCCAAAATGCTTTTCTAAACAAGAGTTGCAGGGGAATTCTCAATGCTTCAAAGGTGGCAGACTCAAGCAGCCTCAGGGAGTCCTGTGCAGAAAGCCCGATTCCACTCCCAACAGCCTTGGCTAGTCCCCTGGCTGCTGGCAGGGGCAGGAGGAAGAGGCTTCTTACAAGGGTCACCACTACCAGACGTCTTGGGTTGCAGACATCCCTCACCTGTGCACTTGGAACACAAAAAGGGAGCTCCAGCGAGCAACCAATAGAAGGGTACCTGCGAGACTCCCGACTTTTCTGGGGGTGCCTGGGGCTTCTTCTTGTTCACAGACTCCTGGTCCAGGACAGGAGGCTCTGCGTCCTGGCACAAGGTGCTGTGTTCTCTGGGAGAGTCACCTTTTTTTGACCTATGCTAGGAAAGAAGCCCTCGGGGTGTAGAATGCAGGTCACCATGGAAGTCTTGGCAGTCATAGGAGATATCTGTTGGGTGGGTGTAAAAGGGCAGTGGCAAGGGCCCAGGACATATTGAGCTCAGGGTTGGAGGCCTCTGGAGCCTTGGTGTCTGCTCTGCAGAATTCCAAGCCTGTGGCACACAGCAGGGAAAACGCGGCTCCATGGCTTTATGGGCCTCACATCAGGCACCACCAAGTATGTGGGACTTAGCAGGCAGCAGTTTGGGTGTTCCTAAAACCCTCTGGCTTCCAGGGACTTTCTAACCACAGACTGGGAACCTGGGTGGTGTTGGCTTTAATCCTAAAAGGAAATCCCATCACAAAGTTCAGTTAATGAGATTAACAATAACACCAAAAATCTGTTAGTTTGTGTAATTGGGAGGCTGTCTTGCTCCATACAAGTCACTGAAAAATAGATATTTTTCTTCTGGCTTTAGCAGGGTTGTCAGCACAATACCCAGATTCTCACAACATGCTTTGATTGTAACCCTTTTTCTTCCTGAACTCTGCCTGCAGGGTACAATACTTGTGGGTAGAAATACTTCCAAAAACCAATTTAAAAATGGAAAATGAGTTTTGGTTTTCAGATCTGGTGCTTTAGTCTGATTGATCTACTCATATCTGATTCTGCCCAATTCGTATCTTGAAAAATGAGTCACCAATATAAGAGGAAGACTTGGGGCTCTTTGATGTAGGTTAGGTTATAATCCCTCATGAAAGGTTTTCATGACCCATAATGGAGATTTTTAAAAACATTTTAAAGATAGCCATCAGTGTCTTGTAAACACCCAATGGGATGAAGCTAGAAATCAATAATAAAGAAGGGGAAGTAAAAATTCACACATTTGTAGAAAGCAAAAAGCATTTCAAATAATTTTCTGATCAAGGAAAAAAGCACAAGGTAAAGTAGAAAATACATAGATGTGAATAACCATGAAAATCACTCAGTACCAAAATTTGGGGAAGGAAATTTTGTATTAGTCAGGGGTCTCCAGAGGAAAAGAATCAACAGGAAGTATGATTATCAAAGGAGAATTGATTAGATTGGCTTACTTGACCAGAAACTGGGCAATCAACAATGGCCATCTGCAGTCTGGAAATCTTTGTGCCTCCTGACTTGTTCCTCCAGGAGCCTGTGTTTATGTGATGTGCCCCGAAAGTTCACGTGTGAGACAATGCGAAGTTTAGAGGAGAAATGATTGGGCTTAATTAGCCTTGATTTACTGGGTGAAGGAATCCCTGATGAGATGGACTCAGGAGGCAGGTGGGGTGTGGTCTGAGGAAGGGATTCCCTGGGGGCGTGGCTATTGGGTCGACACTGCTCTCTGGCGGCTGGAGTCTCCTACAGAAAACCTAAACGATTAAATGCGACAGGATAACGTAGCCAAATAACAAACCGAAATAAACGGAGCTGAAGGGGAACTGAACCTACAAGGGACGGCAATCACTGCCTGGCCCCTAGGTCTCCTGGCAATGAGACCTGTGCCTAGCGGCTTGAGAACCCAGACACAGTGGCGCAGGAGACACCAGGCTCCAGCGAAGGGCGTTGCTGTTGTCAAAAGAACACCGCTTTGGGCTGCGTTTAGTCCTTTAGTCGGTTGGTCACGGAGAAGCAAGAGCTTTGGAAGAGGGTGCAGCAGCTCCATCCACAGGCCCAGCCGGGAGAAATGCCACGGCTCGGTAGGAAACTGGTGCCAGAAACAGGACACCCTTGTGGGTCTGAGAGAGCCGGAGCCCGCACAGCGGCCAGGTGCAATGCTGGCAGGATGCTGCAAAAACGGGCAGGAGGCGATTTGTGCAACCACCACAGTGATGCCGGCCGCAGAGCCGGCTCTGGATTTCTTAGTTCAGTTCCCTTCAGCTCCGTTGATTTCCTTTGTTTATTTCGCTACGTTTTCCCGTAGCGTTTAATCGTTTCCGTTTTATGTGCGATCTAAATTTCTCTCGTATTGTTTTCGTCTACTGAGCTCCTGGAGTTTGCTGTCACTGCGTTTTAGCCTCTCTGGCTTGTCTCCGCCCTCCGCCTAGAGGACATAAATACTTGGGATGGTGGGAGGCTCTGCCTCCTCTCTCCATCAGCGCAGAGGCTTCTGTCCTGCTTCTCTGAGGCTCACGCGATGGAGCAGCATTTTCTGGGCCCTGTGAAGCAGGCTTGGGATTCCCTGGAGGTGGCGCCAGAGGCGCGACCTCCTCCTGTGCTTAGAAGCTGGTGGCCTTGTCCTAGGAGAGTTCTCCCGGTGACAACTGTGACTTCGACTGGGAGCGGCTCTCCAGTCCTGTTGGCGGGGGCGCTGGGGCCACCTACAAAACGGATTCCGCGGGAGTACAGAGCTCCTGGGAACCATCGGAGGCCGGGAAGCTGTGACGCCAGAAACTGGAGGCAGATGGGGAGGAGCCTGCGGAAGAGCCCGAGGTAGTGAAGCTGTAGCAGATTTCACTGCCAAGGACGCAGCCCCCCACCCCCTACCCTGGCGACAAGCGGCCAAACTCCCAGACCTCTGCGGACCAGTGTCTCTCCGAGTGCCCTCCAGCCGGCTCTGGTTCAGTTCCCGACCTGTCTCCTCCAACTGGTGGAACCCGCACCTGCTTTCCTCAGCCCTCCTGGTGGATTCGCCCCGAGTTCTCAACGCCTGGGGGTGCTGCCCATCCTTCTCTGGCAGCGAGGCAGCCTTAGGTCGGAGAAGGAGCCGCTGGGATCTTACTCTGTGAAAAGATTCTGGGTTACAAAACAACTTCACTAGGAAATCAAAACGCACTGAGATTTGCCTTTAGTTGTTCTTTGTCAGTTTTTAAAAATTCTCTTTCTCCTGACGATTCTCTGTAACGTTTCAGGTCGCCTATTACTTGCCGTTTTCTTCTGTTTCAAACGTTTGTATTCGTCCTATTACACATTCCCTTCCATAACTTTAGACTTTTATCCATTTCAGCTTTTAGAAATGACATGTACGATTTTAGAATCACTCTCAGAATTTTGTAGCTTCAAAGAATGAATTGGTTTCTCGATTTTATTTTTTATTCCTTTTCTTTAAAAAAAAATGCCGTGGCTTTGCTCATTTCATATCCCTTTCGTTTTTACAACGTGGTTTTAAAATCTTTATTTATTTATTAAGACATCCTCTGGCTCAGTTGCTTGGGAGACTGGGCTCACTAAATTGCTGAGGCTGGCCTCAAACTTATGATCCCCAGCCTTTCAAGTTGCTGGGATTACAGTAGGCATGAGCCATCATGCTGATTTTACATACTGCTTTGGTTTAAGTATTTATGCATTTTGAAAATTAGAGATAATGATTCGTCCTTTGGGACTACTGCAAAATGTCAGGACATTTAGATAGACCCAGTTTCCAGCACATCCTCTTCTCCATTTGCAGCCACACTTCTCTGTGTGGCCTCTGTTGATGTGGGTTCTAATATTGAAGAACCATACACATCCCTGTTGTGAATTGCAAAGTACTACTTTTTTCCCATGTGTTACACTCCATTGAAGGGTAACTTTGCATTTTCAGTATTTCAGGGAATATTTTAGTGAGTTTCTCCAAAGAAGACCTAGGCTAGGAAGTGTGACACAGATGTATTTTAGGGACACTGAAATGCCATTATTTAAAGTCTTTAATTTACTTTATTGCACTTTATTTCTCAGGAGGTACAGATAAGAAAAACTATCAGTAAGCAATAGAAAGGAATTATTTCCCCCAATTTATTCTCGCTTTCCTCCTCAACTATTTCTGGTATTGACATCAATAAGACCTCTCACTGGAAAGAGAAGGATTTATGTAATATTCTTTGCTTTCACCAAGAGAATGGTGGCCCCGTAGGCATTCTCTTTTTGTTTGGCACCAGGGCAGGGGCACTTAGCCACATCCCCAGCAGCCCCCACACTCACCTTTTTCTATTTTACTTAGAGACAGGGTCTCACTGAGTTGCTTAGAGCCTGGCTAAGTTGCTGAGGCTGGCTTTGAATACTTGATCCTCCTGTTTCAGCCTCCTGAGCCGCTGGGATTAGAGGCATGCACCACTGCGCCCAACTCCTGATAGTGGGTTGGGTTATGGCTTTCTTGCAAGGAAGAATTTGGAGTACAGTTCAATGACTCTTTATTAGCAATACAATAATCCAAAAACATTTTTACCTAATGTTTGGAGTATATATTTGACTGTGAAGCTCCTTTGGTAGCCAAATCTCATGGGGTAAGTTGAGGCTATTGTTTTTAAAATCCCAGCTTACATGTACATGCATAGGAATGATTGGTTACTGGACACTGTTCTGTTTTATTCAGCAGAAGTACACATATACAAGTAGAGAACCGTCTTGATTCGCATCCCATGGAGCTGCAGTGGATCGGCCACTTAAAGCTGGGCAAGTATCCATTATTGCTCCATCACTGCCAACACAGGGACTTTGAAGAAACTTTGCTATAGCTCTGGTGGAGGACCTGGTTAAGCTGGAAGTCTGCACATGAGAGGTGGATGCTTAGTGGTGATGAGGACTGTGTGGGATGGACCCTGGGCAGGTGTGCTTTGTACTCACTCAGCCTGGAGTCCCTGAGCCAGAAACTTGGGATACCACTGGTCTGCTACAAATCCTTGTTGGCTGGCTCCTCTCTGGTTTTTAAGAAAGCAAAAGAGACTGTCCAAAGTGGGGGAAGACCCATATCATCACATGATTTGACCCTAGTTCACACAAGACCCAGGAGCCTGAGGTGGCACCTCAGGTGCTTTGGTCCTCAAGGATGAATGAGTGGGACTCCTGAGACTAGAGCTGGCAGTTCCAAGCAAGGCAGGAGGAGGGCTTGGCTATATCTAGCAGCTGCCATTGTCCAAGCTGCCTGGAAACACCCCTTCACCAGGAATCTGGAGGCCACTGGCTTCAAATTCATTATAATGCCAAATTTTCCACCAAGGAGGGCTTCCCTCTGCCACCAGTGAACACAGGTCTGAAGAAGCATGGTCTGGAACTAAACATGCTCAGGAATGTGCCAGCTTGTGCCTGTGTTTTTACATGTGATGACAAGTCTTTCACCCTAAAAAAGCACAACTAATGAAACCTCCTGGGCCATCTAGCACCCAGCAAAAGGTTATAGAATTCTTAGGAAAATCAGTGTGCCATAACAAAATTCCTTTAGGTTATATTCCAACCAAGCAAGAAGGATATGTTTACTATTGCCAATATACTTCCCATTGCATTAATATTAACACTTGTGAAATCCAAAAGCACCTTGAAAAGATTCAAAACAGGCATGGAGGCTTTCACAAATATCCACAGGAGCACCCAGGAATAAATGACTGATTCACCAGATTATTCTCCTGGCTTCACTAGGGCATTACCTTTATTTTCTGGGCTACTTCAATTTTTTGAGGAATGTCCAGTTTACTGATCTGATTTGTGATTTATGCCATAATGAAATGGAATTCAAACTGCTGCAATGAAACAGTTGCAAAAGGAGCTCAAGTTGTGGTGTTATAGCTTACAGTCCATGATGATCCCCAAACCTACCTTGTTGTAGCACCCACAGGTTTCACTCAATTGCATACAGTTTCAGGCTAGGAGGGGTCCCAGCACCTTTCAGCCCAAATCTTGGAACCAGCCTTCCTAAGTTTCCAACTGAGCATGCACAGGAAACTGCCCACCCTCTACTTGTCACAAGTCATACCTGCATGCATAGGCCTGAGGTCTTCCAAGTAAGTGTTTCTCCAGCCTTCCTTGTTTGGGGGACACCAGTCACCAGTTTGGGATCATCCCCAGCATGCCCGTGCCCCTTGCTTACTACAAGTAGTAGCCCTTTCCTAGGCCTTCTGCCTGTGCTGATTGGCTTTGCAGTCACCAAGGGGTGATCTCTTGGGGTTTGGTTACCCTTCCTCTGCAAAAACAAACAGGAGGTGAAAACACAACCTGTGATGGAAAAACTGAGCCCAGTCCTCTCAGTGAACACCTCCTCAATGAAAAGTAGCCCGGGGAAAATTGCAGTGCTAGGACCAAGAAAGCGCCTGCACAAGAAACCACCAGGTCTCCTGAGGGAGACACGGTTTGGGGGCGCTTGGCTCAGAATGGCAACCTGGAAATCGCTGGGCGCTGCTGCCCCAAGGGCTGGTGAGAAACCCCGCTCCCAGTAGGGCTAGGAGCAGTGCAGGCACCAGAACTTGGCCACACACCAGCCTTGCGGAGGCGGAGCCCTGCTTCCCAGCTGTTTTAGTCAGCTTTCTTGGCTACTGTGACTAAAAGGAGTCAACCAGCACAATTATAGAAGGAAGAGTTTATTTAAGGCCTCACTGTTTCAGAGGTCTTGTCCATGGAAGGCCGGCCTCATTCCTCTGGGCTTAGGGCCAGGCAGAACAGGGAAGCAGCTCACATGGTGGTCCACAGCAGGAAGTTGGGGGACTCCACCCACCAAATAGGGACCTCTACCCCATAGCCACGCCCCCAGTAAATAGCTTCCTCTGGCCACACCACATGGGCCTCCAGTTACCACCCAGTCAATCCCTTCAGGGATTCATTCATTGATTAAATTAAGGCTAATAAAGCCAAATCATTTCTCCTCCAAACCTTGCATTGTCTCACATGTGAGCTTTTGGGGCACAGCACACACAAACCGTCACACTGGCTCCTGAAGGAACAAGTCAGGATGTCCTAGGGACAAATGAGGCAAGGCACCGAAGACAGCAGGAAATAGTTTTATTTGGCTGCAGCCAGGTTCAGAGGGTACAACCTTTGCTGTAATCAATCAATCCCCTGAACCCCGAGTTCAGGGAGTTTCAGAGTTTCATACCCAGTGTGTAAGGGGAGGGGCTCAGAAGTTCAAAATCTGCAAAAGTTCACATAAAAGCAGCTTTTTCTTTCACTGTTCTGGTCAAGTTAACTCTTCAAGGACAACACCTGAGAAGGCAGAGCTTCTTCTCCCCTTCCTTTCCTCCCCCTGCCAGCTGTTACTATGGAGCCCATTTGTAACTTATCTTAAAAATGTAGACATCTCTGTGAAGCCCAGCTCAAGGCCAGAGGCCTTGTTTGCACATTTCTTCAAAGTACTATACTGTATAGGTTTGTGAAAACTAGTAAGGGGGTGTCCAGTGGCCAAGTAAACAGGGTGACAGGAAAATAGGAGGTTTATCTACATTGGACTCTTTTGCAGAGACTCTTTTGCTGACAGTCAGTCCCAAAATCAGCCATGGTGAAGAGGGCTTTTCTGTGCAGAAAGGGGTGCCCTTCAAGGAGGCACAAAGCTTCTGGGCGACACTGAGGGAATCCCTAGGACAAGCATAACATTTACGTAAGTACAAATAAGTAATAAAATTATTAAAAGTCAACACGAAAACACTACAAAACGCATGGCAAAATTTACCAAAAGAAAAATTTCTTCAAAATGAAAAAAACAGAGAGCCCTACAAGGAAACTGCAAACCATGGTTTGTTGCATGGTGTGATCTTGGATTGTGATATTCCCGTGGGATGTATCTGAGACCTTTTCTGCCTAAACCTATATTTTCTAAGATTAAGAAGACAGAGATATTGGCGATGCCTAAAAGTCCCAATAGCCGGTGTTCCCTGAGTTCTTCATGAATACAAAAGTCACAGGCAGCTGCACGCTGCGGAAATAAGGGAACTGGTGCAAGGGAGAAATGGCTTTGGTGGCCACATCGCGGTTTCCCAGGGAGGTACAAACCCGAACTTAGTCAAAGCGGAGCCCTCCATTGCAAAACCAAACTTGTTAGGAAAAGGAAACTGCGGATAGTGCTAAAGTGACAATTGTTGAACTGGCCTTTCAGAAAAAATGGCATTTGCCAGTACCCACGTTTGTACCCGATGTAACTATCACCCACAAAGCTGAAATGGAGTTTGCTCTCACCAATCCGGAACTTGCTTCCACTTAAATGACAGGCGCTGCTGCTAAACCCAAGTTCTAAAAATCGGAGGCTGGAATAAACACTAAGAAATGGCCAATCCGGGACTTGCTCCGACTAAGGGATCGCCCTCCTGTGTTAAGTCTCAACTCGCCATGGACAAGCAGGGACTCCAAGGATCTGGAAACCCAAGGAGGAACCCCAGGGAAGCGCTTTGGCTTCTAGCTTAGCCTCCAATCAAGACACTTCTGGTACTGGGGCGGAGAAGGAATGGAAATCACAGGCGCCTCTAAATGAAAGCTTGCTAAGCCAACGGAACAACTAGCTGAGCCCAGACCAAGAGAAAGTAGGCGGCAGAGAATGGTGTGCTGGGATTCCGCAAAGGACCTCAACTAGCCATTGCTGCCAGCGACAAACTTCCACTTTGGCGCCAACCAGGGTTCTGTTATCTAGAATCTGGCGACGCAAAGAAAGGAGACTTAGTGCCACCCAGGCTTGGTGCGAACATGTGCTGTGACGGGAAAACCGTCCGGGGCACGCTGCTGGTCAGAGAGCAAATGGGAATGCCCAGAAAGACAACCTGGGAAAGGCTGCACCAACTGGCCTAGGACAGAAAAAGGGAAAGGGCAGAGTGCGGAGAAACGTTCTCTCCATGCAACTAAAGGCAGTGCTAAGCTGAAAAGCAGGCTCCTTTCCTTTTGGGTAAGGCGCTAGTGATCTGCGATTCCAGTTGCTGGCATCAAAATCCAAAATCCTGCAAAATCCAAACCCAGTTTATGGCTTTACCAAAGCCAAAGGCATTACTTCTGGCTCCATCAGCGGTGCAGCAGGTAAATTTACACCAAATGTGAGAAGGTAGCAGGAATGTTGGTGAGTCAATGAGGCTAGTGAGATTTCCATTCCCGCTGGCTGTCCCCAAACCTGCACTTCTGACGTAACAAAACCTTTCTTTTTCTTGGCCATGTCTGGGTCCCCAATTACTGAAGTCTCAGGCTGCTGACCCAGAGGACTGCACATGGTGACAGCAGGATGAGTATCACCCAAGGCGGGCATGCATCAGGCTGGTCTAAGGGAAAAGTAGGGCCTCCAGGTCACCAACAGCTGTGCTAGCAGGAAGCAGTGCTGGGCCCTCCTTGCATGCCACCCCTCTGTCTTGGTCTGGGTTCCCTCTTCTTTTATATACATCTCAGAGGTTTTAAGGCAAGTCAGAGAAATGCATCCCTTTGGGACAGGAAACTCTGCCCCCAACCTTCAAAGGAGGGCTCCCTAATTACTTAGCTGGGGTTCTGTCAAATTAACATTTTAAATGAGTCATTGATGGCTTCTCTGTCTTTGAGGTGTTGCAGTGGTGGCAAAGTTTCAAGCACTTGAACCCTCCCTTTCCACTCACTTTTCAAGTAAGACTGATGCCTCTGAATTACTTTTTTCTACAAAGTATGGAGGTGCCACCGCACAGAAGGAAATTGCTCTGTCCCATGACTTTTTGTGCTTCCCTCAAACAGCTGCACTACTGGAAGGGATGCCCACGGAGATTGCAGACTCCACCATGTGCATCTCCAGCTGCCCATAGGATCTCCCACACTCCTCTGGCTGATTCCATCAAATCAATTCCATCATTTTCCCAGATGAACCTCAGCTGTTTGCAGGAGGGGACAGGTGCCCCAGAGAGGTCAGGGGACCCCTTTTGGACCCTCATCTCACCTACTCTCAAGCTGGCTACTACAGTCTTCCCCCACTATCCTACCAGTTCCTCCCCTAGCCAAAACCCTCTCTGGTACTTGAAGCATCTCCAATTGCCTCCTTTGCTGTGCATCTGGAGAATGAAGGAAGAAGTGCCTTGTCCCCACAGGAAAAGTTACAGCCACCTTATCAGGACCAAGAGGCCAGGGCAGAGAGCTGTTTAAAGATAAACTGGGGGCCCATCAGTCCTATCTCCCACTCACCCACCTTGCCTACTTCACTCATTCATTCATTCACACTTTGCAGTACTGCAGTTTGAACCCAGGTACTTGAGGCATGCTAGGCAAGTGCTACACCACTGAGCTAAACCCCCAACACTTCCCCTCCACCCTTGCCTTGTATCTTAGCAGAAATGTTGGAAATTAGCACCCCTAGTGGTAAGGGTGACCAACTCCAGTTTAGGAATCTAAAGAGGAGTCTGATAGGAGTTACTCCCCTGAAGAAGTGTGCATCAGAGCTACTTCAGGCCTTCAAATTCAGTCTAATTCTAGTGTGGTCTGTGCATGTGAGAATGGCCAGAGACAAGTCATGGGAATGGCATATTCCCCATGAGGAGCCCCGAAGTCTTTTTCAGTCTGAAATTGGCTACACTCGGGGCAAGCTGGCAATATCAGGTGTATAGGTGCCAGGCCATGGTTTCAACCCCCCAGGGCCAGTTGTGGAGCCTTTCACAGTCTCTGTCCTCGTTTGTCATTGGAAAGAGGAAACAAAGTGTAAACAGAGAGAGATATGTCTGTAAAATGTCATTAAGGAAACCTTCACCAAACCAAGATATGCAGCACAACAATAAGACTTGTTAGGACATTATTGGCTGAAAAAAGGTGAAACACAACAAACTTTCTCTAACATTTGAGGCAAAAATGCAGAAAGGATGTTTGGAACCACAGCAATGTGCACAGGTGAACCTTGTGGGAAGTATGGACATGGCTCAGAAGCTATGCAATAATGTCTTAGAAAGATAGTAATAATACATGTCCATGCTTTCCAAGAAAACAAAGAAAATCTTTTCCTCTGCCTTGGGAGGGTCAATGGCCTTGGTTGGGACTGTGAAATAAAATGGAAACAGCTGAACAGAACCAAAGGCATAGCAGATTTATAAATTTTAAGTTTTGTGTATACGGAGGCATCACAGAAAGAACTAATTACTCCAAAGGAGTAGTGAAATTGGAGAACTTATAATTACCTTAATAGGGAATTAAGATAGTTTGTAGAGAATGTCTGTTTGAGTATGGTGGCAAATTCTCTTATGAGAGGGAGATGTAATTGTTTCTGGGTGAGTACTAATAATGATCAAGGTATTTGGGAAAGCCCTATTTTTAGGTATAAAGAGATGTTTCAGAAACTCAAATGCCTTTAGTTCAAAATAATACTTATGCCAAAGTGGCATATATTGAGGGTGACTTTCTTTCATAATTCCCTTTATTAGTAAAACTCCTAATTGTAACAATTGTTTTTAATTTGGTTCCTGTCACTATAACAGAATCTCAGAAACCAGGCAACTTATTAAGAAAATAAACACATTTTCTATGGGTTCTGGAGTCAGGGAGGTCAAAGAACATGGTGCAGGCAACTGAAAAGGACCTTTGTGGTACCTTGTCTTATGATGGAAAGGCACAGGAACATGTGTGTGAAGACCCACTACTAAAAGCCCTTTCATAAAGGGCACTGAAGCCACTCATGGAGGCAGAGCCCTGCTGGCCTAATCACATTTTTAAAGCCCCACCTCCCAGATACTGATCTATGGGGGATTCAGTTCCTATGAATTAGCTTTCAGGGATACATTCAAAACATAGCAAGGATCTCCACCCCCTCCTTTCAAATGTCAATTTGAGGCTCAATACTGAGGTAACAGTGATCACCCCTGGGCCTGGTAGTTCAGGTGAAGACAAAAGAGAACATTCCCCAGGGTCAGTAACACTGAGATAGAAAGTGCACAATTCTTCCTATTGCCTCTTGTCTCAACAGAGATCTCCACTGTGTCACCTTATTCACCAGCCAAAAAGACAGCATTTTCCATTGGTCTCCTGGATTGAAAATTCCCCCTTCCACCTGGCCATTTAGTGTCAGTTTTGCATCCTTGTTGCAGCTCAAACGAGTTTGCTTTGAGATGCTCTCTAGAAAAGATGGAGGGATTTTAAGTACCCTGAGTCTCTAGTCCCTGCAGGGTGAAGAGGAGCTCCCTGAGTAGCACTCCCAATACACTTATGGAAGATTTCTTCCTGATCCTTCCACATAGTGTCTGATTCCTGGTGCTACTTTTATTTCGGGTATAGTTGTTTCTAATAATCTAGGGCTGTCTTCAGTTACTGATTCCAGGAGCTCGCCCAGCTCTTAGTTAAAACTGTGTCTCTCTCCTCTGAGTCTCCATGCAGTGTGTGGAGACAGCATGAGCCTGGGCCTAGTTGAGTTCAGATTACACAAGGCATCTTGAGTTCGTGAATGCTATGACATTAATGTGAACCACTAGGAACCTAGTGAGAATTTCTCCTTTCATCAAACTTTGGTGTGAGTCTTGCACACTTGCCTGAGGAACATGTACTGAGGACAGTGAATGCAGACATCATTCCCCCTAGAAAGGGGAATTCGTACATAGAGGGTGATCTTAAAGAAAACCCCTTTAAACTGAAGGTTCCCTGAAATCACTGTCCACATTGGGCCATGCCAGATGCTAGCCAAAAAAGGGGCAGGTCCTAAGGTAAGTTCCACAACTACCAGCAGCAAGGGTAGAGTGTGGCTGGAAATATGTATACCAGGCCTAAGAGCCAAAAGTATTCTTAACATGAAAATGTGAGGAAGGAAAGCATAAATCAGTTTACATTTAGCTTACATTGGCTATAGATAAGAGAGGCATTACAATGCAAAATGGGGAAATTTGGGGACTAGTGGCACAGTTCACTTGTTATTTCTGGATTGGTCAATGTTCATAGTCCAGAAAGTTCACACATAAGCTAGAAAGCTAGATATGGTAGCTCTGATAAACTGCCACATGGGGTTGTAAGTGAAAATTTTAAAATATATTTAGGAATCTGGGTCATATCTGATACTCTGACCCTAAGCAGTGAACTCATTGAAAATATCTCTCTCTCTCTCTCTCTCTCTCTCTCTCTCTCTCTCTCTCTCTTCTCTATCACTCTATCTCTCTCTTTCTCTCTCTCTCCATGCCCTGGTCTTGAGATTTGGAATATCTCAGTTTTTTTTTTCAACTAGTGATAAGTAATATGGCATGAAGGATTCAGTCTTTGGATAGAATTAGAGTTAGGATTATGGTGAAGGAGGCGGGGAAGTTCAAAGGGAGAATAGGAAAAAGGATGCCAATAAAAAAAGAATGAGAGAGGAAGGGAGGGAACATTCATCCTAGATTCCTGAGTTTCTGTTAACATTTCTGGGTTTCATTATTCAACACAGGGAATCCACAAGGAGGGTAGGCTTAGTGTTGAGTTGTCTGAGTGCATCCAGTGCCTGTGTTCAGTACAGAAAAAGGAATCCACTATTGGAGTATTAGAGCTTAAGTTGGGGGAATAGATTCATGTGGGGGATAGATTTACTCTCCTGCTTGGTATTTCAGGACAAGGGACTGGATGGGCCCCTCGAAAGTGAATGTATGGCATGAGAAGGATGCAGATACAGGTCCCCAGTGAACTCAAAACTGTTAAAAGGTGAATGTGTTGCCACATCCAAGTCCATGTACTCACCCCTGGTAAGCAAATACTTGGAAATCAAGAGTTCAGAATCAATCAGGTTTACTTAAGGGTTGGCACCCTGAGAATGTGGGGTGTGAACATCATTCCCAGAAAGACCACCTCAGGGAACTCAGGAGCATGAATGGGGTTGTAAAGGAAGGCAAATGAGGTGTAGTGAGCAATGGGCATGAAGAAGGTGTGATGGGGATGATCTTCATCCAGGGCATCTGTTTGCTTCACCGTTTTTCCTCCTCAGAACGTTCCAACCAACATGAACCTCCTGGGAATAGTTCTATATTTCTTTAGCTACACTGATTATTTTTCTGCAAGTTAGATCTCACAGCAATTTTCATGCTTTGTGTTAACTGATGCACAGAAGTGAAGACTTAGGAGGTGCATTCCACATTCTGATGTAATCTGAAGGTCCCCAAATGATGTAGGTTTCATCAATCTAAAGAAAGGCTAAGTAGCAGTGAACATAGTGGGAAGTTAGGTGCAAACTTTCTTTAGAATTTACAATACATGGCAAAGGGAAGGGAAGGAAACTTACCAAGGAACAACTCACATGACAGAGGCTACATTACGAACATTGAGGAAAAACTGTACTTGTTTTACTTTGTCTATAACTAAGAAGGGCTTTCCTCAGACAAAATTTTACAGTTTGAAAGAGACTGAACAATATGCATAAAATCTATTTAAAAATTACAAAGAAAAGTTTTAGAATATATTCTAGTTTGTTTTACTGATTTATCCTCACTTTGGAGGGCAAACTACACTTTGACAACATAAGTAGGAAGGCAGTGGGGGTTGTATTTTAAAGAGAAATGTAAGGAATGAACCTAATTTTAGAATACATCTATACTCAAACCCAAATGTTAACTTTTTGGTCAGTGTACATCTTTCGTGTTTTTCCGGTACACTCTCTCTCTCTCTCTCTCTCTCTCTCACACACACACACACACACACACACACACTCACACCTACAAGCTGAAAATGATCACTATCCAAACATTTAAATTGGGCAATAGCTGGCAATAAGGCATTAGAAATAGAATATTATGAATCCAAATCAGGACATATGAAATTGGTGAACACAATCTCACGATATGGTTACAACTTATTAAGTGATGGAAAGGTAGTGAAACAATGGTATGTATCTCAGAGTTCCACTTGTTTTATATGCTTGAATATTTTGAAAATAAACAGCTCCTCAATTGTTAGAGTCTGTAAACAAGTCTGGATGGTGCCTGGCAAAATGCCAGAGGGAGTGGTTTCTGAAGTAACAAATAGCTTCTCAGAATGTGAGAAGTACTAGTTCACCTTCACCCTCCAGCTCCCCCAAGATAGATACTCAGGCACTTTGGGGACCAGGCCACAAGCCTGCCTGCCTCAGTCACCCACCTTTGGTCTCTGAGATCTTCACCATTTTCCCCAGAGACCCTCAGCTGGAGATAGGATGTTCCAGTAACACTTCTGTGTTTGTTCAGACAGTATGTGACAAGTTTCTTTTTCACTTTGCTTCCTGCCTTTTTCTGTGGCCTGCCCAATAAAAGGGTCCACCAAATGTGAACTCCTGCCACATGTGTTCCTCCTTATGCTGGAGGCTCAAGATGCAGGCCTGCACTGGGGAGTCCTAGGGACTCAGAGTAAGAGCTTAAGTCAAGAGCCAAAACTTCAGGGTAAAGCAAAAAAAGAGAGTACACACTTAACTGCTTGGCAGTTATGGAATCCTTGCCTCATCGCCCTCATGGCAGAAACTGTGTCTAAGCTATGCACAGGAGAGACCATTTGAGAGGCTTTAGAATTCACCTTGCTTTAGCTTAGAACGAATAGGCGACCAAGGAGAACCGACTCATCCACCAGATGGATGGGGCCTCATATTACTTTTGAAGCCACATGCAAGTAGATATAAATTCATTCAAAAGCCACAAAGAGGAGAGGGGTAAAAATAAAGGGGGGGGGGACAAAAACTCCAAGTTGAAAGAAAATGTTTCATATGGTGTAAAATTTTTAACATTGTCTTTAAACCAACACAGCCATAAGATATGATTTTTCTCTTATGGAGGAAAGGACTGATGAAGGTAAAAGCGGGGCTAGGGTCATGTACGTACGGATGCGACCCTGCCAGCAGGGTGAGGGCACGATCACCCAGATACAGGGGTGTGCATGCAGGCGCACAGGAGCAGGAGTAGGCAGAGGGGCCGAGAAGAGGTCCCGAACCTGCACCTGCGCCTGCGCCTTCAGTGTCTCTGCCTTTAGCTTCCAAGAAGGGCCTCCTGCATTTTAATTCATCTCATGAAAAGAATACAGAAAATCAACTTCATATCATTGCGTTAAACATTGATTTGATTTTTTTTTTTCCGGCCACGTTCCCAAGAGAATGTTCCGAAATGTATGATGTTTGTTTCCAGTTGTGTGCGTTTGAGAATTTCTTTGTGGATGCGAAAGGAATATCCCTGTGGATGAGTAGGTTGGAGAGTGACAGTGAGGGTCCTCCAGAGGACTGAACCAGGAAAGCTCCTTTCTTGACTGGTGGGAGCACCAGCAAGCATCCCTGTGAGGGGAGCAGGAAGCCAGTGTAGGCTGGTAGCCAAAGGAGTAGGTGGCCCTCTGAGTGGCCATGCAGGGTAGAACTGGGGAGAGGGCACTGTGATTCGGACAGCCCTATCTGTCCAGTGTCCTGGATTCTGTTCATGCAGACGGTGGTGACAAGCAGGATCAGAAGTCCAACTTACTTAACAGCTCTGAGCCTCAGAGACATGCAGCAGATGGAGGTCCTGTGAACCTGGCTTGGGAAAACACTGGAACTTGGGGCCTGCTCCTTTAGAGTGGCGTTTCTGGCATCTACCAGTTGTGCAGCCTCTACCACTTTAGACTGAAGAATGCCATGTGGTAGGGACAGAACCATCCCTGATTCTGACCCATGAGAGAAGGTCTCTTCTCCCTCTGGTGGGTTGGGAAACTAGTTCAGAACTTAGCTCATGTGCATGTGTCTAAAGAGGCAAGTGCAATTGTTGGTCCTAAAGTCAGCCTCAAATTTTGAGCAACAGTGGAAGTGGGTTTAGGGTGGAAGTAGGGTCTGGTTCAGATTGAAGCCGTTCACTTGAAAAACTTCCTTTCTGAATTTATCTGTGTAGCAGTTCTTTGGTCTTCAGTTTCAAGGTCCACTCTTCCTGTTCTCTGCCTACCCCTCAAGCACCACCACTTTCAGGCCCTACCCACAAGGTCGACTCAGGAGCCCAACTCTACTCCTGTTCCAGAAAGGATTGATAAAAATCCTGGTTTGTCTCCCTGCATTCATGTTAATGAAGTAAACACATACAAAAGAGAACAAAGGATATTTATGAGAGCATTTTGGATGGAAGAGCACTTAAAAAAAGGAAAACCCACAAACTTCCAAGGTGAAATATGAGAGGAATTATTATTATTATTATTATTATTATTATTATTATATTTTTTAATTTTGTCCTCGTGTAAATGTAATGACCAGTATAAAACAAACATTTTGAATATATCCTGAAAACAAAGAAAGCATGTAATTACTTACATGTTTTATTAAACAATTTATATTCACTTTTCAAAGATTTTAAAATAGAAAAAAAGGTGCAATATGTTAGTGGGAATAAAGTTGAATGTAGTGTTGATTTTATTTCTTTTTGTGGTCATGTGTGTGAGTGTTTGGGTGTTGAGAACACACCAAGAGTTAAAGCTTAATGAAAGTTATCACTATTACAGATCTGTCTTGGGAGAAGAATCTGTGTTGAAGACCCAGAATGTCCCAAAGTCTTCTAGTATATAATTCTGGGAATAAAGTGGATTCAATAAGTTTTGTTCTTATAGCTTCTATAGCACTTTCCTTAGAAGGAAAGTAAGGGATGACTTCAAATTGCATCAGAAACTTTACACCTCATAGTGTATGAGAGAATGAAGCAGTTTAGTTCTGAATCAACACATAAGATGGTAGTTCTCTAGGTTTTTAAGTCCAAGTATAAAAGGTTAATCCCTTGGAATGACATTTATGGTTGTATTTGTTCTTGGTATTGGCCTCCTGGGTTAAAATTTCACCTGCAGTTTTTTGCATGCAGTCTTAGTTAGGCATTCTTGTTTCAGACCAAATGGCTTCCTTTCTACCTCCTTCTCTTTCATTTTCTTTTCCTTCCTTCCTTCTCCCTACTTCTCTTTCTTTCCCCATCCCTCTCTCTCTCTCTTTCTTCTCTCAATCTCTCTCTCTCTCTCTCTCTCTCTCCCACTCCCTCCCCCTCTCCCTCTCTCTTTCTCCCTCTGTTTGTTTTTCAGATACTGCACACAACTTTGATAGATCCCAAGCTCCAGGATGACCACTGTGACTTCTATGGCCAATGCGGCTCCAGATACTAGCTTCTTCCTGGACCTCCAGGGAGTTTTTTTCCTGAATCTTTTCTCCTGCTACCTTTTCTCCTGGAATTCTAGAGCTCTATTCAATGATGTCCTCCCCCACCAAGTTTCACCCAATCTGACTGCTGATGTGTTCTTACCTTAAAACTACACGAGTGTTTCTCCTGGAGCAAAAAGTAATGATGCTTGGGGACAGTGAACCTGGAATCTGGAAAGAAGAGTTCAGATTACACTGAGTATCCAGAGTTCTTGACTGTTATGGTGCAAAGTGGAGCCATGAAGAGATGTTTCGAGGTGAACTGTTTGAAATCACAGTTGAATATTCAGCAAGAGAACAAATTGGCATGAGAAAAAATGGATGTGAATGAGGCAAAGAGGAAATAAAGTACATAAGATGGGATGCTTTAAGCTTTTGAAAGTACTAATTCTTGATAATTAGATATTATCAATGTCAGTCACTCCAAATCAATTAGAAAAGTGATGAAAATTATGGAACTTTTCAAATTCCCACAGACAAATACATAACATCACTAGATTTTCAGTAGCAATGTTGAGCCTAGTCTCACCAATGTTAGACACCAGGAAATTAAAAGAAACACACATTTAAATGGCATATTAGAAAGAGTTAAAAACTTTCATCACAGGGTCCAGGGATGGAGGTCAGTGGTGGAGCACTTGCCTAGCATGAACGAGTTCAAGGATTTGATTCCTGCTATATAAAAAAAGAGAAGGAATGTTCATTATAATCCATGTTGTTAAAATGTTGGCAAAGGACTGGGTTGTGGCTCAGCGTCAGAGTGCTTGCCTTGCACATGTGAAGCACAGGGTTCTGAAAATAAACAAAATAAAAATATTATGTCCTTGTGCAACTAAGAAAACCATTTTAAATAAACATTTTTAAATAATGTTGGCAGAAAGTTGTTCCTCAATATTGGTGTTTGAATGAATTTGGCATGCAACATAGCCATGTGTTTTAACAATTTTAAATATACGCTTTTGATATAGGAATTCCACTTTTAGGAATTTATTGTACAGGTTCATTCACAGAAAAAAAGAAACTCTATTAAGGAAAAAATAGTGTTCTTTCACAGTACAAGATAAAAATGATCCACTTAGTTAGAAATAAGGCAACCCTTAAAATCTCAAAGGGAATAGATAGCGTGGAGGTTCTAGGACATATTAAATGCCCTTATAATTCCAAGAGGTAGAGAGCATTAAGGAATTTTATATATATGTAAATATTTATGGTATTGAAAAAACATGGCTCCCTTTTGATATGGAATCCTATAGATTTTATATCTCTAAACAAAGATAATGATGCTACACACTTGTATACATTTTGTGTAGGACCTTTAATAAAAAATATTTGATAAAATCATTCTCTAATTTCATATCTTCCACTTTCATTCTCTTTCCTGTACTACTGGAAATTATTCTAGTGAAATGAAATTTAAGTAATGAATATTTTAGCAAAGTATTTAGTAAGAGTCACAAAAACTACAAAAATGTTGTGAGATTTTCGTTTGCAAAATGGATGCCAATGATATCAAAGATAATTATATAAGAACTTTATTAAATTATGAATGGATGTGAAAGTTACTAAAGATTATTCAATGACAAACTTTTAAATAATACAAACATTACTTAAGACAAGTAAATGTGTCATAGTACAGTTAAGTGGAGGTCAAGTCAGGAGATAACTCCTCTTCCTGGTGAATTCAGCAGCTTAGACCATAGCACTTGGCCTCCCTCTGTGCTACTTGTCAGAGACTGAGCCTTCCTGAGCCTGGGGAATTAGAACACATACTGTGGCCCTCTGCCCCTAGCAGAAACCCACCTGATCCTTGGCATTCTTTTGCCTTAAGGTACTCATTCCTGAACTAAAGACTTAATCAATACATTAAATTAAAAATTATTGTCCAACACTGTGGTTTTATAAAATATGCTGGTATTATATAACAGATGTTATATTATGCACGATAATTATTTTTTTTCTTTCAGTTTCAAAAGAAATTAAAACAATTGTGTAGGACCATAATGCATTTTAAGGCCCTAGTCACTTTGCACAGTGGATGGGTGAGCCCTGCCTGGAATCTTACTGATTTATGTTAGCAGCAGCTAAGGCTCCGACTCTAGAGGGCCAAGTTATAAACCCACTACAAAGCAGAGTTTGCTTGGCCCAAATGAATTTTTAAGAAGCAAGTTTGTGAAGGAGTCTATAGTTTTATGGATGTTCTTACAGCTCCTAATGATAAAAACTACTTCTCCTTGGATCATTGTGACAAAAAAATGTGACAGTAAAAACCACACTGTAACTTCTTTCTCTCAAACATATGCCACAGAGATTTTTTCATGGATCAGTTTTAATTCAAGATCATGAGACTTTGATTATATTTCAGAAAAATAATACCATATAGAAAATGAATGTGAATATAATCTGAGGAGTGTCCTGCACTAAATTTTTTTTTAAAAATTACCATTTATCTAAATGTAATACTTTGAAATAGAGTTAGTGATTGAGAAAGTCAGCCATAGAGGTAGTTGTGTACTACCTCTATTCAATATTGATCTTGCCTATTATCAATAATGATATTTGATTATTAATGTTGCCCATTATCAACCTCTAAAATGTCTTTAATTCCAGCTACTCAGGAGGCTCAAGCAAGAGGATCATAAACAAACAAGCAACATAGTGAGACTCTCTCTTCAAATATAAAAACAGCAGGAGATGTAGCTTGGTGTTAAAGTGCCCCAAGTTCAATCCCAAATTGCAAGGGAGGGGGGAAAATTTTAAATGTCAGGTTTTTCATTCTTTTGTTATCTATTATTTTATTTTGCCCTTATTAAAATTTTGATTCTGCAATCTAAATACTCGGAAAATGAGAAATTATATCCCATCTGATTCAAATGTATGATATGTCAAAGTCATTGTACTGTCATGTGTAACAAAAAAATTATAATGTGCTATGCTATGTATTTCTTCTCATCCTTTTCAATACTGAAAGCATAAGTTGTATAAAGATTTTTAGAGACTTTTAATTTTGTTTTATGTAAATTTAACCAAAGGAAAGTACATTATTAGAATGCTCAATATTTTGGTAGGCATGGTGTATGTGTGTGTAAGCAATGAAAGGTTCTCAAAAATGAAGATGTCCTTTAGTACTATTACATTTGTAAAATATATCATCTCACAAGGTCTGGCATATTTTATGAAACCATAGTGTTTGACAATAATTTTTTGCACAGTGACATATGTGGTCATGACATGCTATAGGTGTTTTTTTCCCCCTTGGTGGTACAGGTGATTGAACAAAGAACTTCATACATCTCTATACACAACTACATCTCCAGTGTGTGTGTGTGTGTGTGTGTGTGTGTGTGAGAGAGAGAGAGAGAGAGAGAGAGAGAGAGAGAGAGAGAGAGAGAAGGACTTTTAATTTTGTTGTCGCTGGCCTTGAACTTGTTTTCCTCCTGCTTCAGACTCCAAATCTCTGGGATTACAGGCCTTGGCCTCTGCACATAGCCTCCTTTGTTTATTGTGGAGGCTAATCCTCTAGTTGCCCCAAGGTTCAAGAAAATCCATGAGAGGGAGAGGAAGAAAAGCTGATTTAGATTTTAGCTTTTTAGGAAAAAGGATGATCCTATTGGAATCCTTTCTGTATATCTGAACCACAAAAATACTCCAACTTCTCCTTGACCTCTACTCCCATTCCATGCCATAGACAATTGACACTCAATTTAGCTGATGAGAAAAGCAAGGCAAACAGGTCTGATCTCACTGTTCAGTAAGACCTAGCACCTAAGCCCCTCTAAATCCAAATCCCCTCAATCTAAAATCCACTGGGTTTCAGGGAACAGGAAAGTTTAAAAGTCCATGTCCATGCTAATGAAGGCATTACATCCCTTCAAGCTAAGCCCAATGTATAATATATCTTTTTATTTTTTGAGACAGGATCTTGTTCTGTTGTCCAGGGAGGCTTCAAAGTCCTGGGCCCAAGCAATGCTCCTGCCTGAGCCTCCTGTGTAGCTTGGACTACTAGTAAACAACATGGAACCCTGCTGATGATAGTTTGCTAAAGCTACCTGAGCCAACTGACATTAGGCATATGACCCCACCCAAAAGCCTTCAGTTTGGGTGGATCTCAAAAGAAAATCTGTAAAGTCTCTTAACCTGGACATAGCCCACCAGGGCAGGATTCTGTCACTGTCTGGACATGTCTGACCTAGAGGTGATGTCTTGGATCCCATGATTGTCAACTCAGAAGTCCCAAGACTAGAGATTTCATTTTGATATCCTTCTTAGTTAACAAGAAATTAACTGTAGACCATTTAAGGATATTTATTGATGCTTATTCTCTCTCCTCTTCTGGAAGGTCACATTCAGTTTTGAGAAAACACCATCAAGTGGCCACCCAACTATACATTCTGTTAGCACACTAGCCTCATATCTCCAGAGATGGCATTGAGTTCAGCCACAGATCTGAGCTGGGTAATTGGCTCCTTCCTGCCCCAGACCTACCTATACAGCTTCCCATCCTGACCCTTTACTCACCCACTCCAGATCAATAGACAAGCAGTGAATAAAGGAATGGCTCATCATGAAAAATCCAATCAGATTAGAAACTAGAAGAATTCTCAGTTCATCTAAAAGAAGAGTTCTTTAACAAATTAATTACACAAAGAGTTTTTTTTTTATTCAAGAACCTTTAAATCATTTCAGAGAGAAAGAACAAAATGAGGGATGATCACCACAGCCAAGACTTCAAAGTGCCTAGGCATGCAGGGCACAGTCCCAGTGCATGAGTCTGCAGGGACAGTATGAGGGTCCCCATGGTGTATTTCAGGTTCCTTCTAGGGCTTTGGGTGAAGGGCATTGTACTGCAAGGCATCCTCAAGATGAGATTCCTTTCCTTTCTGGGTTCCTCTGGGATGTAAGCCTCAGTTGTCAGCAGCTTCCAGGGACATCCTGGGCTCCAGGAGACAGCCTGAGTGTATGTCCAATTGTCCAGGCACTGGCACCTCCTGGGAAGTTCAGGACCCATTGGTCCCACTGACCATAGTGTTTGCATATATTTGAGGTGACTAGAGCTCCTGAGAGGTTTCAGCCATTGGCTGCTGGATGGTCGTGAACTCGGTGCTGGTCCATCTCAACTCCCTGCTCCTGTGTAACAACACATTCTGTTAGTGCATGACCTCAGTTCCCCAAAGACAGCTCCCTGCTCTGTGTAAGCCCAGTGAGGCAGTTGGCTTACTGGAAAATTCACATCTCTGCAGCTCTGGAGGCACTGGCAGGAGTGGCAGCTCAGTGAAGGAAAATTATCTGGGGTCAGGCCTGGGGGAATGCGGGACTCTGGACAAGATCTCCTAAGAGTCAATGATGTCCAGGTTGACAGACAGACAGCCATAGCTTCAGCTTCCCTACCATGCCAAGGTGTGTACCTGGCCTAGGAAAAGGACCAACTCATTCAGTCTGGTATTGACTGAAGCTTTTCATAGTGTCCTGTCCAGTAGCTGATCTCAGAAGCAACATGCAATCATGTGGGAGGGACATTCATTTGCATCATAAAGTGATTGAAGAACCTGATAGGATTAAGGTGCAAGTGGACTAATCCTGAAGGCATTTTGGAAATTCCTTGGTTTTGATTGAATTAGGGAAAGGATGGGTGGATGAGGTAGGATAGAAGCGAGGCTCTAGTTCTTTCAAGTTTTATTTCACTCCAAAAATTCTTTCTCTATTTCAAATAAACATAGACAAATTAACCACGCATGGTGGTGCACCTCTGTAATCCCAGCGGCTTGGGAGGTCAAGGCAGGTGAATGTTGAATTCAAAGCCAGCCTTAGCAAGGGCAAGGTGCAAAGCTACTCAGTGAGACTCTGTCTCTAAATAAAATACAAAAACAAACAAACAAACAAAAAAACAAAACAAAAAAACCTCAAAATCACTGGTCTAATACTTCACTTAATTTTTGTTTGTTTGTTTGTTTGTTTGTTTTTCAATGGATGATTCTCGGGATTGAATATTAGGCTTTACCAATGAGCTTCCTCTGAGCCCGTTTTATCTTGTGTTTGAGACAAGATCTGGCTATGTTGCCTAGGATGGCCTCAAACATCTGTATTTCTTCCCTCAGTCTCTTGCTTCTTTGGGATTGCCTGAAAGGGTCACTACATCTAGCAACCAGACTCAGTGGTGCTGGATCATAATCTTAAGACCATGGATATGCATACCCTTGATGGCCTTGACAGTTTTGCTGTGTTTCAAAAGTGAACACAAATATCTGAACATTTTGATTTGCAAGATTTTGTGGAGCTTTTTGTATCAAGACAATAGTGAACCATTTTCACACATAACCTCTAACAAGTTACAGGAAGACGAGTGATTCATTCTTCAGGAGATTATATTTTTAATTGATGTAAAAAGTTTCAGGGGACATACCCAGTTGTATTTAGAAGAAATTTTAACATTGCCTGTTTTTTTTTTTTTCTTTTTCTTTCTTTAGACTTTTTTTTTTTTTTTTTAAGAGCATTGGGTATTGACTCTAGGACTTCATGCATGCTGGCAAGCACCACTCTACCACTAATCTGCACTCAAAGTCCCCATCTGCAAGTTATTAAGATCTTTTTATGTACATTTCATCTGCTGCTTCAAATTCTGACATACTAGCCTCTGATGTGCCTTAGCACACCCCAACTCTCCATTGTCCTGCAGTGGACATTCATATTGCTGCTGTCCCCATAACCACACATAATTGGCTCTATGAACCTGTGGGAGAATTTCTCTAGAACAGGTGATGATTAATAGAATTGTTCCATAAAAAGTGTATGACCTTAATTTTACCAATAATTGACAGATTGTTCTTTAGGGTGCAGCATTTACTTTCCAATAGTGATGTGCAGTACTGCATGCACATATTCCCCCAAAACACTTGGAATGACCCAGTATTCTGACATTTGCCAGGGGCTTTGTGGCTCTGTAGAGGTTTGCTCTGGTGCTGATGGCTACCTGTTCAGTCTTTTCTAATTTCTGAAACTCTCTCTATGGGTCAGTTGCTGTGTGATTTTGAGAGACATTTTCTGATATTCAGTCTGAAATCTGCTTTTGCTTTTTGATTGGATTGCTAATTTTCTTTATCCCTTGTGCATAAACTGTGTGTGTTCAGTGTCTGTTCCTAAAGACAGAAGGAATACAATCGTGCTATTATATTAGACTTTGTGCCTTGAGTTTATTATAATCTCTTTCATTTTTGACAACCCCAAAAGAATGGACTTAGGTTTTATCCATAAAATAATACATTTCCTGGTGGGCTGGGGTTGTGACTCAGAGATACAGTGCTCACCTAACATGTGTGGGGCCCTGGGTTTGATTCTTAGCACCACATAAAGAGAAGTAAAGAAAGGTATTGTGTCCATCTACAACTGACAAAAAATATTTAAAAAATACATATTCTCCATAAAAAGTATCTAAAATATTTTTGATTTTAGGATGTTTTTATAAGGTTAGTTTTATATAATTTTTTCTTTGAGCAAATATACAGGTAAAAGAAAACATGTCTTTCGAAATTTCATCTAGATATTTTACAGTTTTTCTTCTGTGTAAGCCTTTCCATCAAGAAATGCATTGTTTAAATAGAGACATTTGTACATTTTTTATATAGGTTAACTCATTACCACAGGGATCCAGGGACCAGAGGCAGACATTCTGCCTTCCAGGACCTTCTCTCCCTGGTTGGTATTAAACTGGATCTCAGTGACACCAGTCTGAGAGATGCTAGTGTCTGACAGAAGCTGTGCTGATCAGGGACAGCCTTGTGGCTGTCTTAGACACTGAAGACTCCAGGCCCTTCCTTAGGTAGATGCAGGGTACAGATATTGTGCAAAGAGACACATTTCCCAGCTAAGGAACTCCTGCCATCCCACACTTTCTTTCCTATACTTGGATATATTTGTTTGAGGCTAAAATTTGGGCAACCTTTGCATCGCTCTCCCTGGATACTTTCCATACCTCTGTCCACAAAAGGAGACCATCTCTAAGGTTCCAATGTCCAGTCCACAGCACAGCTCAGAATCAGAGCTCTGTCTCCTACCCCATGCAGCACTCTTCCACCCTCTCTTCTCTCTTCATTCTGTCTCCTGTTGATCAAGAGAACCAAATCTTCAGGAGGGCCTGTACAACAACATCAATTGCCTATTAGACTCAGTGGTCATGGATCAGGGTTAAAAGTCTGCATGTCTCTGGGGAGCCTGTCTCTAGGACTATATGGATTTGACCAAGAGAAGCTGCCAGGTCAGACAACTGTCTGGTTGCTTTGCAGCATGGCACTCTCCTGAGGATGAATTTGAGTTTCATGGGCATCGGGTTCTGGAAAGGCAGGCAGGTAGAACTAGGGATGGTTCTATGGTGAGTGGCACTAGGCAAGTGTCTGGGTGGAAGCAGACCCAATATAGCAAACCCCAAGGCCTTGAGAGCAATTTCCAGTGGAAATATAGACTTTCCACCAGGGTTCTCCCAGCTGAGGATAGAAGGGGGAACCACTTCCCAGAATCTTCTAAGCTCAGTGACAAAAGCAACTAAGATCTTGCTGACACTCTGTAGATTCCAGAGCCTGCTTGACACAGGAGTGATTGGTCCATGACTTTGGTCTCTAGATCAGTAGAAGCAGTGCCAGGGCTGAAAGAGGAGCCAAAGAATTGAGTGGCTGCTCAGCATTTGTTTTTTACTTATGGCCCTCTTGAACAATTTCAACGTAGAGTTCATTATGGTGGGTGATGATGGTACTCTTGGCAGCAAATTGCTTCACAAGGTTGGGTCTGATGAACTTCAGTAGAAAAGCAATCATCTTTACTGTCCTGTATATCTAGGAAGAAAAAATTTAAAAAAATGAAAAAAAAAGAAGTGCGATCATCTTGGATGCAATTATAGTAAGTCTAATTTGTATGAGTAATTAATTAGATTAAGTAATTCATTAATTAGATTAAGCAGATTAAGTTTAAAATATTTCACAAAGGCTTACTCATTAGGAAACACCAGATTCTCTGTTTCCTTTGTATATGTGAAATCCCATGATCACAGCACTTCTTCAGGGCATGTACCTTTGCTTCTACAAAAGCTTAATTTATTATCCCAAATCAAACCATAGGCAATTCTGCAACCGAGTCCTCTGTAGAGAGTCCTGTTAGGAGAAAAGATGGAGATCAATTCTCCACTCTTGATTGGAATTCTCAGCTACCTGTTTTGTTTCTCTACTGATGAATTCCTAAATTATAAGGACTAAGGGGAAGAGAGAGGTGGGGCGGGGGGATGGAAAGCTATAGAGTTCAAATATCAAAAAACCAAATACGGTTCAGATTTAAATTCTTGTCTCAACGTTTAATAGATTAGAATGTCATTTTAAATTTAAAATTTTTAAGTCACAGCTAGTGAACATTGTTCAATCTGTGAAGTGAGAACAAAATTCTTAATTTTGAAAACTATGTCTTAGGATTCTAAGAAACCATGGGTCAGTCCAGCATAGTTGTGTCACACACTTGTAATCCCAGCAACTAGGAGGCTGAGGCAGAAGGAATGAATGCCTGAATTCAGGTGAGCGACTGAAGGAGACCCTCTCTCAAAATGATAAAATGCCTGGGGATGTAGCTTTGTTCTAGCGACCTGGCTTCAATTCCCAGTACTGAAGAAGAAAAAAGGAAATATGAGCAAAAGTAACAACAGTTCCTGAGACATAGTACAACAAATAACCTTTGTAAAGCTTTGATCATTTTTACATAATCATACTGCATAACCCCAATGAACAACAAATGCATAACTGTGGCCCTTTAAAACATCTCCTAATGTGAAAGAATTTTTCACGTTCTATTACCAGAGCCCTTTATTGGTATTTTATTTCAGAGACAGAGTCTTCCTAAATTTCCCAGACTTTCTAAAACTTGAAGTCGTCCCACCTCAGGCTCCTTAATAGGTGTGATTACAGGTATGGCCCACTGTTGCAAGGTTACCAGAAACTGGTTATTAAAAAATTACTAGAAGCACACATATATTTACATCTTATAGAAACACCGGCCCCTCTGTTTAATGATCCCTTTAATGTCATCAACTCTGCATTATTATTCACTTAAGCATATTCAGAGAGCTTATCTCAGCCAGTTGTTATGAAAAGAGCTACATGTATGGCATGTTCTCTCTCAAATGTAGAATTTTATAAACAAAAAGTTTACTTGAATGTAGAGTCAGGATTATTAGGGTCTAGGAAGGAGTGAGGAGAAGATGGAAGACAAGTTGGTGGAAGTGACTAATGCCCTCAGTATGAATGAAGATATAACATGAACCCCTTCAATGTTTGCTGTAAGGATATGTCAATAGATACATGTTTAAAGCAATACAAAAAACAAAGATGAATAAAACTCATTTTTTTCTCTCCTGTGGGAGCAGGTACAGAATTCTGTAGTCCTTGAGTTCCACCTGGAAAGGGACCACAATGTGGGGGGAAAGGCCCCACCTTGGGAAAGCCTTGAGCAGGCAAGAACCAATCCACTTACCTGAGGGTTGCTGAGCAGGATCCTTAAAGTCACAGAAATGACTTCCTTTATGGATGGGATTGGAGGCTTCTGTATAAGCACCTATCAGGTCTTGGCATCCCCAAGCTACTGCAGATGAGGTCCTAGTCCCAGGAGTTCAGTGCATGCAAAAGTACAGAAGGGAAGATGAGCCTGTTGGAGGCCATATTTGTCTCCAAGGGGCGTTCCTACAGCTTTTTTGGTCTCTGAAACCCATTTCTGTTTCAGATCCACTGCCCTGTGCCGCCAGCCCCACACAGGAGCCCTGCAGATTCATACCTTCCTTATTTGGGTTGGAAGGCTCAAGGTGGAGTGGTGCCCAGACTGAACCACTATAGTAGTGTCTTGGTGCAGGCACACTTTCCATCTGTGCCCTTCATATACTAGACCTTTAGGAAGTTTTGCAGATTCAATCAGCCTCCTTTGTTCTATAATAATATAATGAGATTTGTATTAATGGATTTTAGTAATTGTGAGGGATTTTCTAAAAATATTTATTTAGTTGTAGATGAACACACAGTATCTTTATGTATTTTTATGTGGTACAGAAGATTAAATCCAGTGCCTCACACATGTGAAGCAAGCACTTTACCACTGAGGTATAGCTTCAGCCCAGGGAATTTTTCTAAATGACATTTTATCCCCTCTTTAAATAAAAGATAAAAAGTAAGTAGTTATTTCATGAATTTAATCAGTTACTTGTAAAGCAGAAGAGCAAAATCCTCAGTGACTGGGAAAACAAAAGCCCCTTTATTTTGACATTTGTCTTTAGGTTAAGGCCCAACTTTTGTCTTGCCATTTTCAAACTTAAACTATTACCAGCACCAGCTTCTGACTTGGGCCCTGGCTACTATGCTTCTCCTATCATTCAGAATCCTATAAATGAGTTATCACTATGTCTATCATAGAAAGCATATAATTTGTTATGAAAAATTGACATTTTCCCTTTTATCTGGTTTTATTCAGAGTGAGAAAACTGTCCACAAGGCTGACCCGGGCAGTAGGTTCTCAGCAAGGGACCGGGAACAAAGGAGGGCCAGAGCAGGGCATGTGTGGGGGATTCAGCGGGTCCCAAGCTGGGGTGCGGGGAGAGCCCAGGCAGCGCAAGGTCACAGGGCACCAGGGGAACAGAGGGGTGGGGTCAAGCATAGGGGCTGAGATCATGCGACACGGAAGGGGGCTCCACAAGGGCTGACGGGGCTCAAGGAAGGAGCCGGGTCCTGGAGTGGACAGCCCCAAGCGTGGGTTGGGGGTTGATGGCGGAACCAGGGCTCAGGGGTCTCCTGGCACTCATGGGACCCAAGAGGGCAGGGAAGGGCAGGACGGGCGGGGAGGGCATGGCACAGGGGGAGGTGGGCTAAAGGCCCGGGTCCAGTGTGTGAGGCGGGGGGACCAGGCTTGGGGAGCACGGCCGGGCTGAAGGAGGGCAAAGGGCCCAGGCAAGGGGCAGGGCTATCTGGTCCCCTAGGGAGCCGGCTGGGACTGGAGGCTAAGCCCACGGCCCTGGCCCATGGGAGCATCCTGGAAAAGGGATCAGGTACAGAAGACCAAAAAAGGGCCAAGGGAAGGAACAGGGCGGGGGCTAGGTGGGCGCTGAACGTGGGGCGGGGACGGTGGGGCCTGGTGCCAGGGCCCAAGCAAGGAGACAAGGCTGGGCACCTAGAGGAGGGCCCATGCAAGAGGAAAGCAGGGAGTGGCCGGGGCAGGCTGGCAGGCGGGCGGCACTAGGACAGGGCAAGGCAAGGCAGGGCAGGCAAGCCAAAGGGAGCAGGTGTTAAGGTCTGTAAATAACAGATTGGCACCTGTTATTTTGCCAGAGAAATGTTAGAGTCTGTAAACAAGTCTGGATGGCGCCTGGCCAAATGCCAGAGGGAGTGGATTGTGAAGTAACAAAAGCGAGCCATTAAGTGTGGAGATTCCTTATTGGTTGACTGCTGTATCTAGTTTATGCTAATTAAGATAAGCTGTGCAAAATGTATAAATACCTCTGTTATCCTACAATAAAGGGCTTCCATTCCTGCTACATCAACATACACAAGTCATTGGTCACCCCCCGACAAGCAGGGAGGCTGCTCAGGTGAGGGACCCACTGTAAAAAGCCCAAAGGCGCACTGAGCCACGAGGGCCAGTAGAGGCTCAAGGCAGGAGCCAGGAGCCAGGCCAGGGAAGGCAGAGTTACCGGTTCAGGACCTGGGCAGGGGGCTCAGGACAGAGGACAGGGCTAGGGAGGGAAGCAGGGGCTGGTGCCAGCAGGGAAAGGCAGGCTCGAGGCCCAGGTCTACTGCCAGGTGTCAGGGCTCCGGGGAGCGGAACCAAGGGCCCAGAGAGAGCAAGGGGCCCAGGCGAGAGGCAGGCCTTGGTTACCCCAAAGGCACCCGGGCCCAGACGAGAATCCTGGGACAGGGACCTGGCAAAAACGGCTAGGCAAGGGACACGGGACTGGGAAAGGGTGACTGGAGGACAGCTCCCCAAGGGGTCACGGTGTGCATGGCTAGAGGCAAGAGCCAGGACCAAAGCAAGGAGCCAAGGTTAGAGAGCCACGCGAACTAGAACAAGGAGGAGGGAGAGAGCACAAGGGGAAAGAGGGAAAAAGATGAAGGGGAAGCAAAAGAACAGGAAAAGAGTGGGGTGGGGTTAGAGGGCTGCAACAGGGGGACCAAGGGGAGCCTGCGAGGTAAGGGGAACACAAAAGGAAACCCCGGTTTGACCCGACGCCACCCGAGGCACAGGACGCCACGAGCCGCCACAACGAACACCCTCTCAGGGGTCCGGCCCAGCAGCCAGGCCCCAGTTTTGGAGCTTGAAGAT